>NC_140594.1:121123122-122323122 GCF_964204655.1 Triturus cristatus | reverse complement strand
CCCACCAGCCAACAATACATCTAAGAACTCTGCAATGAGGTGCACCAAAAGATTTCCTACACTGGTGTATTTATAAACCTAAAACCAAAGGGGGTGATGGACGGAGTGTTGAACATTGCAAGCACTCACCCCCAGTCAACTGATCTGGGTTTAATCCATCATCATTCTTTAGCTCACTCCGCCACCCCAGTTCAGAGAAACTATCCTGGCTGAAGAGGGGTGAAACACCGAAACCGGTCCTATGATCCTTGTTTCCAGTCCAGGGAGGACCTGGCTTGGCAGTTCGGGCTGGACTGTTCCCATGAGGCACAGGGTCAAGACTGATTTGCATATGGCTGGGTTCAAACTGGAATGGCATGGTGAGCAAAAAAACGATGGATTTAGGCCCAGATCTCTGTACTGGGGTGAATGTATGACATTGTTCTGCATTCTGTCCATCAACTGTTGTTTTTGCATTTGGCATCCCGAGTGGGACGGGTATGTCCAGACGTGGGTCCCGTGCTCTCCATGCCACTGGAATCAAGCTATCCTGGCTGAAGAGGGGCGAAACCCCGAAACCGGTCCTAGGATGCTTGTTTCCAGTCAAGGGAGGACCTGGCTTGGCAGTTCGGGCTGGACTGTTCCCATGAGGCACAGGGTCAAGACTGATTTGAAAATGGCTGGGTTCAAACTGGAATGGCATGGTGAGCAAAAAAACAATGAATTAACTCCCAGATCTCTGTACTGGGGTGAATGTATGACACTGTTCTGCATTCTGTCCATCAACTGTTTTTGCATTTATAAACCTCCCTCCACCAAACATGAGGTCCACCACAGCCACTCAGGATCACATATATGGGAGACACATAGGAGGCTATGCTATGGTGAGGCTATGCTAGTCTGAGGCCCAGAAATCTATCTAAACATTCCCTATCGAGAGAACCACCAGTGCCTCAAGGAACTCCACAATCCCAACCTTTAAAGAACCATCAACACAATGCCATCAATGTCTGTAAGGACCCTCCCATAAACCTATCAGTGCTGTTACAACCCCAGTGAGATCCTTTAAACATAGATTCACCAGTAAGACCCCCACCAGCATCTCTAGGGACCTCCCCCAAACTCCCAAGACCCATCAACAATTGTTGAGGTGTCCACTCCAAAGATCTACAAAAGCATTAAAGGTTTGCCAGTGATTCTAGGAATTCCCTCCAAACTAGTGCCTTCTACTGACCCTCATACCTGATACCTATCAGGCATTTAGTCAAAGACTCACCAGTCCCTATTTCAAGAAGACTTCTTTTACACTTGCTTGTTTGCCATCCCCAATGCCATCCCCGTGTCTACGGCAATTAAATAATGTGATGCTGGACACATCTTATCTAATGTAACAGACTGTACTTGGAATACCACTGCACTCAACTACTACATACATATTAAACATACACACAATATACTCACCTAATCTGAGAAACAAGCCCATGAGGAATAGTTTTAGAAAAGCATATGGTCACACCCTCTGTTACCTTAGACTTGTCCCCAAGGTCTGCACACTACGCCGAGGCTATTTGCACATCAAATCTGATCTGTAACACATTCCACACATTGCAATCTATGCATCTGCTACTCAGCATAACATTACACCAACTAACTACTCACAAAGGCCATAAAAACATCTGCAACCCAGTCTGCACAAAACCAACAGCTAGGACGAAAAACATTACAGACAGCCTACAGTGCTCTGTGTGATACCAACGGCAAATGTGATCTATACAATTACTAGTAACTTCTCAAGCTCTCAACATGCAGCAGAAAACCGGTTGCAGGTTTAACAGAGCTCTTATGGTTTGATTTCCTACCTTATCTTGAGTGCTTAGGATGTCATCACTCTGGGGGGGCATGGCTAGCGCCCAAGGGAAATGGTGGTCGGTCCCTGACTCTCCCGTGACGGCGGAGAGGGCGATGAACCTGGCGTGCTGCATATCGCCTACACGGACCCCACATTGAATGCCTAAGTGTCGGAAGAGATCCTGCTCATGATGAAAACCTTTTGAAACGCTGCCGCTGAATGTAAGAGGCTTTTTCATCCTTTTGCGCAACACCGCAGCTTCGTCACGGAAGCGGCCATCATCTTAACTCACGCTCGATTAGGTATTTTCATTGCGCATTTCACCCATGAGGGCTTTTCTATGTGACAATTAAGTTAAGACTTTCAGCAAATTACTTCGTCTTGTTGCCAGCAGAACGAGGAATTGGATATTCTCTTCTGGCTTCTACTGGAAGCTTTATTTGCAACATTACTCAAGAGAATATTGCATTTCAAATGCAAGTTTTAATCTGCAACATTACTAAAGAGAATCTTTCACCTCAAGTGTATGCTTTCTTTTTTCTTTTCTTTTTGGCGCTCTACAGCTTAATGATCAGCTTTGGGGAACTCAATATTTAATCTTTATGTTTTGCCTGAGATAAGTTTGGTGACACTTCCTGCCCTCTCACCTCAGCACATTGAGGAGTGTTACACTAAGGTTTGAGACTCCCTCTCAACGCGTTTCCCTGCTGATACGACATCGCCTCGGCTGCTCCTGACTTTGTTAAATTTATTTACTTTGCTTCCAGTCTGTTTGTATGGGCAAACTTATTAAAGGATGTATCCTAACCATCGCCTTTGGGTCGCAAACTTTCAACTCTGTTTAAATCCCACTTGTACTGTTCCTCAATGGAAGATTCTACGAATTCTTCGCCTAAGGGCGCCACAGCTTTCACCATTGTAACTTCCTCTGGTACCAACAAAGCGCCAAGTAAACGTCTAAAGAAGGACCCTCCTCCTCCGCCAAGCAACCATCTTCAGTCTCTATGGATTTGTTACTGGAGGAAATTAGAGCTCTTCGTCCATTTGTTGAGGAGACTAATTCTAAGCTTCAAATTCTAACAGACAGATGGTCAAGCCTGGAGGACAGAGTTACCACAGTGGAGCAGAACATTGAATCTTTATCTTCTGCGAGCAGTAAAATGGATGCCCTTCACTCTCAAGTGCAGGCGCTCCAAAAGCAAGTTAAAAACCTGGAAAACAGAAACCGGCGAAACAATCATTGCATATATGGATTATGAGAAGGCTCAGAGGGTCCAGACTCCATCAATTTCTTCAAATCTTTTCTTCCTAAAGTCCTTAATTTGCCTCAGGATACTCAGCTCAACATCCAACGAGCTCACCGTCTGGGCCCTGCTTCTGCTATGACTTCATTCACCACGAGGAAACCGAGAGGAGTCATCATATATTTTTTTAGAATATACTGACCTGCTCAAGGTTCTCTCAGCCGCCAGGGCAGCCAACCGTGTTACATGGGCAGGCAATTCTCAGTTTTTTTCTCAGGACTATTCAAAACCTACAGCTGATAGACGCAGAGACTTTTGGGCAATGAGACCACAGCTTAGCTCTCTTGGAGCACGTTATGGCCTTTTTCACCCATGTCTCATCAAGGTGACCATCAACAACAAGACTACTACATATGAGGACCCTATAAAGTTTCCTCAACTCTTGTCACTCGGAGTCTATAGATACTTCCTCATCGTATAACAAATAGTTGCATTTGTTCTCATCTTGCATGAGTTCTTAATTTCCTCTCATATACTGTTGTTGACTTACTTCATGTTTATTTGTTTGATGATAATGTTCCTCCTGGCTTGGTTGTTTTGAATGTTCATTAACCTCCTTTTTCCTTGCAGGATTCGTTTCCCTCGATGTACTTTCCCCTGTGTTGTATTGCTTGCCAATTCTCGTTCCTTCCCGCTTCCTGTTTGAAGTCTGGATACATCATTCTCCCATGTGGCCTCATCTCCCCCACCTTACATGTTTCTTGGATTATTTGTAAGTATGTAATTTGTGTTTTCTTCATTGGCTCTTACCTTACTTCTCTATCTTCATTTTTTTGCTTCTTTCTCCGTTTCTTTCTTTTCTCATCGTCATATTTATTGCCATATTCGATTTTTTCACAGTGACACTTTTTTCTTCACTCCTTTTTTCCTTAACTTTTTCCTTTACCTGCGAACCCTCTTCTATTCTTATCTCTTCCATTTTTCATATTTTTATAATCTCTCCTATTCTCATCGATTGTTCTTTATAATCTCCACACCCCCTTTTTCCCTCCGTCTTTCCTCCTCCTTCACTTCTTTAAGTTTCAAGTTTTGCATACATCTAATGGCATCTTATTTGCATTTTAATGGTATTTACTTCAAGGCTGGTTTATTTTACTATTTGTTCTGTTCCCTTGAATTATGGTTTTAAAAATCAGTACTAGTATGTTAAAGGTTTAAACTCCCCTATTAAGAGACAACGGGTATTATCTTACTTATCTAAACTGAATGCTAAAATTGTTTTGCTGCAAAAAACCCATCTTACCGAATCTGAATCTTTAAAGCTTAAGAAAAATTGGGTTGGTGAACTCTATCCACCTGGTGATGGCAAAAGAAATGGTGCTATCACTCTAGTCCACAAATCATTGAAGACTTCCCTTATTTTGCAAGAGAGAGATGAGGAAGGTAGATGGCTGTATACCAAGCTACAGATTGATGGTGTCTCAATCTCTCTTTTTAATGTCTATGCCCCTTCTTCTGGTAACGCTCCTTTTTGGTCCCATGTATATCAACTGATTTCTCAACATTTTGCTAGCAATGTAATTCTAGCTGGGGACTGCAATCAGGTTTTTGATCCTTTTTTAGATCGGAAATCCACAGTTCCTTTCACTCCTTCAAAAGCACATAAAACTTTCACACAAACTATAAAACACTTACAGTTAACCAATGCATGAAGATTATGTCATCTGTCCTTGCAAGAATATACTTTTTACTCTCCACCCCATACGACCCAATCAAGAATTGATTATATTTTCACATCACACAGTGTCTCCCAATCTCTCATATCTGCAGATATAGGCCCCATACTCATTTCCGACCATGCCCCTGTTTCCATCCTGTTAGACTTTTTGCCTCATTCTGATCACCCCAGGAGATGGCGCTTTAACAATTCCATGCTTTTAGACCCTCACTTCAATACTTCCTTTATTTCTTTCTTCAATTAATACTTCCTTTTAAACAATACTGACACTATACTCTTTTCTATAATTTGGGACGTTTTTAAAGCTTCTGCCCGTGACTTTATTATTCGGTACACTTCTAATAAACGGAAAACAGCTTGGGCTTTAAATAGGGAACTCCTCTCGAAGATAAAGAAATTGGAGCATACTTATTACACTTCCAAATCGAAAAATTGCTTAACTCATCTTATTAATGCCAAGATTCAGTATAATAAAGACACTACTGACGCTGTTTCTTTGTTTCTTTTAAAGACTAGCGCTAAATTCTATGGTGGACAAAATAAATCTGGCAAACTATTAGCTAATTATCTAAAGACCAAACAAAATAAGCTTCGTATTGAATCTATAATATCGGACACAAACACTTCTAAATACAAAGACGCCGATATTTTACAAGAATTTGTTCAATTTTATCAACAACTTTATACTTCTGAGTTATATCCTACTGAAGATGATATTTCCCTTTATCTCTCCTCAATCCACAAACGCCCATCCCAGCCTCTCAGTCTCTACATCTTGACCTCCTTGAAACCGATTTGACTTAGTGCTCTTAAATCCCTTAAGAAAGATAAGGCCCCCAGCCCGGACGGTTTTACTGTTGAATTTTTTACATTTTGCCCAAATAATTGTTCCTAAGTTACATACTTTAATTTCCTCTTTTCTTTCTTCTGGTAATTACTCTGGTACTTTTCTGGAAGCCTTATTTTGTCTTATTCCAAAGGAGGTGAATGATTTACATTATTGCAAAAACTATCAACCCATTTCCCTAGTTAACATAGACTATAAAATCTTCTCAAAATCATTAGCTCTTCGATTGGAAACGTTTCTACCCCATCTCTTAGATAAGGAACAATCAGGCTTTGTCAAAGGATGATCTATTAATGACAATACCCGTTTGTTTTTTACATCATTTACAAGTCGCCAAATCTTTCAGAACCCCTTGCCTCCATTGCCCTAGATGCCGAGAAGACTTTTGATGGAGTATATTGGCCTTTCATCTTTCAGACACTAAAATGGTTTGGTTTTGGCCCAAAAATCATCTCCTTGATTTCTCTGCTCTACTCGAGTCCTAAAGCTGCCATTTTTGCCAAGGTCTTACCTCTCCCTACTTTACTCTCCATAGAGGAGTACGGCAAGGTTGTCCCTTATCTCCTTTCCTCTTTAATTTAGCCCTAGAACCCTTCTTGTCTAAAATAAAACAGAATCAATCCATCACGGGTTACAACTCTAATTCTTTACAGGTTAAATTAGCCGCTTATGCCGACGACGTTCTTTTATTCCTCTCCCAACCTCAAAATTCCATGCTGGCCTTTTTGAATGAAGTCAAATCATATTCTTTAGTTTCGAGCTACAGATTAAATAATGACAAGTGTGACATTTTGCCCTTATCTAAACATACTTTTAAAGAAGATTTTTCCCTTTCCAATTTTACTTGGAAACCCCTTCACATAAAATATCTTGGCATATGGTTCACTCCCTCCATTAAATCATCAATTCCTCTTAAGTTCAATAAATGCATTGAGAAGCTTAGCTCCCTCACGACCAAATGGCATCCTTTATATCTCTCATGGTGGGGATGTCTTAACACCATTAAAATGATGTTAACACCTATTATCCTCTATCTATATTCCAGTACCCATTCCTACAAAATGGATTCACAAAATTAATTCCATCTCTACTTCCTTTCTTTGGTTGAGCAAAAAAACCTAGAAAGTCCTTATTAAAGTTGTCGTGTCCGAAATCCGAAGGAGGTGTCAGCTTCCCTGATCTCCCCAAATTTCATGAAGCCTTTTTACGAAAACATATATCCAAGTGGTTGTCTAGCCCTTCTCCTGATCTGCCTCTTTGGATCGATCTAGAGAATTCCTTCCTTTCCCCGTTTTCTTTCCAAGAATATTTATCTTTTACGAGAAAACCGCAAAACTTGCATACGCCTATTATTAAGCACTCGTGTAATAGTTTGAATAAACTTCTTCATGTTGAGCCACACGATTTTAATACATTTCTCAACTCCACTATATGGCATAATAACTTTATTTGCATCAAGAAAAAACTATTTATTCGAGAACTTGGAGGGATAGAGGCATTTGATGGGTGCATCAGTTATTTAAAAATGACACTTTTCCAAAAGCACGCTCTCTTTTTCACTTACCTTTATCATTTGCACATACATTTCTAGCCTTACGCTCTGCCATACTAGATTCTTACTCATATTTCAATCCTTGCCTCACACCCCCTTGCCACTAGATCACTTCTGGTCAAGCATCCTCTGCAGATCGCCTAAGGCCTCCACCCTTTACACCTGCTTATTATCCCCACTTTTACCAAGATCCAAAACAAAGATTGAAATTTCCTAGTAGACCGATTTAGGTATACATTGGCCCATATCTATTTGGGATAAGATCTGGCCGAAAATTAGAAAGACTTCCAGAGCAGCTAGTGCCACACAAACTTTTTATTTATTTATAATAGATTGTTGTTAACACCAGTTTCCCTACATAAAATGCATTCTGACACTCCCAGCACTTGTTGGTCTTGTTCGTTTCCACAGGCAGATCTTCAGCACTCTTTTTTTGTCCACAAGTTATGCAATTTTGGAAATCAGTCTGGCTCCAAATTAATGCTATTTTTGGGACTAACATCCCCCTTTCATTTGCAAATATTTTTCTAGGCAGTCTCTCCAAAAGTTGGAACAAACCAAAAGCACAAACTCAAATCATTGACCCGTTAGTGGTTGCTGCCTTTCAGCAAATCACAAAAAATTGGAAAGATGCCTCCAAACTCTCGAATTTAGCTTGGTGGTACTCTGTTTGCCATAATCACAGACTCAACACTACTTTTGTATTTCCCATGTCGCTGAAACAAAAAAGATAACTTTTATGGTCTTGTGTTACGACATTTTTTGATGATAGTGCTAAAAGATCCTTTGCTACAATACCATGTATCCAGGAAGTTGCTCATCCCCTTGAACTCTCTGGTTTTGTCATTCTTTCTAATTTTTACTTGATCTAATGTAATTTTGTTTTATTTGCATCCTTATTCATTTTCGAACCTGTTTTCCTTTTCTATACCCTTATCTTTGCCATGGACTTTCTTTTCTTATATGATTACTTACCTATAAGTCAAGGGTGGGGCCTAGCTTTCTGAGGTGGAGGACGGCGTTCGCGAAATGGGCAGGCGCGGAAGGCACACTTCGCCTGCAATTAGTGCATAGGAGGAACGACGAAAAGGCGTTAGCGACGGCCCGTGCATGGGAGTCACTAGTGGTTGAACTTCAGGGGCTGATGTCAGAAAACATAGGAGAGGGGGGCATACCTGACCGACATGAGGATGCGATAAGCGGGGAGTAGGAGGGGGGTCACTATGGTAGGTGGACACATTCAACGCGGCTGAACCCAGGGGAACGCCCAAGCTGACAGAGACAGGTTTGAATACCCCTATATGCATCATAGTAATAGGGAGGGCCACATCAGTGGGTGGATAGGAAGACGGGGGCACACTGACATGGGTTGCGGGAGGGAGTGGGAGGGGGGCCCCCAGCGGGAAGGGTAACTTCTCCAATGCATAAATGGTTGAAATGTCGTATGTAATATTCTCTGGTGAGTTGCTGGTGCTTTTGTGGGAATTGGATTGGTATGTTGGTAAGAAAACAATAAAAAAATGTTTAAACAAAAAAAAAAAAATGATTACTTACCTAAGTGCCATTAATGATATGTTCAACAATGTTACTTTTTGATGCTATGTTATTTGATATTTTGATGTTTCTTTTTTGACAAACTTTTAATAAACTTCTCTTTTGAAACTTAAAAGGATGTCATCACTCTATATATACATGGAGCATACGCACTTGCTTTTCAGAAAGCATTTTCGGAAACAGTCTTCATGGCAGGAAAGACTTCTTTGGGATAAGAGAGTATTTCATTGAAGGCAAGAAAGTCCCAGTCATATTGCTAAACATAGTTAAGACCCAAGCACGGCAACAGGTTTCCATCGATCACAATATGGGTGACCTCAAGGCAACAGTGAACTTTAGGCAGCCAGCTCTGCTCTCTCTCAGCTGCCTTTGATATTGTTCACCGTCCTCTTTAGTGAACAGGCTCCGGAGCGTAGATGTCCTTGTTCCTGTCAGCGCCTTGAGATCAACTTTAAACTCTATCCATTCCACACTGAAGCAGTGGTCCTTCAACAATCTATTGGGACCCTGCCACTCCCAGATGAAGGTTTGGGTTTCTCCTACTGGAAATAGGATAAGGACACTTAGATTGAAGTGAAATAAGTACAAAGTACTGATAACAGAGTACTTGTACCTTCTCTGCTAGCAATCTAAAAAAGGCAAGAATGCCCAACTCCTCAATTAAGCTGAAACAGAAATCCTGGTACATGGCAATTGGTCTTCGTTTCAGCCAAGAGGCCAATGGACAAAGAAAGGTGAAAATCTATGAAATAGATCCTTCGAGTTAAAGAACCACCAAGTAATCAAATCCTCAATCTAGACACAGAGGAGAATCCTCTACTTTCTAAGATTCCTTTCAACAAGCCTGTACAATTGGTTCAGTACTTCACGGTCACACTGAAACCCAGACTCAGTAAGATTCAGAGCACAGCTGCCAGGCTGAGCTTCCTCTCCAACCATGGGGCCATAATGCTCGAGCCCTACAAATAGTGCATCAGAAAATCAATGTGAGTAGGTCCCTTTAGTCCAGTAACAAAATCTACAAACCTACCGACAAGGAGGGTACTATGGTGAAAGGCGGAACACCTACTTGACATTCCAGAGTTCAGAAATGCCAAATTGGCGGTGCTGCTTTCTCATTATAGACCCAGAGCTCTGGAACACTCAAGTCTGAATCACAAAACTTTAACTAACTTAAAATCCCAATAGCATGCTTCTCCCTTAGCCTAAATGAACCCACACCATGCATCGAGCAGTGATACCGGCAAACATCTAGTACCTCTTCGCACATGAAAGCAGATTTTTGCACTCTCATCTTCCACCTTTCAATCATGAAAACCTGTAAAATCCAATTGTCTGCAGGAGATTTGTAGCTTATCTCAGAACCTCAAACACCCTGCCCAACTGTTGACACATTGGACTCATCTCATTCATATACTCCCCAGTCTATACATGCAAGCACTGGCCTGCAACTAACTACATAAGCTCTTTTTGGCAACAGTACTGATAAACACCGATAGCATTACGAAGGTTGCTAAAATAAATCACATTTCCAAGTGAACATTCAAGCATCAAAGCTTTCTGGCACTAAAGACCTCAAAGCAAATTGGGAAATGCTCCTCACCAGTGATGCAAGGATACAAACTGCATCACCGCATTTCACCAGGTCACGTTGGAAAAAACACACCCTTCAAATAACCACATTACAACCCACACACATTTACATCCCTGTGATAGATGTCAGCTGTCCTAAAGGCATAGCCCACAAAAAGAACAAACCAGGATAAACATTAAAGGATTCAATCAAAGTTATATTTAATGTAACGGAATTTCCAAACACAATTCTTACACCTTTTGTAACGCCATATTGTTAGACACTTTAGTAAAACGAAAACAATATTAGAAAAAATACGCACACCAAGCTACTAAAACTGATGTTATCACTGCAAGTCTACAGAGATTTCCAGCCAGGACACTTCCATCCACCCACTCAAAGGGGCGCTCACTGGCGGCTTCATTGAAGAAAACATTGACCAAGTGCTGTTGAGCCAACACTCTTAAAAGCCTTACCTGGGAAGTGCCGCCGGTGGTGCACACTCCAGTCGGTGGGCGAGTGAAAGCAGTGATAATCCCCTGGTGCCAAGTAAATAACACAGTGATACAGTTCATTTCCCTCCTTGGTGACCAGCTGGTCCTGGAAAGAAGTACTCGGTGAAGCTAGGATGGAAAATGAAAAAAAAACACGGTCAACAATTTACAGACTTAAATTATATGACAGGGTGTTTTAATACATGTATTAAACTCCTGAAGTGGAGGTGATCTAGTTAAGGGATTACACGCAGTGCCGCAGAGTGAATACAGATCATACAAAGCTTTGAAGATCTGACGTAAGTCCCAGTGCACTCTGAAGGGCAGGGGCAGAGTGCTGTGTTTGACGGCCAGCACCCAGGACAAATTGTTGCACTCAAATTATTAAGAGAGGCTACTGCACCGTGAAGATTCTCGAGCAGGTTCCTATATGGCATGAATATGCTGGTGAAAAACGTCAGTGTGTTATGAAGGTTTCGTATATAACCAGGGGGAAAAGACACAAATTGAGTCAAGTCTCTGAGACACCCTTACTCAATATTTTTAGACTCTGTCAACATATAATAGTTAGCAGTTCATAGAAGCAGATGCATGTGGTTCTCAGCTGAATATTTTCACAATTATTGCATTGTAGTGATTACACTAGTTCCCTGTGTGTTTCCAATCACCTCACGATCATTGTTATTACAGACACCTAGTATGACAGACAGGCCTATGAACATATGCCTGTTGGTGATGACTCTGATTAATAAAGCGAATGTTCTGGAGCAAAAACTGATGCTTTATCATGAACCATGTAAACTGCAGGTTTTGTGGCCTAATGGTCATGAAGAGCAATTAATCAGTAGAAAGTTTGGTCCAGTAGTTATTTCTGCACTGCTTATCAGAATCAGTCACCTGTTTACCAGCCTTTGGCATGGCCATGCTGAGGCGGCAGACTGTGCTTTCCTGATTGAGGCTACCCTGAAGGGAACTGGTAGAGAGGAAAACCCTGTCAAGCAAGGAGAGCCACGCCCCTACTCTACATTTTCTGGCCTGCCTTGGCTTTTTTTCACAGTGAGCTTGGCAACCTGATTAGACTGAGGGGGTTATGTTATTTTATTAGGTGGGTAGTCCCTTCAGGGGGTCCTCACCATGGTAGAAGGTTGCCCCTACCCCAAACCAGGCAATGGGGAGACTGACCAATGGCGGCAGCTAAGATTCTGGTAAGAAGCTTTTTAAATAGAAATTAGCAAATGCTGGATCAGCCCTTAATCTTTAGTGTGTTTTTCAATATGGTTTTTAAAGATATAACTTTCAGCAATCAGGGCCTATGTGGGCACATACAAAAATAAGTCTTTTTTTGTTTTAAAAAAACAAAATCCCCTGGGATTCTAGCTTTGGTTAGGTTTATTAGTGAAGAACCTATCGGGTTTATTAGTGAAGAACCTATCATGAAGAAGATGGGAAGGTGATGGGCATACATTTTTGAGAACACAGACAATCCCAATTTAAGCTGGGCTGGGTCTATGACGCCTCAAAGGACCTGTACCCGAAAGAACCAGGTAGGTTGTGTATACATCCGTTTTTCAGCAAGCATGCCTTTTAAAATGTACAGGAGTGACTGACTATTGAAGTAGTGGACAAAGCTGAGCAATTCCTTCAAGCAAAGGAGAGTGATATTTTCAATTAAAGTAACATACCTTGGCCTGACATGCAGGGCCCAAAGTTAGACTTCTAGTAAAGTTTATTTCGGTATTTCCCTGGCAAAGGGGAGACTGTCCCATAGAAGGGGATGAGTTCGAGCTGCGCGCCCTCTGATGGCTGAGAATCCACAGCTTACAGTCTGCTTGCCTACATTGATCACTTACTTCTGGTGACTGGCAGATTATCGGTCCATGTCCGCGGCCCCAGAAATGACTCCAGGGAGTAGGTAACACCTTTCACCTGCTCTACTTCACAGTTCTTCACGCGCCCAAAGTGCAAGATTTTTCCATCAGATGGACTGATCTGTAGAAAAAGGTCATATAACCAACGGTATATAAGAGTTCGGTCTGGGAAAGTTTTTAAAGTTTAGCATTGCATACCCTAAACTATGCATGTCAAATCAACCTATGAGACATGTCACACATGCACCCCTTGCTCAATATATACACAAGACTGTATGCCACATGGGTCCCTCACGTTCTATACTCCACACATCACTTACTTGCCCCTCACCAATGAGGATGTGCGTGTCACTTACTGACCTCTCACAACTGATACTGTTCATGTCCAGCGAAGCTTTCAAACTATCATGGGCACTGCTCAGACGAGCGTCTCACTCATCCTCATCAAGATAACAATGGACTGGGATGCAGCCCGAGTGATTACCATTGACTGAGATGAATTCAAGCATTCCATCCATCACTGTTTAGTATACTTATTGTCTCACTCATCCTCGGCAGATGTGATGTCAAGTCCCTCACCCACCAGACTCTGCATGTGGCTGATGAGCTCAATTCACAATACTGTTGCTCCATAAAACGCATGCTGCAGACTGACACTTCACCCATCAAACAGGCCCCCTCACTCACCATTCAGTCCATCTTGCAGACATGCTTCTCACTCTTGACCTCAAAGATATACCTCTGACTAATAATACTGTGCATACTGCAACCAGATCCCATGGTCACCATACTGCAGATGTGTCAACCAGCCTCCTTACCAAACTACGCCTAGATCACCATACTGCCGCTGTTTTAACCACGCTCCTTACCATACTATGCACGTCACAGACTGGCTGCGCCTAGATCACCATACTGCAGTGGTTTCAACCAGGCTCCTTACCATACTATGCACGTCAGACCAGCCGCGCCTAGATCACCAAACTGCAGCTGTTTCAACCAGGCTCCTTACCAAACTATGCATGTCACAGACCGGCCGCCCCTAGATGACCACACTGCAGATGTGTTAACCAGACTCCTTACCATACTTTGCATGTCACAGACCGGCCGCTTTCTAGATCACCATACTGCCGCTGTTTTAACCAGGCTCCTTACCATACTTTGCATGTCACAGACCGGCCGCGCCTAGATCACCATACTGCAGCTGTTTCAACCAGGCTCCTTACCATACTATGCACGTCACAGACCGGCCGCGCCTAGATCACCATACTGCAGCTGTTTCAACCAGGCTCCTTACCATACTATGCATGTCACAGACCGGCCGCGCCTGAGGCTTCAGTTTTCTTCGGAAGAACTCGCTCAAGTTCCTGTAGTGATGAAGATCCTCCACAGCCGCCTCTTTCATGTTGACACCAAAGGTCCAGATGTAAAGGCTGTAGACTGGCTTCCGGAGCCAAGTGGGCAACTCAACCTGGTTCAGGCGCCCCCAGGCCCGCGACAGCAAACGTGTTGGCACAGTTTTGTATAAAGCGACCTATGGGAAACCAGAGGAACATAAGTTCACTTCATTTTTGTATACTTTCCAACATTCACTCTCTCCCATTACAATCATTGATAAAGCAGGTATGAATTCAACAGGTTCAACCAAAATCATTGCAATCCTATACTGACCCGGTCAAGCATAATGTCCCAAAATAGAACACTTCTATTCTTTGTGAACACACACCTACTTTTATTAAGCCAATCTACCTGAAAAATGACGTTTATATTGTTCACTGAAGCCAAAGGTTAGTTCTGAAATCAAGGGCACAATTCCTCTGTGCATGCGGTCTGAGCCTAGCGGCATAAATGGACCAGTGTTTGTCTTTATCTGATGCGCGGTCACTCCAGATCTTCTTTTTGTGTGGTTAGAGCATGCAGACTGTCAGAAAAATTGCCTTTATGGTGACTGACAATTAATAGCACTAACCATTGAAGTTTTTTTAATGTAGTTTACAGTTTGTCATTCAAACAATCTGCATTTGCAGATTTTTCGAACTGCCAGTTCCACTCAATGTTGGAGACAACCTGCTTATATAACACATTTTACACCACGGTTGAGTGGAAGAGCACGATTGAAAAGACGAGCCACACAAAGGGAGGGTAACAAGGGGGTGAGCAAACAACCTGCCTGGATGCTCACAGCCAGAACTGTGGGGGTACTTCCAAATATCCTGCACCGTCACTCCCAAACAGGAAACATAGGGAAACTTCTTTTACAGAAGATGAAGTATGTTTGAAGGGTGCACTTTGATGTGATGTCACTACATCTCCTTGAGGCTGTGTTGTAGGTATGTTATTACGTAGTCAGTTATTTTGCATTTTCTTCAATGTGCAGAACTGCTTTGCTCTGAAACAGGTCTGTGTTCCTGGTGTTTCATGCTGTTTAAATAATTATGCTATACTGGACACAACTGTGTTTGTATTCAAATTAAAATTTAATTAAGATATATTTTAAAAACTGAAGTATATTTGAAGGGTGGGAGTGGGTATGGACATACATTTCTAAATGAGTGTTTGAGGAAGAAGGTTCCTCACCTGGAGAAATACATCTCATTTGAATCCAGATGTGGGTATAGGGTGCTAAGAGTACACACAGAATTCAGGAATTTTCCCAGAATAGCTTTCATGGCCTCGGGGTCCCAAAGTCCACACAAATCTTGGGCGGACTCGTCCAATTAATGAATTTCAGACTTTTGAAAAAATCTGACACGGACACAGAGTTTTAACTCTAACAGCAAAGATCACTATTATGGCATGCAGTCCGTTTTATAAAGCCTCAGCGGCTGACATCAGGCACTTCTGACACACTCTCTACCAGTCCAGGAAGACTCCTGTAAAGAGACAGTTGATCCTCAATCAGATGAAATCCCCCTTTAAATGAGAAAGGGCACTATACAGGAACTCCCACAGTTCTACAATATGGAACGCAACCCAGACCGGGAAGACGCTGTGATGATGAGCCTTCAACATCACTGCCAACACAAGGTGCTCTCCCATGTGCAAAGGAAATCACAAAGGCGTACCTTGGGCCACAAAAGGGTCAACCTTCAGCTCGCTTTTATGAAGCACAAGATAGTTCATGCAATACCAGTTCCAATATCCTGATGTAAGTCAGTCTATTAGTGAGCAAAGCATAGTCTATCAGGCAGACAAGCTTGAGTCTGCTCTGGGAACATGGACTATTGAGTGATGATTCTGTTGCTATTAAAATAAATATATATAACTAAATGGTAGCTCAGTACAGCATGCACCATGCAACATACATTTCAGTTCCCATATTTGACACAGTGATCCGACAAACACTTGTTTTTACTAGGAGATGAAGACTGGATGCAGAACATCGGTAAGAACCTTGGGTATACAAAGTCCTAGTGTAACAATTAGGTAAAGTTCCATCATTGCTCTGATGTCCAGCTGTCTACCATCCATAATCACTGGGAGCAGATAGTCAAGCATAGAAATGTGCGAGTGTGCAGGCAAAAGACGGCATACCCAAGCGTGCTGCCAAGGTCAAACGAATTGAAAAGTCCCAAGGAACCAATATGCGAAGTCGTGTGGTGCTGCCTATATAACTACACTAAGCATTTCCTTACCAAGGCATCCCTTTATTTAGTCATGGAGGATGCACTAGCTATAGCGGAATGTGCATGAATAGCCTCAGGATTTGATGCACACACATTCCTTACCTGTGTGATATACAGGCTACAGATGCCTTACAAGATTTCATGCCTGGCTAAGTGCCTCCTCAACTGATATTGCATCTGGAAAGTCCTTAGTTATTTTCTATGCAGAATGATAAGGCTAGTCTTACTTCAAGATTGTGGACGTCTCCAATGTTCTTCTGGAGTCCTCATAAAACAGGGAGGTGAGTGGATGTCTAAATTTAAACAACAAATCTCAAAGAACTGGGGAACTATAAAGGCATGTGTGCCATTTACAATCTCTTACTTCGCCGCAACTTTATTTTGGGGGGGGTGACTTTTTCTGTGGCACTCGCTCAGATTGCTAAGAAAACGACTTCTGGTTTAAATTAAATGATGGCACCCCTGAAACAGCTGGCGCCTGAGACTGAGGCAAGGACAGAGAAGCTGCTGTGATAAACATACATGGGCCGGTGGAACCAGCATAGGCTGCTCTGAGTTGCCACATGATATTTAGGCTTTGCTAACCTAATAATCAGCTTCACTGTAAACCTCTTAAGAAAGGTAACAGTGAAAGGTCTTTGCAGTTATTGTTTCACGTAGAGCCAAGCCAGCATTAAGGTAGCTGTCTGAAACAGTATAGAGTTTGGATATCTCTCAAACTAAAGCTGGCCAAATCGGGAGGCTGGTGTCAATGCCACTGGCAGAATGAGGATACATACGGACTGATGACCAGTCAATAAATCAACAAAGTGCCTGGGAGGGAGTATAGCAAACAGGTCCAAGTCCTCTACTGCTGTGTCCAAGGAGAACATGACGGGAGTGGGTGAAAAGTCTGAAGGCCACGACATTGTGAATAGGCTTCACATCACCGGCACAAACCTCACGTGGGGAGAAACATTTGTTTCAGGCAGGAGAACAATCTGCCTGGCTTCACCAGAAAGGCGCCCTGGTAGATAGCTTGGAAAACTCTTCTCTATCCTCATCCTTCCATTAGTTAGATTTCTGAGAGGCTGGGGAAAGCCAGCTGGCAAAAGGATGTCTTCGTGGAAGTATTACAAGAGGTAGTATCAAATTAGAGGCACCATTTGAATCTTGACCATTTTTAGGCCAGAAGGAGAGAATACCACTGTCAACCATTTGTTTATTATTAATAATATTGATGTAGGCAGATCCGAACCAACATGTAGATATTTAATCAATGTTGGGCCACAGCCAGGTGTGCTCCACTAAGAGGATGGATGCTGGGGTGTCATGGTGACCTCAGACTCATCCATTCGGCAGACAGTGGTGTCTGTTCTGTGGGGCACGGTGCTCTTCAGGCTTCTAAAGTCCTTCCAAACCAGGTAATAAATGGGTAAGATAAACAATGCTCTGAATTTACATATTACGATTGTTGCAACATGTTCATCAACTGCCTCGTCACTTATTAAGTTGGCACGTGTTTACATAACAAGGTTGTATATGTAGTTTATATACGGTGTAATATGATTTGTTTGCATAAACTGTAACAATACTTCACAGTACAGAATGTATTGCTGTACTAGATGTCCTTTCTGGGTTTGAAAGTACTTATCGCATTGGAATGGTTTGACAGCACAAGACTAATCCCAATAACCAATTGATTGACCACTAACTTTGGGCTCCCAGGTAGCATGCTACTCACCGCAAAGCACTTCATCACCTCCTCAGGAGCAGTAAGCGCTAAATAAATGCAATAGCAATTCAATACAATATAATATAATACATGGGTGCTTGCAATCCCTATATAGGAGCCCTTCTCGAATTTCTTTATTACAGGCTACTTGTATCGTATCTTGTTCCCTGTAATAAGGAAATTACCTAGCTGCTCAAATATAACCAAAGGTAGGTTACAGAGAATAATCAAAGCTGTAGTTTAAAAAATGAAACCGAAACCTGCCTTTACCTCCTTCTGCTCCGTTTTTCCAGATGAACAGAGATCAGCAAAGAGGGGAGATGTATAGTAATGTGTATTTCATGCAAGTTTTAGGTAATTAAAGGAAGACAGAATCTCGGTCCTTCTGTACACATTCTGAGCAACAATGTTTTTTGGGTATTTTTGTAAAAGAAAATTGCCTTGTATTAAACGGATTATAATATATTTTTGCAACAAATAGACTGCTTTTGGCATGTTTAATTTTGCTCTACAAAGTCTGCTTTTAGTCTTCATGTCTGCAAACATTCCAGCTCTTCCATATGAAAGAGCAACACTCCAAAGATTTAAGTGGTTTGTGGAGAGGGTTATGGTATGACCATGTAGTATAAGGAATAAAGTACAACCACCATAATTATAAGGATATTGCAAGCCACCTCAGAGTTCGATAACCTTATAAAGGTACTGGTGCTCCCTCTCGAGCACCTGTAATAGAGCCAGGTCTCAACACCTCATCTCGCACTAGAGGATTTTAGTTTTCTGCCATGCACTTTATCTACACCACCACCATCTGTCATTCAGATGGGCCAATGGAAAAAGTAAGACCATAATGCATATAGAAAGAGATATACTTTTGAGTATGTTCGGGAAAAAGCATGTAGACTGTAGGACGTGCCCCTAAATGCACAACAGGAAACTAGTGAAAGTCAACTTAGACTGCAAGCATAGAGAGTAGTAGTATTTTATTTTTAAACCTATTTAATCTGTGGCGCAAATGTTCTTTGCGACAATAAGAGTAAGGCTAGTCCAGGTCCTTATCACGTTCAAGTGGACTGGCAGCGACAGCTTTCCACGTATTTATAAGGTGCTGAGCTAGCTTCAAGAAGCAACAGGTGCTACACACATAGCTATTGCATTTTATTGTTTATTTTCTTAACATTCATAATTTAGGGAGGACCTAGCACAGACTGTAATGCTATACAGAGAGCAAAATATTTCCTGCCGAAAATGACCATATAGAACACCTTTTTTGATCACTTGTAGACTAACCTTCCCTCACAAGAGCAGTACAAAATATCACATAATAGAAGCAGAGCAGGAAGGCCTGAGATTTCGGTGACCCATTTGGCCAAATATTCAATGCAGACTGGTCGATTTGCTTGAATTAGCAGATATTGGTGCCTTAAGTAGATGAAGAACAGGAGGGTCTTAAGTACTCTCCTGGACATCAGGAGAGATGAGGCCAGTCCCAGGTGGGAGGGGTTCTCATGGTGTAGGGGATGTTTCCTGGTTTGTATTCCCCTTAGGAATCTTTAGTATAAGCTACTTTGAGCTACAGGTGCTGCAGGTAGGTGTACGCTGGATGTATTTGCTGCCAGGTGGTTGAACATGGTGTGGGGGTCTTGTTTTAATAGTTATGAGACGTGAGATAATGGAAATGCCAGAGCGAGGGGGTGATTTAGCTGATCTTTGCCTGGCTGATGATCAGGTAGAGAAGACTGCCCTTTTAGAAGAGTAAAATTGTCACCACATACAAACGTGATTAGAGTGTACGATTTGGAAGACAAATTTGTTTTTACAATGGATGTGGAGGAAGGGAAGTAGTGGGTATATTTCCAGTGGGTGAATGTAGGCATTGCGTCTTCATGAAGTGGGCAGCAGTGGAACTGAGGCGCACTGCCAAATACTACAATATACGCATAAGCCCTGCAATGACTAATAAACACACCACCCACCTCCTTCCCTCCCTTCTACAGTTAATGCCAACAGGCTGCTTTTAGTGCATAACCACCCCTCAGGAGCCATGCTGAGGAATGCTGGCACACCTTTTAATAACCTTGTCTTCAATTGTGACGTTTATTAAGGGAACGATTTCGTCGTCTGAGTGGTGTGAAAGCAGGGTGGCCTGGCGATACTTCCTTTGAGAAGCGCCCAGAAACCACATGCCAATTAATGGATTCATGGAAATCAAGTATATATTTAATCCTGTTGCTCCCTCTTTTAAAAAGTGCAGCTACTTCTTTGTTTCTCCCTTTGGATGCCAGTATTCCCTTCTATCTGCATGACAAACGTAGGTTAATTTCAGTGTTACAAGGTAACTAACCTCTGAGTAAGTTATAATGAGGACAAGGCATGTTCACATGCCACTGCGAAAGCACGGCTTTCATTTAACGAATAACGATGGTTATTAATGTGTGGGAGTAAGCCGTCTGGAGCAAATTGAATATGCTACTTACCAGTATGCATCTGTTCTTGGCATGTAGGGCTGCTGACATTCATATCTGTGCATAGATCGCCGCCTAGTGTTGGGTCCGGATGATTGCACGTTGTTGTCCTGGAAGAGTCTTCGAAGTATCCTGGGATAGGTGACTCCTCCCCTGGACTACAGTGCGCATGGGCATCCTCTCCATCCTCAGATTGTTTTTCGCCATTGTGGCAGTGATGGAGTAGATACAGAAAGTGATGACCATGCTTTACAGTAATTCTGAGGGCTGCAGCTGCTACAGGCGCCGGGGAGGAGGGAGGGCGATATGAATGTCAGCAGCCCTACATGCCAAGAACAGATGCATACTGGTAAGTAGCATATTCAGTTCGAGGCATGTGGGCTGCTGAATTCATATCTGTGCATAGAATACATAGCAGTGCCCTCTATTAGCGGCGGCTACCAGTGCCAGCTGCAGCGGTCTGAAAAAGAGTTTTGAGAACAGCCTGTCCTACAGCTGCCTGCTGTTTTGATTGTACATCTACACAATAGTGTTTGGTAAATGTATGTGTAGTGGACCAGGTGGCTGCTCTACATATATCATGCAAAGGAATGTTTCCTAGGAAAGCCATGGAGGCCCCTAACTTACGTGTTGAGTGGGCTCGTGGGGGAATCGTTAAAGTGCGTTTAGCCTTTTGATAGCAAATTTGAATACATTTAACGATCCATCTGGCTATACCTGCTTTGGAGATAGCGTTACCTTTGTGGTGTGGGGCAAAGGCAACGAAAAGTTGTTGTGTTTTCCTAAAGGGTTTGGTCCTGTCGATATAATACATGAGGGCCCTCTTTACATCTAGGGTATGGAGTGCCCTTTCAGCGACAGTCTGTGGGTTTTGAAAGAAAACCGGCAGTTCAATAGTCTGATTCATGTGGAACTGCGATACCACCTTGGGCATGAACTTGGGGTTGGTACGTAGTACGACCCTGTTGGCGTGAACTTGTATAAATGGCTCTTGGACGGTCAGTGCCTGGAGTTCACTAACTCTTCGTAAAGAAGTTATCGCTACTAGGAAAGCTACTTTCCAGGTAAGGAATTGAATCTCGCATGAGTGTAGAGGTTCAAAGGGTGGACCCATCAGGCGTGTGAGGACCAAGTTGAGGTTCCACATTGGGGCTGGTGGGTGGCTAGGAGGAATGACTCGTTTGAGTCCTTCCAAGAATGCTTTGATGGCAGGCACTCTGAATAGAGAGAGGTGCTGCCTGGTCTGTAGATAGGCTGATATTGCGGTCAAATGGACACGTATAGAGGTGTACGCCAGATTGCATCGGTAGAGGTGTAATAGGTAACAAATAATGTTTTGGATGGATGCGTCTAGCGGGTTGATGTCATTATTATTGCAATAAATGGCGAACCTCTTCCATTTGGCTGCATAGCAAGCTCTGGTAGTGGGTCTCCTGGCCTCCTTAATGATGTCCATACAGTCAGGTGGCAGGTTGAGGTAGCCAAACTCTAGGACTTCAGGAGCCAGATTGCCAGGTTCAGCTGTTGCGGATCTGGGTGCTGAACCTCTCCATGGTTCTGCGTCAAATGCTCGGGTTTGACCCGCAGCCGTTGATGCGGCACCACGGAGAGTTCGAGAAAGGTGGTGTACCACGGCTGGCGTGCCCACGTTGGAGCAACCAGGATGAGTGTCAGTGAGTGTTGTCTGAGTTTGCGTGCCACCAGCGGTATTAGTGGGGCTGGGGGAAAAGCGTACGCAAATCTGCCGGTCCAGTTCATCCATATCGCATTGCCCTGCGACTGCGGATGTGGGAACCTGGCGGCATAGCTTTGGCATTTTGCGTTTTCGCTTGTGGCGAATAGGTCTATCTCTGGATGACCCCACTGCTGGAAGTACGGTTGGAGTACTGATGGGTGTAACTCCCACTCGTGCATCTGGTGGCTGTGTCTGCTAAGCAGATCCGCCATCTGGTTGTCCTTGCCGGGGAGGTGTTCTGCCATGAGGAACATGTTCCTCTGAATGGCCCACTTCCACATGCTCTGAGCCAGATGAGACAACTGTGGAGAGTGTGTTCCTCCCTGCTTCTGTATGTAGTACATGGCAGTCATGTTGTCCGTCCGGATCAACACGACTTTGTTGCACAAGTGTACTTTGAACGCTTTCATCGCGAGGAAGATCGCCATCAATTCCAGAATGTTGATGTGCCTCTTCCTTTGTTGTGTTGTCCATAGTCCATGCACTGTGTAGTTGAGTACATGAGCTCCCCATCCCTGGAGAGACGCGTCCGCTGTCAGTATTATTTGTGGAACAGGCTCTTGGAACGGTCGGCCCTTGCAAAGGTTTTGTGGATTCCACCAATGCAGAGAGTTGTATGCCCGACTGCTCACCAACACTAGGTCTTTCAACTGTCCTTGAGCCTGATTCCACTGACGTGCTAAGCACTCCTGGAGCGGGCGCATATGTAGTCTCGCGTGTGGGACTATGAAAATGCAGGAGGCCATCAGGCCTATCAACTGCATGAACACTCGCGCGGGCAGGGAGTGTTGTGGTTTGAACTTGGAAATCAGCATCTGTATGCTGTTGATTCTCACTAAATTTGGCTGAGCTGTGGCCGCCAGAGTGTCTATGGTCGCACCTAGGTACTGTTGTACGTGTGCGGGCTGGAGATGGGACTTTGGGTAATTTAGTGAGAACCCCAAACTGTGAAGGAGGTGAATGGTGCGGGACATGTGGCTGGCACATTGTTGGGCTGACTTTGCTTGAATGAGCCAGTCGTCCAGGTAAGGGTAGACGTGTATGTGCTGCCTCCGCAGATGTGCCGCTACAGTAGCTAGGCACTTTGTGAAAACCCTGGGTGCTGTTGTCACGCCGAAGGGAAGGACTTTGAACTGGTAGTGCTGCCCCTGAACAGTGAACCGGAGGTATTTTTTGTGTGAGGGGTGAATGGGTATGTGGAAATACGCATCTTTGAGGTCCAGTGTGGCCAGGAAGTCTCCCTGCCTGAGCAGCGGGAGGACTTGCTGTAAAGTGAGCATGTGAAAATGCTCGGAGAGAATGTACCGGTTCAGGGGTCTCAGGTCTAATATAGGTCTGAGCGACCCGTCCTTTTTTGGTATTAAAAAGTACAGGGAGTACACCCCCGTACCTTGCTCGTGGACGGGTACGACCTCTATTGCACCTTTTAGTAGCATACTTTGCACCTCCTGCTGTAAGAGCGTTAAGTGCTCTGAGGACATAGGACGGTTTTTTGGAGGTATTGTGGGTGGAGTTGAGGTTAATTCTAGGCAGTAACCGTATTTGACAATATCTTTGACCCACCTGTCCGTGGTGATGGAGTTCCACGTGGACAGGAACCTTTGTAGCCTTCCCCCGACAGGTGTTATGTGGTCGGGAGGAAGGGAGAGGGCGTCACTGCTTGTTCTTGGGGGAGGACCTGGTGTTGCCGTAGCCGCGTCCTCTGCCCTTTGTGCTGGAGCCACGATATCCACCCCGGGTGTTTTTGTCGTAGGTGCTCTGTGTGTTGCCTTTGTTGTATGTTTGCTGTGACCCCTGTCCTCTACCTGCTCCTCTATTTCCGGGGCGCCGAAAGGACTGCGTTTGTAGAGCCCCCATGGACTTTGCAGTGTCCGTGTCTTTTTTTATTTTCTCTAGAGTGGTGTCAACCTCCGGCCCGAATAAGTAGTCGGGGTTGACAGGTTGGTTGAGGATGTTATTTTGTACCTCAGGTTTGAATCCGGAGATTCGTAACCAGGCATGTCGTCGCAACATGACGCTAGTGTTTATGGCTCTGGCAGCTGTATCCGCGGCATCCAGTGCACACTTAATGGATGCATTTGTGAGGAGCTGTCCCTCCCTGATGAGGATCTCTGCACCTTCTTTGTATTGGTCAGGGAGATGTTGGAGTAGTTGTTCTAATGTGTCGTAGTATGCTCGATCGTAGCGAGCGAGGAGCGCCTGAGTATTGGCAATACGCCATATGTTAGCCGCCTGTGCGGCAACCCGTTTGCCGGAGGTCTCTAGCACCTTGGACTCTTTGTCTGGGGGAGGAGCATCACCTGTTTGAGAGTGTGCCCTCTTGCGAGCATTCGCAACTACAATTGAATCCAGAGGTAACTGGCCTCTAATGTAGGTGGGGTCCCCAGGCGCCGATCTGTATTTTTTGTCGATCCTGGGGTTTATTACTCTTGCCCTGGTGGGTTCCTTGAAGATGTCCTTTGCTGGTTTGAGGACACCCTTCAACATGGGTAGAGTTTTTATGGTCCTTTCTGAGGATGCGAAAGTGTCCATGAGAAAGTCGTCCTCTACGGTGTCAGAGTGAAGTTGCACCCCATGATTGGCCGCAGCACGTTCAATTAAGGAGTTGAACGCGGCAGTGTCCTCTGTGGGAGATGTTTTTGCTCCATAGAGTTGCGGGTCCTGTGCATCTATAGGTGCACCGGAGTCGACAGGGTCATCCCAAGCTTGATCAGGGTCCTGTTGGCCTTCAGGGTCCATCTCTCCGGGGTAGGGGACGTGGTCACCCATGTAGTCCTCCAAAACATCTGTGTCGGAGTGTGTGGGAGAGAAGGACTGTGGATCCTGGTAGGGGGAATGGAGAGGTTCGTAAACAACCGGTTCCGAAACCACTGGCAGCTTTCTTTTAAGTGGGATCCGGAAGGAGTCCAAAGCTGGCTCTGAAGTTATTCTCCTTTTGTGGAGCAGCATCCTGCCGGTGTCGGCGTCGATGATATGTGACGGAGACGTCTCCGGAGGAGAACGTTCGGCAGGCGTGATCGTGGTGTGGGTGACCCGTGTCCTGATTTGGAACAGTTTCGGGGCCGTGGATGGCGGCAGGCCAATAGTAATGTTGGCCGGTGCCGAAGAGGCTGTTGGAGCTTTTATTGGCTCGGAGCCCGATGTGTCCTGGAGGACTGTTTTGTGTTTGGTGCGTTGCGCAGCAACGGGCCACACCTGGAGCGCCATCGATTCCTTTGCGCCGACTGGTTCCGTAGAAGCGGGCGTGGACTTTTTCGGCGCCGGTGAGTCATCGAGTCGAGGGGCGGTAATGGCCGTCGACGTCTTCGATGAGTGTGCCTTTGGTGGTGCTGTCGAAGC
The DNA here is from genome assembly GCF_964204655.1 of Triturus cristatus. NCBI lineage: Eukaryota > Metazoa > Chordata > Amphibia > Caudata > Salamandridae > Triturus > Triturus cristatus. Next base: position 122,297,551 of record NC_140594.1, on the reverse strand, counting down.
GGTGTGAGACGCAGCAGGCAGTTTGACCTTTGGGGTCGGAGTCGATTGCGTCGGTGCCGGGAGCCGAGTAGGTTTGGTGGCACCGAAGGTCTTCTTCCGTATGTCGACGCCGACGTCGGCCGTTGCAAGCTCGGCACCGAAGTCTCGTTTGGTGCGCTCGGTGCCGATGGGTTTTGCTGGCGTCGAAGGTGTGGTGGGCCTCGATCCGACCAGCGTTACTTTCGGTTTCAGTTGAACCAATACAGGTTTCGGGTTCGAAGAAGGGAAATCAGCCGGTTTGGGTATTAATGGCTGCCGCTGAATGTCCGAGGCCGGGCCAGAGGGCGGGGCCGAAGAACTGCGGGATAGGTCTTGGGTAAGGCCCGAAGGCGATCCCTCGACCGGAGCCATAGACTGGCGCACTGGGATGTTCTCAGTCTGTACGGGTAGGCCTTGCTCGTCATCGGAGCTACTCTCTTTGGCCCCTAAGGCCTCATTGTAGTCTCCTACCTCGGTGTCGTCTTCGTCTCTGCGAAAGAGGCTTTCTTCGACGTCTTCCGAGCCGGAGTCGTGTTCGGAAACGGGGCTGGAGGGTAGGTTCTCCACGTCTTCGACATCTTCGGTCTCAGCGCTGAAGATGTCGGCCGGGGCCGGTGCCGCTTGCTGCGCTTCGAGTCTCGCTGCTCGTCGATTCCGGAGAGTCTTCTTGGATCGGAATCGGGCACAGGCCATACATGTAGATTCGTCGTGATCCGGTGAAAGGCATTTGTTGCACACCGGATGGACGTCGATGTGGGGATATTTCGCATTACATACCGGACACCGCTTGAATGGTGTCCTCGATTCCATCGTCGATGACGGGTGATGGTCGGGTAGGAAGCGAAAAAGTTGGTTCTGGAAGTTAGTAAACTAACAAGATACTATCGATACCGATCGGGAACAGTACCGACGCGAACTAAAGGCCTTTTGGCCTAGAAAAAGTTTTTCCTAACTTGAGTCAAGATAAGCACATCCGAACCCAATGGCGGAAAAAAACAATCTGAGGATGGAGAGGATGCCCATGCGCACTGTAGTCCAGGGGAGGAGTCACCTATCCCAGGATACTTCGAAGACTCTTCCAGGACAACAACGTGCAATCATCCGGACCCAACACTAGGCGGCGATCTATGCACAGATATGAATTCAGCAGCCCACATGACTCGAACATAAAAAGCATGAAAACCACTGGTTCTACTACTTGCAGATAGAAGGGTCATAGATAGATAGATGGTTCCAGCCCGCATGGGCCCATCGGTACACCGTTAAGGAAGGAAAACATAGAAACTGAAACCTCACCATTGTTTCAACAGGTGGTTAGTTACATCAAAAAGCAACATTTCTTTCAAGATTGAAGAAAATGGGACTCTTATTAAAGCAATATTAAGTCTGGTCGTCTTTAAATCCCATAAAATGCAGTAGTGCAACAAGCATGTCCGTTCCCTACATGGATCTTGCTTCAGTACAGTACTGGAGAAGACAGCTAGTCTTTTCACTGACCTGACACATGGAGCCAATTTTTGACTCGTTCTGTAATCCACTTAAAGGGTACACCTATGCTTTCCTACTTTCACTTCTTGCAAACTAAATTCTGCAGTCCAGTAGTTCCAAAAGCAGTTTTCTGGGTACTGCTTTCTATCTTTTTTTTTTATATATAAAACAAACAGTGGTTTTACTTTTCTGAAGATTATCGGATTGTTGTGATTTGTGACGTGATTGTCTTTACTTATTTAGTCATTAATTATTTGAGTGAAATGTACGCTATTGTTTCTTGCCGTAGTTGGATTAAAAAATCAACACACCCATTCAAAGAAGTGCCTGAAATATAGACGATATATACAAAAAAGAGGACTCATAAAGGGAACACAGCCAACACTAACAGTTTTGTAAACCGAGTGAGAACTTTTGGTGTGTAAATGGACAGAAAGAGAATTTTAAATTTTACAAAGCCTTGTCTCCATATCTGACATATTTCGTTTTGGGCACTTCAAGGAGAGAAAGGCTGGTGTACTGGAACAAACGTCTGAGTGCTATTTAAATATGGAGATGATGCATTCTGCCAAGTTCTCATGCAAACCTCTATGGACCATGACCATAGCTTTAAATATCACCCTTGTGTACTGACAGTCAATGTAGAGATCAAAGGATGGCCCAAGCGTGAACCCTGTATGAAAGCCTGGCTTTCAGGCGAGCAGCAGCAGCATTCTGGATCAATACCAGGCGGTGCAGCCTTTTTCCCCCCCTTTTTTTTTTTAAAACAGATGCTCCAGGGTAAACTGTGTTTACAAGGCATACTGTACATCAGATGGATTTGAATGATTGTGTACACTGTTGGGATATGTGAGTGATTCTCGATAAAGGGTACAAGTCTTTTCAGGATCTTAAGCTTGTAACACAGCATAACCAAACTATTTGGTTAGGATCTAGGAATACATTTCTCCACAGTGGTATCAAAGCAATGGTGAAAGGAGGGTGGTTAGTGAGTCATAGTAATAAAGTGCACTGCAGAGACTAAGTCTACCGAGTGATCATCATGTGCTCTTAATGCATGGGACGTTGGAAGAGGGGCTCGAGTGAGTGAGGATCTCTCCTGCAGGAGTAGGTTGTGAGAACCACTTTGAAGATGTTCATACTGAAAGGTAATCTGTGGCCTGTAAAGCAGGGCTCGGAACTAGAATTGCTTACATCAGGAGGTTTCTCAAAGTGATAAAATGGTGTCTGCAACAGTGCAGAGAAAAGTGTATAAAAGGAAACTGTCTGAAGAGGCGCCCAGGGACTAATTTGAATACAAGAAATAGTAAACCGCTAGCCTGCATGCTACAGGAGGGGAACGAAATATGGACACGGAAAATAAGATATGGGGGCAAAAGTGGAATGGTACATTGCAGTATGTTTTTAAGGACTGGGAAGGAGCAGGTTGGGAGGCTTTGGTACATCTATTCGCTCTAGTATGCTGAGGGATCGTGAAGATAGGGTGGATTTTGTGGTTGTTGAGGGGATGGTAGTAGTCAGAGGTGACAGCCAAGGTGAGGAAGAATGAAAATGAAGGTTGCAGTCATGGGGATAGAAGACAGGTAGGCTTGACATGACCTGAATGAGATTATTTAAATCTTGACAGAGTTTAGCAATAGGCAGCACAGGACCATCGAGCAGTAGCTGGTGAAGAGGCAAGACATGAAAGCTGCACGGGTACGTCAGAAATTGCCCTGACTGGGAGAAAAGGAGGGGGGCAAAGACCACTTGTGAAAAGCTAGCTTACGGTGATGTGGGTCTGGATGCAGAGGAGCACCAGGAAAAAAGATCAGAACCCAAGGTAGGATAACCATAAGAGATGACCTGGGATGCATAACCTTGACATGGTGGCTAAACATTATTCATTCTCAACGGTACTGGAAAGGAGGAAGAGCAGCCCAGATGGTTCTGGTGTACAGCACTTTTCAAGTTACAGAAATATCTAAGAGCAGACTGTGTGAAATGCATTTGGAGAAGCCCATTTACAGGGCATTGCATATGTTACTGCTGGTGTGGTATCGGGCGAGTCCCTTTAGGGTAAATCTTTATTAAAGACATTGGAGAGAAAGAGGGGCAAAGAGACTGGGGAGAACTAGAAGAAATAGTGAGGTTGACACATGGCTTTTTAGGTATTAGGCAGGCGTAATAAATCTTCTGAAGCAGAAACAATGATTGCCAGTCAGTAAAGATTGGCTGAATGGTGCAATAGGCTGGGAGCGAAATGGGAGAGTTTTTATGCTCTTGGAATTATAGGGACCCAAGATAGTGCACAAAGGGTTGGCCAAGAAGATGAGAATGATACTGATTGAACAGTTGATACAACTCGGGTCACGGCTGGTCTAACTGCTTCAAGTTACTTATCCACACAAAGATGCACAAAGAAGCATGGGTTACCAAAGAGTCAGCAATGGAGTGTTTGAGAAGAGGTTGCATGGGTGGGGAGTGGTGAGACGTGAACTTCCCTTGTGTGCATCAAGCAGAGTTCACAGCGGATTTGAGCACTGTGCTGGGCTGATAAGGCCAGTTACATTAAATGAAGTATGGCACTTCCCACAACAAGTTGAACAGACGCTTAGGAAGAGATAGAAGTTGGCTTACAGAAGTGCAAGAAAAGCCCGGGGCCAGTCCAAACATCAGCTAGACTGTTGGAACAGTATTCCTATGCATGACTTGGAAACGCTGCACTGCTAAGTTTGCTTCTCAGACCTGCTTTAGGTGTAACCCGTAGATCACTCAACAATCTGTGAACCTATCTGAATAGCTCCGAATTTTGGGTCAGATGTAAAACACATTTTACCAGTCGCAAACGACCCATTGGGCCCATAAGAGCTATAGTAGAGGGTGGCTTACTACCCCTTGTGTCTGGCTATGACGAGGCAGCTGGTACCAGTGTTTTTAAGTCCATTAGAGTATGATGTTTAAATGAACACCTGGCGGTGTGGCATCCAACCACGATTCACAATAAGGTCAAAGTGGTACCCCACAAATGGTGTCCCCCTCCATCTCGAATGGAGAAAGTTTTTGCTTCACAGGGAAGAGTGAGTTCAATAGCCAGCGACCATATGGGGCACATTTTGTTAGCCCAGATTGGCGTTTACCATGCAGGCTTGCCTAGGTACAGGTTCCATCTGACTTGCTCTTTGTTTGCCGCCCCTTCCCGATTCTGGTGGAATGCTGATCCTTCACTTGTAGAAACATTTTCACCAAACTCCACTGAACTCATCCCTCCAACTTTATTGTGTTTTGCAAGCTATCGCCTGGCAACCAGATTACAATGGCTCCAACATTCCTGCCCAACAATGCCAGCCTGGGATGGGGCATGAATTTTGGAAAGCAGCTACTTGTGTAAGGCAGTCTCAAACCCAGTGAAAGGTATAACTTATCACTGAGGGCTGGAGACATCACAGCAGAAGTTCAGAGTATGAAAAACAGATATAGTGCATTCCTTTGCCAGCGTCCTCTGTCCACAGACTAACTCAAGGCAAACAAAAGGGCAAAGAGGTCCAAGAACACCTGACAGCCGTCTCAAAGGTAAAACATTTACCACACGGCTCAAGGTAAATAAAACCTACTGCTGGATGCAAAAACATTTTTATAAATGTTATAAATATGGTAAACTAGAGCCCAGATAGTGCTATCACTTTATTTGTGTGTGTATTAGCTGTAGCTCTCCCTTTTGAAGTCCTGTTCTTCTTAAGGGTTTTGGCACTCACTAGATATTGAGGTTGTGCCAAGCTAATCGTAAAACTTAGGCCTTCAAATAGGAATAATGTGAAAATGTCATCAAATGTGTTGAGGTTGTGGGGGGGTCAATGTGTTAAAACCAGCCGAAACTACGCGAACACAAGCCTGGAATAATGATGGAGGGGGCATCGGACTCAAAACATTTTGACAACACTCCAATATCTGTACCCCTGGTGGAAAAGGTGGGCTTCCAAATGGGAAAGGATATGTCCCTAAAAGGTACTGATACTTGCCAATACCTATCATTCCGGCACAGGATCAAGGTGTTAATGGCCTAAGTCAGTGCTTAGTTTGTAAAAGAACCAGTGCATTCTAAGACGCTGAATTGTATAACGCCGAATTCTATGGCACTGCACTCTACGCCAATATACCCTGCAACACTCTACACCAGTCCATTCTACTCTACGCCACTGCACTCTACTCTGCACCACGATACTTAATGTCACTGCACTCTACGAAACTCTACTCTGCAACAGGGCACTCTATGCCAATAAACTCTACCCCACTCTACTCTGCACCACTGCACTCTACGCCACTGTACTATGAAGCACTCCCCCCCCTATTACACGGCACTCTACGCCACTATACTCTACACCTCTCTACGCCACTGAGTTCTGGCACTCTAGTCTACTCTGCATCACTACAATCTACGCCACTGTACTCTACACCACACCACTGAACTCTATGCCACTGCACTCTACTATGCAAACCTCTGATCTACGCCACTGTATTCTACAACGCTGCATTGTATGTTACTGAATTCTATGCCACTGTACTCAAACACTGTATGCCAAATCAATCTACACCAGTCCACTCTATTTCACTCTACTGGACACACTCTATGCAACTCCAATACAGGACACTCCATGCCACTCCACAACTCTCTCCTCTATGCCACTAACTTTTAGCCTTGCTGCACAGCAGCCCCGCTGGCGTACAACATGGCTAAAACAATAGCTCTTGTATAGGTGAGACCTATTTGCTCTGCCAGTGGTTGTTTTTTAAAGCATTCTCTTTTTATCAAGCATCTGCCTAGTTGAAAAAAACTTCTGTGAAGCTGTGCTGATTTACAGCACAGCTCAAGCCCTCAGTGCAATAGATCAAGCTAAGCTGTATTTGTAAAGTATAAATGTGCTTCTGATTTGACAGGAGCTATAAGATTTCCTCCATGGGAGCTTATTTGGAGACATTTTGTCGCCTGAGTACTTGGTCTATGGGCAGCTGTGAGCCCATGTCTGCATGAGTGGTTGTAGACGTGGGAAGTGGAAGTGTTCTTCAAGTAGGGGCATGTTGGTGTGGTACAAGAGAATATGATGGGTGCTCTGACGTGCTAGTACAGGCTAAGCGTGTGTCAAGTTGTAGGTAGTTGGTGGAGGTTTGTACCCATAAAATCAGAAATAAAAGGGCAAAATCCTTGTTTGGTTTCTTGACTTTATTTTGCTTAGTTACACACCTTGTAACTCTGAAAAAAGAAACAGAAAAACAGCCGACACGTGTTTCGCCCGGTGGCCGATTGGTTGGGCGCTTTTTCAAGGCAAAAGTAACTGGGATTGTTTGTGAAAGGTCTCTGCGGTCCTTGGGAAAGAAGTAACTTCTTTCCCAAGGACTGCAGAGACCGCATCTGAGAACCAACCGCATCGTTACAGTTACTGTCAACTTTTACGGACTTTCCCAGTTACTTTTGCCTTGAAAAAGCCCCCGGCCACTGGGCAAAACACATATCAGCTGTTTTTCTGTTTCTTTTCTCAGAGTTACAAGGTGTAACTAAGAAAAATACAAATAAAATCAAGAAACCAAACAACAAGGATTTTACCCTTTTATGGGTACAAACCTCCACCAACTACCTACAACTTATCCTTTTACAATAGCTTTTGGGTGTAGCCATTTGTGAGGAATGTACCAGCAACATATTGGGTCACTACGAGGATAGCGTGAATCCCGGATTTATTAAGACCATGGTCTTCCTACATACATTAAACGTGTGTCAAGAATTTTTCTTCAGGATATAGAGTGGAGGATTTGCAAAGTTTTGGAAGGTTTCCTTGTCCAGAACATAATTATTTTAACTATCTCAAGTCCAGCTGCTTGTTTTGTAATGATTTCTTGTCAGAGTGGGTTTCGTAATACTCCATGTGGACAAGAACCTTGCACCATGAAACTAGTAGCTAAGGAGGATAGAGAGTCTACGCTCTGGCTGAGGGTCCCATTAAATCTTGGAGAGGATAAACAGAGCAGCGGAAGATGCTTTGGCCCCATGTGTCAGCAGCTCTATTACTAGTTACCCTGTGCGCAGTTCAGGAAGAGACCACATTTTGATAGTTTACAAGCACTTACTCCAAAAGACCTTGATTCTGGTTAATCAAGGCAAGAGTATGTGCAAGGGATTAGGATCAACATAATTAAAGCTTTATCTGCAGTCAAAATTGCATTTAACTGTGATGTCCTCCTCTTTCGCCGTTCTTAACATTCAGAAAGCCTTTTCATAATGTTGGGTTCCAGGAAGGTACAGACTGTTCAGGGCTGAAGGGAATCTGCAATCATCATAAAGTAGTGACTTTAAAACCATGCACCCTGTTCAGTGTGAACGCTTACACGAACTATTGCAGGATTACACATCCATTCTATACATTGGTTCTAATGTCTTCCCTCAGAGAGAACTGGTGGGGAAGAAGTGAGCACTTGGAGCTCCGGTCACAGCAAGACACAAGCAACAGTACTTGACCAAGTGTGGCAGCAAAACATTAAACATAAAACACCCACGTGATTTGAGTTAATGTTGGTGTATTAGCCTAGCGCACAACTAGCTGGAGAGCTGGAAAAAGGCAGAAGCCCATAGATACTTTACAGCACCATTTACATTAAAGGAAGGAATATGGAAAGATCAGCTACTGTTTGCAGACGTAATTTTTTTTAAGGGTGGCCATGCTGTCCAATATTTGCACAGTCTGCCATGGCACTACACTAACTGGAAAGGCACATAAATGTATACACATGATAAGGATACAGCCATTTTTTATTATGCACACTCCCTGATCCAAATATCTTAACATTTCCATGTACTTCACAACTATTTTTTCACTGTCCTTCTGTAGCCATTCCAGGCACACTGACAAGTGGCCACCCCTATCTGTTCAAATCACGAAATCATGACTCAAAAGTCCACATCTCCAATGCTTCCATATGACACTCTCCTCAAGAAGACATTTCAAATCTCTTCAAAGGCACCTTTCCTCCACAAAACATCTGTTCGACGCTTCCACATCACAATTCTCTCTCCAACAAACCCATATCAAACACCTAGAAAAACTATAACAAGTCCCTTACTTATAAAACCTCCTTCAAACCAAGTTCTGACAGCGATTTATCTGACCACTGAAAACAGACGTCTTCCGAGATGTAGGAAAGAATGATACCACAATTGCAGAGACCTCAACCACAGTATGACTTGTAAGTCCCCTGCAGTTAGCATTTTACCTGCACCATAGGTCAGAATCTGCCTTCTTTTTTTTTAACAACACTTTTTATTGGTCAAGAAGGCAAAGGCTGCAGGCCCCTGTATACCCAGGGGATCTGCCACATAATAGCTAGCAACAGCTCTTGACAGTTTATCAGATAAAGGAACAATGGAGAGCTATTCAAGAATCTGCCTTCTTAATAATTTTTTATGATGTCCTATATATAATGGATGCCATTGATGCTTTAGTATTTGCTCTACTCACATTCCAGATTCTAATTTCCTCTATGTATTTATTTATAAAGTTTTATATAGCGCAAACAAGATCCCGAAGGATATCAGAGCGCTTTACAAAAGGGTGGAAGGAAGGTCATAAACCCAATATTGACATCAAGAAAGAATACACAACATGAATATTAGCACGACTCACAGACAAATGACACAAAGGAGAGTAATACAATAAACGGGTATATAGCGGTCTACGAAGGGGGCACACAATGCGGTAAAGAAGAGCAGCATCACATGATGGAACAATGGTTGTAGGATCAATGATTTCGAGCCAGTGAACCTAGCCCAGATTAAGGTAGGAATTTGTCCATTAGGAATCTTTTGGCTTCCAGTTTGAAAGCAGTCGTTAAGGAGATTCTGCGTACTTCCGGATGAAGAGAGTTCCATATCTTTGGGGCAGCGCCGGAGAAGGCTCGGTGACAAGTTCTCATTTTACTAAGGATGAGTGGTTTCAGGAGGAAAGTGTCTACTCGTCTCGGATTCACAAAATCTCTACCCTTTGTAGGAAATTTGCCCTTTCTGCAGCATCACCCCAGTCTTTTCGCCTCTTGCTGGACTCTATATTTATGCTGTCTGTAACTCAGTACAATTTACCCTTCCTAACCAGTGATAAAAGTGCCTGTGCTCCCCCCTTTTACCATGGTGAAATGGGTATACACCCTACTGGCATATTTAACTTAGCTGTAAGTGCCTAGTATATGGTATACAGTGTACTCGTGGAATATTGAGTTAAATGTCACTAGTGTGCGGAAGCACCCATTGTGTCATCAAATACAGTGACAGTGCACACATGACTGAAGGCCTACCATTTGTAGCCTGGCTGTTGCAGATTAAACTGAAAATTCAACCTGTCAAAATTACTTCTTTTGACAGGTAAAAACCTTCCTTTTAAATAATTTTAAATCACCCCTATGTAGGCCTCTTTGCCCAAAATGGCCTTTAAAAGCAGTACATGTAAAAATGTAATGTTAAACATGTCTTGACATTCAAAAAACCTCAAACGCTATTTTCATTGCAGGAAAGCTGACCTGAATGGGCAGAGATGATCCTTCTGAACCTGACAGAATATACTGGGTGGGGCTGTGAGCATCCTTTTTGACATTACAGTGGCAAATCCTGCTTGACAGGTCAGCTGGGTTTACATATAACACCAAGAGGCGCATTTGAAAGGAAAGGAAAGAGGATCCTACAACAATTCTTGTGATCCACTGTCTGAATGCTGGAACTTCTTTTGTTCTACGAGACTAGTGATAGTGTTTAATGTGGGAGGCCACTAGGAGACCCTGAGCACACTCCCCACGCACACCTCCATTCCTCAGAGCCAAACTGTAGTGTGGCCAAAGATTTTAGACATCTTGAAAATGCCCAATGTAGTCCCATCAGCATCATCTTATGGAGTTTTTGGGCCCGATCGGAGGGCTCTGTCCTGAACAAATTTGAACTTTATAACCCATTTCTAGCTAATTCCATCCAATATGCTGCCAAACAATACTGAATGATATGTTAAACTTTAAGATAGTCACACAGTGGAGGAAGACACAGAGAACGAGGTATAGATGGAGAAAATAACGAGCAAATACACTTCCCATGAGGCTCTTTGGAAGTTGGGAGCCCTGGATAACTGGCCACTTTGCCCATGCTTTAAAAAGTATCTGGCCCCAGGAATTGTTAACTCATTGGTTAGGGCATGCTTAAGAATCTTTTGCACCAGCTTTCTGGAACCAGGCATTAATACTGTACCTCCAGGCACTCACTTCAGAACACTTCTGGAACGGATAAAGATCAGAAGCGGACTGAACCTGCTGTCTGCGACCTCAGAAGAGCCCTCGACCCAGGACAAAGAAGTGCACTTCAAGGGTCATAAGACCGACCTCCTATGAAAACTATAGAGGCACAATAAGCTACAAAAGGCCTTTTCCTCCAAATACCCAGCTGACCAGAGGCAATGGGACCCTAGACTGGACCGTGCTGTTTGGCCTCTGCCTGACACCCTGTGAGTCTTTTAAGTGCCTCCCCTGTGGTCCTGGGGGGGGCTTTAGAAGTGTACTCCTGTAGTGGGTTAGGACTTAAAGGTCCAAAGTCAGAACGAAAAATCTTAGACCAGGGCAAACCTTGTTGGTATATCAGATCCATGCTCCATCTCGGTCAGCGTCAAATTGCACCTAGGTTCCGGTCTACAGTGACTTTTGACAATCGCTGGTACTTTAAGCTTCTTTGCGTTATTCCAACTTAAAAAATTCTTCTCAAGTTTACCTTATTGGATTTTTGTCATTTTTGTGTCTTTTGCTTATTAATTTTTACTCTATTTTTCTAATTTGGTTTGGGATTTTTATTCTTTTTAATTTCTAAAGTATTACTGTTTTTGTACTACATACATATCCCACCTATTGACCTACGTGAAGCCTGTTTGCTCTATGCCATAGCTCCCTGGGGGGTTGAGCTCAGGTTAATTTAGTGACTTTGAGGGTTCACTCAGAAAGGGTTGTGATTATTCCTCAAAGTAGCTATTCACCTACCCCAAATATGAATCCAATTTCTTACACACTTCTACTGCAATTCGATTTCTCGTCAATGCAACATCCCCTCCCTTTAATTTTCCTGCACCATTATGTCCAGATTTTGGTTCTCCTCCAAGTTTCCTTACCTTACAAATAGCAACGCTACTGAGCTTCTTGGCTTTAGGCTTTGCTCCTTTTTTTCTGCCAAAATCAACATAACCACCAACCTCCTAATCCTTCCCCAAGAGGTCACTCTAAGCAACTTCACTCCAATAACCTTGACACACCAGAGACCCAACATCTGAAAATCTCGTGTGTGCCCCTTTAGACCTTAAAACTATTGAGTGTCTTGCTCTCTCCGTCATGGTCTTCATCAATCAGTCTTGTCCATCATATGTTTTCCTCTCTTCTGGCACCTAGCCGAAACACTTCCAATACCATTTTATTCCCTGTGACTCACCTCATCACAAAACTCAGTGTACTCTGTGGTCGACCATTTTACTTCTGCCTTCTCGAATAACTTCCTTTTCAGTCTCCAATAAGTTTCACACACTCCACTGATACTTCTCTCCCACATTTCTAATATTGTTGCTTCTGTGCATAAGAATCCTGCACCCTCAACCTTCTCAACCCCTCCATTTGATTTTTTTTTTTAAATATCTACTTGTTCAAGGAAGTTGTCTGCCACTACATCCTGCACCTTCAACCTTCTCAACCTCTCAGTGTGTAATTTTATATAATATCTACTTATTCAAGGAGCATGATGCTTCACAAATCGTTATCCTTCAAACAAAAAATCACTTGTTTCATTTAGTACCATGCACTGAGGGGACAAATTATGGCAGCATTCTTATTATGTCAGAGCTGTGAAATCAGGGTTTCTGATTGTGCGGGGCTCATACTATATCCAGGTTTTCATTCTGGCAAGATTCTGATTTTGCCAAATTTCCACAAAATTACATCCCGGGCTGGAGAAAGGGAGAAAGTGGTAGTTCCAGGGTTGTTTCAAGCCTAGCAAGTCTGCACACCAAAAAACATACATGCGTAAGGAATTCACAAACTCCTCTATAACCTTTTGCCACACTGGATCAAGTTGGAAATATACTTCCAAAAAGGGCAGACATAAATCTTTTTCCAGGGTGGACAAAAAGAGGCTCTAGGGAAAGTGAATGTGCAATAACTGAGCTGGTTTTAGAATGAAGAAACATGTGTTTATATTTGCGCGTGTAAAAATGGAATTCACAAACTTGTTAGGAGTAGGGTTTCCTGATCTACTTCTGTAAAGTCTTGTGAATTCCTGAAAGCACTTTAGTGAACAAGAACTAAGCCCCCCAATTTACTGTCGCAGATAATAGTTTTTATGCTGATTCTTCATTATTACCTTTTCTTTTAATTTATTAAATATAGGCATGTTCTACTAAATCATGCCTCACAGAAATGGTATCTAGCGTTGCACCATATGTTTTGCACATTTCATTAAAACAGCAAACGAAATATCATTTTCAAAAGAAAATTCAAAAGACTCCTAAAAGACCTCTACCTCAACCGTGCCTTCCCGAACCGAGGCCGAAACGCACAAGCCTACACTCTGCAGCCCCTTGACGATGTTCCACCACAACCTACCTTTTCCCCGCTCCCCGACCCCCTCCTCCCGGAATGAGGTTTAGCCCAAGACATTGTGCACTCATCGAGACTATCTCAGGACTTCCTTACCTCAGTGACGCACAGCACACTGGAGCTTCCGAACATTTATATTTACCTATGTCTTTTTTGTGTAATTTCTGCTTTAAATCTGTTGTAAAGCGCTCCGATACCCTCGGGTCTGGCCAGCGCTATATAAAACTTCTTAATAAATACATCCTTAAACTCTTACATTTTTGCAAGGATATAGAAGATTCAATTCAATACTCTTTATTTCTTCGTTATATACACGTTTTTATGGTTGAACAACAGTCGGCAACGCAAGCTGAGCGCCCAGCTTACTACGTTTCCTTGTAGTGTTAACCCTAATAGTAAAGGCACTACATTCATAATTTATATATACATGTTAGAACAGCTTATACATATGGATACAAATACTGCCTTTTTGGCAGGCGAGCCGTTTTCGCAGATCTATACAGTGGGACTGTAAACTTTCAGTCAATAGTAGTCCGGTGGACAAACAAAACATGAAACCTTGTTTCCCTTGACCCCAAAGATGATGTCCCTGGGTGTCGGGCAAAAGAAATTCCACACACACATGCCTCTTCATAATCTTTTTAACATGGTCGAATATAGCAAAGAACAATCACCTCTGACCTCACTACGCACTGCAGTTACATCAGTTGAGTGGTTTTTATTTCACCCCAAAATTGGTGGTCTGCTCTTCCTCGTCCATACCACATACAGCACCCCTTTGCTCCAGACTATTGCCAACTTTAACTGCACCATCCCCATTGACAACAGTCTGCTCTTTCAGCTTGCCCTTCTGCATAGGACATGCAGAGCTTATTCTTCTTTCTCATGCTCATATCCCAACACCATTTCTGAACCTCCCACTGTCTAACAGCAGTTAGATACTGGGTGGTACTCTGTTCCACAAAACTCAACTCCTTAAAACTGAAATGTTCTTTCCAGCAATATCAGCCGACAGCCACTCTCACCACCCCTAACTCATTTTCCCCGCATATGTTTACCCTTCCACTTGGAAAGTGAGTGTCCTATTCAACTCTTGCACACCGCTGGAATTATTTATCTGCAACACCTAGAAGCACGACATCATGAACTTTTCTATTGCAAAGCCTCCAAACTCTTGCCAGTGCTCTAGCAATGAACAAGCGAGATCAGTGTCACCGTTTTCCAGCATGCCATCCTTCACATCCTTGGTTTCTTTATTATCAGACACTTTTGGGTATATCTATCTTGGGGGGTTATCCATTCGTTTCACAGGGTGATATATCTCAACTGTTTCTTTTTATCGCTTTTTTCATCTTTGGTCAGTAATAAATGGCTTATCTTTGGGTTCAATTGTCTATTTGGACCACTTTATTAATTTGTTGTACTATGCATAGTAACTTTTTAATTAGTACAGACTCAGTGTACTACCATGTCATATATGTTATGTTGTGTTATGTCACATGGACTTTGGCTCTTTTTTATACAGAAATTCCAGTGGCTTCTCCTGAAGAAGGCGTTTGTCACGCCGAAACGCGCGTAGAGAATTACATCTCTATCTACCCAAATCTAGCCACCTCTTGTGTTTTTATTAGCACATAATGTATTTCAATGTGTTTTTCAAATCTTTTGTTTAGAATATATGTGAAGTAACATCAGCACATATATATGGTCATTTTGATTGTAATGTAATATGTTATGTTATTTGTTTTCAAAGTCGATACACCTATTTTAACAAAATGATTAATATGAATAAAATGAATTGTTTTTAATGTCCTTCGGTAGTACACTGCGTTTCTGTTTGTATGTATAAAATCTGATTATCGCCAGGTTTGTTGTGGCCTAGGATTTGTTATTATCTTCAATACCGTTTTCCAGCATGTCACCCATTCAACTCCTCGCTTATCCTTGACCAAGTCAGAAAATGTACATGTATCATTTTAACTGCACATGAAATCACCACAGCTCGGATCACCAATACCAAGTTGGCTCGTTAGCTGCCCACCTAAGGGTGAAATACTAGTACTCTCTCGATTCTATGCTATAGAGACATTCTGAAACGCCCCCTACTTTGTCAAGACTGCCTTCTGATACCCTGCAGTCGGAAAACATCAATCTGCCAACAAATACACCCTGGTCATTCCCATGTCTCCAGGCTGTGCTTCTCAAACTACCCTTTTACCTCCTATGCCCCCCTACAATCTACGTCCTACAGGTGTTGAAAAAGGCCCTCAAAACAAATCTCTTCAGTACAGAAGATCTGTTAGCTTTGAAATGCTCTTGAACATCAGCTGCAAAAAGTATGATTGACTAAAATTTGAAATATGAAAATGATTGCTACGAATGTGCTGCACTTTGTCTTGTAGTTCGTCTATCACCATTCCAACAAATTTTCTGAATGTTTCAACCTCACTGTTGAGGCCCATGTACCTTTATGTCAGGTATGTACAGTGTTAATATTCGAAATGCTATTCAGTAAATCCAATGAATATGATCAAATTAATCTAATCTAACTATTCCTTTTTTAAGGTCCTGGTTTTCTGTGATTTAACTGCACTTCCCTTCCAGATTCCACCTCCATCCCTTTCATTCATCTCAGGGCGCTTGTACCAGGAATCTACTTCCCTTATTCCAGATGTCAGCCCTAAATATACTGCCAAATCTCCCCCTCATTTTCCTCACCAAGTAGTCATCAAACTCATCTGCCCCTCATCTGAAAACATCCACCTGCACCACGGAAACTCACAGAATGAAGTACATCACTAAACGCTGCAATGCCAACATGCTGCGTCTTAAAATCTGGAAGCCTCAACTCACCAAGCACCTAGTAGTTCTCGGAGGATTTCCACTATATAAATGTGCAAAAGGCTACAAAAGGCCAGTTGTACTGTGAAAATAAAGGTTGGACACATATCATGACACTGATTAACTAAGCAATATTGTTACAGTCCTTGCAAATCTGTTACCCTTAAACCCACTGCCCATTTCCAGCCTTTTCTGCCAGTCTGCCCCTCTGCCCACCCACTTGCCCCTTACTGTCCTCGTGGCTCACAAGCTATTTATAAATCTCTGCTGGACACTTACCCTGCTGGTAGGCCTCCATCCCACTCTGGCCAAAGGTTTAAGGGCACCGAAGGGCAGGAGGTAATAAAGGATTGTCAGCGGCCAAGAGCGTAGTTTCAGCGCAGACCTAGACATACAGCTCAGCTGGCCCAACCTCCTCCTCAGTGCCAGCTGGGGGAATTGCAACCTGTTGGATCACACACACAAAAGTGTCAGGCTTCTCCTTTCCGCATGCCCCAGTTATGGATCACTTTCAGACGACACAGTAGCACAGATGTGCTACATCAAGCAAGGGTTACTTTTAAGACAGACATGGGAGGGTTATAAAAAACACTAACACAAAAGACAAGCAAAACTACCACCAGCCCGCAACATCCTCATCGCTTCACAAGTTAACTTATTCCAGGACCTGTTTTTTTAATCGTTATTTACTATACATTGTGGACGGATGAGAATCCTTCTTGACTTCACTCTAATGGTGGCACCTTAGACCGTGACACCCTCTGAGGACGAAAAAGGATCCCAATGGCTCCGTTTCTAGTAACTTGAGTCTAACAGTCCAGAAACTGGGCACTAATTGCTGCATGATCTTTGTGCAAAGGTCGTAAAAGACCAGTTCAGGACATCTATCTGGTGTTATTGCGGCCTTTCATTGCACTAGTACTGCCTGGCTGGGGAACAACACACAGTATTGGTTCCCACAGGCCTGAAAACGAATACTGGTCAGGGATTGGTTGCTCAGAGAACTTTCTTTTAGAGCAGTTAGACTGGTGGTCAAAGCAGCACACCTAAAGGCCAAATTCTGATGGTCAACGCTTTCTTCCAAGCCATCTGTGTGCTGGCTTGTGGACTTATCCATAAAGTGTGCCTTTGGTGTAGAAGCTGCATATGAGACTTGGGTTTGAAGATAATCTGAACAACCCCCTCCAAGATCTGTGAATGTCCGATGGGCTGTTGCTTTTTCTATCGGGTAGTTTGAAGACCTCCCTCAGAACACACATAACACCAGGAGCCAAAAGTGGTGATTTACAATAGGTTGGGTAGTGCTCAAATCAGGTGCTCACAACTGCACACATCCCTAGATTTGCTGCAATTTCCATTAATGCCCAAAACCAGACAGCAACAATTTGGCACCAAACTAATATCCATTCCATCCTTACGCTTTACAGAATTGGCCCCCTGTTGCACAAACCAAATTCTATTTCATTAAATCAAACACATTCACTGAATACTTTTTTTTAAAATTCAAATTCTAATAAAGAGATGGGACATCTTGCAATGAAGGGATATTCTCTGGCTAAGCCAACCCCCCCTGCACTAGTCTGTAAAGCCATCAAACTTCCCACCTGCAGGAGGCCAAAAACACTGCAGCCACAATGCAGGCACAAAAACAACACAATAATTTGAAGTGCCATTTCCCCAGTCCTAAAAGCAATACACTGACTTCCGTCAATGCCCGTGGCATCCTCAAGACCATTTGACTCAAACAAATGTATCCAGGCGAAAGCCACCAAATATAACAGCCAGAACAGAAAACACTCCTGCTCACACGTATGCTCCATCATCTGACCAAAAATTGCTGAAGATTTCCTGAACACCATTGCAGCTTAAAAAGAGATAGACACTTCATAATTCAATTAAGAGAGCCACACAACTCAGAGCCCCAGACTATCCACTCCTAGGCCAACCCCCTCAGTTACTGGAAGAAACTCAGAACTGGTCTTTTCCAATACTAGCAGTCATCCTCACCTCTAGAGGGAAGTACCGTGAGGTGATTGAGTTCAGAGCGGTGACAAATAGCTGCTTGGCTCATTCATTTATTTATTACGCGACACTGCACCCTTCAGGCACTAGCGCATAAACTCTGTTATCTATCAGGTTACATGTAAAATAAATCGCATAACCTTCAATGCCCATAAACTGAGCAGCGTCTATCACCCACGCCTTAACACTTTTTGTTACTTGCCCACCTAGCCTGTGTCACGGTCTATGAACAGCACTTGTTAGCTCCTGGTCGGCACAGGAAAATGCTAAAAGAAACAATATTTGTAGCAGCAGAAATACCTTTATCAATGGCTTCTGAAAAGGGTAGCTTTACTCACTCTAGTCCCGTGAAAAAAGTAGGTTTACCCAAGGGGCTAGTTTCCTCACCTATGTCTCAGTACAAGCAAGCATGCCACAAAAATACAGCAGAGACTCCACAGGCCAAGCCAGCATGGCAGACGTGAGAATACGAAGTCCTTCTACTCACAAGATCGGGCTACTCCAACAAGGCAGTCTCACTTTTAGTGGGTTCAGCCCCACTGCTATCCTGCGGGCCCAAACACTGGCCTCTTGGAGTCCTCGCGCTGACCTTTGAACCTCACGCGTTAGCAGTAATACAGGAGTGTATCTCTGCAATGTCCACTGCTCCCTTAGAAAGGAGCCAGTCACATGAATTGCCCCTGTATAAAACGCAGGGCTGCCACGCTGCAGGATCAGCAGCAGCGCACGAGCGCTGGGATACGAACCTCCAGGATGTGTCCGTCACATAAGCCAAGGTGTCCCCGGCCTCGAGGTCATCTCCTTACTGTCTGGCACAGACACCCTTACGGTGATGCGGCACCAGCAGGAACCCTGACCTGACACGGCCCCTTATTGTATTGCTGCTTGGGGACACATTTTAAAAGGCTGTTTAATTAATATATTACATGCCATGCCCATCTAGTCCTGTTCAGAGCAGACCGATACTGCCACCCGTGCCATCCATCCACTGCAACCTCCGCTCTGCCATCACAATAAAAAGCAGTGCTGAAGAATTTAGTCAGGCCGTGGGCAGGAGGCAGCTGACATGGAAACACTGCCAACTCTGATGTCCTGAAACACAACAAAGCCACCAGTTCTCTCTCTGACGAGCTGGGCACCATCCCAGAGGCAGAACGCCACGATCCGCCTCCGTCCCACAGACCGGGAACAGAGTGATCACATGGGCCGATGAGTTGGGCATCAAGGCCCGGGTACCAGTATCCCAGATTCCCCTCCCCCACCTTCCTCACTGCAGACGACCACTAACCAATCCCGGGCAAGCATCGCACGCTCTGAGGGACTGATCGCTTCTTGCTGCCTCCCGCTCCTTCTCAGCAAAATATTGCCATGGTCTGCTCGTAGAGATGCTGCTGATGGGCCATACGGTGAGGGGCCCTGGAGCTGTCAGCGACGCCTCTCCTCTCCAGCATCAGCATCCCTCCCTCCACCTCGCCCCCGTCCCTCCCCCATCTCCACTCAATTCAAAGCATAAGGAGCTTTGCGGTAATTAGGCCAAACAACGACTTTGCTTTCCTGCTGCCCCTTCAATCTCCTGTGCCCGCCCCCTCTAGTACCTGAATCGGGCCCGCCTGCTGGGGGTGCCGCCGTCAGGGCGGCCCGGGTCCGCGCTGCCTGGCTGCTCCTCCCCGGCCCAGCCACTGCTGCTGGCTGCCCGCGCCCTGCGGACATGGACTTTCACCTTACGGAGGTTGAAGCACGAGCTAGGCGGATTAGGCAAAGGCCTACGACATCTCACCATCTCCCCGTGTGCAGGTCTGGGCTCTGGTGCCGGCTGCTTGACTGACACATCGTCTGTGCTCAGGCTGCTCTGCCCTCCCCTCGCCAGGGAGGGATGCAGGCATGGAGGACGTGACGTCACGGGCAACTCCATTGGCTGCCCTGAATGACAGTCTGGACCCTCCTTCTCCATCATCTCATAAATCTCTTGCTAGGTAATGTGGCTCTGCGCTGCCTCTAAACGTAGGACTAGATGCAGAAAGCGATGAACCGGGGCTATACGGGTGACCTTCAAGGCATCCAACGGTAGCCAAGTGGGCCACCTTCAAACCGCCGGGCTACAGCATCGCGCTGCTACCTTCAATGCATGCGAAACTACAACAAACCCAAGCTACAGCCGCATGGGGCAGCCTAGCGTGCATGCTAAAATACAGCTGCCGCAAAGAAAACGGAGCTACCTCAAGTGCATGCACCCCTCAAACTACACTGACACGAGGCGCCCTTGAAAAACAGCTGCATGCTGCTATCTTCAGTGGATGCTAAACTACCGCAACCCACAGCTAAGGCCACGTGGGACTATTCTGTTTACATGCTCGAGTCTAGCAACCCCACAATCAGGTTGGCAACTAGAGTCAAATTTCGGGGGAGGGGCTGAAAAAGATTTCGGGGGGGGGGGGCTAAGTCTTCCAGCCATATACAGAGTGGCTGTAAGAAGTGACGAAAACGCAACAAAAGCCTCATTAACGAGTAAATGGTCTTTTAAAGACCTGTGAAGTACTCGGGTCCGGCTGCAATTAGACGGACGCCAGCCCGCGAGGCTGTCTCAGCCGGGCTGACACACATGACGGGGGTGGCTGAAGCCCGGTGAGCCCAATGGGTGTTGCGCGCCTGCCCACAATACTGCATCACTGGGTGACCTTCAAGGCCTCCAACCACAGCCAAGCGTGGCACCTTACACCGCCTAAGTACAGTCACATGTTATTACCTTCACTAAAGCCACACTGCACCCACACGAGTACCTTCAGTGCATGCCAAAACATAGCAAGACCTTCTTCACCAACGTAAGTTACAACAACCCCTAAAAAAACCACCCTCATAGGAGAAAGTCTTGAATGTGAATCCCAAACTACAACCACGTGGGAATAACTTCAGTTTAAGTTTCTGCACCCCACAACTACAGCCACGTGTGCTTTCTGAACCGGAGAAACCCCAAATTTCAGCCGCATGGGGGCTACATGAGTATATGTAAAAATACAGCGACCGAAAAACTACAACCACGTGTTCCTATCTTCAAGGCAGACTAAAGAACAGCAACTCAAAACTACGACCACACGAAGTACCTTTATCAATGGCTTCTGAAAAGGGTAGCTTTGCTCACTCTAGTCCCGTGAAAAAAGCAGGTTTACCCAAGGGGCTAGTAGTTCAAACCACAACCATGAGACTGAACAACCACATCCTCAATTAATGCAAAGGACCATTACGCCACAAACTACTGCCACATAGAGCTATCTTCGGTGCATGTTAACTACAGCAACCCCAAATTATTGTCATGTACCCCAAACTACAACCATAACGGGTGATCCTCTGAGCCCCCAAACTGAAGCAAGTGGGCTACCCTTGGAAGGTGCAGGCCAGAGCCACACCATGCAACCTTCATCAGATGCAAACCAGAGCCACTAGGGATGACCTGCTATGACCACAACTGCAGCAATATATGGCTACCTGCAGATCCCTCACATACAAGTATATGCCACGACATGACGTGCATACTACATTACAGCAATTCACTGTCATACTAGGTGATCCTTGACATCTGAAAGAAGACCATCTAGATGTACCTTGAGAACACCAAACTACAGCCACCTCCTGCTACCTTCATGCTCAATCCCAAACTACAGTACACTGGAACCCTGAGCCCCTAAACCAGGCGTTGGGGCAAGCTTCAGCATGTGTAAACCACAACTATGAGGGACATCCCAGAGCATGTGCAGGCCACAGCCAGCTTTGGCTGCCTTCAGCGCACGCTAGCTGTACATACACAGAGTGCCAGCCTCAAGAACACTCAACTGCAGTCACATGGTGCTGCCTTCAGCAAGTCTGAACCTCTGTCACATATGGCTACATTAAGCATGCGTACACCACAGCCAAATTTGTCCACCCTCGGCGTGTACAAACAGACACATGGATCAACCCATCAGCAGGTGCACAACACAGCCACATGGGTCATCCCCTCAAGCATAAGCTAACCACAACAGCCCCATAAGTACACCCCTCAGAGGGTGTATACCACAAACACATGGGGCAAACCGCAGCATATACAAACTATAGCTAGGTGTGCCAACCCTAAGCAGGTTCAGGCCACAGCCAGACAGGGCTGACATCTGCACACGCCAGCCAAGCAAGGCGACTGATCCTGTGAATCCCCAAATGCAGCCACATTGGGCTACCTTCAGCAGGACCAAACCACTGCCACATCTGACCCTGGACCACTGCCACATCTGACCATTTCAATCAGACCACAGTCAATCAATCGAATTCTTTATTTGGCACAAATACTAGTACCACAAAAGACCATAAAATATATCACATAAATATAGCATTTAAAAAACAATTGGAATAAAACAGTCACATCGGTTCTAAAATTTGTGTTACAATACAATGATTTTCAAATTGGGCTTCCCTCAGCGAGTGAAAGCCAGACATATAGGCTAACATTGGAGCTTTCAAAATCAGCCACATGTAGCCAGCTCCAGCAAACCACACTATAGATGCGTGGGGGACCCTCCTAACCCTCAACTCACAGTAGAGCTATTGTGAGCACCCCAAACAAAAGCCACATGGAATTAGCCTCAGCATCGTCAACCCAAAGCTACACAGAGCCATCTCCAGCACCACCACGCCATAGACACATGGGGATACCATACTAACAGCGCACCCAAACCAGCGCACAGCACCAGAGCAAGCACCTCTACCCAAAACCCCCATTACATCCCTAAACGAGAGGCTCTTGAGGTCAACATTAACAGCACACATAAACCCAGCCACATAGAACAGTCTCAGGTACCACCAAACTACAGCCACATGGAGCTACATTAAGCACGCATAAACTCAGCCACACGGAACAATCTCGGGTACCACCAAACTACAGCCACACGGAGCTATATTTAGCACGCATAAACCCAGCCACACGGAACAATCTCGGGTACCACCAAACTACAGCCACATGGAGCTACATTTAGCACACATAAACCCAGCCACAAGGAACAGTCTCGGGTACCACCAAACTACAGCCACATGGAGCTACATTTAGCACACGTAAACCCAGCCATATGCAACAGTCTTGGGTACCACCAAAGTACAGCCACATGGAGCTATATTTAGCACACATAAACCCAGCCACGTGGAACAGTCTCGGGTACCACCAAACTACAGCCACATGGAGCTACATTTAGCACACGTAAACCCAGCCACGTGGAACAGTCTTGGGTACCACTAAACTACAGCCACATGGAGCTATATTTAGCACACATAAACCCAGCCATGTGGAACAGTCTCGGGTACCACCAAACTACAGCCACATGGAGCTACATTTAGCACACGTAAACCCAGCCACGTGGAACAGTCTCGGGTACCACCAAACTACAGCCACATGGAGCTACATTTAGCACACATAAACCCAGCCACAAGGAACAGTCTTGGGTACCACCAAACTACAGCCACATGGAGCTACATTTAGCACACGTAAACCCAGCCATATGCAACAGTCTCGGGTACCACCAAACTACAGCCACATGGAGCTATATTTAGCACATATAAACCCAGCCACGTGGATCAGTCTCGGGTACCACCAAACTACAGCCACATTGAGCTATATTTAGCACTTGTAGAGACAGCCACATGACGGATACATGCACTCCCAAACCACAGCCATATGGAGAACACCAGCACCCCACAGGACTACCAATTGCACCACAACTAAGTACCTGCTGCAGTTACAACAGCAGTGATGAGGATCTAAGGACTGCATCACCAAACCAAAGACGTGGAGGTAGGGGGGTAAATTTAGCATGTAGAAAACACTAACATGGGTGAACGGGGTATGCATGCAACATTTAGCCGCACTAGAGAGCAGCCAGGAAGGGCTACCATTAACGTGCAACCGCTGCCACACATGGCTGATTTCAACATGCACAAACCACAGCTACTGGTGGTGAGCCTCAAACCTCAACTCTACATGGAGGCCACACCTAAAACTCACAAACCAGCGTGGGCGAGCACTCCAGTCGAGTACCACTGAGATCTGTGACATCCACTGAACCAGCTTCTCACCCACCACGGACATCCACGGCCCTTCACCAATAGACAACCCATCTACTGACGCATCCATGCCCTCCATCTAACCACCGGAGTCGGCCCACCTCCTCAATATAAGCTAAAGCCATCCTACCACACCTGTGGAATATATGTAACCTGTCATCATACATCGCAACTGCCTCACATCCAGGTACCACCTAAATCATGTCCAGGACCAGGTATGACACATGGAAAATCTAAACAAGGCCACCTCTCACCACCACACACGCTGATACACCCAGAGTGGATTTAACAATATTGCTCATATCCCCTGCAATATAATGCCAGTCTCACTCCTCTCAGCCCTGCTGTAACACTGCCCCAGTCTCTTCTCACCCACTGCAGTATACTGCCCGTCTCACTCCTCTCAGCCCTGCTGTGACACTGCCCCAGTCTCTTCTCACCCCCTGCAGTATACTGCCCGTCTCATTACTCTCAGCCCTGCTGTGACACTGCCCCAGTCTCTTCTCACTCCTTGCAGTATAATGTCCCGCCCCCTCCCCTCTCGTCCCCGCTGGGACACTTGCCCCAGTCTCATCTCACATCCAGCAGTGTACTGCCCCGTCTTCGTTCTATCAGCCCCGCTGTGACACTGCCCAAGTCTCTTCACAACCCCTGCAGTATACTGCCCCGTCTCCCTCTTCTCATCCCCGCTGTGACAATGCCCCAGTCTCATCTCACACCCTGCAGTATACTGCCCGTCTCACTCCTCTCAGCCCTGCTGTGACACTGCCCCAGTCTCTTCTCGCCTCCTGCATTATACTGCCCATCTCACTCCTCTCATCCTGTGACACTGACCCACTCTCTTCTCACCCCCTGCAGTACACTGCCTCGTCTCCCTCTTCTCATCCCCGCTGTGACACTGCCCCAGTCTCTTCCCACCCCCTGCAGTATACTGCCTGTCTCCCTCCTGTCAGTCCTGCTGTGACACTGCCCCAGTCTCATCTCACCCCCTGCAGTATACTGCCCGTCTCACTGCTCTCGGCCCTGCTGAGACACTGCCCCAGTCTCCCCTCCTCTCTTGCCCGCTGTGAGACTGCCCCAGTCTCTTCTCACCCCTTGCAGTATTCTGCCCTTCTCACTCCAATCATCCTGTAACACTGCCCCAGTCTCTTCTCACCCCTGCGGTATACTGCCCGTCTCACTCCTCTCAGCCCTGCTGTGACACTGCCCCAGTCTCTTCTCACTCCTTGCAGTATAATGTCCCGCCCCCTCCCCTCTCGTCCCCGCTGGGACACTTGCCCCAGTCTCATCTCACATCCAGCAGTGTACTGCCCCGTCTTCGTTCTATCAGCCCCACTGTGACACTGTCCCAGTCTCTTCTCACCCTCTGCAGTATACTGCCTGTCTCCCTCCTGTCAGTCCTGCTGTGACACTGCCCCAGTCTCATCTCACCCCCTGCAGTATACTGCCCGTCTCACTGCTCTCGGCCCTGCTGAGACACTGCCCCAGTCTCCCCTCCTCTCTTCCCCGCTGTGACACTGCCCCAGTCTCTTCTCACCCCTTGCAGTATATTGACTCGTCTCCCTCTTCTCATCCCCGCTGTGACACTTGCCCCAGTCTCTTCTCAACCCCTGCAGTATACTGCCCCGTCTCCCTCTTCTCATCCCCGCTGTGACACTGCCCCAGTCTCTTCACAACCCCTGCAGTATACTGCCCCGTCTCCCTCTTCTCATCCCCGCTGTGAAAATGCCCCAGTCTCATCTCACACCCTGCAGTATACTGCCCGTCTCACTCCTCTCAGCCCTGCTGTGACACTGCGGCAGTCTCTTCTCGCCTCCTGCATTATACTGCCCATCTCACTCCTCTCATCCTGTGACACTGCCCCAGTCTCTTCTCGCCTCCTGCATTATACTGCCCATCTCACTCCTCTCATCCTGTGACACTGACCCACTCTCTTCTCACCCCCTGCAGTACACTGCCCCGTCTCCCTCTTCTCATCCCCGCTGTGACACTGCCCCAGTCTCTTCTCACCCCCTGCAGTATACTGCCTGTCTCCCTCCTATCAGTCCTGCTGTGACACTGCCCCAGTCTCATCTCACCCCCTGCAGTATACTGCCCGTCTCACTGCTCTCGGCCCTGCTGAGACACTGTCCCAGTCTCCCCTCCTCTCTTCCCCGCTGTGACACTGCACCAGTCTCTTCTCACCCCCTGCAGTATACTGCCCCGTCTCCCTCTTCTCATCCCCGCTGTGACACTGCCCCAGTCTCTTCACAACCCCTGCAGTATACTGCCCCGTCTCCCTCTTCTCATCCCCGCTGTGACAATGCCCCAGTCTCATCTCACACCCTGCAGTATACTGCCCGTCTCACTCCTCTCAGCCCTGCTGTGACACTGCCCCAGTCTCTTCTCGCCTCCTGCATTATACTGCCCATCTCACTCCTCTCATCCTGTGACACTGACCCACTCTCTTCTCACCCCCTGCAGTACACTGCCCCGTCTCCCTCTTCTCATCCCAGCTGTTACACTGCCCCAGTCTCTTCTCACCACCTGCAGTATACTGCCTGTCTCCCTCCTGTCAGTCCTGCTGTGACACTGCCCCAGTCTCATCTCACCCCCTGCAGTATACTGCCCGTCTCACTGCTCTCGGCCCTGCTGAGACATTGACCCAGTCTCTCCTCCTCTCTTCCCCGCTGTGACACTGCCCCAGTCTCTTCTCACCCCTTGGAGTATATTGACCCGTCTCCCTCTTCTCATCCCCGCTGTGACACTTGCCCCAGTCTCTTCTCACCCCCTGCAGTATACTGCCCCGTCTCACTCCTCTCAGCCCTGCTGCGACACTGCCCCAGTCTCATCTCACACCCTGCAGTATACTGCCCGTCTCACTCCTCTCAGCCCTGCTGTGACACTGCCCCAGTCTCTTCTCGCCTCCTGCATTATACTGCCCATCTCACTCCTCTCATCCTGTGACACTGCCCACTCTCTTCTCACCCCCTGCAGTACACTGCCCCATCTCCCTCTTCTCACCCCCGCTGTGACACTGCCCCAGTCTCTTCTCACCCCCTGCAGTATACTGCCCCAATCTCCCCTCCTCTCTTCCCCGCTGTGACACTGTCCCAGTCTCTTCTCACCCCCTGCAGTATACTGCCCGTCTCACTCCTCTCAGCCCTGCTGTGACACTGCCCCACTCTCTTCTCACCCCTTGCAGTATAATCTCCCGCCCCATCCCCTCTCGGACACTTGCCCCAGTCTCTTCTCAACCCCTACAATATACTGGCAGTCTTACTGCTCTCAGCCCTGCTGTGACACTGCCCCAGTCTCTTCTCATCCCCTGCTGTATAATGCCCGTCTCACTCCTCTCAGCCCTGCTGTGACACTGCCCCAGTCTCTTCTCACCCCCTGCATTATACTGCCCATCTCACTCCTCTCATCCCGTGACACTGCCCCAGTCTCTTCTCCCATCCTGCAGTATACTGCCGTCTCACTCCTCTCAGCCCTGCTTGGACACTGCCCAACTCCCTTTTTTCTGCCCGTGCAGTATACTGTCGCCTCCCACCTCTCAGCCCTGCTGTGACACTGTCCCAGTCTTATGTCGCACCCCCTGCAGTGATAGTGAGTCAGGCTCTTCACTTCGCTCTTGGACTGACACTGTCCTTATCTCCTTTCGTCTCCTGCGGTACACAAATCCCGTCCCGCCTTTCTCTGCCCCTTCTGAGATACTGCCCTAGTCTAATCTGAGCTTTTGGGATGACACGGCCCAGTCTTTGCTCTCCCCGCCAGCAGTACCTAAATCCTGAGCTTTTCTTATTCATTCCCTGTCGTGTCTTCACCTCCCCAGTTGCGTCTCTGCCCCGTTCCCTTTATGTCACGCGCCATTAGCAGCGCTTCTGTCTCTACCATGATGGCACGTGAGGCGAGGCGTGCCACGCGCTGGTCATCTTCTGTCAGAAGGAAGTTGGCGCTCATTTCTAAAGTGGAATAAAGTTACAAGTACTGCAAAGCACAAGTGTGCGGCTCAGACCTCACGCTCAGGTGGCATCGGGCCGCGTCCACCACTCTGCAGCCCCTGCCAACTCGCTCCGTGTGGGCCGGGTGCCCGAGGCACCTGGCCAGCTTCATCATAAGAGCCAATGTCGGGCTGACCCCTTCCTGCTAAGATCAGGGTGCAGAGTGGAGGCACCTTTCGGATGGGCACAAGTAAAGCGGAGGCCTGGGCTTCCCGCGCCCCCTACTGCGGCACTGAGCACTTTTCCTAAATTGAAGGGATTGGGAATCTAGGACACTGGGTAGGAAGCCTGGAGGAGAGGGAGAGGCGGCAGTGGGTATCTTCTATGGCCTTACTCCAAGCTCCTGCGTCACTTCACCTCAGACAATATGAACCACCACTGTCGGAGGCGGACAGTCTATGGGGCACGGGAAGGTCCCCGGGCGGCCGACTCGTCTGGTTTCCTCATAGGCCACCCTGCACTCTACCCTTCTACAGGTTGAAGGCGCAGCTGAGCCTGGGATTCGCTGTATGCCGCGCGGAATGCCCGCATCCCAGCTGGACACAGCTAACAAGGGCAGGCATTGTCCGGGCATCCTCCCACCGCATTCCCAGGGCAGGAGGAGCCGCGCTTCTGTCGTGACCTTCACACTCAGACCAAGGTACTGGCCGGACGACGGCATGGGGCGGCTGGGCAACGAGCCCGCTCCCTCCCTTGCGACTAAACCAAAGAACAACACACGCTTCAACATTATTTAATAAAATGTGTGCACTTTCATGGAAAACTTTATAAATCCGTTACCAATTAAAAATAAACAAACCAAAAATGATATAAATAGGAGCACATATTTTTTTCAAAATACAGGGAAAATGCTGATAACAGACAAAGATTGAGGGGCTGCACTTCGATTAGTTAAATGACTTTCCATGCAGCGACATTACGAGGCAGAACAAAAGACAGGGGCAGCCATGCAACGCCGTGCAGTCAGCAAACACTTGGCACTTTACCTCGGCCTCATGGCGCTCTGCGCTGCACCGCCGTCACTCAGTTCAGGGTACCCGCTTCTTCCTGCCAGGGAAGTTTCTGTCGTCCCACCCGGCCCCTGCTTTTTATCCTTGCACTGTTTGCTTTGGCCTCAATGTCGCTGATTTGAGGAACAAACAGCCTCCATCAAGGGAAGTCAACACGGACAATAAAAAATTCCACTCACGGCAGCCACGCCTCGGTGGCAGAGTTCAGTGTGAACCCCCAGACTGCCGCTTCACACCTCGCCCCGGCGGGATGGGAGAATGCACGCGATAGGGAGACAGGCCGGCCCTCCCAGCCCCTCCCTGCACAGCCATCTCAACACTCCCGCATCGCCACAAGCACGGCCTCTGCTGACACATGAGAATGATGCAACACGAGTTTTGAGACTGGTTTCAGCCAAACGCTAGCACCACAAATCGGGGAAGGCCCCCACCAAACGATGCCTCAACATCTGGGCACAAATACCTACAGATCTCATCCCACCTGTCCTCTCGAGTAACACAAGTCAGACCTCTGCACTTGCCAACATCACCACCTTCACCCGGCTCCACAATGGATAACCACCCAGCCAAAGCCACACCACCAACCTCTAGCCCCAGAAACGTGTGCACCAGAGTAACTTCGTCTCTCCCGGGCCCTGGAAGCAACACTGCCTACTCCAGTTCTAACTTAAGAAACCTACCATTGACCCACCAACTTCTGCCAGGTGGCCATCCTGCCATTTCTGGATGGTGCAGTAGAGTAAGCCATCCCTAGCACGTCACAACTGCTACGGCAATCCGTGTCATGTACAGCACAGGGGCCGCTCCTGTCCTTTTACCCCACAGTACTTTGTTTGTTACCATTATTATGAGGAGGACAGGAAAGTTATATTCATACCCCACCCTACAACAACAGCACACGAGACAAACCCAACAAGCCCCATCGTGCACACAAGGGGTCCAAGCCACATAGCTGTTAGGTCTGCTCACCAACCCACACATCAACCACGGGAAGGCAGATAACTACGCCTCTCCCACATGCACAGAACACAGTATCCAGGGCCAACCCCGCTGAGGCAGTGAACAACGGCTCTTCCACATGCACACAACACTGCATCAAGGATCAATCACAGAGGAGTGAACTAAGCCTCTCCCACATGCACAGAACACAGCATCAAGGATCAACCATGCTGAAGAAGGGAACTATGCCTCTCCCACATGCACACAACACCGCATCCAGGACCAACCCCGCTGAGGCAGTGAACTACGGCTCTCCCACATGCACACAACACTGCATCAAGGATCAATCACAGAGGAGTGAACTATGCCTCTCCCACATGCACACAACACTGCATCAAGGATCAATCACAGAGGAGTGAACT
Organism: Triturus cristatus; assembly: GCF_964204655.1. Taxonomy (NCBI): domain Eukaryota; kingdom Metazoa; phylum Chordata; class Amphibia; order Caudata; family Salamandridae; genus Triturus; species Triturus cristatus. The sequence goes on along the minus strand of NC_140594.1, from coordinate 122,267,131 downwards.
ATGCCTCTCCCACATGCACACAACACTGTATCAAGGATCAATCACAGAGGAGTGAACTATGCCACTCCCACAGGCACACAACACTGCATCAAGGATCAATCACACAGGAGTGAACTACGCCTCTCCCACATGCACAGAACACAGCATCCAGGACCAACCCCGCTGAGGCAGTGAACTACGGCTCTCCCACATGCACACAACACTGCATCAAGGATCAATCACAGAGGAGTGAACTATGCCTCTCCCACATGCACACAACACTGCATCAAGGATCAATCACAGAGGAGTGAACTATGCCTCTCCCACATGCACACAACACTGTATCAAGGATCAATCACAGAGGAGTGAACTATGCCTCTCCCACATGCACACAACACTGCATCAAGGATCAATCACAGAGGAGTGAACTATGCCTCTCCCACATGCACACAACACTGTATCAAGGATCAATCACAGAGGAGTGAACTATGCCACTCCCACAGGCACACAACACTGCATCAAGGATCAATCACACAGGAGTGAACTACGCCTCTCCCACATGCACAGAACACAGCATCCAGGACCAACCCCGCTGAGGCAGTGAACTACGGCTCTCCCATATGCACACAACACTGCATCAAGGATCAACCATGCTGAAGAAGGGAACTATGCCTCTCCCATATGCACACAACACAGCATCAAGGACCAACCAAGCCGAGGGAGCAAACTATACATCTCGAACATGCACACAACACTGTATCAAGGATGAACCACACCGAGGAACTGAACTATGCTTCTCCCACATGCACACAACGCAGCATCACGGCCACAGAATGGGAAAAAGATGCCTCCAAACTGCACAGCCTATCCAAGCCAAGCAATGAAAACATCTGATCAAGTACTCTGGCACACACCTATACACAATACTCTACACTGACTCATAACGGGATGTGCCAGTCATTGTCCAATATAATCAATCGCTCAGCACTATACTAGTCTATTCTGATCATAATGGTCGTTATCCAATGTGATCCATCCTTTAAACATACAAAACATGGCAGATAAAAAGGTAACAGATCGTTTTCACTCCAGTCAAGGAAAACCCCATAAATGTAAAAGGCATCCACATTTCAAATGTGCTGCAGGACCACACAATGGTAGAAAGGCGCAATCTAAATGCACAAGTCTCACAATGCAAATAGCTTGTGGGCAACTAGATGGATTCAACATGCCAAGTGACACCAAGTTGCAAGGCAACACTGTACTCACTCTCCTGAATGGTGGTCACTCTGCTTCTGCCTCAGTTCACGGCACAATAAGTCACCCTGGATGCCCTCAGAGAAATGCGGTCAGTCTGTCAGTAAGGTGGGATAACCACAATCATGCTTGTTTGATGTTATCTTCATAGCATTGCAGCACTTTCTGTAGATGGAGTGGGTTTCAAAATGGTTCTAACGTTTCCATCACTGACAAACCCATCGGGGTTGATGGTGGAGTCATCGCAGTTGTCCTGCCTTTAAGTATGGCAATCCTGGAGAATGCCGATACTGGACAGTGCTGGAGCTCTGGGGTACACAGAGTTAGGCAGAATTGAGCATCCGGCTGACATGAAGGTTTGGTCGGGTCAGGTGGCACTTTCCTTCACCAAGCCTGCTGTTCGGTTCCATGTAAATTCCATTAGTATGAGAAGCAACAGCAATCTCCACCGGACACACCTGTGAAGGCCGCAAATATTTTGCTTACAACAGGCTATACTTGTCAATTTTATCTGGGATTACCACTTTATCTGTTCACAAAATTGGTGTCTGCAAACTTATTGTAAGACCAATGGCAAACACATATTAACCATCTATTTATCTGTACAGTTCCCTCCAGCTAGCCGAGTCTGGTAGCCTTCTCCTGCATTAATGCATCCATGAGCTCTGCACAATTTGCATCTGGATTACCCTAACAAACTTACAAAGCAACCCACACCTGGATGCTAAGGACTTAGACACTGTCTCAACTTTTCCTACTAATCCTATTCTGGTATCAATTTGAAGTATTCATTTTAGGACAAAGTAACTCTCTACACTCCTCTGGTCACTTCTTAGTCACTGTGCATTATTTGTATTGGTAAGATTTCATTTATGTATACACTTCCCCTACGGGCAATAGATTGTGTGTGTATATCTATATATGTATGTATATGTTATTTCTATAGGACAAACCTAGCAAAAAGGCAGTGGAGCGCTGTACAGGGTCAAAGACAAGCATCAAGTCACCGAGTGATAGGGGAGAAAGCTGTGTTCCGGACGGTTAATGCATTGTGATGTAGTGATCTTTAAACAGGCGAGTCTTCAACTCTTTCTTAAACTGGAGCCGCACTGTAGCAGTCCTGATGGATATGGGGATGTTGTTCCAGATCCTGTATGCAAAGATGGAAAAGGTCTTGTGCCATTTAAAAAAAAAAAAAAAAAAAACATTTCTTAGTCTGCAATATGATGGTGTCCGGGCTGCACATATGCAGAGAACCTCCCGAGATAGTGAGCTTGGGGTGTCAGTCGTAATGGCTTTTATATTATCCAGCTGGTATTGACAATGGCTTTGCAAATTATGCCTCTGGTTTTGAGGCTGGTGCAGGCCTGCAAGGGAAGCCAATGGATTTTCATCAGGATGGGGGTGGAGAGCTCGTATGTCTTCATATCTTCGATCATACATGTAGGATGCCCTTACCGAGTGAGTGTCGAGTCTGAGAGGCCATGGGGCAGGGTTTTTGCACCATTTGGATGAAAGTGTACCAGGCCCTGGACAAGGGTTATAAAGCCAACTTTTGGAGGAAATAGTTTCTCTTTCTTTAGAGGAGAGAGCTGGTACCAGTCGGTCTTTTTTCCCTTTAGTCTTTATATCTATATGCAGCAAACATATTTACTGCTTTTCTTTAAATGGCATACTGTAGTTTGAAGCAGAAATCAAATGCATCAGTTAAAGGGTAAAGTAAAGTTTGTTTCACCTGCATTGTTCTCACAGAATAAATCAACATCCAACAAAACAGGTCTAAAATTCTACATACACCCAATATGGAATAAATGTCTTTTAGGTGGATTATAACATCAAGCATAGCAGTCCCTTGACTGAGTTCTTTCTTACTGCAATACAAGGTTTTGCATGTAAACCGAGTTGGCTGTAGGACATGTGGAAAAACTATTAGTAAGCCAGTCCAGGTTTTCACATTGATTCACTGAGGAGAGCGGGAACGAGGCAATGAAGCCAGATACTCTGTTAAGTATTCACAAATTAAGATCGGATGTAGTAGTAAACAGGGAATCTACTAATACTAATTGGAAATCTGTTACTGGGGCATTTACACCCGCAGAGAAAGTAGATACAACTTCTTTACCTCGACATCCAGTAAAAGAAGTGATAGATCAATGTACTCCAGTAGTATTTCAAAATCCAACACAGACCAAGCAGCAATGCTCCTCTTATGGCCATCTAAGTATCCATTTTCCCAATCAAATTAAATCTCAGCCTAAGAATCTGGAGGACAAATATATAAGAAGGGGAACTGCACCAAGTACCCAGGTAACTCACTAGTTAATATGGAGCCCAGAATATGAAACGCAGGGCAGTTACGATATCTTAAATAGACGCAATATTATGAAACGTATGGCAGAAATTAAGGCACTAAAACATGTACAATCGTCAGATCTTGTAGCAGTCCAATTTCTACCAGGAGATAACACAACAAAAGAACAAACATTAACTACATGGCAGACGTCAGAGTTAGCACACTTAATACTAAGTAGCTCAGATCAATTTTCAGCCTGGGGAATACAAATAACAGCACCAGTAATACCTTGTTACCCATTTCCATTGAAAGAAATTGAAACGCAGCATACTAAAAGGAAAACAAATCAAACTGCAGTTTCCGCACAGGTTTATTGAATTTTACATAATGCAAAGGGTAGGAGTGGTACAGCCCAGATTTCAGAGGGACTAGCCACAGAAGTACAAAGGGAGACTGAACTAAATCAAGATCAATGGAACTGGCTACCCAGTATACTAAGCAACAAAAGTAGTGTTTGACATAAGAAAGTTATGGCTACCAGCTCTGCAATAGGTGCTATACACACGTTAACTTGGAACATAGCTGGAGCTAGGCGATTACTTGAGGAGGACCTTCCACTTAAGGAGTGGGCAGATTGTGACATAACAGCCCTGCAGGAGACTTGGTCGCAGGAAGAGATTCCGATAGTAGGTTTCACTCACTACACAGTAGCTGCGGAAAAATGCAATCAATTTAGTTGTGCAATAGGCGGACGGATAGTATATGTATCCACAGATTTAAAAATAACAACAGAACATCTAAAATCTCCGGATCCCAGCATACAACTTGTTACATTCTCAGATCAACACTCAGGTAAAGAAATACAATGGTATCAATTAACTATTACACACAACCGAAGGTTCAAATAAAAAAGGAGAAAAATGGTCTCAACTAAAACAATATCAAGATTACGTTGTGCAGAGCTCATGTGGAATCTAATAGTGACAGGAGATTTTAATTCCAATCTGATATTCACTTCGGATGATGATGAAATCTTAACAGCAGATAATTCATATTGGTGTGTTCCACAGCAATATAATGCTGGGACCTGTCATGTGGACCGTATTGGTCAGCAACTAGCAACAGATCTTGAATTCCAAGGTATGTGCGTGCTTAACGGAAGAACAGATGAAGATCGCCCACTGACAAAAGCGTATCGCGGCCCAAGGGCGCAATCAACGTTAGATTGTACACTTATAACACTTCCTCTAATTCCATTATTGGCTCGCTTCTTCATAGAGTACAGCACCTTGAGTGATCACTCAATGCAGCACGTCATTTTTAATCTGACCATGCCAAGATTTCATTTTACTAATACACCAGAGGGCGAAATTACTTCAATAAATCTAAAACGTCTGAAATGGACAAACACAACCAAAACAGATTTGTTCTTAACAATAAAGGTTCTCCTGGCAAAACAAACAACAGAACCCATGAATAGAATCCAAGCTTGGTTGCTTTTTCTAAACAAATTAGCAAAAATAATGAACAAACCCGAAATCAGGGTTAAAAGATATGATCAAACTAAAGATAAACCAAATGATCTACAAATGCTAAAGAGAGAACTAAAAAGAGCACAAAGGAATCTGCACTTAGACAAATCCGAGGGGATAATATGGGAAACATTGACAACTAAGAAAACTATTTAAAAAGAGAATGTGGGAATTTAAAAAAGTGAAAACGGAGAGTTTCTGGTCCAAACTAATTTACAACGCAAGACATTCAAATTCGAATAAATTCTGGCAGACAATAAATAACCTGTCAAGGCCTCGAAATGCATTGCATTAACATCGTTTGTTCAAGAGCAGGAATGGGTTAATTTTCTCAGGGAGAAATTTCAACAGAAACAACTCCAAGACGTGGAAAAAAGGCCAATCGCTGACTGCGATGCAGTCAACTGAGCATGAATTGGTTCCACTGACAAAGCAGTTACTTTACACAACAGAAGAAATAATAAACATAATAAACAAAGGTAATGGAACTCCTGGCCCGAATGGCATTCCGCAAGCCACATTTAAACAGGATTCGGAGTATTGGAGCACGCACCTAGAAAAACTTTACACTGATGTTGAAATTACCAATCTAGTTCCAGAAAGTTGGCAGGGATCAATCATAACCCCTATTTATAAAGAAGGAGACAGATCTAACCCTACAAATTATAGGCTAATTGCCTTACAGGATGTTGAAACTAAGTATTTTGCCTCACTTATCCTTGAAGATCTGGTTGATTGGTCAAGAGAACGTAATTTAATCCCAAAAAATCAAACAGGCTTTGGAAAGGGCATTGGAACTATCTCCAATATCCTGTCAATTTCACTGATTGCTGAAAAATGTAAAAACAAGAAACAGGACCTGCATCTGTGTCATATAGATTTAAAAGCTGCTTTTGATAGCGTAGACCGGAAACTACTGTGGGCTAAATTAAAATTCTGGAACATACCAGAGAGAATACTTAGGGTTCTACTGCTGTTTTATAGAGATACTTGGGTTCGTGTGAAGATTGGGGATGGAGCTAAAATTTCCAGAAAGGTGTAGACCACCATTGGCTTAAAATAGGGGTACATGTTGGCCCGCACCTATTCAACTTATTCATCTCAGACCTATCTGGAAAGCTCGATGGAATTAACTCACATTCACAAAAGTTAGGCAAACTACAATTATCGCACCTTGCCTACGCAGCTGATATTCTTCTCTTGAGCTTAACTAGGGTGGGTTTGATAAGACTATTAAACGACATCTCAGAATTTCTGTCTGCAAATAAACTGGAACTCAATTCACCCAAATCCAAAACAATGCTCAATACAAACCGAATAGCCCCGCATCATAACATCAAACTCAAAGGCAAATTATTAGAGAATGTATCATGCTACAAGTATTTGGGATTTTATGTAGACGATAAGCTATCCTTTGAAGACCAGAAAAAAGACATGACCCTGCGAGCAGGTGCCCTAATATTTGCCCTTAGATCACTAGCAAAGAAACTGGAGGGACCTTCATTAAGACAGCTGCTGGCGACTATTTCTGCCAAAGTACTGTCAACACTATCATACGCCAGTGCCGCTATGCACGAGAAGGACTCAGAGACTCTTAATAAGCTAATAACAAGTATTTATAAAAAGGTTCTACAGCTCCCCAAGACCGCCTCACCAGCGCAAATGCGCTTAGAATTTGGGCTATTAAATGTAACATTGGGCAGACTCTACACATACATAAAGGTGCGGTACCGGATAAAATAATATGTAGAGGAAAATAGGCTCAATTAATCTTTATGGCTGGAATTGGAAAAGAAAAAAAACTTGCGAGCCTACAAATTCTTAGAATATGCACTTAAGGTTACCTGTATCATTGATCTCTGGAATAAAAATATGCCCTATCCAACATTCAAGCTAGCACTAAATAAAGCTGCAAAGTTCTATTAGTTGCTGGTTGATAAAGGCATTTTTGCTAAAAGATCTCATTCCTGGACAGTGATCAATAGCTATAAAATACTGAAACAAGCGGCCTATTTTGACTCCACCTTCTCTATTCATGTAAAAAGAAAACTAATGGCATTGCAGTTTGGAAAGTGCCCTACTCTTGCGGACGCCCCGCAACGGAAGCGTATGGAGAATCAAAAATGCCGGCTTTGTAGCAGTTAAAAGGAAGATTTGGTTCATCTTGTATACCACTGTAAGGTACTGCAACCAGCGCGAATTACCTTTTAACGGAGAGCGTTCTTGGACAGAGGTACATTTGTGTAGAACCGCTATTATAAGAGGAGTGGACTCAACCGATTCCCAAATGAATTGCAAATTGATAAAGTTTCTACACATTCATGAACAAAAACTGAAAGCAAAAGCACTTTAAAGAGCTAATTTGAAGAATATTTCAAAAATTGTGTATATCTTATGATGTTTTTTATATTATAACAATGTAATTTTTAGAAAAAAAATGGAATGCTAGAAATTGTGTATGTAATATTGTTATGGGTTTAATTAATGGAACAATAAAATATTATTATTTATTTATTCATAGCAGCAAGTGTCAAGAGACACCACACAAACGAGCATTAATTAGCAAAGCAAATGTGTCTCGCCTTTATAATGCAAGTGTCAAGCTGTTGGGTCCAACAAAGTAAATCAAAAGAAAAAACATTTCAAAATACTGGAGGAAAGCAAACATCTCTTTTGAGAGGTCAAAAAGTTTTAACTCAAGAACCTCTGAACGGAATGTTAAAAAAATAAGAAATTTGTCAGAATGTGAAGGAAACGCTTTCCAATGTCTAATTTACTTTTCCACAGGATTCAGCCATTTGCTTCTCTGCACTAGCCTAGGGAGTAGAGTTACTGGCCTCCAGGGCACCAGCTGATTGGGCGCAGCAGATGGCCCTCGACCCAACACCCTGAAAACCCTTGTGTGTCAAAGCTTGTGATTTTTACACAATATGTGGAATGCAGGCGGTAAAACAATATTTAAAGTATGCTCTTCAGTCTCACCCCAGCAACTATATCCCTGGTGGCTGTGCTTTTATACACAAGTTGGGAGATGTAGGGAGCAACGCAGCACAGGGGTTAAGAGAGGACTGAAGCAGCACAAGCGGTAGAGAGCTAGCAAACAAATGCACTCTCCTGGAGTGCTGAATGAAAAAAGAAAGGCATATGCTACTTACCAATATGCATCTGCTCTTGGCATGTAGAGCTGCAGATCTACACACTTTTGCATAGATCGCCATCTGGTGTTGGGCCCGGATGTTTGCAGTTGGTTTTTCCTCTTGGAAATTCTTTGGAAGTCACGAGGTCGGTGACTCCTCCCTTGGATCGTATTGCGCATGGACTTCGGCTCCATCCTCAGATTGTTTTTCGCCAACAGGGAAAGATGGAGCATAGTTATAACAGTGAAGAAACCCATGTGTGTTGTATCTAAATAAGATAGACTGGAACGGATACCGGTAGCCGGGAAGGCGGGTGGGCGTGTGTAGATCTACAGCTCTACATGCCAAGAACAGATGCATACTGGTAAGTAGCATATTCCGTTCGAGGCATATGAACTAGATTACACACTTTTGCATAGACTATATAGCAGTTCCCAACCTTAGCGGCGACCACCAGTATCTGTTCCAGTGGTTTGAAATAGTGTTTTTAGTACAGCCTGGCCCACACTAGCTTGTTGCTTGGTTTGCACATCTACACAGTAATGTTTAGTGAAAGTGTGCGGTGTTGACCATGTAGCTGCTTTGCAGATCTCATCTAATGGGATGTTCCCTAGAAAAGCCATAGAAGCCCCTATCTTTCGTGTAGAGTGGGCTTTAGGGGGAACAGATAGTGTTCGTTTTGCTTTGTGGTAGCAAATCTGTATGCATTTTACAATCCACCTAGCTATCCCTTATTTTGAGATGGGGTTGCCTTTGTGTGGTGGAGAGAAAGAGACAAATAGTTGTTTGGTCTTTCTGAAAGGTTGTGTTCTCTGGATATAGTAAAGTAAGGCCCGTTTAACATCTAGCGTGTGTAGAGCCCTTTCTGCAACAGTTTGAGGTTGGGAGAAAAATACCGGTAATTCTACCGATTGGTTTAGATGAAAGGGGGAAATGACTTTGGGTAGGAATTTTGGGTTGGTACGGAGAACAACCTTGTTCTGGTGCATTTGGAGAAAAGGTTCTTGTATAGTAAGTGCTTGTATCTCACTGACCCTTCTAAGGGAAGTGATGTCTACAAGAAAAGCTGTTTTCCATGTGAGAAATTGCAGTTCGCATTTATGCAAAGGTTCGAAGGGCGGTCCCATTAGCCTTGTGGGAACTATATTTAAGTTCCACACAGGTGAGGGTGGTACTCTGGGGGGAATTATTCGTTTCAGGACTTCCATGAAGGCTTTAATGGCAGGCACTCTGAAAAGTGATAGGTGCTGTCTGTTCTGTAGGTAAGCGGCAATTGCTGCGAGGTGTAGCCGAATGGATGTATATGCTAGGTTAGACCTTTGTAGATGGAGCAAGTAGCATATGATGTGTTGTATAGATACGTCTAGAGGATTGATTGTGTTGTTATGGCAATAAACAACAAATCTTTTCCACTTGGCAGCGTAGCAGGCTCTAGTGGTAGGGCGTCTAGCTTCTCTGATGACGTTCATACAGTCAGGGGGAAGGTTAAGGTATCCGAATTCTAGGATCTAAGGAGCCAGATCGCAAGGTTGAGCTGAGCTGGGTCCGGTTGTCTGATCTCTCCATGGTTCTGGGTTAGGAGGCATGGGGAGAGGTGTAGCTTTTGGTGTGGTACTACCGAGAGTTCCAGCAGCGTGGTGTACCATGGTTGTCTGGCCCACGTTGGAGCTACTAGGATCAGTGTGAGGGAATGCTGTTGTAGCTTTCGCACCACTAATGGAATTAGTGGGAGAGGTGGAAAGGCGTACGCAAATTTGCCTGACCAGTTCATCCATATCACATTGCCTTTGGACAATGGGTGTGGGTATCTGGCGGCGAAGCTTGGGCATTTTTTGTTTTCGTGGGTGGCGAAGAGGTCTATCTGTGGATGACCCCACATCTGAAAGAACGGGTGAAGAACCTGTGGGTGAAGTTCCCACTCGTGGATCTGCTGCGTCTGTCTGCTGAGCAGATCTGCCATGGTGTTTTGGACTTCTAGGACATGTTGGGCTAGGAGAAAGATTTTGTGTGGAATTGCCCATCTCCATATGCTCTGTGCTAGTTGAGAGAGCTGTGGAGAGTGTGTGCCGCCTTGTTTTTGTAGTACATGGCCGTCATGTTGTCTGTGCGAATGAGGACTGCTTTGCCTAAAATCTGTGTTTGAAAGGATTTTAGGGCTAGAATGATTGCCAGTAACTCCAGATGGTTGATATGGAGTAACTTTTGTTGCGGCGTCCATGTGCCCTGCACTGTGAGGTGTAGTAGATGAGCTCCTCAGCCGGAGAGCGATGCGTCTGTTAGTATTATTTGTGGAACCGGGTCCAGGAACGGTCGACCTCTGGAAAGATTTGTGGTGTTCCACCACTGCAGAGAGCAATGGGTGCGACCGTCTACCAACACCAGATCTGTCAGTTGCCCCTGGGCCTGGTTCCATTGGCGCGCTAAGCAACCTTGGAGTGGACGCATCTGGAGTCTTCCGTGAGGCACTATGAAAATGCAAGAGGCCATCATCCCTATCAGATGCATAAACACTCTTGCTGGAAGTGTTGAGGTATGAATCTTTGACGCAAAGCCTGAATGCTTGCAATCCTGGCAGGATTGGGGTAGGCTATGGCTTTTGAGGTGTCTATGGTGGCACCGAGGTATTGCTTTATGTGGGATGGTGTTAGCTGGGACTTTTGGTGGTTGACCGTGAAACCTAGCTGGTGAAGTAGTTGGATTTTAGTGGCGGTGTGGTGTACACATTGGTTGTAGGACGTGGCTTTTATCAGCCAGTCGTCCAAATATGGGAAGACGTGAATGTGCTGTCTTCTGAGGTGTGCCGCCACTACCGCTAGGCACTTGGTGAATACCCTTGGTGCTGTTGTGACCCCAAATGGGAGCACCTTGAACTGGTAGTGTTGCCCGTCCACTACAAATCTGAGGTACTTTCTGTGAGCATGGTGTACCGGAATGTGAAAGTATGCGTCTTTTAAGTCCAGTGTGGTGAGAAAGTTGTTCTGGGAGAGGAGCGGAAGTACCTGCTGAAGTGTTACCATGTGAAAATGGTCCGAATGTATGTATGTGTTTAGAGGCCGGAGATCTAGAATAGGTCGTAGAGTCTCGTCTCTTTTTGGTATCAGAAAATATAGGGAGTAGACCCCTAAATTTTGCTGATTGCCGGGAACTTGTTCTATTGCCTGTTTTTGTAGGAGGGAGATTACCTCCTGTTTTAGTAATGTGGAATGTTCTTGTGACATTGGGCGTTGCCTGGGTGGAATGTTTGGGGGGGGGGGGGTGGGGGGGTAGATGTCAATTCTAGGCAGTACCCTGAGCGAATAATTTGGTTCACCCATTTGTCTGAGGTGATGGTCTCCCAGACCTGAAGGAAATTTTGCAGCCTGCCCCCGACCGGAGTGGGATGGTCTGGAGGGAGCGGGGGGGAAGTCATTGGGTAGGCGGTGTGTCAGAGCGGGCGGTATTTGTTTTGCCTCTGCCTTTATTGTTATTGCCCCTATAGCCGCCTCTTTGATAACCCCTTGTGAAGGTGGACTGAGCAGGGGATTTGTAGGAAGTGGACGCGCTATCTGAGGAGTAGCCTCTAGCCATACCCCGAAAGGAAGAGCGACGAAAGGAGAGCCTAGGAGGGTGTGACTGCAGGGCTCCCATAGATTTCGCTGTATCGTGTCCTTCTTCATTTTCTCGAGGGCCTCATCTACCTTTGGGCCGAATAGGTGTTCTTGGTCAAAGGGATGATTTAGGATGGAGGCCTGTACCTCAGGTTTGAAGCCTGATACTCTCAGCCAAGCATGGCGACGGAGGAGGACGCTAGTGTTAATGGCCCTGGAGGCTGTGTCAGCTGCGTCTAAGGCACAGCGTATGGAGGTGTTAGTTATAGTCTTACCCTCTTGAATTAATTCATTGGCCCTATTTTTGTATCTTTCTGGGAGGTGGTGCATTATGGTTTCTAATTCATCATAATGCGCTCTATCGTATCTGGCCAATAGCGTTTGAGTGTTGGGGATACGACATATATTGGCTGCCTGTGACGCAGTGCGCTTTCCTGACGCGTCCAGTAGCTTTGACTCTTTGTCAGGTGGTGGTGCTTCGCCTGACGCCTGGGAGTTTGACCTCTTCCGTGCAGTGGAAACCACTAGGGAATCCAGTGGCGCTGGCCCTTTGATATAGGCAGGATCTGTGGGGGCAGCTTTGTACTTTTTCTCTATGCGTGGGTTAATGACCCTAGCCCTGACTGAGTCCTTAAAAACCTCTGGCGCATGTTTTATCACCCCCTTGAGCATAGGTAGTATGGAGGTAGACCTATGTGCAGTATCAAAGGTGTCGAGGAGGAAATCCTCCTCTACTGGGTCAGTGTGTAGCTCTACCCCGTGATAATGTGCCGCCCTCTGAAGTAGGTGGTGGAAACCTAATGGAGTCTTCCGGTGGAGATGGCCTGGAAGGGTAAAGGTCATCTTGTGGGACGTCTGGAATGTCTGGATTATTGTAGTTGTCCCATGGGTCTGGGGATCCTGTAGGGGTGGGGTCTTGGGGCACATCCCCAGGATCGTAATATGGGTCCCCCTGATCATCATCGTCTGGAGACGGGGTCGTGGAGCGATGAGGTGGGGGTGGCGGAGGGGGCGGAGGTGGAGAGGGTGGAGGAGGTGAAGGAGGTGGGGAAGGCATTCTGAAAGGGGAGGTAGCAGAGTCCTTCCTCTTTGGAGGTGGAGGCGGAGCCGGTTTGTCCAAATGTCTCTTTTTCGAAGAGAGTGCCAAATGTCCAGTTTTTGGATCCTTGGTAAGAGTCTTTTGCAAGGGATCCAGTGTAAACAGTTCCTGTGACAATGTTTGTTCCGTTGGCGCCGAAGGTTTCGGGGCCGATGACTTTTTAGGCTTGTCCGTGCCGTGCTTAGCACTGGGCTTGGGAACCTCCGATATCTTGGTCGGCGCCGAGGTGGGCTTTGGCGTAGAAGTGTCGGTGCCGAGGGCCTTATGGAGTTTGGTCGGTACCGAAAAGCTGGGTTTCGACACCGAGGACTTTGGTGCGGAGCTCGGTGTCGAGGTAGAGGCCAGTCTCTTTTTCGGTGCCGAAGTGTGTTTCTCTGCACCGCTGGAGGGCTGGCTCGAGCCCGAGCCGCCGGAAGGCTTATTTGGCTTCTTCACCGGGCCCAAAGGTGGGGTGTTTGAAGCAGTGTCTCTGGTCTTGCCTAGGCCCGGAGGCGAAGGCGTGACCGAAGCCTTTTTGGTTGTCGGCGCGGGTGCGGGAGGGGGTATAGTACTCACGACCCTCTGCGCCGGGGTATTGTCCTCCACATCTGAGTCGTCGGCTTCGGAAGCACTGACGAGGTCCTCTTCGGTGTGCTGCTGTCCCGGATCTTCGACGTCGTCCCCGAAGATGTCGACTGGAACGGAGGTCGAGGAGTGCGCCATGTTTCATCTGGCCCTTCGATCTCGAATAGTCTTTTTCGATCTGAAAGACTTGCAGGCCGGACAGTCTCGAGCCTCGTGTTCAGGGGAGAGGCAGAGGTTGCACACCTCATGAAGATCGGTGTGGGGGAATTTGAACCCACATCGAGGGCACTTCTTGAAAGGAGTTCTTTCAATCAGCCGGGACCGGAGCTTGGGTAGGCCCGAAGGCCGCCGTTGACGACTGGAATCGAAGATGTGTCGAAGAGAAGGTGATTGAGGAGATCTGGATCTGAACAATACCGCGATGAGCGAGGATTCCGCTTTGATCGTCGAACTGGAAATGTTCGGAACCGAAACGCGAAGTATTACATCCGAGCCCGATGGCGGAAAAAAAAAATCTGAGGATGGAGCCGAAGCCCATGCGCAATACGATCCAAGGGAGGAGTCACCGACCTCGTGACTTCCAAAGACTTTCCATGAGGAAACACAAACTGCAAACATCCGGGCCCAACACCAGATGGCGATCTATGCGAAAGTGTGTAATCTGCAGCTCATATGCCTTGAACAAGTAGTTCAATAAATGTGAGCAGTGGAAGGCTACACGTCAGCAGATCAAAAGGATCACAAAGAGGCTAAGCTCCTGGGAAGAGGAAAACACATGGAGAGGAAGGCAATCAATTGAATAAGAAGCAAGCAGACGCAGGTGACAATAAAGGAACCAATGGTAATCAATGGGCGGTTTCTAAGGACCACTGTAAACCAACAATAGATATTTTGCAACCAGACACCTTGCGCAGTTTGGTAGGCACCTTCTAGAGCAGGCAGCACCTTCACCAACTGCAGAACATACCACTACCTAGAACACAACCTGACACCACACACAGCTCAGAACACAATCTGGCACTAGCAGCATGATGAATATGGACCACAGCATCATAAGGTACTTATCCTAGGTATTTTATATTGCACAGATCTGCTACGAAGAGCGACCAGGCACTACATTACAGAGGACATTTATATTGCAGTAGCGCATCTCAAACTTGAGGCACTTACATTAGAACTGTATTTTGTGTATGCGTGTGTGGTGATGTGTTCGTACACCTGTAGTTGTGCGTCAGTGTGTCTACAATAATTAGGATGCGGGAATGTGTATTTATCATCAAACAACTTTATTTCTGTTCAGCGAACCATAAAAGTACACAGTAACAAACATCTCAGTGGTAAATAAAATACATGATGAATAAAAAAAATACGGAGTTAATTACAGTACATCTCAGTAGTGAATAAAGAACATGATGAATCTTCGTACAATAGAGCACAAAGTGTACCTCCACGCTGAGACATTTCCAGAAGGTCAAATACCCAATACATTACAAAGCAAATCATTTCAAACTAGTTAAGAACATATTGCATCTGTTTACGACAGAGCACATTAGAGTTCCTCATTGATAAAAAAAATTCCAGAAAGGCAAAAACCTCACAAAGAACCTAAGAAGTGAGCTGTAAGAGGGTCCACTATGCCAACCGTGATGTCTAGCAGTACGCACTAGTTCGGGGATACTCAGGCACTATCTGATGTAGGTAAACAAAGAGCATATCCTAAAGAGGCTTAAAAAATTAAAACATTAAGACATTAAAAAAACACCCTCAGATAAGATATTTATCCCAACCTTTCGCAATGCTATATGTCGGTTGCCAAGCTTGAGAAGCTGACAGAGTCCAAATACAAAATAAACAGTCACAAAAACCTTTTTCTTAAGCACCAAATTAAGAATAGAAATCTAGACACAGCACAAACAATAGGTTGATGTGTGTCAGTTTTCAGAATTCTAAGTGCCTCAGAACAATGCGATGTTCCTACATTCCTGCAAAGTTGGACTAGCCATTTGGACCTTGATTTATTATAAACTGGGCAAAAAATATAAAGCATGGGCTTCGGTTTCCTCAGCTATACCGCAAGAATGACGGTTCTGTAAGGAGTTATAGCCCTCACCCCTCCAACGGTTTGTAAATATGCGCCGGAGAAGTGATCCATGCCTAAACTGGATGTAAAGCTTCCTTGCTAAAGCTGGCTTGACTTCATCCAGAAAATCCTCCAATCTGTATGTATCTTTATGCCCTAACAATCTTGCTGTCACAGCACCCAGAGAAGAGCTCATCAGGAGGCAAGGCAACTTAAACTCCTTTTATCATTTAGCAAGTTCCTCCTTAAAGACGGTCAGGGAGGCCTCAACAGGATTATCCCAGAGGCTCGCTTTGCCCATGCTTTCAAGAGTTTCCCTAAAGTGACTGAGCAATGGCCGCCTTCCCGCCTCCAAAAGCACTAAAATCTCCTCCAGGGCTAATCTATAAGAGATCAGCTCAGAAGTGGCCCAAATTCTTCTCCAAACAAGCATTGGCATAGCCAATATGTCACGCTTTTGGGACCTTATAAGTGTTTAACGATGCAACAGTTGATGTTGTTGCACCAAGGATATTGTGCTGAATGATTAAATACTTATAAAGTCCCAAAAGCGAGACCTATTGGCTATGCCAATGCTTGTTGTGTATATGTCTTGTGTCTTATCACCAATTCTTGAAAGTATATTAACGCTTTACTTGTGTTATCAGTAATTATTTTATCATTCTTGTGAATTAATAGTCAATATTCCAGCTGCATCGGTCAGCATGAGCATGGAGCACTTTTACAAAAAAAAAGCATTTGCAATGCAATAGGTCTCGCATTTGCGAGTTTTGTGCTATAGGCATTGTAAATGACAATGCCTTTTATCTATCCGTTTTAAAAACACCACATAAATAAAAGTAACTTATTTAATGCCAATAGCTCACACTCTCGTAAATGCGAGACCTATTGCCTTCCAAATGCGTGTTTCCATTTGCTCCCCGAGCTGTGCTGTGCTTTAGAATCACTGCACACTCTGCCGCCACTGTGCCCACTTCTCTTTCTGTTGGAAGGCGGCAGCTGTTAAACGCAATTACACACATTAGCACTCCGCGATCACACGCTAACGCTTGTAATGGCTGAAAGAATAGAGTCGTCAACTTGAAGAAGTCACCTATACTCGGAGAAAACAGAGAATAAAAGCAAACATTGGCAAAGCCAATAGGTTTCGCCCATGCGAGATCTATTGGCCTTGTCAATAATTTGTAGACATGTTGCACAGCAGCGCGTGCTGCTCGGCAACATGTCTGAAAGTAAGGAAAATAAAAGCAGTATGAGGCGGACAGCGCAAGCACAGCAGGGTTTCCTGGTGCTGTAGAATGAGGGTTAAAGCGACAGCCTCAGAAATGCAGTTACTGATCGACGATTTCAGTTGTTTTTACATATGAAAGTATGCATATGTGTGCTTGCTGCGTATGTGTGCCGCACATTGATAGAAATGGAGATAGAAATGGATGGACAGGAGGAGGGCCAATGGATTGGTTTTACTTATTTATATTTTTAGAATAAAAAAAGTTTATAATTTGAGACATGAACGTTGTGTAGCGCCTTCTCGAAAAAGAAAATGAAACATCACAAGTGCATTTCACATCCTTGGCTTTATTAAAAGTAAAATGTGTCTTTGCAGGGCGAGTTATCCCACGCCGTGGAGGTTCAGATTCAGTGGTAGGAATCTCACCCAAGCACTGGGCACCTGCCCTTTGGAGGCAAAGGGCGGAAGTGTCATTAAAAGGATTCTGCTGTTCTTAAACATAACAATTGTGTGTGTGGGGAAATCGAACACTGAAACGGGTGTGCTTATCGCATGTCGTTCACATACATCTGTTTAATACATGTTAATTGGACGCGCCGATGTTCAGCATCGGAGCTATTTACAACAAGCCAAAATAAAAACGGAAACACACCGGCACAGGCAGGATATTGTTACTTTTCTTCTTTTTTTAAAGAAAGGAAAATATTGCTGAGAAGTAAATGAGCACACTTTTTTCTCTTATGGGAAAAAAAGGATTTTGCTGTTTTGAAGGCGTGGAAGTAGTTTTTATGCCACCGTTATGAAAAGGTAGCTTCACCTTCTGCGCTTTACCGTGGAAAAGAAATGGCGGGTCCTAGACAGTGGACCTTTTTGTTGGCTCATGTGGGGCCTGCCCTGAGGACCTAGTGGGGCTCCTGAATTCAACGAGAATCCATCTTATTCAATTCAGGCACCCTCGATGGTTAGCCCTCAGTGGGAGCCGCGGCCAGGGGTGCAGGACTGGGTTGTAAAGAGAGTCTGGAGGGAATTGTGATTAATCTGTGCCAATTGGCCTAAATTAACATATGTTAGTTTAACAAAAAAGGCAAAGCGAGCCTGTGCTTTTAAAATTCCCTGCTGTTCCAGTATGTTTTTTTGTTTAAAACAGCTCGAAAACACTTTGTTACTGCTGTGCAGATCAGCTTGGCAAGAAAAAGTTGGTTTGCCCCCACAAAAACTACCACTTTAAGTGCGCCTTTCAGTACATTCCTGAGGCATGTCCTGGCTACAAAGAACAGATGAACTTTGATCTCTCATTATTAACCCGCGAGAGCACTTTGTCACTTGCCCCTTGTACCTAGTTCTGACTTTTTGTAATGCAGAGATGTTATTACTGCGTTAATAATGTGCTGCCAAAATGAAACATTTGCCACGCCAGTGAGAATAACAGGAAATATCACAGTGAGATAAGGTGATGGTCAGACATTGACATTGTAAATAAAATAAAATGCAACCCCTGACGTTCACCAATCAGATCGTAACCCTTAAATATCTTAAAGCAAACGTGTTTGTGCAGTTGCAATTTAAACGGTGGAAAAATGTATCAAATGTTATTTCAGTAATAGGAAATCATATTGTGCGTGAGGCAAACGTTCAACTTCGAGCAAATGTGGGCAGCTGCGAAAAGACTAGTTATAAATACAGCTGTTTGCAGCTATAAATAAAAATGTCCGATGTTAGGTAGTGTAGCGGTGGATGAAGAAAGGAATGTATGCGGGACTAGGACGGCCCAATATTCCACCAATTTAGACAGCAATGGGGAGTTTGGCTAACACACTGAAAACATCCAAAAAACACTTAGCAGGTGCTGTGCTGCTCAGCTTGGGGAGACTGATTTTGCCCCATACAATGGCTGCTTCCTTAAAAGCGGCTGAAAGTGCCTTTCTGATAAATGTGATTAAATGAGCAGCGCAAGTCCAAAATATAATTATATACAAATATAAATTAAAATACACGATATACGGAGTTAGACGGGCAACATTTCATCAATGTAGACAGCTACAGGGCAATTAATTAAAGGCCTGTAGACATCCCCAAAACACTTTGCTGATGCCGTGCTGATCAGCCTGGCAAGAGTACTTTTGCCATGTTGAAAGACTGCCACCTTAAGAGAACCGATTAGTACTCCACTGATTAATGCATTAGATAGCACTGGAAGTCGAAAATACTATGATATGCAGCTATTAAAACAAGCATTGGCAGCGCGGCCGTGAAAGTGACACTGCCGCGTGACACGTGAAAGTGATCACGATCAAAGACAGATGGCGGCTGCATGCGTGCACGCTCGCGTGAACGCAAGCGCTAGGCCACCAAAAGCCTGTGGCAGCACTTTTAAAACCCACACACTAAATTTCTCGCAGAGCAGCGCATGTGCTGGCTCAACGAGACGTAAAAAAGAGGGCTCTAAAACAGAATCCCTCAAAAATAGGTCTGATATCTAGAAATAGTCTGAGGGGGACTAATTCGGATACTGGGGGGAGATTCAGCAAATGCCTAATGAACCTATTCTCCATCTGCGTGATGTTGCTTGCAAGCTCGTGTCCCCAGAGCTTGGCCCTGTACACAGTAGCACCTAGGGCTTGCGATTTATAAATTTCAATAATGGAGCTAATATGTTTAAAGAAGTACTCCATGGACACCCTGCAGAGCCCATTCATGTGTTGTGCTAGTTTAAGCCTTTGCTTGGCAATATGGAACGACCAGTTCATGTGCTCACTAGACGTTATAGCTAGATAGTCAAACGTGGATACCCTCTCTAAAGGAGTTTCATTTAAACTAGGGTTTGGGTGTGTAGAGTGGGATGGGTTAAAGACCATAAATATGGTCTAAGTGATGTTGATTTCTAAACCCCTTAACTTGCAGAAAGCATTAAAATTATTCGGGAGCCTTTGGATACCCATTGGAGTTTTTGAAAGAAGAAAGGTATTAGCAAACCAACGCTGGCACTTTGATGGAGGCCTACCTAGGTGCATCATTGTTAGTAGTGTTCAATGCGTTCATAAGGCCATTAATATACAAACTAAACAATGTTGGGACCAACACAAATTCTTGTTGGACTCCCCTGCTAACAACAAAGGGTTCAGAAAGTTTCCTCAATTTACCACAGCGGACCTGTGCAAAGTTCTTCTCATGGACTCAATGAATTATATGGCACAGATAGGTAGGGACGCCCCATATCGGCCAAAACGCACCAAAGTAATTCCTTTTGCACTAAGTCAAAAGCTGACTTTAAATCTACAAATATCACAAAGAGGCTGCCACCCTCAAAGACGACAGTTTTCCAATATAAAAGTTGTAATCTGAAAACTTGATCTATTGTAGGTACGCTGCCTAAAGCCTGCTTGAAAGGGGATAAGAACCTTATTTTCCTTGATCTAATCCTGTAGTTTCTAGTATCTCTAGGAAGAATACTTTTTGCATAGTATCTATCATACTAACATGTTTGCAGTTACCAGGCAACAATGGGGAACCTTTCTTATAGATGGGGATGATTTCCATCTCCGCCAAGGAGTAAGGGATGAGCATCTCCTCCATGATAGCATTGAAGAATACCCACAAATATGGGCCCCAGACTTCGGGTTCAGGAAGATAAAGATCCCCAGGTATTTTATCAATACCAAGTGCCTTACGAGTAGGCCTGGGTGGAGCTCGTGGAGATTCACTCCACAGAGTTACTGGAAAACTCGGCTAAAACACACAGTTTCATGAGTGGGCGGAGTTAGCAAAGCAATTATTATTCCATGCTGGGACCGTGTGTGAGGGAGGCATGCCACATAGCGTACCAAGGGGCATGCACAGATAACTTCAAATGCTTTTCAGTGTCAGGGCACAGGGTCATCCATATAGAGCCAGAATCTAGAATAGTGCCGCCTTAGTCAGCCCCAGCATGTACACACGTCCCCCGCTACCATTCTATATTGCCGACGCGGGCTGTGGATCTGACGCCATGGACCAACCCACACTGCATGGGAGGAAAGCATTCACTGCAGCAAATTCCCTGAGGCACAGTACCAAATCGAAACAAACCAGCCCAATTCAAGTTACGTCAGTCAGGTTTTTCAACAACACATGGGTCACCCATCTGGAGCCAGAATCTACAATAGTGCCTCCCTAGTCAGTCCCAGTGTGTACACAAGGCCTACCTCTACCATTCTATATTGCAGACATGGGCTATGGACCTGACGTCGTGGACCAACCTGCACTGCATGGGAGGAGAGCATTCACTCGAGCAATTTCCCTGAGGCATAGTAGTGGAACAAACCAGCCCAATTCAAGTTACATCGGTCAGGTTACAACACCACCAGACAACAGGACCCACTGAGCACCCATCAAAGGCCTGCAAGTAAGAAAGGCAGCCCTGCACCATACTGACAATGAACACAGGACAGACTACAAAAAAACACTGACCAACAGCAACGAGTGCAGATGGTCAACAGGTAGCACCACAATCCCTGACCACCCCTTACTGCAATTACTAAGAAGCGGAGGGAAGCATAATTAAAGCCACAAGTCAGTTGTGAGCCCATGCAGCTCATGTATTTTAGGAGAGAGCGAGAGACACAATAAAGGATAGCACAATTGTACACTGCCAATAGCAGACAGGGAATCCCATCTGCAGCCCTCACATTACCTTCCAGAGGTGATGTGCTCCGTGCGCTTGCCTGTTCCAAAGCACACTTCACATACATTCTGGGCCTACCTGTGCACTGCAGCTGGAGGACAAGGCTCAACATGGGAAGCTAAAAAACGCCCCCAACATGAAGGGAGGATCGTGATGGGGCAGCCTCATCCTGCAGGAAGCCCTCGGTAGCCTCTACTTTCTGCTGCCTGCCAGGTGGGCACTCCCACTCTGCTTGCTGTTCCTGGAGCAGACTCTCCCACCTTTGTGGTTAGCCAGCACAGCTCCTTCCCTGCGCTGCGACCAGGCCCACTAAAGAGAACTCCAGCTATTTGCTACTGGGCATACCCACAACAGGAATAGAGGTCCATTGTGCAGGCTCAGAAAGGGACTCGTGGATTTTCCAAGCATGTGTAAGTGAGAAGTGACAAGATTTGGAGCAGCGGAGGCTCTTTAGTCAATCGTAGCATGGTGAGCCACACAACATTCCAAAATGTTCATTCGCTGTGGTGGATTCCACACATACCACTGGCCGAGCCATCCTCCTTGTAGTCAGCTGTAGTTGTAGGGTGAGCGCACGCCGGCATGCTCTGCTGTCGGAGTTTTTGCTGAACTAAGTGCTCCAAGCGGAGCACGCAAAACTCCACAAGCTCTGCCGGAGGAGCAGAGCTCACCGCCTGCCCCTACTTACGAGGGGTGATCTTGCTAATGGGCCTAAGCACTTACACAAGGGTTATCACAAGATAGTCCTTCTGACCATGGGAGGACGACTCCCTGCTTAGCAGACCCCTGCCAATGGTTACGGACACATGTTCACCTTGTCCCTCCGGGGCACCATACAGGGATTGGTAGTGCTCAATCCACGCGCCAGCTGAAATATTATGCTCTATGCTGACTTTACCCTCACAGTTGCCAGACGTAACTATACTCCAAAATGCCTTAGAATCCTCACGCTTAGTAGCACAAAGAAGAGAATTCCATTTTGCTAATTCACACTTTTTTTGCAGAGCGAGTGGCATTTTTATAAGCTACTCTCGCAATTCACATCAAATTGCTATCTTTAGTTTTTAATGCCTCTAATAAGGCTAATTTGGTGACTCTACACGGTTTATTAAACCATGAAGACATATTCTTCCTAGGACCCCTAGAACGTGCTTCTACATAAAATAAATCCTTTAGTTTGCCAGCTAGCATGGCATGAATTGCGGTCACCCTTGCAAGTTGGCAGACTTTACCGTCAGATGTAATAGCATTGCACAAATCTGTTAGGGAAGTACCCACTGCCTTATACAGAGCGTCAATTGAGTCTGGGGATTGCTCTAACGCAATCCATTGTATTTTACGTCTGGAGGAAGTCAGTCTACCATCCAATTGATCAGTTCATGTTGCCGTTGCACTCCTAGTAGGCAAAGCTAGATCAAGGGACAAAGCAATGCCCACTGGTCTAGAGTAGACATTGACCAAATACACATTAACTTTGGGGACGAAGGTTAGTAAGACGCACAGAATGTCATCGGAGAGAGTCTCTACCATTTTGGCTGCGTATCCCAGATGAGTAGCTAACCAAAGGGTGCATCTCTTAGTTAGTTAACCAGGTTTCTTGAAACAAACAAATATCATACTGGTCTATAAATGACCCCCAATAACTGCAATTCAATTTGCCCTTCAATCTAGCAACATTCCATGACACCACTTTAGTAGACTTTGTAACTTGTGGAGTGCCCAGAGTTACTATGGTGCCATCCAAAGCGTTAGTCTCTCCCAGTTGTATGAGTGCCTGACTCAACCCCTCTATCTTGGAGTTGTTTACACTACAAGAGGGCTCGCCAGAACCAAGTTCACAGCCCACCCTACTATTACGCATAACTTCAGAACAACCTTCTAAAGAAAGGAACTTTTGGCAAGATGAATAGAAATTCAAGGAGTCATTCCCCTCATGACCTGACCGGCTGCTAGATCCGGGTGAGCTCTCAAGCAGATTTCACCCGGCAGGTCACCATCCAAACATGGGGACCTAGCTGAGCGTGGAGGATTCCAACTTGTAATGTTGGTGGAGTTTCCCTGCTTCCATTCCCACCCTCCAATGCAATGATCAAGATCACCCTCATTAGGCCTAGAAGCATGGTCAGTCCTAATCTTGGAAAGTCATTCCACCCCCTCCAGCACATCAAATCTATTGGCTACAGGTACCCCGTAGGTCAGGGCACACAGTGCCTGACGATCAAAATGTTTAAGTTTTGGAGTTGGGTTCAAAGAATTGGGGCCAGCCGGTGGGGGTCTATGAAAATAGCCCAGTAGTAAAAGGGTTATAGCTGAACCTGGCTCCTGCATAGATAGTTCACCTGACAGAAGATTGTAAGCCAGTGGTGGATTCCTAAAATTAATAATGACACAGTCACCAGACCTATCTATGGGACCCTTCCTAATCCAGCTCACCCTCAAGAATGCTGCCGGCCCTATCAAGGGCCCTATCAAGGGGAACGTTCCTATATCTCATAAGCCAATGCAGACATTTATTAGTTAGGTCCTCGTGGGATTCCCTCTGACCTGTTTTTAGCTCTGGAACCCCTGACAGGATCACAACGTAAGGGCAGGAGGTAGATAAATAATTGGGGGTTTTGCACCACTAACATTGGCAGCCTCTGTGGGGACTCCCTCGAACCTACCGGGGAATTACTCCTACCAGATTTTACAGAAAAAAGGGCTTCCTCGGGTTCGTGCCATTTAGCTGTACAATGCCCCCACAATTGCTCACACAATTGCTCCTCCCCTTTGAACTAGTGATGCTGGCCCTGGGCATGGCAGAATCAGTCTGGCAGCCTCTGCCAGTTGTGCCCTTTGAGCCCCCCCCCCCGGGAATTACACACAGGACATCCCTGTTCGATTGACCCAGCATGTTCAAGTGTGCTATAAGGGGTGTAAGTTCCTCAAGGAGGATGGATTTAACCTGGGCTAAGATGTCCTTTACTAGGGACGTTACCCATGGGGGCTGAGAGACCTTCCCACCATCCCTATTATCAGGGCTTCAAGTGGGCCAGGTCCCACCGGGTCTGAGCACCGTCAGTTTTTTGAAGGGGGCCTCGAAACGGGTCTCAATTGAGCTCTGTTTTGCGGCCTGGCAAAGGCGGACCGTTCTTTTTCCGGACTGCAGTGACAGCAGTCTGGAAAAAAGTGGCCGGGCGCAAAACAGAGCCCGATAGAGACCCGTTTCGAGACAGCAGGCACATCGATGCACACCTGCTTACACTGCTCACTTCTCACTAGGGGTGGGCGGAATTTGCGTAGTCGTAGGGTAAAAAATCTCTGCAAGCACGCAGAGTTCAGCGAACACGAGGAATTGCTTGTTCTGCCCATTCACGATGCGAACACGCATTTTGAAAGCACGAACAAGCAAAAAATTCCTTGAAGCAGCTGAATTTTTGGCAATTCCACGTTCTCCTCGGAACGCAAAATTACCCAAATTCCGTGAGCGGAACGGAATTTACCGCCCATGCCTACTTCTCACCAGTTGAGAAGTTACGGCATGATGTCATGCCAGGTGAGCGTTGTAGGGGAAAGGAAATCCTTTTAAGAGTCATTTTCTTTCTGGATTTCCCTTCTCTTTTTGAAACGCAAGAGCAGCAAAATTGTGGTGATGTCACCAGGGCTTTAAGTGGAAGCTTTTTCAATATTATATACAAGCCATAGTTGCTGCTTATTTATCTCATGCAACTAACAACCATTGACAAAGCCAATAGTCCTGACTTGTTGTAGGTATGAGGTTACTTGTATCACAATTCTGGATGCAATTACAGAAACCGCTAAATACAAGTTGGGCGGCACACTATGCTAAACACAAACTTTTAGCATTCGTGTTTTTAAGCCATGCCCTTAATTACATTGGCCACGCCCCTTTGAGAGACCCCCCCAGTTTTTTCATCCTATTTAAAGCCCTGCCTATTGTCACGCAAAGGAAGTACATTGTCCATGGAGCAAGGTGGAGCCACTTCATCTCTGCTGCTTCAAGTGGACTTAGGAGTGCGACTGGCATTATACTTCTTCTTGGTAGACAGATATGTCTCCGCACTCCCTTTCTCTGTCAAGGTACAATTATTATCCAATCCCCGCCGTGGGCTGTTAACTCCGAGCTGATCAGGGGGGCAAGAGAATGTCATTAACAGAGTACTCTGGTTTACAAGATGAGACAAGCTGGGGGCCCATTATGGAGTAATGGGCATCAGTGCTCAGGGAGAGCCGCCTCTCAGTTTTTTATATTTTTGTAGTCACCACCCCTATGGCCCTTAGTAACATCCTACCAATCGAAGTGAGTTTTGGAGAAGATAGTGGAGACTGGGCCCCTCCTGGGTATTTCCGTCTCCGAATTGCTTGGACCGATAAATCACATTTGCTCAGCACTGGGCTCAACAAAAAGAGACCCAAAATCAGAATATATGGCTCTAAAGGGCCTGCTCAGTCTCAGACACAACGATGGCCCCTTCAGACAAAGCAGTGGCTTAGGTAAATCAAACTCAGGCTTTGCGGCTACTCACACCAACAGTAGCTCTCTCTGGACTGTGGCCAAGAAACAAATGAGAGATGTGGCCCAGCCTCTTACGGACGCGGACATATGCAGACAGGCCCGGGCTTTATGCCCCTTCTGGCACGGCAAGAACGTTGACGGCCCCTCGCTGCCATGGGTGGTGCTGGGACTAGTGGTCGCGCCCCCCATCTCCAGTAAACCGCTCCCACGTTGCAGGGTCAAGGTACGGGCTTAATGCGCATCTTGGCATAACGAGAATGTTGGCAGCCCCCTCGCTGCTGTAGGTGATGCTAGGACTAGTGGTCACGTCCCCCCTGCTCCGATAAACCGCTCCTACGTTGCGGGATCAAGATGCAGGCATTATGCCTCTCTTGGAGCGGTGAGAACATTGGCTGCCCCTCGCTGCTGAGTGTGGGGCTGGGACTAGTGGTCGCGTCCCCCCATCTGTGATAAACCGCTGTATTAAACAAGCATTGGAAATGCAATAGGTCTCGCCTTTGTTAAAGTTAAAGCAATTTGTTTTGTAAATGGTATCGATTTTTAGTTTTGTATCTATTAGTGTATATTTTTGATTTATATATATGCATATATATTTGAAAATCTATATATGCATATATATGTATATGTATGCATATATATAAATATGCACTAATATATACACATACATATGCATGTACACATACATCTACATATATGTATGCATACATATGTATTGATATACATTTGTAAATATGTTATGTTATGTTATGTTATGTTAGTGCTATTTGTATTGCGCACGGCTGCTCCAGCGAAGGAGCGTCCCGGCGCACCGACAAGGTGGCGAACACAACACAACTGGGAAACAGAAATAATTATTAAGAAATTGGGGGGTGAAGGATTTAACAAAGCTCAGAAAATAAATGAGTTTTAGCGGCCTTGCGGAAGGAGAGCAGGTCACCAAAGGTCCGGAGTTTCAAAGGGAGAGCGTTCCAGAGTGCGGCTGCCCGCACCTTAAAAGAGCGACCCCCCACCCGACTGAGTTTGAACCGAGGGGCTACCGCTAATTCTTGGTCTAGCGAGCGCAGAGTGCGGCCCGGGATGTAAGGGCGCAAGAGTTGGTGCAGTAAGGGAGGTGATAGGCCCTTCAGAATTTTAAAGGAAAGGCACAAAACTTTAAAGTGGATCCGCTGCCTAACGGGTAACCAATGCAAGGCTCGCAAAGATTGACCGGCCGAGCAAAACCTAGGAAGACCTATGATCGCTCTGGCCGCAGCGTTCTGCACTCTTTGAAGTCGGGTTAACTCAGCCTGGTTTAATCCTATAAAAAGGGAGCTGGCATAGTCCAACCGTGCCAAAACCGTTGCTTGCACCACCAATTGACGAGTTGCGGCATCGAAGTATTTAAGGGCAGGGCGCAAATTGCGCAGGATGCCGAAGCAGCAAGCCGCCGTCCTGTTGGTGTGGCCAACGAAGTTGAGGGAAGGGTCCAGCCAAACACCAAGGTTTTTGATCTCCGCAACCGGAGTGGGGGTCGGCCCCAGCTCAGAGGGCCACCAAGTATCTCCCCATAGGTCCGTCCGCTTCCCAAAGATCATCACCTCCGTTTTTTTGGCGTTTAGTTGGAGACAGTTGGACGTCATCCAACCAGCCACCGCCCTGAGTCCTTCTCTGAATCTTGGGGCATCCACCCCAGAGTCCCCGCTGATCGTGACCGCTAGCTGGGTGTCATCTGCGTACGACACCATGGTCATACCACAGAGCTTCACAACCTCAGCCAGCGGCCTCACGTAGATGTTAAACAACGTGGGGCTCAGTGAGGAACCCTGTGGGACCCCAAGAGACAGAGGATGACATTTGGACTGGTAGGGCGGGGACGCCACACAGAAGGAACGATCCCTGAGAAACGAACGGAACCACTGGTGTGCAGTGCCGATCACCCCTATCTCCTCAAGACGTTGCAGGAGAATATCATGGGAGACCGTGTCAAAGGCGGCGCTTAGGTCTAACAAAACAAGCGCCGCCGTTTGACCTGCATCCAGAACTACCCGAAGGTGCTCGACCATAGATAACAGTGCTGTCTCCGTACTGTGGCCAGCCCGAAAACCATTCTGGGTATCGTCCAGAATGTTGGCACGCAACAGATGACCAGAGAGGGCGATGTTGACATGCGCCTCCGCGAGTTTGGCTGGCCACGGGAGAAGTGAAATCGGGCGGTAGTTCTCCGATTTTGTAGGGTCGAGAGATGGTTTTTTCAAAATGGGCATTACTACCGCATGCTTCCATTTCAAAGGCACTTGGCCTGATGATAGCGACGTGTTGATTAAGTCGCAAACCGGGCGAGCAAAAACCTGGTCTCTGAACATAGGTGGCTTGAGCGGGTCGTCCGGCGACCCCGACTTAACTCGGAGAGCCAAGGCCGTGTAAGACTCCAAAGAGAGAGAGGGGAGAGAGTCTAGCACCACCTGATCCAACCGGATGGGAGGCCCCATACTGGTTTGTGCAGTGGAGGAGGGGAAGGCCCTATATATGGTCTGGACCTTCTCCAGGAAAAAAGCCGCCAGCGCTTCACAATGAGTATTGGAGCTGATGGAGTTACCGGCCGGCTTCCTTGCCACAAGGTCTTTAAGGGCCTTAAAGATGGTTTTAACAGGATTCCCACTATTGCGAAACTCCAGAGCGTAGTATTCAGCCCGGGTTCTACAAACCGCGCGGTGATAAGACTTGACCGCAGCCATATACAGGGTTTTTTTGCTGCTGTCATACCTCTTCCTCCAGTCTCTCTCTGCACGTCTGCAGACACTTTTCAGAGCCCTCAGATTGCCATCATACCAGGGACTGGGGGCGCGGGAGCCACACTTACTGGAAACCATCGGGATAAGGGAGTCGAGGGCCCTGGTTACCCAACCGCAGAAATGGTCATAACCAGACTCCACGTTCTCCACTGCACCCAGTGGGTCGTCAGTGAGAAGGCGGTGGAGATCTTCCGCCTTTAATTTGCTCCAGCGCCGTCTGGGCATGGCTCGCAGTGGCACCTTAAGTGGGGCTTCATCAAGACTACAGTGAATGGTCACGAGTGAATGGTCTGACCAGGTCAGGGGGAGGGGGGGGGCCACTGTAACCCCTTCTAAGTTAGAAAAAAAGGGGTCCAGAGTGTGGCCACCACTATGAGTGGGGTCCGAGACCAGCTGGAACAGTTGAAGGGCCTCAAGGTCCGCCACCATCCCTCCCACAGAAGAAAGACACAAAGTGTCAAAATGGAGATTCAAATCACCAATGATAGAAAAATTGGCAGACCCTACTGCTAGTGAACTAACCGCCTCAGGGAGAGCCTCTCGAAATGCCACTGAGCTACCAGGTGGACGGTAAATCAGCAATCCTGACAAGGTAAAATGCGGAGTAACCGCAACCTTGAACAGGGCGCTTTCGCAGCCCGTGATGTTCTGCACACTCCAGGCGCAAGAATAGCACGATTTAACAGCAAGAGCGACGCCACCCCCTCTCGAAGAGCGGTTGAGCGTGTAGATGGAATACTCAACAGGGAACGCCAGATTCAATACCGTAGAATCGGTGTCTTGCAGCCATGTCTCTGTCAGACAAAAGATGTCAGGGGGGTCATTGTCCACAAGATCAGCAATATCCTGATAATGCTTGACCACCGATCTGACGTTTAAATTCCAGATGGTGAGATGTCGCGAAGAGACCTTACTGCTTATGGCAGGCTGCACTATACAAGACCCCAAACAGGAAGGGGCTTCGAGTAGCCAGCCGCCACAAGCACAGCGATGGGGGCCACACAAAGGGTCAACGCGGACTTCGGCGCAGGGAGGCAGACAGGTATTAAATGCCAGGAGACTATCCCTGGTATACATAAGCATGGTTAAAGATGCACCTGATGTAAATATCGCCGCGATGCCAGCGCGTCCTTAGCGCGGACGGGCGCAGACGGGCAGGACTCTGGCACGACTCCGGCCACGCGAGGACGCGCCCGCTGCGCGATCCCGCTGCGCTAGGGGAGGAGCCTTAAATAGGTGTTCCCAGGCGTCACATGTGCATTCAAGCGCTGTCAGCTGGAAAAGCCTCAATCCACTCACCCCACTCCAAGATGTCCGCCAAAAACGAACCAGGCACCCACCCCAGGACCAGACCCGCCAAAACGGCGGTGAAGGGGCACAATTTATGGTGCAGGTAAGGGGCAATTTAAAAAAGGGTCAAAATGACCAAAACAAACAAAAAGAATATATAACGTTTTTAAAACAGCAGTTTTACTGCAAAAACGCGCAAGCGCTCTCGCAGCAGCAGCTACCTTGTCAGGGGCTGAAAGCAGGAGGGACTCGCCCTAAATAGGTGTTCCCAGGCGTCACATGTGCATTCAAGCGCTGTCAGCTGGAAAAGCCTCAATCCACTCACCCCACTCCAAGATGTCCGCCAAAAACGAACCAGGCACCCACCCCAGGACCAGACCCGCCAAAACGGCGTTGAAGGGGCACAATTTATGGTGCAGGTAAGGGGCAATTTAAAAAAGGGTCAAAATGACCAAAACAAACAAAAAGAATATATAACGTTTTTAAAACAGCAGTTTTACTGCAAAAACGCGCAAGCGCTCTCGCAGCAGCAGCTACCTACATATATATATATATATGTGTATAGTTATATGTACACATTCACTTTCTTTTAGCGACTGCTAGTTTCAATTTGTGCTTATATGAAATAGTGGAAATCCCCGTCTTTTTTTCAAAAACACATACAACATGGATTATTCCACTGCAAAGCATTTAATAGTTGGGAATTTCACCCTGGGTTCCTGTTAAGCACGACAGACTGAATCAACATAGTTTCTATCCTTAATTAAAAGGACTAATCTATCCTGGCCAGTTGGTTCGGTTTGCACAATTTCTCAGTATCTCCCGATCTCCAAACTGCACAACAATCTTAAAAGCCTTCATGCGAATTGAAAAAAAAATGTGCCAACGTAAATCAAACACCATAGCTTTACCGGAAAGAGCTCGATGCCTAGTTTTGTTTCTCTCTTGACAAACGCTGTACTGCAATCGCGTCATTTCAAAGAAGTAATAAAAAGAGGCTTGAGAAAACTATTCTTACCCAACACTGGAGGACTAGATATCTTTGCAGCACTGTGGCGCTCTGAAATAATAGCCTAGGACGCGCAAGAGGTGATGGGTTAGATGGAATTGACCTAACTACTAATCTGAGTTTGAGAGTGGAGATGAGAGGTACCACTGATTAAAGGTGGGCGAGGCCTAGGGGCGAGCTGAACTTTGACCCCAGAAGAGGCTCTGTCCTTGGTGGCGGGCACACGCCCAGTCGCCCACAGTCGTCATTAGCTTACACACAGCAGTTTCCTAATTTCACTCCTCCGTAGTTTAGTTAGGTGTCAATCAAGGTCTCTGTGTGCTTTGGGGTGCCCCCGCATCCTTAAAAGGGGTCCCATCTGTTTGCACAGTGGGGATGGAGCGAATAGGTCGGCTTGAAACCCCTTCAGTCTCCAAACAACTTACAGGGCCTGCGTGGGCTTGTGTTTGAAAACCGTTTTGATGTTATTATCGAAGGGACCATCAGGGGGCAGCTGTGACCAGACAGGAGAGCCGACTTCAGAAAGAGAGGAAGCGAAGGCGGGAGCCACACGAAAAGCGAACATTTCAAAGGAGACCGCAGAGCAACGGCACGCAAGGGGAACGGCGATGACAATCAATTAATATTAATTAATTAAATATGTAACTAAATGAAAGGTCAATGATTAAAGAAGAATTAAAAAAAGTAGGAGGTAAATGAAGATTGTTTTATCATGTGAGGTAAAGTTACAAGCGGTTTGGTAAGCCTACACATACAATCTTTAAAAAATAAATTGCCGCAAGCCCTACGCGCCTCGAGCCGAGAACAGTTAAAAAGAACAAACACAAACAGAGCGCGGTGTCCCTGAAGTGGACACCACGAATATGTAACAAGAACACAAACAGCTGTCGCCACGCCACGTGACTGTAAAAAAAAAAGTGAGGCTAGTTGTTATAAAACCCACGATCTCACGCCGCCAGTGAAAGATCCAATCCCGGTGGGCGTGGTCAAAAGAGGACAAGGCGGTAACCAGGAGAGACTGAAAGCCTCCGGTACAATGAGCACACTCTGTTCGGCATAATTAATGATGGTAAATGGCGCTCGCCAATGAAATTAAGGGATGGAGCAGAAACTGAATTTCTCGAACCGTATTGATTCCAAGAAGCCCTCGCATGGCGAGAGCAGCGCATGCGAGCTGCTAACGCCAGGCGAGACCTAAAAACTGGCAGAGAGTACACTATGCATTTACACAATTACATTACACATTTATTTTGCTATATAATTAAATTGCAGCACGGGTCGGGGTATCTTCTGCAGAATCGCACTTTCCTATTACAAAATATATCACATAAAACGACTAACTTAGAGCAAAACATTAAATAGCAAACTGACTTGGAAAAAAACGGCAAGTAAAACCTCTAAATACATGTGGTGATAAATTCAACAAAAGTGATGGACTGAAGAAAAGGCCAAGTTTTATAGAGCATGCAATAAGGCGAATAACTGCTTTTAAGAGTTTCTGGATGAAGAAGATAAGGGCCGTTAACATATTCTGTACTAGTGCAAAACGAAGAAAAAAATACTCAGATTCACTTTCTAAAGCCACAACTGTCACCAAAAAATTAGCCTATGCCTTCCGGGGTGGGCTGCACACAAACTGATGCTGCAAGGGACAACTGAATAAATACATACACATTTTTCCTCCACATTTCCCGCAGACACTGGTGTCCCTGTCCCAATAAGAGTTTTTTCTTTTAAAAAAAATAACAAACTGGAACCCTGGTAGGCTAGTGATTTGAATTAATTTGTGAATGCAAAAATAAACATTCTCCAATATATGGCAGCAAAAAATGGGTAGAACTACAGCGTGCATTATAAATATTTCCTCATGAAACTCAAGACAGAGCACTACATCGAGAAAGTTAAAAGAAAGTTTATCATCCTCCGAAGTTAAACGTTTAACATGCGCTGAAACCTAAATGGCCAGCTGACTTCTGCACCCCGAGGCAACCGACAAGGCACAAAGGGTCTTAAATAACAGCCATCCGCATAATCGAAAGAAAACTAAGCACGGCTGGGAAAAGCATACAAGAGAAACAGCTGGATAAAACATGCACCCTCATAGACTGCCTCCGAAAAAAAGACAAGCATTGGCATAGACAATAGGTCTCGCCTTTGGGACCTTATAAGTGTTTAGTTATCCAGCACAATATCCTTGGTGCAACAACATCAACTGTTGCATGGCTAAACACTTATAAGGTCCCAAAGGCGAGACCTATTGGCTATGCCAATGCTTGTTTTTATTAAGATCAACACATAAACACGCTTAACTGGAAGCTTTTAACAAACCACATCGAGTAAAGTAATGTAAAACTATGTTTTAAGATATGCTGCTTGACAGGTTTCAGCCACTGGCTGGATGGGGGTTCTGGAGAGCTTTCTGCACACCTACTCGCTTCTCCGACAGAAGGACATTACAATGTAATGGCACGCTTTAACCTATCTGGAGAGCCATTCCAGCCCAAATCTACAAGGAAATCTGACCACATTTACTCTTTTGTTTAATTGACGGAGCCTGTGTGGTCGTTTTGGGAAACATATCTTTCTGGAAGTCTCCAAGTATTCCAATAGAGCGCTATAAGGAGTTTAAGCGCTTTAAACATTATTTGGAGACAGTTAACTGATTAAGCCAATACGCACTTAGGAAAAACCTAATTTGTTCACGTTGTGACAGTGACTTCCGTATCCGTATGATAGAACAGAAGATCTTCGATTTAGGAAATTCACTTTAAAATGACCTCATAATTCAATTATCAAATTAATATTTCACTGATGACACTGAAATGTATTAGGTGACTGCAGTACTTTCCCAGAGAAAGACTAGCTTTCCTTTCAAGCAGGAACACTACTTCATATTACCTTGCAAACAAACAAAAGAGGGTGCGAAATGAAAGCACAAGGACAGATGAAAACTCAAGCAAATGTTACAATTTAAATGTACTCGTACTGCCTTTCACCATCAAATTTCCCTAACTACGAAAGAGAAGAAAAAGAAACAAGTGTATAAAAACCAGCCCAAACACCAGAAATTATTGTTTTTTGCTTCTCGATAAATGTAACTGTCATCACAGTAATGTCAGGCTACTATATGATGTTAGGGTGAGGTAGTCTGATGGCAATCAAATGTTTGACCAACAGTATGCACAGACGTTTCTGCAGCTGGCACATTAGTCTTGTATCTTATGCAGTGACAGTGGATAGCCAACTGCCAACGTTTGCTTTGGCCCAACGGGTGCATTATGGGTCACTGAAGTCATGCAGTTGATTCTCACCCTGGTTGCTCATTCAGAATGGTGCTTCCATGTGAAACTGCAAGCCTGAAATGCAAAATTTGTAGAATGAAGTAGATTTTTTGAAACATTAACAGGAACGTGGAGATATTTTCAGATTTCAAAACACATTTAGGAAGTAAAATCCCGTTTAGGTGCAAATTCACCCTGAACAAAGTCAGCAGTAGTATTTTATTACATTTAATTGCAATGAGTAAAGACAGAACATTCAGTACTAAGATTTAACCGCAGGTGTTGAAGGAGTGCATCAGTATGACATGGCAGATGGTTGACAGCACGCTAAGCTGCAAAACAACATTTTGGTGCAAAGTTAAGATGCGTAGGTGTCTTTAGAGAGTATAAATCACTTTTCTGCTTGGTTGGCAGATATGCCGAAGGACAGAGTGAAAACACTGTTATGATGCGGCAGGTGATGGTGTGGGAGCTATACAAATAGAGAATTTCTGGAATATGCTGGGAGAAAAGATGCAAGTGTAACAGGGGCAAGGGAACGGCTGCGACTGAGACACTCCGAAGCACGTTACTCCTTCCACAGACCGTAGAAACATTTAACTGTCGCATATTTTCAGAGGTGAAGCATTTTCAATGTTTTAATTATTCACAATAAAATCATTGTTATTCTTTACCTGATAATACTCATCAGCACTTTCAAAGCCAATGGGTCTGGTCCGTTGTAATTGCATGTTCCTTGGTACGTGACATCCGTAGATGCATTATCAGAAAACTCTAATATAACTATTTCAGCTAGCGATAATTGTTGAAAAGGCAGGAGGGTTCGCTTTGCACAGAGGCACTTTTTAGCCTCGATGAAAAAAGCGTGCGATGGATCTCTAAATTGCTTTGGCCGATGTATGTAAGGGATGGCTTAAGCACATAAACTACTGTGTTTTCTAAAGAGTGCAACCAGACAGAAGATGTGCACGCGCGGCGTTGGGATTACACATGACATCAGATAGGTGCTGGGGCGGGTGTTTCACGTCTGGCCTGACTGTTTTCTCTCGTTTGTTTGCAGTCGGGGAGCACTGTCGTTCATCTGCGCAGCCTAATTTCTACAAATACATAATGCACCATTCCAAGCAACTTGTAAGAGGAGTCGATTGTTTCAGATATAGTAATAAGGAGGCCGGTTATTATTGCATGTCAAAAACAGTACATCAAGACCCCTGCAGGTGGCGCCTGTGCTGTAGCGATCGACTGGCTCACACGTTGTCTGCTGCAGCCATAACACGAGTATCCTTAGATGTCTGCTGGGCATAGTTTACAGAGTATCAGAAAACTCAAACACACCCAAATACTGGTCAGGGGGTAAACTACTTGAAGCACATGATTTTTGTTTCACGTGTTTCATCCACACATTTCATCGGCGATCGTGTTTTCTGGAAAGGATTCCTATAGGTTTCTTTGAACATGCCCCTTTATGAAACACGACCTTTAAGCCCCTCTTAAAGCACTGGTTGTTTCTCGTGAAATATGCACAGCGAGCATTAGCATTGCTCCTGCTGGAAGGGTCGCTTTGAGTGCTGCGACTGCCTGCGGTTTTGTCATTCGTTCCCATTGGAATTTCGCGCCACCTCTCAACAAGCAGCAGCTGTTTGAAGCACTCGTGCTTGTGCTGGCCACGCGCTTGGGAGAGCAGTCTTCACTTTTTCAAGCACTACTCTCGTGCTTGTGGCGCGCCGCTGCGTGCTCCCGCAAGGAGGATGCCGCCATAAGCACGAGTGCAGTGCTTGAAAAAGTGAAGAGCAACGGCTAAAGGCCCTCCTATGCAGCGCAAGAATGCTGCGTAGGCGAGACCTAAAAAATAAGCATTAGTAAAGACAATAGGTCACGACAATTTGAGAGCTATAGGCAGCGACAATGTGAATGTCTTTTAGTTAAGGATTTTTCACTGGCTCCTGGTTTTTTTTAACAAACCTTTTTATTGAATATAAAATGTATGCAGTGTACAGTACAGTGACCATGGGAAATGGACTATAAAAACATTATAAAATACAGTTCCACTTCACAAACAGTCGGCACATTAGATAAAAAAACCTATATCTCTAGCCGCCCTAGTGACTAAACTCTTGAACAAACCGGTGTGAGGCCTGCCCCCCCCCCAGTCACCCTCCCCTTCTCGGCTTTACAAATCCCTATAGGCATCCCATTGGTGCCACACTTTCTCCCATTTCTTAGGGCAGCCCCTGCCTTCATACACTACTTTTTCTGCAGTACAACACCAGTGTAAGTCAGTCTTCCATTGTCCCACCCTCAATGGCTCCTGTTTGATAATATGTGTTACAAACATGTCTCAGAATACCCCTTGGGGGTTACTTCTGCACAAAATAAATGCACATAGCAAGGGGAGTGAGAAATAAAATGTACTAGTGGGAAAGAGAAACATTTAATGTGCACATTCTTTGGCAAAAACACAAATCCCACTTAACTTGTGATAACTATAAATTCTGGGAACTTTCCTCAAACTGCCCCATGTGCTTATTTTGTATACGTTCTGTTTTCTCCTAAAGGGTCCCTACAGGCAACTTGCATATTCTTAATCAGTGAGGGCTGTTACAGAGGGACCCTGGAAACAACTAATGCATGCTGTGCAGCAGCTTCCATGGGACGTAATCCAAACCTTTGGCGGCTTCAAATCTTAACCAGCAGTGTTAAACGTTTACCAAAAGATTGTATCACTCGTGTGATCTGTGTGGATACTTTATGGGTGTGCTTGACAGAGTACAGTATTATTCGACGTGCCTTACAAAAATGCAGGGTTATAAATGTTTTTTTTTTAAACTCGAGAACAGTGTCTCATTCATGAAGAATCACGTTTTAACATTACAAATACCAATAACATAAAAAACAAGCATTGGCATAGCCAATAGGTCTAGCCTTTGGAACCTTAGAAGTATTTAGTTAAGCAGTACAATATCCTTGGTACAACAACATCAACTGTTGCATGTCTAAACACTTATAAGGTCCCAAAGGCGAGACCTATTGGCAATGCCAATGCTTGTGTTTGCTTATTTTGCAAACCTGCAATGTGGAAAAAGTGGGAAAATATACAAAATAAAGGAGCAAGCCAGAGCTCCAACATGCCAGCACATGCACTGAAGTGTACTCCTTCTCATGCTCCTGTGCACGTGTGATCAAACAAAATGCTCTCACTCATAGTGCGGACAGCCAGTGAATAAAGTGGGTTGACCAACTACAGTGTAACCTGAAGTCACGGGGCAGTAGATGAGCTGGACAACCGATGGGCGATCTGCAACTCTACTTAGCAGAAACCTTGCTAAATCAGGAAATGACAAAAATCAAGGAGCAGCACCAAAGGAATTGCTAATGGTACATAAAGCAAGTAGGGCAAAAATTAGCAGCTTTTCCTTCCATGTGAAAAGTTATGCACGCATAGAACGAAGTGAGCATCTCCCGCTTTGCGCACTGTAAGTGTTCAGACCTTAATCGGACTGCAATTTCTGTCTCTAAAGGTGGGGAGGGCGGGCAGAATGAGGTTTTGCGAGCTGCGAGGATGCCACAATTCCTAATCAACAAAATACATTTTTAAAGGCACATAAGCTGGCACTGGAGATTAGAGAATGGTGAATGGTCACGTCGGTGAAGCGTGGGATGGAGTGGTGGGGAAGGGAGCGCATTTAAAACTGATAGCGCGACACTCTGGATAAAAAATTTAAAAAACGCGACCCGGCTGGGAGTTGTGTGGAGTGCAATTAAATAAACAAGTGAGACAGATGTGAGCGAGTTACACCAGAGACTTCACGAGACAGACCTCGAAAAGAATAGTCTGATCTGAGGCAGAATGAGATAGCGTGAGATAATGAGACAGATCAGAGCAGCATTACATTGCGGCGCCGCGAAAGTAATTAGCAGAGGCAGAGAATGAAAGAGGTCTAAGATTAGAAACATAACCGATCTTCCGTGCAGTAAGGGAGGGGGAGGAGTGGATGAGAGAGGGGGAGGAAATCCGGCCATGCGAGGAAAGGAATGCTAGAAACCAGGATAGCAGCT
Source organism: Triturus cristatus (assembly GCF_964204655.1). Classification (NCBI taxonomy): domain Eukaryota; kingdom Metazoa; phylum Chordata; class Amphibia; order Caudata; family Salamandridae; genus Triturus; species Triturus cristatus. Next base: position 122,228,789 of record NC_140594.1, on the reverse strand, counting down.
GTGTGCGTGCACGACATCGCGACGCAAGCTGGAGGCCTGATAAAAGCCACTAGGTTAGCACTTCCAAAACCCTCTTACTAAAACTCTCGCCAGAGCAGCGCTATAAGCTCTGGCTCAGGCGAGACCTAAAAATTGTTACAGCAGGACCCTCGAAACAACTAATGCGTACTGTGCAGCAGATTCCATCGGACGTAACCCTAATCTGTGGCGGATTCAGAACGTTAACGTCTGTGATACAAGTTTTCCGAAAGATTGTATCACTCGTGTGATCTGCGTGGATACTGTGTGTGTGTGTGTTTGTGCCTGACCGAGTACAGTATAATAATTCGATGTGGCCTAACAAAAGTGTAGGGTAATAGTTTTGTTTTTTTTAACTCAAAATATGGAAACAGAAATGAGCTTGCTCTGCAATTCAGAGAAAGAGAAATGAGCTTGGTCCAAGCCTAACTTATGGTGACCATCTTGGAGTGGATCTATTGCAGAGAAATGAGCTTGCTCTGCAATCCATGGAAAGAGAAATGAGCTTGGTCCAAGCCTAACATATGGTGACCATCTTGGAGGGGATCTATTGCAGAGAAATGAGCTTGCTCTGCAATCCATGGAAAGAGAAATGAGCTTGCTCCAATCCCTAATTTATGGGGGCCATCATGGAGTGGTCACTTCACCTCATCCCACACACCTAGCACTTGAGCTCCAATATCTTGTCTTTTCAACATTTCATAGTATCATCCACTGGGAAGACCGCAGTCAGGACAATACTCTCAACTATGGCGCAAGATCATTAAGCACCGGGAATTATTTCAGTTTCAGTTATGATACTACTTTGAAAACTAGACACATCGAACCGCCTGAAGAGTGACGTTGCACACTGGAGGAAGCTACCAATCTCCCTGATGGGAAGAGCTGTTCTCTTCAAAATGATGTCTCTGCCGCGGATACTATACGTTATACAAAATATGCCCTGTCAAATACCAGAAAAATTATTTAAGGACATAGACAGTGAATTGAGAACATTGCTGTGGGGTGTGGGTGGGGGGTTGCACAGATAGCACTGGCCAAACTGCAGAAAGGGGTGTACGTGTGAGGGTTGGCCATTCCAGATATTCAAAAGTACTATTGGGCGTCACAACTTAAGGTCAATTATTGACTGGGTCTTTGCAGATAGGAACTATCCAGCATATAGAGTCGATTAGTGGGCGATGGGGGCAGAAGGTTATCTGCAGGCACTATATGGTCGGGAAAGACAGGACGGTATACTCCCACATACTCAATTAGTACGGATGGCATGGACTAGGGCTACTCGATTCCTGGGTTGGGCGGGATGGCTGATGGAGCAGGCCCCTTTGTGGACCAGTGAGATGCTCCGGGAGGTGGGTCGACTACAGGGATTCGCGAAATGGAAACTAATTGACATTGCTCGTTTGGCGGATGTAAGGCGGAGACAGGCTGTGTGCCGGTTGCAGAGCTACATTCAGAATTCCAGTTGGCACCTACGGAACACTATAAATATTTGCAATTGAAGCATGCGCTGGGCAGTTATCTCAAGGATTTGGACCAGATCCCCGTGTATAGTCCATTAGAAGACAGATTATTGTTGGACCCAATCCCGGAGAAGGCATTGTCCTGTACATATAATTCTTTTTTTTTTTAAACTCACCAAATTTATTAATCAAGGTGTGAGAGGCGTGGGAGTCCGACGTGAGACTAATGGAGGATGATGATTGGGTGGCGCCCCTACGGAGCCCCAGGGAGTTGGCAATCCGGGCACGCTTTAGATTGGTCCAACTGCGGATCCTGCACAGGTCCTATTGTACCAGTACACTTATGTTTAAAGTAGGGTGCATTTTAACTGAGGAGTGTCAGAGGGGGTGTACTCAGAAGGGAACGTTTTTTCATATCCTGTGGCACTGCCCGATTATACAGACATACTGGCGGAAGGTGGGCTGGATTATGTCAGACGTGGTGGAGCAGGAGATCCCCCTGGAAGACAGATGGCATATATTGTGTGACTGGGGAACTGATTTGGCCCAAATATCAAAAAAGCTGGCTGCAGGTGGCTGCAATGGTTGCTAAGAGGAATATTGAGGGTGTGAGGGGGGCAATTCAACCGCCCAAAGTATCCCAGTGGAAAAAAGACTTGGACTGGTGCTGTGCGGCAGAAAAGACAATTTATGAAAGTATGGGATGCCCCAAGAAATGGGAGAAAATCTGGCAACGATGGGAACACTACTGGGGATTTGGGGGGGTTTCGACTAGTTAGGTTAGGGAGGGCGCAGGGACAGAGTGATTTGGACTCCAAAGGGTCTATTAATACAACATCATGTCTTTGCATTGTAGTATGTGTGTGCCATTGAAAATGTATGTAACCCAATGTAAGTTTATGATCATGTTTATGAAAGCGGACTACTGTTTAATAAAAAGAAGGTTTAAAAAAAAAAAAAATCTAGACACATGGCTACTCTGCCTTCGGTACTCACTATGCCCCCCCACCACTTTCCTAGACCTACCCCTATATTTCTTAATGTGATCCCCAGCCCCAGTCTACCACCCCCTCCCACTTACTGGCTCACCCCTGAAGTGTGGTTCTCAACACGGACGGGCGAGATGACGCTCGCTCCCCAGACCTCCATCAGGACCCTCTACTAATTGGGCTACCTCTCCACCCTTTATTCTTTTGGGCTCCTTTTAATCGCTGCCTACTAAGCTCTTCAGTCAACATGGCACAAAATACTTATCATGCCTCTAACCCCTTTGTCCAATCTGGTTAAAACTCGGTTAAGATCATCTACCCACCCAACCTATCGCTAAAGGCTAAGAAGACCTTTAAGCACAATAGCCTCAAGAGATGACCCGAAACATTGATATCGGACACCTATATCTCAAATAAGGGCACTATAATGACTGATCTCATCTTCTACACCAACAGAAGAGCACAGTGGAGAAGGACCCTCACCTCTATGCTGCGCTCCAAACAGACCAAAACTCCACATGGTTATCGTTTAACCACGCTTCCATCCCCGGCCCTTATGGCGGATATGACTATCTCCCTTTACAATAATGGTAATGTCCTTATCCAAGCATCGGACTTGAACCTCAAGTGATTTAATTATGCCTTTTTAAGGTTCAAGAACACTATAACTAACTCGAACACCTCCACCAACAGTCAAAAGATGCCACTCAATGGCTCTGATCCCGAGGCGAATGACGGCCCCTCCTCTCCATTGCCCACGCTCCCGACAGCTCGACCCAAGTTAACTGACGCCATCCCAACCGCCAACACCACAAACCTGAAAAACCCACGTCTGTCTCGAGCTGAGGAAGGTCTAACTGACCAGAGTTGTTCCTTCCCCCTTATTGCTTCCCGGACCAATGCTCCTCTTCTACCTTGCATCACCTCCTATCCACTATCCCCTGTACCGCACACTACTCATGCTAATAACGGTAGTGATGACCACCCTACCAACCCTAACAAGAAGGTAAGACTGGATAATCGACCCTTAAGCCCTGTATCATCCATTCCCAGGGTCAGGAACCTTGTTGATGCCGCCTATCCGTTGACCGATAACAGACACTCACCCACACTATCACTACACGCCCACCACCATCTACTCCTCCCAATTCCCCTCCACCTCTCACTATTCCCACTCCAAGCCCTGATCCTCTGCTCGAGCTTGACCCTATCTCCCTATATAACCGTGCCAATAGTCCTACCTAACCCTCTACTAACACTACAAAAGCGGATTTTATCCTACCTGCGCGGACTACTCATGCGAATAAGTGCTTGAACAATCATGGCCTTGAGAAGAAGATTGAGGACCTAAAGCATGATATGTCGGTAGTCAAAGACTTGGTGCATAGCATTATGCATTTCTCTTTGAAGATGGAGAAGCGTTGGGGTTCACCCCGTGCAGAAGAATGATATCCACTACTCACAGAAGCTGTACGCTACCAAAGACTTTACCTCCCTCTGCTCCTATTTTAGCGCTAGCTGGAGCTCTAGGCCGCTACCTAACCACCACTCACGGCCCCACAGACCCCTACCCCAGTTATCTGAAGAAGACATTCTCGCCCTGCTTGGGTCCTACACTGACTCTAAAATGATCTCCCAACCCAACTCTACTCCCCTCAATCACTGCAGACCCTGACAGGGAACTGAGCCTTAATCTCAGAAAGTTAAACAAGGAACCTACGTCACACAAACACCTCGACTCAAGAAGTGGTCACTTCCAACCTGCATATTAACGGGATGCTTCTCATTTGTAGATCAGCTGTGAAGCATGCTGATATTTCTGATCTCAACATTGCACATAACTTGGACCTTTTAATCATCACTGAAACTTGGCTCAATGATGCTTCCTCCTTGATTCTTGACATCTTAATCCCACCGACTACTCTATTCTCAGAAGTGATTGACTGGATAAAACAGGAGGAGACATGGCCTGCATTCATCGCTCCAACCTCACAGTAAAACAATTCTATTATACTGTCTTATCCTCCAGTGAACAGCTAGTCTCTGAAATCTGGGACAAAGGCAAGAAGATTTGTGTGCTGAACTCAATCTATCACCCTCCTGGTGACAATCTAGTCTTCACAGAGCAAATCATGGAGGTCATTAGCTCGAAACAACTATGCCAGATATTCCTCGGAGACTTCAACCTCCATTGGAAAGACAAAAATGATCCAATTGTCCACTCCTTTAAGACTTTCCTCTCTGACCTCAATTTCTCACAGCTCTGTAAAGGATCTACTCACAATAAAGGCGCCACTATAGACCTCATCATTGCCAAAGACAACCTCATACAAATAGGAGAAATCCTACTCAGTGACTGGAACGATTATTTTCAAATTCCCTTGCTCATCTTAGATAAGGGACTGGGTCGTCGGGGTCAACCCCTTAAAGCGCAACAAATAACTCTCAATACGAGAGACCTCAACATTAACATGATGACCTCAATCACCAAAAATAAATTACAGCCCCCCCTAATTTGACCAACCTTGATGATCTTTCTGAGCATTACATTAACACCTTTTCCAACATTCTTGACTCGGTTGCTCCGAAACAGCTCATACAGATCCTAGTCAAACTTTCTAAACCATTGTTTAATGGTGCCCTAAATGATGAACGACGTAATCTAAGACTCTCTGTTAGACTCTGGAGAAACTCGCCTTCCACCACTCTCTCAACTGATGAAAATGAGAAGCATTTACAATAAACACATACGACTGGCGAAAATCGAACACTTCAGACTTCAACTGAATGGAGCCAAAAATAGACCAAAAAAACTCTTCAAAATCATTAAGGAACAATCTAACCAATCTTCAAACCAAAGCTCTACTCCATTATCCCTTCTCCCTAGTGATGATGATTTTACAGCTCACTTCGCTGAAAAAACAACGAAAATATAGCTCTGCTATCCAAGATTTAACCCACAGGATTAGGGGAGGCTGCAGAATCCACGACAATGCACTCACCTCTGAGACTCAAAAACAACGCCTCTTGGAGCAGTTTTCTCCTACCAGACTGCACTGAGATACTTAACATGACACCCATCAAACCCTCCAACCACTTTGGTGATCCTCTACCCGCCAAGCTATATAAAGATTTAATCTCAGCCGTTCTACCTCTCTGGTCCAGGATCATTCATGAATCCCTCTCACAGGGAAAGATTCCGGACTGCCTAAAGTTGGGCAAGTTACTCCCATTCCTAAGAAGCCCAATGCGGACCTATCAGATCCAAACAACTTGCGACCTCTTACCAGCAGCATGACTAGCAAAATTGCTTGAAAAATGCGTTCACTCGCAGCTCTGTAAACATATTGAAAAATGTAATTTCCTGGATCCTCATCAGTCAGGATTCAGAGCAGGGCACAGCACTGAAACGGCACTAACTCACATTGTGGATGATGCCGTGAGAGCCCTTGACCTAAATGTCCCTTGTCTCCTGATCCTTTTAGACCTGTCCTCAGCCTTCGATACCATCAAACATGAAAACTTGATTGATCTTCTACAACATAGGATGGGATTGTCGGGCCCGGTCCTTAATCGGTTTGCCTCCTTCCTTCACAACCGCACGCAAAGGATCAAAGTTAATCATACCCTGGCGTCCAGCACCCCTGTCCTGATTGGAGTCCCCCAAGGTTCTGCACTCTCGCCCACTCTCTGCAATCTATTCATGGAGCCTCTTGCGGTCATTCTGAACAGAGCCAACATCCAATACCACATGTATGCGGAGGACACGCAATTGTACCTGAAGATCTCCTCGCAAGAGGACATAAAAACTGTAAATGCTGCACTAGCCCAAACTCAACAATGGCTAGCTCAGAACCATCTCCTAGTAAATACTCTCAAAACGGAATTTCTTTTGATCACCCCACCTAATCACTCAGCTCCTACCCCCGACTGGATTAAACACCTAACTGATCTGAACTGCATGCCTCACGTTGTAGCCAAATATTTAGGTATCACCATGGATAAACACCTAAACATGCAGGCACACATCAGTGCTACTATTAGGGGAGCCAATTTCCAACAACACACTGAAGAAAATCAAACCATTCCTTCCCCCCCCCGAAGATCTCAGGGCGATGGTTCAATCCCGGACTATCCCAAGATTGGAATATGGGTTGGTGACCCTCGCAGGACTTCCCAAGCCAGCCTAGCCCCAATCAGAGCTACCCTGAATGCATCGGCCAGGCTTTTAACGGGTTCTAAGAAATTTTCTCACATTTCACCGGACCGTGTACAATTAAACTGGTTATCTATTGAAGCTAGAATCCGACTCAAGATAGCTTGTCTGACTCATAAAGCCATACACCACAATACCCCACACTATCTAGCAAACAAACTTGAGCTATCAGGCTCCAGACAGAATCTCAGAAGTACGTCCATCCTTCTCTTGAAACCTCCAAGATATAAAAAAAAAAAGACTGTACAATCGTGCGTTCACCAGTCTTGCTCCTAGAATCTGGAACTCCTTGCCAACCGAGATCAGATCAAATCCTTCCACTACCTCCTTTAAAAAATTGATCAAAAGACTACTAATGAACGAACGCTAATGCGCTGATAATACTCGTATGTTCTGTTAATAACCTAAAACGTGAAATATTTTCACTGATGTTGTATGATATGTACTCACCCTCTTTTTGTTCTAGTCCTCGATAGCTCCTTTAACTGCATCAACTGCTGATTTTTGCTATTCCGGGATGTTCATCGCATATCTTGGTTCTTTCTATGTGTCTGATGTTGTACTCGGAGCACTCTAGGGCACCTCTGATACACCCTACTCCTTATTCGTGAATGTTTTCCCTCAGGTTGTAATCTCACTCACCTTCTTTATGTTCTGTATAATTGCTGCTGACAATGCTGTACAGCACTCTGATACCCCTTTGGGGTCTTGTTCGCGCTCTATAAAACTTTTCAAATAAATAAACAAGATGAGTGTCACATTCACGAAGCATCACATGTTAACATTACAAATACCTATAACATTTTTTTAAAGCTATTATAGCGGGACCATCGGAACAACAAGCAGCGATGAGGGAGGGGGAGGGGTGCGGGTGAAGCAGAGAAGCGGGAGGGTGTTGAGGGACGAGCAAGCAACACCAGGGCATTATTTTTTTAAATCCTCTCACTTTGAAGTCAGAGAAAGAAAAGTGCCCTTTGAAAACATCACCTGACATTTGACCTCGGTCTTTGAACGCACACCAAATGTGACAAGATAAAAATAAGATTTACAGACCTGGTTTTAAATGGAGCTCAGAGCGATGAAAACACGAGCGCTCATGTGTAGTGCCCTTAAACAAAGAAAAAACCACCTCCCAAACAGGATTTAGAGTATTGGGATGGGGTGGGTGCGCTTGCCAGCACCACGCAGTCTGCATGAGGGGCACATATGCTGTCCCTGTGCAGAATCCAGTTCAAACTAGTCCTGGGAGACGTTGGCTCCTGCTCTGGCACGAAACTGGACAAAGGACATGGGAGTAACCTCCCCCCTGTCCAGACCCTCCTCTGGGAGGGTCCCCTGAATCTTCCCAACCCTTTCCCTAGGGCACTTAAGGACTTACCTGGGTGTAGGTCCCTAGATTCATCGTGGGATAAGATTCAGATCAGACACCACTGCTCTTTTACCGTCTGGGCACTCTGGACTTTGCTGGACTTCGTTTGGGCCAGACTTTGTCTCCTTTCCAGCCTGCTGCATCGTCTGTGCCTGTGCATCATACAGGAACCTTCCAAGGCTTGTGATCCTTCAAAGACACTTGAAGATATTTCCCTTGGAGTGAAGGAGTCACTCCCCTGCATCCGCAGGCACAGTAACTAAGTCGACCGGTTTGCTTAACCTGAGATACTCTGGACTCTGCAACACAGGTGTTTTTTTTTCCACACCTCCCGTGGCGTGCCCTGTCCTCTCACCAAGTTTGAGGCCAGTATCCCTCGTGGGGGTAGCAATAAACAAACCCCCGTGCACCACGTCAACTTGCAGTTGCAAGGGCTTGTTGACTTCTTTCCAAGAAGATCTTCGGGCTCCAAGTAGCCCCAACCTCGAGCACCTCCAGTGACTAGAATCTTCAGCCACACCTCATCGTGTGCATCCTGGCCTGCATCTTTTGGTGAGCTGCTTGAGGTTCTCTCGCAACTCCTGTGCCTCCAGCCTGTGGGTTCACTTGAAGGTCATTGTTGTTACTTTTGGGCTCCCCGGATTGCTCGGGCCTGCCCTGAATCCCTTGCTCTTGGTGAGTCCCTTGTACCTTGCTGGTCCCGACGCTGCTCCTTCTTTGATTCCTGCGATGGTTGCATTTACCAAGGCTAGTTGGTGCTTCTGCCGGACACCGACCCCTCAGCACTCAACATCCTTCGTGGGACAGCTCGTGCACGGCTCCTGGTCCGCCTCAGCATCGCCTGGTCCTCACAGCTGCAGAGTCAAGGTCATTGTCATTAATCCTGCAACACCAGATATCGGAGGGCCTTCGTCTTCAAAGTCTCCTGGTCACTCCTGAGTGATAAAGACTCTGTCCCCTCTGCTTGTAGGTACCTCTCATCAAGAATCCACCATTGGATTGCACTGGACACTTTCTCCTTCTGCAACAGCGGCATTTACCTGAAGTCCTCCATTGGGTTTGACGGCAGTTTCCAACACCACTTCACACGTATGCACCCGGCTTCCCTGGTGTAGGTAACGTGGGTACTATGGTATCCACGGGCGGGGTTGCTCTCCAATCTTCTGTCATCCATGGGGTTTCTTCAGGGTCCACTGGGAAGGGTCCTTAATCTTTAAAAATTCAACCGCAACTTACACGTTGAGTTGCACGAGAGCACGCTGTCGTGTTCCCACACAGCACATGCTCTCCGTGGGGTCCCCATCTACTCACCTTGGGTGGTTCCTTGGGGTCCCAGCACTTCTATGTCCTCTTGACCTGGTCTTGACCCGAGTCGTGGTTCTTCTACCACTCTCTCAGTATATAGTTTGGTTACACCCCCCCCCCCTCCCCCGGGCCACTGTGTATTTTGTGCTATTTACTGTGTTACTTTGCTAAAGTATTGTGTGCATTGTGTTTATCTCGTGTAGGAGATATTTGAAACGTACTAGAGTATTATATACTGATTACATATTTTTATAAATACTTGGTGTGGTTTCTTTCACTTAATCTATACTATAAGATTGCATTCTGGTAGAACAAGCTGCTTCACACTCCTTCTGGACTAAGCCTGAAGGCTGCTCTCCACAGCTACCACTTAGAGTGCTTTCCAAGGTTGTCTAAGACCTCTTAAAACACCATAAGGGTTGTCTGGAGTGGTGCAAGGTACCCACTTACATAAGTGGACATCATATACCAGGCCATCTTGTCAAAAAAGGGGAGACAAAGACAAAGTGTACGTCTTACTGGGGTTCCATTAGACACTACAGAAACAGAAATAAGTACTTACGGACCTCCCCAAAGCTACAACCATCCTGTGGGGAGGATTAAATATGGTCCTCAAATTCACCTAGCTAGAACGTCCCTCAAACAGATGGTCCACCCACTAGCTAGGAAACTGGGGAGCTTTGTACAGGTGATGGGAATGGGGGATATTTGGAGGTCCCTGAACGGTACATGTAAATGTTACTCCTATTACTCGGGGGCACATAACACACTCATGCATAGATTACCTCTTCATACCACTTACAACATTGGGTTGATTCACAGAGGTTGAATACAAAGCAAAAGGTATGTCAGATGATTACCCACTGAGTGCCACATTAGAAACCAGAAAGATTAGGGGAGAGTGGAGGATGGCGGCATAGAGACTAACACAAAAAGAAGTAGAGCGACTAGAGGAAGCCTTGGAGCATTACTTTACAGAAAATAGTGAAACAGCAAATGATGCTGTAATACAGTGGGAAGCCTACAAGGTCACAATATGGGGAACAATAATTTCAGGGTTAGGTGAGAGATGAAAGGAAAAGGATACTGTAGAGCCTTGACCTGGAAAAGGAGATAGCTGGCCTAGAAAAGGACTTCATACTAACCCCCTTAGAAGAACAACATGCATAGCTCTTACAAAGGAGAAGTACCATATGATAGCCACTGAGGACATAAAAAGGACTTCATTTCTATTTTGCCAATGAATATATGAAGCAGAGGACAAGGCTGGGAAACTCCTGGCAAGGGTTAGTGGTAGAGATAATGAAAGGAACCATATAAGTGAGATTGTGGCTCAGACCGGCACAAAAATCACAGGGAGTAACGAAATAGCGGCAATACTAGCAGACGCATGCAGGAATTCTATTCAACACGCATAACACCGCACAGGCTTTTATAAACCACTGCCCCATTAGGAAAAAACAGGGCCCCTGCATTTGAAAACTATGTCATGCAGGAAGAAGGGCAAACTGCACTCCTATAGCTTTAATCTGTGAAGACTCAGAGCCCGAATGGGCTCCAGGCGGAATTTTTTAAATGAATGGCAAGTAAAGTAATGAAAACGATGCACAGAATGTATAAAGAGATGTAAAGTAAGGGAGAACTCAAAAGACTTACGCACTGCAACAATAGTGCTCATCCCTCAGGAAGGTAAACCAAAAGACAGATGAAACTCCTGCCGGACATTACCTCTGCTCAATGCAGACAGCAAAGTACTAGCTAAGGTGTTAGCAAACAGACTACAGGGGAGTGATCTCAGATCTGGTACATCAGGACCAGAGCGGATTCGTACCTCCAGGCTCTACTAAACTAAACCTCTGTTGCCTCTATAATAACATCAAAGTGGCAATGGGGCTAGCAGTACCACTTACGGTGGCATCTTTGGATGCTCAAACAGTGCCCAACTCTATTGAACGACCCTTTTTATTTGTCATGATGGGAAAGACGGGGTTTGGACTCAAATTTAAAAAATGGACAAAAAACATCCCATCCAGAGGGGCACTAGGCAAGAATGTCCCCTATTGCCGATGCTCTGGCAATAGCAGTCCTGGAGAAATGGAGTAGATGCTCAGGTGTGGGGGTGGAAATGGGGAGGCTCCTGGGAAAAGCGCATATCCCAAATTGTGGAAGACATACTGTGGTACGTGGCATACCGGGAAATGCCCCTGAGAAGGCTAGAGATTTTCAGAGTGTATAGGGCATTCTCGGACTTGAGAATAAACTTGGACAAATCTCTAATATTCTCAATGGGCAACTGGTCACTAGAGGGTGACTTACCTCTGCCACTGAACACTGCCACCCAACGTTTCAAATACCAAGGGCTGTGGATCTCAATAAGCAAAAAAATACACTATGAAGATAACCTAGTCCCACGAATTCACAGTTTGGAAAAGGATATTAAACACTGGGAAGCACTGCCTCTCTCTATCCTGGCAGAGCAACGCTCTTTAAAATGATTGCATTGTCATGCGTTACATATGTACTTCAAATTAGTCGATGCACAGTCCAGGTGGTGTTCTTCCGGATGGTAAATCGATTCCTCCAGACCTTGCTATGCAGGAACAGTCCGCTCTGAATAGCAATGGCTACCCTCCAGAGATTTGTCTACGATGGGGGCATGGCTTTACCAAATGTCTGTAGATACTATGAGGCAACTCAGGTTAGCACAATAAATAAATGGGTGTATGGTCCACTATATGACCAGCATTAAAGATGGACTGCCTAACGTGGGACAGAAAGGAACAGGGGCGGCTCCTCCATTAGGGTGGAGGAGCGTCGCCCCACTGCTTTCTCGCAGTGCGAGAAGCAGAAACATAAAAGGGTATTTTAAATACCATTTAATGTTTCTGCTTCTCGTGCTGAGAGAAAGCAGAAGTCAGGGTTTGCCTGGTTGGGGTCGGGGAGGAGTGGCTTGCCAACTGTTGTGGGGCCTGACTGTTTGGTCGGCCCTCTAGGGCGGACCAAACCAGTCATACTCACTTTACATTTTCTGTATGTAGGCTGCATGCAGCCTACATAGAGAAAATGGCCTCCCTACAGGCGCCCGGCTGGGCGCTGTCCGCACCAATTGCAGCGTTGTGATTGAATTAGGATAGTGGAGGGAGGATGCATGCTTACGGTTCCAGGAAACGGGACCCGGCCAGGAGTGGAGGTGGCGCGGGACCTGGTAAGGAAAGTTTTTTTTTTACCTTCCCTGCACGAACCCCCGCGCTTAACCCCACCCACGAGGAATACGAGCCGCAACTGGAAAGGATACCTACATATACTATATGGCGGGAAGAAGAGTGCAGATGCCCCACCAGCCACTGTAACCGTGATATCCATGTGGTGCAAGCTAACAGGAGAACCGGGATGGAAAAATAGACTTGGCCCAGTGACCGTAACATGAGGCTTTCACAAATGGGATATTATCGGCGTCTTGACACTAGGGGACGTGTGGAACGCAAATGGCATAGTGCCCTTTGAGTACCTACAAACAGAATATAAGATGGCAATGATGCAGATCTTTAAATATCTCCAACTACAGTAAACTATTCCTCCTGATAAGCAGACCAAAGAGGACTCCCCGCTGGAGTGGAGATAACTGGATGGACATGTGACTGTGAAGGCTATTTCCTTTATATATATGCCACTTTAATGAAGAATACACAGGACAACCTAGGGAGATTTAAGGCCAGAGGGTAAAGAGATATAGGTGAACTGGACGATGATGACTAGAGGGATGTGCTACAATTCCCTAGAGAAGTGGCCATAAAGGCAACTTTATGCCTCACCCAGTTAAACATATTACATACAAGGGATAAAGTACCCCCAACCGTACATTATAAGGATATTGCAAGTCACAGAAGAGTTCGGCAGCCATATAGACCGGAGTTCCTTTATAAGGTTATGGAACTCCTCAGTGACTTGCAATATCCTTTTAATGCACGCCAGGGAGTACTTTATCCCCTATAATGCTCAGTCACACAATTACCTTTCCTACAAACCACTTACAACCCTGTTGCGAAGCTTTTTCATATGAGAGTGAGCATGTTTGCAAACATGAAGAATAAAAATAAAACTCTAGTGCAAAATGAAACATCAAAAATATGTTAGTTATTTGTTGCAAAGATATTAGAAAGAGTTCAATACAAGTCAGTTTTTCTTTTTTAAACTGCACTAGCTCTGAACGTGAAGAGAGCTTTTCACTAAGTAGTGCAAAAAATAAACATGTTCTCTCTGCTGGTCATTGAAAGCTAAAAAAAAAAAAAAAGAAGAGCAGAAGAAAGAAACGCTACATCTCCTTACTTTCACTGCTGGCTCTAGCAGAAGGCATTGTGATCTTAGAACTCGACTGCGATAACTTACAATACTCGAGTGCAGACGTCTTTTCTTTAAAATAGGCGATTGAGAGCGTCAATAGTCGCCGATTATAAACAAATTAGAGATGTGCATTTATACAGGGATTACAGAATCCCCTGTATTATACAGAATGTATTACACCAGAGCCCTAATGTTCAAAGTAGGTAGAGCCCGGGACGATAAATGGATGACAAAGTGTGGACAAAAGGTGAATTTCTTACATACACTATGGGACTGCCTTGCAGTTCTAGCATTCTGGCACAGGATGGTAAGCAAATTGGAAGAGGCCACAGGAGTAACTATCGAAGCACAATCCCCACTGATACTACTGTAAATATGGAGGGACTCTGAGGCAACGTCTTTAAAGAATTACTGATTAATTAAGGATTTCTACTGACGAAAAAGGAAGATTGCCAGGAAATGGGGTTGCCAAACATGCCCAAGGTTCTAAGAATGGACAATGGGCATGGCCGTATGTGGAACTTAAGAAAAAAATGGTATATGAGGGAAGGGGCTACCCAAAATAATATGGAAAAGTGTGGGGAGGATGCCCTATGGGGGACTTGAGCTGTAGAAAGCAGGAAACAACGCACCGAAAATGCATGAAGGCATTTATCCAGTTTGTCTGAAAGGCTAAGGACATATGAAGGAGAGCCAGCACTAGGAACGGGGATGATATGAGAAAGACCATCACAACGCCACGTATCTTATGGACCTCAGGGAGGGTGTGAGGACGAGAGAGGGAAATGTGACCAAACATCACCGTAATCAATTTGTTTTGCTTATGTTTTCTTTGAAATGGTTATCTGACAATCGTATGTCAATTTAAAACTCAAATAAAACATATTACAAAAAATACAGTAGGTTTGGAATAGAGAAACCTATGTTCCAGCTATCAAGTCGCATGGTGTTATTACCGAGCTCTTGGCTCCCTTGCTTTCTACCATCAAATTCTGAGACTGACAGTATGCATGGCAAACCTCTTTCTATCACAGGATATCAACAAATCCCCCCTCATTAAATAGTTTTCATCCGCCTGCTTGATGCGGACTAGATACTGATTGATGAGAGGGGGGCGAAATTGCTCTCGGTTCGTGTGATGCTATATTCCTGTTGGTCTGCTACTCTAACTCTCTGGGAGATGGCGCAGACTGTGGACCTGCACCTTCCAGATAATGTGAGTGGCTACTTTACCGAGGTGGTTTGTGATAGCTTTTAAGCTACCAAACAGCTCCTTAGGTCTGGCGGACTCAGTGCTCAGATCCATGGGCTCCTCTGTATGTTTGTCATACCGCTTGGATTAGTCCATCTAGTTTCCGGAAGGCTGTCCATTCAGACAAGTAGGATTATCTTTTGATGGCTCCATTCGTTCCGGAGCGGGAGCTGTCAGGTCTTGGAGAGCCACAGGCAAGGGCACAATCCTTCTTGATCTAGATCACTGGCATCTCCTGTAAGTAAATTATGGAGGCTACACTAGAAGGCCGATGAATTTTCAGGGGCTAAGCCATGTGGGACTCATCTCAGTTGAAGGGAAGGATTATATCATGGGGAGTTCCTGAGACAGCTTTCAGAGACTTTCCTGTTAGGCTTTGCAGTAGTCATTCACACCAGTCTAGTGCTCTGGCCCTCATATGTGAATAGTAAGAGTATTCTTTCTGATATTCACACAAATATTTTTGCGGACCTTTTCTCCTCATGTTCTTGGGAATGTGTCCTACTTCTGGTGGGAGCCCAGTTTCAGGTGAATCCTACTTGGTCTAGCACAAGTTATAAAGGTTTGTTTTATTTTCGTCTCCCCTCCTAGGGTGTCACCCTATTGGTAGTATTCTGGTATCGGTAGTTCAGATGTCCTTAAGGGATGTTCTCCTTGGGGTCTCGGTTTGGGGTTTGGGGCCCTGTGTTTGTCTTCCGTTAGTTGCTATTGGTGGTGGAGGCCTACAGCTCGCCAGTCACTTCCTTGTAGGTATTCTGTGCTGTTCTTCAATCGCACCCCTAGTTCTATTAGTCTTATTGCCCAGCATTTTATGTCTGGCTATTAGTAAGAGGTGGGGTCACTACTGATTAGATCCATGTTATAGTGCTTGTGCTTCTGGGCTGTCTCCCAACTCTGTAGACTCTGATAAGCATCTGGTCTCTGGAGGTTTAAGGGGGACTTTTGACTTTACTCTGCTAGAAGCCTACACAGTTGTAACCGAAGACTGCAAGTAGTCGGTAATGTTAGGCAGGGTGGTGTGGAGCTTCACAGCCACACCTGTGGGTGCTTCTAATGCAGTACTGGTTTGGTTCTGCTGCCTTTGCTCTTGATTGGGACGTTCAGACTTGGGAGCAGTCAACCTCAAGTGTCTTTGCCCCCCAATGTGTCATCCACCTCACCTTTTGGGGGTTTCATGCACTGGGCCTTCAGAGCTTGAAACCTTTCTGTTACGAGTTAGATAGATGCTCCTTTGGTGCATGATGGAGCACCACTTTTGCTGGTTTTTCTTTTTCTTTATTTGTTTCTGTATTCAATTGCCCTTTGCTCTGGAGCGGAAGTGGAGTTCGGGCTATGTTTAGCGGCTTGGGCACTACGGGGAGCAAGTGGATAGTTTCTGCCTGGATGCTCTTGTGTTATATAATCACTCCTGCAGATGTTGGTCTGTCATTGCCTTTAGTGGTCTAGCTCTCTTACCTTATGCTCACTTTCCATCTCTTGATGATTCTTGTATTTATGGCTGTTTTCTCACCTCTCAATGAGATCTGCCATTGTTTTAGCTCTGGTGCATCTTCCTTTGCCCATTTTGTATGCCAGTGGACGTCCCTTTTTGGTTGTGCCATGAGGTAGTGGGTGTTTTTGCTGCAAAGTGAGTATGTTTCTTGAAGAAAAAGAACAGGTGCTCTGGATGGCTCTCAAGATGCCTGCTATAGCTGTCTGAATTAATCATCATAAAAGCATTTATTAGAGACTTATGGGTATGGAAGGGAAGGGAGGGGCACATCTTCCTAATGTCAGGCAACCGATAGCTAGTAGCCACAGCTGTAATGGAAATAAAGGAGTGTAGGTGGTACAAAAAGGTGATACAGGAGATAATGTAGCCAAGAAAGGAGGTGTACAAGAAGTAGAGAACGGAGTCTGGGAATTGAGCCAGAGGAGACACCTGAAGCAATAAGCATTGTCAAATCCAACAGGTCTAATCATTTGCCTTTACCAATGCTTTTTGCTGAAGTTGCTCGGCATTTATATATGCCAAACAGCGGCGGAAAAAACAAGCATTTGCAATGCAATAGGTCTCGCATCTATGAGAGTAAATGACAATAGCTTAAATGCGAGACATACTGCAGTGCAAATATTTTTTGTTGTTTACATGCACCCCATGCCACGCTTTCACGTTAATATAGTCCGTGCCCCTTTCTTTAGACAAGCTGAATCTAAAGAAAGGGGCGCGGCCACCTTTAAAATTAAAGCGCGGTATGGGGCGTCTATATAAAAAGCATTTGTTTCTCAACTTGACAAATGCTTTTTTATTTTTTTAAAAGCGCCGCATTCGGCAGTTTCACTTTAATAGCGGCCATGGACCTTTCTTTACACGCAGCACACACTTTTGGAAGCTGACACTAACGCTTTGCTCCTGTTTTTAAACTATGTTTTTACCTGCTTTTTAAACGTTTGTGCACAGTGGAACTTGTTTTGGGGGAATATAATGTAAATTCGGGAACTCTCTGGTCCACCGCGGTCGCGCTTTAACGGCCGTTTGAGTGGAGAGAGGCTGCCTTTGCAGACCTGGGCAATCTGATTTTGAGGGCCATCTTGAGCGGTGAGCGCTCTAGTTGTCAGGTCTGGGGGCATGAATTCACCGCGTGCGCAGAAGTGCAGCAGATGTGCCCAGTGGGTGCGCCGCTGGCGTGTCTAAGGCAAGCCTGTCCGCGCCTGGACGCTGCCAGCTGCCAGGAAACTTTGCCCATTTTAACAGGTATAAGATGTCTCTTTTAATTTATTCAAAAGACTTGCTGCTGAATCTTAGGGTGAATACTCAAGGCACGGGGTGTGAGGGGTATATCTCAGTAGAGAGGGGGG
Source organism: Triturus cristatus (assembly GCF_964204655.1). Taxonomy (NCBI): domain Eukaryota; kingdom Metazoa; phylum Chordata; class Amphibia; order Caudata; family Salamandridae; genus Triturus; species Triturus cristatus. The sequence continues at coordinate 122,210,998 of NC_140594.1, read as the reverse complement.
CACAAGGCTGTAACTGTTCTCAATGTGGGTGGTTTGCGACACATTCAGCAAACTATAGACCCCCTTCACTCCCAGACCCCAAGCGACCAAGCATCAAAGGATGGAGTCGTTAGGTCTCTATCCGAGAATTCATGAACCTACACATGTAGCAGGACACACCCTGGACATCATTTTTACGAACATTCATGATTTATCAGTAGAACCTCCGCTGGCATTAACTTGGACCGAGCATTTGGCGCTAACATTTTTTTCAGCATGCCAGAAGCAGGAAGCCAGCTCCAACATAGAGAAACTTTTCGTAGAGCTTGGAGTAAAGTCACTCCTGCAGCGTTTAGTCGGGCATTTAGAACCCCCTCATTCGAAAGAGGGGAGGCAAGTGACAAAGCCCTAGAAAGATGGGAGGCCTCCATTAGGGACACCTTAAACAGCATCGCTCCTCTTAGAGTAGTGAGTACTCAGGAAAGGGCTGCTCCAGCCCCCTGGTACTCGGAATGCCTTAAAAAGGTAAAGGCCCTGTGTAGAGGTAGCGAGAGAAAATGGAGGAAAACTAAGCTGGCGGAGGATAAGCAGGCCTATAAATTGGCACATAGAGCCTATCTAAAAAGCTGTAATACAGCAAGAAGAGATCATTTAGGCATGCGAATACGGGAGGCAAAAAACTCCTCCAAGGAGCTCTTTAAGATACTTAAGGAGTTCACAAACCCTAGAGTAAACAGTCCCTCTATTCCCCCTACGCAAAGGCTTTGTGATGATCTAGCAAACTATTTTAAAGAGAAGATCGATAAAATGTATAGCTCTTTGGGGGTAGGAGAGGTATCGAAGGGGATAGTCTCCTCCCGGAGGGATAGTTCACTACCTAGGCTCGACTCTTTTGTAACTATTACCACACAGCAAGTGGAGTCTGTACTTGCGCTGACGAAATCAGGCTCGCCAATAGACCCGGAATTGCAGTTTATCATGTCAGAACTAGCGCCGATCTTATCCTCCTCACTCTGAGGTTTGTAATATTTCTCTTATACGGATCCCACGGCAACCAGAGCAAAGTTTAAGTCCTGTATGTTGAAAATAGCCACATGGATGAGCAAGAATTTCCTTCAGCTAAACTCCAATAAAACTGAGATTCTCTTGTTTGGGAAGGCTGTGGAACCATGGCCGGCGGACTGGTGGCCTGTGGAACTTGGGGAGGCACCTAGTCCAAAAAAGCAGGCAAGGAACTTGGGAATTATGATCGATAATAAACTTTCCCTGGAGGATCATGTGAAGACGGTCTCTGGTACATGCTTTGGAATAATGTGGATGTTGATGAAGATTTTTCCATAGATCCACCTGGAGGCCAGAAAGACCTTAATACAGGCACTGCTAGTAAGTAGACTAGATTACGGTAATTTACTACTAGTAGGAATTAGGGAGGATCTATCATCTAGGCTGCAAGTTGTTCAAAACACAGCAGCGCGGCTGGCTCTCAACAAACCGGTCCGCACCCCGTCCCTACCTCTCTTGCAACAACTGCACTGGCTGCCCATTAGGAAGAGAGCAGTGTTTAAGCTCTTGACTATATTGTTTAAAGCACTGCGATGGATGGGCCCGGCATAGCTAAGGAAGAATCTGTCCCTGTAAAATCAGTAAAATTAAAATGGGTGGGCGTGCATTTTCTCATCTTGCCCCCTTCCACGGGAACAGACTACCAGATGAGATCCAAGCCTGCTCAACTTTGGTGCTGTTTAAGAAGCAGCTTAAAACATGGATGTTCTAACCGCCATATTGTCATAAGTTACCGGTAGCGTGCAGCCAAGGCGACGAGAGATCCCTTAGGGGATGATTCATTGCGCAATACAAGTCCTAATAAGAATAAGCTCAACTAAAGAAAAGGGCGCAGCCTCTATTAACATGCAATCGTGGCATGGGAAGCTTGTAAACAACAACAAAACGTGAATGGATAGAAAAAAAACCCTGTGGCCGGGTTCTCCTGCAGCAAATAAACAAAAGAAGCGAACGCCACTGTGACGGGCCGTGCGATTACATTTTTGTTTTAAAACAAACATTAGGAGAGAGCATGTCCTGCCTGCAACAGCAGGCAGGTGAAAACAATTTAACAAAATAGTGCTCGAAGGCTGTAATTAAAGCCTATCGAGTAACAACACACTTAGAAGGCAAGTCCTTATTGGAGGTTACAAGGTGAGCCAAGGCGGTACTAAGGAGGGACTACTAAGCCTATTGACCAATGAAAAGCCCCAGTTTATAAAAGACAATAACACAAGAAAATGAAAAATATGGGCGGAGAGTGGGAGAAGCTTCATATCAAATATGAATACAGCATGCCTCACAGAGCAGCATATGCACTACCCAGGCTCGACCTAAAAATACATGACGAACTATTCAAAGGCGATGCTGGCAATGCCAAGAGAACTGAGAGAACTGAGTAGCTACAGATGGCAGAAGGTCTAAAATACTGCAGATAGCACATAGGCCAAGAAAGAGAAGTACCGATAACCAGTTGTGGAATTCTGAGGAGAGGAAATTTTAGTAAATGGAGGGAGCTGTCCCAGTTGAGTGAAAAATCTCAAGGCCAGACTGGAGGGTGACCAAGTAGGTTACTGTTCGCCAGTTTGAGAGCGAGCTTGTAAAAGCTCAGATGTTTAGGGATTTTTAAAGGCAGTGCAAGAGAGAACAAGTCAGTGAATTTTAAACAAAGGACAATATCAGTAATCAAAGAGGATAAAATTCAATAGAGGAAAATAAGATCAACTAAGGAGGTAAATGAAGGGCGCCAGAGATCCTGGCTGCAAGATGGCCAGCACCCAGTGAGGCTTTGCCGATCAGGAGGAGAATCCGACAGGAATCCGAGCTAATACCCAGTAAGACTGTCCTTCACATATCAGAAAGAGATCCAGGTGGCGGAGTGTTTTTGCTGTTGCTGAAGGGCGAGTTGGAGGCAATTGGCTGTGAATCCGATCTGAGGCCTACTTGCATAAAAAACCTCTGAGGAAGTCCCAGAGACGAGCTCCTGACCTGGAGGCAGACTGAGTTGGCAGCTAGGACAGAACGCATCTGGTGTTGAGGGTCAAGCAAGGAAGCAAAGCAGGCATGCTGGCGGATGGAGCTGAGGCCCTGTCCGGGGTAAGAACCTGCAGTGAGCGGACGGTGCAGAGCGGCCTAAACTTTGATTGCAGGTTTCCCAGAGGAGATGTGATAACACCAGGGGTCTGCACCAAGCCCCCCAATACCCCCTTGCGTCTACCGCAGCTTCTAATTTGTGGTTTGACGGCAGGCAAGCTCTGAACGCCTAGGTCTGTGTCTCTGTGCTGGAATGCCGATGACAGGGCTGTGCTGTGGAATCGCCCTGGTTGCACGCAGGTGGGCTCTCCTTGGACTTGTGGCGCTGTACTGTTGGACTGACACCCCGAGTTCCCCACCTATTGAGTAACCTTGAGAGTTGGACATTCAGACCAGGGAGGCCTGGCTTGTGCCCCCCCTCCATTGTGCTGTGGTAAGGTGGGACCCACCAGGATTGCAAACTACACTTGCAGTGTTCCAAGTCAGGTTGGCGACCCGACTGTTACCATAGTGGTCTGGTTTGGTCGCACACTAGCTCCCAGCTATGATGGAAAAACATAATCGGAGCCATGCTAAGCTAACCTTCGAGGCAAAAAGGCCTTTGAGATCCATCAGCACTGAGGCTAGCATAGGACCCTTATTAGAACACTTGGATATTAAATCTTTGCAAACAGATATGCAACAGTCTATGCACAGTCGATTGTAAAATTGATGACCTGACCAATAGACTAGACCGGATGAGCAACAAAATAGATAAATATGATGACCTAGTGTATCATCTAGAACGTAGACTATCTGACACTGAAGATGGCACTACAGTGAGAAATGAACAGCTTTTGAGGATGGAGAAAGTTTTGGAGGTTATCAAAGCTAAAAAGAAGACCTGGAGGCACGCTCCAGAAGAAACAATACTCTTCTGTTGGAATTGCTGGAATCCACACCTATGGAAAATATCAAGATCTAAGTAGAATCAATGCTGAAATCACTCTTTGGTGAGCAGCTTTCTGATATGTTCTTGTCATGATCTCGTCCGCTCCTCGCTCCCGACTGCCGGAAGCGAGGCCTTCCACGGGACGAGACTCCTCCCCTATACTGGCTTCTCACCGAGTAGCGGTCTAGTGGCTGTGATCGACTCTGCCACTGTCATTGGCCGTCCCACACTTCCAGTGGATTGTGTACTTTAAGCCGACGGACCCCCACGCCGGTGCTTCGGATTCATCCACGGAGCTTCGCCGGATACGCAGGAGCGTAGCGAAGGCTCTAACAGCAACCAGACCTTCCGGCTGGACCGCGCATGGGCGCCTACAGCTGCTGTTCACCGAGACTCGGGTAGAGTCTCTATCGCCTTTTCTGTTTCCTCTCCAGCGCAGGAGCGCTATCTTCCTTGCTTCCCCGCGACTCGTGCGACGGCACGGAGTCGCCCTTACTTTGCCCCTCCTTCACTAGCGCCGGCGCGCTTCCCCCTTGAGCACCACGACTTGTGCGACGGCACGGAGTCACCCTTACTTTGCCCCTCCTCACTAGCGCAGGTGCGCTGCCACGCCAGGTCATTCCCGAGCTTCCCCCCATGGACCGATTCCTGGTACCCATAGCATACAGCGCAGGAGCGTATGCTTCCGCCACGCTGAGGCCCTCTCTCGCCTCCCACCTTGAAGCGCTTGCCGACTTGTCTCATCTTTCCTGCGCAGGAGCGCCACCTTCAGGTAACACTTGCAGTGAGCGATAACCAGGGGGTTAGTGTTTACGTACCTGTGCCTCTGTTTTCATTCCCTTTCCTGGAACCGCGCTTACCCCTCTCCTCTCTGTCTAGGTGGGATTCGCGCCCGACCCAAGACCCCGGTTGTTCACGAGAGACGCCCCATCCCGACACACCACCCTCACCTGCTTCGTGGCAGCCTCCCCCAGCTCCCTCTCTGTCCTGGTTAGTGCACTCGGTCCTTCCAGGAGGGAAAGGGTCCAGGAGGGGGTTGTCCTTGTCATCCCTGTGGGATTTCTCCACAACAGTAAGGTAAGAATTGTGGGGACCGGACAGTTCTCGAATGAGCGCTCTAACTGATCCCTCAGCCCACGTTCTCAAGCGGAGGCTCAGGCGCACCTAACAATTTCCAAAGTACTGCATTATAGGGATTGGGGCACAGTTATTAGGGCTGCATGGGAAAGGCGGTATTTGCAATACCGGGGAAGAAAGATTTTGATCTACCCAGACATTATCCTTGCTGTCCAGGCTGTATGATGGTCGTACACCCTCATTTACCCGGCTAGACTTTGTGTGACTGCAATTCAGAAAAGTTGATTATTTCAAGGATCCCAAGTTGGTGACCAAATTTGGCTACACATTTGCTGCTAAGGACCTGAAGGATAGAGGAGAAGCTAGTGAAGGTTCTGGAGACCATGCCAGTGATAATGACGGAGCCTCTCATGGAATTTTCTGATGCCCTGGCAGACGCGTGACACCTGCTGCTCCCAGATTGCAGACCACAAATATGTATTGAAGTGGATTGGTGAACGCTCTTATGGAGAGGGAGGATTCTCTTTTTTCTTTATTTTAACACATGTTCTTTTTGGGTTTGATTGATTGATTGATTTCCCCTTGCCACCCATCCTCGTGTTGAGATGGGGAGTTTGCCCAGCTCTGAGCTACCCTGGAATTGGTCTGATTGGTTTTCAGCAGGCCCAAGGATCACAAGGGCAATGCTTTTGGATTTGGTCTGGGGGGAATTTCTTCAATGGTCTGGGGGTGTTGAAGTGGGTGGGGGTTGGTTCTTTCATCATCTCTACTGTGAACGTGACTTCTTATGTTAAAAGCCCTAAGACAAATCTTGGGCCAATACTGCATGAGTATTTTAGATTTGGCAGACTGACAGGGATCAGAGTAAATTGGTCCAAGTCAGTTATATTACCCCCGAAGCCAGCCAAGCCTTCATCTGCAATTGAATTCCCACTGGCATGGGTGGGACATACTGTGAAATAGCGGAGGATATGGATCATCTGGGATCTCAACACGCTTTGGAGGTAGAACAATGGTACAGCTGTAGCTTGGTTGGAAGAGCGGGCCCCTGTGTGGGTGAAGCGGCCACTGTCTCCTGCAAGAGAATTCCTTTACCTAGTTGTTAACATTTCTATCCCACTGACAAAAGCCATTTTTTTACTGCATTAGATCCCTACTGGTTGATCTGACATGGGCAGGGTAGCAGCCGAGGCTGGCATGGGAGATACTGACTTTAGCGTATGCTCAGGGCGGAATGTGCCCTTCTGACCATGAGCTATATCATTACTGTGTGCAGGCTCAAATTGTTCATCAGTGATTTTAGTCAACATTATATCAGTCACACCTTGCAATTGAAGCGGATAACACCAGCCCCTGCCTGTTAGTCAATGCAATTTATGCATTCCGCGGTGCGCACTAGAAGAGAGACTGATACTCAGAAAAGTGCTGGGTGGGTATGAGACTGGTTGAGGCACTGGGCTAAGCGGACCTGCCTTTATCCGAGAGTACTGCAGTTGGCTCAGAACCCTACCCTGTCTGTCACAGTGGATGGATCGGTCAGAATCAGCTGAAAAGATTGGGGCTGTGTTTAGGGATCTCTTACCAAGAGGGAAATTTCATTGCTTTACAGGCCATTTAAATGTTACGGTCAGCATATCATTAGACATTTTGCTTTATGTCAGATTGCTTAACACCTACAAGGAAGTGCATAGCACTTATCCAAAGAATCCCCTGAATTTAGAGGCACTGAGTTGTGTGGTGGCATCCCCTCCTGAGGCGTTTGATCACTCGTATATACACAACTATGCAAGAGAAATCTCTTGTTGTCACATCAAAAGCAAGATTTGAGTGGTAAACTGATCTCAGAATTGACCTAACTGATGAGCAGTGGAAGTGCTGCCTTGAGCAGACGAACAACTCGTCGCCCAATTAAAGGCTACGACTAAACATGTCACATACATGCACAAGATATATCTCACCTTCACTAAACTACATAAAATGGGATTAGCACAGGATTCCTGATGCACACACTCCGGGGACACAGATACAGACCTTCCGCATTTAGCTTGAGGGTGCCATGAGGTAGCCATTTTCTGGGCTGCTGTGTACACATTTATTAAAGAGGTTGGGGGGCAATGAAAGACAGAGGAGTCCTCTGGTGACCTTATTGGGGTACGTCAAGGATGTGTCTGCTAGTACCGGCAAGCTTAGTGCTATGATATTCCTCCTGGTCAACAGAAGGGTGGCAATGCAATGGAGAAGAGGGAGGTCCTCCTATGTTGAATGCTGTCTGAACGGCGTTTCATATTGCAGGGAACAGCTGAAGAAATATTGGACCATGATGCCAGTCAATGGGGCCCGTTTGGCATGTATTTGGCTTTCAGCATTACAACAGAACTGATTGCTATATAATGCTATACTATGTGACGTGGACAGATGAAGGATGGCGAGGTGTGAGTGCACATGGGGCACAGTGCTGAGGTGGTTGTGGGGGAAGGTGTCAGACAGACCCCTGCTCTGACACCTGCAGAGATGGCGGACCTGGCGAGTCTCCCAATCCCTCTTAGTAATACCTAGGATAATTGTAATGTGTGAGCATGTGGGGTTTATGTCGCTGTTGGCATGCTTGCTATTAACTTATTACTGTAATGTACTGGATGGAAGTTATAAAAAGAGAGCCTCTGTTGTGGCTTGCAATTTACTCTGTTTCTTTCATTTTGTCATCATCAAACTACATGTTAATAATCGAAAAACAAGTATTGACATAGCCAATAGGTCTCGCCTTTGGGACCTTATGAGTGATTGGTTATCCAGCACAATATCCTTGGTGCAACATCATCAACTGTTGCATGGCTAAACATTTATAAGGTCCCAAAGGCGAGACCTATTGGCTATGCCAATGATTGTTATTTGTTAGGCATGGGGAAGCATTGGAAGCATTTGTTTACTGTGCGACGCTAAGGGGTCTCTGTCTGGCCGTCCTCCATGGGTGTGTAAACCAGATCTTCCGGATTCAAAGGTAACCCTCATATCACCAGCAGGATGACCTCCTTCCTAGGAATTTTATTACTAGAGGGGGGCTTAACTCGTGTAGTTTGCTGTAGTGTAATTAAGCAAAATTACAGGAGATTACATGCAATTGCGTGAGGAATGTAACCCTGGATTTAGCTCTAGTTTCTTAGCTCAAAAGTGCACCCCTGCGTCCAAAATGGAACAGAGAATGTATTTCATGCTAAGAAAATAGAGCTAAATGCAGTAGAACACGGACAGTCGCAGCCAGCAGCCGCTCGCACTCTGTTCCTGTGCTCTTGCAGTAGGCATTTGTGCCCCAATTACTCCAAATTTCGTCAGCGGGCATAATTGTGTAATTTTCTGCAATTTCGAGTCCCAAAAGTAACACGAAATTACTCTGCTTTAATAAAAATGTGCCCAGGTCTAGTTATAACTATGATCAAAATGGGCTAATTTATTAACATAGATATCCGTATTATAGGGGCTTCATTGTTTTATTTCGTGTGATAATCACTGAGTGTGTCACACACAAAGCACCAAAACGTTGTCACTTTTAAGTGGACTGAAAATACTGAAATGTCACACATAAGCAAACTGAAAACATGGATATATGATTGGGTGACAGCACTGGTGCAGCCCTGTTAGGCGCACCAAATGCCAAAACCCAAAGGGTGGGCTCCTTGCTACAGCAGTGAAACAGCAGGTCTGATGTGCAACACTAGGTTAGTAAGACATCTCTACCTCCCTGATCAGGTTTGCTTTAAAGTAGAAATGAAACCGATCCTGTGGCTAAAACAAAGCTCTCTTAGTTAGGTGGGCCTGGTAGAGCTGAGCGTATAAATCACGGCCCCTCCACCAATTTAAGCTGAGACATGGAGGGGATTTTGGTGATGGCTACCTTTGTAATTCTGCATAAATGTGGCGCCTTCAAGTAGGCACGAAAAGGGCGGTTTTTAACACATCCAGACATCGGCAGTTTCTGAATAGGTTTCGTAAGCAGGCGTTTTAGCGCCCACTTTAAGATTCTGCATCTCTTTACTGTCCTGCTAAAGCCATCACATTGTCTCAGTGTTCATTCATGTCCCTGCCGAGATGGGTGCTGGGGAGGGAGGGGGGGGGGGGGGGGGGGTGGAGCAGAGTTAGGAGGGGGGGTGGACTTGTGCATACTCAACTAGGATTTGCGCGCTTAAAACCTGGGCAGATAATGGTTAGATGGCGCCCAAAAAACGTGCAAGAGAAAATAAGCTTTTTTGTGTGTTTTTGTGCAGCCTTGGCTCGAAATTCTCTGAATCAATACAGCTAGGGCATGGCCCCTGCCAACCCTACACCTGCCCTCTTACACACCTCATGCAAATAAGAACCACTGCGGGTTTACATATGCTGTCACTGCTGCCTCTGGTGCCGAAAGAGGATGGGAGAAGGGTAAGTGAGTTGATCAATGGGAAAAAAATCCTATTGTACCCACAACGGCAAACCTAGAAATGCTGGCATTCAGGTGTAGATGTTCCAGCTGATGGCTAGGACCGATGCGGCTTCCTGATGGCGCAGCACTTTGAATCTTATGGCGGTGCTGCAAATTCAATACTTTGTGCTTCTGGGCAGTGTTTCTGGACCCAGCAAAGAGGCGCATTACGGTTACATTCAAGGACTTTCACATGGGCCACTTCCTCGCTCGCACTGACGAACACAAGTACTCTTGATGAGGAAGTTATACAAAACAAGTTCAAAAATCCCCTGGCCATGTCACACCTCCAAAATAGTTTAGAAACGACCAGCTCCCCCACATCTCATCTGAAGGAAAGTACAAGCAACCCCAGGCTGGCTTCTGCTTAGCTGGCCCGCATCTGTGCATGTACTTTCCACCTGGACACACACAAAGTGGGGGGTGGAATGCTTAATGAGATCCAGAAATTGGATATCGTCACGTGATTTTTCCATGTGGACTGACCATTAATTTTTACAGAGTCACATTCATCGGTGCTGCGAATTTGATACTTTGTGCTTCTTGCCAGTGTTTCCGGACCCGGCAAAGAGGCGCAATACGGTTACATTCAAGGACTTTCACATGGGCCGCTTCCTGGCTCGCAGTGACAGACACAAGAACTCTTGATGAGGAAGTTAAACAAAAGAAGTTCAAAAATCCCCGGGCCATGTCACACCTCTACAATCCTTAAGAAATTAGCGTGGCCTGGAAAGTTAAAGCGAGATAAGAAAGAAACCGCAGCTCTGCCAGCGAGTGGTGCGCGCGCTGCAAAGAATTTAAAGAATGCAGCAAGCACAGTGCGGGGCTGCTTCTCTCTCCCGAGCTCCCTAGGCCAGGGGAGAGAGAAGGCGGGACATGCACCCGCCTTTGGCCAATTGCGTGCTGTCTTTCTTAGAAAGACGCACACAAAGACCAACAGCGGGAGAGCAAAAAAAAAAACATGCTCAGTGTTGGAAGTCATTACTAGAAGCCTCCCAGAGCAGCGCATGCGAGCTGGCTCAGGCGAGACCTAATTAGGCGGTAAAGCATTTGACTTTTAGAGGACAGAAAGGATCAGCGGGAACACAGAAGTACTAAAAATATTGGGAATGTGGTGGGGTTTAACACTAAAATGGGGTAGCAATGAGGGTCAAGAGTAACAAAATATTGTTATATGTGTGCGTCTTGGAGTGCAAGAAATAAGAAAAGGCATGTAGAGACTTAATAGTGTAAAGGCACAGATGGAAAAGTGACCATCCAATGCAGCACGTAAGGCATCTTAAGTCTTCAAATGACTCAGCCATGCAGTAGGAAGAGGTTGTTCTAAATACCATTAAGGTATGTGGACACAAATCAAGGTGGATTTTACTTTCAGGGGGGGGTGGAAAAGATCCAAATAAGTATATAGGAGGACGAATGGATGAGGAACTTGGAGAGAAGCAGGAGGTTCAGGCAAGTGTCATGCGAGAGAAGGAGGAGGAATGACTAGTGTTACACTGCTGGTCAGCAAAGATTTGTGTCAAAAGAGTCAAATCACACCACCCATGCAGGGTCAGTATGGAGTGCCTGTGAGATGTCCATGTGAATAGTGACAGGTACTGTGGAGAGTTGGAAATGTATCTCCGAGTGATAGCTGATAGGAATGAAGCAGGGGTGCCTGTTGATATTTCAGTAATGGCGGTGAAATGAGGTAGCAGGGTGGGAGAATGTGAAAGATGGAGTCTAGAAGCAAGAGGAAGCTAAGAGAGCAGTGGGAAAGTGCAACGGCTACCAGGCTAGAGACTCTTGTTAATGACTGTGTGAGGATTTTAGAGGTCACTGAAGGAAACATGCTGGGGCCTCAGTGGTCCTCAACAAGAGACTGACGGAAGTACTGGGATGTATGGCTCTAAGTATGAAGGGAGGAGGATACCATCTAAACACAGGGATAAATGATACCAATCACTTGAAGTTTGTAAGAAAGGGCCTAAAGCAAAGTGCACAGACTGATAGGAGTGCAGGGGCCACTCACTCAAAGTATGTGCTTCACAGTCAGAAAGGTGCAGGAGCACATTGCATTGATACAAAGGTGCAGAGCACCCTCGATAAGGGCCCACAGTAAGACCTTTGCACAAGGCAGCCCACTGTCAACAGGCCGCTGCGCACCACTTACAAGTGGCTACACAGTAAGAAGGGTGATGGAACTATTCACAAGGGGGAGGGGGGTCCAGAGCAAGGGCACGAGACCAGAGTGCACAGATTCCTAAGGGCGCACGGCACCATTACTGACACACGTGAGTTTTCACAGACAGAAGGGTGTGAGGGAGCAGTGCGAATATCGAGAGGATCACAATTCACTAAAATGCATAAGGGCCAACATCAAGAAGCATGCGGGCCACACTGCACAGTTTAAGATTGTTGCAGGTAACTGTTCACTACGGGGGTTCAAGTAGAAAGGGTGCAAGGGCATTGTGCATAAATTCATACTGGCGCAGGGCACAGTTCACTAAAATGTACAACATTCCACTATCTGACGAGTGTGGGGCACTGTGCACAACTTAAAAGGGATGTAGGCACTTCTCAACATTAAGGCACCAGCTTCCACACTCAAAAAGGTACAGGGGCACAGTGGGCATAACCCCAAGGGTGCAGGCCCCTGTTTAGTAAGTGCCCGAGTTTCCACAGCCAGGGTGCCAGGGCACAACACACAGACGGCATTTCTTTAGTATTACTGTTCGGAACGGGGCTGGTTCACAAATGCACTATTTAACTTGAATAAAACAAACGTAATGTTGATTTTTAACAGTTCCACCCCGTAAGAACTAATCAGACATCATCCCCAAAGAATTGCACCTGTCCTCATTTTGTGGATGCAGGCTCTGCCTTATCTCCCTTCTGACAAAACATTCACCATTGCGTCTTAACTTTCTTACATTTTTTTTGTATTTCAAATGATATTTCAAACATGTCCCACAAAATAAAATCACAATTGGCCTCGAAACTTTATTCTAAACTGTTTTCGAAGTGGCAATTGTCCTGTGCTTATCAGAGTATGGTACAGTGCAGTCAGCATAATGGAATTCCTTCCTTCCTGGCAACTTGCTCACTCACCACCACAACCTCCACTGTAGCAGTACGTTTCTTTTTCTGTGCAACATTATCTTTTATTGGCTACGCACTCCATTTCCCATACTTTTTCCCACATAACTTCCTTTGTAAAACGATACAACTTTGGCAGAGCGCAGAAAAGAGGTACAGGATTTTATGAGAATTGTTTCTGCACATTTTCTCGCCAGTCAAACATGATTTGTATGATCCTACAGGCGGCAGCGTGGGAAACTCAGTGGCAAAAAGAATTCCAGCTATCAGTGACCTAAATGAGGTCCTTCCCTTTGCGCCAAACGGCCACCCTAAAATCATCCACACAGTTAGAAAGATATTCAATTTGCATAGCTCTAACAAAAAGCCAACTCAGCATCCATCACATTGGAGCTGAAAGGAACGAATGTTTTGCAACTCCAACAACACAAGACTTGGGTTCTTGGATTTCTAGGAGACAAGGGAACTGGCAAGAGCGTAGAAGAGGACAAAAAAGGGTGTGGTAAATGTGTTACTTGAAGGCAAGGAAGCACAAGAGGGGGATGGATTACAGGCGACAGCCGAGGTGGGGCAGTGAGCAGTTAACGAAGACCGAATAACTGAGAAACAGAGTGCTACCAAGATACCATGGAACTCAGAGAAGGGAGGACTCGGAGACATAAGTGGACTCTAGGAGGCTCCACCTGGAGACAGTTGTGGGATCTGGGAGACGCTGGTGGGAAAAAACCTCCAGATCTAGGAGGCGCCACAAGGAAACAGCCCAAGGAGCTATCTGGACCGCACTGTGAGAAGGCAGCCCGTGATCTAGAAGGTGCGCCAGGGAAACACCCAGGGGCCCACCACGAGACTACATTACAGACATGTCTCCACTAAATAGACTATGACAGGAGACAGGCCTGGGAATTGTGAAGGACCACCGGGAGACAGGTCTGGAAACTGGGAAGTGACTTTCTTGGGCAGCGGAGCGGGCTAGAGGTCCTAAAGCTGGGAGGCACAACTGGGAAACAAACCTAAGAACAGAAACGGGCCACAAGGACAGCTGCCCGGAACGTGCTACTTGGAGACATGGGAGCCTCAAGGTATAACCAAGAGATGGTCCCAGAAAATGTGGGGCAGCCAGGGGTGGAGTAACCGAGAAAACATAACTAGGAAGTGGGTCACTCGTGGACAGTAGAACTGGGAAGGAGTCTTACTAGATTAGAATACAGGTTCTTATTTCTCTGCTAGCACAAGACAGCACCACTGGGAAGGGGATACCAGAAGACAACACAATTTTCAGTGGATTACCCAAAGAAAGGTCACAGAAGGAACAACCAAGACAGCACAACAGATTGGGGAGGTTACCAAGAGAAAACAAAATTGGAAGGAGAGATTCCACTAAAGCATAACAGCCAAATTGGGGGGGGGGGGTGACCGGAACACACAGAAACTTGTGTTCCAGTAGAAAGAGGACCTGCAAGAGTGGTCACCAGGAGACTCGGGATATAGGTGTGGGACTCCTAAAAGCCTGCAAGATAAATCACAGCTTTAGCTTCCTGGCAGGGTGGCACTTGCAACACATGCTTTCCCTTGGTCGAGGCAAAGCGTGTGTCACAGAGGTGTTGTCGGTGCGAACTGTGAGGCATTCCAAACTGTAGGATGAGTCCAGGAAGAAGGTGGTTGCCAGCACGTAGGTTTTCAGTTAATGTGTCATTAGACAAGTTCAGCTGACGCTGTTAACTGGCCTAATCACAGACTTCAGGTGTAAGGTGGCCAGTTGCAGGTGCTGTTATGTACCCAAAGACAATTGACACTCATGTTTTGGGGTATTAGGACCTTTTGCTGACCCTTTGTTAGGTCAAGCCTATGGCAGCATGCATGCACTGCATAGGAAATCGACCTCTTGGAATCACTTTTGCTTTCTTCAAAGCACGTGCATGTTGTGCTCACACGCTATTGGCCTTTGCATTTGGCTTCAATACGCAATTGGCCAAAGGCGTGTGGATGTCCCAGCTTCTTTCCAAAGGTTTACTCCCAGAGCGTTTTGCTCTCGGGAGCCAGCAGCGGCACGCAGGGGCAATCTGTTTTCTGTCCGGTTTCCTTGCAGGGCTTGCACATTCCAAGGCTGAGTAACTTCTTCGCGCCACAGGAAAGCCTTCGTCCAGACAGCTGCCCACCTTTCAGTGCCTTCTTGGGCCGTGTGCGAGGGAGGCTTGCTCTTTGTGGTGCATTTGTTCTGTTTGTACGAAGGTCGTTTGCCCGACAGTCACCTCTAGTGTGTCTATTCTCTGTGTGGTAGTAAAGCGTGAATGTCTGCTTCCTGGCGTGCTGTAACTGTATATGTTTGTAAACAACCAGTACGCTCCCACTGCTAGCCTCGGCGTGCTGCATATGTCCTGTCTCCGACATCAATATACATTCAGGGCCGTTTATAGGTGTTTTGAGCGTGGAAAATGTAGTGATCAAGTCCACGCAGGTAGCTGTAGTTCAGAGAGGTTTTATTCAGGATGGTACAAGATCACAGGGAGACCAGATCAAGACTATAACAAGACCCCACCAGGAGCAGCCAGTAGGCAGCTCAGCCCAGTCAACTGTGAACATTTGACTCCTAACATTCCGTAGAATGACATCACAGCAAGGTTCCACAGAGAGAGCAAGAAATACTTTGGAGTCAAGATACAACATAGATACAAGATACAACTCTTTCTTCTACATATAAAAGAAACACAAGAAAGAAGAGCCAAAGATGAGGAGAATGCAGAAAATGAGAAACAAGAAACCATAGAAATAAGAGGGCATAAGAAACAGGAATAAAGCAGCAAAGAAGAGAGTCAAACCCAGTGTGAGAAGTTGGCCTGATGTATGATGTCACTAGTTATAGTGTACACCTTATATCAGTCCAAATACCCTTATGGTGATTGGTTGTAAAGTCAACCTTATAGACCAGCTATCCTAGTGGTAGCATGGACAAGAGCAGTCTTAGGCTAAACTCTGAATGGCATGTGAAGCCAGCTGTGATACCATATATAATCCCTTGAATACCAAATGAAAGGACACCACAACAGATATATATATAAAATAAAGTGTATTTATTCTAAGCAAACCCTCAGCACTCTTTATGAGATTAGAGGTAAGTACAACACAGTCTTATTTATGCATACATTAAGTCACACAGGTAAGTAATACAGTTAGGCCCTAGGGGCCACGCAAACCATATACTAAGTAAGTGGTATAAGAACCACTGTCACGGAAATAGAATAGGCCTAGGCCTAGGGAATCGCTGGGGCTACACTACACTAGCGTTAGTTAGGAAGTGGGAGGCCCACGGGATTCGTGTGCAGAGTGGAAACACTCACGCGTAATGCGTAAAAGTCAATAGCAATAGTACAGTTTAGAAAACGGTAGATTTAGGACACTTCCGGAGTAGCTAGGAAGTTGAGACTTGAAAACTAGACTTGCAGGTGGAGGTGAAGCTTGTCGCTGCAGCCAGGAGGACCAGGAAGCGTCGAGGACGACCAGGACCAGGAGGCGAGCTGTCCCACGAAGGCTCTTGCTGTCGGCGGCGTCGAAGTTGGACTAGGACTCACCAAGCCTTGGCAAGCGGAACCCACGAAGAACGAAGGACTTGCTTCTGGCGCAGACCAGGAAGGTCTGGGGTGCTTCTTCTTTGCAGAGAAGCGGGAGCCAGTCTGGAGGAGCCAAACCAGCGCAGAAGATTGCCACTAGCCAGCGGGCAAGCAACCGGACAGACGCGGCAAGCAGGAAAATGCTGAAGGGCCCCACGCAGGACTCGTGGAGTGTGGGGGGCTGATCTTCGGTGCAGATGGTGCTTGGGGTTGGGGCTTCTCAATCCCCGGTGCACAACTTCGAGGGTACCTCAGAAGCTGCGCTGTAAGTTACTAGCCACTTTTTCCAGGTAGCCGGTCCCACGTCGCTCGTCGCCTCCACGGATCTCAGCTCTGCTGCAGATGTGGATGAGGGTCGGAGAAGTCTGGAAGTCAAGGCTCTGGTCGGGCTCTGCAGTCGGTTCCTCGTAGAACGGTCGCAAAGCAAAGGGTAGTCTCTTGATGGTGCCTGTTTGCACAGGGTAGCCACTCCTTGGCTACAAGGGAGATTCTTCAGTCTTCTTCTTTCGTCGAATGTCGAAGGTCCAGAGTTTCTGTTCAGTTTTGCAGGTTCAGGATAATCCAAAGTCTTGAGGCCCAACTCCCACTCTTATACTAATCTGGGGGGCTGGGATACCTGCTAGGTCACGCCTTATGGGTGGGACCTGGGAGGGGGTGGTTACACCCACTTCCCTTTGTCCAGTTTCGCGCCAGAGCTGGGGCTGGAGTGCCCCAGTGCCGGTTTGAACTGGACTATGCAAGGAACACCTTGTGTGCCCCAGGCATGTCTCATTCCTTTCAGCCCACCCTGCCCCAATACACTAAAGGCTGTCTGGGGAGGTGCTAGCACCTCCCCAAGCAGGAAACCTATTGTCCAGGCCTCCCTGGCTGGGATCACTCCCAGCTGCAGGAGGTCAGACTTGTGTCTGTGGCAGCAGCATCCATTTTGTGATGCTGAGGCTTTGGTTAGAGTTAAACAGCAAAGTAGGATTTTAACATGTCTCTCCCTCTAGAAGGGAGGAATAATATCCTCATCACCAGAAATGGTATGGGGGTATTATTCCAAAGTGTTAGACACCTTACACGACATGTTTTGATAAAGCCAAACCATAGTTACCATAACCGTTTAAGATTATAAGGCACTTTAAGAGTATATGGTAGGCTATATCATAGAACAGCTATAAGGACATGGTTCCGAAAGCTGCAGACAGGCTCAGCTCATGCTAGAGCACCATCTCACATGTTACCAAGCACTCTGCCTCCAGGATTGTTAAGGCCTGCCATAGGAGTGACTGATAGGTACACATGTGTCTATATATAAGGGCAGATATAGGCATACTATATCTAAGCAAGGGGTGATTACACGACCTTGCCCCAGCTGAGTGATCAGCCAGTTGTGTCTGATTGGAAGGCCAGACCAGGGGTGGCATAATACATGCTGCAGCCCCTGGGAGGCCTAGGGTACACCTATGCCCTGGGTACCTAGGGTACACTGTACAGGGTCCAATAAGGTGATCCTTACCAATTGGTTATGTACCTAGGGTACATGGAGTCCATTTTAAAGAGAGAGCAGACAGCCTGAGACCCTGAATGGCAGGATCTCAGGCCAACTAAGTCGAAAAACCAGCTAGACACTAGGCAAAAAGTTGGGGGTAACCATAGTCAGATATCCACCTTCCTACACCCAGATATAGGACCATCCTCTCTTCTGTACACAAAAAAAGGACAAAATACATAATCAGAGAATAAGAAAAGAAGAAGCACGAACAACTGCCCGAAAACACACCCACTGGCCAGAACAGGAATGAAAGGAGGCTGAAAAATGAAAAACCAACAGAGCAAGTAAAAACGACAGAAAAGCAGGGTAAAGCTCAAAATCCACACGATACATTAGAGGTAGACATCACCATGAGAAAAGAAATGAAGAAAGAAAACAAGGAAGATGAGGAAAAGCATAAGAATAATCCTCACCCACGAGAAACACCTTCATCAATACAAATTTAAAAATATAAACTAAAGACAAAAGTGCATATTAATAATTCATAACTATATGTGAGGTTCGGGAGGACTATGACCCGAAAACAAAACCCTTGGAAGATAAGGCAATACAGCAGTAACAGATGGGACTAAGACCCATAGGAACCATAGTCCTTGTAAAGTTAAAATTGTGAAAACAAAGGAAGAGGTTGAGTGATGTAAAAAAACAAAAACAGATTTGGGTAGAAACCCATATGATTAAAACAAATATGGGTAGGGACCCAAATACATGGCTAATCTCTTCAAAAAGAGATGCGTAAAAAAATAAAGTGACTTTTCCTAGCTTATTAATAAATACAAAATATAAACTGTCAATCAACTTTACAGAAACACCCCCTTAAGTAAGGTAAGAACGTGCACTGTAGTGAAGGTATAAGTCATGTAATGTCTGTGTAAGCCACACCTCGACTGGAGGTCATATGTTATATACAGGATGATAGGGAAAAACCCAACAAACACACCTCCGGAGAAGTCAAGAGAGTGTGCATAGTGGATGTACACCTAGTGTACTACGAGACAAAACATTAACCAAATGAGAAACAACGGACCTCATAGGAAAGTCTGTTAGGCTGCACATGTAGCGATGGCGAAACACCCAGGACTGAAACCTAAACATTGTGCACTGTGTGAAAGTAAAATATTGTGCATCGTACAACACAAAAAAAATATTGTGCATCAGAAAAAGAGACGACACCCCAAGAGGTAAACACAATGTCCACTGTGTCAGTAAACTGTGTAATTAGAGTAAAACCTCAGGTAGAGGCACATAATGTATGCACGAGAGAAAACCCCAAAACTAACCCCACGTAGGGCCAACCCTCATGCAAGGGAAACAATACCCCATGAACGGGATCCACTCGTGTGTAGGAGCCATGTGAAGTTCAGCTAACCACTGTAAAGAAAACTAAACATCCCCAACATAAGGGAAACTTAAACAATGAAATGTGGAAGCTAAACTGGCTTGCGGCAAGAACGTGGGCTAAAACATCTCGCAGTAGAGAAATTGAGTGTGAGCACATCATAGGAGACACCACGGAGGCAAAAGAAGCTCGGTATGGCTGAGTGCGAGATAGTGTGCGTGGTAGAGAGGCACGAGGAGTTTTCAAAAAGCAGAGGTTGAACTGCCATGTAGCCTCGCTGAAAATCAATTACTTAAAACATTATTGAAAATGTATTTCCCTTGTAACAATTAACACACAACACGCTGAATACACAGTACCCAGCAGGCTTCTAAGTGTAGACGAGCACTTCACTCGACAAGTAACACAAAATCAAGCAGGCAATAAAAAAAACAATGCCAAGAATGCTTGATATGAGGAAATAACCTCTGCATAAGATGAAATCTAGTTGACTGGTACACACATGGGCAAACATACTTCTTCACCAGACAGTGTGTCAGATTGATTGATTCATGCATAAATAAGAAGATGGGACTAACACCCATAACGTACACCCTGTGTGGAGTAAACTGGACTGTATACTGTATACCCAAAACATATCTCTAGTGACAGTAAAATACCTAAGATGCAAAGGGACAATAACCTATGCACAGTTACCCTGAGTGTAAAAAGATGGGAAATAAAATAAGAACAAACATAGCGTTAATACCCCTAGTGGTGACGACACAGGGAAAACTAAAAGAGGTTGAATAATGTGAGCAAACAGATATGGGTGAGAACCCATATATTTAATGTAAAGGGACTTACACCCATGCATAGCTCCCTGGAGGGAGGTAGAACAAAGTTGTGCACCAAAGTGTCAAACACACCCTATGTAGGGTTAACAAATAAGACTAAAGGTGTCCGTGTATGGACAACTAGTGTGGAGCTTCCACACTGCACTAAAGCAACATAAATGTTAGCTTTTTCGGGTAGGAACCCGAATACACGGTTAGGAGCCTGTGACATAATGTGGGTAGGAACCTGTGACAAATCTCTATGGATAGAGAAGCTAAAAAAAAAAGCTGAATGGACTAAAACCGTTGCATAGTTGCCCTGAGTGTAAAGAGATGCAAAAGGACTAAAACCTAATGCATGATTGCTTTGAGCGTAGCAACACAACGTAAAACAAAGAACAGTAGCTGTAAAATTAGCAGATGGGACTAAAAACCCACTGCTGGCAAAAGGGACTACAACTAAAACCCACTGCTGGCAAATGGGACTACAAACCCATTGCAAACTTTCCACTGCAATGTGAAGGGAAACTCCAAGCATAGAACATTGTAAACGGAGCTTGGATTCACTAATGTCATTAATACAGGTAGATAAAATAAATAGCATGTTAAAATTCCCCACCCCCAGAAATGCAGAAACACTCACTGGAGACTGTGAAATTGGCAGAAGCAAAGGCATAAAAGAGTCAGATATATGTGCAAAACTCTCAAATATGTTACAGCAAAAACACTTTTCAAAGAGCCATAAGCAAAGGCACACAGGAGTCCGATATACGTGTAAAACTCTCAAACATGTTACAGAAAAAAAATAAAAATAAAACACTTTTCTAAGAGACATGTAGTGACCGATATGTCACCCGAGTATCGGAAGTCTGGAAAATAAAACCCAAAGAAAACAACACACCACGATTGTCTTCTGTGCTGGCATACAGTTGACTCCAAGTACAGCGTGCAACGCAGCAAGAGCGCCAGATAAAGTACCTTAGATCCATGAACCAGGGAAACCCTCGACGATGACAATACCTGAGGTGCACTCTCATTCTCAGTAACGGTTTACTCACACCATGCATCACGAGTGCCTCAAGATGGTGCGATTTGGTTCCTGACTTTGTTGGTCAACAAAGTGGGAGTACAGAGAGAAGCCGGAAGAACATGCTACCAACCGCAAGATGGCGGGACGTATCCCACGTCACCCCGGATGGCTCACAGCACGTCCGTGCTTGCAGGAACACTGACTGGCAGAACACACAAAGTGCGAGAATCAGTGTGAATGAGGGACTGTGTGCAAGGAAACAGCACCCTTATGACCAACACATAAAGGGTCAAGTAATGCACTCTGTGTGAATGGGACTCGTACCGATACGCACGCCCATTCCCAATTGAAGGGAGTAGAGCTTGAATGCCACCTACAAGAAAACTAAGGTGTCCCTAATGAAAGAGAACAAAAGATGTGGCATCACTGCACAATAACATATTCACGAAGTATGCAATATTTTTCCATGAATAAATTGCAACTATAAACCAGACTACACGCCGGTGCGCGCTCTCTCACCAGAGTTGTGTTAGAAAAGAAACGCTCTTGCGTAAGAGAAGCAGATCAAGAAAATGCGTAACTGTCACGTATTGCCCAGACTGTGACATGTTAACTAAATCAAGAAATTTGGCAAAGTAGCATCGAAATTGAATAATATGCGAAAATAGGTAAAATTAAGAACCAGGCACCCTATACCATTTGTAATGACGAGGGGAGTAAACTTGCAATAAATCCATCAGGTGTGCGTGTCACCGCAGAGTAGTTGGTGTGATGACACGCTGAGTCTGGGTCTTCCAGCTTGAAGAGACGTGAAGCAATGAACATCCTTAGCCAATCGTAGCACAGTGTAAAAGTCAATTATGACTCCAGAAGAGTAATCTGTCACTCACCGCAGAAACTCAAAGCAGATCCCACGACGGTGATCGTAGGACAAAACTAACCAGCAGGTACAGACAGAGCATGAAGGTGAAAGAAGTCTATTCTTCAGATAATTGCCGCACAAGACGTGGTTGGCATAATGAAACAGGACCAGCCTTTGCAGCGGCAGCCAACCAAAACATGGCGGCACGTTGGCTACGCAGTGCCGGGTGGCTAACGGAAAAAGCGTGCACCAAAGCGTCCACCACGCATGGGTTCGTATCCCATCCTCGTCGCCAAAAATTGTAGTGATCAAGTCCACGCAGGTAGATGTAGTTCAGAGAGGTTTTATTCAGGATGGTACAAGATCACAGGGAGACCAGATCAAGACTATAACAGGACCCCACCAGGAGCAGCCAGCAGGCAGCTCAGCCCAGTCAACTATGAACATTTGACTCCTAACATTCCGTAGAATGACATCACAGCAAGGTTCCACAGAGAGAGCAAGAAATACATTGGAGTCAAGATACAACAAACATCTGTTCATGAGACAAGTTTGCAGCTCTTGCGCTGTTCGTTCAATGCAAGCTTTTTTTTTAAGAGAAGTTTGATATGTTTATATTTGCGCCTTTGATCTTTTGTATTCTGGGGAAGCTCGTACTGGTTGTCGCGTGCCTCTTCTGGGATGGTCTCTCTCAAGGCACCCTTCACAGGTGCATCTCACCACAAGATCCTGGGCGTGGACGACCCCAGCACTGCAGGTTGTGCTACACTGACATAGTGAGACTGCCTAATGCTCATTGTCACGGAAATATTTCGTGCCTGAGCGATTCGCACTTATTAGCATCTTTTTAACGCGTAAATGTATCATTTGTGGGATTTTTTTTTTTTTTTTTTTTTTTAAACCTTTATTCGTGCATATTAAAAGAACAAATACGGGCCTACAACCTTCAGGCCGGCCACGATACGGTTAAGCACTGATACAAACATTACGGCCCCTGTGCTTCAACGGTCAAGATTAGCAACGATTTAGGAATTATACACTGGAGAGATCCTTGACCCCTGGGAAAGGAGAAGTGAAGGTTAATTTTAAAGTTTTCCAAAATAATTTTATCAGGGAAAAAGTCAGTGAAGAATAAGAACCAAGGAGATTCAAGTCCGCACGATATCTTCCCCACGCGGGAGAGCAGCAGCATCATTAAAACAGCAATGGAAGTAAAATCTCAGGCAGTGAGGCAATGCAGTTATATAACAGGATAGTCACATAAGCAATTACGCACCCCTCCAGTGCCGCCCCCACTCAGTCAACCCCACACCCGGACCCAGAATCGAAAGAAGTATAGCGCAGAAACATAAAAAGAAAAGAAAGGCCCATAGAACTAATTAGAAACAGTAAATTACCCCCCCACCCTACACCAATGCGGAGGCTACGGCCTGCCCCCCCCCCAGCATAGTGCCTGTCGCCCAATAAACCCGAAATATAGACAAGAAAGAGAGTAAGAATAGAGTAAAGAAAGATAAGAAAACAGTACACCTATGATAAAGGGGGTGAGAAAAGAATAGGACTATTCTAATCTCAACTCCCAAAGAGAAGAAAGTGGGGAGGAGCCTACGTATCATCAGAGCGCCCTAAACCATCGGCCATCTATGGCTTCCACACACTGAGAACCCACTACACCAGAAGCGGTCGTGTGAAAATGAATTGTCACAACAATTTAAATGAAGGAAGACAGATCGCGACGAGTGCGCACAAAGTATACATACAGTTCCAGTCCCAGTCCAGCCCATCCGTGAAACCATGGCGATATAAATCAGTCTAGCCCTGGCCCGATCGCGGGCTTGAGATTAAGCCAGCCCCTACATGAAGGCCCCGCATCCCGTGCAGACAAAGACAATATGGCCGCTTGGGAGAAGATGGTGAAGTAGAATCACAAAATGGCCGCCGACCATCTGTAGAGGTCCCTTTGTGCACCACATAAAGTCCAGACATGGCATGTAGAGTACAGGAGTTCCACAGAAAAGAAGCAGTAGGCCACCGTGAACGATTCCTCGAGGATGTTAGGTGTCGCTCAGCTGGATACTCTTGCAGACGCGGTGAGGCAGGCAACAATGAAGCAGGCAGCAATGAACGGGGAAACAAAGTATCCGCTGTTGAGCTGGAGAGCAATTGATCCTGGGTGCCGGGAAAGCCAGATGCAGGCACCAGTGTAGCACGATCACACACAGCCGTTGCGTCCCCGCAAGAGGACAAAAGCACTGGCGGACCCACGCCGTGTTGATGACAAACGGAGCGCTCACGGCCCGCAGCCGACAGCATGGAGTCAAACTGCTCACTCAGCGCCTGAAAGCGAGCACACATGTGTAGACGAAAGTCCCGCAGGACGGCCAGAACGGAGCCGCATGTCAGCGGAAGCTGCACCCCCACATCGGCAGCAATCCGGGACGGCACTGTGGAGCTGGTGTCTGGTGGAGGGAGGGCGAAGCGGGCAGCGGGCAAGACCGGAGTATCACCCCCCAGCCGCGAGCAGGCAAACAACGCCATGTTTTACCGCCGGACGGTACAATGGCCAGGGGGGGGGGGTCGTAGCAAGGAGTCAGTTCCCCTCAGGTCTGCGCCGCAACTGGGAAAGCCAACAGTCGCCTCCCTTCCCTCGGGTTCTCTTTGCAGCCGACTAGGCAATAGAAGAAGGGGGTCGGCAGCCTCCCGCAGCGCGGTCCACAGATCGGGGCAGGAGACCCGCCGCACCGGGGCTTACCTTACAGCCCCAGCCTTTCAGGCGCAGGGTGCAGGAGGTGTCTGGCCGTCCCTCCCCAGGCTCATCTGGCGACAGTACGTGGTGTTAGGTGAGGTCGGGACCGCGGGGCTCGGGTTTGCGCTAGCGGGTCCGGTGACTGCGGAGCTTCCAGGGGGCCGGCAAAGGCCACAATGGAGCAGGGGTCCAGGGCGGAGAACAAAAGCACCAAAAACTCCGGCATCCGGGCGGGCTGAGACTTCGGGGAAGCGGCGGCTTGGACAGCGCGTCGTCGCACACGTTTCACCTCGAGAATCGGCAAGGATAGGAATCAGGATGATAGTCCGGGGCCAAGGGCCGACGGAGCCGGGCGCTCAAGCGTCTGCTCCGGTCGCCATCTTGGCTCCTCCCCATTTGTGGGAACTTTTAACGGATCCTCAAGCGAACAGTAAACGTGCAGAAACCCACACTCATCCCCCAGTACAGCGTGGTCTGTTGGGAGCCAACGTATTTATGTCACACTTCGTACTGGATTTGTCTCTTTATGTGCACTATATATAATACGTGTGACTGTAAGCCAAATCAGTGTATCAACCTCGGAAGGATGGATGACTGGTTTGGCCTTGCCCAGATTTGAACTCGCAGCAGGTGTCAGCCGAGAGCGGTTAACTCGCTGATCCCTCTTGCCTTCTGTATGGTTTAAAGAAATGAATTTGACGCCTTGTCAGGGGCACTAAGCAGTATATAAATGCAAATACACGATAATACAATTAATCGCTCCCTATATGGAAAGCAGTGACTGCACCAGTGAGCCTGGTGTAGTTTTCGAGGGTGGCTGGTGATGGTGCACTCTGATCAGACCGGTGCCAGGGGGACTATTGAACCCCCTGTTAGAGCTCAGGTTTCAACACTGAAGCCGAAGGGGGAGGGGAATTAAACTAGCTCGTGGTTACTGCCCCTTACTGATGGCATTAGCCTGCAATTACCTGCGGCTGTTGGCGGGGTTCCTTGCTGGGAGAGGCAGATGCAGCGCTTACAGAAGGCACGCTGGTGGCATTGCGCTTATATTGATGCACCCATCGAGGCGCTAAGGAGGTACCCATCCCAAGAGCAGCAGGGTCTGCCTGAAACGTAAACAACTGAGGTCGGATGTCATGAGGTAATTGAGGAGGTGGGCGTGGGCGACCCCAGCACTGCAGGTTGTGCTACACTGACATAGTGAGACTGCCTAATGCTCATTGTCAAGTCCTAGCGCATAGAATCGCGGCCTAGTCTCACAAACCGTATTTCCGCGCTGTACTTCTGTGCCTTCAATTTATGACATTTAAAGTCCGCGGAATTTTACACATGCCCCGCACACCTTAGTCTACTTTCCCCACCGCATCTGCTTGCAGACCTCCACTATGCCAGCACTTTAACTAAAGCACCTTACAGCAACAGCCGTGACCGAAGTACAACGGTCAGCCTCATTTCTAATTGTACACGGATTCATAGCCCCCTGAAGCAGAGAAGCGTCCTTGTAAATCAAAGCAGAGACCCCCACCTTTCTCTGAAAACGCACCCGCTTTTTATTAGTAAAGAGTTGTACGTTATTTTTACACAGGAGTTAGTACGATCGCCGATGCTAAGTTAAAGTGTGTTTTTCATAATGCAGTGGTGGTCGGTGATTACTTCGCCTCTTGGCGTTTTTTGTTGTCTGATCAAATTCCGTATTTTTCATTAATAGTGACATGGCGAAGCAACGAAAAACCTCCCTATCGCTTTAGGAAATCGCCACAGTCCAATGTAATACTAACAGTTTTACCGCCCTGAAACGTGACATTGTTTGTAATACCACTGAGTGTTCACATTCCCAGCGAAGTGTCACTTTATTGCCAACATGGCTGCTGCTGGCCGGTTCCTATCAGACGCAGCCCTTGTTCGGAGGCTCAGTTGGTAGCTAGACACAAGCATTGGCAAAGCAATTCTTGCGTGCGAGTTAGTGCACGTCAGTGTGTACCAACGAGCCTGATGGCTTTGCTAATGCTGGTTTGTCCAGTAGCATAGGTGTTCCATAATGTTCCTCTCCCACTTACCATGTACTCAAGCCCCTACTTACTGCATCAGTTCCCTCAATGTGAATCCGTGCTCCTGCGCACGAGCTAGTCTACCTCTTCCCTACCCTCCCCGAGTAGAGTACCTGAGCGCACGGCCCCAGTTCTCTCCTAGCCTCGATGCATGACTAACCACTTATAAGGTCCCAAAGGCAAGACCTATTGGCTATGCCAATGCTTGGTTTTAGAAAAGTGTTCATGACATCCATTAGCAAGAGAGATAGATGCTTGCGCAACAGCAGGGAGATGCTCGTCCATTAGCAGAGAGATGAAAGGCCATCTATACCTTCTCCCCCATTGGAGTTTTTCAATCTTTCATTGCCTACCATTAAAAACATGGAGAAACGCACAACATGATTTCATTTTTAGGTCTCGGCTAGCGAAGGCTGCGCTTGCGCAGTTTCGCTCGCGAGATTTAATGACTTGGAGAAGAGGGGCTTGAACCCGCCCCTCTTCTCTCCTCTTCTCCATTGGCTGGCCTCTTAAATGCTGGCCAGCCATTGGAGAAGAGGTTTGTCTCGCAAAACAGGCCCCGTCTTTTTCGGATTCGGGGGGCGTGTTTTTTACTTTCTTTCTCTCCTCTGGAATGTAAACATTCCAGCCAATGGCAAGAGGAGAGAAAGAAAAACACGCCCCCGAATCTGAAAATGCCGCTGCGTTTCTCCGAGGCATTTCTGCTTGACCTCGGAGAAAGGCGGTGGTGTTCAGGGCGATTCCCTCAACGACTGGTACGCCCAGTAGCGAAGCCAGTGTGTCACAGGCCCCCGAGCAAGGAAATGGGCCCCCTGGCTTCTGTTCGAATGAATAATCAGGGTGCAGAGACCCCCTCAGGCCTCTGGGCGCCGGTGACACTGCACCTGCTGCACTAATGGAGGTTACGCCGATTACACCTCCTTTGTATAACTCAGAGAGAGGGCGGAGTCTGTGGCACAGAGAGATTTTGGGCCACTGCTCGAGTCCACTTTGGTTACCAAGTATTTTTTTGCACTTGAAAATAACCATCGCTGCTGTTAGCGTCATAAAGCACTGCTGTGTGTCGCAGGAGCGCCGTCTCGAACAGGTAGTAAGTATGGGCCCAGGGAATAAAACCGAGCAAACACTGGGCACAGTAATGTTGTCCCGGAGGACGTAAGGCTGAGTCAACACGGCAAGCAGAGTTAAACCTACCGAGCTACCTTGCAGGGAGATGCGAGAGGATGGGCTTTGATAGGTGGGGAGGAATGGCATGAAGAGAAAGTGCTGGCCTCACATTGGCACTGAGCGCGTGGAACAGTTGTGATGTGGACTCATGGTCCATATGTCAATTTTGGAACCCTGGAACCAAGTTCGAGCCTCGGCTACCGCTCATCATCTTGTGATTGTGGGAAAAAAACGGTTAATCTCCACGTGCCCAAGAACTTAATCTGACCATGTGTGACGTACTTTGGTGCTGACATGAAGCGCTCAGATGCCCTCGGGCCAAGTTCCCTCTATATAAAATTGCCAATATGAAACTTTTAAACAGGAGAAATTACGGGTACAAATAAAGGAGAAACTGACCCCCCACCCCATTGACCTGGCAAGGGCTAAGCAGGGCACTAAAAGGAGGCGACCGTGGAACAAGACAGTGCACTGAGTGTGACACATTTGGCGACGACATCCGGTGAAATAAGCGCGGCTGCTCCTGCCCCCCAAATACACTCAGCTTGTGATGACAACAAGAGGGGGAGATGACCCCCCCCCTCCTCACCCCTACAGGCTTCCCATCAGGGAGCTTCTAAGAGCCATGTGGTAAGCCCCGCCCTTCATTTGCATTTAGATAGCGACAACCAATGAGGAAGCCGGCGAGAATTTATAGTGCCATTAGGTCCTTTCATTCACAAACAAACCCCTACAGTGCGTGCTCCGGAGCTCAATAGGGGAGGGAAAGGGGAGTGTCCCGTCCCCTCCAGGCTGCCTGCCAGCTCAGAGGAGGGCTCGCAGAAACTTGAAGGCAAATTTGGGTGTTGTATGGGGTCTTCTGCAGCCATTGCGTCCCCCGGACTATGGAATAAGCACCAAGGCAGCAACATGAAGGTCAATGTGAGTACATGGTGTAGCATTTTTTATTACCATTTACTTCTGTTGATGTTAATGTATATAGCGCCCGTCGCGCTTTCCAATCGCACCCTAGCGCTACACCTTCAATTCTATTAATATAGTGCGGAATTTAAAGTTACGTATGCTGTGCCAGCTGTTAAGTGCCAAGAAGCAGTTCATTGTTCACTGTTCTACAACAATGTGCAAGTCAGTGTATATGTTTCTCAGTTGAGTTGCACAAAGGAGAACGCTCTTGCAGCCATCCATTGACGATGTGTGTATTTTTATTTTGAAGTATTATTATTTTATGTTTTCAGTTTAATCAGACTGAATTAGTTTTCCATTTAGGGAGATTCTTCCTACTCTGGCTGAAGCGCGTAGTTTCATTCTACCTGGGTTATTTCTGCTTCGGCGCAACTTCGTGCATTAATTACAACGTCACCTTTAAAATGCAGGCGAAATGTTCATGGGGAATTTGATGCAACACATAGCGCTTTGAAAGATTAAGTGCGTCTCGCAATACAGTGGGTTCGCAAAGTGCTAATTTCTCAGACTAACGTTATCAGCACGGACTGATTCAGAGGGATGTGAATTGAACAGGTCGGTTGGCGGCGTCTAGGAGTAGGTATGCGTGTGAAGTAAGGGACAAGCTTTGAGTATATGCTATGAAAATGTGTATAGCGCTTCCTTCGCTTGCCGAGGCGCTGCAGCACTTTGCAGAAGGGTCAGTACATTACTCTGCGTTGTCAGAGCTCCTTCCTCATTTACACTCACAAACGGGGGCTTTGTTTTGTGTTGCCAAGGCTGATACTAAGTTGTGTTGTTTACCTGCCTTGAAATACAGGATGTTACTACCGCCTGTCAGTTTCAGAATTAATGTCTTTCTTTTCTTTACATCAGCAAAGAGATGAAAAGACGGTACTGAAACTAACAAGACAGGAATCAGATGCAAACAAGCATTGGCATAGCCAATAGGTCTCGCTTTTGGGACCTTATATGTGTTTAACTATGCAATAGTTGCATAACTAAATACTTATAAGGTCCCAAAAGCGAGACCTATTGGCTATGCCAATGCTCGTTTTTTGGTAGGCACGAAGAGCCACCCTCCCCCGTGTAATGCCAGCTGCTGCAACAGGGGGAGGGACGGACTCTGAGGAGAAAGAGCAACAGAGAACCAGTCTGCCAAGTAGGTGCGAACGTTAAAGTGAAAGTAATCATTTCGCGGGCGCTTTGATGTTCGCAATGGCCGCGCGGCTCACTGAGAACATCAAAGCGCCCGTGAAATGTACATGCAGGCTGCCAAATGGTGCGCGCGCACATGCACTGTAGTTGGGGGCCTGAAAAGCACTCATTTGCACTTCGAAATCCGCGTTTTCTATAGCTCTCGCCAGAGCAGCGCTAAAGCGCTGGCTCAGGTGAGACCTAAAAAGTGCAGTTTAGAACTTCTGTGAAGTTTATGGTTCAGGGATAGCTTAGTGGCACTGCCGAGAGTGTACATGCTATTTTTTGATGTAATCTGCTTGAAAAAGATTCCAATATTACATTTGGGACGGTTAAGGCTCCCCATTAATCTCGTAGTGATGTTGGTGCAATATGGTACCTGCAAAGCCATTTGAATTATGCAACAGGAAAGGAGCCAATTATGTTGCAGGATTGACTAAATTATGGGAAACTACAAGGCACATTATGCATCATAATGCGGTGCATTTTATGATGGTATTGCTTAATTAGTTTGTCATTTTTACATATTAAAACTCCATGGACAAAGGTTTTACACCATTGGTACCAGTTTAACACGCAAGTACAGCCATAAGCAACAAAGAGACCAGTTAACATTTGAACAGGAGGTGAAGTGGGTGCCACTTCTGCTTTGGCTCCCAAGATCAATGTGTATGTGTCCAGATCTATGTGTGTGGCTCTCTATGTGTGTGTGTGGCTCTCTCTGTGTGTGTGTGGTTCTGTATGTGGGTGTGTGGCTGTGTGTGTGTGTGTGTGTGTGTGTGTGTGTATGTGGCTCTGTGTATGTATGTGTGTGTGTGTGTGTGTGGGGCGTCTCTCTGTGTGTGTGGGAGGCTCAATGTGTGTGTGTGTGGCTCTGTGTGTGTGGCTCTGTGTGTGTGGCTTTTTTTGCAGGTGACTATGCGTGGTGGCTCGGTCTGTGTGTGGGTAACTGTGTGTGTGTAGGTGGCTCTGTGGGTGGCTCTATTTGTGTGTGGGTTGCGCTATGTGAGTGGCTCTGTGTGTGTGGGTGGCTCTGTGTGTGTGGGTGGCTTTGTGTGTGTGGCTCTGTGTGTGGGTGCAAATGCAATAGGTCTCGCATTTGAGAGTGATTAAGCTATTGACATTGTAAATAACAATGCAGTTTCTTTAAATGTTTTAAAAACAAAAATATAAACAAAAATAATGTCATGAGCAATGCCAATAGCTCTTACTTTAACAATGCCGAGACCATTGCATTGTAAATGCTTGTTTAGAAGGCTGCCAGCGACTCAGTGATGTGACATATCTGTGATTTCTGACTTTTCACCCAACACCGCCTTGATTCTGGGGCTGGTAGTTTTGTTACAGACTCAAAATTCTCAACATACAAAGAGATACTGTTTGAAAAACCAAGATTAGCTAAAGGCGTCACACATTATTTGGAATCCTTTCACAACTATCTTAACATGTTACTGAGTGCGGTAGTCTATTTCGAAAACAATACTTGCTTCACAAGCAAACCAAGGAGTAAACTGCTATTCATATATTTTGCATTCTTTCATTTGCACCTTGCATCAAAAGACGCACCGTTGATGCCAGCTGTTTTGGCTTTAGTGTCGTGAAAAGGATACACCACGATTCATTAACACACAACAGAGGTGCAGCATGGATAGCATCAGTACATACTTCCTTAACAAAACAAGCATTGGCATAGCCAATGGGTCTCGCCTTTGGGACCTTATAAGTGTTTAGCCATGCAACAGTTAATGTTGCAGTAAGGATATTGTGCTGCATAACTAAATACTTATAAGGTTCCAAAGGCGAAACCTATTGGCTTTGCCAAGAATACACTGGGAATACACTCCTGGTGGACTGTAGAACTGGCTGTTAGCACCTTATAGACATTAAGATGTAATTATATGTGCAGTAAACAATACAGGCTGCAGAGAATCCAAATGAAAAGACGAGTGCATGGTCATTGTTCAAGAGAGGCATTCTGGGTAATTGCCCACCCAAAGTATACAACAAGTAGACATAAAAACACACACCCTCATTGGCAAAGAGCACGTTCATGGCAATGTGTCTTCCTACATTAACTAAATGTGTTCTCCAGGTCCATACGACTGACCAATAAAGGATTTTCCTCGGTGCTTTAAATGAAAAAATAGAAGTGCAGGAAAAATAGAAGTGCTTGTTTCTGAGAAGTGCCGCTACTCCCCAATTAAAAGTATTACGTTTCTCTCGAGAAGTGCAGGTACTCTCCCTCTTAAAATAAAACAAAGTGCAGGTGCACAGTACCGGCCTATTTAAAGCACTGTCTTTCTATACCAGTGCTGATTTTGTGCTAGTGGAGAGCGCAAGTGTCCCTTTTAATGGATCTTCTTCCCTTTTCACTGTTAGTTTATTGTGTCAGGGCCTCGTTGTAAGGGCTCGTTTTACTTAGTTGTTTTTCTGTGAAATATACAATGTTCCGGTTCACCTAGGGTGAATGCTTAGGCTGCCGAGTTTGGGTACCGCATTTCTCACACCCAAAAGGGTGTCCGGATGGGCCGAGCCAGTGTGTGGCGAGCACCTTGGAACGACTAGCAGTTCTGGGAAAAGTAGAGAAAATAGTTGATAATGTGGCATTATCTTGATGTTGTGAAAATGTCTGGGTGAGCTGATGTCACTTCCCCTTCAGAGGTGCGTGAACGGCTCGAATGAAGCATATTTCCAGAAAAGGGGAGGGGCGAGCCTACTGGAAACATTGGTAATTACCAGTGGAAAGCCTGGCGGGTTGGGGTATTTTTTAGGTGACTTGCACCCTACCAAAAACCATCAGGAATAACAAACATTCATGTGCACAGAAACGTCATAATAGCCTTTTTAGTTGTCATAATTGTTTTTTTTTTTTGCGAGCAGACTGATTTGGTTGCAGCATAAACGTTGGTGATGTCGAGAAGCTTGACCGGGGCGGGAAACAGAGGGGGAGAAAGGGTGGAGAGATTGGGGAAGCAGGGAAAGAGTGAGGTTAGGCACAGACAAATGGGGCTAGAGAGAGGACACGCAGATGAGACAGAGAGCAGAGACTGGCAGAGTCTCTGGAACTTTAGTTTACTAGATTCTGTTTTTATTAAAAGGAAGAAAGCGGAGGGGGCAGAGAGACACGATTAAAGAGAGAAAGAGATTGGGTGGAGTATACTGCAATCAGCTGATAAACCTGTTTTTATTACTATATGCCAATTAATGTTTGTGGCTCTGAGTCTGCGCGTGCACTCGCGTATTTGCGAACCTCGTTGGTGGGAACACGATGGACAACAATAAATGGTGCCTTTTTTTCCAATTTCAGTACCCACCCCCTCTTGCCTAATTTTTCCGACCTGGCATACATTATGTGCAACGGTGCATTGTCACAGGAAAATGCCATATTGGTCCAAACACAAATAGTAGTGGTTAGGGGGACGACTCCACTTTTATCACGATGAGATAATTTAATAAAGGACGCGCACTTGAATGGCTCGATTTAATACATTAATGAAATCCCAGTTCACGACCCCCCGAGCTCAGAGGCCACGTGAAGGAAGATGGGCGTGTGGGGCGGCCGGTGTCACCCGAGCAGCCTGCAGCTGGACTCCCGGCTACCCCAGAACGGGCTCGGAGCCTGGGCTGACACAAAGCGGGGTGTAAGCGTGCTCTCCGTGTACCTAAACAGATAATGTGCACCCCGCCCCCTCCCCCTTCTTGACACAACACACAGACTAATCGCCCATAATTGAGGGGGCAGGGCGGATGGGAGGGGCGAGTGGTCATCTATTGTGCCTAAAGTGCAAATGGGTCAGCACACAAGGCGTCATTCCCTGCGCTCCTGATGGAGAAAAGGTACCACAGGAAACAAGCGGCAGTGAAAGCGATAGCTTTTTCGTTGCTATGACAACGAAAGCATCGCAAGATGGCGTCGGGCTGTCCACAGTCCGACGGACACGCGCATGCTGTCTGCTATGGACAGATGGCGAGAGCAGTCATGTTTGTCCATGCAGACGCGTGCATGCGAGTGCTCCGCAGAATCGATTCCAAAAGGTACTCGCAATAGCGAGAGCAGTGCATGCGATGCTTTCGCTAGGCGAGACCTAAAAAAAGGTAAAGGTCAGATGGCAGCAGCTGGAGGAGCAGTACAAGGCTTTGTCAGACAGACAGACAGACAGGCACACACACACACCCTCCCTCCCTCCCCATTGCGGCAGCACATCGATCGTCCACACTCACAGTAATGTACAGTTATCAGTGGCATGTAGATGATATAGATAGCTCTGGAGTGGGTGCATGGGCGAGTGAGTGAATGTGAGTACAGCCACCATACTAAGTCATCATTGCCTCACAGAGCACTTGCTGTAGCTCTGTTTCACTCATGTTGTTGTTGTGTCTAGAGCGACACTCTGGGTGAAAAACGATGGACTGGAATGCTACCCAGAGCGATTGCCAGTGGTTTAGTCTATTTGCAAGCATTCCTCCCATCACCTGTTGTGTGGTTGTTGAGGTTTCTGTCAATTCCTAAAAGGTTGGTGTGGCCAGTCAGAGTCCCACTGTACCTCCGGCCATTTTATCATGCAGTTTGCTGCGGTCACTCCATACGAATCCCAATCCTGCCGTTCTCTGCTAGGCTGTACTGCTACAGCTTACATTGCTGGATGCAACCCATGAGGATGTCATATCCTGCACTCCTGGTGAGGTCAGAGAGTCCTGCTGTCACTGCACGCAACTCCTGCTTCTGTCACATCCTGTCACATCTTGTGAGATCACAGTCCTGCTGTCACTGCCTGCACCTCCTGCGGCTGCTGCTGTCACTGCCTGCACCTCATGCTGCTGTCACTGCCTGCACCTCATGCTGCTGTCACTGCCTGCACCTCATGCTGCTGTCACTCCTTGCACCTCCTGCACTTCTGGTGAGGTCACAGAGTCCTGCTGTCCCTCCTGCTGCCGTCACACCTTGCACTCTTGGTGATGTCACATATTTCTGTCGTCACTGCCTGCAACTCCTGCTGCTGTCAATCCTGCATTCCTGATGGGGTCACAGAGTCCTGCTGTCACTGCCTCCACCTCCTACTGCCGTCACTGCCTGTACCCCCTGCACTCCTGGAGAGGTCAGAATCCTGCTGTCACTGCCTCCACCTCCTGCTACTGTCACTGCCTGCACCTCCTGCACACCTGGTGAGGTCACAGAGTCCCGCTGTCACTGCCTCCACCTTCTGCTGCTGTCACTGCCTGCACCTCCTGCACTCCTGGTGAGGACAGATAGTTCTGTGTCACTGCCTGCAACTCCTGCTGTCACATCCTGCACTCCTGGTGAGGCCAGAGTCCAACTGTCACTGCCTGCAACTCCTGCTGCTGCTGTCACATCCTGCACTCCTGGTGAGATCACAGAGTCCTGTCACTGCCTGCAACTCCTGCTGCTGTCACACCCTACCACTCCTGGTGAGATCACAGAGTCCAGCTGTCACTGCCTGCAACTCCTGCTGCTGCTGTCACATCCTGCACTCCTGGTGAGATCACAGAGTCCTGTCACTGCCTGCAACTCCTGCTGCTGTCACACCCTACCACTCCTGGTGAGATCACAGAGTCCAGCTGTCACTGCCTGCAACTCTTGCTGCTTCTGTCACACCCTGCCACTCCTGGTGAGATCAAAGAGTCCTGCTGTCACATCCTGCACTCCTGATGAGGTAACAGAGTCCTGCGGTCACTGTCTGCACCTCCTGCTGCTGTCACTGACTGCAGCTCATGCTGCTGCCACTGTCTGCACCTCCTGCTGCTGTCACTGCCTGCACCTCATAGACTCCTGGTGAGGTCACAGAGTCCTGCTGTCACATCCTCCAGTCCTGCTGAGGTCACAGAGTCCTGCTGTCACTCCTGCTGCTGTGACATCTTGCACTCCTGGTGAGGTAACATAGTCCTGCTGTCACTGCCTGAAACTCCTGCTGCTGTCACCTCCTGCTGCTGTCGCATCCTGCCACTCCTGGTGAGATCACAGAGTCCTGCTCACACTGCCTGAAACTCCTGCTGCTGTCACTTCCTGCACCTCCTGCACTCTTGGAGAGGTCAGGGTCCTGCTGTCACTGCCTGAAACTCCTGCTGCTGTCACATTCTGCTGAGGTCACATAGTTCTGCTGTCACTGTCTGCAACTCCTGCTGCGGTCACATCCTGCCCTTCTGGTGAGATCACAGAGTCCTGCTGTCACCGCAGTCACTGCCTGCAACTCCTGCTGCTGTTACATCCTGCCACTCACGATGAGATCACAGAGTCCTGTCAAAAAAGTTTAAGTCAGTGCACAGCTAATATTCACCAAAAATGTATTTTGACAGCGTTTAAGTCTTCATTAGTGTGTAAGATGCTCCCAGGGTATCGCTCTCCGAATCAGAAACAATGTAGAACCCCCTTAAATTGGAGTGTCCCCCCCTAGGCACCAGTCCTACCCTAAATAGGGTTTTAAACGCTGTCAAAATAATTTTTGTGTGAATATTAGCTGTGCACGGACGTAATCTTTTTTGTCAATATATTCTTCCGAAACTAGAACAAAGTACGCATTGTTGACGCCACCATGGCATATGATGAAATTTCAAACCTCACAGATTTAAGAGCAGATCCATTCGCATTTTTTAACGAGGAGGCAACCAGGGTTTACGCTCTCATAACGAGAGGAAACCACTCAATTTTCTACAAATCACAATAAGGAACAGAATTTTAAACAATTGATATATATCTCTAAAAGGGAGATCAATCAATGGCTACATGCCAGCACGTTAATCAAATACCACAGGGCCCAAAGAATACCAAGGGGTCTGAGGATTCACCTTAAGCCATCATTATGTAAAAACGTACATAAATTCAAGGATCGTTGGTACACCATATGAAATAAATGCTCCCTGGACTTAATACTCTTGATAATAGAGGAGCTATCTAACATACTGGAAGAACTCACTAAAGAATATGCAAATGTCAAGTCTGAACTCAGCTAATCAATGTCCGCAGAAGATTTTTCTAAAGTATTGGAGGATATTAACAACCAAATGACAAAACACACCCAAGAAATAAATGAGAGGAAAATTCATAAATTCCGCAGGGATACTGTGGTCTATAAACTTGGAAAAGTTTACAGTTGGGCGGAAATATACGCCGGAAGAAGGCAAAATAAACTATATACTCAGAACACTGATACGTCATCTTCAGAAAGTGATACTTCCAGCCAGCCTCGCAGGAGACCGGATATTCTTGAACCACCTTAGACATCTGGAGCGTCTTTTTTAGAATTAGGCCAAACTGATCGAGACAACCCAGGTAGAGCAAAAGAAAAGGAAAAAGAGAAAGAACATCCTCAAACTCGTGGGAAGAAGGAGAAAGGCAAGAAGACGACATATACCAAAACCTGGTGATCAACATCGCTGACTACTCTTTTTCCAATTTAGAGTTGAATAAATTACAGAAGGGAACATCATTTGTTCCTATCTGTCACACCAACAGCTTAGAGCTTGAAATTAGTCTTTTTAAATTCATGAGGAATTTACGTCTAAGACATTTCTTTGAAAATGTGATGATTGAACGATCAGACAATGATGAGGATCCACTACGTGGATTGAAATCTAGGACTACATTCATGGCACCAGTGAGCCACAAACGTTTGGATGTCTTTGAATCCCTCGTCAAACAGGACCTATTAAAATGGAATTTCAAAAAGCATCAAAAACAAAGGAATCTCACCCAAAAGGAGTATGGTGCTGACAAGGGTGGTGCACTAGTGGTTATGAATAGCACATATTAGGAAAGACAAGTGGAAGCTCATATCATGGATGAACATACCTACGCCAGACTCAACATGAATCCCACAAACCAATTTGCGGATATACTGAAATCCATTGTTGGTAGGGCCACTGACAACGGATTGATAAACGACAAAGTCAAGGAGGTATTTGAGACAAAAGTCCTATAATTTACACAAGGACCCACTGAATCCACCATTTTGTCCCATAGTGTCCACAAAAGGTAGCATACATGAACCTGTCGGTAAATTTTTGGACTGCTATCTAGAGCACAGCGTGATGAAAATTAATACTGTCATAGGAGATACTGCAGCTTTTTTGACAAAAATCAACCAAGTCACGATCACCGAGGAGGAATCTATTCTATTGTGCACAATAGATGTGAAGTCGCTATACACCTCCATTCCACATCAACTGGGCATGGAGGCTGTCGAATATGCACTTTTGCAAACCAACACAGATTTGGATTTTAAGGTGTTTCTTATTGTATTACACCGGATTACTCTTTGGACCCTGTGACCACGATAGATTAACGAATGCGAGGCCACTAGCCCGGAGTTTATGCGGCACCGATTTTGACACACCCAGTACATGCTACGAGACATTCACAAAGCTGTTTAGTATAATACGAACTCACAAGATTCATCAATTTGAACAGTGCCCGACCCCAAGACAGAGCGTCAAGTCTTGAGTGTCAGCATATATGCAGAGTTGTTTAAGGATGCATCATATATTAAAGTTCTAGGGCGTGTCGTTTTAGTCATATAACAGCCGCATTTGGCATCAGCGGTCCATTTCGCAGTGAGAGCTTTGTACAGAGTACATTACCAAATGCCTTAGGACACATGACAAATTAGAATCCTAGGACGTGCCTTCTCTGTCAATATATATGGCCACTTTTGGCAGCAGTGGTCAGCAGTTCATGCCGCAGCGAGATTTTCCTTACAGAGAACATTAGTAAATGCCTCATTACTCATCCACATTTCCAACAAATTCCCCTGGGTGTCTGTGTTTTTTCATTATCTGTCTAAGGTCCTGAGGAAGGTGGAACTACCATTCTTTAAACCACCGAAACGCGCGTCAACCAATATTGCTCAGATCCTGCAGTATGCAGTCACCTTAATTGGTTGTGGAGATTGTGCAATCTTTTATCTCCCATACCCTAGATCTATGCACTTGTGAATATAGTATGAGTGTGTATGAGGTTGGATGTTAGTATGAATGAAACTTTTTTCTTTCTTTTTTCATTCAGGGGTTATCAAGTTAATTACGTTTTGTATTTCATATTGTATGTAACAATTGTGTTTATCTGTATGTATATATCCATATTGATATTTTTATATTTAAGAAAATAGGGAAAAAGTATAAGGATTTTGACACAAAAAATGAAATAAATAATGATGAAACTACAAAGCTTTCTCTTTAAATTGTGGCATTGCTATAAAATAGTTGGTTAGTCCATGTTGAATTGATGTTCAATTTGTGAAAGTAATATAGGTCATGAGGAAGTTCTTACAACTAACCGGAACATCGAGGGGCAATTGTGCAGCTCCTGCATATGCAAATCTTTGTATGAATAGTTTTGAAGAGGAACATATTCTTACTTTCCCTTCATGGAAATTCCATATGAAACTGTTTTTACGTTACATAGATAACATCTTCATTTTGTGGAACGGCACACAAACAGAATTGTCAAAAGCCATAGAGAAACTGAACCAAATGGATGAGAGGATTCAGTTCACTCATGAGATCCAGAAGCATTCCAACACCTTTTTGGATGTTAGAATTACCAAAACACAATTAGGACTGGAAACCAACATCTACAGGAAACAAACGGACAGAAATAACACACTTCATTACAGCAGCTTTCATCAGCCATCTTTGAAAATTCATCTTCCATATTCTCAGCTACTTAGAGTAAAACGCATAGTGTCTAATTCGGATACCTTAACAGAGCGAATTGAGAACATGACACAGATTCAGGGAACGCGGTTACCCGGGACCTATACTTGATCAAGCAAAGGCAAGAGTCCAATCAAGAAAGCGCGAGGAATTGGTAATTACCACCAAGACACCCACAAACAACGGGATGAATGTTGTGTCAAAATTCTCCACCTTAAGTGGTACTTATAAAAGAATCATAAAACGACATTGCCCGATCCTACAACTGGAACCGGATTTTAAACAGTGGTTTACCGAAGAACCCATCTTCGCATACAAAAGAGGGAAAAATCTTGGAGAGCTACTCAAACATCCATCAACAAACTATGACCAAATGGAATATAAAGAAACACAACCGTGCTTGAATTGCAGCAATTGCCATAACATAATTGCCAGATCCAACATCTCACACCCCATGAAGGGGTATAACATTAAATTACAAGTGACAGCAACCTGTGACACCGCTAATGTCATCTATTTACTAAAGTGTCCATGCGGCAAAGTGAACGTCGGCAAGACTGAAAGAAAGATGAAGGTTAGGATCAATGAACATAAGAACCAAACAGCTAAAATCTACAATTACCTGCCATTTCATGGAAGCTAAACATAATATCAGCCAACTGAATTTTTGAATCCTTGAGGTGGTTGTCAAACAGGAAGGAAGAGACAACCACAATCATTTATTACAACGTGAGAACTTCTGGATCAGATACCTTGACGCACTGAAACCAAAAGGAATGAACGATAGGATGGAATTTCAATGACATCTATAACTGACTGATTTTTTTATTGTATTGCACTGTACTACGCCGCCTGTTTCTGTGATCCACAACTGACTCACTTTTGAACATCATTTATTATGACTGTCATTCTAGCCTGTTGATTGTTATTCATCTTCTCCTGTGGAGAGTATATACATCGCAGTTATTATTGTTAACCTCATGTTGAATTTTGTTCATCACATCTGACATTGTTCGGCATGTTTTGCCATAGATCGTATCTTTCAAGTAACTCGTTTGAACACTCACTATTTTCTAGTGACCTAAACCTACTGTTATATTATGCCGCAATGTTAGCATTTTTATTTCTTGTTTTTTTTTAACCGAATATTCACGCGTCAAGATGGCCGCCATCTTTTCCTTCACTACACTTCCGGTTTTAACATCGTCCGTCTTTTATTTCATTTTATCTCCTTTAAACACGCTTCATTTCTGGAAACATTCACCTGACTAACACATTAGTCGGAAAAGAATTTTTGCACTCATTCTAGAGCATGCAAACTAGATCTGAGTAAGTTCACTTTTAAGACAGCTTGAATGCACTGAGGTAGTTTTATTCCTCTCTGTGCACACCACTAACGTTCTACTTGTTTCGATTTGCCAACTATCTATCGTTTCACTTGAGTAGTAATTTTACATCGAACCGGAGTAAAATGCCGGTACGCTGATTTCCACCGCGACCTTACAGTTTCAACCTACGCGCACGAATACGTTTTGGTCTTCTTGATAATCGCAAACGTTATGTTTAAACTCCTCGAGTTTGAAACACACGTGTATTGGGGGTGAAATTTTTTCACTGATTGAACTTCCCGTGTTCATTTCATTAAAAACAGAACCTTCTGCCACATACATGCCTGTTGTTTTTTCACTTCGTTGTTTTAATTGATTGTTATTTTTATATTGCACGATGTACCTATATTTTAAACCACAGTTTACACTTTCTTTTAATCACGCGTTCACCAGGCTCACCAACGAGTTCACCCATAGACTGTAGAAGAATCAGTTTATTATCATACGTTGTTTCCTCATTGTATGTCACATCCGATTTCATTTTACTTTGTACTACATATTTATATCCTGAAGAAGGGCGACAAGCCCGAAATGCATTGGGATGTGTAAAACTCTAGATAATGCAATCCATGTTTGAACTTCAAACTTTTGGTGCAATGTATCATGGAGATTGTAGTCTTCTGGATTAAGATCTCAATTTCATTTTGAACAAGCATTTGCAATGCAATAGGTCTCGCATTTACGCACGTTTAAGCTATTGGCATTATAAATGACAA
Source organism: Triturus cristatus (assembly GCF_964204655.1). NCBI lineage: Eukaryota > Metazoa > Chordata > Amphibia > Caudata > Salamandridae > Triturus > Triturus cristatus. The sequence continues at coordinate 122,169,347 of NC_140594.1, read as the reverse complement.
TGCCTTTTATTTATGTTTCAAAAACTAAAACAAAAATAAAAGGCATTGTTATTTGCAATGTCAATAGCTCAAACTCGCGTAAATGCGAGACATATTGTATTGCAAATGCTTGTTATTTTGAAACACCCATGTCCCTGTCCTAAAATTTTGGCATGTATGCATACGGATATAAATATGTGTGGGGACTATTTCTATAGCGCAAACCTAACTGTGGTTATTGTATAAAGACACTATGTAATTGTCAAGTCACATAGCCAGTTCTGCATCTTGTAAACTGTATAGTTTTATTTTTTTACAGTAGACTGTATGGGTTTAAAAATCTTAGCATTCATAGACAAAGCAAGGACTTACTAAATTCACCTCAAGTTACACAGTGCCATTTGAGAGTTAAACAACAACAAAAACATGAGTCTCGCAATAAAGAAAAACAAGCCCGCAAGTGGTGCGCGCGCGCCACAACAAGCGATCTTCTTTCAATTATCGCGCCCGTGTCTGGGCACGATAATTGAAAAGAGATGTGGCCTGTGCGGGTAACCGACACCAATAGGCCGTGGGCGGAGCACAGGCGGGACATGCACCCGCCATTGCCCAATTGCATGCTGTCTTTCTCAGAAAGATGCACGCAAAGCACAATAGCCCTGTAACAAAAGCTGACCACACGCACGAGCGTGTGATCAGCTTTCAGAAGCCCCTACAAGAAGTCTTGTGCTGCACGAGCAGTGCTATGCACTGCAACACTAGGCGCAAGACCTAAAAATGAATGCATTATTGTGAAGAAAACGATACATTCAGAAATCTCTGAATACTGTGGTCACATTTGAGCTCATTGAACTTTATTAAAACCCTATTTAAGGTAGCAATGGTGCCTAGGGGGACACACCCCAATTTAAGGGGGTGCTACATTGTATCACAGAGTCCTGTGTCACCACCGTCAATGCCTGTACCTCCTGCTGCTGTCATATCCTGCCACTCCTGGTGAGATCACAGAGTCCTGTGTCACTGCCTGCAACTCCTGCTGCTGTCACATCCTGCCACTCCTGGCGAGATCACAGAGTCCTGTGTCACTGCCTGCAACTCCTGCTGCCACATCCTGCACTCCTGGTGAGATCACAGAGTGCTGCTGTCACTGCCTGCAACTCCTGCAGCTGTCACATCCTGCCATGCCTGGCGAGATCACAGAGTCCAGCTGTCACTGCTGTCACTGCCTGCAACTCCTGCTATAGTCACATCCTGCCGCTCCTGGTGAGATCACAGAGTCCTGCTGTTACATCCTGCACTCCTGATGAGATCTCAAAGTCCTGTCCCTGCCTGCAACTACTGCTGTCGCATACTGCACTCCTGTCACTGCCTGCACATCCTGCACTCCTGGTGAGGTCACAGAGTCCCGTGTCACTGCCTGCAACTCCTGCTGTCACGTCCTGCACTCCTGGTGAAATCACAGAGTCCTGCTGTTACCGCCGTCACTGCCTGCAATTGCTGCTCCTGTCACATCCTGCCACTCCTAGTGAGATCACAAAGTCCTGTGCCACTGCCTGCAACTCCTGCTGCTGTCGCATCCTGCCACTCCTGGTGAGATCAGAGTCCTGCTGTCACATCCTGCACTCCTGTTGAGATCACAAAGTACTGTCACTGCCTGCAACCACTGCTACTGCTGTCACATACTGCACTCCTGGTGAGATCACAGAGTCCAGCTGTCACTGCCTGCAACTCCTGATGCTGTCACTGCCTGCACCTCCAGCACTCCTGGTGAGGTCACGGAGTCCTGTGTCACTGCCTGCAACTCCTGCTGTCACATCCTGCACTCCTGGTGAGATCACAGAGTCCTGCTGTCACCACCGTCACTGCCTGCAACTCCTGCTGCTGTCACATCCTGCAACTCCTGGTGAGATCACAGAGTCCTGTGTCACTGCCTGCAACTCCTGCTGCCACATCCTGCACTCCTAGTGAGATCACAGAGTCCTGTCACTGCCTGCAACTCCTAATGCGGTCACATCCTGCACTCCTGGTGAGATCACAGAGTCCTGCTGTCACTGCCTGCAACTCCCGCTGCTGTCACACCCTGCCACTCCTGGTGTGATCACAGTCCTGCTGTCACATCCTGCACTACTGGTGAGATCACAGAGTCCTGCTGTCACTGCCTGCAACTCCTGCTGCTTCACACCCTGCCACTCCTGGTGTGATCACAGTCCTGCTGTCACATCCTGCACTACTGGTGAGATCAGAGTCCTGCTGTCACTACCTGCAACTCTTGCTGCTGTAACATCCTGCAACTCCTGGTGAGATCAGAGTCCTGCTGTCACTGTGCAAATCCTGCTGCTGTCACATCCAGCACTCCTGGTGAGATCAGAGACCTGCTATCACTGCCTGCAACTCCTGCCTCTGTCACATCCTGCAACTCCTGGTGAGATCCAAGTCCTGCTGTCACTGCCTGCAAATCCTGCTGTCACATCCTGCTGCTGTCGCATCCTGCACTCCTGGTGAGATCACAGAGTCCTGCTGTCACTGCCTGCAAGTCCTGCTGCTGTCACATCCTGCCAAACCTGGTGAGATCACAGTCCTGCTGTCACTACCTGCAACTCCTCCTTCTGCCACATCCTGCTAATTCTGCGAGGGTCACTTTGGGTCCTGCTGCCAATATGGTAACTCCTGCTGCTTTCAATTCCTACAGTATTGCTGATCTCTCGGAGTCCCGTTTCATCTATAGCTCTTAGTGCAGCTGTTCTCTGCATTTTCTGCTGCTGTCATCGCTTTCCCTTGCAAACTCCACTTGTTTTTTACAGATACCCTAACTTCTCTTACATGCACCTTTCTTACACACTGTCCCTCTTTTGCCTTCTTTCACATAAACAAGCATTCCAAAAATGGCCCCCTTTCCTACACTCACTGTCAAAGGCTAGGTGAGGAATCCGCTACTAAAGCAAGGTAAGTATCCCTCTGTAGAAAATGTTCAAATTGGTATATAGTATTCATTCATGCAAAACCTTTATTATTAGTGTGAGAACTCTAAGGAAACACAGATAGTTTAAGCTCAGCTTGCATTACGGTCATGGATTCCAATATGAATATATGAACATAGGTTTGCAGAAGTGAACAATCTATGACTATTTGTAATACTCTCTGAATGATCCTTAATTATATATGAAAATACATGAAAAAGAATGGAGGCAAAATTACTGATTTTGTTTAAAGCGAGCATTATTATAAATTCATTATGGGCAACTGTAAAAAATATCTTAGTGGCTCCATTATTAAAGACATTTGTAAAAGTGCACCCGCAGTTCTCAAACCTTGCCTGATGTAGATTCATGACTTTCAGAAATTCACAACAGTTTACAAAAGTTGGCTTGGAAGCCAAACTCAGAATGAACTTAAGGGGATTCCATTTTTGCCCGAGCAAACATACCTGTATACATTTGTTAACGCAAAAATCTGCACCACAAACAAATTCATGTATTAAAGCGTTTTATCCTTTTTTTTTTACGGGGGGGGGGGGGGGGGGGGTGTTAATATTTTCCTTCTGGAGACAAGTAGAGCCTTTCCCTATTTCCCCACCTTTTTTGGTATTTTCAACTTTTTCCAGGCCGGGAAATGGGTGGAGAGGAGTTGTTAAATTCATTCATATCTTGAACATGTTGTTTTGTCAGTATGCCCAAACTCACATGACACCTGAACCCTGAAACCACCACTTCCCCCATCCTAATTCCAGTCCCTGTGAATAGATTTCATCACATGAAAATTTTCATGTGACAAAATCCTTTTATGAGTGTAAAACCAAGTTTTATAGGTCTAAGTCAAACTACATGTGTAAGTAGCTTTGAGAATCGAGCACACACCATTGTGACCTGGCACGGCTTTGCAGATTGTATCTATTTGTAAAGTGAAACAAGTCACTCATCTAGTGCTTGGTACATGCTCACAAATATAGCGAGCTAATGAAGCGAGGCACAGTGACATGACGTGATCTGCACAAAAATTTAACACAATGTGGGTCAATCGAAGGTCACATTGTTAGTGGACTCGATGAGTCTGTTGTCAGTCTAGGAAATGGACCTCAAATACTATCTGGGTTTATTTAAAGTAATATTTTCTAAAATTGAGTGAATGCTTAACCCCTTGAGTGCGCACGACGTCTCCCGGCCGTCGTGTATTATGGTGGGCGTGTGCACACGACGGCCGGGAGCCGTCGTGTTCCCGAACGCCATTTCTCCTGCACAGCGGGAGAAATAAACCCGCACGCAAGGGGTTAAAGGTGAATTTCCCAAAGCAGTACACAGGACGCTTCCGCAAAATTTAAATTAGGAAAGAGAGTCATGTTACAATTAGAACAAGCATTGGCATAGCCAATAGGTGTCACTTTTGGGACCTTATAAGTATTTAGTTAGGCAGCACAATATCCTTGGTGCAACAACATCAACCGTTGCATGGCTAAACACTTATAAGGTCCCAAAGGCGAGACCAATTGGCTATGCCAATGCTTGTTTCACATGGTAACCTTTAGGCTTATGCTTCAGGTGGGTAAAATTACCGAATTTCAGCGCTTTTCCTAATTTCCTGGAGTTAAAATTACAGGCCAGACTGGTAAAAAAAAAAGAAAAACACACACAGTCAGGTGGGAACCCTACTTCTGCAGCACTCCAGCATATTTACATTGAATTTATTTGGGTTTACCCCCGTTTATTTTAACAGACAGAGTACTAACTAAACACGCAGTATTGCTTTTCAGCAGTGGTTGTTGTCGAGAACACTTCCTTTTAAAGTTTCACCTTTGCTTTGCGGCTTCCTTATCTAGAGAGGACACGCCTTAAAATGGATTGACAGCAGAACGTTGCTATAGGCTCGTCTGCACTGCTGTCGGCTTGCCAATGACCATGCAGCATTTGCAAACTTGGAAGAAGTGAGTTACATGCAACTTCTGCTTAGAGTTTTGCTGCGAGTAAAGAAAAACAGCTTACGTTTCATATAGCACTGATCCGTAAAAATGAAAGCGCTAAACACTGAAGCAGCCGAACATCTTTGCCTGGACTACATCGCGCACTATGAAGAAAGGTGGCTACAAGGAACACTGTACACACACAGCAACGGGCCTACTTGCTCTGGGGAAGGTCACTCCCGGTGAAGCACAGCAATTCACCAGCAACACTCTTCATTGCCTCTGGAAGGCCTTGTGTCTGCACAAGTCATTACTTTCTGGCTGATAAAATACCATTTAAGCCAAGACAAAATATTAATCACTTACCACCAGGCAGCGATTACTACAGCATTTGGATTAGTTAAGTATCACCCAAGTCTACCAAAAACAACATGACAGCAAATCCTGACACGTTTCGCTTTCATTAGTGCACTTTAGAGAATGATGTCTCATGAGCAGTTTGATGTAGTTCGGTGTTATCGGAATCAAGGTGGGAATAGACAAAGGATTTCATGACGAGGTTATGTCTATGAGTCAAGGAAATGTTATTTCACAGACTTGTGCAATCCGTGAAGAGAACAACATATAAAACACACTCATGCATCACATTTATATCTTTTGTAAATCACTAATCGTCAACAAGTAACCAATTGTGTAGAAGGTCAAGAATGCTGCGACTTTTCTGAAATACACTGTAGGTTGAGTGGGCCCTTTGTTGGTTGCCTCTTTAGCTATTTTTACTTGAAAGTACATCTTCGTGGTACTGCTTGCACCTGGTTTGTGCTGTAAAAACACGAACTTAACAACTGAGGGTGCAGTCCTGTTCCGGATTTCTTAGCAGTTATAGCACAAGCTTCTGCAGGTTTCTGGCAGGAAATGAGCCACTGGGAGAATTCTGGGCAGATCAACGAATGGATTGAACAGAAACAACTTGCACCTTACATCAGCCAATAAATGTGCTTGATTCATGTCACAGGCTTGCTTACGTCTGCTGAAGCAGTTCACTTCATGTGCAAAATTCCCCACTTATAGGCACATGTTGTTTTCCATCCCCGAAGCGAATGTCTTCATTCTTGGGGAGAAAGCGTGATTTAATGGCTTTAATTGCAGGGTCTGGAGCCACAAAATTTAGATTTGAATGTTTCCGAATGCAACTGACCAAAACGTGTGATCCTGGGAAATTTACTATATCATTCTGTGCCTCAGTTCTCATGTATGCCGTCAATTGGGAGCATTTTCATGCAAATGAGCTCACGTTGAGTACAATGCAAGACCAGCATCGCGGCACCGACGCTTTACTTCTAATGTTAAAAGTAAAGCACGGTACCGCGATATATCAAAAGTAAAGAGATAGATGTTTTTTTCTATTTCTTTACTTTTGGTATAATCGCAGCACCCGTGCTTTACTTGTAACATTAAAAGTAAAGCGTGGGTGCCGCGATGATACCAAAAGTCAAGAAATAGAAAAAAATATCTATTTCTTTACTTTTCCTATAATCGCGGCACCCGCCTTTTACTTTTAATGTTAAATGTAAAGCGCGGGTGCAGCGATTATACCAAAAGTAAAGAAATAGAAAAAAACATCTATTTCTTTACTTTTGCTATATTCGCGGCACTTTACTTTTAATGTTAAAAATAAAGCACCGGTGCCGTGATTAGCAAGCTAAAAATGCTACCGCCGCCCACAGCTTGCAGTGCATGTGCGCGAGTGGTGCGCGCGCAGCAGTAATCACGCCATATGGCGCCTCTGCTGAAACGCACGCCCCCCGCACATGCACTGCAAGCTGTAGCCGGTGGTAGCATTTTTTTAAAGCCCTTACTAAAGTCTCTCCGAGCAGTGCATGCGCACCGACTCAGCAAGGACCTAAAAATGATACATCTTGAACGCTGCTATGATCAGACGTCTGCGATAATGAAAGTGCTGGCAAAAGGCGAGTTTAGGTGTGTACTTTGAGACACAGCTACGAGGGGGATGGTGTGGTACAAGGAATGCACGTCCCCGTATGTCCGACTATCGATTGTTTTTATATTTCACAGTGGGACGGCGAGAGCACAGTCCCACTAAGGTCCCGGTTCAGAGAATTCCTTATGAACTCTTGTGAGTATAATTAAGCGAACAGAGATGAACTTAGGTTTAGGTCCTGGATGTTTTTACGTACAGGGAAATGGGTTATGGAGTGTGTTATTTGACAGCATGATGCTATGCAACTTGATTTGATCTGAGGCTATAAGGGAACTCACTTTTAAATACCTGACATACACTGGTGGAACAAGGGCTAGTGTTATATATTCCATTAATAATGAGGTGTCTGTGGGGTTTGGGGAGTGTGGCGACTCCAAGTGGGACGTGTGTGGGTTGAGTTACATGTACTGTCTGGGTTACAGTGAGAGACTGGCTGCATGTGGGTTAATGGGTTGAAGACATGATTTTCAGATTTGTAAGGAGGAACACACAAAGGTTTGGGAATACAAGATTGAGAGGTTTTGTCCTTTCTCTTCCCTTCTCTTTTTATAGGAATTTGCTCCCTCTCGGAAATTCCCAGAGTACGTAAGAATTGGATATTGTTCCACAGACTGAATAAAAAGGTAAACACCCGAATAGGGGTGAAGACCAGAAACGGGGGGCCAACACCCTGATGAATGCCAGAGCGATCCTTGTGGGCGCATAATATTGGCAGAAACATGTTGGTATTTGCAGTGGGGCTATAGGGGTCGTTACCTCTCCTTTATATCCCTGATCGTGTTTTTAATCCTACCAGGGGTTAACAGATAGAATAAAATATTAAGTGTTGACCCTTAGGTTGTTTTAAGTATATGTATCTGCACTGTTTGGTCCCGTCTCCCAGGGGAATACATTTCCCTTCTTTAAGTTGTGTCACGTTTTTTATGTGTTTTTTGTGGGTTCTGTCACTTTTTCTTACTTTTTCTACCCACACCACTGTTCTTCATCAAAAAACTTATCGCACTCCATCCAGAGTGCTGGTCTGCACCTGGATGTATGATGCGGCCCTATGATGAAGCATGACACTGCAAAGTGTGTGAGGGCAGTATTAAGACATTTATTGTCTTCCCCTTTTTAGGTCTCGCCTGACCCAGCGCATGCGCTGGTCTGGCGAGACTTATTGAGAGGGCTCCAAAAAGTGCTACCAGGCCAGCCTAGAGCTACAGTGCATGTGCGCGGCCGCGCGCGCCGTGCTGTACCGCGATTACTTTCAATTTCGCGGCCCCACGGCCGCTTGGCATAGCCAATAGCTCTCGCTTTTGGGACCTTATAAGTATTTAGTTATGCAACTGTTGCATGGCTAAATACTTATAAGGTCCCAAAGGCGAGACCTATTGGCTATGCCAATGCTTGTTTGTCTTGGGTTTGGGTGCATATGATATTTACCATTCCCATGTGGATAACTACATGAATGGTAGCACCTGTCTATCTTGGATCCCAGGGGATAGGATATTGTTTGCAGTACTTCTCTGTTGTGTGAGATTTAAATTCAGAACCCTACCATGATCAGAAAGCTGGCCTAAACAAAACCCATTATTAGACAGAAGGTCGGCATACTCTGAGCCTGTGAATAATTTAAGATTTGACATGAGCAGAGCCCTGGTATGTTTGGGAGTACTTGTTTTCAACAACAGTGGTCCCCAGAAAGTGAAATGGAAACCAAAGGAATGAATATAGGCTCAATCATAGCTATATTTAGTGGACTTGTCCAGCCGGCCAGAGGTCTGATATTTACTTGTAGGTTTAGGATATAGTCATACAAAACAATACATAAAATGGGACACAATCCTGTGTCCTACTTAGCCAGTAGAGTACATAAACAAGGGAGAAAACGAACAACAGGGGGCTCAGGCAAAGCTTTTCCGGTTTGTTACACAAGGAGAATATACAGTGTTACAAGAACTAATCACTACAAAACACCTTTAAGGTGTATTAGGGTGTCAACGGTGTTTCGATCCGTTTGAAGAATGAGTGGATCATCATCAGGACTTAAATAACATGCCTGTTAGATAGAGCCTCATTAGGCGCAATTCCAGAACGGGGGAACTTGGGCGGGGAGACGAGGGCTGTTATAATGGCGGCTCCAGATATGATGAATTCAAACTCGGATACGGGGGGGGAGTCACCTTCGCGTACTCCAACGGCTCAGTCGCCAGTATGTTGCAGGGAAGTTGCTCAATAGCAGGATTCTTCCGGATCGAAACGCCGTCGACACCCTAATACACCTTATAGGCAAAAAACCTTTTGTTCATTCCGCTGTAAAGGTGTTTTGTAGTGATTTGTTCTTGTAACACTGTATATTCTCCTTGTGTAACAAACCGGAAAAGCTTTGCCTGAGCCCCGTGTTGTTCGTTTTCTCCCTTGTTTATGTACTCTACTGGCTAAGTAGGACACAGGATTGTGTTCCATTTAGGTTTTGTTTTGTATGACTATATCCTAAACCCACAAGTAAATATCAGACCTCTGTCCGGCTGGACAAGTCCACTAAATATAGCTACGATTGAGTCTATATTCATTCCTTTGGTTTCCATTTCACTTTCTGGGGACCACTGTTGTTGAAAACAATTGTCTCCCAAGGTCCCTGGTCGACTTCTCTTGGGTTCCCTTGTTGTTGCAGAATATGTTTGGGAGTACAGCATAATCATAAAGGTGGTACCATAGAAGCTTTGTTAGGTGTCAATTAAAGGTAAAATAGGAGCCCCGGAATAATCAGAGAGGCTGTTATCAAAGCTTTGGTCTAATGGGAACTGTGCCATATTTCTCACTTCACAAAACCAAATGGTACAAGTGTATTTTTTTTTACAGGACAAGTAGATGTCTGAAGCATTCTGGTTCTTGGAAATACAGATTTGTAAACAATTCCACGACCCTGTAACATAATCAATTGTTTGTGTATATGTTTTAGGTTTACACATATAAGAACTTAACATTGATGGATTTATGTATCAGTGTACATATGTGTAGCATTAAGTATAGTAAAGTTATACTTGCCTCTATATACTCACCATCACCCAATTGAGCCTACAATATTTTTGCAGTAAGATATTTTATCTCTGTTTTCTGGTAATACCTCCAAGATCGGGGTCATAAGTTGGAGACCAGACTCACAGTGTATTTGGTGCGGATGTAACTAAAGCACTGACAAGATTCACTAGTTATAGGCACTGACCAAAATCCATCTGCTATGAATATTCGAATGAATTTTTGGGGAGTTTCCACAATGTTAGGCAAAGAAAGTTTTTCTTCTCAGAATACAGACCAAGGACTGAAGAAACGTGCCCCAGTACTCCAGCAAGTCATACTGCGGAGCGGTTTATGAGATCAATGGAGCGCCGATAGGAGGAGAGGAAATCCTTTAAGGGGATTATTTCTCCAAGCCCAGCAGGACAGAATGGATACTGAGTCGGTAACCTGAAGCTACGGTGGCTGGTGGTCCGCTTTCTTACACCAACAGCCTATTATCCCTTACTCACTGGATGACTTCCATTCAAAAGGTATTTAATTGGCCCGCTGGTAAATGAGGTCACAATGTGTGTCAAAGCCCTGCTGGCATCATTGAACGAAGGAACATTCTAGAAGGCATACTGTTAGTGTTGCGGAACTGGGCAAAGCAAGCAGTTCTTTTCTCTTCACTGGGTGGCCCATGTGCGTGCAGGGTGCCCAGGGCGCCTGTCCAGAATAAATAGTAATGTAGAACGTGTCTGCCAAGTGCTGTGGGCTGTGATACAAAGAACGCGGGCCTTCTGTAGGAAGCAGACATCTTGCTGCTGTTGCAGTTCTGCAAAGCGATAACGAATGCCTGAAACAAATGCGTAAAAGTATCCAGGGACAGACCCCATGGCAGCTCCCAGTTTTCTATTGCTATGTTACTAATACAAGATAAGACGGAAAGAGCACAAACGCTTTAACCTGCCAGGCAGTCACCTACACAGACTAGTCCAGAGCGCACCAATTAATGCAAGAAGGGATTACATACAAGGCTCACACAGTTTCAACTGTTATATCTTGTTACCTCTAGCTTCAGCGCTTGTTTCTGTTTGGTAACGGCAAAGGGTAGAGAAAGAAGCATGCTAGAAAAGTGTTCAGTCTCATTATGGAAGTAAAACAGTGTACAGAGGATAGAGTCAAACAGTACACACTGCCTCTCATGACTGTGCAGGCAGGTAAACCCGTTACTGGACTTAAATGTGGGAACTGAAGGCCTACTGAATAACCGAAGGTTTTTACTCAACATTAAAGGTAGAGAAGATAGGAGACACAAACCAAACGTACACATGTACTTTAGCCTACTAGCACCTGGGGATTTTTTTTTTTTTAGCAATTTGAGAACTGAGTGCCTTAACCTCAGCCAACACTTACAAAATGTTCTCTAAATATGTTAGCAGATTCTTTTTTCAACCAGAAAGTGTGCTTGTGAAAACACAGTCTTTAGAGAATGGTAGGGAAACAGGAATATTTCATAAAGTCATGAAATAAGCAAGGAAGCAAACGAGGTTGACTGGAAAGCCAACCAACCACAAGCAGTAAACTGACCAAAAGCTGACTGACCAGTCTAAGTTTCGGCTTTTGACACAAGAGGTCTTCAATTACAGACATTTGCAAGCAGTCTGTAGGAGAGACTAAAAACATGCTCCAGTTTCGTTGATTAAATGAAGAAGGGGACATCGGAGGAAGTGCATAAGCATGAGAGAAAAAAAATAGAGATCTACAACCGATACCAATTAAAGGGTCCTTCGAAGTCCAACTTCAGGCCGCACAAGGGCAAGGGATGTCTTACTTAACGCTTAAAACTGGAATCACAAATCACAGCCCGACAAATTAGCTGATCCCCGAAGGTGTGAACATTCTCTTTTTCTGCTTCATGTTTTTCCAAAAATGCTTCCTATCGCACTCACTGACTAGTTTCAGGGACGTCAGTGGCAGTCTCTGGACCTACTGTGGACCTTGTGATTGGTTCCTGAAGTCCCGGACAGTTTCCATGAAGCTGCTAGTTTCTAAGGAGTGTAAGGTCACGCCTCTGCGACCAGTAGGGAACTGTATTACTGATCTCTGTGCATAGTGTCTCGTTGCTTGGTCACACCAGAGCAGTGCATTTCTAATTCTGTGTCTCAAGAGCACTACCGATAAGTAGGAGGGACTGTGATTAACAAGGAAGGAGATTACTCAGTTATCTTTTTTTACTGCTCTGTATTATGACAATTTCCCACCAGATCCTCTCTGTAATAGAGCTTTGCACTGCTCAATCTGTGGCAAATACGTTACCCGAAACTGGTCCCAGGATGCCTGTTTCCGGTTCAGGGAAGACTTGGCTTGGCAGTTCGGGATGGACTGCTCCCATGGGGCACAGGGTCAAGACTGATTTGCATATAGCTGGGTCTGAACTGAGGTGGCTAAGTGAGCTAAAGAACGATGATGGATTCAACCCAGATGTGTGACTGGGGTGAGTGTCTGAAAAGGTTCAGCGCTCCGTATATCATCTCCTTGTGTTTGCAAATATCTTCCAATAACATGACCAGAAAGGTCAAGAGCAGCAGAAAAATAATTCCAAAGAGAAATATGGGTTGTGTCTCCCGTCATGTGCAAAATGATGGTCCGTAAGGCACAGGAAGCACCGCGGTACTGAGGAAGACAGCAGTCATGGTGACATTAATTTAAGAAATAAGAGGAACGAAGGAAAGCTGAGTATGTCACTAACAAAGCTAGTCTCAACCAGGATAAACTCAATAACCTGGCACGTTCAATTGACGGGAGCAAGCAAGTCCAAATATTTAAATGGAAATAGAACAGCAAGACTTAATTTGGTACTACAATCAAAGGGCAGCACTACGGTACCCGAGACAGAAACCATTTATATCACCTAGCCTCTCAAAGCAGACAGAATGTGGCCACCCATCATTCACCACATCATGCTTCCTGAAACATGGGTAAGAATATGAGGAGATGGAGCACGGACCCAGTAAAGTACTTGGGAATCTGGATCCATAGAGATCCGCAGGTAGTTATACAAACCAATTATGGTAGGGCAATCACACGACTAGAAGAGCAAGTGTCCAGATGAATAAAACTGCCATTATTGTTTGCAGACAGAATAGCCTTAATCAAGATGATCGTACTCCCGAAGTTTTTATATTTATTCGTGCTATCCCCATTCGGTTAACACAGCATTCCTTCACTACGCTTCGTACTTCACTACTTCCGCTCACATGGGTGGGTAGAAAACCAAGAGTGAAATGGGAGGTGTTAACGCTTCCATACAAGATGGGTGGGTTCACTGCTCCGGATTTACACTTATATTAACTCTGTGCTCAGACGCATTACGCCTACTATTGGCAGCAGGCTCCAGCTTTCATCCCACATGTGGCATGTGGCAGTGGAAGCTGGCGCTGTTCATCCAGTACCGCTCAAAGCCCTGATTGTAAACACTAGCACTATATTTGAAAAGGGAGAAATAGATACGGTGCAATGCACGGTCAACGCGTGGAAGGAGCTTGGGAAGAGGGCGCAAAGGCTCCCTTTATATGCTCCAGCTATGCCACTTTTGCACCATACCGGACTCTCTGTAACAAGTGAGGCTGGCGCACTTAAGATCCTACATGAAGCAGGAATACACACAATGGGAGATATATATCATGAAGGGAAGTTTATCGGAATCTCGAAGTTTGTAGAGGGAAAGGAGTTTCTGCAATGCTGATGTTTATATACAGATTACGCGCAGCATTACGGGCGCTATACCCATGCCTTCCTGGAGAGCCGCCCTCCTTAGGAGCGCTGCAGGGAATATACACAACGCAAACACGATCCAAACTTATCACTCATTTATATAGTGCTTCACAAATAGATGCAGCAACCGTTGGGATAGGTCCAATGGAGAAATGGAATGCTGTTCTATCTGAGCCACTGACAGAGGACGAATGGGGAACGTGTTGCAAATTGACAGGGCAGCTGACTGTAAATGGGAACCTTAGAATTATTCATTTTAAATATTTGCATCAAATGTATTATATGCCTGCGCAGCTTCATAAATATGGATTAAGAGACTCTGCATGCTGTGTACGATGTGGTGCGCACAACGCAGATTTCCACCATTTGGCATGGCCTGTCCTAAGATCTATGAGTTCTGGGTACAGGTCACACACACACTGACGAAAATGGTGGGGGAGCTGATAGATTGTACTATGCAAGTATGTTTGTTAGGAAATGTCATAAAGAACGAATCTAGTAATCGGAAATTGGTAGCTATAGCTTTATTGTTGGCGAAACGCAGAATCTCCATTCATTGGGGTGGCAGGCCTGCACCACAGCACAAACATTGGCTGAAAGATATGGTAAATTGTCAGGATCAACTCACCTGCTATGCTGAAGAATTACCATGTGCGTCTAAGCCACGTGAGATATGGGGTTCATTAGACTCCTATTTCATGTCTATGGTTGAGGACTTTCCTTCCATACTGCTCGAGATCTGTTATTGTAATCCAAACACTGAATGCACTTGAATTTTACCGTCAGGTTTTTATTGGAATGTATCAAATCATCAATGTGTGTTCTGTAACTATGTGTAAATACTGATGAAATGTATAGATGATTTATTATGAAAATTCAATAAATAAAAAGTAAAAAAAAAAAAAAAAAGACAGGAGTATTTTATTAATACTTTTCACTGATCAGGGAATTTTTCACAATTACTAAACGGTAGTAACAGCTGTCAGATGGCTTGTTTGTAGGGGTCACTGAAAGCCACACAAAGCAAGAACAGGTAATGAAATGTATAATACACATTGAATATACTCACATCTGTACTAAGGTACCTTCTCCTGAAAGCAGTTCAGAGTGGACAAGCAAAACGCATGCACAGAAGATAAATTGATAAACGAGACCGGGTAAAAGTTCCATCTTCCTATGGCAAACTTGCCCATGGTCATTTCTCCAGTAATCAAATTGAGGTTAACTACTAACATGCGCCCAAACAGAGAGGTATTGATTTGGGTGGGAGATGAAGATGTACTCCCAACAGAACTTTATAATGAACTACGGTAGGCAACTATAACCTGCCACTCCTAGTTTACTCCCTCTCCTCAGCGGTTACAAGGCCAGCCACTGGATCTGTATTTAGGCCAGTTACTGACTCACATTTAGCTACAGACTTCGCAAAGTAACCTCAGGTTCAATGTCATAATGAGCAGTCCAAGAGTTTGATATGGATGTCTGGATTAATCATTTATCACTAATCAACAAATTACACTTCAGAACAGGACCCTTCAATAGTCAAACCTGAGGCTCAACAAACAGTCAACTACTCTGTAAACTCTGCAGCTACACCTTGCTCCAGGTTGAATCAAGGAATTCAAAGAAATGTCAGGACAGTCCCATACACCAGTAAGTGATTTCAATACTCAAATGAGAACAAACCTCAGAAATGGAGCTTGGTAAAAAAACCAGAAATATGTTTCTCTCATTCCACCATGCACCAAACGTTGGAATGGTATTCAGGCACAGTACAGGGTCGATGAGGAGTTGGCCAACAATTCCCTAGGGGAGGGCTGTGGCCAGAAAATGGTCTAGGAGGAGAGAATTGATGGAAGGACTCAATCCCTGATCGAGGCCCTATTCCCATGACAATCTTTTTTGACTTAGCAACCGTTTTCCAGCCCCATCAAGATTGGCTTTTCCCTGTGCCTCCCAGCTTCAAAAATCGATCCAAAAGGATACCCAAATATCAGAGAAGGCAATGCACAGGGCAGAAGAGCAATACTGTAAAAAGCAAAGGAAACAGGAAGACTGAAAGATTGTTTGATTGAAGTACAACCTTGTTTGTGGTTTGGATATTGCAAGAACTACAAGAAAACCAGCACACAATTGCAACGCCTCCACTTGACTCTAAACTGGCAGGCTCCACGTGAACATGGCGTTTTGGGTCAGTCCTTTACACCTTAAAGCTGAAGCAGTTGGCTGTGGATCAGTGAAAAAGGAACAACTAGGTTCACAGCACAGCTCTTTGCTGTCCCCCGCCCACTTGCTTCAGAACTATTCTTATTAAAATCGTAGCTCTTCTCCTCTGCAAAGCACCTCTGCTGCTTAATAACTCCATGAGATAAAGGACAGAAGTGTAAGCTGGCAGTCTTCTGATGGAATACCAGTCCTGTACTGCTGTTAAGTAGTGAGCAACCAACCACTGTAGGGACAGAATAATTATTAATGCCTTGTCCATATGCAGCAGAGTCAATGCATTACCTGCCCTATTCAAAGAGAACTATGATCGACCTGCTGTGCTCATATCGAGCTTCACCTATAAATCAATTGTTTCACCCAAATCCAGCTCAACCTATTAAATAAATGTCATGGTCTGGTCCAACACAATTAACAAACAATGACACATTACAAGTCTCATACGAAGTCATGCACATTTCGAGCGGGACCAATGAATTAAGGTCTTACCAATAACCATATTTAATGGGACTAAGAGAAGCTCAATGTTTGGGCACAGAACCAAACAATCCGAATCAAGCATTAGGAAAAGACTGGACCATTGTTATGCGCCTCTTCATTGCCACCCCAATTGGTGCCCACTTGCCAGCTGCACTTAATAAACATTTGTGATCTCCTTATTTACCTTCAAGTGGTATATTATAAAACCCATTCAACAGAACAACCAAACTGTCATAACTGCCATTTGTTCGAAAGAGAGCACATACACCGATTTGGGTCTTAAACTTAACACAAACTAGCTCAGATGATAGCAGTGGCTCTTAGATGAACCAAGAGTGCATTTGCAACCTACACTGTGCTTGATAAGCCTTCAAAAAGAATAAGTGATGGACAGAATGCAGAACAATGTCATACATTCACCCCAGTACAGAGATCTGGGCCTAAATCCATCGTATTTTTGCTCACCATGCCATTCCAGTTTGGACCCAGCCATATGCAAATCAGTCTTGACCCTGCGCCCAATGGGAACAGTCCAGCCCGAACTGCCAGGCCAGGTCCTCCCTGAACTGGAAACAAGCATCCTAGCATCGGTTTCGGGCTTTCACCTCTCATCAGCCAGGATAGCTTGACTCTAGTGGCATGGAGAGCACGGGACTCACGTCTGGGCATACCCATCCCAATCGGGCTGACAAATGCAAAAAGAACAATTGATGGACAGAATGCAGAACAATGTCATACATTCACCCCAGTACAGAGATCTGGGCCTAAATCCATTGTTTTTTTGCTCACCATGCCGTTCCAGTTTGGACCCAGCCAAATGCAAATCAGTCTTAACCCGGCGCCCAATAGAAACAGTCCAGCCCGAACTGCCAGGCCAGGTCCTCCCTGGACTGGAAACAAGCATCGCCCTAAGTTGGATGGGTATGTCCAGAAGTGGGTCCCTTGCTCACTGTGCCACTGGATCCAAGATAGCCTGGCTGAAGAAGGGTGACATACCCTAAAAACGGTCCCAGGATGCTTGTTTCCAGTCCAGGGAGGACCTGGCCTGGCAGTTCGGTCTGGACTGTTCCCATGGGGCACAGGGTCAAGACTGATTTGCATATTGCTGGGGTGGCGTAGTGGGCAAAAGAACAATGGATTTAACCCAGGTCTTTTGATTGGGGGATAATTTTTGCATTGTCAGCATTCCGTCCATCATATGTTTGCTGTGACAAGGCTTCAAGGCATTATATGACCTTAGGAAGTTGACATCCAAAATGTCCCTAGTATGGAACTATGCCCTCACATTTAATCACTCTGTCATATGAGGAAAGACTCATGTCTGAGGTTCGGAAATGTGCTATAAAGAAAACTACATGTCCAAAGTAACCATGTGATTGATTTCATTTCGGATTAATTTTTTTAACTAAAAATTCCTCCTTGTCCAATACTTGATATCTATTCCTAGCACATTACCTCTGTGTACTTGGCCTTTACATAACCCCAGAGCTACCCCAAGACAACACAGGACACTTAACAAATTCCAAGAAAAAATACAATTGAAAAGGGTTGTTCCGGTAATGCCATTAAAGGTGTAATCTACAGTACTATCCTCCTGTTTAAAAACTGCAATGGCTTAGTTGAGCTTTCCCCCAAAAAAGCATTTCAAATAAAGATATATATATTGTTGGACCCGGCCTCGTGGCGTGGTCCTTAACCCCCTGGATTGTGCCCGTTCCCCGCCCCGGCCGTCACGGGCCACCCGTCTGAACTGCACCAAGGCCCTTCACCCGGAGCTGCACGTGGTCGCATACTCCTCATGGCTCCGCCATCTTGTTGGCATCCACGTCACACCGTGCACCAGCCGGCGCGACCCCGCTCAACCCGGCCTCGACCCCAGCGAAGCCCCGACATCGAGGCACCACGAACTAGCCAGGGGGTGCCGCAGGAACCATTCATCGCCCCCGGCGGAGGACAGTATCGATGGGACCCCCAACTGTCCTCCCCTCTCGAGGTGTGATCGCCCTGCAACTCCCATGGGCCTGGCGCCTCTCCTGCTGGGCGTCTGGCTACCTCCACCCGGCCACTCCGCCCCCTCGGGCGCATAGGTCTGGACATCAAAGGGCTCCAGACCTATATCTGGGGCGACCCCACCACAGCTCGGCAGTTGTATCCCGGAGTCGAGAGCCCTGCTGATTGAATCGCGGCTGACCCTACGGAGAAGAACTCTTGTCGGAACCATCACGAGCCCTGCTGACTGCGTCGCGGCTCCTTCTTGTGAACCCTTTCTGAACCACCTGGAACATCGGAGCCCTGCTGACGCTGTCGCGGCCCAACCTCGCTGAAACCTTCCTCAGAGCCCTGCTGACGACGTCGCGGCCCGAGCTGAGCAGAAACCATCTTGAGAGCCCTGCTGATTGAATCGCGGCTCTCCACGAACTGTACGCCAGAGCCCTGCTGACGCCGTCGCGGCTCGACCCATCCGAGATCCGGAGGTCCTCCAGCTTGAGGATAAGAACTGGGCCCCAGGTACCCTCGTACCGCACTCCTGCCAAAGACTGTCCCGCTACCCCTACCCTTCCAAAGAGACACTGAGACTTTTGGTGGATCCCTCGATCCCTTCGTGTAAATATTGACCTCGTAACCTTTTTATTGCTGATAAAGAATTGCTTGTCTTGAGACAACCTCCTTGAGTCCGGTGTGGTGGTGTTACTGTGCTAGTACGTGATAGGAGAAGGATCTCTCAGGAGACTTCTCGGCAGCGCTCGGCTACTTCGTGCAGTGAGAGGGCCCCCCTTGGTGGTCTCACCGACTCCTCGGGGTCCGCCTTCCAACATTTGGTGGCCAGCGACGGGATCCGAGCCGAACGCAGTACGTACCAGCCAGTACCCACTAGCTACCCATCCAAACGAATAGCATCATGAGCAGCCAGGAAAACAACGCGACAATGGAGTTCCAGCCCGAACGGCTGGAAGAATATACGCACAAAGAATTAAAACAGTTCTGCAAAGACAAAGGCATTGCAACCACCAGCCTAGGTACCAAAGAAGAGATGCAGAAAGCTCTGAGGGCATGGTTGGAGGCCGGGGCAGGCCCCTCCCAGGAAGAAGGGCCCTTGCCCCTGACGGAGACCACAGCAACCGCACTGACTCCGGCAACCGGAGGAAGAAAGAGCCTAGAAACCGGCCTCTCCGAAGAAGAAATACGAGAGCGGGAAAAGGTCCGGAGCCACGAGCTAGAGCTCGCCCGACTGCGGCTGGACGGCGAACTCCAGCTGGCAGAAAAGAAACTGGCCCTCGAGCAGCTACGCCTTCAAGAAGAGATAGAAGAGAAGAGACGACACCGGGAGTTGGAGGAAAAGAAACTAACTCTTGAGCACGAGCGCAGTCTCAAGGAGCTCGAGATCAAGGCCAAGAACGGAGGGACCGACACCCCCAGTACTAGAGACACTCTACCGCCCCCCGAGGCCAAGGTACATATCCCGAAAGAGGTCGTCAAGGAGTATTACAAGAATGACGACATCCAACAATGGTTTAAGGCCTACGAGGTGGCCATGACCTCCCATCGGGTGCCCCGAAAAGACTGGGGCGCAGGCCTGTGGGGGCGATTCCTGAGTGAAGGGCGGGACACGCTGCTCCAGCTACCGGAGGAGGTGATGACCTCCTACGATCACATGAAGGAGGCCCTGCTCACCCGCTACGGGCTAACAGCGGAAATGTACCGCCAGCGGTTCAGAGACTGCAAGAAAATCCCGGGTACCACATGGGTGGAATATGTGGACTTTTTCAGTCGGGCCCTAGAAGGGTGGATCAAAGGAAGCAAAGTAACCACCTACGGGCAGCTGGTCGACCTCATCGTGTGGGAACATCTTTCCAACAATTGCTTCGTGGAACTGAGACAGCACCTCCTCGACAGCAAAATGACCGACCCGCGAAAACTTGCCGTCGAGGCCGATCGATGGGTCAACTCCCGGGTCCCCCGGAGCTCAATGGGGGAGTACCAGAGGAACCCCAACGGACCCCCAGGCCAGCGCGGTGGGGGGGGAGGGCCGAACAGGAACCGAGACCCTCCCGCCGGGGCCCCCAGGAGCCCCCCTCGAGGGCCACCGCAGCCACATCTCTCCCCGAGCCTAGCTCGAAGGGTGGGCCCGGCCCGGACCACGGCCACCAGTGACCTGCTATGGCTGCCAACAAACCGGACACTTTGCCAGCGATCCGGCCTGCCCTCTGAACCGAAGAAACGGGGCCGGTGGGCCCCCGCCCCGGCAGCTGACAGCCGCCGCCTTGGGGGGAGGAGAAGAGGAAGAGGAGGCCCTCGACCGAGAGAACACTGAGTGGGAGCCGGCAGCCATGTCCCTGGTCTGCCTGGGTAGCCGAGAGATGGTACCCTGCACCCCCATCCCAACCAACACCCAGAAGTACCGGCAGCAGGTCACGGTCAACGGACAACGGGCCGAAGCCCTTCGCGACACAGGTGCCAGTATCACCGCTGTCCGCTGCCACCTGGTGAACCCTGAACAGATTCTACCGAATGTGCTGCGCCCCGTACGGACGGCCGACAACAGTGAAAGCCTATGCCAGATGGCCCTGGTCCCCTTCGAGTGGGGAGGGGTGACGGGCCTGCTGAAGGTGACGGTGCGCGACGACGCCCCGGTCGACTGCCTCCTGGGGAACGACTTGGAAAGTTCCCCCTGGGCTCAAGTAGAACGACGAGAGCACCTCCGAATGTTGGGACTGGCTGATTGGGCCTGCGCCATCACCCGGTCCATGACCGCCCAGGCCCCCCGCTCATCCTCGACCTCCGGGACCGCCCGACCCGAGGGGCTCACACCCCCTCCCACCAGCAGCGAGGAGGAGGCGGACACCGGCCCTGGGCCCAGCGAATCCTCCCCCGAAGAGATGGCTTCTCCGAGCGCCCTACCAGAACTGACGCAATGGCAACACGAAGGGGGCCCCACCCGAGAGCAGTTCCAGCAAGAGCAACAGTCCTGTCCCTCTCTCGAAGGGGTCCGACAACAGGCGACCGCGCAAGCCAACGGTGACCAGACCGGCACCCACTGGATCTTCTGGGCCGAGTGCCTGTTGTACAGTGAACAGAAAGTAGCAGAACTCGGGGCCAGCCGCGTGTTGGTGGTCCCCCTCCGCTTCCGGGAGTTCCTTCTCAACCTGGCCCATGACGTGCCCCTCGCCGGACACTTGGGGCAAGACAAAACGTACAGTCGTCTGGTGACCCACTTCTACTGGCCCCGGATGCGGAGAGATGTGGACAACCACTGCCGGTCCTGCCAGACCTGCCAAGCCAGCGGAAAGACGGGGGGTCGGGTCAAGGCCCCCCTCCAGCCCTTTCCCGCCGTCAGCACCCCGTTCGAGCGGGTCGGAATCGATATTGTGGGACCCCTGGACCCCCAAACCGCCCTGGGCCACCGCTTCATCCTGGTCCTCGTGGACCACGCCACCAGGTACCCGGAGGCGGTCCCGCTAAGAACTATAACGGCCCCTGTGGTAGGCCGGGCCTTGATGGGGATCTTCTCCCGAGTGGGATTCCCCAGCGAAGTGGTGAGCGACCGCGGCACGAACTTTATCTCCAGGTACATGCGGTCCCTGTGGCAACAGTGCGGGGTCACATACAAGTTCACGACCCCCTATCACCCTCAGGGGAACGGACTGGTTGAGCGGTTCAACCGAACATTAAAAGGGATGATCCAGGGCCTGGAAGAACCCCTCAGGCGGAAATGGGATGTCCTGCTGCCCTGCCTCCTGTTTGCCTATCGGGAGGTCCCGCAGAAGTCCCTGGGGTTCAGCCCGTTTGAACTATTGTATGGACACCCGGTCCGCGGACCGCTCAGCCTGGTCAAGGAGGGCTGGGAGATGAAGCCCCGAGGCGCCCCTCCTGACGTCTACCGATACCTCCTGACCCTCCGAAACCAGACCCGCAAGTTCCGAGCCATGGCCGAAGCCAACCTCGAGGCCAGCCAGGAGGACATGAAGCGGTGGTACGATCGCAACACCTCTACTGTAGAATTCGAGCCAGGTCAGAAAGTATGGGTCATGGCCCCGGTCGAACCCGGCGCCCTCCAGGACAAGTGGACTGGGCCCTTCAAGGTGGTGGAGAAGAAAAGTCCCGTCACCTACCTGGTCGATCTGGAGTCCCCCCGGAACCCCCTCC
Source organism: Triturus cristatus (assembly GCF_964204655.1). Classification (NCBI taxonomy): domain Eukaryota; kingdom Metazoa; phylum Chordata; class Amphibia; order Caudata; family Salamandridae; genus Triturus; species Triturus cristatus. The sequence continues at coordinate 122,146,869 of NC_140594.1, read as the reverse complement.
GGGTCCTACATGCTAACAGGCTAAAACCCCACTTCGCCCGGACCGAACTGAGCCTGCTGCTGGCGACCGACGAGGGGGGCGAGGACGACTCCGAGCCCTTGCCCGACCTCTTGCAATCCGACATTCACGATGGATCGATCGAAGGGGTCCAACTCGCCTCGTCCCTGACCCCGGAACAGCGCAACGACTGCCAGCAATTACTGCGGGACTACGCAGCCCTCTTCTCTCTCACCCCGGGGGTGACTCACTGGTGCGTCCACGACGTCGACACCGGGGAGAGCCCCCCCATACGACACAGAGCCTACCGGGTGCCTGACCGAGTGCGGGCCTGCATCCAGGCCGAAGTAGCGAAGATGCTGGCCCTGGGGGTCATCGAGCCTTCCGACAGCCCGTGGGCCAGCCCTGTCGTCCTGGTGCCCAAGGCCGCAGCTCCCGGTCACCCCCCGGAGTTGCGATTCTGCGTGGACTACCGAGCCCTGAATGCAGTAACCAAGACAGACGCACACCCGATACCCCGGGCCGACGAACTCATCGACCGCCTAGGGGCCGCTCGCTACTTGAGCACGCTGGACCTCACCGCCGGGTACTGGCAAATCCAGCTCACCCCCGGCGCCCAAGAAAGATCCGCCTTTTCGACTCCGGATGGGCATTACCACTTTCGGGTGATGCCCTTCGGAATGAAGAACGCCCCGGCCACCTTCCAAAGACTGGTGAACAAGGTTTTGGCCGGGCTTGAGGCCTTCAGCGCGGCCTACTTAGATGACATTGCCGTGTACAGCAACCACTGGGCCGAGCACCTCCTTCACCTGAAGGCCGTCCTGGCCGCCCTCCAGCAGGCCGGGCTCACAATCAAGGCCAGCAAATGTCAAATCGGCCACGGATCCGTGACCTACCTGGGCCATCAAGTGGGGAGCGGTCAGGTGGCCCCCCTCCAAGCGAAGATAGATGCCATCCAGACCTGGGAACCCCCCACTACCCAGACCGCTGTCCGGGCCTTCCTGGGCCTCACCGGATACTACCGGCGGTTTATCCGGGACTATGGGAGCATTGTTGGCCCCCTCACAGAGTTAACGTCCAAAAAGCAGCCCAAGAAGGTACACTGGACACCCCGCTGCCAAACAGCCTTCGACACCCTAAAAACAGCCATGTGTACTGCTCCGGTGCTGCAGGCCCCGGACTACCAGAAGGAGTTCGTGGTACAGACGGACGCCTCCGAGTATGGGATCGGGGCCGTCCTATCCCAAGCCGACGAAAAGGGGCTCGACCGACCAGTGGCCTTCATCAGCCGACGACTACTGCCCCGAGAGCAACGCTGGAGCACTATTGAGCGTGAGGCCTTCGCTGTGGTGTGGGCCCTCAAGAAGCTCCGGCCCTACCTCTTTGGCGCCCACTTCCGGGTCCAGACCGACCACCGGCCCTTTCAATGGTTAATGCGAATGCGGGGCGAGAACCCCAAGCTGCTGCGATGGTCCATCTCGCTACAAGGGATGGACTTTGACGTCGAACACCGGCCCGGCAATGACCACGCCAACGCCGACGGCCTGTCCCGCTTCTTCCGCCTTGACGAGGAGAATCCCCAAGGAGATGGGTGACTCTCCATGCCTTCGGCTGGGGGGGGGGGGGACGCCTGTTGGACCCGGCCTCGTGGCGTGGTCCTTAACCCCCTGGATTGTGCCCGTTCCCCGCCCCGGCCGTCACGGGCCACCCGTCTGAACTGCACCAAGGCCCTTCACCCGGAGCTGCACGTGGTCGCATACTCCTCGTGGCTCCGCCATCTTGTTGGCATCCACGTCACACCGTGCACCAGCCGGCGCGACCCCGCTCAACCCGGCCTCGACCCCAGCGAAGCCCCGACATCGAGGCACCACGAACTAGCCAGGGGGTGCCGCAGGAACCATTCATCGCCCCCGGCGGAGGACAGTATCGATGGGACCCCCACCTGTCCTCCCCTCTCAAGGTGTGATCGCCCTGCAACTCCCATGGGCCTGGCGCCTCTCCTGCTGGGCGTCTGGCCACCTCCACCCGGCCACTCCGCCCCCTCGGGCGCATAGGTCCGGACATCAAAGGGCTCCAGACCTATATCTGGGGCGACCCCACCACAGCTCGGCAGTTGTATCCCGGAGTCGAGAGCCCTGCTGATTGAATCGCGGCTGACCCTACGGAGAAGAACTCTTGTCGGAACCATCACGAGCCCTGCTGACTGCGTCGCGGCTCCTTCTTGTGAACCCTTTCTGAACCACCTGGAACATCGGAGCCCTGCTGACGCTGTCGCGGCCCAACCTCGCTGAAACCTTCCTCAGAGCCCTGCTGACGACGTCGCGGCCCGAGCTGAGCAGAAACCATCTTGAGAGCCCTGCTGATTGAATCGCGGCTCTCCACGAACTGTACGCCAGAGCCCTGCTGACGCCGTCGCGGCTCGACCCATCCGAGATCCGGAGGTCCTCCAGCTTGAGGATAAGAACTGGGCCCCAGGTACCCTCGTACCGCACTCCTGCCAAAGACTGTCCCGCTACCCCTACCCTTCCAAAGAGACACTGAGACTTTTGGTGGATCCCTCGATCCCTTCGTGTAAATATTGACCTCGTAACCTTTTTATTGCTGATAAAGAATTGCTTGTCTTGAGACAACCTCCTTGAGTCCGGTGTGGTGGTGTTACTGTGCTAGTACGTGATAGGAGAAGGATCTCTCAGGAGACTTCTCGGCAGCGCTCGGCTACTTCGTGCAGTGAGAGGGCCCCCCTTGGTGGTCTCACCGACTCCTCGGGGTCCGCCTTCCAACATTTATATACATATACACACACACATATATATATATTTTTTTTAAAACGTAAAATGATGGAATATTTAGTGTTTTGTAACACATCCAAGGAAGTTAAGAACAAATTCAATAGTAATAAGTAAAGACAAGCATTTACAATGCAATGGTCTCGGCATTGGTAAAGTTAGAGCTATTGGCATTGCTCATGACATTATTTTTGTTTATGTTTTTGTTTTTAAAACATTTAAAGGAACGGCATTGTCATGAGCAATGCCAATAGCTCTAACTTTAACAATGCCGAGACCGTTGCATTGTAAATGCTTGTCTGATTATCTAGTAGTTAAATTCAGTGGGGTACACCCAATAGTCACGAATATCCATGTCTCCCATGAAGATTTAGCTTTACATAAATAGTATGGGTCGGGATGGACAGGATAGCAGTGGTTTCAAGGGCCTTATAGAACATTTGCAACCCGCAATCCCTAAGGGCAAGTGTTCATCCAGAAACTAAAACATGTTTCCTTAAAGTCTGTCCAAAACGCAAAAAACAAGTGTAGCCACTGATATTAAGTCACAGGATCCTTCACCCAACACAATGGTTGCCCTGACACCTACGTGGAAATGGTTTCCAAAAGTACACAGCAAAAGAATTGCTCTGCATAAACTGTTTGATTTTAGAGAATATCACAACTTCACTGAATAAACGAAACCCACTTAAAAGGATTTACAAATAAACCTGTTCATCAGCTCAGCTGGCAAAAGTCGGTAACACGTATTAAAACGGGATACAGATGTCAATATGAAATAAAACCAAAAGGACACGTTTGTAAACAAAACAACTTTATTGGTTATCCGGCTTATACGATGTAATTAAGGCCTTGGCATCAACTTAAACTAGATAATTAATAGCATTCTGGCAGGATGAATGACTTGAGACGGCAGGCTCCGCCATTTCCTACAAATTGTAAAGTACTGACACTTCCGTGTTAAGAGAAGTTCAAGGCTGTGTCCCAGGACAGGCAACTGATCACAAACATTAAAGACGAATGTTTAAATACGCCAACGATGAAGTTAATGTTTGGCTTGTTGACACATTTGCACTTTCCTAGCAGGGCTGTGGTCAGTTCGCCTGCGAGTCTGAGAACTCTCACCGCCTGAGAAGGAACCGGAGAACCCTTACAGCAGAGAAACAGTACGACGGCAGCAGACAATATATGAAACTACAACAGAGTTTGTTTTGTCCCCATAACCGAAAGAAGGGACGAAACGGAGACGTTTCATCTCCCACGTCACATTATCTCGCACACAAAAAACAGTTTGGACACTTTGGACTGGGCGGTCCATAAGTGGTCAGCGGATACCGAACAGTGGGCTTATCTATTTTTTTTGACACTTTGTTATTTTAGCAGGAACAAGTCTTGAGTAATTAACGGGGAGGGATCAGGTGTCACCGATTTGAGAGGCCACGGAGGCAGTATTTAGCCCCACCTGAGATCCATGAAAGATTGCAAACATAAACCACCGTCGCCATAAGATAGCAATCCACGGGCAACATCGGATCCACTTACAAGGAGCCCACATTTTTATTAAATATCATTGCCATCATTGGAAGTAGTGACAGTAGAATCGGGGGTACCCGCAAAACCTAAATTGAGGGGGAAACGTTCGGAGCTCAACTCAACAAAGAGGAGGCGACGAACTGCTCCGCAAATCGGCCAACTCAAACGCAGGTGATAAACAAACCATGCTCACCTTCCAACACCAGATCACTTCGCACCACCATCTAAACAATGGCGTCCGCCTTTTAAGTAGGGGGAGGGGTAAAGCGGACGTAGTTGTCACGTGAGGTCGCCCCTACCCTTCCACGCGCAGTATACTTTACTCAGGCGGAGCCTCTCTCCGGGCAACCGTCATAGATAACAGAAAACGCCAAAAACAAAAAAAGGACTACACAATCATTAGCAAGAATACAACGGACCCGCAAAACCTAAATTGAGGGGGAAACGTTCGGAGCTCAACTCAACAAAGAGGAGGCGACGAACTGCTCCGCAAATCGGCCAACTCAAACGCAGGTGATAAACAAACCATGCTCACCTTCCAACACCAGATCACTTCGCACCACCATCTAAACAATGGCGTCCGCCTTTTATGTAGGGGGAGGGGTAAAGCGGACGTAGTTGTCACGCGAGGTCGCCCCTACCCTTCCACGCGCAGTATACTTTACTCAGGCGGAGCCTCTCTCCGGGCAACCGTCATAGATAACAGAAAACGCAAAAAACAAAAAAAGGACTACACAATCATTAGCAAGAATACAACGGAAGCACATTTCTCACTTACTACTCGACTTGGAGTGAAGAAGTGTGAGTTTAGCACGGATATCCAAGTGGACGGGGATGACACACCACCGCCTTTCTCCGAGGCACAGCAGAAAATGCCTCGGAGAAAGGGAGTGTCCTTTTCGGATTGGGGGGCGTGTTTTGCTGTTGTCTCCTCCCGGAGACTTCTCGCAAAAAACACGCCCCCCGATCCGAAAAGGACGGGGCTTCAACGGAGTGACTGGACCTCTTCTCCAGTGGCTGGCCAGCATTTAAGAGGCCAGCCAATGGAGAACAGGAGAGAAGAGGGGCGGGTGCAAGCCCCTCTTCTCAAAGTCACTCAAACTCATTAAATCTCGGAGCGAGACTGCGCAAGCGCAGCCTTTCGCAGCCGAGACCTAAAAAACTATGCAGGAAAGATAACAAAGTAATAAAAAATATATAATCATACAGCTATCCACCAGTCAGCAAATGTCGAGATAGGGATGCAGAAGAAAACTGATAGAGACGGTGTTCGGGAGTAACAAGACAGACAGAATACTCAATTACTTAGCACTGCATTTTAATAAACTAGCAAAGTATGTATCGAATTCATCAGCTTGGCATCCAGGGTACTCTATCAGTTGGGCATCACTGCAGACACAAACTGTGAAAAAACACTTCAGTGGTAAAATAGAATTTGAATAATCTTCACCACACTGAAGTCTCTATACAAGAAAATGCAGACGGGAAAAACTACTGTTGTTGATTTTGGTCAATTCCAACATGCCCCACAGCTTCCCTCCATTAAAAAACAAATCAACAGATCTTAACCAAAAGAAGCAAACTTGATGTCAACATTTAAAAGCTAAATTAATTACGGACAATGTAAGAACTAACTAGAAAAATCTGAATATGAATACATGCCCTTCCCATTATCTCTGCATTAGGTAGGTAATTCTTTAGGTAACAACATATCAAGGTGTTTCTGAACAACCACATAAAAGAAAGGCAAATAAATTAGGACAATATGGTCAGACAAGCGCCTGCTCTCTCAAATCAGACAGCCTAGGATCTCATTGACAAATGCTGAAGCCATAAACTATAGATACCTTTTAAGGAGCCTCTTGATGTCAACAGAAGTATCTTTTGATAGCTTCACACAACACAAGTATGTAAAACGCAAATTTACTCAGAGAAAACCATGAAACCATTTCCTCATTCTTAAATGTGTGCATTGAGTAATTGCTTCATCCATTCCAGGACTAACCTCCACTTCATTTGCAAGCTTTGGTGGAATTTCTATTCCTCGTCTTTCAAGCTGGAGATCCTGGTACTTCCCATACTGTCTGTATCCAACGTATCCACCACCAGTGCCCAGCAGAACGTAGAGCGGTCGTATTCGCAATGCAACTGCGGCCGATGCTGCATGGAGCTTCCTTGCATCTGAAATTGTCAAAACAAAGAGCAGATGTAGGATAAGTAAACACAATCCAAAATGTAGGAAGAACAATCTTCTTTTCATTGGGGTCCTAAACAGACCACACATTGAAGAGCAAGCAAGAGTCTAACAGTATAATAGCTATGATGATTTTCTTAGTGTTAACTATAGTTTCCAATGTCCCCAATAATATAAATTCCAGGAGTTGGTGACCAAATGAGCAACTAACCCAGGATCACAGTCACTGGAACATATTTCACATTCAAATTTTGAAATGGAAATAGAGCATCAAAAATAAAGAAAAGAGAAACAGATAAGAAATAGCAAGAACAAAAACATATGATCAAAAGTTTGTGAGCTCAGGGTTTAGGGATGAGGTCACTGAGAAGCTGAGGGTTAAACTAAGGTGTGAGGCATGATAAAAACCAAGCTGTCCAGGTTAGAGTTGGTGTTAGAGTTCGAACTGGGGCAAGAGTTAGGGATTGAGAAGAGGACTGGTTTAAGTAGGGGTTGGCTCTGCGTTTGGATTAGAGTAAGGAAAGGTGGATGGTGCGCACATACACGTGGCGCACAATAATTGCATCATTTAACGTTTTCATGTGGTAAAGAAACAGAGAGATTGTCTTTCTTCAAACACTAAATCTCATACATTTCTACACCATGGATAAATAACAATTTAAGCATTTTCTCAATTCATTATTCATGTGAAAGCAAAATTAATCAAAAAGTGACAGTAAAGAAAAATAAAAAAATGAAAGAACGCACAGAGAATTACATCAATACATATGAGAGTGTTTGAACTTAAATGCATTTAACGCATGATTAATTTGTATTTGCGTCACGGGTATCACGGTCATAATAACAGTACTCATGCTGCCACAAATATAACATATATTAGGACATATGCAGCCTGTCTCAAGACAGCGTCAATACAAAATAAGAATTACGCCCTTAGTGAGTAGCAGTGATTGTTTCTTATCACCTTTCCAGCCATACTTCCTGAAGACAAGTGGACATCATTAATAATTACTGAGTCGGGGGGAGGAGCCTAGCGCGCAACCAAGATGGCCGCGTAGGTGCGAGGCTCCCGAGGACCTCCGTGACCTCCTACACATATCCTGAAAATATCCTGTCCTAGATGAGGGGACTGTCTTGGTGAGCCCGAGCTGAGGTGGCACCCGTTTTCCGCTTCCAAATTGGACCTCGGACACCGGCGGGAACATCGATCGAGGTTTGCGGCCTTCTCCACGCCGGACCCCGGATTGGATCTGTGGGGTCATCCGGAGACAAAGTGAACAACAGCGGCGGCGGGCAGGGCTCGGCGACTCGCGTACCCCGCACTTTCACTTTCGCTTTTGCACCCTCCTTGCTGTCTTGGCGAGGTTGGGTCGCGGGGCGCAGTGAGGTGGTGTGGCCTCGTTGGGGTACCCTGCCGGCCCGCCGGCTGTGATCCACCCCGCAGGTCTGTGGTGGCCCCCCCGGAGCCCGTGACCCGGTTTCCCTGCCCTTTACGACGTGATTGGCACGATCGGGGGACTGGAACCATGTCCACAAAGCAAGATGGCGACCAGGCAAAGGTGAAATCGACCCGACGTGGCGCAGCCCAGCAGTCTAACAGCATGGACCGCTACACCCTCCAGAAGGGATCTCCTGAGGTGCCGCGTAGGTCCCCTGAGGGCCCGACTGATTCTCCTGCTCTGCCCGCGGATCTGACCCTGCGGGATGTCATGGGTGCTATCGCCGAGATGAAGGCCTCGGTGAGCCAGCGTTTTGATACACTGGCGCAGAAGATAGACTCGGTCCTCGTGGATGTTGGCTTGGTGAGGGCCGATCTATCCAAGACCAATGATCGGGTCGATTCTTTGGCCCACACCACATCGGGCCTCACGACAGATGTGGCGACCCTCCAAAAGGAGGTGCGCCGGCTTGGCCAGGCGAGTGCGCTGATGGACCGCCGCTTGGAGGATTCCGAGGGTCGGGCCCGGAGGAACAATGTCCGCATTATTGGGGTGCCTGAGGGACGTGAGGAGGCGGCGGCGGACCTATTCGTGGAGGACTTGATTCTCACTCATCTCCAGCCCCGGGGGCTGAGTAAATTCTTCGCGGTGGAACGGGCCCACAGGGTTCCCGGGGGAAGGCCTAAGACCGGAGCCCCTCCGAGGCCTCTCATTGCCCGGATTTTCAACTTTCGGGACAGAGATGCCATTCTGCAATCCTCCAGACTACAGGGACCGGTCAGACTCGACAACATGGACATCAATTTTTATCCTGATTTCACTCCAGCGGTCCAAAAGCAGAGACTGAGCTTTCTCGGAGTCAAACGTCGTCTACGGGACCTTAACCTCAAGTATGCGATGCTTTTCCCAGCTAAGCTGCGGGTGGAGGTGGATGGCCGCACGCACTTTTTTGATCGTCCCGAAGCGGCTGGGGACTGGCTGGATACTTTGTCTGGGGATCGGGCTCGGGGGGGTGGGGGGGGGAGCGGTTGGGGGAAGAGGGCTCGCCGGACCAGGACTGAGGGACTAATATTAGGCCTCGCTCTGGACAAAATTGATGTCACTTTGGATTGTTCGTCTGTTCGAGTAAGTTCCCCTCCTGTGGAGGTCGTGTGGGGTCTCTTGGGGGTTCTCCCTCCTCCTCTGGGGGCTTAGATAGTTTAACCAACTATGGGGCGACAGGCACACTGCACTTTGCGGGGGCTGTTTGGGCTCATGCAGGGGTGCAGGGAGGGGGGAGTTTTGTTGGGGTGGGTGGGTTGGGGTGGGGTGTTGTACGTTTTTACCACAAGGCAAACCCTTTTTTGTATTGATCTTAAGGTGCTCTCCGGGGGACGAATGATGGCTTTTGTGTGTGATGGGGGGTAGAGACTTGACTTTGTTGTCTTGGAACGTTAATGGACTGGGGGATAGGATCAAACGAGGTGTGGTCCTGCAGTATTTGAAACGAATCTCACCCGATGTAGTCTTTCTGCAGGAGACACACCTTATTGGTAACTCCTTTTGTGCCATGAATCGGCGTGGCTACCGTTTAGTGGCCCACTCGGGCTTCACGTCGGGCTCACGGGGTGTGGGTATCATGGTGAAGAACTCGCTCCCGTTGGAAATTGATGAGGTGCTCCATGATGATAGGGGACGCTACACTGTCTTGGTGGGGAGAATGGAGGGCAAAGTAGTTGTCTTTGTATCAGTATACGTCCCACCGGGGCTACAGTCGACCACTTTTGCAGACCTGGGGCGCCTCCTCCTTGGCCTTCCGGGGGGGCTTCTGGTAGTTGGGGGGGACTTCAATGCGGCGGTTTCTGGGACTGTGGATCGTCACCCCCCTAGGGACCTCCCCCGGGCACAGGCGTGGCTGTCCGGCCTCTTGGATACACTGGGATTGGTGGACTGCTGGCGCTTAAAACATCCCACGCAGCTGCAGTACACTTTCCACTCGGGGGCCCATGGTAGCCTCTCACGGCTTGATTATGTCCTTGTCCCGGCGGCCTATGTTGGGAGGGTAGGAGAGGTGCGCCATTTGGCGCGGGGTATTTCAGATCACTCCCCGCTCCTGTTACGCATTGATGTCTTCCCGAGGGGTGAGGGCAGGGTAGTTCCAATCAATGCTTGGTACCTGCGCGACCCCATCATTCGCGCTGACTTGATTAAATCCTTACAGCGATACTTTGATGAGAATGTGGGGTCCGTCCCTTCGGCTATCTCCCTGTGGGAAGCCTTCAAGACAGTTCTCAGAGGGGAGGCCCTATCCCTTATTTCCCATGCCCGGAGGCGCGAGCGGGAGGAGGTGACCCGGGTGGAGGCTGAAATCGTCGAATTGGAGGGGGATCTAGAGGGTGGGGTGACAGATGCTGCGCTACATGTCCTACAGCTTAAGCAGGCGGCCTACAGGGCCCTCGTCACGGAGGCGGCCAGGGGCCTCAGTAGGGAGCAACAGGGGCGACTGTATGATGTGGGTGATAAGGCTGGTAAACTGCTCGCGTGGTTGGATAAAAAGGAGAGAGCGAATCGTGTGGTCCCGCTGATTGAGAGGATGGATGGTGTGAGTGTAACCGAGCCAGAAGAAATTGTCTCCTGTTTCGCGGATTATTTCCGTGAAGTGTATTCCCCGGTTTCTCCCTGCTCGGAGGAGGATTCGCATGCCCTGCTTAGGGATATCGCGCTCCCTTCCCTTTCGGAGGAGGACAGGGTGTCGTTGGATGCCGCTCCCACCTCCGACGAAATTGCCCTCACCATACGCTCGGTCGCCTCTGGCAAGGCCATGGGCCCGAATGGCATCCCTATCGAGTTGTATAAGTTGCGACCGGATGCATTGGCACCCCACCTTCGCGCGATGTTCCTGGCGGCCCACTCGCTGGGCTCCCTCCCGCTGGACCAGCGTCTGGCTACAATCGTGGTGATCCACAAGGAAGGGAGACCTCGGGACCGGGTTACATCCTATCGGCCTATCTCGCTCTTAAATGCGGAGCCCAAAATTCTTGCCAAGGTGCTGGCCAATCGGCTGGTCGGCGTGGTGGGCGATCTGGTCCATCAAGACCAGTCCGGCTTTATTCCCCATCGCAACACGGCCCTTAATCTGCGGCGCTTGCACGGGGTGCTCGCACGTGTTCCATTCGTGCGGGTGCCGGCCATACTGGCGTCCTTAGACGCCACCATGGCGTTTGACACGCTTGAGTGGCCATACATTTGGGCGATGCTGGCGAAGTTTGGATTTGGCCCGGGTTTCATCAGTTGGGTCAAATTGTTGTACTCGTGCCCATTGGCGCAGGTGGTGGTAAACGGAAGAGTATCGGCCCCATTCGAGCTGGGCCGGGGCACGCGGCAGGGCTGCACCCTTGTCGCCGCTCCTGTTTGCGCTCGCCTTGGAGCCCCTGGCGGAGTGGCTGCGGTGGGAGCCTTCCATCCGTGGTCTCCGTTGGACCCCCGAGTACGAGGACCGCGTGTCCCTATACGCTGACGACATCCTTTTGTACCTAGCCTCCCCACGTAAATCACTAATAGTCCTGGTTGATGTTTTACGTTCATTTGGCCGCAACTCAGGCCTTGTCATCAACTGGGCTAAATCATGTGTTAATGTGCTCTCCGGGGAGGCTCCCGTCCTCCCGCGGGGCTGTCCGATCCAGATTGCCGCTCAGGGGTTTAGGTACCTAGGTGTCTACATTACCCTGGACCCGGAGGCCCGCTACGAGCGGAACTTGCTTCCCCCCCTCCAGCGCTTGAAGGAGGACGTCGCGCGCTGGCGGCGCCTGCCGCTTTCGCCGCTCGGCCGGGCGGCGCTGTTTAAAATGATGTCGTTGCCACGCTTCCTGTACGCTCTCCAGAACACTATGGACTTAGTCCCAGCGCGCTACTTCCGTGAGGTGGAGAGTCTACAGCGCCGCCTGTTCTGGGACGGGAGGCCGCGTATTGCCCTGGCAAAGTTGACGCTCCCATGGTACGACGGGGGGATTGCCCTCCCGGATATTAAACGGTATTACTGGGCCTCCCAGTTAGCTGCACTCAACCATGGCCTCTACGGGCCCGCCTTGAACCCGGCATTTGAAATGGACAAGATGCTACTGCCCGGTGGCGACTACAATCGAGCGCTCTATTCTGGCGCGCCCGACGCTCGCCTGACGGGACCTACGCGTGTCATGGTGCGAGTATGGCACGCGGGTAATGCAGCTATGGGGTGGAAGGACCGTTTGACCCGGGCGTCACCACTGTACGCATCTGAGAGGTTGGGCTCCCTGTGGACCTCGAAGGGCTTCGAGAAGTGGGACATGATCGGCATTAGTAAAGTCGGGGATCTCTGGACGAGGGGGGGATTTAAAACATTCGAGATGCTGCAGACGGAGTTTCAGCTGCAGGACAGTGAATACTTTCGGTACCTGCAGGTCCGTCATGCACTGGGCTCCGTCTTCCCAGACGTCGCCTCCATCCCGGAGTCTTCCCCCCTGGAGGACAGAGTGCTAGATGGCCATGTCCCAGACAGCACGATCTCCCTTATTTACAAAAAGCTGATCAATGACCGCTCGGGCTTGCTAACTGGCCTCCGAGAGGCTTGGGTTGCCGATGGGCTGGAGTTGGACGACGAAGACTGGACCTCCGCGGTGGCCTCTCCGAAGGAGGTGGCCATACCGGCTCGCCTTCGCTTCGTCCAGCTTAAGATACTCCACCGGGTCTACATGACGGGGCCAAGGCTTCTGCGTATGGGCTATGCTGAGGATGGGCTGTGTAAGCGTGGGTGTGGTGCCTTGGCGACCTTTCTGCATATTTTGTGGGAATGTCCGAAGGTGGAGCGATTTTGGCGTGGTGTGCACGAGGTCCTGCGAGTGGTTACGCGTGTCGCGCTGCTGCCTGAAGCGAGGAGGTGCCTGTTGAATGTGTGGGAACCAACTGACTACTCGGCTCCGCAGATGTGGTGGGTGACTCTGGGATATATGGTAGCTAAGCGGGATATTGCTCAACTGTGGGGATCCCAGAAGCCCCCGGCGGTGTCGGCCTGGAAAGAACACATGGACTGGTGCATGTTTCGAGAAAAGGTGGTGTATGTGGCGAGGGGTAAGCCTGGGACATGGGTGAAAGTATGGGGCCCCTGGAACGCCTATCGTGGGGGTATCTGCGCGCCACCACTGCTGCCTGCTGCCTCACCAGCCCCGTCCCCTTAGCTGACTCCTTCCCCCAGCCCCGGGCACAGGGTTCCCCCAGTCCTTGCTCTGTTCCCCTTCCCCTCTTTAGACTCCTGTGGCTACTTGGGGTCCCCCATTCGGGGAGCACGTGCTGCTACTGTCGATTGCGGGTTGCCTTGTGGGTGTGGTTTTTTCTTGTTGTTTGTATAAAATGAAACCGTATTGTGGGGTCTGACTGATATGGCCCACGGCATTGATACCTCCTGAATATGCTCCTCTGCAATACCAAGTGTTTTATGAACGTATGTCATATGCTCCTGTCATCCTAGCGGCCGGCCGGAAGGTTGTAGGCCCATACCTGTATATTCTTGAGATTTGTAATAAACGGTTTCAAAAACAAAAAAAAAAAAAAAAAAAAAAATAATAATAATTACTGAGTCTTTTACAATCAAGCTCAAAGAGAGTAAACATATGTAGTCGAGAACCCGGTATGGATGAAAAAGATTGACTAAATTCAACACATACCAAGGGGTATTGCAGAATAAAATACGCTGCTCTTTAGGAGTAATCAGATTATCACATTGATCAATATTGTACCCCAGTGGGTCAATCTGCAGGCAACATGCATGTCTCATATGCATATCTAAGTTACACTATTCTAAAACACCTCCAGTACCCGATGTAAAAACATTAATCAAATTAAAGGATGCTATTATTAACTTAGCCTCCCCCGCTATCCCGGGGACCACCACTTCCCGAGGGTTTATTTACTTTTTAAATGGGGAGGCGTCTCAGACCCCCCCAGCCCTGGGGACTGCCACCTCACCGGGGCTATTCCTGAACAAATGTGTGTGGGGGGGGGGGGGGGGGGGGGGGACACGTTAACCAACCACTTTACTGCTCCCACCAAGCCATAGCAAACACACTGCTTCCAGAAAAGCGAGAGCTGGAAGTGGAGCAAAGTTGCTTTCAAAGAGAGGGAGCTGCATGTTCAGCAGCTCCCTCTGTAAAAGCAATGCCAGCTCCTTCAGGAGGCAGGGAGCGGGTAGGGATCAGAGGGGCCTTTAGCCTCCCCAGGGGGGTCCCCAACAGTTGTAAGTGGATGACATGGGCGGGACCAAGGAACCCAGAAGAGGCCTTGCCCAGGGGGATAGGCACTCGACCACTTCCATTTGATTAAAAAAAAAAAAAAAAGTATGGGTCCCAAGGAGATGGAGTCCCCGGGGCCGAAATCAGCCTGGGGAGAGGGGCCACGCAGCCCCCCTCCTCCATTCAAAAAAGGCCTGGCCCAGATGGATGCGGTCCAGGAGCCGAAATCGGCCCAGGGAACGGGGCTCCTCCGTCCCCGTCCCCCCCCTATAAAATTTTAGAAATGACTACAAAAGCTCAATCAGCAAGTCGCAAGAGGCCCGCTCCCTATCTCCACCACTCTGCAAACACACCCCCTTGGCGCACAACTGGTTGGGGGCGGTAATACACTTTACTCCTGAGGGTCCTTGGGGATCAACAACCCCTCCTCTTACCTCCAGTAAGTCTCACAGAGTGGGATTGCAGAGAGGTTGTCGGAGGCTCGCACCCTTTCTCCACCACTCTACAAACGCGCCTCCTATCGCACTACTGGTTGGGGGATGAAGTCCCCTTGGCTGCTAAGGGTCCTTGGGGGTCAACAATCCCTCCTGATATCTCCAGTAAGTCCCACACAGCGGGACTGCTAACAGTTGAAAGGCAACGCCCCCTTTCTCCACCACTCTGCAAACGCGACTACTAGTTAAACAAGCATTGAAAATGCAATAGGTCTCGCCTTTGATTAAGTTCAAGCCATTTAATTTGCTAATGGTATTTTATAGCAAAGCAAATGGCTTTAACTTAATAAAAGGCGAGACCTATTGCATTTTTAATGCTTGTTACTTACCTTTTACCAAGGGGGCGGGCGGAGGTGTCATTACCAGTCTCTTGCTGGGCCGGCCCAATAATGTACACAGATTGAGCAGGGGCAGGGGGCCTGAGCAGAAGTAGCCTCACTCGTATTCAGGCGTGGTTCACCATTGTGAACTAATTCGTGCACAAAAAGTCCTGACAACATTGGCATTTTTTATCTCAGTGAATTTAAGAAAACATGCCTCTCTTAGAGAACCCCTCCCCTTCATGTTCTTAATACTCTTAATCGAAAAGGCGCAATCCACAAATGTGGGCCACATTTTCTAGGGTGCCAGGGCCTATTTTTGATTCCAATCCAACCCTGTGCAAACCTATGGCATGTCTTTCAGTGTGAGGCACTAGCCTGGTCCCCAAGTAAGAAGGAAGAGTTATCCTCTTCATCAGCAGATGCGGCCAGAGCTGCTATGGGAGGCTGGGAGATGGGGCCAGTCCTGCTATGGAAGGCTGTGAGCTCTATAACTTGGCAGCTCCGACTCTGGGGTCGGCGGGAGAGCTGAGCTGTGAGTGCAGCAGGGAGGGGGAGGAAGGGGCTGGAGCGCGGTTGGGGCAGGGCTGGCTCAGGCTGCAGGCGCTGGTGTTGTCATGCTGCCGGCGGTGTTTGCGGCTAATAGGACCGCTTCCTGGGGCTTCTGTAGTCGTCGGGTGCTGAGAGGGGCTTTTGCAGCGCCTGCAGGTAGCGCCACCAGGCCAGGATTCAGAGCAGTCAAAGCCTTGACAATCTCTTCCCGACTGACGCTACTGGATCTCCATGGCTGGGGACTGAGGACCCACCGTGCGAGACATGCCGGGTGTACCCATGGGGGGAGGACACAAGAGCACCGGAGGCAGCAGACAGCTAGGAGTCGCCGCGGCCGGTAGGTGCGTTGCTGCTGTGCTCCGCGCTCTTCTACTGGGGCCCAGGGGCCGCATTGTTAATGTTTATATACTCGCAACGCCGCTTGCCTTGGCTGTGAGTCCGGGTCAGCTGTGTGTGTGTATATGTGGTGGGTGGGGGGGAGAGGGAGGGTACGAATGAGCTCATACACATACTGAGAAGTCCACGGAAATGCACTCTGACAATCCAAAGTCCAGTGCCCCATAAGACACACGAGCACACGCCGATAAAAAGAAGCACTCACCATGACGTTATTGTCTGGCTTTTTCTGCTGTGGCCTCGCCTGCTAAAAGGTTTCTTATCTTTATGGGGCCATGTGTTTGGCTCCATAAAGATAGGAAACCTTTTACTTCAGAAGGAAAGCAGGCGAGGCAGTCCAAGTGGGACGGCAGAAAAAGCCGAGCAAATACGTCATGACCAACTCTGTTCCAATGGCTGGCCACCGTTTACCATAAAAGGTGATGCCGGCCAATGGAAAAGAGGGGCGGGGCTTAAAGCCCTCTAACGAAAAGACCTCAAAACCCTAAATCACGCCAGCAAGACTACGCATGTGTGCAGCCTATGCTAGCGAGACCTAAAAAACACAGAAATTCACTTAAAAAAACAGAGGTTACAGGGACGTTATAGTTAGCCTCAGACTTTACTCATATAAAACCAATAAAATTCAGAAGTGACAGTTACCAGAGTTAACTATAAGTTAGATCCCTTGCAATGCACTGCTTATGACCTCAGATATTACATCACTCATGACGCTGTTTTCTCCTAGCGAGATAAAAGCTACGGCCCGAAATGCTGAACGGAATTACACGAAAATTGACAGAAAGGTAGGTCTTGCTTCAGAAAGAGCCCTTCTTTTAAATGGTGTAAAAAAGTTCCGTAGTTCCTGAGAAATTAGAAAAAGAAAAAATGTTGATATCTGTGGGCGCGGTGGCTTCGCAAACCCTCCTGAGCACGAGCTTCATTCTCATTGGCTGCCAACACTCCAAACCAGGAACTGTTGGCAGCCATCTTGTGACTCGGTAGAACCTCGTGCCTTGCGCTGTCCTTCATCCTTAGTGCGTTCGTCACCCAATAACCATCTTGGAGGGAGGAGGTGTTACCGTGTTAGGACACTGCCTGAAGGTCCTGTGTTGCGCTGATGCCTTGCGCGAGCAGAATCTCCAGGCAGGGTGGGCGGGGCCTAAAGGCGACAGGGCGGACACAAACCCCGCTTTCAAAGAACACAGAGAAAACCAACAACTATAGGTCTCGCCAAGGCGAGCAGCGCATGCGCTGCAACGCAAGGGAGACCTAAAAAACTAAGAGCGGGGACCGCGGGGTGCCCCCACAGCCCCGGGGCCTGCCACCTCCCCAGGGCTATGCTGATTATGTACGGGGGCAAGCGGCCCCCTCGCAGCCCCAGGGAACGCCACCTCCCCGGGGCTTTAAACGTTGGGAGGGGGTCCGCGCGGACCTCCTCCTGGAGCCCTTGATGGCCCTGGGGCCCGCCACCACCCAGGGCGGCTCAAATAACCCCTGGCTCGTTGTAAATTGAGGGATTAAGTCTCCTTGAATCCTGAGGGTCCCTGGGGGCCAACTAGCCCACCAGGTACCTCCAGTAAGCGCCACAGAGCTGCGTTGCAGAGAGGTGGTCCGAGGCCACGCCCCTTTTCACACTACTCTGCAAACGCGGCTTCTGGTGCACTGCTGGTGGGGCGATGAGGTCCTCTTGTGTCCTGACGACTTCAGGACACAAGAGGACTTCAGCCTCCGAGCAGCAGTGCACCAGAAGCCTCTTTTTCAGCGTGGTGTAAAAAGGGGTATAGCCTAGGAACACCTCTCTGCAATGCAGCTCTGTGGCGCTTACTGGAGGTACCTGGTGGGCTACTTGGCCACCAGGGACCTTTAGGATTCAAGTAGACTTAATAGGGATGTTATAGTTAGAAATTAGCATTTAAAAAACTTTGAAAATTCACTGAAAAACCATAGGATTAGGGGACATAATTAGAAATTCTCATTTAAAAAACCATTGAAATTCACTGAAATAAACATAGGTTTCAGGGACGTTATTGTTAGGAATTAGCATTTAAAAAACCTATGAAAGTCACTGAAAAAAAAACATAGGTTTGAGGGAAGTTATAGTTAGAAATTAGCATCTAAAAAACCTTAGCAATTCACTGAAAAAAAAACACAAGTTTCAGAGACGTTATAGTTAGTTGAACATTTCACTTGTACAAAACCAGAGAAACTCGGCCGTTATAGTTAGTAGAGATAACTATAACTAGCGCCCCCGCAATGCACTACTGAAGACGTCACATATTACATCACCCATGACATGGTGGGTGACATCACTCATGACATCACTTATGACATCTCAAATGACATCACTGATGACATCATCCATGTGATAATCTGATGCACCTCCTCACAGCCTAATAAAACCTTTTATACACCGACTCTAAAATACAGATTATCAATATTGAAAGCATAGACAGACCAATAGCAGTTAGTACATACCCACTCAGTAATTCATAGGTCTACACACAAACATCTACCCATACAGTAACTCATACATGCAGTCACTCATCAATACAGCACTATCATATGCACTCATACACCTATACATACACCCACACCGCCACCCATCCATAGACTTACTCACACACCTACTCCATCATGCGAAAAATCACACATCCATTTACTCACCTATACAGTTATACACAGACCACCTCACTTATTTATACAAATACTAAAACATACTTACTTTCTCTTATACAGTCACTAATACAAGCACACACTCATCCAGGCAGCCACTCTCACAATCACTCACTCTCACGTATAGTGATTTATATACTCCAACACTCATATACTGTCATTCACATATGTAGTTACTCACATATATATCACTGAAATATCCAATCACTCACCAACACACCCATACCAACCCATACAGCCCTTCACAGATGCACTCTTCATCCCATACACCCAGTGAATCACCCTCTCACACATCTATGAACAGAGTCACCGACCCCCCACCCACTCACAATCACACTCAGGCACCCATATAGATACTCAGACAACCAATCAATAACCGAAATAGACAGTCATGTAGCTATTCACCAACCCATGCAGCCACGTATACACCAACTGACAGACTGATACAGACATTTACACAGTTTAATCAATAACCCATGCATTCACTAAGATACGCTTAATCAGACACTTATACAATCAGTCACGCACCTACTAAATCATCCATTCAGACACTTATACACCCACTCATTCTTCACAACACCTTGGTATATAGTATGTATGTATATGTATATGTATATATATATATATATATATATATATATATATATATATATATATATATTTTTTTTTTTTCCACTGAAAAAACCATAGGTTTCAGGGGCGTTCTAGTTAGCTGGACTTTTCACTCGTACAAAACCATTGAAATTCCCCTGTTATAGTTAGTTCAGCTAACTATAACCCGCGCACCCGCAATGCACTGCTGATGATGTCACATATTACATCACTCATGACATGGTCAGTGACATTACTGATGACATCATCCAGTGAGTGTGTGTTTTTCTGAAAATTACATATGTTTTATATATGTATATCTCAAGGTCGATGGAAGAATAAATGGGTATATAAGTGTCTAAATGGATG
This sequence comes from Triturus cristatus, assembly GCF_964204655.1. Lineage (NCBI taxonomy): Eukaryota > Metazoa > Chordata > Amphibia > Caudata > Salamandridae > Triturus > Triturus cristatus. The sequence goes on along the minus strand of NC_140594.1, from coordinate 122,127,304 downwards.
ATTTGTTTTTGAAAAATTGATTGTATAACTGACTGATTAAGTGTATCTTAGTGAATACATGGCTTAGTGAGTAATGTTTAAATATGTAAATATCTGTATCAGTCTCTCACTTTGTGTATAAGTGGCTGCATGGGTTGATGAGTAGCTACATGAGTGTCTATATAGGTTATTAGTTGGTTTATTGAGTATCAGTATGAGTGTCTGAGTGTCTGAGTGGCTGTATGGTTCGGGGGGGGTATTACACAGTGCATAGGTGCATGAATGAGTGACTCACTGTTTGTATGTGTTGAAGACAGCATGTGTGCAGGACTGTATGGGTGGATGAGTGTGTGCATGGGTGTGTTAGTGAGTGAATGACTGTCTCAATAGTGTCTTTATGAGTAACTACATATGTTTTAAACTAGTATATGTGACTATTGGTGTATATAAGTGAGAATATGTGAGAGTGAGAGATTGAAAGAGTTCCTGTATGAATAAGTATGTGTTTCTGTAAGTGATTGTTTAAAAGACTAAGTATGTGTAAGTTTATGTAGAAGTAAGTGTGGTGGTGTGTGTATAACTGTATATGCAAGTAAATGGATGTTTGATTCTTTATTAGCATGAGTGACTATGTGTGTGAGTAACTCTATGGATGAGTGGCTATGTGCAACAGGATGTATAGGTGTATGAGTACATATGATGAGTGAGTACATGTATGAGTGACTGTATAGGACTGTTGGTGAATGAGTGGATGTGTATGTGGATCTTAGAATGACTGAATAGGTTGTTGTAACTGATATTGGTATGTCCATTGTTTTGAAAATTTTTGTTTCTATTTTTGAATGTGTGTATCAAAGGTTATATTATGGTGAGAGGAGGTCTGCCACTCTATCACAAGGATGATGTTATCAGTGATGTCATCAGTGATGTCATTTGAGATGTCATCAGTGATGTCACTGACCATGTCATGAGTGATGTAATATGTGACGTCATCAGCAGTGCATTGCGGGCGCGCGAGTTATAGTTAGCTGAACTAACTATAACGGGGGAATTTCAATGGTTTTGTACGAGTGAAAAGTCCAGCTAACTATAACGCCCCTGAAACCTATGTTTTTTTCAGTGAATTTCTAAGGTTTTTTAAATGCTAATTCCTAACTATAACGTGCCTGAAACCTATGGTTTTTTCAGTGAATTTCAAAGGTTTTTTAAATGCTAATTTCTAACTGTGCCTACAGAGATAGGACATGTGAAGAAAGAAGAAAAAACGCACAGAAAGAAAAAAAAGAAATGCAGAAAGAAGCAACAGAAGTCCTCAAAGACGAAGAAAAGTGCAGGAAGAAGGATAACGTGCAGAAAGAACAAATAGAAGAGCAGAAAGAAGCCTTGTTGCAAAATCATCCTGTACCCTCAACTTTTTCAGACAGATACTGGTGGTAACAGTCTGACTAACCAGTCCTAGAGCCAGTGCTATGTTAAAAGACACTCAGAATACAGTGAACACACCTACATACACTAGGGAACACTATGCGTTGGGGTCCCCCTGTGATTAACATGACCTCCTCTGTAAGCCCCTAGTATATAATAGGGCAGGGGATTAAAACTACGTCTTAAAACGCGCCACTGGGCGTGTTTGCACACGTCACCTCAGGCCCCGTCCCCACACTTCCCCACTGTGTAAACACGCCCTGTGGCCGTTTTAAGTTGGGAGATTAAGTCTCCTTGAACCCTAGGGTCTAACTAGACCACTAGGTACCTCCAGTAAGCGCCACAGAGCTGCATAGCAGAGAGATGTAAAAAGGGGCACGACCTAGACCACCTCTCTGCAACGCAGCGGCGCTTACTGGAAGCACCTGGTGGTCTAGTTGGCCCCCAGGGTCCCTCAGGATTGAAGGGGAATTATTTCCCCAACTTAAAACGTGCTGCAGGGCTTGTTTGCACACGTTAACTCAGGCCCCGTCCCCTCCCTTCACCACTGTGTAAACACGCCCTGTGGCCGTTTTTAGTTGGGAGATTAAGTTCATTTGAATCCTGAGGGTCCCTAGGGTCCAACTAGCCCACTAGGTACCTCCAGTAAACGCCACAGAGCTGCGTTGCAGAGAGGTGTCAAAAAGTGGCACGGCCTGGACCACCTCTCTGCAACGCAGCTCAGTGACGCTTACTGGAAGCACCTGGTGGGCTAGTTAGTCCCCAGGGGCCCTCAGGATTGAAGGGGAATTATTTCCCCAACTTAAAACGCGCCATAGGGCGTGTTTGCACACGTCACCTCAAGCCCCGTCCCCTCCCTTCCCCACTGTGTAAACACGCCCTGTGGCCGTTTTTTAAGTTGGGAGATTAAGTCCCCTTGAATCCAGAGGATCCCTAGGGGCAAAATAGCCCACTAGGTATGTCCAGTAAGCGCCATTCCAGAGAGGTGTAAAAAGGGGCCCTGCCTGCACCACCTCTCTGCAACACAAAGCAGTGGCGCTTACTGGAAGCACCTGGTGGGCTAGTTGGCCCCAGGGTCCCTCAGGATTGAAAGGGAGTTTGCACACGTTAACTCAGGCCCCGTCCCCTCCCTTCACCACTGTGTAAACGCGCCCTGTAGCCGCTCCAAGATGAAGTCCCCTTGAATCCTAAGGGTCCCTAAGGTCAAACTAGCCCACTAGGTACCTCCAGTAAGCGCCACAGAGCTGCGTTGCATAGAAGTGTAAAAAGGGGCGTGGCCTCAGAACACCTGGCTGCAACGCAGCTCCCTGGCGCATACTGGAGATACCTGTTGGGCTAGTTGGCCCTCAGGGACCCTCAGTATTGAAGGGGAATTAATTCCCCAACTTACAACTGGCCAGGGGGCGCGTTTGCAGAGTGCTGTAAGGAGGGGGCGTGGCCTCCGGCGCGATGCCGGTCTTTTATTTATTTTATTTTTTTAAGAAGGAGGGCTGTGTGGCCCCCCTTCTTTTTCTAATTTACTGGCCCTGGGGACCCCATCCCCCAGGGCCTGCACCCTAATTTTTTTTGTTGAAAAAAATAAATTTGGCCCTCCCAAGGCCTAAATCGGCCCTGGGGACCCCAACCCCCCGCTCATGACTTTTTTTTTTTTTTATCTTTAGGAGGGGGCTGCGTTGCCCCCCTCCTCAGGCCACTTATGGCCCCGGGGACCCCATTCCCGGGGGCCGGCCTTTGTTTTTTATTATTTAAAAAAAATATATATTTATAGAAACACCTAGGACATGCTGGACAAACCGTATGTACCTATCACCATGACGATTTGCGTGATATTCATTAAAAGGCGACTATGCATAGAATGAATCCACATGGAATGTATTTACACCGCTAGTGAAGCTCTGACGTGTCTGACGCCCTACCGTGCCTAATCCCGGCGCCCCGCCGGTGGGTACTCTCCAAGTAGACACCCTTGTCGTTTATTTATACAAAAATGGGTAGCTATTGATGGGCACATTTAATTTACACGCACACCAAGCCATTCAAAGGGGATTCGACAAAAAATTCGACCAAACTATGCAAGAAACCCCCCTCACTGTTAGTAAAATACACATCCACCGCCGGATGTGTAATACTTTTTATTTTACTCTCTGGAAAGGAGACGAACCTCACTTTAGAGTCACAGCGTGCTTCGGGCTGAGCCCAATGCTGTGTTACACCCACCAGTGCCCGCCGAGTGCCTCACACCTCTGTGTTGTATTCCACCAGCTAGTGCGTATGCTATGACACTCTCTAGCCCATGTGCACTGTAACACCACCCCGTGAATATGTCATGCCACACTTGCCTTCGCACGGGTTATATTGCCCCATCTAACGTGCCTTCCTCGATGCCTATGTTATAACGCACAGCGCTATGCCATACATATTACAATCTGGGATCCATATCTTTGTCACAGTGCATATGCAACGTTACACTCCCGAGCACGTATTTTATATAACAACTTTAGAGACTAGTTAGGTTACACAACACTGCCCTGTGCATATTACACTCCAAGGCGCATATCGCATAGCAGGCGCTAGTGCCTGTGCTATCTCGCGCTCTCACAATGTATTGCATATTATATTTCATGACCCGGTTCATCTTATATCACACTTTTTGGAGCATAGTTTATACCATATACTATATCTAGTTTTCATTTTCAATCGTGCTCTCAGGACTATGTTCTATATAACACTGCGTCCACCTACCCTTTTCACGGGCATTACATTTTGCGATGGGGGGTGGAGGGTCAGGGGGTGTTTCTGCCAAGTGAGCCCGGAGTCACAGTCACAAACGTCCTCTTCTTCCTGAATAAAAGTGAGATTATGCTGCATACTTGTTCATATTTTAAGTAGTTCGCACAGACACACATTTTAAAAACAATAAAGTTCCTAATACCCACCTTCTCTGAACAGTTAGCTTGCTGCCCCATCCACCTCCTCCCTAGCCTCTGTTGTCTGAATCCATGGACTAGCCTCCTCCCTCCTGCCATGCATGGTCCGATGTGCTGCCACTGCCCTCCATTTAGCATGATGTACCAGTCCACTCCTCCTGCCCTCCATTGCCCAATTCTATGGCCCATCATTGACCTCCTGCTTAGCCTCTGTGCTTAGCTTGCTGCCCTTATTCTCCTTCCCCCTGCCCTCCGATGTCTTTGTGCATGCCCCTGCTCCATCCTTTTTGACCACCATGTTCCATGGACCTGCCACTCCTATCTACTCTGAGTGTTCTGTTGAGCTGCCACTCCCCTCCCACCTGCCTAGCATTGTCAGATGACTGTAACCTGTCCCTGCCACCTCCACCCTGCCTGTGCACATGCCATGCCCCTATCCCCTTCCTCCTGTCCTCCATGGTCCATTTTACTGCCACACTCTTCTGCTCTCCCTGGTCTGTTGTGCTGCAACTTCTCCTCCTGCCTGCCCCGCGCGGTCTGTTGTGAGGCCCCTTCCCCTGAACTCTCTTGTCTGTGCCCAGGTCCTGACCCTCCCTTCTATCCTCCATGGTCCTTTGTGCATGCCCCTGCACCCTCCTTCTTGCCCATCATAGCCATTGTGCTGCCACTAACCCTCCCGCTTGCCATGCATGGTCTTCTGTGCTGCCATGGCCCCTCCCACCTTCCCTGTGTGGTCAGCTAGCTGCCCTGACCCCCTACCATCTTCCCTCCATGGTCTGTGTGTATGCCATCATAGACCCATTGTTGCTCTCCATGGTGTGTCTTGTTTCTAGTGCCCATCCTGCCTGACCTCAATGGTCATCTTGCTGCTCCTGCCCTGCCCCCTTGTCCCCAGCCCTCTGTTTCCATGTGCAGACCCCCATTCCCTCCCTCCTGGCGTGTCTGTTCCATTGTAATGCCCCTGATCCGTCCCTCCTGCCCTTTATGGTCTGTTATGCATCAGCTTTCTCTCCTGTCTGTCCATTATTGTCAGCTAGCTACCATTGCCTCTTTCCCATCTGTTCTCTGTTGTCCATGTGCATGGTCCTGTCCCCTCCCTATTGCTTTCTATGGATTGTTGTGCTGCACTCCCGTCCCGCATGCGCTGTGTGGTGTATTGTGCTGCTGCAAACCCTGATGCCTGCCCTGTAGGGTCAGTTTGGTGCACCTCTCCATGTCCCTCCTGTCCTCTGTTATCCGTGTCCATGTCCCTACCCCAATTCCTACTGCCAACCATGATCCAATGTACCATACTTGCGAACATTTTGAACTTGGTAAGAGGGAGATTTTGAAAAAAAAACTGGGGTATTGATTTTCCCCTTTGAGTTACATTGAAAAAGAGGAGATTGTAGACAGGAGACAGATCAAATAAAGCCCATTTGAGCTTAAAAACATTGGACGTTTCCTGGCTGAAACGGGTCTGTTGGCATGTATGGTTGCACTACCACTGCCTCTTCCTTCTGCCCACAATGGACTATTATATTGCCACAGCCTCTCTTGCCAGTCCTGTATTGTTGGTTTGTTGCCCCTGCCCCCATTTCCACTGCCCTCCATAGTCTGTTGTGCTGCCACTGCCCCTCCTGCCTGCCCAGTGTGGTAAACTTGTTGCCTCTGCACTCTCCTACCTGCCTTCAATTTTCAGAGTCCGTGCCTCTGGCCGCTGCCTCTCAACAGTATCCCAATGAACAACTAGATTGCTAACATTCTATATTTATTACAAAAGTGGGAACGCCTGACGTCATCTTGATGTAATCAAAACTGTAATACCTAGAGTATTTCCTTTAGAAATTACATATATGAGAGGGTCTTATTTGCATCAAAATTATGGTTAGTGCTCTAAAAAACTAAAATGAGGACATATTTTCTGAGTTTTCAAATAGCAACAAAGAACTTTTAAATTATTTGTAATCTTTATGGTTTTTTATCCAGTTGACCACTTGATTAAATGTTGCACCTAGGGGAGAGGATGTGATGTTACTTCCAGAGCTGCAGACTTTGCAACTGGGGAACCAGGTTGGAGTTTCTGCTTCAGCTCAACATTCTGTGATTCTGGTCAAATCACTTAATCTCCCAATGTCTACAACCAAAATGAATTTGATCTTGTGTGATGTAACCAATGCTCATGTAAAGCACTCCAATACCTGACAAGTCTGCACTATATAAAACTGCAAATACACAAAAAATAAGTGTTTTGCACACTTCTGTCATTGGGCTACATGTGGGCTACATCTGGGTGATATTTGTGCTGCATATGGGCTCTTTTGTCTCTGGTGGCCATCTTGGGAGATTTATTTGTTATGAAGTTTCCTAATTTCCTCATTTCTTGCAGTCTCCTCAGTAGGAAATGCTTTCAGTTTTTTACTTTGATTCCATCAAGAAGGTATTCAGATAGGTCACACATTTGCCATAAATTCTGAATGTTAGCACTCTAGTTGCTCATTAGATCACTGTAGTAAAGCTACTGCTCACCACGGAAGTCTGCTGCTGGTATTAAAAGTGCACGTTTCAGTCTGCTGCTGGTATTAAAAGTGCATGTTTCAGTCTGCACATCAGAATTTTTTAATGAAATAGAAGAGGATTTGAGAAGTCACTCAAAATGTGCCCTCATTTTCTTTCTTCAGCATTAATCATAATTTCTATGGCAAAATGAACCCCCTCATTGTGTTCCTTTTTAAATTAAATGTTTTAAGTGTTACCAGTTTATTCCAATCAAGATGGCTTTAGGTGTGCCATACTTTTGTCATAAGACAGTAAGCGCTCTAGCTGTTCGTTAGAACACTCTGGGACATTCTGTCATTGGGCTATACTTGGGCTACATCTGGGTGAAATTTGGGCTACATTTGGGCTCTTTTGTCTCAGCGGCCATCTTGGGAGATTTATTTGTTATGAAGTTTCTTAATTTCCTCATTTACTGCAGTCTTCTCAAAGACTGACAAAGAATTATCAACACTGCAATTGTGTTTTAAAGCAAGAGGTTACTCTGAAGAATGCATTAGATCGGCGATCAAAAAAGCCAAGAAAAGGACGAGGGAAGACATTCTCTTTAATAAAAGTAACACCAGGAAAAAATTGGAAAATATGAACAAAAATGATTGTAGGATGAGAACTACTTATAATATTCAGCATAAAAAAGTAAGAAGCATCCTAGCCAAGCATTGGCATTTGATATGCAGTGAACCCACACTAGGCAAGCTAGTCAAGAAACAAGCATTTACAATGCAATGGTCTCGGCAATATTATAGGTAGAGCTATTGGTATTGCTCATTATTTTTTTTATCATTTTTGTATCCCTAAATAAATGGCATTGTCATTTCTATTGACATTAGCTTTTTTTTGCATATGTGATACCTATTGCATTAGCAGAGAGAGAGAGTGAGGTAGTGAGATAGTGAGGTATTGAAATAGAGAGTGAGGTAGTGCGAGAGAGTGAGGTAGATAGAGAGTGAGGTAGTGAGATAGAGAATGAGGTAGATAGAGAGTGAGGTAGTGAGATAGAGAGAGTGAGGTAGATAGAGAGTGAGGTAGTGAGATAGAGAGAGTGAGGTAGTGAAAGAGTGAGGTAGTGAGGGAGAGGGATATTGTGAGGTAGTGATATATAAGCATAGAGTGATGTAGTGAGATAGAGAGAGAGGTAGGGAAAGAGAGTGAAAGTGAGTTAGTGAGATAGAAAGAGTGAGGTAGTGAGATAGAGAGTGATTGAGGTAGTGAGTGAGAGATAGTGAAGTTGTGAGGTTGTGAGCTTCTAATTCTGAACTCTGCATCTTATTAATTTTCGGTCAATGCATATATGCTGTTCTCTTAAACCTACTCTGCACATTTCTTTGAAACCTCGCTGGTTTAAGGTCGTTCTGTGTAAGACAATACATTCGTAACATAAATTAAGCAGTGTGTCCTGCTAAGGAGATCACGTCCGAAGGCCTCACTTGGAGCAGTTTGTTCTGCTCTGTAGTGTTTATAGGTATAGGTGACGTGATTAGCCAATAGACATAGTTTATGATGTGCCCGTTGCAAGTTTGGTGCATCCATGTTAAAATGTAAACCTGTAGTCTATGGAAGGTGAAGTGAATGTACAAATATGTGTGGGGAGATTAGGGGTGGTAGATTTAGGGGGCGGGTGAGAAAAAGCACTCGAGGGAGGCGGGGAAGGGCAGACAGGTAAGGTGAGAGGATGAGGGGGTGTAAAAAGGAGACGGGAAGATTTTACCAGCAAACGTTAAAAAAGAAAAAAAAAGAGAAAGGCAGGGGCGGTGGAGGCGCGGGGGGCGAAAGATATGAGACTGCAGGACAGAGGGAAAAGGAAGCGGAGACGGGTGGGCGAGGTAAGGTGGAAGAAAGGATGGTGTGAAAGAGAGGGCGCGAGGAGGTAGAGAGCAGAGAGGGGGAAGGGGAAAGGACATTAGAGAGATACATGGAGGGGGGACAGTAGAGAGCAGTCACCAGGAAGAGGCGTGAGGGGGGACCGAGGGGTGCGTGGAGAGGGTGAAAATAGTGGGCAAGCTTGAGGGCGAGGTGCGAGAGAGTGAGAGAGGAATGTGCCTGGCTAGAGAAGGGGTGGAAGAGGAAGAGCACGGGTCAACAGAGAGGAGTGGAAGTCGGCTTGATAGAGAGAGATGAGTGGGGGGGAAGAGCACCATAAACACACCAAAAGCTCAAAACTTTTCACACTACTACCTCCAACACGAAACAGTTGAAAAAAGGGGGAACAAGTGTAATAGCTGAACTATTTATTCACGCTGATCAATTAACCTGTGAAACAACCTTCACGCCGGAAGAAAAAAAAATAGTCATAATCTACACAAAAACCGGAGTAACAAGAGTGGGTGAAGCAGTGCCGGGGACATTGTAGGCAGTGTGAAACCCCAGACATGACAGGGAGGAGCTGTGGTCGCTATCGGCCGTCAAACGCATGTATCACCCGTGCGGCTCCACGTTACAAAACCAAATAAATAAAACGCTTTGTGAACAGGTTTGCACGCCAACACCGAGATGCTGTAATACGCGTTACTTTGTACGGACACAGAAGAATACTAGACAACTGCGGAAATGACGTTAATGCGGGCATTCGAAAGAGGGCCTTCGCTTCTACAAGGAAGGAGTTTGCGGAAACTGCCTCTTCTGATTAGCAGGGGGTTTACAAAACAGCACTCATGTTTCATAAACCACGCCTCTAGATAAACACTACTAGCCAAAAATATTTTGGGTACTGGCATGGTCTGTGGGCCATGCCGTCTCCATGTCGCACAAGCTGCTGGGGGTAATCAATCACGTCTGTGTAAATGTTAACTGTCAAGACAGCAAACCAGGTTACTTCTGGCGAACTGCACGTCTGCCCCTCCTACACACTCACTAGGCTCAATGATGGACAAGAGGGCGGGGCTACCTGCTCCAGAATGTCATATTGTAAGTGACCGCTTGTTTATTGCCTGTACTATTATAAGGCTGTCTCAAAGTGCTAAAGATTGGGGGGAGGTAAGAGGGAAGGGTGCGTGGTGTTTCACGCTGCTGGCACAGCACTTACTCAAAACTATAGGCGAATCGAAGCGTGGGGGTGCAATTTGTCGACTTCAATCGTATTTTCCAATTCATTACTTCTACCACTCATCTACTATGTGGTCATGCAAGTTACATATCCGGTATACAACCGTATTACCTTGTTTGGTTTTCTGATAAAATACTTTGGTAACAATACAATTACTTAGATGAGAGTGAACAGGGAGTATATTCTGGCGCTTCAAAGGGCCGAGGGTGAAAAAAATGCAATGGATGGTCTGGTCGTTTCTATGGAAGCTTCGAGGCGCCGCGAAGTCGGAAGCGTGTCGGAATGCAGGGGAAGGCAAGTAATCAGGCGTCACTCAATTCATTGCCATTTCATACAATGTACGCATTGTCTCATAAAATTCTCAGTACAAAATTGCATAGACAATATATATTTATAAAAAACGACTCGCTAGTCTTAAGGTGCTTAAATAGAGAGCAAAGGAGATTTTTAAAGTTCTTCAATCCTGGCATTCTCCCAGATACATCTGGATATTTTAAACGCACCCGCACTCCGTGCATACCGCTCCTCCCGCTGTTTTACGAAGCATAAGAATAGCAGGACGTAGGGCCAGCCCCCTCATGGAAGCCCGCATCGAAAGCATAGCGCCGATGTTGCTGGAAACATTTGATGCAAGCGGTATAATAAAGCCCATTTGGAACAACAACCAAAAAATCTTACTAAATTCGCTCCTCGGACAGTTTTATGGGCTATGAGATTATAACAACCGAAGTCAATTTTGGAGCCAGTGCTGCAGCTTCGTTCGACAAGCACACCACCGCCTTTCTCCGAGGCAGAGCAGAAATGCCTCGGAGAAACGCAGCGTCCTTTTCGGATTCGGGGGCGTGTTTTGCTGTTATCTCCTCCAGCCATTGGCTGGAGGAGATAATTAGACTTTCTGCAAAAAACACGCCCCCCGATCCGAAAAGGACGGGGCCTGATCGGAGTGATGGGACCTCTTCTCCAATGGCTGCCCAGCATTGAAGAGGCCAGCCAATGGAGAACAGGGGAGAAGAGGGGCGGGTTCAAGCCCCTCTTCTCCAAAACATTAAATCTCTCGACTACCGGTTCTGCCTTCGGCAGACCGGATGGTCCCGAGACCTAAAAACCACAAATCACGTTCAGAAGAGCAAAGAGTTTTAAGCAAATGCTGGTCCGCAATGTTTTGAAAAATCCGCCCGCAAAGGTAGGAGCCACAATGTGGCTCACGAAGAGAGAAGGATTTGTGAAATGTACGAAATGTAAAGCTTGTGTACATGGCATTAACACCTTCATGTACACATCAGGCTTCACAAATAGACAATTTAAAATCAAAGGCCATTACACATGCAAGACGGATTATGCGGTCTACGTGCTTCAGTGCCCTTGTGGCCTGAGATACGTTGGCAGCACTATCCTGCCGGTGCATAAGCGCGTTTTACAACATTTGAGGGCGACCAAAAATGGTGACAAATCTTATCCTGTGGCTCGTCATTTTGAGCGCTTTCATGACAAAAGCATAGTTGGCTTGACATACTTCGTAATAGATGCAGTTAAGAGCAACAAGAGAGGAGGTAATAGGGAAAAACAATTGAGAAGGCTTGAATCTTCATACATAATCAAATTGAATTGTAAAATCCCGACAGGACTTAATATGGAGGAAGACCTGCATACCCACCTGTGATTATTGTATAGTAACAGCTTCTTCCTTGCCCGTATTTTTAACCATGATTTTTTAAGTTTGTTTTTGGTGGCACTTTTGTAATTAAAACATTTGCCGTTAAAATTGAATACTTTCTTTATTAGTAGAACATTACCGCAAGGACTTCAGGCCCACTTGGGCAGCATATCGAATAGATTAATGGTAACAGCAAGTTACACTGTAAAGTTGAAAAAGAGCATTATGCAACGTCAATACCAAACATTAAGGTTTTTGAATCAAAACGATATATGTATGCTCTAACCGTGAAATGTTACTTAGAGTTAAATTGCATAATTTTTCCTTGACACTTTATACTTTGAATTTTGGAACTTTGTTAATTTGAGTCCAAATGTTGTTGTGTCAAAGATTTAATTAATCAACCCTGGCTTCCTGATGCAAAGGTATAATGTGTTAGCATGAATTCATGTTGGACTGTAAAAACTACTAGTCTGTTGTCTAATATACTGCATTTGTAGTTCTTGTACACGTGACACGCGGTGAGTGTCTTAAAATGGTGAAAACTTTATTGTTAACGGCTGGGGAACAAGCCTGCAGGACAGGCGAAACGCGTCCAACAGCTGAACATTAAATCTGTTTATTTTGCAAGACAAGGTGTCGTCACCCTATACTCAAGTATCGGCAGTTTGGAGATTTCATACGGATCTAGCTCGGATGATCCGGACGGACGACGGGCCCTTTGATCAGGAGTTGCGGTGGTTGTGACCGAGCAAGAGAAGTTATATATATATCTATATATATCTCATGCTGTTCAAAAACAGTGTATTCCAATGGTGTGCCAAATTGTGTGCACTAGTCACTTTAGGTAAAGCAACATTTGATGTATTAAAACATTGATTTATCTGCAAATACATAAAATGGAAATGTTTGGGTGGTAGATATCAGGTTTGTAGGCACCGTAAGTGTTAAGATAACCAAATGAGGAGATGGAAAAACAATGGACAGGATGATAATGCGTTGAAGCCATCAACTAATTCTGAATAGCACGCAATACCGATCTGCACGCAATGTAACCACAGTATGTGATTTTAATTGTATACAAAATGGTTTTTAGGAGTATTTATACTTTTATTTAAGCGTACATTGGAGCAGCTGTGCAGTATGTTGTTTATGTCCATTATTTGGTTTACGAGCACTGTCACTTTAAAAAGGGTGATCTATTGAGCCAGCGTTGTCATGTGATCAAGGCCAGTCACGGCCGAAACGCCTTATGGCGGATTTGGGTGAACAATAAATAATAATTGCACAGAATATGGGTCCGCACTTGTTATCCTCCACGGAGAAGATTGAAGTAGGCGAGGACTTTTGGAGATATATATATATATATATATATATATATATACACATACACACAAATTCAAGACGCAGTGGGGAGGGCAAAAGCACAAGAAGAGAGATCTGGAAAACCAATGCATTTCTGGATTGCTTAAGCAAAAAGACAAACACAGTTCCATAAGAGTGAGCGGTGGAAAGATATAAGTAAACAGATGGTAAAGATGGTTTGATCAAGGGAACAAACACAAGACGACGAAAGCAAAACATTAAATGAGAAGAAAAAAGAGGATAGTGACAATAACACCAATAACTGTAAGCAATGGGCGGGCTCCAAGCCCACTGTAGGCCTTTGGGAAAACCACAACAGGTGTTTCACAACCAGCCAGCTTGCACTGTCTGGTAGGTGCAGCCTAAAAATGGCAGGGAAGGAGCAGCAGTTGCTGTCCGGATCACCCCTAACTGATGTATATGTTGCAAAGGAGGCCGAGATGTAAAAGATTTACACTGTTGTCTCTCAGTTTTGAGTCCTAAAAGGAGTGTGCGTGTGGCAGGAATCGGTTCACAAATTTCTTGATAATACTCATGAAAATGACAAAAGCCCAGACTATGTACATGACAACGAACAGGATACGTACATGAAGAAGCATAGGAATATAAACAGTCAACACCTTGAACGAGTAAAGAATATTTATGTATTAAAAACAAGCTAGCTGACAGCTGCATGAAAGTGCATCAAATACTAACGTGCGAACAAAATGAGTCACATACATGAAAATGAATAACACACATACATGATGACAGACAGGTTACAAGATAGTACCTTGCTTATTTACACGATACCTCCATGAAAGTCCTAGAATGTACATATGATAATAAATAGGGCAGGTACACGAAAATGCATCGAACATGCACACGAGATCAACAACCAGGAGCACTACAACAATGTGAAGCATTTGTGCCAGGAAATTGACCGCTATGTCAGCAAGAATGTAAATAAACTGGTGGTTGGCAACAAGTGTGACCTGACAACTCACAATGATAATCAAGGGACGGGATGATATTAAAGTCCATCTCAGCAGATCTCTCCATCATTTCTCCCTCCAAATTATGCCTGCTCAGGACCATAAACTTTAACCGTTTCGCTGCTAGGCCTTCCATCCCCCCCCCCCGCCCCCCCCCCCGTGCTGAGCCTTTTTTGGGCTATTTAGGGTAGTAAGCGCTTAGTCCCATGTACCTTTTTGTCCACATAGGGTATGCCCGCCAAACTTATGTCCTTTTCTCCCAGCACCCTGAAGAATCTAAAGATACCCAGGGTTTGTGGATTCCCCTGGAGGGGACCCAGAAATTAGCCAAAATAGAGCAACATTTTGTTTTTGGGGGGTAAAATGGAAAAAATGCTGCAGAAGAAAGCACCTGTTTATTTTCCCTACAAATTGTATCAACAAAGGGTTTGTGGTGCTCACATCACCATCTTCCCAGCTTTCAGGGACAGGCAGACTTTTGTCAGAAAATCCTAATTCTTTATACAGTTTTGGCATTTTACTGGGACATAGTCTATTTTTACAATGTTTTTGTGCTTCCAACCTCCTTTCAGTTAGTGGTAGAAATTAATATGAAAGCAATAACGGATCCCGGAAAGCTATTCATTTCTGGAAAGTAGACAATATTCTGAATTTAGCAAAGGGTCATTGTGTAGATCCTTCAAGGTTTTCCTATAGAAACTAACTGTTGAAATAAAAAGAAAAATTAAACTGAGTTTAAAATTAACATTAATTTGTGCTAATGTTTTCACCTGCAACTTCTTCTAACTATGGCAGATTTTTTAAAACAATATACCGTTACGTCCGCTGGACCGTTCTAGATGTGGGGATATATAGGACTTGTACGTTCACCAAGAACACGAGGTCCCCAGAGCCAATAACTGAGCTGTGCCTTGCAATGGGTTTTCATTGCATAACGGGTATTTAGCAATTAATTTGGTAGAAACCGCCAAAATGTGTGCCTAGAAAAAAGGTGAGCAACCCGGGTCTATGGGACCGCTCTCTGACATGTACATAAACATATTCCTGGTGTCTAGTGGACATTTTGCCCCCCCCACCCCATGGAAAGATCGAGGGTAATAACCCCCATCTGGCACCCAAGGGGGGTAGAAAGACTGTCCAGTTTGTGTTTGGGGGCACAGGCATGTCCATTTCGGACAGCCCCTACCCCTACATATAAAAAAAAACAATCCCTGGTGCCTAGTGGGTTTCTACCCCTCAGGGGGCAGATTTGGGGCTACTGATGCTATTTGCAACTGTGGCAAATTTTTTAGGGGGTGGGGAAATTGGCATGCCCATTCTAGGAAGCCCCCCACCACTGTTCAAAAAAATAAATAAATATACAGTCCCTGGCTGCCTAGTGGGCTTATACCCCCCAAGGGGCTAGCAAGACTGTCCAATTCGTTTTGGAGGGGTGGGGGCACTGGCAGTCCCTTTTTTTGGCATCCCCTACGTATATATATATATATATATTTCTTTTTTTTAAACAATGCCCCCCCACGCCCCTGGGGGAGATAAGGGCCTGTTGCCCCAATCAGCTGCCCAGGGGAGGTGGCAGAAAGACTGTGGCAAATTGTCTAAGGGGTGGGGGCATTGGTATGCTCATTCTGGGCAGCCCCCACCCCTCCACTACAAAATAAATTGTCCCTGGCTGCCTAGTGGGCTTTCTGCCCCCCCAGGTGGACAGATCGGTGGCTATTTCCCCGATCTACCCCCAAAGGAGGCAGAACAAGCATTTGCAATGCAACAGGTCTCGCATTTACGCAAGTTTAAGCTATTGGCATTGTAAATAACAATGCCTTTTATTTTTGTTTTAAAAACGGAAAAAAAAATAGAATGCATTGTCATTTACAATGTCAATAGCTCAAACTCACGTGAATGCGAGACCTATTGCACTGCAAATGCTTGTTACGAAAAGCCTTGAGGGTGAGATTTTACGTGATTTTTAAAAAGTATATTGTGCAACCTTGAAATTACATCATTCCTTTGCGTTCACAGCTCAACAAACATAGGGGCCGATTTACAGTTTGGTGGAAAGGATACTCTATTGCAAAGGGGACTGTGTACTCTCTGTGCCTAACTGAAGGTCCATCCGCCTGATTCAGAGAAAGGCAGGACTTCAGTATGTTCTTTCTCAAACACTTTCTGCTCCTCTGTCTCGTTCATTCACCACTTCCTGAACAAACTATCTATTACTCTTTTTCTTCCTTTCCGTCTATTCTGTGCCGCTCCCACCACAATCTATTCACCATGCCACATAATTCCACTACACAAATATACTCCGCACCACACAATTCCACCCCACACGATTCCAATACAACTCACATAATTCCACTCCACATACATTCACTACACTCCAAACTAAAACACATGGGTTAAAGACATTGTAATTTACATAAGCAATCGCTCTAACTCTTGCAAATGCAAGACCTACTGCATTGTAAATGCTTGTTTAATAATGTATGTATCAACTTTGATATGTCGCACACTAGATACTGCTTTTTTTTTGCTGTTTTATAAATACTCTCCCTGCAGAGAGAAGTCTTTGCTCTTTTCTAGTTCAACATCTCTGTAACCGGTCCGGACACCGATCTGGCACAGGCTCGGACCAATCTCCCTTCACTAAGTGGACACGATGTAAAAAGTCGACAATGGGGAGGACGAGTGAACCGCAGTTGACTTGCCAGGGACTTTGAACCCTCTTGCCCTTTACAAGTCATCCAACAACCTCCAAGTAAACCTAACCAAGACTCAAAATTCTCTGCTTTGGACAATGCATATCTAAGGATAATTCTTGAAAGAAAAGCGCTTCTGATAAGTCACAAGCTACCAATATCTGGAAGCACTGTTCGACAGCACACTTTTTTGGAGGCAGTTTTCAGGTTAAAAAAAATCCTCAAGTATTGTATGAAATACTCTATTAAGGTACAATCAATTAACTGGAAGGACCATTATGGCACAAGTTTCTAGGCTGTAGGAAATCACTGCTCCTCTAAGTTATGTATGTGGCGTCACTGATGCTGCTGCGTCATGCAAGGCTGAAGCCAGCTGCCTGGGGTAGCCTAACTCGCTGCACAGCGACTGACTGCATGCACTGTAAAATCATGGGATTTTTAATTCGGTTTAATGTGTGGTTGGCATTCACTCATACCATGCAGTCATCACTGCACTGGCAGGCAACCCTGCCCAGAGCTCCACTCCGAGCCCTGCATCGACCATAGTCTGGAATCTGCCTAGCACCAGCGCCTGCCTATATGCGGCAGTCACAGGTCTACCTTGAGCGCAACTACATTATAGTATGCTGCAGGAGTCAGGCTGCTTAACCTGCCATACACTTTTTGTCCTCATGTATGCTGTTTTCTGTGCTCGCTCGGTTAACGCGGGCAGGAGCGCTAAAACAGCTCCAAAAAAATCTAACGAGCAGCAGCAGGACCATATAACTTGCACCACTACTTCTGGGGGCCAAAAAGGGCCTCCTGGGGGCCGAAACTGGCCCTCCAAGGGTCAAAACTGGCCTTCAGCCCCCCGATGGATTACCCGCTTGCCCAGCAGGCCAGTCTGGCCCTGTTCTTCCTCCTCCTGGCTATGTAGTGAGCAAGGAACACCGTGGTAAATACACTGGCTGATGGGAATTCTGGAGTGCATGGCTTAACAATGTGTTAAGTCATCACCAATTACTTTTTACGTATTTGCACAAAAACACAACATTCATTAATTTTGAAATTTTCAGAGAAATCGGTTTGAAGGAAAGTCTAGCACCGAACCCGTTTGCCCAAGCTGTTTTTTTCATAAAGCTGACCTACAATCGTACGTAAAGATGTGGTGTAAACAACTAATCTGATGGTTGTTTCAGAACATAAATATACTATAAACACTGAGAAACTTGAAAAAGAAGTGAAATTTGAAAACCATAACTGGGATGTGTTAAAAAAAAGAAGCACTTTTATGACAAGAAGGTTTCGGGGGTGTTTTCTCTCTCTCTCTCTCGTTTTCTGCGAGTACAACAATGTATACATTTTACACAAAGTTTTTTTTAGTCTGGACCAGTCTGATTATCGTTTCTTCCCACCTCCCCTACTCGAGATAACCTCATTGTTGCGGAATAACATTTTAAATAGGATCTCATAACATGCGTGTATTTTTCTTATTAAGACTCATAAGTGTTTTTCTACTGCACTGGGATAAAATTTGCAACAGTGTATGATAAGCTGAAAAATGTCAAAACAGATATTGCCATACAACTTACCACGTACTTTGCATATTGTTGCATAATATATGTACGCGGCATGATCCGGCGCATAACTTTCACATTCATTGCCACATAACAGCAGTGGCCCTGGCCCTACCCAAACGCGTGGACAGGTCTTGGTAAAAAGAAACCACAAATGTTTATTATTGCACCAACCTGCGGTACCAACTTTAGTTTTGCTGCAGTGACTGAGAGGTATGTGCTTCGGATGAGAATTCACGGAAACGTATTTAAGTACACGGGATAGGTTTAAATGTTAGGCATGTCGAGGGCAGGCATTCGGGCGCAATGTTTGAAACATTATACCAGTCTGAACATGAAAAACACGTGCTAGCCTCCGACAGGAAACCCGGCAGGTTAAGAGATAAACTTTGCTCCTTGGGGATTAAGAGGAGCGCTTCCTGCCTGAA
The DNA here is from genome assembly GCF_964204655.1 of Triturus cristatus. Lineage (NCBI taxonomy): Eukaryota > Metazoa > Chordata > Amphibia > Caudata > Salamandridae > Triturus > Triturus cristatus. Next base: position 122,108,725 of record NC_140594.1, on the reverse strand, counting down.
AGTCATGCATGACGCAGCAAGTCATGGCCCGGATCCCTCCCACCAGGCTCTTGCTGTGCTTGGCTTAGTGACAGAGCCGCAGCCGCCTGGAAGTCCTCCGGGGAAGTTCAAGGCTACGAAGCAAGGCTCGAGCTTGCAGCAACGCTCCCGAAAATGTGACGTCTGAGAAGCAGCATGCTTCGGAAAGCTACAAACCTTGTCAGCATGAGAACAGCAGTCATGCTGGGGTTCCTGGCACTGTACTTCCTGTGCCCTGGCGACTGCGAAGAAGGGAGTAATTTGGGATCCTTAATTCTGACGATGTCTGTCGCGAGTATTAAACTTTCATGTTTCTCGGTGAAACATTAGTTTCTCATGTTGTTTTATTCTGAGGTTATATTCTTTGATGTTAACTAATCAGTAAAGAATGTACTTATGCATTTCTAGTCATTCCAAAAACAAACAACAACTAGGACCAGTTGAAATAGCATAGCGTAAAAAAGTGCTTACCAAGGATAACGCCGCAAGCAAACAATCCAGTCGGGTTGGGCGGGGGCAAAAGGAGACAGGGAGGGAACAAACACGCCTCACTTTAAATAGAAAGCGAGCATATAGCATAAAATGCGACACGCGCCAATAAAACGCATGGGTGAAGATTCCACTCCACTTCCGAAATCGCCTCGATAACAATAGCTCTCGCAGAGCGAGCAGCGCATGCGCTGCGATGCTAGGCGAGACCTAAAAAATGTCCAATTAGTAGGTGTGGGGGCAGACCAAAATGGGCATGCTAGTGCACCCACCCTACGTATAAAAAAAAAACAATCCCTGGTGCTTAGTAAGCTTTCTGCCCCCGGGGGGTCAGATCAGGGGCTACTGCCCCCATCTGCCTCATAATGGTGGGGGCAGAAATACTGTGGCAATTTTTTAAGGGAGGTGGAGGCATTGACATGCCCATTTTGAGCAGCTCCCACCCCTAAACATACATAAATAAAAATCCCAGATACCTAGTGTAGTCTGGCAGAAAGACTGTTTTCAAATATATTTGGGTGGAGGTATGGTCTTTCTCCTTGTGGTGGGCAGCCCACACTCCTCTTATTTCAATTTTAAAAAAAAGTACCTGGTGACTAGTGGGCTTGCCACCGGGGGGGGGGGGAGGGGGGCAGATCGGGTGTAATAACCCTCATTTGCCCCCTGGGGAAGGATGGGGAGGGAGAAAGTCTGTGAAGGTTGTTTGAGGGGTGGGGGCATTGGCATGCCCATTTAAGGCAGCCCCCACCCCACAAATACTATAAAACAAAAATAATCCCTGGTATCTAGTTTGCTTTCGGACCCCCCGGGTGGGCAGAAAGAGTGTTCCCAAATCTATTTGGTTGGGGGCACGGTCTTGACTTTTGTGGGCAGCCCCACCCCTCTTATTTTTTTTTTTTTAAAGTAATCCCTGGTGTCTAGTGGGTTTTCTGCCCCCCCCCCCGGGGGGGCAGATTAGGGGTAATACCTCTCATTTGCCCCCTAGGGGAGGCAATAAATGTCAGTTTGGCAACCCCCAACCCTAAATACTATTAAAAAATAATCCCTGGTGTTTAGTGTGCTTTCTGCCCCTGGGGTGGGCAAAAAGACTGAATTTGCCCAAATGTATTTGGGGGGAGCAAAGGCCCTTGCCCAAGGGGCCACTCCCCCTCCCTGGTGTCTAGTGGTGGATCCTTGCTTGGGGATCACACTCCTGCGGCGATCCCCAAGCAGGCAACCACTAGGGAGGTGTACCATTGAAAAGGGGAATTTTCCCCTTTGCAATGATACATCTCCGTCTGCCTCGGTGCTCAGGGGGCTGAGATAGCCCCCTGAGCACCAAGGCAGTAAAAACTGAAACAAGCCAATCGGCTCATTTCTGTTTCACTGAAATGACGTCAGCGCGATGTGCGTGCAGATCTGTTTTTTCACTGAAATGATGAGCAGCCTCGGGAGGTGGGGAAGCTCTTACCCCAGCTCCCGGGGCTGCTTGGAAGGGGGGGGGGGGGGAAGTAAATCCCTCTGTGCACGCACCAGAGAGATTTCCTGTGCCATGTGTGCGGAAAGCCATGAGAAGTCCTACGCACATGAGCACTGTAGCATCAGGCGGCTTCTGAAGCACACATAGAAGGCGTTAAGCAAAATATCTCTGAAGTGACCACCCAGCGAAGTAACCAGCGAAATGAACTATGATAATAAGAAATAGCATAAAGGGACCAGCAGAGCTACTAAAAGCTACTAGGTTACTGAAAACCATAAACTGCAAGTGTCTCTCACACCTCTTCACTCATCACACTGCTAAGAGCTGCGTCGGATAACATGATAACCGCACCTCTGTGCTCAACAAGCACGACATGGAAACACTTCCCATGTAGTAGGATCAAAACAAAGACAACACACTTCCAACCACACAGTATAGTGTGCTACCCATGTAGGCAAGCGCTTTCGCACCAAATATATGGGTAGTAAGCGCCATATATATCTTTCAACACAATACAATGATGATAGACAAGTTAGGTACATTATAGTGCCTAGATAATGCACATAATGATCAACAAGAAGGTATATGAGGATTGGCTAGAATTCTCAGGTGATAATAAATACGAAAGTTCAAAAATATGTCCAAGATATTTAACAAGCTAAATACATGCTAGCATTTAGCCTGTTCACATGATAATACATTGCTTAGGTACTTAAAAGTCCCTAGGTTGCACACATGATTCTACAAATAGTTGATAAGCCTCAATATCAAACGCACCATAGTGCAGTGTGTTCCTGCAACAACGTTATGGTTTCTTTTGAATACGGTTACTAGCACGGACGAATGCCGTGCTTTATGGGGTCCTAATGTGGCATTACACATTATTGTTTTTGTATTACACTAGACTACTCTACTCTGCGCCACTGCACTGTACACCACCCTCATCTACTGTGCACCACTGCACTCTATGACCCTGCATTTTATGCCACTTCTCTCTACGCCTTTCTACCCTAAAACACTCTACTATGCACCACTTCACTCTTCTCCACTGCACAACTATACTCTGCACCACTCTAGTCTATGCCACTGCACTCTAGGACACTTTAATCTGCAAGACGGCACTCTCTGCCACTGAGCTCCAACCAACTGCACACTACTCTGCACCACTCAACTCTGTGCCACTATACTTTATTTTGCATCAATCCACTCTAAGCCACTCCAATCAATTCTGTACCACTGCAATCCATACCACTGCACCCTACACCACTCTACTCTACTCTATGCCGCTGCACTCAACACCACTTTACACATGTGCACTCTACCCTGCACCACTCCACTCAGAAACAATCTACTCTACACCACTGCGCTCTACGCAACTGCAATCTACTGTGCACCACTTTACATCACTGCACTCTAAGCCAAAGGACTGCACCATTTTACTCAAAACTAATGCATGCTATGCCAATCTACTCTGAACCAATGTACTTTATGCCAGGTCACTCTAATGACACTCCAGTCTACGACACTCCACTTCATGATGCTCCACTCCATTCTATGCCACTCTACCCCACAACACTATGCCACTACTCGACTCTACGAGAAACTAAGCAACTCCCTCTATGTAACATCAAGCCACTTTACTCTTCTCTATTCTATGACCCATTACTCCACTCCACTGTTCCACTCCACTCTATGCCACTCCACTGAACTCTACGCCACTTGACTCTACAACACTCTACTCCACTCTACGCAACACCCTCTACGCCATTCCACTCTCCTCTAGTCCACGACACTCTATGGCACTACACCCAACTGTACCGACAAGTTTTCTCCACTCTACGCCCTTCCACTCTATGACATTCTACTCCTTCCACGACACTCCACACCACTTCATGTCATGCCACTCAGCTCTACTCTGCACCACTCTGTACCACTCCAAGCCACTCTACAACTCGCTACGCTGTGGAAATATGGATTTTTCTGGTCAGTTATGTCCCCTATCTTGGACCCCAACGGTTCTATGTGCATGTTACAAGTACATGTATGTTCCCTCCAGTTCCAGTTATGAAGACGCAAATACATGTGCGTCCACCGTCAACATGTCCTCTGTCAGATCCGCCATGAATAGGCCGGATATTCCATTCCTAAGTATGAAAGGCCACCGGCTTTATATGGTTCACTTATGCCATTTTACAGTCCAGGCAAGTAGGCCCTGATTCTGTCATCAAAACTCTTCTTGCCTTCTGCCTCTGAAAGCTCCAGTCTGAGCCTGCATCTGTGACCATGAACTTTGTCTCATTCTCTGCGCGGCTCACGAAGCCTGACATCAGCCTATTCTCTGCCAAGAACTGTATTTCACCTTCGAGTTATCTGCTTCCCCCTCAGCCGATGCATTCCTGCCTAGTAGTTTAAGTAAACATTCTTCCAACTACCGAGCAAAAGGCCCGGCTTCTCTGCCCTTATGCAAGTAATTCATAGTCCTGTTGCTATGGAAGATTCCTGCCCTCGCATTTAGTGTAGACACTTAGACGCTTGTACACGCACGCACAGTCAGTATAGAATAGATTCTGTTCGAGAGTCCTTCTTTATGGATAACATAGTTCTTTAAACATAGGATGTTAGATATGATTTGGGATTAGGTTGACTTGACCCCCCAGACTTTTCGTCTCCACATGTAGAGCTAAATGTCAAGTCCCCTTCACCCCCTAGTTACACGTCAATTACGCGTCATGCTGCTGCGCGCGCATCTATGCCAAGTATTATCTTATGGATCCACCTATATATGACATCATAACCAATTACGTTCCTTTTTACTCCTTATTACACCCATTTTTGGTTACGCAGATATATCGTCATTTTCCTTATCAATTGTTACGCCTACTGCATTCGCCTCATTGTAATGTATGATCTATAAAAGTCATTTCATGTCAATAATGTATGTACTTCACTTCCTGAACCTCCGTGGTGATGGAACTTGGAGCAACCGATTATAATCGTTCATTGGAATAAAGCCCATTCCGAACCTCTAATACCACGGATTCTGCCTCTCATTTTACTGAGCTATTTAATTATGTTTCTGTATCAAATTAAGTCCAGGTAAAGGAAAATTATTTACCACATGAATGGCGCCCGAATAGGGACACTTTCTCATCTCACGCGCCGGCGGTGAGTTGCAGGCCCGGTCTCCTGCCACAGCTGGACGGACAATAACGCGTACCAGCAGGATTTCCTGTATCTCCCTCCGGTCAAGCGGGGGCGACTGAGGCTGCGATCAACACCCAGACGAGGCGGTGAGAAGTGCGAAGTATCCCGACCAGAGCCTAGCTGAGAGAGCAAGATCCGAGGTATACAGAGGCCCACCAGTTCGAAGTCAAGCCCAGTTTCCGACGAGTCGAGTCGAGTCCAGTCCGGTTCAAGTTCAAGTTACCGAGACCTTCCGTTTCCGAAGCTACCCGGTGAGTACCATTGCTGGGGAGGCATTTTCTGACGTGCACATAGGTTGTGCCGGTCAAGACGGGTTTGGGTACACAACTCCGGTCTGCACTGTTTCAGCAGTGTATCTGTACTGTTTTAGCAGTATATCAAGTATTCCGAAGTATCTAGTTATTGTCAAGAATTAAGCTTGGTGATTAGTTATGCAGACGATCATCATTGTTGTTTCAGTTAAAGGTTTAATGTTTAAATGTTAAATGTTTTAAGTACGTTCTGTATATTGTGGTATGAATGACTGTTCATTATCGTGTTTATTGTATTAAGTCTGTTCAAAATCAAGTATCAGGTCAGTTGGTCAAAATCAAGTATAAGGTCAGTTCCCAATATGCCGTTCTTTTCGAAACTAAGACAGATCACTACAAGAAAAGGGGTACTCGAAGAAGCCGTTCCCATTCCTCCTAGGGACACTCCAGGGTACTTCATGTATCATAAACATGGCTTAGACGCCATATTATTTCTTGATCTATGGGTAGACTACACTAAGGAATTACCAGAAAGTCAGAGGTGGCCCGCAGCGGGAACCTGGGATGCAGAGTGCATCATGAAAGTAGAAGAAGAGTTATGGAAAAGGAAAGTCAGACAGTCACAGAAAGATGCCATTGAATTATGGCGTAAGGAATCACATAGACGAACAGAAAAAGCACGTAGACAGGAAGAGAAGAGTAAAGAGAATTCCAATAAAGTTCGAGAAAATCTATTAATTGAGGAAGGTATCCGAGTGAAATCAGAACAAGTAGACAGACAAAGGAATGCCCTTATGAATGGTATGTATCCCCTTCTGGCCGAAGGATTACCTAAGGCTACCCCAGAAATACCGAAAGACTTGCCAACCCCATTATTTCCAATAAAGGTACATCCTAAGGGGCATCCTAGAACCGCAGAAGATGTTTTTCTTTCCTCATATTTAGATGACGCAGCTCCCGAATATGCTAATTCCGCCCCGCATCGACCGCATACCAGGGAGGTCCAACGCCAAGATCCAGCACCCGTATCCCTACAGCAACAAATCGAGTCACAAGTTCTGGCAAGCACATCTGTTTCTGCATCCGCTCCTACAGCTACTTCTATAGCTGTGTCCACACCTGTAGTTGCTGTGTCACGTTCGACGAATCCTTTCACACCCGACACCCCAGATGGGGCCACGGGAGGTGCTACCAATATCTTTTCTACGCCACCCAGAATAAATAAACTTACTTTTCAAGAGTCAGCACATTCACGTACACCCAAACTCATAAGTGCCCGTACGCTGAAGGAACTTCTTATAGATTGCAGATATGACCCTGTGCCCGGTAAAGAGGACGAAATGACCCTGGTGTCATTGCGTATCAGACGAGCCGCAGTGTATTTAGGGAAGTTACCAGGAATGACTGCGCATCTAGATAATATATACCATTTTGTCCAAACAGGGCGAGATCCAGAATGTATTAACAGAGCTATGGAATACCAGAAAGTAGAGATACAGGGGGAACTGTTACGTTTCCTCATAAACTGTGTGATCAGAAATCAAGACCGACCGGGGGTAGACCCGGAAGCAATGCAAATTCTTACAAGATGGAGCCAGAATATATCAGAAGGGAGACATGATAAACAAAATTGTATAATAGCCATGTGCCGAAAGATCCGTAAAGAAATAGAACGCCTACACGAAGAAAGACTAGCGGTAGATCAGTTCGAACAAAGCGAGGAAGAAGCATCAGGACTGCCCACAGGACAGTCAGAAACTATAGCCTATGTAGGTAAAAGAAGATCTTGTAATAGTACGAGATGTCTTATTGACCCGATACGCCCAATATGTCCAGATAATAACAGGAATTTCCAAATACCTATAATTAACATCAGGTCTAACGAGCATTCGTTCCAAGCCGCCGACAAACTACTCCGAGAACGAAGGGGTTATCATTTCCTCGATTCTATGGACGAACAAGACTTAGCCAGGGCAGCTGTCCATTGGGTGGACAGTCCCGGAAAATATAGTGATGATACAGTAGCACGCACATTTTTGAATCTCACCCCAGATGAACAGCGGTTAGCTGGGATTTATATGATTCAACAACTCATTATACTATATCAGAGTCAACATTCGGACCCTGGTCCCTTACCTGACATATTGACCGAATTACTCACGAATAGATGGAGAGGTTCAGGTACTAAATTAATTAAAGAAATTCTAGAATCAAGAAAGCAGTATATTCTTTTTGTATGTTCAGAACATGTCTCATTGCCCGTCAAGGAAAGAACCACGTATCACATGGATAGACAGAATCCCTTGCGAGAAGTGCACCCAATAAAGGGCGAGGACAATGAGTTTAAACGCGTATTTGTATATACGCCCATATCGAAAATAGAATTGCTACAAATGAAGAAAGTGGTACCCAGTCATGACAAAGACCCAGCGGGTTTTCACCGAGAAATTAAAGACATGTTACTCATGGGAGAGTATACCTATCCCGACATTATGACAATATTAAAGGTATTGATGCCTGCTGGTATTTATGAGAAACTCAAGGAAAAAGAGTGGGAGGTAGGAGACCAAAAGATAGAATGGTCAGTGTTAGAAGCGGAAGAAAAGGCCCGAACTGCAGGAGCAGGACTCGGGGATAAAACTAAGGCATTACCAGGTTTGCTAGTACAGGTACTGCCACGTTTATTAACTACGAAAAAGGAAGATTGGGGTACAATTTCAGCCTGTAAACAGAAGCAAGATGAAGACACTAGTGATTACTATGCCCGATTGGAAAAATGTTTTGGTATAAATAGTGGCATAAAAGCAAGTAGCGAATCATACCCACATCTGTTTGTAACAAAATTAGTAGAAAATGCCCTGCCCCAAGTAAAGAATAGAGTATTAAAATTCGAGAGTACCTGGCAAGGTAACACTCCATCACAAATGTTACAAATGTTGCAATACCATCACAATAGAATTAGAGAGGAACAAGAACATGAACACAGACGCATGAAAGACACGAAAATGAAAATGTTAGTTTCCCAGACAGTTCCAGCTGAAGGACATAAAAAGGGTATGACACATTCCGATTCAGCAGGACCTGTAAAAGGGACATGCAATTATAGTAAAAAGCCAGGTCATTATGTACACGATTGTCCAGTTTTAAAACATAATATCGCCATAGGTAAAACACAAGAAAGATCACGGCCACTTAGACAAGATCAGAATGAACAAGGAGCTCTGCAGCATGCCCAGGCCATGCCAGCCGCGCAACAGCCAATACAGTTTGTGCCGGCTGCACCACCGTTGCCTGTTGCTGCCACACAGACAACAACACGACAAATGTACCAGACCGCACAGTACGACTATCCTGATTATCAGCGTTACGCATGAACTAGCCTAGAGAGGGAAGTTGACTTACCCCTTATCGAGATACCTGTAGATCAAGAAGGACCTTATGTACACAGTGAATTATTAGGCCAAGATAGAAAATTTTTACTCGATACAGGGGCAAGTCGAACAACAATAAAACGTAGTGAAGTTCCAGGGGCACCCCTCTCAGGCTCTCAGAATATTTCCCTTGGTTTTTCAGGAAAACCTATTGTTAATGAAGTGTCACAACCTCTGCCACTTACGATAGGACCTCTGACCCGAACTACAGATTTATTGCTTACTAAATCATGTCCAGAAAACCTGTTAGGAATAAAAACATTAAAAGCTCTAGGAGCTATAATATGTTGTTCTCCGGAAGGAGTAAGATTGTTTTTACGTGATTTTAAAGGTCACTATGTATCTAGAGACATGGATCCCCGACTGCAGACTTTACCTACACGTCTATGGGCACAAGGCCCTACTGATGTTGGTTGCATGAATATTACACCATATCGAGTCACATTAAAGGCAGGAGTGGTGCTACCACGAATGCGACAATACAAGTTACCATCAGATGCTGTAATGGCTTTACTGCAAATCATTGACGAGCTCATTACCCAAGGAGTAGTTGTAGAAACAGACTCCAATGTATGTAATTCACCAATAATTCCGATTCTTAAACGAACAGATCCAAAGGCCCCGCCAGTCTATCGATTGGTTATTGATCTGCGCGAATTAAACAAATGCATTGTGCCACAATTTCCTGTGGTCCCAGATATCTCGTCATTACTGACAGCTATTGATTCCGAAGCGACATTCTTTACTGTGATCGATCTCAAGAATGCCTTTTTCAGCGTCCCAATAGATCCGGAAAGTCAATATTTATTCGGATTTAGTTTAAATGGACGTAGCTTTAAATTCTCACGCGCACCTCAAGGATTTACAGAAAGTCCCAGCATCTATAGCCAAGCACTGAAACGAGAACTTGACAGTATCCACATGCCAGTTAACACTGCTCTGCTTCAATACGTCGATGATCTGCTGATCACCGCCCGAAGCGAACCCGAATGTGAAAAAGCATCACTGACAGTTTTACAATTTCTAGCCGAAAAGGGGCACAAGGTGTCCCCTTCTAAGCTGCAATTCTGTGTCCAGCGAGTTATTTATCTTGGACACTCGCTGTCCAAGGAGGGAAGGCAGCTTACACCAGACCGCATTCAGTTAATAGCTAACATGCCAATACCCAAGACACAAAAGGAGGTGCGGGCTTTCATAGGCCTCACTTCATACTGTAGACAGTGGATCCCGCAATATGCATTTCTAGCAAAACCACTCATTCAGTTGACAACACAGGAGGCAGCCACATCGACTGTTCTCCCTTGGACCCAGGAACATACACAAGCTTTTGAAAGCCTAAAGAAAGCTTTATGTCAAGCACCTGTTTTAGCAACGCCATGTTACAGAAAACAGTTTACACTCTTTGTTACAGAACGCGAAGGTACTGCTTTGTCAGTACTCACACAGGAACAAGCAGGAGCACACAAACCATGTGCTTATTTTTCTAGTACATTAGATCCCGTAGCTCAGGCTTTGCCTGCATGCCTAAAATCAGTGGCAGCGACAGCATTAGCAATCAGACAAAGCGATGCCATAGTGTTAGGACATCCATTGACAGTTCAAGTACCACATGCAGTAGAGGTTCTTGTAAATAGAACGCAAACACAACACTTGACTATAGCGCGACTTACAGGGTATGAACTTACATTGTTTCAGCCACATATAGAAATCAGACGCTGTAACACATTGAATCCTGCCACACTTTTGCCAGTAACCGGAACAGACCCACTAGCTCATGACTGTATTGAAGTTATTACAATAACGACGAAACCTAGACAAGATTTAACCGATGTCCCATTGTCAGATCCAGACCTGACATTGTATGTAGATGGTTCATGTATGAGAACAAGTACAGGAGAGTTAGTGGCCGCTTACGCAGTCACAACAGATACAGAAGTCATTGAAACTAATCGTATTAATACTTTGTCAGCTCAAGCCGCAGAGCTTACTGCTCTGACACAAGCCTGTATTCAAGCCACAAGTAAAAAAGTCAACATATACACTGATTCACGTTATGCATTCGGAGTTGTACATGACTTCGGCGTGCTGTGGCGAGAGAGAGGTTATTTAACTTCCCACGGTGCCCACATTCAGCACGGACCCCTCATCCATGCCTTATTAGATGCAATACATCTACCCACGGCAATATCAATTATGAAATGCAAAGCACATACGAAGGTTACTGATATCATTTCTCAAGGCAATGATCTAGCCGACAGAACAGCTAAACAGACTGCTCAAACTCAAACCCCCGACATGACAAAGACAATAGTCCCGATGCCGACACATTGTATGACAGTTAAAGACCCTACTCTTGACGTAATTGACATACAGACACATGCTACACCAGACGAAATAAAGAAATGGACTGAATTAGGAGGGATCCAAACGGACCAAGGATGGATGATGAAGGAAAGGTCTGTATGGTTCCTTCCTGATTCAATGGTCCAAGTTATAGTTAACACTATACATAGTCCAGCACATCTAGGAGAAAAAGCTATGCTAGACAGCATTCAACACATTTGGTTCAAAAAACATTTACGAGCAGCAGCCAAACAAAAAGTCCGTACCTGTATGATCTGTTGCCAGTTCAACCCAGGAAAAAGCGTTCCCGTAGAACAGGGTGGATTTCATCCTCCTGATCATCCTTTTGAAGTCCTCCAGATGGATTATATCCAGATGGAACGATGTCGAGGATTCAAATATGTTCTCGTAGTTGTCTGCGCTCTGTCCCGTTGGACGGAGGCGTACCCGGTTTCAGATTACACTGCCCCGACTACTGCCAAACAGTTGGTTCGAGAATTCTTCCCACGATACGGTTTACCACGTGTTGTTTACTCAGATAACGGCCAGCCGTTCTCATCCGAATTAATGAAACATGTTTCACTTCTGCTAGGATATCAGTGGAAATTCCACTGTGTTCGACACCCCGAGGCAGCAGGTCTCGTAGAAAGACATAACCAGATCCTGAAAATTAGATTGTCCAAAATATGCCGAGAAAAAGGTGTCGACTGGATAGTAGCGTTACCAGTTGCACTCTTTTACATGAGAATGGTAGCACACTCTCGAACAGGGCTATCCCCGTATGAGGTGATCTTCGGCAGACCACCAAATATGTGGGGGACGCCTATACCACGCAAAATAACTGATATTGACTGTAATATGCTGACAGATTACTTGGCTTCCTTGATGTCTGCACTACAATCTTGTCGTTCACAGGTTGCTGCAGCATTTCCCGACAACACTGAGGTGAAACCCCATGACATAGTTCCGGGTGATTTCGTGTTTGTGAAAAATTTCGACCGAAAGACTCAGCTGGAGCCCAGGTGGAAGACACCCAAGTTGGTTCTGCTGACCACAAGAACAGCCGTGAAGATCGAGGGCCGCAAGGGCTGGATTCATTCAAGTCATATCAAGAAATTTCATGGACAATCCTCGGATATAGACATTGTGCCCTGCACTCCCTCACAGACTGATTCAAAACTTCCTTTGGTTGAAAAGACTGAAACCGAACTCTACAAAGTAAAATTGAGGCCTAGAACGTCAGACGATTTGATTGTTTAAGTCCTCTCCTAGGTGAAGCGGTTGAATCTGTCTCTGACATGTATCCTCTAGACCTGAATCATGGACAGTCGCGAAAAATGATGAAACGACAGGCGTATTGTAAATCACTGCGTAGCCATTGCATAGTGACATTAATAATCTTGTTTTTCTTGAGTCTTTTAATAATTACTGCAAGCATATTGTTGCACATATATTACCCTATTTCTAAACATGTTTATAATGTTACTGCTGAACATTCTTTTAGTGACTTACCCCCGCATGAATTGTCTTATAGACTTGCGCTGCGCAATAACACTTTCATTAGTATGTTACATCATTCCCATCAGACTAGTAATGCCACTAATTGTTGGGTGTGTGGCCGGCTCCCTCCCTATCAGAATTATGAAGGAGTCTTGCCATTCTTTCCGCACCCATTTACACATAATGGCTCCTGTGGAGCATGGTTTAGTTTAATCAATTCCATAGACTCAGACACAGCAGTTTACCAAGATCAGTGGGTATGGGGAAACCTGAACCTAGTTTTACTCAAGGTCTGCTACCCTGACAAGGAGGGTCGCCCCAAAAGAACAGGAACTGATCTAGAAAATGAAGTATATGGATTAGGTAATTTTACACCTAATCTCATGATTCTAAATGTCGTATCCGAAGTTGAACTAGTCTTACCCACCATGTCAGTATTCCCAGCGAAGGGTGAATTGTGTGTAAGAAAGGTTGGTTCCATACATATGGGCCATAGTAAATGCACTACTACAGTAGAATTCAGTGATCAAGGCAAATCCTCATTCAGAGCTTATCGCCACTCCTACTTTATATGTGGTCAGACTGCATATATGCGTCTACCTCTAGATTGGGATGGTACCTGCTACATTGCATTCCTTTTGCCACCTGTTTTCCTAGCTCCTCCTGATTATTATAGAAATATTCATTTAGTACACAATAGAGAGCGGAGAGATCTCCCGATTGTCGATTACACTGAAACAGCATGGGAAAAATACACAGATTTCAATAAAGGCATCTTTCCCTATATAGGTACTGTTACTAATAGTAAGCTAATACGTAGATTAACTAGAACCCTTGAAGCAGTAGTAAATGAAACTATTTCCGCCTTAGGCAATTTAACAGAAGAGCAGTCTGCTATGCGGATTGTTGTGCTTCAAAATCGTCTTGTCCTTGACGTCATCCTGGCTGATAGGGGCGGAGCTTGTAGGGTCATCGGATCAAGCTGTTGCATTTTCATACCAGAAAATTCGCCATCTGTATATAAAGCTATAACTCGCCTTCATGAGATTGTAAGCCAGATACACCAGAATCCAGGCACTTGGACTTGGTCCAATTGGTTTTGGAGTGTGATATCAGCCTGGGGATGGAGAGTTCTATCCTTCCTAGGTATTGGCCTTCTCATACTATTCAGTTGCTGTCTATGTCTACAATGTGGACCAGCGATTTGTGGTCTGTGTGCCACATCGTGTATTCCACCACCAAGATTTCATTCAAGATCCCGGAAGAAGAAAGAAGAACAAATGATGCTATATGAACAGATCAATGGATTAATGAAGATTGATATCTCTTAACGGGCAAGTAGGGGACAAGGAGGGAATGTGGAAATATGGATTTTTCTGGTCAGTTATGTCCCCTATCTTGGACCCCAACGGTTCTATGTGCATGTTACAAGTACATGTATGTTCCCTCCAGTTCCAGTTATGAAGACGCAAATACATGTGCGTCCACCGTCAACATGTCCTCTGTCAGATCCGCCATGAATAGGCCGGATATTCCATTCCTAAGTATGAAAGGCCACCGGCTTTATATGGTTCACTTATGCCATTTTACAGTCCAGGCAAGTAGGCCCTGATTCTGTCATCAAAACTCTTCTTGCCTTCTGCCTCTGAAAGCTCCAGTCTGAGCCTGCATCTGTGACCATGAACTTTGTCTCATTCTCTGCGCGGCTCACGAAGCCTGACATCAGCCTATTCTCTGCCAAGAACTGTATTTCACCTTCGAGTTATCTGCTTCCCCCTCAGCCGATGCATTCCTGCCTAGTAGTTTAAGTAAACATTCTTCCAACTACCGAGCAAAAGGCCCGGCTTCTCTGCCCTTATGCAAGTAATTCATAGTCCTGTTGCTATGGAAGATTCCTGCCCTCGCATTTAGTGTAGACACTTAGACGCTTGTACACGCACGCACAGTCAGTATAGAATAGATTCTGTTCGAGAGTCCTTCTTTATGGATAACATAGTTCTTTAAACATAGGATGTTAGATATGATTTGGGATTAGGTTGACTTGACCCCCCAGACTTTTCGTCTCCACATGTAGAGCTAAATGTCAAGTCCCCTTCACCCCCTAGTTACACGTCAATTACGCGTCATGCTGCTGCGCGCGCATCTATGCCAAGTATTATCTTATGGATCCACCTATATATGACATCATAACCAATTACGTTCCTTTTTACTCCTTATTACACCCATTTTTGGTTACGCAGATATATCGTCATTTTCCTTATCAATTGTTACGCCTACTGCATTCGCCTCATTGTAATGTATGATCTATAAAAGTCATTTCATGTCAATAATGTATGTACTTCACTTCCTGAACCTCCGTGGTGATGGAACTTGGAGCAACCGATTATAATCGTTCATTGGAATAAAGCCCATTCCGAACCTCTAATACCACGGATTCTGCCTCTCATTTTACTGAGCTATTTAATTATGTTTCTGTATCAAATTAAGTCCAGGTAAAGGAAAATTATTTACCACAACGCCACTCCGTAACACTCCACCCTACTCCACTTTACGACACTACACTACACTCTTCTTTACCCAACTTTTAGCCATGCTGAACAGCAGCCACACTGTTGTACATCATGGCTAAAACATATTGGCAAAGCCAATAGCTCTTGCAGAGGCGAGACCTATTGGCTTTGCCAATTCTTACTGAACGAAGATGCTACCTGCACTAGAACGAGGGTGTGAAAGATTTGTGAGCCCAGTACCGGAGTATTGTGGAATGCGCCCCCAGCCATGCCTGTAGTAGCTTTTGTGCAATTATTAGTTCATTGGTGCTGGGGTGATGGGAGACACCATTCCTTGTTGATGTTTAACGTTCCTTTCCTGATAATGAAAATGTGTTTCATTTTCCTTTGTATTAGCATTTGTGAAGCCGGATGTGCTATTATTTCCAGTATTGTATACATCTTTCTGTTTGTGATTCAGTGTCAACCTAATGACAAAAATACATGTAAAAAAAAAAAAAAAAAAAAAAAAAACTTGCCAAGGTCAGATCTATAAGCTTTGCCAATGCTTTTTTTTGTTTGTTTCATAATGGGGAGAGGATGTAGCCTTACGGCTAGTGCGGTCGACCTCAAAGCTGGAGAACCGGGTTTGAGTCTCGGCAACAACGCTCAACATCCTGTGATTCTGGGCAAATCACTTAATCTCCCCATGCCTACCAAAAAAGAATGTGTCAATCTGTAGCGAAACTGGTGCTCATGTAAAGCGCTTTGCTACCAGATCTCTCGGGTCTAGTTTGCGCTATATAAAACGCTATAAAAAAAAAAATCAAAATACATTAAAAAACATAAGTGTCTGTTTGAACCAAAAGAACAAGTTACTTACCTTCGGTAACGCTTTTTCTGGTGGATACAATATCTGCCTGTAGATTCCTCACCTTTCGAATACCCCCTGCGCCTGCATTCCACGGGAAAATTATTTCCTAGCTCTCCCACGTCGACGAGGACGTCACAATGGATCGGCTCCGCTCGCGGCACCGTATGACGTCATCGGAGCCGCAAAAGGACCTAGTCGGCGTGCTGACGTCAGTTCCACCCATTTTTCTGTGCCACTGAGGCAAATGGGCGAATCGACACATTTTCAAATGCAAACATAGCATACCAAATATATATATGTATATAAATTCACAAGAGCATAATAAATAAAAGTATAGAGAAATAGTAACAGAATAAGCAATTCTCCTTATTAAAGTATAAACATGATTAAGACATATCAAAATAAACTTTTTTTTGGTAGAAACAGGTGGACAACGGGGAGGCGGGTGGGTCTGTGAGGAATCCACAGGCAGATATTGTATCCACCAGAAAAAGCGTTACCGAAGGTAAGTAACTTGTTCTTCTGATGGATACTTCTGCCTGTGGATTCCTCACCTTTCGAATAGATTCCCAAAGCCGTACCCCACCCGGAGGAGGGTGTCCACCTGACTAGACCAAAAAATCCTGCAAAACAGAGCGAGCAAAATGGCCATCCCTCCTAACGTCAGAGTCCAAGCAGTAATGCTTTGCAAAGGTGTGGAGGGAGGCCCAAGTTGCTGCCTTACAGATATCAAGAACAGGAACACCTCTAGCCAAAGCAGAAGAAGCAGACTTAGCTCTGGTGGAATGAGCCCTGATACCTTCACGCAGTTCCTTCTTGGCCAGGGCGTAGCAAATCTTGACGCACAAGATAATCCAATCAAATCAACAAAAGAGTGTGCCTTCAATTTATCAAAAGAGCACCACTGTAGAATCCAAATAGGTTTCTTTAGAAAGCCCTCACTCACCAACCTGGTTGGTGACATGCTTTATCATCGGGCCCCACCGGAAGAGGCCGAGAGGTGTGCTTCCACGCCAGAATTACTGCGGAGCTGGTGATGTGAGTGTTGTGAGTGATGAAAGTGATAGTTAAAATTACTCACTCAGCACCCGCCCCACCTATTGGGTACAGATGAGATAGTTTTGTCTTCCGCAACCCCTTTGGTTGTTGCTCGATTACGTCACAACGCCCTCCTTGTTCACGCCCCGACGTGGCCACGCCCCCATGCCTTGCCTCTCGAGCGCGGTGAGCGTCCCCCGTCCTTATAAGCTCACCGGCCCCCACCTGCATTTACCATCAAGGTCTGGTTCCAGAGGGTCTGCTTAGGTGCCAAGCGGGTGCCAAGCTTAGCGGGCGTGAGTTCTTCATCGCTAATAGGATTTCAGCTAAGTAACAGGCATCTCCCCCTTACGTGTGAGGTGTATTCACCCCTCGTCCCTTTTCTTCCCTCTCTACCCAGGGTGTGCCATTGTAGCTTCCACCCCCCTCCTGAGATCCATGGTGTAGAAATTCTCTACACCCCAAGTGAGATACCGTTTAATCTCTGTGTACTCAGTGCCCAACCACACTGTGTGTCTACTCCTTTTGCGCATAGTGTTCTACCACAATGACTATCGTAATGCTATTGTTTGTCCTGGGCCTCTCATATCTGTTTATGTTAGACAGGCACCTTCGTATGTCTAAGTAATGCTTGACTTTCCCTTACAGCGTTGAAGCACTTCCTGACCTCATAGTAGCACAGTTGTTCAGCGTTACCGTTTACGTGCACCACGCAGAGCACCTGTAACTGTACGTCCACCATTGACAAACCCATGAGACCATGCTTAATCTCTACATGTTTGTCTCTCTTTTTCGTTTGTCCATGTTTGTTTGTCCTCTATCCAGAATAAACTCGGTTCCTCTCCATTGTGGGAGTCAAACAATTTTTTGATCAATTGTTTGTGATCAATTTTTTTACACTTGCAACCTCTGGTTAGGGTGGGCCTTAGCGCGCCCATACCGCCGGGGTTTCATTTATGGTCCTGATGAATGCCTGTTAAAATATGACACGTAGGCTGGAACATGTTGACCACACGGTAAGTGACTTGGCTAATTAATCCATTTAGCCCATATGTCCTACACCCTGTTTTTATAGACCACACTGTAAGTGACCTGGCTGAACAATTTATTAAGTCATTACGTCCTACACCTTGTTTTTATACATGTCTGTTTGGCTTCTATTAAAGTTTTTTTGTTGACACAAACAAGACATTTTTAACTATCACTTTCATCACTCACCTCACCAGCTCCACAGTAATTCTGGCGTCGAAGAACACCGGGGTGGCACTCGGCCTCTCCCGGTGGGGCCCGATGATGAAGCATGTCACCAACCAGGATGGTGAGTGAGGGCTTTCTAAAGAAACCTATTCGGAATCTACAGTAGTGCTCTTTTGATAAATTGAAGGCACACTCTTTTGTTGATTTGATTGCATTTACCTACGGGTTTGAGAGTGGCCTAACTACCTGTTGTTTTTCCTCACTCTTCTGTTGTTCTCAGCACAAGTTAATCCGCCTGGAAAGCGTCCTCTTGTGCACTGCCTTGCCTTTCATTTTCCCAACGTAGCCCACGAAGAGCTGATCGTCCAGCCTCAGATCTCTAGTCCGATCTAAATAAAAGCTGACAGCCCTCTGAGGGTCTAACCGATGCAGTCTCTCTTCCTCCTTGGAAGGGGGAGGATAAAAGGTAGGTAAAGTGATGGATTGTCCCATATGAAAAGGGGTAACCACCTTGGGAAGGAAAGCAACCCTGGTCCTTAGAACCAACTTATCCGCATGAATGGTCAGGAAAGGAGGTTTCGAACTAAGAGCTTGAAGCTCACTTACCCTCCCAGCTGAGGTAATGGCAATCAAGAAAACCGTTTTAAAAGAAAGAAGCCTCAACGGGCAAGAGTGAAGAGGCTCAAACGGAGAACCCATTAAAAAAGTGAGTACGAGATTCAAATCCCACTGAGGCATAACGAAAGGTGTGGGAGGAAACTTATTTGTAAGGCCCTTAATGAACCTCATGACAATGGGGGACTTAAATAAAGACGGCCGGTCCGGCAAACATAAAAAGGCCGACAAAGCCGATAAATAGCCCTTAACAGTGGCTACAGCACAACCTTGCTGTGTTAAAGATAGAGAAAACTCCAAAATATTAGACAATCGAGCCTTCAAAGGGTCAATGTCTCTCTCTCCGCACCACTTAACAAACCTGGACCACATGGAAGAGTAAACAGACTTAGTGGAGTGTCGCCTGGATGATAAAATAACGTCCACTATCTCTGGCGGGAGAGAGAGAAAACTCAGGTTGCCCCGTTCGATCTCCAAGCATGAAGGTGCAGGCTCTGGAGATGGGGGTGTAGAACCTGCCCCAGCGACTGTGAGAGGAGGTCTGCCCTGAAAGGGAGACGGAGCGGAGGGTGCGATGAGAGGTGAAGAAGATCTGTGTACCACACCCTTCTTGGCCAATCCGGGGCGATCAATATAACTTGGGCCCGGTCTTGGCGAATCTTCCTCAGAACCTGAGGAATCAAAGGTATGCAAGGAAACGCGTAAAGAAGTTGTGAGGTCCAAGCTATCTGAAACGCATCCCCCAAAGCTCCCTGCAACGGATACTGGAGACTGCAGAATAATGGGCAGTGCACGTTCTTGTGAGTGGCAAACAGGTCCAACCGAGGGGATCCCCACATCTGAAAGATGCGATGGACCACCTCCGGATGAAGCCGCCACTCGTGATCGGCCGAGTAACGCTGACAGACTGTCCGCACGAACATTCAGCACACCGGCCAGATGATTTGCAAACACACAAATCCGTTGGCCCTGAGCCCAGTACCAGAGCCTCTCGACAGAGTCGATACGACCCTACACCTTCCTGTTTGTTGATGTACCACATCGCGGTAGTGTTGTCCGTCAGGACCTGAACCGACCGACCGAGAAGGGAAGGGAGAAAAGACTTCAGTGCCAAACGTATCGCCCGCAATTCCAGAAGGTTGATGTGAAGCAACCTTTCCTCTGGAGACCAAAGGTCTTTGACCTCCAGATCCCCCAGATGAGCACCCCACCCTAGAGTGGAGGCATCCGTGATCACTGTGGCCACTGGTGGAGGAGGCTGAAAGGGCTTTCCTTGAGACAGGTTACCCTGCACACTCCACCAAGACCGCTCCGCTGCAGCTTCTCTGGAGATTCTGATGTTCTCCCCGAGATCTCCGTTGTGCTGATACCACTGCCTGCGGAGGCACCACTGGAGTGCCCTCATGTGCCAGCGTGCATGGTTGAACAACAGAATGCAGGAAGCGAACAGACCGAGCAGGCGAAGAACCTTCAGGACTGGAACAACTGCTCCATCGTGAAACAAAGGAATCATTTCCTGTATGTCGAGAATCCTCTGCGGAGGTGGGTTTGCTCGGCACACAGAAGTGTCCAGTATTGCCCCTATGAATAGGCTGCGTTGAGAGGGCACCAGGTGAGATTTGGGTACATTTATTGAAAAACCCAATTTGAACAACAGATGAGTTGTCACTTGCAAGTGGCGCGAAACCAACTCTCGAGACTCCGCTTTCAACAGCCAGTCATCCAGGTAGGGGAAAACAGGAACCCCTGACCTTCTGAGATGAGCCGCTACCACCGCCATCACCTATGAAAAGACTCGAGGCGCGGAAGTAAGACCGAACGGAAGAACCGCAAACTGGTAATGTTGCGATCCCACCGTGAACCGGAGATACTTCCGATGCGACTTCAGAATGGGAAGATGAAAATATGCATCCTGCAGATCGATGGACACCATCCAGTCTTCCTGTTGCAGCGCAAGGAGAACCTGAACCAAGGTCAACATTTTTAACTTTTCCTGTCTGAGGTAAAGGTTCAAAATCCTGAGGTCCAAGATCGGTCTCAAGCGACCATCTTTTTTGGGGATCAGGAAATATCGGGAGTAACAGCCCTGACCCCTTTCCTGCTCTGGAACCACCTCTATCGCACCTTTTTGGAGTAAAGTGAGAACCTTCTGCTGCAAAAACAACAAGTTGTCTTCTGAACAACCACCCTGGCGAGGAGGGTAAGGAGGGGGAAACTCCAAAAATGGGAGGGTGTACCCATTCTCTACAAGATTCAAGACCCAACGATCTGATGTGATCAGTCTCCAATCTTGTAGAAAGAGGGACACCCGACCTCCAACTGGACCAACATGTTCTAAGATGGGGAATCCAGAACTGCTTTCCTGAAGTACCAACGGTGGCAGGAGGGGAGGAAGAGGCTTGCAGACGATTTGCACCCCTGAGGCCTCTCTTATTCTTCCCTCTGTATGATTTGTACAAGGGATTTTGCTGTTGATGGCTCTGCTGAAATTGTTGGCGGCCACAAAAAGGAAGCAGATCTTCCAAAGCCCAGATATCTCTTGTATCCATAACCTCTAGACTGAATCTGGAGGCCTAAAGATCTTGCGGTGGCTCTACTATCTTTGAAACGTTCCAAGGCTGAATCTGCCTTAGAACCAAAGAGCCTTGACCCATCAAAGGGCAAATCCAACAAGGTCGCCTTTACATCAGCCGAAAACCTTGAAGACTTGAGCTATGCCTGTCTCCTTGTAGCCACAGAAGACCCCATAACACGAGCCACAGTCAGCAGTGTCCATGCCTGACAATCACTTGACGTGCTGCAGCCTGTGAATCCGAAAGGACTTCCAAGAAGTTGGCACGATCCTCCTCAGGCATCTTAGGAGCAAGTTGAACAACAGAGTCGATCAATGCATATATATATCGTCCAAGAAGGGAAGTCGCATTAGTTGACTTTAGAGCCATACTTGCAGATGAAAATACTTTCTTCGCAGCTTGCTCTGTCTTTTTTGAGTCCCTGTCACCCAAAATGGTAGGAAAAGCACCAGAAGACTGTTTTGAGCAAGAAGCTTGGACAACTAGACTCTCCGGTGTCGGATGTGATGACAAAAAAGCCAGATTACCAGGGGCAGGCTTGTATCTTCTCGAAATAGAACGAGATACAGCCGGAGCAGACAAAGGCATCTGCCACACCTCCAGAATTGGATCTGTTAAAGCCTCTGTGAATGGAAGTAGGGGCTCAGAGGTAGATGAAGAAGTATTCAAAACTTCCGTCAGTATGTTAGACTTAACCTCAGCAGAGGGAAGTTTAAGGCCCAATAAATCAGCTGCCTTCTTAATTACAACATAATAAGATGCAACGTCCTGCCCAACACAACCACTTGCAGATGGTAAATCATACTCAGGAGAAGTATCTAGGCCACTAGCTTCCTAAAGGCCCTTGTCCACAATTTCTCCTTCCTCCTGTTCTTGCAAATACTCCTCCACCTCAAGCAATCTCTGAGCTTCTCTCCTGGAGCGTTGCTTAGGCAACGGCGTCGGCGGAGCCACACATGGCGCCGGAGAAGACACCAGCGGCGTCGATGGAGGAGCCTCGACATCGAACCTCGACGTCAATCGAATCCGAGGTGGAGCAGACTCAGCAGCTGAAGGAGTCCGGGGAGCCGGGGTAGAGGATCTCTGCGCCGGGAAATGCCAAGCCAGAGTCGACGGCATAAATGGCATGAAAGATGCCTGGGAATAGAACTGAGGCACACCCAGGTTGAAAGCCAGAGGACCCACGGGGCCTGAAGGTGCACCGGATGGAGTTGAGGCTCTTGCAAATAAACCAAACATCGCATTGAGAAAATGCGAAGAGTCAGCCCCAGGAGCAGGAAAAGGAGGATATGAATCCGTACCTTCCTGTAGGGGGAGTCACCTGAGGTCGCACTGGAGCCTGCGGAGCCGGGGACGGCGCCCGCACAGGTGAAGCCACACAGCCTGGAGAGGACCCTCCCGGCGCCGGTGACGTCGCTGGAGCTGGTGATTCTTCATGAAGCGAAGAAGCCTCTGAAACCTGCAACGCCGCAGCCGGAGATGGTACTGGCGTCGCCCGAGGAGAAGGAGTAGGAGAGATAAAGTCCCTTCTCCGAGGTCGCTCAGCTGGAGTCGGCGACCTCGATCTCGACCTCGAGACTCTGGCCTTTGAAGAACGATGTTGAGAGGTTTGTCTTCTCTTGGATTGTGGATCCGATGACATCATACGGTGCCGTGAGCGGAGCCGATCCATTGCGACGTCCTAGTCGACGTGGGAGAGTTAGGAAATAATTTTCCCACGGAATGCTGGCGCAGGGGGTATTTGAAAGGTGAGGAATCCACAGGCAGAATTATCCGTCAGAACATGGCTTTTTATCTTGCATTTAAGCGAGTTGTACTTCGGCATACAGTTTGTCGTTTGTCCGTCACTACAATTTGTTCGTTTTCTAATTTGTTTTTTAAAAAGTCAGTTTTCAGAATAAAGGTAGGAAATTGGGTGTGCTTTTGCTCCCATTCAAAGGGTGTGTAGCTGGGCAGTTCGAGGTGGATCGTCCTAGAAGAGCATATCCTATGTTGCAGTGCATGGGGATACTCCCTTTTGGGTGGCCCAGTCAGCAAAAAAGATGTAAAGGGAATGCAGCCCAGAGTAACAGCAACTGGCTGAGATTAAATCAAGCATTGCATCCATTACAGTTTCTTTTTTCTTAATATCTGAAAAGAGTTCCTCTTTAGCAATCAAGTAAGGTATTGTTTGTCATACTCGAAATCTTAACTACAATCTAAGGAGTTATAGTTCGATACAAATGCTCACTCTGAAAAACAAAGACACTATTTTTGCTAAAAAAAAAAATGTGATCCTCACCAGACGTGCTTTATGTAATGTGGCTATAGCTAGCTGTATGGCCATTTCAAAAAGAGCATTTCACAGGCCAGTGAGGGGAATAACAGTTGTATCTAAGTTCGGTTATATTATGGTGTGCTGGGGTGCATGCTGCACAGCATTGCATCCAGGTGACACGGCTAGTTTCACACTGCAACAGCAAAAAACCAAGCATTGAAAAGGCAACAAGTCTCGCCTTCTGGACCTATTGGCTTTGCCAATGCCTTTTGGCGAGGTTATTCAACATCAACAAGACACTGTGCAGCATGGACAAAAGAAAAGGGGAAAAAAGCACAATTGTGAGGCAGCGTCATTTTGTAGGAGAAAGTGTGAGCGCCTACAAAATGGCACAGGCAGCATTTTAATTTACGGCATTCTAATTTACGGTTTGGAGGTGGGTATTCAATGGAAAATAAATCATTTTTATGTGGAGGGACCAGCATCATTTTGCTGACTGGTTTGCCCCAAAATAGATGAATAAATATTGTGGCTGGAAAGGGCAGAGGAGCAGGTGAGGGTGGGAATCAACAGGGAGTTGGTGGGGTGAAGCAGCACATGAGGGAGAACAGGGAAGGGGCAACGTACACGAATGAGAAAGCAACACAGCGCGCAGCGGGGTTAAATTTGGCGGAGGGGGATACACATGTGAAAGACAGCAGCACAAGTTAGCAACAAGAAGTGTGGCAGGTGGCTATTTGACAGGGGTAGAAACGCACAAGGGAGAGAGCAGGAAAACACATGAACTTTCATGGAATGCTTAAAGAAAAAAGGTAGTTTACTAAAAGTGAGCAATAGAAGCAGTCAAGTCAATCAAGCCAAAGAATTGTAATGAAGCTATGCTCCAGGGGAAGGGCTAGCAAGATTGACAAGGAAACCCATGGAATAAGAAGCAAGCACACAAGAGTGACAATAAAGCCAAGCAAAGGTAAGCCATGGGCGTGCTGTAAATTCACTGTAAGTTCTAGATGAACACATAGTAAATCTTTTCCAACCAGACAGCTTGCAATGTCTGGTAGGCAAGTCCTAAAAGGGAATAGGTAATTTAAAGACTAGGCAATACAGGACTTTATAGCACTATGTTTTCTATTTAGAGGTTTGTATCACACCTACTACTATCCTGGTCATGTTTCACAGCACCCATGCCATATACCAATCTACAGTTGCCAACCTCACAAAATATCACCTCCTCATGGCCTAGTATCCTTAACTTTATTAGCTCCTTTAATTGTTGTCCCTCATCTTATACAGAAGGCCCCATTTCAAGTGGCATAATGTACCAGGTCCAAGGACTGTTCACCGAGCTGAGCGGATTGCACACATCCCAGAGAGCAATGTCAAGCAAGAGAGGAGTTCAATCCACAGAATCCTTAATACAGCTGTGTCTGGTGGCTTAGTGGACTGATGTGTCCACGGTAGTGGCCTGTGTCCGACCTCTATGTCAAAGGTTCAAATCCCGGCGGGTACACTCAGCTTTTCATCCTTCTGTGGTTGAAAAATTAGTACCATTGAATTGGGTAACAAACATTTGTTATGAAGCGCCAAGATACCCTTGGGTGAACATGCGCGTTACAAATACACCTGATGTTATGTTACAGCAGGGTTTACGGCCACCATTTCAACATCATAGATTCACAAGGCTGCCCAGAGTAGATTAAGTCGAGTGTGCACTACGCAAATTCAATATAATAATGAGAAATATATAAAGAGCACAGACTACAAAGTAAAGGGTTTCAAAGCACTTAACGTAAAGATGTAACTTTTAACCAACTCAAAAGTACTTATTTTATGAAATCCTGAGTGTGAAAGGGTAATTTGCGTTGGCTAGGAATCTAGAAATGATCAACGGGAGATAAATCAATCTCTTTGGAAGGCACATTAATGCCCTAGGCCAATTTACAGGTTGAGTATGGAGTAAGTATCTATGTTGGGGGAGGGGAGATGCTAGCGCTGTTTCTGTGTTGTGATGGGCGTTGTAAAGGGAAAAAGTTAATTTCCTATGTATACACTGCAACAGATCAATGTGCCCTGAAAGTAAAAACTATTGTAGGACGCTGCAACGCTACATACGTTATCTGCGTGCTATTTCAGTGCAAGGCAGCCATTTTGTAACCTGTTAAACCGTCAAACTTAGCTCTCTCGTCAATCTACTCTTAGGTGAAAATTATTTAAATGCGAGGAGGGTCTGACATGGACACAATCTACGCTAAATAATGAAAAAATATTTAGGCAGCCGTTATTAGTTCACGCCTGAGACCGATCATGCACTGTCGCTAGAGGTTTTGTTAACTAAAACTTTAAAAGAGTTCCCAGCCCGCCCATTACTTACCTTGGGTCGGCTTCATCGTCACACATTTCTTTTCACTGGTCAGGAGCAGCTGGTTTAATTCTGTCGGTTTAGGGAGGATTTTGGTTTCACCTTCTTCGTCAACACGAAAGCACTGCAGAGAATCAGCTGCGTGTGCTTTACAATTCCCCTCGCCTTGTTAACTAGTTTATATAATTTGAATTGATGGTCTGAGTTCCTTTGTGCTTTTAAAGATGCACAGCGCCATCACTCGACTATCTCCCAGGCCTAAACAGTGAACAAACATGTCATGCCCTGAAGGGAAACATGCTTCTGCCTTTTTAGGTCTCGCCTGAGGCAGCACACATGCACTGTCTATTTGACATATATTGTATGTTAAACCTAAAATATGCTTAGAGTCCACCCACTACTTACCACTGTTTGACATCTTTGTCACTCACACTTATTTTGTTTTCATTGGTCAGTGGCAGCAGGGCTGGTTTCATTTAGCCAGGGGTCTTGCACCAGATGGCTTAGGTGGGATTTGTGTTTCACTTATTTAAATTTGTAAACAAATACAGATACACCCCCACACTCGCATATAAATTACTCCACTCTACACAATGCCACTGCATGTCACCTTACTCCACGACACTGTACTCCAACCTACGACACTGCACTACACTCTGACATTCCACAACTCTACTCCATGACACTCCAGAACACTATACTCCACTCTATGACACTCTGTACCATTCCACTACTCTAGTTCATGACACTCAGCGTGACACTGAACTCCACTGTACGACACTTTGCTATTCCACAGCTCTACTCCACTCAATGCCATTCCACAACTCTACTCCACGACACCCCACTCACCACCATTTGATTCCACTCTATACCACTCCACAATACTCTACCCTACGCCAATCTGCAATACTCTTCTCCACGCTACACCACTTTCCTGTACGCACTAACTTTAAGCCATGCTGAACAGCAGCCAAGCTGGTGCAAAACATGGCTAAAACACTTTGGTAAAGCCAATAGCTCTTACACAGGTGACACCTATTGGCTTTTCCAGTGCTTGTTTTTATATTCATACTTTTCTGTTGCACCTCATTGGTGGGAAGTGTCCCTCGGAATACACTGCCAGATTCCAATCTGGATGTATTCAATTAAAGAAATGATTTTCAAATTTCGCATGGATGTTGCAACACATCGTTTATTCTCAACTGTGTGTTTCTAATCACATCAATTTCATGGAGTATGTCAATCTTCAAATCTGTATGCTTCCGTAATCAATAAACCAAACATGTACAGCGGCCCCAATGCATTTCGGGCGTGTCTCCGCCCTTCGTCAGGGGATAACTTCCTAAAAACCAAGAATGAGCGAATGAGACGACCATATTCAAAAGAGCAGACATAATGTTCACTTCATCTGCAATGTGAGACATGCAAGGTGACGTGATTCCTTGTGTTTAGAGGTCCCTTACTGGTAACAGACCGGTTTAGAAATAAGGATGATCTTAATTAAAAAAAAAAAACGTGCTGTGATCAAAACCATTAGCCTATATAAAAAATCAAAAGGTTAAAACAATCAGGAAGAATGTTCGCAACAGTATCATTTCGACAGAGCGTGAAATACATGTACAACGGATATCGGACTTACTTCGCGCTATGAACGAAATGTGAAACAAAAGTCAGTGCAACACAGCAGGTGAATTAGTGTGATGGCAAAAGTGCACTGAAACCCGGTTTCAATGGTGCTTGAGGCTACGGCCGTCAATGCACTAGTAATAATCATTAAACTTTTTCTCTAGCGTATATGGTACCAAAAATGGCTCACGTGTGTACGTTCCCGTATGAAGCGGCAGTTGTAACGGTGAAAATTTACCTTTGCTCTCTGTACTTCCGGACCCGCCAAGGTGAATGCTGCTGGTTGCGCAAATGATTCAAGACACGCGTTCGTGCGGTCTTCTCTTTTTAGCAAGAGTTCAGAAAGTGAAAAGGGCCTTGCTAAGCGCTGTGACGCTAATAATGGCAGCCATCTTGGAATGGTACACGAATATATCGGAAAAGTGCGGTTAGCCATGCCGTGGAGTGTGAATGGGAGATGGTGAAGAATAGACAGGACAGACAGAGAAGATCGAGAACTGGTAGACTGAACCAAAAGACAGAAAATAGTGACACAAAGTGCATGAAGGAAATACTTGTGAAAACATGGCAAATAATGCAAAGCAGCAGTGATATGAGTACATAAAGTGAAAAATGGAAACAAGGAATATGTAATAAAAAGAAACCAGAAAATGGGAACCAGGAATGATGAAAGAACACTTCTTAAGACATTAAAGATGGTAAATGTAGGCAACCCAAATTACAAAAATTTCAAAAAACAACTGTATGCAATCCGGTCATTCAGTCCATTAAAAAAACCATTCTCAATGGTAAATGTCAGCACCCAACATTACAAAAAACAACTGTATTCAATCCGGTCATTCAAACCATTAGGTGTCAACATATTAATTTTCATGATCCAAAATGTTTCACGCTGTGTCAAAAACTTGTGGTGATCTCTTCCTTCTTTGATGTTTACAACTTCACAGACTAAAAACCGCAATTGGCTGATGTTGTGATTGTCAAGTGCAAAGTGTGTAGCCAAGGTGGATCTTGGATTTTTGTTTCTGATGTTGCTTATGTGTTCGTTCAATCTGGTCTTTATCTTCCTTTCGGTCTTGCCGATGTATGCCAGTCCACACGGATATTTGAGTAGATATACCAAGTTTTTGGAGTCACACGTGGCTGTAGTGAAAAGTCAGATTTTTAAACCTTTCGTCGGATGGTTTGCTGTATTCCCTTTGATGATGTTGTTGAAGTTCCCACAATTGTGACACGGCACAGTGCCTCTATAGGTGGAGATATAGGTTTCCGGTCTTTTTGATCTAATCAACTCTGCTAAATGTTTGCTCCTTTGGTAAGCAAAGAGTGGTTTCTCCAAAAAGGATTGATTGAAATCAGGTTCGAACTGGAGCATTGGACAATGTTTTTAATATGATCTTTTTAAATCCCCGACTTTGTCGAGAATTTTGACACAAGAACTGCCCATTTGGGTTGCTCATTTTTGAGTGGTCAAAAGATGGTCATGAGATATCGAAGCCACCTACCTGGTTGCGACGTTCAAGATTTCTGAGGGATAGCTTCTGTTGTGAAAACGCTCCACCATGTTCGTGATGTTCAACGGTAGCAGTTGTTGTTCAGAGACTAATCTCTTCACCCATAGTAATTGAGAATAGGGCAAGTGAACTTTAAGAGAATGTTGATGGAAACTACTGAAATGTAATAAATTATTCCGGTCCGTGTCGTTTCTGTACAAAGTGGTTTCCAATCGTTGATTGCTAATGTAAATGACAACATCTAAAACGTTAATCGCCGTGTGATCAATGTTGTATGTGATCTTAATCCGATCAATAACACGGTTTAAGAACACAATGGCCATCTCTAGATCTTCTTTAGGTCCTTGCTACACAATGAAGATGTCATCTATGCATCTTAGATAAGATACTAGGTGTTTGCTCCAAACATCCGTTCTGAGAATGTTGTCAAGTTTGAACTTGTGCATAAAGAGATTTGCGTAGCTGGGAGCTGCGCAATTCCCCATGAAAGTCTCTGTTAGTTGAAGAAAGAATTTGTTATCGTGAACAAAGTAACTATGGTATAAAGTGAACTGGAGCAGCTCAAGCAAAAAAACAGTCAATTCCTGGCTGAGATCAGATTGTAACAGAGAATGCTCAATTGCCTCGATGCAAAGGTCATAAGGAATGGACGCATACAAAGCGGTCACGTTAATAGAGCACAGACAAACCTCTTTGTTCCAATCAATGGTGATGTTTTTTATTTTCATTAATAATTCGGTGGTATCTCTGACGTATGTCGACATATTTTGCACAAAGTCCTGCAAATATCTATCGAGATATTTGTCCACGGGTTCATGGATCGATCCACGTGTTGAAACTATGGGTCTCATAGGTGGTTTGTGCAAATCCTTATGTACCTTTGGCACCATCTGGAAAGTAGGACACCTAGCGAAATCCTGGACGAGGTATCTACGATCTTTTTCAGTGATAATACCGGTCGATACTGCTTTGTCAATGAGTTCCTTGAGTTCACGTCGAAACATCTCTGTTGGGCTGTATCCAATTTCTAAGTAGGTAGTTGGATCATTCACATGCTCGTCAATTTTCTGTTGATAATAGGATGTATCCATAACGACGAGAGCGCCGCCCTTGTCCACTTTTACAATCACGATTTCTTGTCTATCGGCTAACCGTTGAAGTACGCCTTTGTCCTTCACTGTTAAATTGGATTGCCTGGATCCTTGACCTTTAAATAGTTTTTGTAGATCATTCCTGACAAGGGTTTCAAAAGTGTCTAGTACCTTGTGACTGATAGGTGCCATGTAGGAACTCTTTGGTTGTAAATCTTTAAGAGTGTCATCCGATTTAGTAGGAAGTTCAGCGATGATGTTATCAAAAAAAGTGCCTTAACCTCAATGCACGCATAAATTTGAAGAAGCTGATGTCGGGATCCTGGGGGCGGGTGGGAGGTTTGGGGGTCCACTGGAAGAGTCTCGGACTATTACTGGCCTAAAGGTATGGCACCTGCTATATACTGTACTATCACTGCTCGGCTGACCCACTGCTATGTGTATTGTCTCATTAAATGGAAAACTGTATTTTGTTAATAAAAAGAGGTTTAAAAAATATATATATTTGAAGAAGCTGACCTCTGCTTCTAAGATGTTGGACTTGTATGTTGGTACAAAAGACATACTTTTCTGTAGAATCTTGGTTTCATGGGGTTTCAAAGGAACAGAAGAGATGTTGATTACCAAGTTCTTTGTCATTACCTACTTCTGACTTCTGGTTATTCGTTTTGATGGTGTCGGAACAGTGTTTGCTCCGCCCCTTGCCCCTCCTGGTTCGTCGTTGCCTAAATGGCCCGTTCCTAAAAAAGGAGCCACAGTGGTGTCTGGTGTTGTCGTTGGTTCTGGTTGTGTGTTATCCACACCCAACTGATCCATTTGACTCGTGTGTGCACAACTTTGCTTGTGTATCTCAGAATCACTACCTGCTGACAACGTATCGGTTTCAGATGTCTTATTGGGAGGTCTGTTCTGTCTTCTTCTTGCGTATACCTCAGCCCAATTATAAACCTCTCCAAGTTTATAATCGATGGTGTCTCTACGAAATGTACGCACTTTCCGTTCATTAATCTCTTGCGTGTGTCGAGATAGTTGTTCATTGATGTCCGGTAACACTTTTGACCATTCCTCTGCACTCAGTTTAGATGACAATTCACTTTTTATTGATTGATCTCGCTGCCCAGTTCTTCCAGGATCTTTGACAGCTCCTCTATGATTAACAAGATCAAATCTAGGGAACACTTGAGTATCCCATACCATCTGTCGATGAATTTCGAATCGTTTATACACAGGGAGGGTCTCAAGGGAATTCTCAGACCTCTTGGAATACGTTGTGCACAATGGTATTTTATAAGCATGCTCGCATGTAATCGCTGACTGAATTCTCTTTTTGTTAAATACAACAGTTGTTTGATATTGCTTTGTATTGATCCGGTGCTTGTGGATGCCGTCTCCACTTCGCCAATCAAGGAGTAAATTCTTTGTGCCTCATTCTCTCCAAACATGAATGTATCTGCTCGTTTGTCAGTAAGATTTGATATATTTTCATAAGACATGGTAAATGTGGGTGCCAAGATCCTGGTTTAGCAAGAAATATAAATCAAAGGGTATTAGATCCCGCATGGGATCTAATAACCTTTGATTTATATTCATACTGTGACATGTTCCCTACCAGTTAGCACAGACTATACACAATTTCTTCAATTTATTTATATGTTCTCACAGAAGAAAGGTCTAAGTCTTACTGCAGCTGAAACCCCTCCCTCGCCTAATATATCCACTTTCTATTCTGGCCTTGCTCGACGAGTGTGTTCTGCTGTACAGCAGATGTCAACTCCTCTGTTCAAATTTCTGCTTCCATTCGCATCCCGGTCGGCTCTCTCTTACTAGCTTTCTCCTGTCCCTTTCTCCCATCTCGCCTGGCCCGGCGAACAAAGATCTTATGGATGGATGATTGGCATAACATCAATTCATAAGCTAAATAAACTGTCAAGGGTACAAATGGAAAGATAAAAAAGAAACATTTGAATTTTAAGACTTAACTGTGAATCCCCGAAATAAAACCCAGAGACTAATAAAAATGTAAATAAAATATATAGAATAATAGGAACCCGTGATAAATCATCAGTGGTCAACATCAAATGGACTAATTCATACATAAAAAAGCACACTGGACCCAGATTTTAAATGTCTGTAGTATAAATAAGACCACATTCTCCAAGAAACATATGCAAAGTATACTGACAACCTAAGCTACCAGTGTAGAAGGTAGCACAGTCAAATTGCAACTCGTTGTCAGGAGAGTTGTCCTAGTTTAAAAAAAAAAAAACACAAAAAAACAAAATAAAAGCATCAGGGAAGTTTGATGCAGCAGAACAAGTGAAGCAACGTGAAAAATTAAGAGCAGCATAGAAGTGCTTTAGTGAACATAGGAAAGTTGTCCAATGAAGAACCTGGGTGTGGCTTAGTGGAAGATGAGTGAAGAGCATATATTGGATAAACTGCAGAAAATAAAGTATTGCCAGGTTACTCTGTACAATAGCATTAGACTATTGAGGCAAAGGGAAGTGGAGTTAAGGAGGTGAGAGTGAGAGGAGGTGTGGGGGAAGGTATTAGGGAGTCTCTCAAGTCAGAGAAACATGCTTTGGCAAAGCCAATAGGTCAGACTTTAGTGTGCCAAAGCATGCAAACACAGGCATATACAAATTCTGCTTATTGCACAAAAGCATGTCCGATTGGCTTTGCCAAACCTTGGGATAACAAGCATTGGCAAAGCCAATACATCTCGCCTATGCAAGAGCTATTGGTTTGACAATATGTTTAGCCATGTTGTACACCAGAGTGGCTGCTGTTCAGCATGGCTAAACGTTAGTGGGGTAAAGGAGAGTGGCGTGGAGTGTTGTAAAGTGGAGTAGAGTGGAGTGTTATGGAGTGGCATAAAGGGGTGTGGAGTGGTGTACACTAGAGTTGAGTGGTGAAGAGGAATGTCAGATTAGTGTACAGTGCTTTGGAGTTTCGTGGATGGAGTAGTGTGTCAGAGTGGAAGGGCATAGAGTTGAGTGGTGTAGAGTGGAGTACAGCGTTAGAGTTGAGTGGAGTGGCACAGAGTGTCGTGGAGCGGTGTAGAATGGAGTGACATAGAGGGTGTTGTGAAGAGTAGTGTTGTGGAGCAGAGTGGCTTAGACCGGAGCAGATTGTCAGAGTGGAGTGACATGAAGTGGAGTAGTGTTTCATAGAATACAGTTGAGTAAAGTGGCATGGAGTTGTGTAGAACATCACAGAATGAAGTAGTGGCGTAGAGTGGAGTAGAGTGTCAGTGTAGCAGTTTAATGGAGTAGAGCATCACAGATTGGAGCATTGTAGCGTGTCAGAGTGGAGCAGAGTTGCCTAGAGTGAAGTGGAATAAAATACAGTGGTGCAGAGTAGATTGACTAAGTGCATTGGTTTTAAGTGAAGTGGTGTAGAGTGCATTGGCATAGAGTGCAATGACGTAGAGTAGCATAGAGTGCAGTGCCATAGAGTACAGTGGTGTAGAGTAGATTGCAGTGGTGCAGAGTGTAATGGCGTGGAGTGGTGCAGAGTGGCATAGAGTGAAGTGCTGCAGGATAGAGTGGAGTAGAGCAGGGTAGAGTAGAGGTGTAGAGTGCAGTGGCGTAGAGTGCAGCGGCGTGGGGTGCAGCAGCGTGGGGTGCAGCAGCGTGGGGTGCAGATGAGTGGCGTAGAGTTGAGCGGTGCAGTCATTTAGAGTGTCAGAGTGCAGGGTCGTAGAGTACGGGGTCGCAGAGTAGTGCAGAGAGCACTGACGTACAGTGCAGAGTGCAGTGGCATAGAGTAGAATGCTGCCTAGTATAGTGGCGGAAAGTGCAGTAGTGAAAAGTAGTTGGCGTAGGTGCATTGTTGTAGGGTGCATCAATTTTGAGTAAAGTGGTGTAGAGTGCACAACGTAGATTGCAGTGGTTTAGAGTACAGTGGCAAAGCAGACTGCAGAGGAGTAGATTGGTGCAGCATAGAGTTCAGTGGCGTACAGTGGAATAGAGTGGTGTAGAATGCAGTAGCAGAGTGCAGTGGGGTAGAGTAGATTGTTTCAGAGTAAAGTGGAGTGGTGGAGGACAGAGTATAGTGGTGCAGCAAAGAGCGCAGAGACGTAGAGTAGTGTAGAATCGTGCAGCGTTGATTGAAGTGGCATAGAGTGGCGTAGATTGCAGTGTCATGGAGTAGATCATTCAGAGTAGATTGAAGTGGTGTAGAATGGAGTGGTGCAGGGTAGAGTGGAGTGGTACAGAGTAGTGGTGTGGAGTATAGTGTTGCATAGTAGAGTGGCGTTGAGTGGAATGAGTGAAGTGTCCTAGACTGGAGTGGTGTGAAGTGGTGTAGAGTGCAATGAAGAGTGCCGTGGTGTATAGCAGAGCGAGATAGAGTGTAGTGGCATAGAGTAGAGTGATGCAGGGCAGACTAGAGTGTGGTAGAGTAAAGTGGCGTAGAGTGCAGTGTCAGAGTCCAGTGGTGCACAATACATTAGAGTGGCGTAGAGTGCACTGGCGTGGAGTGCAGTAGAGTGGCACAGAGTAGAGTGCAGTGCCATGAAGTAAAGTGGCACACAGTAGAGTGGTATAGAGCATAGTGCCTGAAAATGCAGTGCTGCAGAGTAGTGTGTCAGAGTACACTGAAGTAGAGTGCTGTGGCGTAGAGTGGTGCAGAGTAAAGTGCCAGAGTGCAATGGTGTAAAGTGGCATATAGTACAGTGGTGTAGAGTACAGTGGCATACAGTGCAGTGGTGCAGAGTAGATTAGCATAGTGTTGAGTGGCCATAGAGTGGAGTGCGTAGATTCCAGTAGCATAGAGTAGATTGTTTCAGAGTAGAGTGAACCGGCATAAACAGCAGTGGTATAGAGTAGAGTGTCGTAGAGTGCAGTGGTGCAGAGTAGATTAGAGTGGCTTAGAGTGAACTGGCATAGAGTACAGTGAAATAGAGTGGAGCGATGCAAAGTAGAGGGGCATAGAGTTCCGTGGCGGAGAGAGCAGTGTTGCAGAGTAGAGTGACGTAGACCGAAGTGGCAGAGTGGAGTGGTGTAGAGGAGAGTGGAGTGGTGTAGAGGAGAGTGGAGTGGTGTAGAGGAGAGGGAGAGTGGAGTGGTGTAGAGGAGAGGGAGAGTGGAGTGGTGTAGAGGAGAGGGAGAGTGGAGTGGTGTAGAGGAGAGGGAGAGTGGAGTGGTGTAGAGGAGAGGGAGAGTGGAGTGGTGTAGAGGAGAGGGAGAGTGGAGTGGTGTAGAGGAGAGGGAGAGTGGAGTGGTGTAGAGGAGAGGGAGAGTGGAGTGGTGTAGAGGAGAGGGAGAGTGGAGTGGTGTAGAGGAGAGGGAGAGTGGTGCGTGCAGAGGAGAGGGAGAGTGGTGCGTGCAGAGGAGAGGGAGAGTGGTGCGTGCAGAGGAGAGGGAGAGTGGTGCGTGCAGAGGAGAGGGAGAGTGGTGCGTGCAGAGGAGAGGGAGAGTGGTGCGTGCAGAGGAGAGGGAGAGTGGTGCGTGCAGAGGAGAGGGAGAGTGGTGCGTGCAGAGGAGAGGGAGAGTGGTGCGTGCAGAGGAGAGGGAGAGTGGTGCGTGCAGAGGAGAGGGAGAGTGGTGCGTGCAGAGGAGAGGGAGAGTGGTGCGTGCAGAGGAGAGGGAGAGTGGTGCGTGCAGAGGAGCGTGGTGCGTGCAGAGGAGCGTGGTGCGTGCAGAGGAGAGGGAGAGTGGTGCGTGCAGAGGAGCGTGGTGCGTGCAGAGGAGAGGGAGAGTGGTGCGTGCAGAGGAGAGGGAGAGTGGTGCGTGCAGAGGAGAGGGAGAGTGGTGCGTGCAGAGGAGCGTGGTGCGTGCAGAGGAGCGTGGTGCGTGCAGAGGAGCGTGGTGCGTGCAGAGGAGCGTGGTGCGTGCAGAGGAGAGTGGTGCGTGCAGAGGAGAGTGGTGCGTGCAGAGGGGAGTGGTGCGTGCAGAGGGGAGTGGTGCGTGCAGAGGGGAGTGGTGCGTGCAGAGGGGAGTGGTGCGTGCAGAGGGGAGTGGTGCGTGCAGAGGGGAGTGGTGCGTGCAGAGGGGAGTGGTGCGTGCAGAGGGGAGTGGTGCGTGCAGAGGGGAGTGGTGCGTGCAGAGGGGAGTGGTGCGTGCAGAGGGGAGTGGTGCGTGCAGAGGGGAGTGGTGCGTGCAGAGGGGAGTGGTGCGTGCAGAGGGGAGTGGTGCGTGCAGAGGGGAGTGGTGCGTGCAGAGGGGAGTGGTGCGTGCAGAGGGGAGTGGTGCGTGCAGAGGGGAGTGGTGCGTGCAGAGGGGAGTGGTGCGTGCAGAGGGGAGTGGTGCGTGCAGAGGGGAGTGGTGCGTGCAGAGGGGAGTGGTGCGTGCAGAGGGGAGTGGTGCGTGCAGAGGGGAGTGGTGCGTGCAGAGGGGAGTGGTGCGTGCAGAGGGGAGTGGTGCGTGCAGAGGGGAGTGGTGCGTGCAGAGGGGAGTGGTGCGTGCAGAGGGGAGTGGTGCGTGCAGAGGGGAGTGGTGCGTGCAGAGGGGAGTGGTGCGTGCAGAGGGGAGTGGTGCGTGCAGAGGGGAGTGGCGCAGAGGGGAGTGGCGCAGAGGGGAGTGGCGCAGAGGGGAGTAGCGCAGAGGGGAGTGGAGTGGTGCAGAGTGGAGTGGTATAGAGTAGAGTGGTGCAGTGGCATAAAGTGCAGCAGAGTGGCATAGAGTGCAGTTGCGTAGACTGCAGTGATGCAGAGTGCAGTAGTGTAGAGTGGTGCAGAGTAGAATAGAGTGCAGTGACAAAGCGCAATGGTGTAGAGAGACAGTAGCGTAGAATGCAGTAGCATAGAGTAGAATGTTGTGTTGTATAGTGGTGTAAAGTGCAGTGGTGCAAAGTAGCTTGCGTAGTGTGCACTGGTTTTGAGTAAAGTGGTGTAGAGTGAATTGGCATAGAATGCAGTGGCTTAGAGTAGAATGACGTAGCACAGAGTGCAGTGGATTAGAGTGGTGCAGCGTAGAGTGGAATGACAGAGTGGAGTAGAGTGGCATAGAGTAGATTGTTTCAGAGTGGAGTGGAGTGGCGCGGCGCAGGGTAGAGTATAGTGGTGCAGGGTAGAGTGCAGTGGCATAAAGAATTGATGTAGAGTTGTGCAGTGTTGCTTGCGGTGACAGTGCAGTGGGGCAGAATGGAGTAGAGTGGCATAGAGTGCAGTGGCATAGAGCAGATTATTTTAGAGTAAAGTGAAGTGACGTAGTGTGTGGTGGTATAGAGTAGTGGCGTAGAGTGCAGTGTTCTGGAGTGGCGTGGCCTACACTGGAGTGGCGTAGAGTGCAGTGGCTTATAGTTGAGTAGAGAGGAGTAGCATAGAGTGGCGCAGCGTACAATACAGTGGCGTAGAGTGGAAGGGCACAGAGTGGAGCAGGGTGGCATAGAGTAGACTGGAGTGGAGTATGGTAGAGTATAGTCGTGCAGGGTAGAATGCAGTGGCATAGAGTAGTGGCGTAGAGTGGTGCAGTGTTGATTGCTGTGACGTAGAGTGGGGAAGGTTAGAGTGGCACAGAGTGCAGTGGCATAGAGCAGATTGTTTTAGACTAGAGTGAAGTGGTGTGGAGTGGTATAAAGTAGTGGAGCAGAATGGAGTGGCGTAGAGTGGATTGGACTACACTGGAGTGGTGTAGAGTGCAGTGGCTAAGAGTGCAATGGTCTATAATAGAGTGGGCAGTGTGCACTGACATAGAGTAGAATGGTGCAAGTTAGAGAGGCATAGAGTGAAGTGGCGTAGAGTGCAGTGGTGCACGGAGATTAGGATGCCATAGAGTGCTCCAGAGTGGAGTGCAGTGGTGTAGAGGCGCAGAGTAGACTGGCATAGTGTTCAGTAGTAGAGAGTGCAGAGTAAAGTGCAGTGGTGTAGAGTGGCGTAGAGTGCATTGGTGTAGAGTGCAGTGGCATAGAGTGATGCACAGTAAAGTGACGTACAGTGCAGTGGCATAGAGTACAGTGGTGTAGAGTAGATTGGCATAGAGTGCAGTGGTTCAAAGTGTACTATTTTTTAGTGCAGTGGCGCAAAGTGGAGTGGCGCAGTGTGGAGTGGTGCGGTGTGGAATTCAGTGGCGTAGACTGCAGCAGCATACAGTAGATGGTTTCAGAGTAGAGTGAAGTGGCGTAGAGTGCAGTGGTACAGAGTAGAGTTTCGTAGAGTGCAGTGGTGCAACGTGGATTAGAGTGTATTGGCGTAGAGTGGAGCAATGCAGAGTTCAATGGCGTAGAGCTCAGCAGGTTAGAGTGGCAAAGTAGACTGGCAGAGAGTGCTGTGTTGCAGAGTATACAGTTGTAGAGTGCAATGGTATATAGTAGAGTGGTGTGGAGTGGCACAGAGTGCAGTAGCGTAGATTGTTTCAGAGTAGAGTGCAGTGGTGCAGAGAACATTTGATTGGATTAGAGGGGATTGGCATAGAAGACACAGGCATACAGTGGAGTGGTACAGAGTACAGTGCATTGGCGTAGAGTGCAGTGTTGCAGACTAAGGTGGCATAGAGTGGGGGGGTGTAGAGTGCAGTGGTGAAGAGTGCAGTGGTTCATAGAGTAACGTGGGGTAGAGTGCATTGGCATAGAGTAAAGTGGAGTGGTGTAGAGTAGAGAGGCGTGGAGTGCAGTGACACAGTGTGGGGTAGCATAGTGTGGAATGTTGCTCGGAAGAGTGGGGTAACGTGGAGTATGCATGACATGGTAGTGTCTGCCATTACAGACAATATATCTTCCATTAAAATGACCATTACATTTGCACTCATATACAGTTTTACTGATTAACGTATGCAGCACAAACAATGTGTGGAAACGTCATAACCCAAAGAATTGATTCGATCATCAGCACAGTTTATTTACAAACATTTAAATTTTGTTGAGCTAGAAAAAATATATAACACCGTACAGCCTTCCTCAAACAGACCCCCAGTAGCCAGCATGATTGTCACATAAATCTTCTCACTTTAAAGTCAGAGAAAGAAAATTAAACACAAGCGTCCTGGAAGACAGAGCCTGACATTTGACATCTGTCTTTGAATGTACAGCAAATGTGACAAGATAAGAACAAGATTTAAACACCTGTTTACAGAAAGCGAGTTTGTGGAAGAATACAGTAAACAAGGTTTGGGCAACGGGCGGGGACAGCCTAAAGCAAATAAAGCCAGTAAATAGAAGGCCAGAAAATGCAAGTTAGAAACCACGTAAGCAACGGGCGGAATGCATTCCTAGGTCAACAATTCTGAATGTCCCCAAGATGTCTTTAGCAAAGCTGCGACCTAAAAAGTAGAGAAAAAGATAGCTTCCTGGGTAGAAAGCGTAAAAGAGATAAAGAACTGAGGGTGTGTGGTTTTGCCACCAAAGAGGGCAGACAGCTTTTTTTCTAGGCTCCGGGTCGGCTGGCAGAGAAATCCGTCAGAATCCTGCCAATCGGGGCTTCATCTTCATTCGCTAACGTACCTGTCTGCACCCGACAGAGTAGGTGGGCAGCAGAGGCCGGTCAAGACCGCCGACTTACAGCAGGGAAGGTCTGACCATACGCTTATGAGGCCTGCCTGCTCCTATCAGCACCCTGCCACGCTTGTGTTGGATCGGAGACAGCCAACCGCAGTGGCGAGGCACCCAACCGCTATGCTTCCTGCGGTCCAGTGAGTGAGCGCAAAATAGGACACGTTACAACGCACACATTTACATTGCATGCCATTACAACGCGGTCATTACAACAACCGCATTGTTACGACGCATACCATTACAATGCAAGACATTACAACAACTTGCTGTGGGGGATGGGGGTGCTGGAGTTTGGAATAGTATAATTTACTATTCCAACTCCAGTCTCTGAAACAGTAGGGAAGGTGTGGGAACTAGAGACACAAGCCCAGGGAGGGGCCAGAAGGACTAACGCCGTCTACCACTGCAGTGGCATCTTCTAGAGGACGCAAGCATAAACATAAATTGAGGTGAGATCCAGAGGCACCGCATGTGAGCCAAGCCATATGGGAGGCCCCCCTCAGCGCATGAGAATACGGGGTTGGCTGTACAGAGCCTGCCCCACCTCTAGTACTGCAGGCAGATTTTCACACCCAGGTCCTGGAGTTCCCGCAAGAAGACTGCAAGGGGGGGGGACACAGCGGTGGACAGAGACATTTCCTGGGCCTGCTTGGGGGGAGGGGTCCTGGCAGATGTGAGTTCACCCACGCATCGAGTGGGAAGAGGGTTAGTAGACTATGGCCTGCATTAAAGACTCAGACTAACATCACCGCCATATGCTGTTGGCCCACAGGGGGCCCCCTCAACTCCCCCCACCCCTGGATCTGGTGCAACAGCACCTGGGAGTGAATACCACCATTTACGTCGGGCACAGCCCTTCAACCATGCAGATAGTGGGGGACCCTTGTTCCTGCCATATGGCCCACACCGACCTTCCTCATCCCACCCACATCCCTCAGCAGCCAGGAAAGACACCTGCAAGGGAGTGGAGAGGTTGGCACCAACCGCTTCTTTTTTAGCAATTCCCTCTCTTGCGTCCTCCCATGTTTCTCTTTTGCCATCATCGGCGATGGGCCATGAAACAACACTAAAAGGACAGTCCCAGCCCCCCTCACCCATGTCCCAGTCCTCAGAAGGACAACACTGGAAAACGCGTCGCTTACCCAGTCCAGGGTCCCTCAGGCGAAGTGGATGCTATCTTACACACAAATGAAATTTCTCGATCCTCTGTGGAAACCATAATAGAGGAACTCTGCAAGCAATTTGGTCTGCTCCGCAATGATCAGCGAACAAGAGGGCGCACCTGGTGTCGGTCTGTCATTCCCCACCAGGAACGCCACCCTGCCCTGTTGTTGCCAGACTCCTCCTCTACAAAGACA
This sequence comes from Triturus cristatus, assembly GCF_964204655.1. Lineage (NCBI taxonomy): Eukaryota > Metazoa > Chordata > Amphibia > Caudata > Salamandridae > Triturus > Triturus cristatus. The sequence continues at coordinate 122,067,610 of NC_140594.1, read as the reverse complement.
GGGATGCCAACCTGCAGGCAGCTGGGAAGAAAGCCCCACTTGCATACGAAAACAGTACGGTCTCAATATTTCCCCAATTACCACATGCTGATTCCACACCAACGCTCCTCCTTCCTTAGTGTGAAGCCCCGACTCCGGGACCTTCATGTCCAATACTCCTCATTCTATCAAGCAAAGCTAAAATTCATCCACAACCAGCACACCTACTTATTTACAGAGCTCACATTGGTCGGAGACTGGATCGAGAATCACCTAGACTGGGGGTTCACACCCTTCCGCAGACAGGGGCATCGTGACCCACCCCAAACAGCGACAAAGACGAGGCGGTCGCCATCTCTACAGACCCATGGGAGGCAATAGTCCACCTTTACAACCGGAGCTGAGACACAAGCAACAATCACCATCGCAGCGACACTCGCAATACACCAGAAACCCATGCAAGCTCTGCCATCAGCAAGGATGGTAACGCCTCTGGTACTTCAGGCTATACGGGTCTATTTTATGGCCCTTCAGTCACCCCAAAAACAGTAGATGACTTTATCGAACGACTTCTCACCTTGGAATAGCTGGTCACTATACAGAGAGGGCTGGACACTGCGGGACCCAATCCTGGTCACCTTATATTCCATGTACCAGGGCGCACTTCAGCCTCCCTTGCTCCCCTCCTAGCCCTTCAATGAGAGTCCGCCACTTCTTTCATAGGACACCAGATCATCGTCCCACTCTACACCCCATCACAAACGGACGATTAATAGTGTAGACTTCCTACCCTCTCTCTCCATATTATGGTTACCGTTTTCTACCTCCCCTCTTTCCATGGACTGCCCTACAAGAGACTGTTTGGGGGTACTGCCAATGGCTGTAGATTCTCGTTATCGTTTGAGATCCTTTACCTGTTTTTTTTTTTTTTTTAAATCTGTTTATTATTTGAAATACAGTACAGCTCGCCGTCATCTGTGAGCATCGTACAGACAAACAAAACATTTTAACAACAGTACAGTTCCGGGCAAATTCACAAGACACAAAGTGCACTTCGGAGATACAGCGAGCGTCCTGCAGCGGACATGTAGTAATGACAATCTTGTGGCAGCCACCCTAGCGATATACCTGATCACAAAAGGAGAAAAATTCAATCAGCATCGTTCGGCGTGCCCTCAGCAAGAAAGCGTCTGAGCGGCTCCCAGATATCCTTCGGTTTGGAAGAAGTGGGCAACTCCTCTGCATACAATTCTAAGTTTTCCCTACAGTATACCATGTCCGACAGCCAACCACTAACTTTTGGTTTAGCTGCACTGTCCCACGTAAACAGAATGCGCCGTTTAGCCATCAAAAGAGCAACCCTCACAAACCTGCCCACCATACCCCTCAGCTGAGGCACAGAGGTCAGCAGACACACCGCGGGCACACATGGAAGCACAGCCCCCGCCATCTTGTGAATGTGGTGTAGCACCTCACCCCAGTACTCAAACACCGGCACACAGCTCCACGCCAGATGCAGGAAGTCCGCAGCCTCCCGCCCGCACCGCTTGCACTGATCCGACTCCCTCAACCCCATTTTATACAGCCTAGACGGGGTATAGTATATTTGATGCACATATTTTAAGTGAATGATACGCAGGTTGCCATTAGGGGTGAGGCGGCCCGTCAGCTGACAGGTCCGCTCCCAGTCTTCACCTATGATGTGGGGATCTAATACATCGTTCCATTTTGCTAAACTAGTATCAGGGCCACTGACCGCTTCCTCCTGCACAGCCCTGTATAATTTTGTGATTAGTTTCTTCCTGGACGGAGCCACCAGCATCAACTGCAGGGCCTTAAGTGCGGGGGGTTCAGCAGGGAAACAGGGGTAGTGGTCTTTCATTGCTCGCTTTAGACGGTGGCAGGTATACACAAACAAGGGTGTGGGGTTCTGTATGTATGCCAAGTCACTCTGTTCTAGATAGCGGCCCCGTGCGTATAGATCCTGCATATGTGTTATACCAGCTTCTTTAAGCGATGTTAGAGGACCCACCTCTTGTGTGACCGACAGGGCCGCGTGGTGCGCCAATGGTAGTGCCGGTGCATACAGTGGCAGTCTCTGCGTTCTACGTCCAATCGCTTGCCAGGCCGCAATCGTCATGTCCAGTGTGTTGATTTCTGTGCGTGGCGTGTGTCGGACAGTGTGCGTTAGTATACCTCTAAGTGGGGTGGGATGGGCGTCCCCATCCTCCACCGCTACATGTGGGACGAAGCTATGTGGTCTGTACCAAAAGTACGCATATTGCGCCTGTGCGCATAGATAGTACACGTAAAAGTCAGGAGCCGCAAAGCCCCCCCTGTCGTACGAAAGAGTCAACGTTTTCCAGCTAATCCTAGGGTGTCTACCCCCCCAAATTAAGCGCAGTAGTTGGGTGCACAGCGTTTTAAAAAATTGTTGGGTCAGCCTAACCGGTATATTGCAATATAAATACAGAAAGCGTGGAAGGACAACCATTTTTATCACAGCGATGCGATCCGCCAGGGACAAGGGGAGGCGCAACCATCCGTCCACCTGCCGCACCAGTGCGTCATATGCCCTGCCATAATTTTCCCTGATCACCACATCGGGATCGCGGTGGACCCACACCCCGAGATATTTCACTGGTTCCGTCGTTCAGATCAAGGGGTATTCCAAGTGGGGCTGTGACGTTATCGTCGTGAGTGGTATGACAACTGATTTGTCCCAATTGATCGCGAGTCCGGAATACAGCCCAAATTTAATGTATTCCCGGAGGACCGGAGATAAATGTGTCTGGGGTTCCCTAATGAACAAGACCATGTCATCAGCATACATCGATATGCCCACCGGCCGGTGATTAAAATTGAGGGCGGATGCCCTATGACATTGCCGAATCTTGCAAGCCAGCGGCTCGAGGGCCAGGGCAAATAGCAGAGGGGACAGCGGGCACCCCTGCCTAGTACCCCGAGCAATCCGAAATGGCCCGGACGTATGGTTACCCACGTGCACTACAGCCGATATGTCCGTATACAAGAGCTGAATCCACCGTATCGTGACCTCTGGAAAACCAGTCTTACGTAATATGTAAAACATATAATGCCATTCAACGGAATCGAAGGCCTTAGCCGCGTCCAACATTACAGCGGCCGCCGGCAGTTCGGGATTAAGTATGTGAAACATGGAAAATATGGTCCGTAAATTGTGGGAGGTGGACCTTTCCGGTATGAACCCGGACTGATCAGGGAGTACCAGACAGGTCATCAGAGGCTGCAGCTTTGTGGCCAGAATCTTAGCTAGTATTTTTGCGTCTAGATTGATCAGCGAAAGGGGACGATAGGAGTCGCAACTGGAGGGTGGTTTATCCTTTTTGAGGAGAGTGATAATCATGGCTTGTCTCAAAGACGGAGGCAGTATACCAGCCTCGTGCGCTTCTGCATACATTTCCAAGATGTGTGGGGCCAGTAGATCAATGTACGCCTTGTAAAATTCGGCCGAAAGGCCATCAGGCCCAGGAGCCTTGTTGTTGGGAAGAGAAATAATGGCGTCTCGGACATCGTCCACGTCTATAGGCATGGATAGGTATTCCCTGTGCGAGTCGGAGAGCCACGCGCACGCTATGTCCGACAAGTAGTCTGTCAAGTCCGCCCCGTCCACCTCACCTTGTGTGGTATAAAGTGTCTCATAACAGTCCTTAAATTGCTCCACTATAGCCTGCGGCATGAAGTGCTCCGTCCCACCAGCATCAACAATCTTGTCAATCTGCTGGTGATTTGCTCGAAATTGCAATTTAGCGGCCAGGTTTCTGCCGGGCCGCCCTCCCTCCCCATACACCCTAGCCACATGCCGCTTCCCCCTGTATTTTACTTCCGTGTCTGCCAGTTTTTCGTATTCCGCAAGTAATTCTTGTATGCGTGCTAGCGTCGCAGTAGACGGAGCTGCATGGTATTCCCGCTCCAACCCCTCAAGGGCAGTCTCAGTTTTAGCAAGCTGCCCCCGAATATCTCTCAGAATACCCGCAGTGGTGCTAATGCAGACCCCCCCGAATCGTTACCTTGAAAGCCTCCCAAAGAGATGCCTGGCTAGTCACAGAGCCTGTATTTTCAGCGAAATAGTTCACAATGGCCTCCCTAATGGTGTCTGTGTATATGGGATCTCGCAGTGCCTCCGCTCGAAAGCGCCACGTGAAGGGGCGATGCGGGTTAGTAGGGATTCGCAAATGTAAATATACAGGGTTGTGATCCGACAACGTGCGCGCCAGGTTGCCGACGCCAATCACCCATCTGTTCGTCTCCTCACTCAGCAACCAGTAGTCCAGTCGGGACCAACTGTTGTGGGCAGGTGTGATGTGCGTACCCACGCAAGCTCGTTCATTCCTCAACCGCCAGGCATCCACCAGTCCCATCTCCACCATTGCTTCGCGGACACATTGAGCCACCTTAAGCGTGCGGGCACCCGCTGGATTAGACTTGTCAACCTGTGGGTTGAGATGTGTGTTGAGGTCACCCCCCCAGAGCACTGCAGTTTCTGGCCAGGAGCGCACCCCAGCAAGCATCTGTGTAAAGGGGAGTGGATCGTCCACTACTGGACCATACATATTCAGAATCGTAACATAAGTCATTCCCAGCCTACCCTGCACCACCGCCCAGCGCCCTTCTGAATCCGTGGCTGTGCGCGTAGGTAGGAATGGAACACCTTTTATGACCAGTATAATCACTCCCCGCGCATAAGCTGAGTAGGAAGAAGCGAGCCGAAACCCTGCCCACCTGTGAGCCATCGCAGCCTCCGTGTGTTTAGTGAGATGGGTCTCCTGCAGTAGCGCAATCTGTATATTGTGCCTGTCTAAGTAATGTAACACATGGCGTATGTTTTTGGGAGTATTAAGCCCGCGGACATTCCAAGTCAAGCATCGACAGTCGTCACCCATTTTCCGTATGCGATGGCACTGCTCTAAAGCTGACTGCCACCCTCCGCCCCGCTGTACAACACGCACCTCGTTTCATCTTCCCAGCATGCACTCTGATCAGCGTCCCCAGTCGCATCCGGAACTGTATTGAACACCCACCCCCCCACCCACTTCAGCAACCCAACCGTGCCAAAGACAGAGCCCAGTACTATGCAACAAAACGCATAAACATAACCAAAAACAAACCCCCGGCATAGCAATAATAGAGTAGTGTGGGGAGCACCCATTGGGGGAACGTAGTGGCCGCATACACCTCCCAGTCTTTTGGGGAGGGGCCGCCGTACTGTGTCTAATGCTCTCAATGGTTATCCCACCACTCGAAGCGCCTTGAAGTCCCCCAGTGTGCAGCTCAAGCTCCCCAGGTACAGCAGTGAAGCGTCGCCGCGGAGGAATCAGCCAATGTGCCCCAGCAGTCCCTCCCGCTCCATACTGATCAAGGGGCGGAGACAACATGCGCGCGTTATCTAGAAGAGCCCTGAATCCGCAGTGGGCGCACTCCTCAGCTGTAATACCCAACATGAACCATCATGCATAGGAAACAGTACAAATGCAATACAATGACACCGCAGGTATCATGGATAAATCAACAGGCTCACCACTTAGTTCAATTACGCAGCAATCTGTTAGATCAGGCGTCCGTGCGGACCCAATAGTGGGCCACTGTGTAAGGAATACTACAATCAGTCATCAATCTCGGGGGTAGACGCGGAGGGCTGTTTTCCTCTTCTCAGCGATTTGGCATGGTCCATAGCTGTTTTCGGGTTAGCGAATATCTTAGCAGCGTCATCAGTGCCAATCCGAAGACGGGCTGGGTATAACATTGCGTACGGGATTCGTTCCTTCATGAGCAGCTTTTTAACACCTAGAAATTCTTTGCGTGCAGCTTGAACCGTGGCAGTAAAGTCTGGAAAAAAGGAGAGGGCATTCCCCTGGTAGGTGATAGTGCCTTTCTGACGAGACATACGGAGCAGTGCGTCTCTATCCCTGAAGTTTAACAGTCTAGCTATAATGGGGCGCGGTGGAGCACCCGGCGGCGGGCGCGCGTTTAAAGACCTGTGGGCGCGCTCAACGGCAAACATGGTGGAGAGATTCGTGGGCTCACAGATATCTCGTATCATAGTTTCGATGTAGTCCTCAAGCCGGCCCACATTGGTGGATTCCGGCAGGCCTAAAATCCGTACATTATTGCGCCAAGAGCGCGCCTCGATATCCTCGTTCTTGGCCTGTATCACTGCCAGCAGCTGTGCCATGTCCGCAGTCTTATCAGAGACCTGCTTGAGACCATTTTCATTGTCCGAGATACGCTGCTCTGCCTCACCCAGTCGCATCCCCTGCTTGTCCAGCCTGGCGGAGATGGAGTCCATGCGACCACTAAGAACCTCTATCTTGCCATCGATAGACTGCAGGCTGGCCTGGATCGCCGCTAGTGTCGTCTCCAAGGCCGTGGGGGCCGGCGCGGCAGACTCCAGCTCCGTGTCCGATGTCCCGGCGTGCGAGGATTTACCCCCTTTGCGAGGCTCAAACGTGAGCCGCGGCTGAGTTTTTTCCGATTTGCCCATGGTTGCGATCAGCCTGGCCTAAATGTAGCAGTAGGGCAGATGGAGCCGACGGCGCGCCCCCAGGTCAGCGGGGAGCAAAGCACCAGTCGGCGGCGGAAATCAGCCAGGGGGGTCCCTCTCACTGTCTCCCACTCAGTGCCAGCTGGCCTGCGTGCCCCCGACACCCCCGATCAGCGTAATAGTCCTCACAAATGGATCCAGCAATGTCCGGCTCAGCCCCACAGGCAGTAGTACACCAGGCACCCTCGCCGCGTGTGTGTCCAGCAACCTTGCAGGATACCCAGTCCCCCGCAGACCAACACCGGGCAGCTCACTCAGGATGAAGTGGGGTATCCCGCCGCCCGGCCGGCGGCTCGTGTGCACCTCGCCGCCCTCGCTCACAGCCCCCACATCCACGAAGCCAGCTCCCGCCTCCGCGGCTTCCCAGCGTGTACTTGCCACGATCGATGCGCTGTGTAGCAGCTCAAGCAGGACACGAAGGGGGGAGCTCGCCGCCAGCCACAGGGCCCACTCGCCCGTCCGAAGCCGGCAGCTCGCGTCTGTCCCGCCCCGCTCTCCTCACCTCCGCGCCCGCCGAGCCACCACTCGTCTCTTCCGCTGCAGCAGTAGGGGAGCCCCAGTGTCAGCGCCGTCCGTCTCCGCCGCCACCTTCCGTCAGCAGCCGCGCACACGACACCAGCACCAGGCGTGCAGCACAGGGGCCCCCAGCGCGGCGTCGGTTCCCACCGCCTCGGCTTCTCCGCTCTCCACTGCAAGCTCCCAAAATGGCGGCCTTGCCCAGCGCGGCTCTCCGATCACCGCCCCAGGCTACGGATCCGCTTCCCGACAGAAGCCTCCGCTAGCCCAAGCTCCGGAACTGCAATCTCCCAGCCGGGCGTTGGGCGATGGGCACCCAGAGAGCAGGATAGTGTAGGATATTTACGGCAGCCGGCGGAGCAGCACTACAGTGCGGCCATCTTGCCGCGCGCCAGGCCACGCCCCCCATCCTTACCTGATTTTATGGTTGTTTTTCCCACAGCACGAGCAACGCAAATCCCACTTACCGTAGGCCTGGATGGGTACAGAGCAGGATACCTCTCCTTACCATACCAGTCCATGGTATCTCTACACAACCCTACCTTAAGGAGCCCCGACTCCACACCAGGTTCTTAACACTCAACGTGTGGGGTTTGTACTCGTAGCACTGTGGCTTTTCAGTGTATTCTTACATCAAATGACAAAATGAACACATCAGTTTCAACCAGGATACCAATCTCACTAGTAGTGAGCTCTAGCTGCTTAGTAAACGCTGGAGGGGCATGATCTATGGCACGACATATTCTGCCTATGCTTGAGGCGCTCTACTGTGGATCCGTCCCAGCACACCTTTGCAAACTCATAACGGTTTTTGACAAGGAAGGGAGATATGTCTTTATAAAGGGCCGTTTGGAAGGCGATTTACTACTCCTAGGCTGCATATACGCCCCAAATATGGAACAAACTGTTTTTGAGCTTCTTTGCCCAGGGTCATAGCCCAATGGGTCGTTATCCCCTGTTTGTTAGGGGGAGACTAACACCAATCTCACTAGTAGTGAGCTCTAGCTGCTTAGTAAACGCTGGAGGGGCATGATCTATGGCACGACATATTCTGCCTATGCTTGAGGCGCTCTACTGTGGATCCGTCCCAGCACACCTTTCCTTGACCCCCACCTCAACAGATAACACCCACCACTTCCCCAAGCACAAGTGCGCCAGCACTCACAGCTATTCTCCCGTTGAATTCAGCAATGGACATTATTAGGTGCCTGGAGAACACCCAACCTACACCTGCGTCACATTACTCGGCCCAAGCCAACTAATAGTTCCGCAACTATACTACCACACGTAACACACTCGGACTATCTAGGCCAAGTTATTTTCGACCATGCTGCCCATATTAGAGACATGGACTCTGGTGCACCCCACCTGGTGGCTACCCCTTGAAACTCTTGACGACCCACTCTTCTGCAATGCTCAACTTACCCACAATGGTCAGTATTTCGCTGAAAATCATGCCAGGGCTCCACATGAGGGATCGAGTGGAACTCCTTTAAGGCGGTCACCAGGGGATTCTGCATTCAAAACATAGCTAGAGTCGGTCGTGAACTAACCAGGGACTTCAAGAACACTGAGGCGACAACGGCAGACCTGAACAGTCAAGCCCCTCCCAACTCCGATGCCCACCGGGCACTGGCTGCTAAAACACAACATGCCGCTCTTCTAGAGTGCCTTGGTTGCTCTAATTTTGCTGCATATACAGCCCAGATACATTCTACAGGGGACAAACCAGGCCACCTCCTGGTGTGGCTAGCCCACCAGGAGACCAAGACAGGCCTATCCCAGAAATAGCCACAGACACTGGTCCCATTCTGCACTCCCAACCAGCCATATTGAAAGCGTTCTTTCAGTACTATACAAAGCGCCATCCGCTCCAGTCTCGGGGTAATTGAGGGATTCATCACCTCCCTACCAATGCCTTCCATCATCATTGAACAAGAAGAAGGAGTAGTTTCTTTTCTGTAACTCCAGTTCTGTAGTAGGGGTATCTCTGTTATAGTCATAATCTAGTGAATAGTCCCGCCCATGTGCGTGGACCCCGGAGCAATAAAAAATAATCTCTAAAGGTGACAAATCATGCAGACCTGCATACACCTTTAAGAGAGAATTTAATTTAAAGACAGATAATGCAGCCTATACCCACAGGCTATACTGTCCAGTACTTCAACTAGAATTCCACCAACATCCACAAACAGCACTGCCTGTCTAGCTTTTCTCCCCATAGGAAAAAACCCTGCCTCTACCAGCAAAAGCCTCTGGAATGATAGAGAGGAAGGAGTGGACAGACAAGCCCCATAGGCTGCCATTATGTGGCTTAGAACAGGATACTGTGCCTTTAAGAAAACTTTCCAGATTTCCAGAACTTTCTCCAGTATCCCAGAATGCCCAGCAGGTCCCATTTACTTTCAGTTCTTTTTGAAGGCGTAGCACGCCAGACCTGTAGCATTCTTCATATGAATAATAATCTCTCCACCGGGGAGGAGGGCGGGTGCTTATGACTATAACAGAGATACCCCTACTACAGAACTGGAGTTACAGAAAAGAAACTACTCCTTCTGTAGTAGGGGATCTCTGTGTATAGTCATAATCTAGTGAATAGAATGGCAAGCCCATCCCCACACAACAACAGCGGTGGAGAACAACAAGACAAAACCACTACTGTGCGAACAAATTTCGCAGCGAAGCCTGCCCAACCTGAGCATCTGCCCTGGCATCCGAGTCCAGACAGTAATGCGCAGCAAAAGAATGGACCGACTTCCAAGTGGCCGCCTTGCAGATTTCCGCAATAGGAACATTACGCAGCAAAGCCGTCGTGGCAGCTTTGCCCCTGGTGGAATGAGCCTTAGGCTTACCCCCTAAGGTCTTATTAGCCTTTTGATAACACAATTGTATGCAGGACACAATCCACCGAGAAATGGACTGCTTAGAGGTCGCAAGACCAGTCCTGACTGATCCATAATTAACAAACAATTGGTCAGACCTACGAATATCCTTGGTCTTATCCAGATAAAATTTCAACACCCTCCGAACATCCAGGGAATGGAGAGACCTTTCTGCTGGCGAAGAAGGATTCTGAAAGAATGTAGGTAAAGTTATGGTCTGGTTGACATGAAAGTCAGAGATAACCTTAGGAAGAAATTTAGGGTGAGTACGCATCACAACCTTAGCAGCATGAAATACAGTATAAGGTTCTTGACAACATAATGCCTGAAGTTCACTCACCCTGCGGGCCGATGTAATGGCCACTAGGAACGCCGCCTTCCAGGATAGGTGCTGCAATGAAGCCTTGTGAATGGGTTCAAAAGGCTCCTTCATCAGTCTGGACAGCCCCACATTCAAGTCCCAGGAAGGCGAGGGAAGTCTGACGGGAGGAAACACTTTCTTCAAGCCTTCCAAAAAATCCTTGACCACAGGGATCTGAAAGAAGGAAGTCTGTGAAGGGCATTTCCTGTAAGCAGTCAAAGCAGCCAGATGAACCTTAATGGAATGGAAATTAAGGCCAGACTGCGCCAGATGTAAAAGGTATGGAAGGATGACATCTTCCTTACATGTCGTCGGATCAAAGTTCTTGGACTTACACCAGATACAGAACCTCTTCCACTTGTAAGCATAGGATGTCCTAGTGGAAGGTCGTTTAGACTCCTTCAGTATGTCCATACAATCGTCTGGTAGATTCAGATGGCCATATTGCACTATTTCAGGAGCCATGCCGCCAAACTCAAAGACGAGAGGTTGGGGTACACCATCCACCCCCCGAACTTCGTGAGAAGGTCCGGCCTGCACGGCAACCGCATGTGAGGAAGGAGAGACCGGTGAAGTAGGTCCGTGAACCACCACTGCCTGGGCCACTCCGGGGCGATCAGGATCATCCGCGCCCTGGACTGGGACAGCTTGATGAGCACTGCCGGAATCAGGGGAATGGGTGATAAAGCGTACAGAAAGCTGTTCGACCAATCGATCCATAGCGCATTCCCCAGCGTCCCCCGATGGTAGTACCTGGATGCGAAGTCTCGGCATTTGCTGTTTTCGGCGGTGGCGAACAGATCTACGTCTGGAGTCCCCCACCTTGCGAAGACTTCTCCTAGTACTTCGTCGTTTATGACCCATTCGTGGTTTTCCTGAATCAGCCTGCTCAAGGCGTCCGCTTGAGCATTCTGCACCCCTGGCAGATGCGTGGCCGTAATCGTCAGTCCTCGGGCCAGCCGCCAGCGCCAGATCGCCTGCGCCTCCTGCGACAGAGTGCGCGATCTCGACCCCCCCTGCTTGTTGAGGTAATACATCGTGGTTGTATTGTCCGTCTGTATCAGCAGCGAGTTGGTCTGGAAGGACGGAAGGAAGGCCTTCAGTGCCAGGAAGACAGATCTGAGTTCCAGGAAATTGATGTGGTACGTCGATTCCAAAGGAGACCACTTTCCTTGAATCTGCAAGTCTCCGGAATGCGCTCCCCAGCCCTGGAGAGAAGCATCCGTCACGACACTCGTCGTGGGAATGTCCTTGTGGAAGGGAACCCCCTTGAGGAGGTTTTCCGCCGAACACCACCACTTCAGAGACTGAAGAGCATGCAGCGACAGTCGTATCTCGTCGTCCCAAGAGCCTGTCCTCTGATCCCACTGATCCTCCAAGCACTCCTGCATTGGTCTCATGTGTAGCCGTGCGTGAGGCGTGAGGAAGATACAGGAGGCCATCGATCCCAGTAGAGAAGACACCTTCCTCACTGTCGTCGATGGAGCAGTCCTGAGGTCCTGAGCATTCCGAAGGAGTGATAACCGTCTCTCCTCCGAAGGAGACACGCTTGCTGACCGCGTATCGATGGAGGCTCCCAGGTACTGTATGCACTGGACCGGAGTCGGGACCGACTTGGACATGTTGACGTGTAACCCCAGCTTGTGCAAGAGAGCGCACGTCCATCGGAAGTGATGTTGCGCTTCCGAGAAGGATGAAGCTGATCAGCCAATCGTCCAGATACAGGTAGACAAACACCTTGTTCCTTCGCAGATGTGCCGCCACCACCGCCATGCACTTCGAGAAGGTCCTGGGCGCAGACTTTAGCCCGAATGGCAGTACTGTGTATTGATAGTGATTGGCGCCGACTTGGAATCGCAGGAACTTCCTGTGCTTCAGTGCTATGGGCACATGGAAGTACGCATCCTGTAGATCTATGGCACAGAGCCAGTCTCCCCGTTGCAGCTGAGGGTAAATCTGGTGCAACGATAGCATGCGAAACTTCTCTCTGCGAATCCATTTGTTTGCCTGTCGCAAATCCAGAATGGGCCTGAACTCGTTCTTGTCCTTCTTGCGAACGAGGAAGAACCGAGAGTACAGACCTCTTCCCCTTTGAGACAGAGGTACCTCTTCTACCGCCATTTTTCTCAACAAGATGTCTGCCTCCGCCTGGAGCTCACTCAGCTGGAACCGAGAGCTGACCGGCGGAATCGCTGGAGGCGGGCTGATAAACCGAAGACTGTATCCATTGCAAACAATATTCAGCACCCACTTGTCCTGAGTAATTTTTCTCCACTCTGCCGGAAAAAGTTGAATGCTTCCCCCCACTGGAGTGGGTAACGGTTGAGGGGGAAGTAGCCGCTCAGGGCCGAGACCCGGCCGGGCCCTTGGTAGTGGTAGTAGCCTGCTGGCCTCCTCTACCCCTCTGGCGCTTCTGGAAGGGCTTCCGGAACTGCTGCTGTTGGTGCTGCTGCTGTCCCGAACCCTGCCCACGCCCTCTGCCCGAAAACCCGAACCGCCTCTGGAACGGGCGCTTCTTCTTCTCGGCCTTCTCCAACCCGACGGCCGTCAGGGTTTCCGCCTCCGCCTTCATGCGGGCCATCTCATCATCCGCATGTTTCCCGAACAGGGTTTCCCCCGAGAAGGGTAGGTTGGCCACTCTGTGCTGCGCCTCTGGTTTGAGGGACGTCAGGCGCAGCCACGAATGTCGCCTCTGGTGGACGCCATGACAGAAGGCGTGGGCGGCCAACAAGGATACATCCGCCGCCGCGCCGATCACCTGATTAGAAACCAGCATGCCTTCGCGCACTGTTTCCAAGAAGTCCTCCTTCCTGTCCTGGGGCAGCAGGTCCGCATACTGCTGCAGGGACTCCCACAGGGCCCGGTCGTAACGGCCCAACAAAGCCCCTGCACTCGCCGCCTTCATGGTGGTGGCTGCGGTCCCACACACCTTCCTGCCCGCAGAATCCAGCCAGCGGCTTTCTTTGTCAGGCGGGACCGTCGATGAAGGGGCGGTCGCATGTTGTTTCCTCGCCGCCGTCACGATGACCGAATCCAGCTTCGGGTCCACCCTCAAAAAGGTAGGGTCCGACTCCGGGGCCCTATACTTTTTCATGAGCCTGGAGGGGGCGGCCTTCGTCACCGCGGGAGTGAGGAACAGCTCCAACGCGGGTTCCACCAGTCCTGCTACAAGGGGCAGTAGAGGGCGAGACAGATGTTTCTTATGAAGTGTCTCGAATATCACGGACGTCGTGGGTGTTGGAACCGTCACCGTGATACCCAACTTTGCTGCCCCTCTCAACAGCACCTCTTGGAAAGAGACCAAATCGTCCACCGGAGACACCCTAGTCCCCGGCGAGTCCGACAACGTCGGGGAAAAATCTCTGGTCGAGGATCGCGTGTGCGACCTGGACCTGTGCCTCCTACGGCGTCGTCCTGAGTCCGATGATGACCGTCCATGGCTCTGTGATCTTCTCCTCCTGAGAGAGCGGGAGCGCGACCTCTTCGGCTTCGGTCTGCCCGCCGGTCTAGCCGGTCCCGGCGACCGCGGGCGTCGTGGCTTCGGAGTCCCCTGCGGCGGAGTCGGGTACCTCGGAAGAGAAACCGACCGCGGGGGAACCGCCGGCAGCCCCAATGGAGTGCGTGGTAACGACCGAGGTGGGGGCGGCGGAGGCATTGGCCGCGGCTGTGGAGGCGGTGGTGGCGGTGGAGGTGGTGGTGGCGGCGGTGGTGTTGGCGGTGGTGGTGGAGGCGGAGGAGGAGGCGGTGACGTAGGCATCCGAGGAGGCGTATACACCACAGAGTACACCGATCCCGATGACTCTCTCTTCCTCGACGGCGACCTTCGCCTCGACGGCGACCTTCGTCTCGACGGCGACCTTCGTCTCGACGGCGACCTTCGTCTCGACGGCAATCTTCGTCTCGACGGCAATCTTCGTCTCGACGGCAATCTTCGTCTCGACGGCGATCTTCGTCTCGACGGCGATCTGTGCCTCGACGGCGATCTTCTTGACCTCGAGCGTATCGACGTCGATCTCCTCTTCGACGGCGACGTCGACCGTCTCCTCTTCACCGACGGCGACCTCCCCTCGACGGCGAGCGCCGACGCCGGGTCCGATCTCGACACCGACTGCTGGACGGCGCCGTAGACGGCGTCGTCGCCGAAGATGCCGACGTAGTCGACGGCGGCCTATTCAGGTCCCTCGACGTCGACCGTCGGCGCCGCTTCTCCCCAGAGCCCTGGGGAGACGGCGAACAGATGGTAGTCATCCTCCTCGACGTCTCCGTCGACGCCCTCGACGTCGACGGGGAGTGGGAACGCTTACTGGTCTTCCTGCACCTGGGGAGCCCCCCAGAGGCCTCAGTATGGGCCAAATCAGCCCCATCAGACCCACCTGGTGCCTTCAGCCTTCTCTCCTCCAGGATTTGAAGCCTGATTTTCATTCTGTCCCTCAGGGTCCTGGCTGAGAACGAGTGGCAGATATCACAGTCTTCAGGCACGTGGGACTGGGGAAGGCAACCTATACACACCTCGTGTGGATCAGTTTTAGCCTTCTTTCTACCACATTCCGGGCACTTGTCGAACAAGCCAGGCATGTTGACAGTACCAGCCACTAAGCACTTGAAAAAGTGACAAAAATTGACAAAAACTACAATAAACCCTTGAAAAGGTGAGAGCTCAATGCTCCAGGGTCCTGCTAGCAGGAGCCGGAAAAAAGAACTGAAAGTAAATGGGACCTGCTGGGCATTCTGGGATACTGGGGAAAGTTCTGGAAATCTGGAAAGTTTTCTTAAAGGCACAGTATCCTGTTCTATTGCGGAAATCTGCAAGGCGGCCACTTGGAAGTCGGTCCATACCTTTGCTGCGCATTACTGTCTGGACTCGGATGCCAGGGCAGATGCTCAGGTTGGGCAGGCTTCGCTGCGAAATTTGTTCGCACAGTAGTGGTTTTGTCTTGTTGTTCTCCACCGCTGTTGTTGTGTGGGGATGGGCTTGCCATTCTATTCACTAGATTATGACTATACACAGAGATACCCTACTACAGAAGGAGTAGTTTCTTTTCTGTAACTCCAGTTCTGTAGTAGGGGTATCTCTGTTATAGTCATAAGCACCCGCCCTCCTCCCCGGTGGAGAGATTATTATTCATATGAAGAATGCTACAGGTCTGGCGTGCTACGCCTTAAAAAAGAACTGAAAGTAAATGGGACCTGCTGGGCATTCTGGGATACTGGGGAAAGTTCTGGAAATCTGGAAAGTTTTCTTAAAGGCACAGTATCCTGTTCTAAGCCACATAATGGCAGCCTATGGGGCTTGTCTGTCCACTCCTTCCTCTCTATCATTCCAGAGGCTTTTGCTGGTAGAGGCAGTGTTTTTTCCTATGTGGAAAAAAGCTAGACAGGCAGTGCTGTTTGTGGATGTTGGTGGAATTCTAGTTGAAGTACTGGACAGTGTAGCCTGTGGGTATAGGCTGCATTATCTGTCTTTAAATTAAATTCTCTCTTAAAGGTGTATGCAGGTCTGCATGATTTGTCACCTTTAGAGATTATTTTTTATTGCTCCGGGGTCCACGCACATGGGCGGGACTATTCACTAGATTATGACTATACACAGAGATCCCCTACTACAGAACTCAATGACTTAATCACAGTAGCGGACGTAAAAAAGGCGATCCACGACTTGGCCAGAAATAAGACACCAGGGGTGAGTGGATGGCATCCCTATAGAATATTATGACCAGATCTCCGTCCACCTTGCCCCTAAACTGGCTGACAAGTACAACGAAGCGCTCACCACTGGAACACTCTCGACATCGCTACCGGAATTCCTCCTCATTTCGCTCCTGAAACCAGACAGGATCAAACCTGCCTATCCTTCAACAGCCCGAATGCCCCCCTGTGCACAGATGACAAAATACTCAGCAAAATACTTACTGACCACTACCTCCAGATACTACCCACCATTGTACAACCCAATCAAAATGGGTTTGTCACGGGCTGCGGCACATCAAATAACTTTCAAGAAATCAGAGAAGAATGGATCACTTGTCCTGTTTTGACCAGGGTCTGGGGTTCTTACCATCTAAAATAAAAACCCTCATTCACGTACTACTTGTAGCAGCGGTATATCTTGGTTGTCCCCTTTCGTTTCTTACGTGAAAAGCGTCATCATTGGGTCTTATATGTGCTTTCCTCCACCAGGAGGGAGACCAACTGGTTATTCGCAGTAGTGATCAGGGATTGTGATCAGGAGTAGTGAGGGTGAGAGTGGAGTGAGCTTAAAATTACCTCCTTGCCCCTGGTTTAAATTTATTTAGTCAGGGGTGGGGCAAGATTAAAAAGATTTGCGGTGCGTGAATAGAAGGGCTACTGATCTATAGCACCTATGTTAGGAAATAGGTGGTTGACATGTTTCAACCCTATGGTTCTTCAGGACCGGATTGGCAGGTCACTATTGTGTGTTCTGCGAAGGTAAGTAATTGCACTTACCCTTTTTTCTTAGGGCGTCACGAAGTGCGCTGAAGTGTTATGGGTCAGTTGTACTTAGAACACTTAATTAAGGGCTCAGTGGCTCCCTCGGAGGGCGTGCGGAGCGAGCGTACTTCAACAGTGAGAAGTCTCGCTTGCTACTCATGTCATCTCCGTCTGACGTACTCCGGTCTTCATCATCAAATAACATCAGAAGGCTATTCTACATAATGGATCAGGCATCGCTGCGATACCCCCAGCCAGCATGCCTGCTACTAGATCTAGAGAAAGTTTTCAATACTATGTTCTGGGACTACCTCAACTGGCCTCGTTAGACGAACCCTAGCCTACATGAAACTGCTATATACCACCCCTGCCCACTGAGTATGTATTGGCCACCGAATCTCGGCCCCTTTCCCAGTAAACCGAGGCACACATCAGGGCGGTCTCTTTTCCCCAATCCTCTTCGCCATTGCCATGGAGCCATTGGCTCACAGACTTCGGTCGCAAGGAATACACTTAGGCATCCCCCTAGACTACACTATCCATGCAGTGTCGCTGTATGCTGATGACTTACTACTCTACCTTTGGGACACCACAGCGAGCATCAAGACAATATCTGCAACCTTCCGGGACTTCGAGGAGGACGCAAGCCTGTGAATAAACTGGGCAAAATCATATGTCTTCCCCTTGCGGCAAGATGCGCCCCCCCCCCCCCCAGGCCATTCACTTGGGCAGCACGCAACTGACATGGGCGGAGGCTGCGGTCCACTACCTCGGCATCCGCCTGTAACACTCACAACAAGATAGATCTATTTGAGGGCAAAATGAGGCGAGCCTTCAAAGCCATCACATCGCTAACATGGTTCTGGCAGCGCCTGCCCCTTGCCCTTACAGGCAAAATCGCCCTCACCAAAATGATCGTCCTCCCATGCCTGTTATACTATTTCATGACTGTACCGGTACACCAAACTCCCACCCCCCCCCCCCAGGCAATTCTTTCAGGATTTAGATTTGATGCTGGGAGATCTGCTCTGAGATGGCAAGAGGCGACGTGTAGCTCTCCGCAAACTACAGTTGCCGGTGGGTCAGGATGGACTCAGTGCTTCATCCTTCGAGCCCTGCCAACTTGCAGCACACCTCCAATGGGTATCCTGCTGGTTGACAGGAAAGAACTTATATGAAACTAGGACTGGGAATGGCTCCTTCGCCCTCAACGTTCTTCACCAGCTACTACAACCTACAGTCAAAGTACACTGCTCCTGGTCCTTACACGTCTGGGTGGCCCAGAAGTGCCTCACCAGTATTTTCTAATTGACACGACACATGCAACCCTATTCCCCCACATTCCCTCTCCAGGGGCTACCACGACTCCCCAGAGCCTTCACATCGGACCACCTCTCCGCATGGCACGAACAATTCATAGAGATTGTGGGTAACCTCTTTCAAACTGACACACATGGGGACCTCTCTGACACACCTCCTCCAAACTTTAGAGGTACAGCTGATGCATCCCCTGAATGACACCGAATGGAACATGCCCCTAGAGTCCCCCCAAAGCATCTCGTAATGCATGATTCAAGTACATCCAGTATATGATACTACATAGGGCATATCTCACGCCCTCACGATTAAACTGTATCTTCCCTACAGCACACCTAACATGCCCCAGATGACAGTCCCAAACAGCCGACCTTCAACATGATATGGCCATGCTCTAGTATTGCCCACTATTGGCACAACATACATGATAACCTAGCAGCTATCAGAGCTTACTATGCTGAGAATTTTTAAAAGGGGGAAGAACCATAAAGTGCAATCTCGCTCTACTACTGGCTAACTGTATCCTCGCCTTCAATTGGAGATCCCAACAACCCCCAGTGATTTCCCAATGGTACAGTGGACTCCTCCATCCGTTCAGGGGAAGCAGAGGGCACCGCCCTACAATGGGAAGAAGCCTGACATCTCTGTAAGCGACTCATAGCAGAATCCTGCAACACCATGGTCACCCAACTTTGAGAATGGACTCGAGAAGGACCCCTCCCCCCACATAAGCCCCTTTCATCAATGCATTTTCCCTGATGCCCTCCACTAGACCCACGGCTCCTTCCCATCACACCCCATATATTTTGTAAGCCTCCTCTCCCCACCCTCCATCGGGAGGAAGACCCAGCTCATGACATGAGAACGGTAACACAGGCCCTCGTAAGCAGCAGGCTGGACTACGTCAATGCACTCTACGCCGGAATCCCAGCCAAACACCTGCGTCGACTCCAGCGCATCCAAAACGCCTCCGCCTGACTGATCGTCAACGTACCCCGCCACTGCCACATCACCCCCCACCTGCGAGACCTCCACTGGCTCCCCGTCGAAAAGAGGATCACTTTCAAACACCTCACCCACGCACCCAAAGCACTCCACAACGCCGGACCAGCCTACCTGAACAGCAGACTCAACTTCCACACACCCTCCCGCCAGCTCCGCTCCGCCAGCCTCGCCCTCGCCACCGTCCCCCGCATCCAACGTACTACCTCCGGCAGCAGATCCTTCTCCTTCCTCGCCACCAAAACCTGGAACACCCTACCTACCCACCACGTCAGACCGAAGACCTACTCACCTTCAGAAAACACCTCAAGACCTGGCTTTTCGACCAGTAACGGCGCCGCCCCCCCAGTGCCTTGAGACCCTCACGGGTAAGTAGCGCGCTTTACAAATCCTCTGATTGATTGATTGATTGACATCACCTTGTTAACCCCTCATCCCCACTTTCTCCTCCATCGTTACTTAGAAGATCACGCACAGCACACCTTTGAATGGAGTCATAAGGACCAGCCCAATCTAACCTTCAAAAGTTAAAGCAACTTGCCCGTGAAAGGTTCCCCGGCAATGGACATACCATAATGTTGCGACTCATGTATTTGGATGCTTAAGCTATAGTAATGTGTAACCTGGAATTCATGCCTCTGGAAGTAATCCTAATAACTCTGAAACTGCTCTACATGACTGTACATTTTTCTTTTCAACTTTGCTATGCCAATTATTTCAATGCTTAAAAACTTCAATAAAGGGGGGCGTGGCTGGCAGTCGAAGCGAATGGCGGCTGGCTAGCGGAGCTCCACATTCCCGGAAAACATCCGATAATATCCTGACCCCAAGACGGTTGCATTTTGGAAAAAAAGAAAAGACGGTTCCCGGCACCGGAACCACTGCTGGCAGATAATTGGCTTTATTAGCGACATCACCTGTACTTGGTAAAACCTGTGGTGCTCGGCGGTGGGAACACATGGCGGCATCCGGACTCCGGGGAGTTACTACGGAGTCTCTAGCAAATCCTGCCAGCAATTGACCGGTGAGGACTTCCCTTGGCCACACTGCAGATGCCATACTGGGCACCGGGGACAATCGGAGCCTGCCCGGAGTAATAGAGGAGACGCGCGGGAGGGGTTGTCTGGGCCCTGCCGGGTGACGCTGCTACTGGAGGACCCGGCTTATAGGCCTTCACGTACGGATGACTCGGAGGCTGCCCCAGGCCAGAGAGTCGCTGTGGGAGAAGCTAGCACATCGCGACGAAGACCAGAGGTGGGACTCGGCCGCGCAGGGATCGGCGCTGTAGCTGGGCTTACCGCTGCCCGGGGGTGGACTCCTCAATGCCCCTGATTCGACACTGATGGATCTATAGGCCGCGCCGGGCTGCTGACACCGGTGGAGAGGCGCTGCCAGCGGGATCCAAGCCCCGAGGGTGGCGCTGTGTGCGCAAAGCTGCTGCTTGCTCCGGCGGGGTACTGTGGATTGTGGGCTGCGGGGAGTGGCCTAACAGCGGCCGCTGCTCCTGCCTGGGCTGAGATCGTACATCGCCTACCCCCCAGCAGACTGAAGCGGATCTATGCGACGTGGGGGGAGGAGGCTCACCCCTGTGGCCTCTGAATGAGGTGGGAAGCCTCGTGGCAGGCTACAAAAAGGCCTCACTCAGCAAAGTGGGAAAAGGCAGACAGCGGGCAAAACATAAGAGGCGCCGGAGTGGAGATTTGACCCCAAACTGATGCCCTAAGGAAGAGTGTGGCGGCGGTAGAGAGATATAGCGACCTGCTGACCTGACAGCTGTAGACGGCTGAAACAAGGAGAGGTCCTAGCCCGTACACCCTCGTATAAAACGTCTGGTGGACACCTAGGTATGCGAGACAACTACCCACGTGAGACACATATTGAGGCGATACCTGGATCCCTGTGGACCAGTCCCGGACACAGTGGCAGGGGGCTTGCGACAATACAGTCTAGGTGACTCAGATGTTTGAAGTGCTCTGATTGGCGCCTCCTATCTATCTATTGCTGCCCCTTGGGCCACGAGGACAGCCATAGCGATGGGAAGAGGTCCAAAGGCGAGCGTACAGGGCAAACTCGCAAAATTTGCATGGAATAAGACTGGGGAGGACCAGGAAACGCAGCGACTAGAAGACCAAGGGTCACAAAAAGAGTTGAGACCGCAGTCAGAACCTACACTACGCGACGTGCTGGAAGCCATCAGTGGAGTGAGGTCATCTCTGGATTCTGTCACCACTGAAGTATCCCTACTACGAGCAGACTTTCGGAAAATGGGCGAAAAAGTTAAAGACCTCAAACTGGTCACGTCATCACTGCATGATGACACGGCTCAAATCCAGACTCAGGTGGCCGAGTTGCAGAGCCAACACGTGAGGATGGCTCAACAGCTTGATGAGTATGAAGGAAGGGCCCGCAGGAACAATATTCGTATTTTAGGTGAGCCGGAACGGGCTGAGGGGCCAGCCGCGGACCTCTTTGTCGAAGACCTTATAGTAAAACATCTGCAGCCCAAAAGTCTCTCCAGGTATTTCTCAATTGAGCGAGCGCATCGAGTTCTGGAAGGAAGGGCAAAACCTGGAGCTCCTCCGAGACCACTAATAGCCCGTGTATTTAACTATAGAGACAGAGATATTATTTTGCAAACAGCACGGACAGGGCCCCCACTCAAAGTAGAGAACAGCGACGTCACTTTCTTCCCAGACTTCACGGCCAGGGTCCAGGCTCAACGATACAGCTTTCAGGCAGTAAAGAAAGAGCTCCGAGATCGAGAGGTGAAATATGCCATGCTGTTCCCGGCGAAACTGAGAGTGGAATCAGACGGAAAGACGTGCTTCTTCAACTCGCCGGAAGACGCGAGGGAATGGCTAGAGGGGTGGCGCAGAGTTGGTGGACACCGTCGAAACCGAAAGAGACACAAATGCATAGAGAGACTGAAGGGACTCTTACAGAGGATGGCCCCGCTGGTAACAAAAACACTTAGGCGTAACTCTGGTGGTGCGGCTGTACGATGGACGGGGACTGCCGGAACATCTACCTCCAAGAGTGCTTCGGGACACTGGTGAGAACGTTCCTATTATAACAGTGACCTACTGGCCTGGAGGGCATTTGCTATAGTAATGGTTACTGTTGCTAGGCCTCAGTTGGGAATGGTATTATTCTGTTCCTACATGGGCTGGGCTGGGAGCTCCCAGGATGGGGGTATACCACTGATCACTGTAGACGGGGATGGGGAGACCGCACACCCATTCTGTTTGGTATTTCTGGGAGGGGGAGAGGCACTCTGCCTACTTGGGGAGTGGGTAGTTCTAAATCCACGGGCAGGGCGGCAGGGAGGGGGGAGGTGAGGGGGTGGAGGGTCAGGTGTTCATTGTTTTTAGGACTGTTTTGATTCACAAAGTTGGTTATGCTTACTGCTACAAGCCAGTTCCGCACTAGATTGTATCTGCTGGAAGGACGAGCCAGGTCAGGCCCTGGCTATACCACTACAGAAGTTTGTCCAACACACACTCCTGCTGAATAGTTGCCTTCGTACCACATCGGACGATGGAGGGTAAAATGGATTCGTCGATCTCTATACTTTCCTGGAACGTAAACGGACTGGGAGATAAAATTAAGCAAGGCATTGTCCAGCAGTACTTGAAACGGCAGGCCCCAGACATAGTATTGTTGCAAGAAACACACATGGTGGGGAACAAAAGCAAAGCCCTAACATGATGGGGGTACAAACTCCTAGTACACGCCGACTTCACCACAAGATCTAGGGGAACTTGAATTCTAGTTAAGAGAAATCTAGCTATCATTGTAAAGAATACCCGGGTGGACCATGGGGGTAGATTTGCTGTCTTGGAGGCCCAATGAGAGGGGAGGGCGCTTAATATAATTTCAGTGTACCTACCTCCTGCGTTGGGTAAAGAAGCCTTGATAGCTCTTGGGAAAATATTGACTGACCTTCCGGTGGGCACACTGATAATTGGAGGAGACTACAACATGATCATGGAGGAAGATAAAGATAAATATCCCCAACAGGCGGGGGCACGTCCCAATATACAAATGAAAGAATTCACCACAGCCATGGGTCTAGTATATGTGGGGCGAACCCTGAAGCCCAATGAAATTCACTATACGTACTACTCCAATGCGCATAGAAGCTCATCTCGAATAGATTATTTTCTGACGCATGCAGCCTCCATTGGAAGTTTTCAAAAACCTGATGTTCTGCCCAGAGGCATTTCAGATCACTCGCCGATTTCTGTCAAACTTACACATTGGGAGAGACAGCCGCGTTCCACAATAGTTCTAAACCCGTGGTTACTGAAAATCCCTGATATCAGAGCCGAACGGTCAGCAAACCTGTAATTATTTTAATGAAAATACAGGCTCAGTAAGGACAGCGCAAACTTTGTGGGAGGCATGTAAAGTGGTGCTAAAGGGGCATGCCTTGTCCCTGAAGGTGGGATACATAAAGAAGAAACATAGCCAGTTAGCCCACTTGGAAGATGAGCTTCGTGAATTGGAACGAGTGACTTCAGATGAGCCCTCAGAGGAAGCATTGCACCACCTAGAAATAAAACAGGAAGAGTATAGGATCAAAGCTAGGGAACATATGGTGGCCAAGCACCTTAACATACAACATCGTCTATATGAACTCGGAGACAGGACTGGGAAGACGCTGGCCTGGTTGGAAAAGAGAGAGCAAGGGGAAAGGTGGGTGTCGAGCCTGACTATGTCTGATGGCAGCACCGTCACACATCCTAAAGATATAGCACAAGCCTTCGCGGATCACTTAGAGCAGATCTACTCTCCTTCCACTGTATACACTGCGGAGGACTCTCGCCAACTTCTTTCCGATGGTAATATATCAACTCTCTCAGACTCAGACAGAGTCGCACTAGAGGGTGACCTGACGGATGAAGAGATCCAAAAGGCGCTAAATCCACTCAGGGAAGGCCATGGGTCCCAACGGACTCCCCATCGAATTCTTGAAAGCAACTGCCTCATACGTTACCCCTCATTTGCGTGCCATGTACAATGAATGCTATGATCAAGGGAGGCTGCCCAGAGACCAGCGTGTTGCATCTATAGTTGTAATCCGTAAACCAGGGAAGCCTGGGGATCAATGTGGCTCTTACCGGCCGATTTCGTTGATCAACGCGGAATCCAAGATCCTAGCTAAAGTTCTGGCCACCAGATTGGTCCCGATTATCTCATCGCTGGTGCATCCTGACCAGTCTGGGTTTATGCCGGGGCGCAACACAGCACTGAACATCCGCCAACTTAACAACGTGCTGGCACAGAAGGAAGTTCTGGAAGAGGATGCTGTGGTGTTGTCATTAGATGCCTCTATGGCGTTTGATTCCATTGAGTGGCCATATTTATTTGAAGTCTTGGCCAAGATGGGATTTGGCCCGAAATTTCTAGGCTGGATTAAATTACTTTACGTGGATATAAAGGGCCAAGTGAGAGTTAATAACTATACCTCACGCGTATTCACATTGCGAAGAGGAACCCGACAGGGCTGTCCTCTGTCCCCATTGATATTTTCCTTGATGCTGGAACCATTGGCAGCCTGGATCCGTCGAGACGGGATGGTGCGGGGCCCGAAATGGGCAGAGGGCCAGGAAGATCGAATATCCCTGTACGCAGATGATATCCTGCTGTATCTAGCCTCCCCATATCAATCCATTTGCGGGGTCTTGGATATTTTCACGAATTTTGGAAAGTACTCTGGCTATCGAATAAACTGGAGTAAATCTGTTCTGTTTATGCTCCGGGGGCGGGTTCCCCGCCTCCCCCAAATTGCGCAATTGAGGTGGCAGAGGATGGCTTTCGGTACTTGGGAATCTATGCAACATCTGATCCTGCCCTTTTTTACGGTTGTAACCTGGTCCCCCCCACTGGCCCAGCTCAAAACAGATGTTAAACACTGGAGAGCCTTGCCCTTGTCACTGATAGGCCGTGCGGCCCTGTTTAAGATGCTGGCACTCCCCCGTTTCGAATAGATTTTCCAGAATTGCCCATATCGAGTTCCAGACACACATTTCACAGAGGTGGAGAGTGAGGTTAGAACCCTGCTCTGGGATGGAAGGGCACCCCGCATTGCCACCAACAAACTGACGAAAGGTTGGTACGACGGAGGTATAGCCCTCCCGGACCTTAGACTCTACTACTGGGCCTCGCAATTCGTGGTGATAAACCAGTGGATTTACTGCTCTCCTAATGATCCAGCATATATGCTAGACAGATATCAAACTGGACGTTCAGGGTATCTGGGAGCGCTGTACTCCAAAGAGAAGCGAGGGCGATATCTAGGGCCTCTCTCACATACACGGGCTATCTGGCATCGGGCTAACTCCCCCTTTGGGTGGTCAAACGTCCTCACAAAGGCAACGCCGCTATGGTATGCCCAAAGGTTGGGTTCTCTCTGTCATCAACCCGGCTTTGATAGGTGGGACACTATTGGGATCTCCGTCGTTGGCGACATGATCAAAAAGGGGTGGATCCACAATTTTAAGGCGCTTCAAGACCAGTATGCAATGGCACAGGGGGAGCAGTTTAGATGCATGCAGATCCGACACGCCCTCACCACAGCACTGCTGAACCCCGCAGAACTACCAGAGTCGTCGCCGTTGGAAGATCGGATGCTTGATGGGCCACTATATTCCAAAGCCATCTCGCTGACTTACAAAAAATTGTGCAACAACATTCCTGACACACTGCATAAGCTTAGAGAAAAATGGGAGGGGGACCTTGGATCACTTGAAGATGAAGATTGGCAGGCAGCTCTGATGTCCCCTAGGGAAGCAGCCATCACCCTCCGCTTCCGATTAATACAATTCAAAATTCTACATAGATCATATTTAACGGGAGTAACACGCGCAAAGCTAGGGGCCAGGACTGACCCACTCTGTCTCAGGGGTTGCAACTGTATGGTTACCTTTTTTCATACAATATGGGAATGCCCTCAGCTTCTTCAGCTATGGGAGGGGGCCACGACTCATATCCAAGCGGCCTTAGGGAAAGAATTGACTCTCACGCCGGGGTTGGGGCTGCTTAATATCTGGGCGGAAATGGATCTTACAGAGGTGGAACAACAGCTAGCCACACTTGGATATACCCTGGTCAAAAGAGAAATAGCTAAGGGGTGGGGGCGGCAAGTTCTCCAACTATACGAATATGGTTACGGGAAGTTGATAAACGTAGGATTGCAGAAAAGGAAGTTTTTATAATGCGGGGATGCCCTAAGAAGTGGGATAGGAAATGGGGCAAATGGAATGTGTACCGTGGTAATCTTTGTATTTTCACAGCGATGGAACTGGAAATGAGGCGCAATAGTGATCGAGCAATAGATAATATCTAAATGTGACTATTTTCCCTTGTTAATGTACGGATGTACTCATTGATTGCTGAAATGTCGACTCTAATGTATGCATAACTACAACTGAAACTAATAAAAATAAATTTAAAAAAAAAAAAAAACTTTAATAAAAAGAATTTTCAAAAAAAGAGATAAAGAACTGAATGTGGCCAACAGTGTGATGACTGAGTGTACTTTTCAGATGTCAAATAGCCCTCGGACATTCCACTGGAAGCACTTCTGGAAGGCGAACGAAACACCAAATAGCTAAAAACAAGTGCAGAGCGACAGCGCACACTGTTAATTTGTCATGCAGACAGCTTCAAAGTCAGACAAACCTAATCTAAAGGGCATAGGAAGCAAACATTGTTTCATGCAAGAAAAAGTTCTAGGTCAAATTACAAATGTTATATCACAAAAAACTATGGAAAGAATGGAGGCCGTTCAGAATCAAGCACACTGTGGTGTGGAAGATAGTGGTGGCTGGAGTCAAATACTACAACCCACACTCTGAGTACTTGCGTAGGTACATTGAAAGACTGATCCTATGTCCCTTGCTTTAGCCTCTGAAGAAGAGTAGCATGAATAACATTCCTTTGACAGAGGTACATGAAACGTCCACTAGTGAACAATCTATCAATCTAACTGAATTCCTGCTCTATTCAGTAGCTAGCTGAGCTTATCACCCTGCCAGTGTCTACCACCCTTCGGTTTTCTCTTATTAACACACTAAGTGGTTCAAGCTCCCAGAGGTAAACAGGTCGAGCATAAAGGGGAAGGGGGGGGACCTGTGCCTGCAGAAGAGCAACACACTGTGCTTCAAATATGTAGACCGCATTTCAGAGTATTTATCCAGGATGCTTCTCGCTGAGATGAAAGATCACAAACAAATCCTATCTACTTGCATATCAGAACCAGCTTGTTATGTTCTCCAGGCAACAACTTCCACCCAACCCCAGTAGGTAAAATTCAAAATGAGGTCAACCCTGAACAGGTATATGAATAGCTGTCTGAAACTTCCGACACCTATCCAACTCCTAAAAGGGGACCGGCAAATCACAGAAGAGTAGTGGTATGCAAGGGATGCCTGGGCTGTAGTGCATCAAGCTTTGGGCCTGTGTGTTCGTGGAAAACATGCATTATTGCTGATCAGCTCTTTGAAATGGAGGCTCGAACTTCCTGCTCGTGACTGAGGGAAGCTTGATTTGCTGCCAGCTTCTGCCATGCCTGCACTACTCAGTGTGTGAAGGAAGCTTAATACAGATTCGCACTCATGCTCTACTAAGGTGTGCGCGTGTGCCGGGGGCATGCACTCCTACAACCATGCTGTGCTTCAACTTTTTTGACACTACTTTTCTTTTTACTTACACTTTACGGTTAAAAAGGCAAATAAGGCACTTAACTGAATATTCCTTACATCACCTATTTGTTGCAGCAATTTGGAAAAAATAAATGAAACGGGAAACATAGTTTTCAACAGAATACCTAGCTACAGTGGCACGCTCAAGTTATTTTCCAGATGAACTCTTTAAAAATACACTATTAAATGACTGCAGCAACAAAAGGCCCACACTGAGTGGGCCACGGACTGTACCACGGGGGTACAGTAGGCTCAGAACAGTACTTCAAACACAGACGCAGGAGCGACATGGTATTTCAAGAGATTAGTGCACCTCAAATAGTACCGCGATCCGCCAATGCTATGGAGGACATTAGCCTTCAGTAGCCTTAAACCATCATCTTTGACGCTCACTGAAGCCTAATTGCCTTGGTCTGAGTAAGATGCTTCTTCACTAGCATACTTTCAGTGCTTTAAAGCTGCCTCGGGTTGGCAATAAGAGCTATGCACAGAATCTCCACGGTAACATGACTGAGGCGGATGGAGAAATGTGCAAGTTTCTCATAGAAAAGCAGAAAGGTAGGACAGGCATGTGAAACGTCCCTCCCTGTTTACTCTCAGGATTAGAACTTTGACCTTGTTAAAACCGGTATTCACTCAAAATACTAAAATGGTGCAGATTTAGAATTTGTAAAAGAACAGGCTGTCCTTCTGATGAGATGCCAGCGAGGAGGTGTGGACCAGTGGAAGTTTCCTCTGCGGACTGATGAGATAACACATCATGACACTGCAGATATTATTTACATGGGCACCCGTTAACTCAGAGCCTGGCAAGAATTTGCTGAATTTGCTCTCCAATCAGCGACTCTGGAAATTTCACTAGCACTGGCTGCCAACAAGCTTCGTGCAACAGTGCTACATCACATGAGCATTGACCAAGCAAGCGCAGGGCCTACTGACCAGTGAGGTACGAACATTAGGATAAAAGATCGTTCTAAAAGCAGCAGAGGGCATGGCATACTGGGTATGTGACAGCAGAGAGCAGCTCATGAACAGGCTCTCTGATCTCACCCGGTCTCATCACAGATCAGCACACAGGGTTGAAGACACTGCGCCTCTCCATTCTAATCAGACAGCATCAAACAGGGTGCATGGTCAGACCCAGAGTACGAGGTTTGAACCCAAATGCTCCTGTTGCAAACGTAAAGGTAATAGGCAATCGGGGGCCTGACACTACACAGTTGGTCAAACACCAGGTCTAGGACCACATAGGCTGGGTATCAAATAACAGCATTTGAAGTGGTTCCTGTCACACAGCAGAACCCGAAGTGGCCACAATAACCTCACAGGTTTCTATTTACATCACCATTCCACACACTCTGGCCTTACAGGTTCTTAGGAGTTGCTCTAGGGGTACAAGGTACTCGATAGGTTTGTATTACAGAGCAGTAAGTGGCTTACTGGGCCTCATGCGCCTGGGTACCCATCAAAGGGCAGAGCCAGGTACAGATTCTCCAATACATCTCTACCGATCACAGACCAGCACATCTGTAACATGTGTGACACTAACAGGATCCAGCGTTAGAAACAGCACACTTAGACAAGCAAAGCCTATTAGAGGGACCAAGATGTCCTTAAGCTCAAATCTTCAGGTGTTTGGCAGCAAGAAGCAGAAGAAAAGAAGACAGTCATTGGTGATTTAGTTTAGACAAGCATTATAATGGTACAGAGAATCCATAGGGCAGCCACTCAAATAATTGAAAACCACCAAGGCCAAAAAGGCACCTCTGTAAACATGCAACACATGGGGTACGTGTAATTTATATAATAACTGGTGAGAATACAGATATGGACAACAATGCCGGTCACTGCGATCATAGCTCTTCAGATCCAAATCCAACAAAACCAGTGCTCAGTGATCAAAATGATCAATTGGGAAGTCTTTAATTCATTCAGATGGATTCAATTAACACATACAAAAATATATTTGAAAATGAGAAGCAATGACATAGGATCCGAGAAATAAGTATTAGATCCACGAGTAACATTAGTAGGTCAGAAACATGTAGTCAATAGGAAGAAAATAGTCTTGGCATATGGGAACAGAGCTGAGAAAAGGAGACGAAGAGCCTGGGATTGGAGGGCACTGTCCTTGGTCCTGTTTTCTGCAATTTTCAGAAGCAACATTACAGAAGAGTATTGATAATTAATTAAAAGTGGCCTAAAGGGGACAACTAAGATATGACCCAGGTAGGACTAAAACCATGCACTAAGTCTGCAGAAGCTCTTTGGAGGACCAGCGGGTGGGAGAGATGAGCAGCTACCTAAAAGGAGGGGGACCTGGCAGTTATCACACGCTGGCAACAACCAGTCCGAAGCAGAAGAGACTCACTTAGCACAAGCCTTGCCTCCTGATCTCACCTACCCAACACTACTGCAAACTGAAGGCCAGAAAGGTAAAAAAGCAAGAGTTCAGAAGTGACATCCCACTCACCGGAATGGACATTTCTGGAAGTCTTTTGATTGCTGGAGATCTGGAACTGCCGTGGAGCAACCTTTATAAACCAGTGTAAACTGCAATGATGAAATAGAAGATGTTGATTAACCTCGAGGGTTTATCACGTAGCAGTCGAAAAAACAGACAAACAGAAAATGCACACATTGGTGCCACATGATCAGTGCAAACACAAGAGTGAATCGCACATCACAGCGTTTACTATGCAGAGCAACTGAAAGGGTCGAAAATCTCTACCTATGAATATCGGATACTACCAACTACCACATTCGAAATTCAGCAATGGGATATGCGATTCTTTGTGTTTTTCAGGATCCTAGCCGCTGGTGATCAAAGATAGCTTTTCAGGAGTTAATATATGCAAACAAACCCTCAAAAGTAAACCAAGACAAGCTTCAGGATAAAGGAAAGGCTACTGCATGTCAAATTCCACTCAACTCTAACAGTACTTCCTACGCACGCCCAGGCCAAGGAAACGTGTTTTGAACACATGTAACGTCACACAACGGAATCAAAGAGTCCAGAACAGAGAAGGGATGCCTGGTCCACCCGCTACATCCATTCCCATGTATGCTTACCACCACAGCCCCAGCAACCACATGTTCTTCCCACGACCCCGGCTGATGTGTGCTTGAGGTAAGCCTTGGTGAGCCAGGTCCCCTCTGCCCGTCTGCCAGCAGCCCCTGCACAGCCACTTCAACACATTTGCAAGTTTTCAATCTTACAAGTGAACCCCCAAAGAGGTCTATTTTGGCCCAAGCAATTACATCTCCAGAACACCGCAGACTTGCTGAATCTTTTCTATCGAAATAAACTTGCCACGCTTAAAACAGGCTTTCATGATCTCGGCAAAAAGCAGGGGTCACACAAATGTAGCAGACTAAACAGGGTGAAAATAGAATGCGTGTCCATCGATAGACACCTGGAATTTACATAATTTTTATTAACGGGGTGCAATTAAGGAAAGCAATCCTGACTGTATCCAGTTTACCGAATGGAGAAAAATATCCGATCCTCTCCTAGGAAACAAGGCTTACTTACAAAGCTGGCAGCAGATAAGGACTGCCTAAAGGTGCATCCACGAAAAGTAGGGTCGAACTGGCCTATAGGGCAAACATACGTGGTGCTCTGATGGGATGGTCTGACAGATCAGTGTGTGGGCCGATTTCTTTTAGCAGTTTGTGGGCCTGTTTTACACCCAGGTGGGCCAGATTTTAGTTCCAATTTCCCTATTACCACAACCATTGCCTGCAGAAAACACAAATGCATGCAGTCTCCCGTACCGTGCAAACTACCCACACAGCGGGTCTTTACAAGTTCAAAACGGACTTGATTTGCAAATATGGGCCACTATTTTATGGCTATCTGGATTGCAACCGGGGCCACTTTTAGTTTGGTTCACAGGCCTATTTTTTTGTCCCAGTCCGATCCCGACAAACAGAAGCAAATAGTCCAGTAGAATCAACTGGTTCCACTTCGCTCCTTTTCTGCATTTCAGGAAACCCATTTGAGAAATGGAACTGCAATTCTAGCCTAATTCTGTGGAAAATTGACCCATGCTAGTGAGGACTGTAGTTTTTAGGTCAAAGCCCAACAGACAGTGCAGCTGTCTGTTTTGCTAATTACATCTTGGCGATATTGGGAAAGCTTCCCTAGCAATGCATTCCACCCACTGCTTACCATTGGGTTTGTGGTTTGTAACTCACATTTGCTTGCTTTCTATATGCTCGCTCTATTTGTTTAAGGCTGTGCAGATCAGGTTTGTCCCTTCTGTTGCCCAACCCCTATTTACTGTATTCTTACACAAGTGCTCGATTTCTGTAAACAGGCCTTTTGATCTGATCACATTTGTTGTGCATTGAAACACAGAGGTCAAATGCCAGACTGTCTTTCAAGGAGCTTAGTGTTTATTTTTCTTTTCTCAGACTTCATAGTGAGAGGATTTATATGACAGTCATGCTGGCTACTGGGGATCTGCTTGAGGATGGCTATACAATGTTATTTTTTTCTAGCACACAACAGAATGTAAAGGTCTGTAAATGAACTGTGCAGATATTCGAGAATATATCAGAATATGGAAAGCTGAAATGAAGCACCTCTTTGGTAATTCTGGAGTGTGGTGGAAATAAATATCTTAATATGATAAAAAAAAATAAACACAATAGGTGATGACAGTTCCACACATTACTGTTTGTGTGTTGTATACTGTTATCAGTAAAACTGTATGACTGTCCAAATGTAATGGTAATTTCAACTGAATATGTATTGTCTGTAATGGAAGTACCACATCATATATACTTCACTTTACCCCACTACACTCGAATCTGCGCTACTCCACACCGCTGCAGTCTGCCCTGCACCACTCCAAACTGCGTCACTGCACTCTACTCTGCACCACTCCATACCAATGCACTCTATCCCACAATACTCTTCAATGCACCACTGTACTCTACACCACTCCACTCTATGCCACTCCACAATACTGCACTCTACTCTGTACCACTCCATTCTAGGCCAGTGCACTCTATGCCAGTCTAATCTACTCTGCCCTCTACGTCAGCCTATTCTATGCCACTGTACTCTAGCATGCACTACTCCACTCTACTCTGCTTCACTGTACTCTTCACCAATGCACGCTGCACCAGTTTACTCAAAACCAATGTACTCTACGTCAATCTACTCTGCATCACTCAACTGCACTCTATGCTACTACACTCTGAATTCATGCCACGCCACTCTAATCTAATCTATTCTGCACCACTGCACTCCTCGCCACGTCACTCAATGCCATGTCACTCTACTCAACCTATTTAGTCTATACCACTGGGGAAACGGCCTTAACAACGCGAGCTCAGCCAGGCATGCCTTTTCCCCGCAAGCCGAACCGCGTGTGCCTTAACCCAGACCTCGAAAAATATACTCGCCCACTTGCGAGTGAAATTTTATCAGGTCAAGCCATTTTTAGCACCTACTAGTTCCATCTGGCAAGTGAACTTAAGCTGGAAAGGAACAAGTGTTCTGTTCATTCAAAAAGTGAAGGGGCAATAAAGATGCCATTAAATCTCGTTTTTATCTTGACACATTTGCTGTCTGTTCAAGGAAAGAGGTCAAATGTCAGTGTGTCTTTTTACTAATTGCTGCTTGGAAAATAGAGTTTATTTTTCTTTCTCTTGCTACAGGTAAAGGTTTTTGTCAAGTGCGCGGATTGAAGATGTCAGTTTTTTTCTCCAACACATAATATTTAAATAAATAGCCTGTAAATGAATATTACAAATATTTAAAATATATCAGGAATTATGAAAGCATATTTGTTTTGTAATGAGGAAATGTGATGCAAATAGTTAAACAGGAGCAAAACAACATCAGAAAACTTCACTTTGTACACTATGGGCCCGATTCTGATGCGGTTTGGAAAGTTTCCCAACTGAATGGGTTTGGGAATGCTTTCCCACCGAATCGGATCGGGAGAGTCCACCCGACCGAGTACGATGCATCTGGATGCTTTCAGATA
This sequence comes from Triturus cristatus, assembly GCF_964204655.1. NCBI lineage: Eukaryota > Metazoa > Chordata > Amphibia > Caudata > Salamandridae > Triturus > Triturus cristatus. The sequence goes on along the minus strand of NC_140594.1, from coordinate 122,033,810 downwards.
TGATTTGGTTGGATTCCCATTGACTTCAATGGGAGCCTCTGTTCCGACTGAATGCATACGCTCCCATTGAAGTTAGGGGTGGCAGGGGAAAATCGGGCACCCTTTGGCGGGCACCCCCTGGTGTCTGGCATACTGTGCATGGCTGGTAAGAGAAGACCCATGGGTATCCCAACAGGCCTGATCGGGAAGGCTCCATGTGCAGGGGGGCCTACTACAGGCCCCCAAATTCTGATTCTGACTGCCGATTCGAGTTGGACGGCACGATTCGGAAAGGATATCCAAATCCAGCATCGTACTCGGCAGTTTGGAAATGCAGCCCGTAGAGATGCGCAATTCTGCTCCGTACGGCTTGGTCATTCCAAATGCTGTCAGGTTTGGATTGGGATATTCCTTACGTCTAACTCGGATCATACTCGGTCGGTTGGAAACCTTTCCGAGTCAGTTGGAAAGACACATTCCCGATCAGATTTGGACGGAGCAAATGACCGTAGGATGCCTTCCTAACCGCATCAGAAACAGGCCCTATATAGTGTTATCAGTAAAACTGCATGTCAGCGGGAATTTATGAGGCCATTTCAATGGAAAATCTGCTGATTGCAAATGACAGCATGGTTCAGTTATGTATTTATTAAAAGTGGTAGTTTAACATAATTGGGGAAAGTGCCTGCACCCTGCCTGATGACAATCGTGTTAACGAACTAAGAGGCAAGTCGGGTCATGTGTATCCTACATGTGGCTAGATTTGTACCATATATCAAGTCAAAAGGCTTTATTTCGATAAAAACATATCATAAAAGCTTTACAATTAAAAAAGAGTTTAAATTCATTTAAGTTAAAATCCAAATATCACATTAAGAGAAAGACATATCATAAATAAATGTTAAGAACGTATTAAACAATTTCTTTAAGCCTTTTGCTTCTGATGCGCCATGCCCAAGATAGGAATTTTGATAGGGCGCAAGCATACAGAGGGCGGGAGTCAGACATTAAAATACGTAACGCCTCAATGTAGTGCCTAGTGCCTAAGGAACGGCACAATTGCTTAAGCCATCTTCTTCTTGGGTATGCATACTGTGGGCATTCGAATAAAAAATGGGCCACAGACTCTTGTCTAGATAGACAAAAAGGACAAAATTCAGTGGTCTGGGCAGGGGGATTCCACCGGGAAGTAAAAACATAAAGTGGGAGAGTCCCGGTCCTAAATTTGAAATAAAGAGATCTATCAAAAGGTCTCTCAATAATGTCGAGATACAATTCCCGGATCGGCTGATCCTTGAATTCCAAAAAGTCCTCCGTGAGTCTACCCAATGTACAGTTCAATTTTCTTTGAGTCGCAATCCAATTCCAGTATAGAGACTTAAGCGTAGCTTTCGGTGGGGAAGACCTGTTTTCCCATGCTGCGCTTAGCCCCAGATTGCACAGGAGGATTTTCATGTCGCTCAGCCACTTTATCTTGTGCCATCCCGGGAGTGACATAACTTCGGAGAGGCCTTTGGCATATTTAGCTAGTTCCGGGACACGTCATAGTCGGGCCCATAGCAGTAGAGGGCGAAGTTTCGCCAGGTCATCAATAGGACGACAACCTAGTTCGAGCATCAGTGGGGTCGTTGGAGTACCTTGAGGGAGTGACATGATTGCCCTACAAAACTTTCTCTCAGCTCTTGACAACTCACTAATATTGCATGAACCCCACAGCTCAGCCCCGTAAAGAGCAGAGCTGACTGCCCTTGCTGCATAAATTTCCATAACAGGGGCTATGGGTCTAATAGCACAGGAGCGCTGTTCCTTCAGTAGGGCCCCTGTTACTCTCTTGTGGGCTAGCAACATCTTGCATAAGTGGGGGGCCCATTGCATATTATGAGATAAGCGGATCCCTAGGTAATCAAACACATCCACCCTCCCCAAAGGTACGTCATTTAATTTCAAAGGGCGCACAAGTTTTTTGGGGGGGTTCATCACAAGATATTTCGTTTTGTCAGTGTTAATTACCAGGCCCCGTTTAGCACAAAAGAGTTGGAAGTTATTTAATAATTTTTGGAGGCCCATAGGGGATTTGGAGAGTAAAAGGGTGTCGTCCGCGAAGAGGAGGGTAGGGATACGTTCCCCTGCCAGGGATGGTTCATCTGAAGGATCGTTCAGCAGATGCTCAACCACACCGTTCACATATAAGGAAAAAAGGGTGGGGGCTAGAACACATCCCTGGCGAACCCCTCTCTCTACCGGGATTCTACTAGTTCTCTCTCCATCCCTGCCCCATCTAATCTGGGCAAAGTTGTTTTCATGCAACCTTGCAATTAACAAAAGTAAGTAGTGGGGTACCCCCATATCAGCAAGGACTCTCCAGAGGGTCTCCCTGGGTACCAAATCAAAGGCAGTCTTTAAGTCGATAAATGCGAGATAAAGACTGCCCTTGCCTAGGACCACCACCTTCCAATACACTAGTAACAATCTAAATGTCTGTTCAATGGTACCAGTGCCTGTTCTAAATCCTGCCTGGTAGTCGGAAAGGATATTGGTTTCGTCGATCCATTGTGATAATCTGACCAACAACACCTTCCCGACTACCTTTTGGGTTATATCCAGCAGGCTTATAGGTCTATAGTTAGACGGGTCGTCCCTGGCCCCCTTTTTGAAAATAGGGACGACCTCCGCCCCTTTCCACGATGCCGGAATAGGAGCTCCCCTACTAATGGCATTGATCAAACAGCAAATAAATTTGCCCCAATTCGAAATATCCGAACGTAGCAGATCCCCGGGGATACCATCTAAGCCGGCTGCTTTTTGGGGCCTAATGTTACCAATTGCATACTCGACTTCTTTGATCGAGAAAGCGGAATCTGCCGAACCTACCCCCCAGTCATTGAGTGTCGTGATTGTGCCTAACGTATCGATTTCATAGTCTACGCTTCTTATTGGGAGGTCGGGAGTTGCTGACGCCACCCCCCGCACCAGATCATCATTAGAGGTGGCTATGGGGGAAGTTTCAAGAATATCCCCAGTGTGACCAGCATACAATTTAGTAAAGTGATCGACCCATGCTTGACTTGTGATATTGCATGTGATAAGTTCGCTGTCGGGTCTTGTTTTAGCTCTAATTGCATCCCAAAAACGCCTTGGATCTTTCCCCAAGCTGGCCTCTTTTAAGGAGCACCAGTATTCAAGCTCCCACTCCTTTCTAGCGTTTGCGAGGGTTTTCTTATATAATGTCCTAGCTCCCTGAATTGCTCCTTGATTTTTACTTTTGATGGCCTTAATCAAGAGTGATTTTGCATGTCTACAGGCAGATGTATACCAGTCATGTTTCCCCCTAGGGTTCCTAGTTACCTTGTTCTTGGCCAGATGCTCCTCTTTAGAAAACACATTCCCAATAGACCTAAGGGTTTCCACAAAGATGGAAGTGACCCGGCCAGGGGTCGAGAAGGCCGGGTCACTGTTTTCCAACTCCATTTGTGAGGCAATAAGCAGTGTGTGTATAGTGTTGAGTTTGGTTTCATCCTTGGAGACCAAACTCCACTTCAAACGTCTCCCACAAGAGGAGATAGAGATTTTATTAGCTACCTTAGGAGATGTTTTAATCCTATCGTTGGGCCAGGGATTCCTAAGGGACAAGGAAAGCGAATTATGGTCGCTTTCAACTGTAGACAAAACGACCATATCCTGGACAAAACCCCAGAGAAAGAAATCTAGCATGATATAGTCGATCCTTGAGGTGCAGTTAGGTCTGTTAAATGTGGCCGCGCCCATAGGATCTGAGCGTGTGCGGCCATTGGCAGCTCTCAAGTCGAACTCCAGCGTTAGAGCATTCAACTGGATCGCAGTTGCAGACCATTTTTTAACCGGGGGGATGGCCAAAGACGGGATGCCCCATCTTTCGTCATCCTCAGCCGGGTCAGAAGCGTCATCCTGTATCAGGGGCTCGTAGGTGCAATTAAAGTCGCCCGCGACCAGAACTTTAGCTCGAACTGTATTTTCTCTCAACATCGTGTCAAGAATGGAGACTGTCGGAGACGTAGAGCCACACTTAGCACCTCTGGCATATACATTAAGTACATCAAGAATAAATCCCCTTTGGGGACCTCTCAGGGAAATTCCTAGGATATCAGGACAATTGATTTGTTTTGCATCTATACGAAGATTTAGAGCAATGCTTATCCAAATGAGTAGGCCTCCAGAGGGACGGCCTATCCCATTTCTAGCAAGAACTGCAGGAACAAAATAGGTGACATAACCTACCCGGTGTAAAGGTTCTAAACTCCAGGTCTCTTGGAATAAACAGATCGTGTGTGCCTCTACTAAGGCATTCCACTCCGGAAGGCATAATTTCCTGTGGATGCCAGCAAGATTCCAACTTAGAATTTTTAGAGTACCAAGAGGATCTTGGACGACATTTTTTTGGGCACTTTGGTGGACAATAGAGGGCGTGAATAAAACAGGGGGCACAAGCTCAGTGGAGACCTGAGGCGGTATGCTCCCATGCCCTGTGGTCACAATGGAGCATGGGCTTAGAGCGGAGGCCTGCGGGGTTTCTTGAGGAATTAATTTCGGGGATGAGGCAGTCTTGGTGGAATCAATACTGTTTTCAAAGACAAAACTATCTAGGGGCTGGGATAATTTGGGACTGTCATGTTCGGTGACCTCAGGGCGATTTACTGGACCCGATGATGGTCAATCCACTTCCTCTAAACAGCTAAATCTGTTAGCGAGTGGTAAACCTCTCCAGCCAACAGAGAGAGCTGCGTCTCTGCCCTCGTAATCCGGCCAATCGCACCACTCCCTTCTTATATTCCAGTTGTTTATTTGTGGCATGTTCCTATCGGGGATGTCGGCCCAATAGTGTGTGGGAGGATAAAAGGAAGAGAGCCTTCTCACCTTTATTCCATCGTACTTAGGCCACAAGCCACGACGGCAAATATAATCCGCCGTACGTGGATTGTCAAAATTAACTATAATGCAGTCCCCTTGGCTTGTTTTCTTCTCGCTTCCCACCCAAGGGACCCTACGCACCATTAGGATCCTACTACCACAGGAGGGTGGGAGCGGTCTGTTGGTATTGAGCCAATGCTGGACCTTGTTTTTTAAGGCCCACGTTGGTTCCTCAGCTTTTGGCCTTAACTCGGGGACACCGGTCAGGATCACAACATATGGATCTGCGTCTGCTGGTAGATGTATGTGGTGCCCGTGCTCCCCCCTGATATTATCATTAGGGTGTGTTGGCCCTGAGGATTTAAGTAGTGTGTTTTCCGAGATTTTGGCAGGGCCGGGGGGTTTAGGGGGCTCCACAACTTTCTTTAATTGAGCTGGCAGTGGCTTTGATCTTGTGTTTAATACATGGGAGGGTGCATTTGCCAGTAGCCGCTCCGTTCTCAAGGTTGTGGGGGTTGGTTGCGGTTCCTCATGAGAAGCCAGCCCAACGCCCAACTGGACCCTAGGGGAAACATTCATTGAGGATAACTGTTTTTCAATGTTAGAAAGGGATAGTGCAATGGGTTGCATAAAGTCTTTGATAAGCTCTTCTAATCTAGATAAAAATAAGTTTTTGGCCTCGCAGACTTTGCAACCCTCGCCCAAACTACCAAGGTCACCAAGAGTTGTTATGTTTGTGGGCGGAGCAGTTATATCAGTGGCTGAATTAGGTAGGTTACTCTGATTAGGTATGCTTTTGCTTTGTGCCCGAATAGGCGGTATTTTTTTCTTAGGTTTACCCTTGCATTTTTCCACCTCCCTAGGCTTCTTCCGTTTTGGAATGGCGCCCTCCCTCTTCCCCCTTGAGTGATTAACAGTGGGAAGCTCCTGCCTTGAACTAGTAAAAAGATCGGGCGTCTTCTCAAGAGCGTCGCTTGAGTGCATGTCCGAAAGAGCCAATGAGGCCGAAAGATCGACCGTATTTGGCACGCCATGGGTTTCAGCCTGGATTTCAATAAGAGGTCTAAGGTCCCTAGGGCTAGTGGGTGTCTTGGCTAAGGCCAAAGGGCCTATAGAGGAACGCCTTGCTAAGGCCAAATCCTGAGATACCCTCCTCTCCAAGAGCGATATGCCTTGGTTGATGGCTTCATTTGCCCTGGTGATGTACTGGTCAATTGGGCCAGATGTCTGTACTTCCCCATGTGCAGTTTTACTCCTAGAAGCCCTCGGCATCCTATCACAACTACTAGATAAATACACAATACAAACTAAAGCTAGTCAACTAAGCAGAAATCGCTAGTATGGTACTTAGTGTGTATATTAAGGATGGCAGAGCAAAAACACCTATCTAAAATGTAAGAGGGGGGGCCCAGTCCAGTCTTACCCGGTCTTTAACGGGCTTAAACGGGCCCGCCCTTGGCCCGGGCTTCGCCCGGCGCTGCCCGCGCGCTGTCCCGCGACGCGGGAGGTATGCAGGAATTTAAAGCGCCTCCGGGCGCGTGAATAGCGTCACCTGATTGGCCCTCCGGAGCTGGGGAGACTGGGTAATGTAGTTTTCTCCACTCGGCGGCCGCGTTTTTGGCAGGGCGGCGGCGGGAGGAAATGAGGCCAGGAACACCCAGAACAAACACGAGGAACAACAGGTAGGTTTTTATGGGTCCCACAAGTTCTCAACAGCGTCAGGGCAACACCCGCTCCCCCGGAGGTATGCAGGAATTTAAAGCGCCTCCGGGCGCGTGAATAGCGGCACCTGATTGGCCCTCCGGAGCTGGGGAGACTGGGTAATGTAGTTTTCTCCACTCGGCGGCCGCGTTTTTGGCAGGGCGGCGGCGGGAGGAAATGAGGCCAGGAACACCCAGAACAAACACGAGGAACAACAGGTAGGTTTTTATGGGTCCCACAAGTTCTCAACAGCGTCAGGGCAACACCCGCTCCCCCGGAGGTATGCAGGAATTTAAAGCGCCTCCGGGCGCGTGAATAGCGTCACCTGATTGGCCCTCCGGAGCTGGGGAGACTGGGTAATGTAGTTTTCTCCACTCGGCGGCCGCGTTTTTGGCAGGGCGGCGGCGGGAGGAAATGAGGCCAGGAACACCCAGAACAAACACGAGGAACAACAGGTAGGTTTTTATGGGTCCCACAAGTTCTCAACAGCGTCAGGGCAACACCCGCTCCCCCGGAGGTATGCAGGAATTTAAAGCGCCTCCGGGCGCGTGAATAGCAGCACCTGATTGGCCCTCCGGAGCTGGGGAGACTGGGTAATGTAGTTTTCTCCACTCGGCGGCCGCGTTTTTGGCAGGGCGGCGGCGGGAGGAAATGAGGCCAGGAACACCCAGAACAAACACGAGGAACAACAGGTAGGTTTTTATGGGTCCCACAAGTTCTCAACAGCGTCAGGGCAACACCCGCTCCCCCGGAGGTATGCAGGAATTTAAAGCGCCTCCGGGCGCGTGAATAGCGGCACCTGATTGGCCCTCCGGAGCTGGGGAGACTGGGTAATGTAGTTTTCTCCACTCGGCGGCCGCGTTTTTGGCAGGGCGGCGGCGGGAGGAAATGAGGCCAGGAACACCCAGAACAAACACGAGGAACAACAGGTAGGTTTTTATGGGTCCCACAAGTTCTCAACAGCGTCAGGGCAACACCCGCTCCCCCGGAGGTATGCAGGAATTTAAAGCGCCTCCGGGCGCGTGAATAGCGTCACCTGATTGGCCCTCCGGAGCTGGGGAGACTGGGTAATGTAGTTTTCTCCACTCGGCGGCCGCGTTTTTGGCAGGGCGGCGGCGGGAGGAAATGAGGCCAGGAACACCCAGAACAAACACGAGGAACAACAGGTAGGTTTTTATGGGTCCCACAAGTTCTCAAGAGCTAAGGTTTAGTCTATTAAATCAAAAGAGTTTTTTGTACAGCAGACATGCTGAACTCACATATTTGCAGGTACTCTCTTAAGAGATAATGAAGAAAATGGTAGCTTAATTAATTACAATATTTGCCCACGATTTAAAACCAGTTTATGGGTCAAAAGCATTACAATTAGGTTGAATAGATTATTTAAGTCACTAGACCTGCAGATCTAGTAACATTTTAATGTTTTTTTTAGGCCAGCTTAACCACGCATATGCCTTAACAACGCATATGAGTGGTTAAGGCAATGCGCAGTCTAGTTTCATAGCAGCTGGGCAGGCAGAGGAAGTATCGGGAAAGGATACAGTGAGGTAAGTGGAGCTGAGACCGGTCCTTGGGGGGGGCGGGGTTAGTTTTTAGGGCTCAGGAGGGGTTTCAGTTAGTTTAAAGGAGGAAAGGGACAGTTTTTTAAACGGCTGGGGGCAGTTTTAGGCCTCAAGGCGGGGGGTGGGGCGCTTGGGGGAGTTTTGGGGTGCAGGACTAATATTTAGAGGTCAAACAGGGCTGAGGGAAGTTTTAGGCCTCAGGTAGGGGGGCTGGGTCGGGGTACTTTAGGGATGTAGGGGACAGTGTTTAGTGTTTAGGGCTCAGGGTGGGGGAGGCTGGGGGTAGTTTTGTGGCGCGGGGTAAATTTTTAGGGCTCAGGGCAGGGGGAAAAGGGACAGTTTACAGGGCAGTGGTATGATCTTTAGCATGTATGTCTCTTTACCCATCATGTCTTTACCACAAAATTGCGTGGTAAAGACACGGTCGTGGTTGAAACCACGTGGTACAGGCATGTGTTGTTCACAAATGTGTTGTGCCATCATATAACCACGCCACTGCAATCTACTTTGCACCACTTTACTCTACACCAATACACTCTGCACCACTCTACGCCACTGCACGACACTTTGATACTCCATTCTATGACACTCTACTCCATTAAACTCTACTCCACGATGCTTTACGCAACTCCCTATTAGCCACTTCATGCCACTTTACTCCACTCTACTCCACTATGCCACTCCACTCTTTGAAACTCTGTGCCACTCCATTCTATGCCACTAGACTCTACATCCCTCGACTCTACTCTACAACAATCTACTATGCTCCTCACCACTCTACTCTACAACATTCTACTCCACACCCTCTATGCCACTCCACTCTGCTCTATACCATTCCACACCACTCAACTCTACTCCACTCTACGTCCTTCCACTATAGGAGACTCTACTTCTTTTACAACACTCTACTCCACGCCACTACTTAACACTCCACTCCATGATCTTCCACGCCACTCTCCTTTACGCCACTAACTTTTAGCCATGCTGAACAGCACCCACACTGGTGTACAACATGGCTAAAACATATTAGCAAAGCCAATAGATCTCACATAGGTGAGATCTATTAGCTTTGTCAATTCATGTTCTAATAGTCCTCTATCTTTCACTGTGTAATGGCCATTTCCAGTTCTTAAGAAAATATCTGCAATACTTAAACGATAATATGCTTTATTTAATTTTCAGCAATCATGGATACCAGGGATGTGGAGTGTGAGCATACAGAGACCCCAAAGTGCAGCTTGACTTTCCTACAGTAAACGTTTTACCTGCTTCTGTAACTGTGTGCAGAGAAGGCAGAGAAGTGTGCATATAACCTGCAAGAGTAGAGAGAGAATCATGCATTCTTTCATATGGGAATCCTGCGTATGGGACATTACCAGCACTCGCAAAGCGATGCAAAGGATCTCACGCCAATGGAAGCCAGTTGGTGCATATCTGTAGCTATCCAAAAGTTACTCCCAATTAGGTGATGCAGAGTGGTCCAACAAATACAGTACACCCCTTGCAGTTCAACACAGACTACAGGGACATTCATGTGGAGAAAACCTTTGAGTCGCAAACCACAAATTCCCACCTCTTCACCAGGGCAGCGCCACTTCCACTGGCCTACTCTGCGGCTAGAATATCCTGAGCTCTATGGTGGTCAAACTGGAGATAATAAAGCGAGATTCGGTGCTTATGTGAAATATCTGGCAATGATACAGGGAAGTCAGCTGTGGTTACCCGATGGCTCTACGTCACTGGACCATAATATTTTCAGTCTCTGGCTTTTCTTGTACAGATTATTGTTTTCACTTGTGTGTACACACTCTCAGAATGCACTGATTTGTAAGATGCAAACACTGGATGGAAAAGCAGAAATGGAGGCATTTGTTAGCCCTTTGTGATTATTGTCAAACTGGAAAGACATGACAGGAAATGCTCCAAGGTAGGTTAATCAAATTCAGAGCATCATAAACTGAATCTCGAACTAAATAGCATAGTACTAAGACAGGTACATTTCATACAACATACAGAATGATAGATGGGGGAGAGATGTTTTCCACCAAGTAATTATGAAAGACAGCAAAAAGACAATAGTGTAACCCAAATTGTCTGATGTCAGAGAAGCCCAAGGTGAAAGTCTTTAGTTATTTACTTTTTATCCATCTATAATTGTATGTTATCTATGCTCCTAAAATCATTTGCCCCCGCTTTCAATCGTAATAGGGTGCCATGCACAACATGGTCCCTCCTTTTTGCCCTGTCCAAAATGTACAACCAAACAAGCATTTGCAATGCAATACATCTCGCATTTTTGAAAGTTTAAGCTATAGGCATTGTAAATGACCATGCCTTTTATGTATGTTTTAAAATCAAACACATAAATAAAAGGCATTGTCATTTACAATGCCAATTGCTGAAACTCGCAAAAGCGAGACCTATTGCATTCCAAATGTCACACACAAGCAGACACACAGACAGACACACACACAGACTCATTAAAGAGTTAATAAACAAGCCCACGTTAAATGGAAAGGCAAGAAATTTGGTTTGTAGTCGCATGCAGGAAAATTAGTACGTGAACTGTGTGAGTGCCTTAAGTCTCAGTTACAAGCACGGGTCTTCCTATCAGCCATATAACAAGGTTATGGTAGAACCCACCAGCTGCTTACCGTTGGTTGTCAGGTGCCGTGTTAAAACATGGAGCATGGCAGGTACTCTGTTGAAAAACAACACAAAATAACAGCAGCACGGCCGGCCGCCATGTAATAGGGCTTCGGGTGCTGCGGTGACAAATAATACATAAGGGCAGCACGGCCGCCTTGTTAAAACATGAAGCATGTCAGGTGCCTTGTTTGGAAACAATTTCTACAAAAGTAAATATTTCTAAAAAAATAAATAAAAAAAAAGTGCGCGGCCGTCACATTTAAATTTTTTATTTTTGTAGAAATCGTGTCACGACCCGCTTCAGATGTTTAAAGCGAAAACGCAGCGTGCCGAGATTGCTACTAAAGTAAATAAATAAATAGAAAAGAAAAGCGGTGCCCATCTGCTTTTTTCTATTCATTTACTTTTTTAGCAATTGTGGCACGCTGCACTTTAGCTTTAAACCTCTGAAGCTAAAGAGCAGCATGACGTAAATGCTAATATAGCAAATAAATATACAACAAGCATTGGCATAGCCAATAGGTCTCTCCTTTTGGGACCTTTTAAGCAATTAACCATGCAGCACATTATCCTGGGTGCTACAACATCCACGGTTACTTCATATGCCACTGGTGAACGGCCACACACAAGGATAGGGTTAAGTGCTATTTAATGAAAATATGAGGAAGTCTGTTCAGAATTTAAAAAAATGTATTTCTAAGTTAAAATGTCAGCAAGTGTACAGGTAGCTTCAGGAGTAGAAAGAGGTAATTAGGGAATAGTAGGCCTGTATTCAACAGGGCTGGACAGTTTACAGTAGATGAGAGCAGCAAAGCAGTACAATGGTCATAATCTGTAACATGCAGAGCATCAGTAATGCGTAAATTATAAATAAATAAAAAAGTGCACAGATGTAGGTTGAAAAAGTGGCAACATAAAATTATGTTTGGTCAAAGTTAGCTTGGGACGAGGCACTGAAGAGTCAGGGGCAGGTATTCAAATACTCAGACAGGTCGCAGTGTTGGCAGGGTGGCATAATTAGGCATGAAAAGCATCTGAAGGCTGGTCCTTCCTCTAATGGAACCCAGACAGGTTGAACCACCTAAAGTCACTATTGATGCGAACCCGAAGTATGCCATCAGCACTGTGACCGCCTCCAAATAATCTGAAGTATCACACAGGAGCGCAAAGAATGAATATCTCATAAACACCTCCCTAAGCAGAGGTCAACACAATCTGCATACATTTCTAGTCCCCATATTTTTTCTTAAATTTCTAACTATACTGTTCACAAGTGGCCTAACGATGAATGGAACACGAAAAAAGACACTGTTGGCAACACAGCACTGGCTCAGACAGACCTTGCAGCTTCTCCTTTGACTTCAGCTTTTTCATCCATGTTGGTAATTGTAAACAACCACACTTTTGTAAGTGGTGCCCTTGTAGGGCGTTCGATTTCGTGCTCTATAACATTGATGTTGTTCTGGCTGGAAAAAGAGAGAAAAATAGGCAAACAGGAACTCATCCACAACTGCTGTTACGAAACGCCACGGAAATACGAATATGTGACCAGGACCACACAGTGTCTGCAGCGCATTCAAGAAACATATCAGGAGAGGCAGAAGTGGGGTAGTGGCAAGCAGGTAGGACGGGGCAGCAATCAACAACAGGTTCTCTCATGTAATGGCCCCGTGGCGAATAAAAACAAGCACGTAGCCTGCATACCGAAGATGGCAACCGTTTCAGAGTGCAAGCAACGCTTTCATACCCTCTGCAGCGCATCCGGCGAGTCACAGGAAGTAACACTGGGCAATCTTACTTCGCATCAAACGGTGCAGGTGCTCGATTCCTCTGCAGACGTAGTCCACATGCAGTGTGATTGTTAACACACCTGCTCTGCCTCCACACAAACACACAGGTGCCACACGCCCAGGCAGGGTAAGCCTCAATTGGATTTGTGCGGCGTTGCGCACCGAAAGCGAATGTGAAATGGAGGAAGGGGGTTTGAATTTAGGGTGTTGTGTGATTGAAGTTTGTGTTCAAATATGGGGGCGATTTACACTTTTGTTTGTAGATGTGATAATATGCAGGCAATGAAGTGACTGTCCGAGCTTATTCCAGTCGGTAGGACTTCCTGCCGTAATTTGCTGGTCAGAAGTGACGTAGTATGAACGAGCACATTACGCTTGGGGGGTGATATAAGGATGCTGTGTGTACACCCTCTGTGCCCCAGCGCCGTAGAGGGCAGTGTGTATTTGGTATTACCGTCCAACCCTGCTGCTGATTCGCTGAAGGCAGCACAATTCCCGGATGTAACTGTCATGGCCGCAAACGGGGACTTGAGGAGCTATTGACGAAAACAAGGTAATTCTGGAGAAACTGTGTGATGGCGATGCGTGTAGCCGTCATTCATTGTGCGGAGTCATCCCTGCTGTCCCCGGCTAGGACAGGGTCGCGTGGTTTCTTCCCCATTTCGAAGCATTGAAACAGGAAACTTTGGTTGACTTTCAAACCTGCTAGGGGGCGGCGGTCCGGGTGATGGTTAAATAGAAAAAAAAAAGCAGAACGACAAGCATCGGAATAAAAAGAAAACAAGCGCGGCCCGTGAAAGATAAAAGCGACGCACATTCTTGTGGAGCTGGGGTGGAGGGGGACGTGCATGAAACCTGACCCAAAACAGATGGCCCCTGCGCGCCGCTGCTGGCTCCAGAGAGCAAAACGCTCTGGGAGTGAACATTTCAGGAAAGCTGGGACCTCCACACGCCTTTGGCCAATTGCGTACTAAAGCCAGATGCAAATGCCAATCGCGTGTGAGCACCACACGCACAAGCTTCTACACAAGCTGAAGTGATTTCAAGATGTCGATTTCCTATGCAGTGCATGTTCGCTGCCATAGGCTCGACCTAAAAAGGCGGGCGGCCCATGTTACTGCTACTAATAAAGTAAATAAATACTGGGAAAAAACGCAATATACTTTGTATGTGCTGGTTGTAGAAGAGCATGTCTTGGGTGGAATAGGGTAAATCATTAAAGAAAATAGTGCTCACAGACTAGATTAAACAGAAGTAAAAAGTCCAGTCCTCATGGGAGGTTACAAATGCAGACAAGGCGTTACTAAGGAGGGACTAAGAAGCCTATTACCGAACCAGAGGCAATCATTTAGAAAGGACAGTAACAGGAGCCAATCGAAAAGATAGGTGAAACGTCAAGTCCATACCTGAATACAGCATGCCTCGCAGAGTAGCGCATGTGCTGCTCATTCTCGACCTAAAAAGGACCTCCTTCCACCTGCCTCTACAGCTTTCAGGGCTTTTCCGCCCTGCCTGAATCTGTGCTCTCTGCTCTCCGTTGGAACAGAGAACCAGCACTATGTGGCCTGTCGTTCCTTTAAAATAAAGAAACAGTGGATTTCGAATTCAGTCATGTATGGCCCTTACAGAAAGCCTCTGGTGGGAAAAAACGGTTCTAAATCTGGTTATTCACTGTTATAACGGAGCAACAGTGGGAAACAAAAGATATTTCCTACTGTTTCTAAGCCATAAAGAGGTTTTAGGCCACTCTGACAGGGTTCTCAGAGAGCCTGTTTAGTGCAGCACTGAATGGAGAGCATAAAGCATAGATTTAGGAGAAGTAGTACAGAGGGGGGTAGGGGTAGCTGGAGGATAGTATTTCTTTTTGCATTTGGTAGTGAGAGATAAGGCCATGTAATGTATGACTACCCAATTACTTAGAGATTAGTAAAATTGAATGGGGATGTTTTCCACTGTGGGGTCTGAGTGACATTTTAGACAACCTGAGCTTTGCTTTTGTCTACTTTATGTCGATCAGAATCCTGCTCCCCCTTACTCTGCTTAGTTGAAAGCAGTCCAACGATTTTGGGTGTTACACATAACATACCATTATAGAGGGCTAAAAAGTGAAAGACGCCGATGCCTTTCACCTCAGGGTTCTGAGTGACATCATAGACCGCGTAAGCTTCGCTCCTGTCTACTTTGAGTCAATCAGAATCCTCTGTGAAAACAAATCCCCAATATTCTCCGTTAACCATTTATAATGACCACTATTCATGCTCCTCGCTCTCTATGACAGCCACGCATAGGGTAACGCGTATTGAACAATTACAGAGATTACAACGGAGCGCTCATTGATTAATTTTAACTGCCATTTTGTGCTTAAACTAATGTGATGTGGCCAGTGATACTATCACTGTAGATGAATGGTTTACTAACTCGTCACAACTACTACTGTGATCACTGCTCCCATCGCAAGAATACCCTAGGTCTAGACAGTCTATTATTGCTAGACGCCAAAGGGTATTATGCCGAGTAATTATTATCTGCTTTAGAATCACGTAGTGGGTAAAATACACTTCCATATAATCAACATACTTATTTTGTAAATAGTGAATGGGTGGCCCCCATCCTTCAACAAGTGCCTATTAAAACCTTTTTGGGGCCAGAGGCTTACTTTGTTTTTTATTAGCTTTATTAAAATTATAAACCAACAGTACAGAGCAGTCGTCATGTGCAAACAGCACAAGCAGTCACATGAAGGAAAACACATGAAAAATAGTAGAGAGCGAGCATCGTAACACAACCATGGGTATTAGGTACAAAGTCATGAAGATTGACAATGGAATGGAGGTGGGTATGCACCGGCCACAATCAGGGCGAAGAGGGACATGTAAAAATTGTACAGCAGCAGGACACGTTTCGGAGATCTGTGGACCCCCAAAGTCAGGGGCATACTTAAAAGCACATTTGGAAAATCTGAAACTCCGACACCACTACGCGCCGCAGTTTACACAGCATTTCATTTTCTGGAATTCACTCACAGTAACCTGGGCCATCCACCCATCTCCTATCATTGAGACAACATAAGCTCCTGAACAACATTCATGCACACACGAACTGGGCACACTGAGTGCTAGAGGTGTCCTTGAAAGCAGGGTCTACAGTACATTGACAATTGGGAAATAGCATATTACTACATCGCACCAGGGCACTGCCAACTGGCGCGCTTAGCCAGCCACACTACTGCTTCAAATCGACTCTTTTCAACACCGACATATCCGTTCTCTAAAGATAGCATTTGCATTTTGCCTCCAGGCCCATATATTCACCTTTTGCCTCCTTTCCCAACCAGCACAAGCTAACCATTCACCAAGTCATCCTTTCACGCCACATTTGCATTCCTCCAGATACAGAAAAGAGAAACTTCTTCTCAACATCAAAGTTGATGTAGCCTTATCATGTTAAAGATTGGATTGGAATGGGGTCTAAATGTGAATTAAAGCCTTCCAGAGAATATAAACAATATCCAAGTGCTCGAGAGCTGGCAGAGGTCTGCCCCGTGCCTGCATCTTCATAGGGCACTACCTTGTGGTTACGTGTCCATGCTGATGGGGTAACAAATGATGTAAAGTGGATGATTTAATTTAAAACATTTACAAAAAACAGGGGCAGCCCGAAACTACCTGGAACCAGGGGGAATTAAACAGTAACACCAACAATGGTTCCAAATCGATCATATAGGAATGAACATTTACACAGAAAAAACAATTTCAAAAAGACCCGTTCATCATACAATAGAGCAGTTTCAAGAAAACAGTGCTCAAGTGATCACACAGTGAGAGGCCGAATGGATTCTAAATCCTGGTCCTTCCTTTTTTCTGATTTCCTGCACTAGCTTCTCTAATTTTCCACTAGTCCTGTCGAGGACTCTCAAGCCACCGAGAGTTGAACCGTTGTCAACACTTTAGGCTGTGTAAACAACAAATAACAGAAGTTGTATTGAGTCTGATCATTGGAGGCCCTTGTTCTGTACATATGTGCTTACTCTGTATTTTACCTATTATTCCATTGCCGCCTTGTATTAGGCATACTACAGCACTGGCTTATGGCCTCTCACAAGACTGCACAAAGACTGCACAATCATAAATGCAAACATTAGACACCCAAAGTCTTGACTGGCATTTGCCTCCAACTATAGTTGGCATGTTAGTACGGAGATATTTAAGTTTTAAGGCCGATATATTTTCAGGCTATATTTTTGAACAGATAACTTAGCAGTGCAGGTTTTTGGGGCTGCCTTCAAAAGGAAGATAAGAGTGAGCTCAGCCAGTGTGCACCTATTTCTCTTTCCCCTTTGAAAATCTCGTTTTAGGTTGATAGACCCTTTCAAGGTTGTAAACCCAGCAAAGGAATGCATTGTCTACCCTTAGATCAGGACATGTATTGTACTGTATTGTAATTGCAATTCTATAGCACTTACTACCCCTGACGAGGCGTCAAATCGCTTTTTAGGGGGAGTAGCACGTTACTCTGGAACCCGTAAAGGATTAGTGGTGAATTAGTATAGTAAAAATATTAAAGTAATTTGAGCGGTGGATATGTTAGTTATTTGGATTGAGAAGGATAGGGATGGATAGAAGAGGTGAAAAGGTTTGCATTTATATAGCACTTGCGATCCTTGCATGCACATTTATTGTTCCTATGCAGGAGGTATGTTTATGTAAATATAAATTATTATGTTGCTGTATGTAAACACCCTGACTATTTCTCATAGTGATGTCTCAAAAGGCTCACTCCACTCACAACAGGGTGGAAGCATTTTTTATTGGTACTAGGCAAGTGGCAGTGCTAAGATAGAATATGCACTTCGCTGTATCTCCGTTATAGACATCAGAGTAGGAGACAGTCGTTCTACCACAGTTTAATACAATCACAAAGTGTAAGATTTGCACTGTTGGAATGCAAAAGTGTGGAAAGGGGACACCAAAGAATAAGTGAGCAATGGGGTCTCCATGTAAGATGAGAAGCTGAGTCATCGTATTACCCATAAGGCTGTCCACCAACAGGTATATAAGCGCCATGGCATTTGCTTGAAAGGAGACTTTATGGGCAATGTCAGTAATCTGCAGCTGTGGTCGGCCGGACAACATTTGCTTTTCTATAATCTGCTTATAGTACAGTTGCCACAGGACATTGGGATGATGTATGTAGTCCCAAGTTCTCTTCTAAGTCGTTTTATACACAATTTTTTTTTAAAAAAGCATGTTTTATGACCATGGAGTTTACACCAATCCTTTCATCGTGCATTGTGTTAAATTTTCATCCCCTTTCCTTCAGGAATCGAGGGAGCCACCCATGAACTGTTTTTTCTCGATCCGGCACGTATATATCTTGGAGCAGGGTAGGGCCACAGATACAAGCCTGGTAGGATAAGAAATATTTGGTACAATTAGCCCGTAGTGGGAGAGTCACAATTAGCCCGTAGTGGGAGAGTCAAAGGTATTTGAACACTTGTCTGATTACACTCCAGCAGACGTGAGAATGTGAATAAAAATGTAATTGGTGTCAAGCAATAAGAGACGTCTTTTTAAGGCAAAAAGAACTTAGTGGTGTATCAACATCATTTCTTCACTAGAGTAGAAGGTCCAAATCACTCAGACACATATGTAAAAGCTTTAAAAGGAAGAACAGCTTACTGTGTGTTTGAGGGACTTACTTTACAATTAATACGAGACCAATTAGTTGCCAAGTGCAATTCTAAAAAGTGAACATTTATTCAATTTAAAAACATCCTTCCCTAGACAAAGCTGTGGACACAGCCAGCAGCCCACTCAATTGCTAGGAAGAGGCAAAACAATTTGAGACTCGTTTGAATACCATGATGTTGACTAACGTGTCTTCCTTCCCCATTCAGAAAACACAAAAGTAACTTTTCAAACTGACAGGCTCAAGCAATTTGGCAGACAAGTGGCAAGATCTTTGCAACATAGGTGTGCTTCACCATCACATGTGCCTAATTCCATTACTGCATAGTCCGTGAAGACGAATGCAGAAGGAGTGGCATTCTGACAAAGTATGCAGAAGAGGTAAGCAGGTTGATGTTAGATGTGTGGTGTATGAAAGGCAGGCATGTAGAGAGGGAGAAGAAAAACTTAGAGCTAATTTAGTAACCAATTGTGCAGTTAGCAGTGCTTAGGAGTCACCTAACGTGCATAATGATCCTCACATAGCTGTGTCATTGATGGAATTGAGGATCTGCTGGTGAACTGAGGCACAGAATCACTATCATATCAGTGGACAAGTATAAGGTATTAGGGAGAGGCAAACCAATATTACCTCCGGATGCCACCAATACTGCTATTGAAGGAAAGTGAATAGTTCTCATCCAGTATTTTCAGACAAAAAAGGGATGAATGCGTTGGGAAAGTGGCATCATGCAGAATTTGGAACTGTGGATAGGCAAGGGAAAACAATCCCGTATCATTCATTGAAAACAAATTTGATAAAGAGAATCCTTGGCTAGGGAATTTGAAAAGTGTGTTCGGTGACAAACTGGGTAAAGTTTTTTATTCCAACGAAATCACAAATTGCTAAATGTTGCACTCAGGTGATATGTCCCTCATCATACAAGATGGGTTCTTTTTGAGTTATCAAGCCACCTGACACTACTTTGTGGCTTTCTGCCATTGTTATAGCACATAAGAAGACTGGTGAACGATGTCACTGCATCGTTAAGATTTCTTAAACCAAAACAATCTGGGTCAATTGTTTTCCTTCACCCAGAACTGATGATCTCATAGCAGCTGTAGGGTCTGGCCAAGAGATTCACACAGCTAGACCTTCAAACTGCGTATCACCAGGTAGAGCTACGTAATGACGTACATAATTCAACAGCATATGTCATGCCTGGTGGTATGTACCGGTTTTGCAAAATGACTTCTGGCCTGGCATTTGCATCAATATTTCAGAAAGACATATCTAGCTAGCTGAAGGGCTTTATTTTGCAGTGATGTTCCGAGATGACCCACTGATTTAAAACAGAATCAGAACATAATGCTGCAACTGAAAAAGTTCTTTCCAATTTGAAGTACAAGCGCCTCATGTTGAGGAAGGGGAAGTTCAATTTAAAAACCGGAAGTGGAATATCTCAGTCACATCTTGCCTAGTGACGGAGTGAAACCTAAACCCTCTTAGGTGCAGATTATAGAAAACGCACTA
The DNA here is from genome assembly GCF_964204655.1 of Triturus cristatus. NCBI lineage: Eukaryota > Metazoa > Chordata > Amphibia > Caudata > Salamandridae > Triturus > Triturus cristatus. The sequence goes on along the minus strand of NC_140594.1, from coordinate 122,014,045 downwards.
TCATCTAATTGAAAGATGAATTAACCTCAAACTTAATTTTAGGTCTCTGAGAATACTCTTGCAAAGTTTCTGAATGAGTTTGCTGATTTAACTGAATGTTTTCAAGCCTTACTTAAGAAAGGAAATGTTTTTCACTGGTCTAAGCAATTCCAATTTTAAATAGAGGATACATCATTTGCATATTGCTCTACAACCTTTCAATGAGTATAGTGGGAGGTTTGTAACTGTAGGTGTGAGCTCTTATGCTATCTGTCCTTTGTTATCCCAACAATATGGGTCTGAGGAGGCAACAGTTGGTGTTGTTTCAAGAACACTAAAGAAGGCAAAAAGAAGATACTCTGAAATTGAATTGAGAGGCAAATGCTTTGGGAGTATGTGGTGTGCAAAAATGTAACCAATTGTCTGTGTGGTAAGGCCTTTTTGCTTTAAATGCATTGACCATTAGTAGCTTTCCCAATAGGAGGAAAGTCAAGAAATCAACAGGAAGACTTTCAAGACTGTCATCCAAACTGCTAGAATTTAATATCAGAGTGTATATTTGAGCGGGTAAGAACATTACTGCAGATTTTTTGCCCATGCTTCCAGTGAATGATGGTGCAGATGAAATCGATGCATAGAATGAGATTTAAGAATAGAGGATTGCTAAGGGGGATGATATGGTTGTATGTGCTGACATGACAGCTTGGAGTGAATGTCAAATTATCTTATTGTAGAGGAGGTGGTGAGATGTAGTTAGGCTGAGAGAAAAGTTAATCTTGAATTTCAAACTTTTTGGAAGATTGAAAATTAATGATCTTTGGAAATTTGTGTTTATGATAGGTGTCATATTCATACTCACTTGTGTTTTAGATACAGAATTTTGGAGTCAGTTCACTGTAGTTATTTAGATCTAAGCATCACAAAAGATAAGATCAAATACACACTCTTATGGATACGTTGAAATGCTAAATCAGGCTGGTTAAAGATTGTGTCCAGTACAACTTGAACGATACACATTTGATTAGGAGGACCTCTGTTGAGAATCCAGTGTATTGCCCCGAGAGGGCATGGCCGAGGATTGGTGTCAACTTTCTTTGTCCATTTCAGATCTTAATAAGACACATGATTGTTTTGGTAGACAATCTCACCCGTTGGGTTTAAGTTAAGCGTGTGGCTGGACCTACTATAGATAATGTGAACAAATAGTTTAAAATTACATTTGCTAAAGAAGGTGCTGATGAGATTCGTATTAATAACGGTCTGCAGTTCATTTCAGGCATGATGAGGAAGTATCTGGGGAAGAGTGGCATAAAGCAATTGAGAATAACTCATTATCACCCTCAATCTAATTGCATAGTTAAGGGGTAAACTGATAGATACAAATTGCTTATTTGTCCATTTTTGATTGTGCGAAGGTTACAAGGGAGATGTTGCAGTCATACACGACTTAGCCGCATGCGGGCACTGGTAAATCATCATTTGATTTTATGTGGTAGGAAAGTGATATTAGAATTGTGTTTGTGTTGGATGGTGAATATGTTCTGTAAGAATGTTGTTGCAAGTTATCTTTGGAATGATACCAAATGGAAGACTGAAGAGAAAAGTGGGTCTGTCAAAAATGGCAGTTCTTTGTTTTGTGTGATGTGCAGGGAGTGGGTTGATTCAAATTTAAGGACCCAGTGTTGAACAGAAAATTCCTTTACACATTTTGAGAGCCTATGCAAGAGTAAGAGGTCAAAGGGAACTACACACGAGTGAGGCAGCAAGTGGTGAAATCTTTCCAGAGTGTCTAAAATAGTGGTGAGGGAGTACAAACCAGATGAATGCTGGAGAAAGTGATGGTGGCACAGGAGTAACCATGTTAAATAGCCGAGGAAGATAATTAGGCATGGGTGAAACTAGTCAACTGATTCAACTAGTTTGCAGTGCGCCATCCAAGAGAGTACAGTTGAGATTATAGGAATTATGTTCTTATTTTCTCATCTATTTGCAGTAATTCAATGTTATTTCTGATCTAATTCCAGCCACAATTGTTTACTTACAACCAAATTCACTCGCGCTATTCACTTTTTCATGTAATTCATGTGCAATCTTTAAGTGAGCTTTGAACGAATATATGATGTATTTGTAAATACCACTAACATACTAAGCAGGGCACCTTGGCACTTTTCTAATTTCAAATAGACCTATTATATTAAATATTCTGATTTAGTTGGTTAGTTGCAAGTCATGTACTTTTATTTTTTAAGGGGGGAAGATGTGTGCCATCCTGAATTTCAGTGGGTCAGTCATGACATGGATGTTCTGTGTTGGAATCCTGTCTGAAGAGTATTCCAGGCTCAGTGTCATTTTGAGCCTCTGTTGGATGTACTGCTCTTTCCTGTTACAATAATTGTTTATTTGTGGAAACGCTATCATATGAATAGCAGTGCCCTCACAATGCCACAGGTCAGACTGCGAAAAGGGTTGTAGCCTCACTTCCTGGCAAATCACCTCCAATGAGAGCTTTCCATATTAAACTAATTTGCAATTTAACTCGTTTTTAGATGTACAGTATATTTTATTGGCACAACCAAAAGGGAAACCCGTTAAGGACAGTAATAGGGACAACTGTAGGAGGGGCTGTCTTAGAAACCACCCATAGCAGTTACTCTTGAGACTGAGTAGCAGATGCCATGATGTGTCACAGTTGTGATCAGACCCAGGAAGAACGTCATGGCAATAATGGTGATCCCTCAGTGTCCTGCTTTGCTTAGCATGTGTTGTCTCTAAACACCCCTTTATCTTCCAAAAAGGAGCTAATAAAATTATAGTCTGCCTTTGCACATCCCCTGTTCATTCAGTTTGAATGAATTTGCTGAGGAAATGACTGGTCTCGGGTTATAAAAACTGTTAACTAAAATCTTTACTTCTGCAGCTCATGTTGTTAGGTTTGAGCTCCAGAAGAGGTACAATGAGCCTGCTTTACTCCTTGGGAATCCAGCAGGGTGAGCTGACTCTCCAGGGGTAACTTCCTATGCTGGTGAACTGCAAACAAAGGAAACAAAAGAGTAAGAAAGAAATACAAAAAAGATCCCACGATGCCTTATGCCAGTCTCGAATTTATTATCTAGTCATTTTTTTCTGTATTTCTGAGAGACTGGAAGCCTTTTAATTACACTAGAAGGAAACAAGTATGCAAATAAAATCAGTACTAGCTACGTCATCCACATCTGACATGGAAAAAAGTGAGGGCTCTGGAAAACATGCAACTGGGGAGTGAAGCAAATGGTTTTAGTGTGCAAACATGTACAACAGTTTACCTAATTGGAGATGGCTGCAGGAGGAAGGAAAGTAAAGGAGAATACAAATGTTTTCCAGCCCACTACAACCTTTCCTATATACTGCAAGTTTGTTAAACTCCTGGAAGTTGAGGCAAGCTCTACCCTTAATTCCAGATATTGAAGTCATGGATACCTGGCTTTGGTTTTTGCCTGTACTGGGTTTTAATTTGTGAAGTCTGAAAAAATGAAGGATGAGATTTACATTATGAACTCCATGACAAAAGCCATAGGAAGATGCTTTACATTTTGAACTACTTGACAAATACAAGCCAAGTGGTCCTATACTGTGAACTCACTAACACATGCCTTAGGAATGCTTTAGCATATGCATCGCCTTTTAGGTTTTGTCTGCACAGCGCTTGCGAAATCTCTAGTATAAATTATTATTATTATTTTTAATCTTAAAAGGGGCTTAGACCCCGCCCATTACTTACCTTTACTTACCATTGACTATCTACCACGTCACTTTACTTACCATGGCTGGCTCGAACGTTACTCTTGTTTACTGTGCTGATCAGCGCGCTTAGGATGTCTTGTTTTGGGGCCTAGACCAAGTACTACTTCCAGTAGCCAGTGTCCACACGCCTGCAAAGGTACATTTTTTTTTTTTTTTTAACTATAGCACTCCATCAGAGTTAGTTTTGCAGGCTGTCTCTATACTTGCATTTTCTGATGCTTGCCCTGCCCTGTGTGAAAATTAACATCTTCCTTCATATCTACACATTACAAAATCCAGGGATGTGGAATTCCAATAGCCAAACGTCCAGGACATATTGTTTGAGGTCAAGGGCAACAAGTTTTCATGTGTATTTTGTCCTTGGGACAAGTAGGCCCAACCCCCTGCAGCACAAACTAATTGGCTGCCAGTTTGCGGTACCACATTATGGATCAGGGAAGGGCACTGTCTGCAGTTAAGGTAATATTTTTGCCAATGTGTTAATGCTGCTAAAACTTGTATTTATGCTTCATTAATTGAAAGCCTTTATTATTAGGGTGAGTGCTCTAAGTAAATGTTGTAAGCTCCGACTGCGCTACTAACAGTGGTTCCAGTATAAAAATGTGTACAAACGTTTTCAAAGTTTAGCAATATGAGGCTATGCATGATGCTCCCAGAATGCTCTCTGATTTGATGCAAATATTTGCAGAAGCTTCAAAGCAAGATTGATGATTCTTTGCTTTCAAAATAAAATGCTCATAAAAAAATAAAGCAGGAAAAAAAACATTTTGCTAAACTACTGTAAAAATTCAAGTACCATTTCTTTGCAGCATCATTTAGTAACATGTGTTAATGCATGCTAGTATTTACCCAAAATATTCATAATTGAAAATCAGTGTAAACAGTTTCAATAAGATTATGGAAAACAAAAATTAACAAGCATTGGCAAAGCCAGTAGGTCTTAAATTGCTGGTCAGCTTTTTAGTTTTGTCAATGTGTGACTTGTTTTGGCATGGTTTTTGTAAAACCTTTGTGTGGGAGCTGCCAGGCCCTCACCATTATAACAAACATTGGCAAAGCAAAAAATAGGTTTTTGGTCTCAAAAAGCACACCCTGCCACAGTAGTTACTGGCACTGAACAAAACTACTTTGTGTGCCGATATGCTCCTTGTGAAAGAGCAGAATGCTGTCACTCACTGTGAAGCCAGCTGATACAGAGAGAGAGACAGAATTGTAATAAACACAAAAGGTCACGGTCAACGCCAGACCATATTAGGGGCCAAATTATTCAAGAAAGTCTCAAAAGTGCACCCATGGTATATGCAGCTATACGGCTTTTATGAATTCCCAAAAATTTACGGAAGTAGGACCAGAAATAGTATTCCTAGAAAATATTTGTGAACTGCATTTTAGCATGAGTAAATATGCACGTGTAGATTTTCTCATGGGTAAATCTGAGTGTTTGCAAGTTCACTTTCCGTCCAACCACTTTTTGCTGAAAACCATTAAAACATGCAAGTTAGTAGGTTTGCACAGGCTCAAAACGGCATTCTAACCCTGGAACTATCGCTAAGTAATACCTTCAGCCCCAGTATGTAGATCTGTGGAAACGTAGCAACATAAGGGAATTGCAAGTATTCAAACACTATGGTATGAGCCCTGGCATAATCAGAGAGGCTATATCAGAGCTCTTATATAATGAGATTACTGTCATAATTTGTCACCGCACAACGTGGCACCAAAGGGACAAGTGGATTTTGTTACAGGACAAGTAGATTTATGAAGCAATCTGCCCCATGGACAAGTAGGTATTTTATTAAATTCCACACCCCTGAAAATCATATCACTTTGACTGCTTACTCATGGCGCTGACAACACCTTTCACTAACTTTACACTTCACTGCAGGAGGTTGTCCGTCCTTTATGTTTATGCCACTCATCTTCCACTATAACGGCTAGCACAACAGTGGCTGTCCTACACGCCAGCACAGATGCTGAAAAGGAACTAAGGCCAATATTCTCACAGTGAATGTCTCTTTTCAGGTCTCACGCCTGTGGCGTTCTGTTACCTTTGGTTTCTCTTTGCACGTTGTGGGAGCACCATTTATACTTGCTAACACACAGCAACAAAAGCGGTCTTCCATGCTGCTTGTACATGAGGGCTGAACAGCGCGCTTTTAGGCATCTGTAGCACACTCCATTAAACACCCACAGTCTCTGAAGCAGAGTGTTTGTTGTTTCTATTCCACAGAAATAACTCACCCTCCCGGTAAACAGATCGCAAGCAGCTGACACACGAGTGCGCAACATTGTATTACTGTTTTTGCTCTTGGATTCTCTGTTCAGCTTTTCTTGCTTTACCTTTTAGATTTTCAGAGTACCTCTACGTTCCTGTGGTTTCTTCCCATAAAAAATATCTTCTTTGTCTACACTTTGTGTCTGCTTTTGCTGGATCTTTCCCTCTTTGTGTTTCTATTCTGTATGTATTCATGTATCGTTGGCGTGCTTGCTTTGTGCAGTTTCTTACTACGTGCAAGCATCCTTCTAACTGGAGTTGTGGAATCTTTCATAAAGTTTGAGATAAAAACACTATGTGCCCAGTATCGATCATCAGTTAGTTTACAAACTTCCTTCCTTATTACTGAATGCATAATAGCAAACGATTATGTGTTTTTCACAACCAGTAACACAATGATGGTAAAGTTTCTTCCAACAGGTAGAGGGTCACTGCTGCTTTTTGTTTATATTTCATTCAGCACCACTAGCCCAGTTAGACTCGGATCTGACCACTTCCTCCTTTCCAAAATCATTCCCGTGCCCCTGGTTTTGTGTCATTTTTTTGCCTCCAACATGTTATCCAAGAGCCGGTGGCAGGAAACATAGGCAGAAAGGCAGAGTAGCAAACTATATTGTGCAAATACCTATCATAGTGAAGTTGGCCACAAAAGGCCGAGAAACATTGAAGATCTGAATGTTGCATGGTGTCTGGTAAAAGGAAACAATTTACAGAGACAGGAACAGGTCTCACACAGTTGTGGTCTCTCTGTACAACTTCAGGGCATACTTGCTGCCACCTTGGGTTAACCACTAAATGTGGGTGGGAAAGAATGTGATGTTATGTCGATAAACCTTAGCATTTTTCTGCCCACAGCTATTCAGGATGTGCTCCCTACTCCCTGTCCTCTCCAACCACCACGTTTTGTAGCTGCCTAATGCAATTCCTCTCTTCATTGCATTTCTACCCAGTTCACTGCTTCTGATCATTTTTTTTTCTTTCTAAATGAATGGCTTATCACACCACCAGCTAACACACCCCTTTTGTCTACTGTACTTAGAGGGGAACATAACTCGTAACCCCTTCTCAAAGGGGACCTATTAAGTGCTTGAATGGAGAGGTCTGATTATCCCAGATATCTTTAGCTCAGTTCCTCTTACCTGTTTTTCATTTACTGTGTTGTCTGCATTTGAGTCAGTTATGCTTCAGCTTTTTACTTTTAGTGCACTGACTGGCCTAATGATGCCTTTTCCATGTTAAACAAGCATTTGCAATGCAATAGGTTTAGCATTACTGAAAGTCTGAGTGATTGGTGTTGCAAATAATAATGTGTTACAATTTTTTTTGGTTAACAAATGTCTCAGCAGTAGCATAAGTAAGGGTGCAGTGCCTTACGTGGCTAATAGTACATCTCACAGGGAGACCTAGTAACAGACTGTAGTAATGCATCCTTTTCTTGCTTCATGGATTTTATTACTTATGCTACAGCTGGGATATTTTTTGACAAAAAAACCTAACTAACAATATCATTTGCAATGCTAATAGCTCAAACTTTCAGTAAAGCGAGACCTATTGCATTGCAAATGCTTGTCCCAATATCTCATCTGTGTGTGTTTTCCTTTAACTGGTCAGGTCTCTCGCCCATTTTAAGTAGTCCGCCAAGCAGCGCTCTTGGCCCTACTGAAGGTTTGTTTTCTCTGAAGAGGAGGTGGGGCTCGGATTAGAGGAGTCCTCTTTAATCCTCTTAACAGTTTAAACTTTTCCCTCACCTTCATCATGAATCTCCTTGAATATTTATCCCTTTATCGCTTCAAGAGGCCCCCTCCTGCCTTCTTGTTTGCGCCCTGGGGGACTCTGCATATCACACAGTACTTAGTATTTACAAAACTTACTTCGTGAGGGGATGGAGAGGTGGGGGCTCCTCATGTCTCTCTTCTGCACATGTATCTCCCACTGCTGTACCTTTGTCACTGACATCGGGGAGGGAAGCACAGCTGTGGGGCAGGTGTGACTTACCTTTTCTCAGTACCCTGAGCTGCAATGCCATAAAGTTTGTAAGGCCAAATGCTGAATGGTGTGCATGTGATGCCTACAATATGATCTTAAACAACAAGTACAGTGCTAGTCCCTCAAAACTAGGTCACCCAAACCTATCATTTTGTCCCATCCTTTGTTGCCCCCTTCACAAATGCTCACAACATATACTCTATACCCTGGCGTCTCACCCATAAAAACAAGATAGCAAGTGCCTAAACATTCTGACGAGATTAGAGCGATGGGAACTAGTGATGTATATAACAAAGTGCATATATTGCGGCATAGACAACTTGCCAGTTGGATAGAGAGACATGAAGACATTGTCATATAACTACATGAAATGCCCTGTTAATATTGACAGGAGGTTTAAAACCTCACTTCAACCCAAAGGTCTATTAGCATTGTTTTAGTTTTATATAGCGCAAACTCGACCCGAAGGTATTGGAGCACTTTACATGAACACTAGTTACATTGCACAGTGTTTTTTGATAGCCGTTTTACTTTTTACTTCGTAGAAAGAAAAACCAGAGTAATGACATGGTCAATGCTGGCCGCGTCATAATGCTTTAAAAAAAATATAAAATGTAAGCCATGTTGCACAACAGCTGAACTGCTGTACAACATGTAAAAACAAGCATTATAAATGCAATAGGTCTCGCCTTTTATTAAGTTTAAGCCATTTGCTTTGCTATACATTACCATTAGCAAAGCAAGTGGCTTTAACTTAGTGAGTGTTGTAGGGGAAGGGAAATCCTTTAAAGAGAGTCATCTACTCTCTGGATTTCCTTTCTCTTTTTGGATCTCAGGAGCAGCAACATTGTTGTGGTGTCACCAGGGCTTTAAGTAGAAGCTTTTTCAATATTATATACAAGCCATAGTTGCTGCTTATTTATCTTATGCAACTAGCAACCATTGACAAAGCAAATAGTCCTGACTTGTAGGTATGATGTGACTTCTTGTATCATAGATCTGGACGCAATGACAGGAACTGCAAAATACAAGTCGGGCGGCGCAATATGCTAAATACAGATTTTTACTTTACGTGTTGTTAAGCCACGCCCTTAATTACAATGACCACGCCCCTTGGAAAGACCCCCCCCCCCCCCAGTTTTGTCATCCCACTTAAAGCCCTGCCTAGCGGTGACAGTGCTTCTCTTCACAAATACCAATTGAAATTTTTTTTTTAATAGGCTAAAAAATGCTACAAAATCTAAATATGATCCGTGAAACAGTTGTGTTTGTTGTGTTGACTTTGCTGCACTGAGGAATGACAGCTAAACCTCTTGACTTGTCCTCAGAAAACCCGCAGGCAAAGCTGCCCTTTAAATAAAACATATGTGCAGGGGGTATATCACTATGAGTGACAGCAGCAATTACTGATCCGCAAGGCAATCGGGCTGCGTTACCAGAGGCCTTGTTGCAATAGGCACGGATTCGCTCGAGCTGCTGATGGTTGCTGTTTTAGTGACCGCTGCCTGTGGGACTGATGCCGTGTTCATCACTGATCACTTCTCAGAACTGGAAGACAGGCAGAGACGGCAATTAGACAGCATATGTCACTCCCCAGAGATGAGTGTCAGCCAGCACATCTCCCTCAGACCTGGCCATGCCGAGCTTAGAATGATTGCAATGTAATCATCTATTCATCCATCCCCTCCCGCGCCCCACAGCTACCAAGACTTGGGCGTGGTTGTGCACCGTTGATCTTGGAATTATTCTTACGATGTAGTTTCACTTTCACCTCCACGCCGATCTGAGTGCGCACAACAGTACGGAGAAGAAAAAAAAAACAATTTTTTAAAAAGTCACTCAAACAACCCCCCCCCACCCAACAATATCTGGACTCGGCCATGCAGGTGAGGCCCGGAAATTATTGCAATCAGAGCACCCGATATGAGAAAGCCACGCAGCCGCAAGTGAGTGCAGACAGCAAGGTACATTAAGATGCATGGTGCGACGTCTTATTAAAATGAAAATGTTGCAATATTTCCTTTTCCTACTTAATGGTGTTGGATGATATTATATTCTGCGATTGCTGGCGTCCCGCGAGCGTTGTGGGGGAGTGCAGCCAAAGTTAAAGGGCATATGGCACGCTACTAAGAAAAGGAGCGAAGCAACTCGGTTAAGTTAAAGGGCATATGGCATGCTACTAAGCAAAAGAGAAAAGCAACTCGGTTAAGGTAGCTCTTCCATAGCCCACGGGCCCCCAAAAATCCGGAGGGGCTTCTCCCAGCATGCAACAGAACCATGATCCTGGAGTGGAGCTGGATGGGAGCGTGGGGCTTCAAAAAGGGAAGATGGCGGAAAATCCAAGCCTCTCCTGCCTGCTCAACACCTTCCTTGACACTGGAGTGGGGAGGACTTGAAAACGCTTTATTCCTCCTCCTCCCAACTTTTTTTGGGTGGGGGGGGGGGGGGAAACCAAAAAGCCTTTTCTTCTCCACTTCCCCGGGGAAGATTGATGCTGTTTGGGAAGTGGGAAGGGTGTTTTCTGTAGGAAAGCATACGGTCACCGTAGTAAAAAAATAAAGGATACAGCGATCGCTGCTTGATGCTGTTTGGGAGGTGCGTTCTCTGTAGAAAAGCATACGGGCGCCGTAGTAAATAAATAAACAAGTGGTTGGTTTTGGTAAGTAAAAAAAATAAGAAAATAGGACTGAAGTGGAGAAATGCGGCATTGGGGCATGCTGCTTGCAGCCAATTTGCATTCATGCTCCTCTCTCGATTACTCACTCTACGCATGCTACCCGCCCCAAGTTGTTGCACAATTTGCGTGTGCCCCGGCAAGTATCCGCCGTAGGCTTACAGAACAGCCTTGGCAATTACGAAGATACTTCTTTTGCTTGCACTTCCTAGAAGAAAGGAGACAGTGCAGCGATGATTTTATGTAAAGTGAGCGCGGTGCTTGCGCTTCCTAGAAGAATGGAGACAGCGGGACGATGATTTTATGTATAAAGTGAGTGCGGTATCCCTATCAGGCGCCGTGCTGATTAAAGAATTTTTTTTTTAAAAACAAGCTGTCCAACGAAAGCCGCTTGTTTATAAGCGCTTCCTAGAAGAATGGAGGCAGAGCGACAATGATTTTATGTATAAAGTGAGCGCGGTGTCCCTCGCGGGCGCCGCGCTCATTAAAGAAATACAATTTTTAAAAAGCTGTCCAGCAAAAGTCGCTTGTTTATATCTGCATCGCGCTTTCACTTAATTGAAAGCGCGATGCAAAAATAGACGCGCCAATATGTAGTGATACGAGACATAGCTGTGGAATCACGTTTCAACTCATGCAGTTGTGTCTCTGCAGATCACCATCTGCTCGTGGAGAGGCAGAGGGAAGGGGAAACAAAAAGTGCTAACCCCGTAATTAAAGGCCACAGTAACATGCCACCAGTAAAAGATGCAATCCCGGTGGGCGGGGCCAAAAGGAGACAAGGCGGTAACCAGGAGGGACTAAGATGCCTCCTTTTCAATCATGAGCCATCATTTACCATGGAGGATGACGCCAGCGTGAAGCCAGCGAATGAAAAAGATCGGCGGGGTTTCTGAAAGCTTCGGAATCCGTATTGATTCTAAGAAGCCCTCAGCATGGCGAGGGCAGCGCATGCGCTGCTCACACCAGGCCGAGACCTAAACATTGACAAAGGCAATAGGTTTTGCATAGGCCAGTAGGCTCCAAACTGTGTGCCACCAAACTCAGCCAGGGGCACCGCGGTCAATACAAAACAATAAAGCGGCACACATTGTTCAGCGGTAAAGCTTTTCAGATCGTTTCAATGAACTGCAGTTCCTAGGACAGCCACTAGATGCCAGTATGAGCACACACCTCCAGAATTGGGAACAGCGACTCCAGTTTCATCATTGTATTGCTGAAGGGCAAGTTCTACTCATCAGTGTTTCCCCTTTTGTAAGTCACATTATCCAGACAAAATGCTAAGTTTTTCAGAAGAATGGTACCCTTGCCCTACACACTCAAGGTGACTCCGTTTTGATTTCACTATTGCACTCTCTCAGCTTTGCCGGAATACTGTTGATATTTTACATCCGGACTTTCTTTTGAAGTAGTGAAATATGCTGGTGTTTCAACATGTTTTTCTGCATTCAGTCCAGTGTTCATAACAGTCAGTCTGGCCTTCAAATTTCAATAGTTTCTCAGTATTACCCCTGTAACAAATTGTTTGATATTATTTTGATTCCAGAATGTATGCAGTAGGGATTTACTTGCTTCCTCTTTCGGTATCTGGTGGTGTACAGAAACAACAAGCTGCCTGGATTGCATTTGGCACTTTAATGTATTCTCTTTCCATTTGTTCTGGATTGATGCTGCATTAGCCATAGTTATATAATGTCTCCGCTAGAAGGCTGATGAATGAGCATTTACAGTGTATACTGTGCAAAAGCAAAACCATTACTCACAGTCAGGTTGATCAATGGTTGAAGTGGGCCTACGTTGTGCCCCATTCCGTGTGTTGTGGTGGGTAGAAGCAAAATGTGAATGACACCACAGTAGACTAATAATGGGCGAACAGGGCTGACAGAAAGCCCCTAAAAGTATGTATATTATATATTCTTTTTTTATTAAAAACAAAAGGTTGGGGGTAACACCCGACCTAAAATGTTCCTGGTAGTGACAAATTAAATAATGCAGTGTCTCCTTATCCAGGAGAGGTGTCCAGTGCACGGTCATATCCAGATTTAAAGAAATCTCTTGATCAAGAATATGGTCTCAAACCAGAGACTCATCTAGCCATATAACAGTTCGTTTTCTTTTTTGTTTGCTATTTGACTCCTCCACCGGCAAAAAAATAATAATATAATGGAGAGCTGCGGCCATCAGGCAATTGGTCAAGGGAGCCAAAGGTTCGAAAAAGTTTGGGAACCACTGACATATGCATAACCTATAGACTTTGCCAATGCTTGTTAAAACCAGTCACAGTATATGCTTGATGTTTCCAGAAAGACAGCTAATGTTAATGTATACTTTGGGTCTGCCTAAATTGCTTAGTTGATTACTGTAGGCAAAGATAACATGGTTATGTTTATGTTATGTTCAAGTTACAGCCAACACGCTTGTTTGATTGAATATTAAATGCAGCAACGTAGGCAGGAGGCCTCACATTTTACATTCTGAAAGATTTGACAGAGTCTATAAACTTGATCGTTTGATTGGATTAAAGCCTGCTGGAACGCAACCAGCCACTTGGCACCTCACAGATAACAGGATCAGACTACATCTAGAAGATTAGAAGACCCCTCTTCTACTTCTTAGTACCCTGTTCAATCTGTAAGGCCCTCTATGTGGGGTGATGATTTGTAATTCCATCTGAAATCTTAAAAACATTTGACATTTTTTGTATAGTATTTAGTTGTGTGATCATTAAAGTACATTTACTGTTTAAAGAAAAAACACTGCCTGGACATTGACTTATTGTGGGTTTCTCAGTTCTGAACTCCTTCCCCACAGTGCCTCCATTAATCAGCCTGGAATGCTCTATAACAGTACCCTGAGAGTTAGATTTTACATTGTGAACTCTTTGATAAATGCACAAGGAAGGGGGTTTAAACTCTGAACTCAATCAGAAATCGAAGGGGAAATGGTTTTACACTGAACTATGTGACAATCATACGAACTCCTTTTAACACAAGACAAAAGAGATAGTCCACACGTTGTTTAACACTAAGAGACAATGTAACATGTATCTATAGTTCAGTTGGTGCTAAAGGTTTGTTTCTTTGTGTACATCTGTACTTTTATGTTTGGTATTTAGTAGTGTGTCAATTAAACTTCTTTTTTAAAGTTATAACACTGGACAACAAAATTAAGCATAAGCTTGAACTTTGTGTAGAATTAACTTTCATGTAAACCTTTTGGTTTATTTAGTTAATTCTTTTGGCTTTATTTTTGTTTTTAATCTATGCCGATATTAAATTCCTGCTATAACAAGGTGGAAGTAATCTGACATTCCACTTAAACTTGGGGAATGTCTTCCTTTGGCTTCATGGCTGATGACGAAGAAAGCTGATAAAATGGAGGTGTTGGATCTAGAGAATCATCCTAGAGCTCTGTTACTAGCTGTTGGCCCACTCCCAGCTCCTGCTACTAAGACCAAAAATGTTGGTGTTACTCTCAACGCTGATCTAACCTTCTGTCCATATGTGTATGTTACTCCCTTTGAAGAGTTTAAGGAAAATTCTTCCTCTCCTCCGAGCTGAAGAGAGAAGGTTGATGAACCAGGTAGCCATCTCATTCTATTTAAATTAGAACACTGCTGTCTTGCTTGACTTACTCAAGTCTCTCGTGTCACCTTCTGATTGTGCAAAATGCAGCTGCCACTTCTGTTACCTATTTTACCCAAGTACACTTCTGTTACTCCCAGCAGGACTTCCTCCACAAGTTATCAGTGAATAAACAGATCTTTTACAAAACATATTATGCTTGGTGGACAAGGAACTTGTCGTGAGCATCTCAGTTCTCTGCTTCAGCCCTACATACCTTTTCACATGCTTCCTTCCTCTTCTTATGCACTCTTGGCTGAGCCCATATTTCATCAACCCAAAATACATAGATTCTTTTTTCTTGGTTCTCACTCATGTTCTCAGTACATCAGATGTATAAATCTCTGCCCATGTGAGTACAGGGAAGGCAGTCAGCCTGTAAAACTGTAGAGGGCAGCACATTAAATCCAGCCCTACTGGCATTGCTACTGCTTGCTAAGCAGACTAAGGAGTCTGATTATTTTTTCTGTTAATGAATAAAATATGTTCTTAATGTTAATTTCATGTACTGACAGGCCTCAAAATATCTACTCGCCCACTAGCTATGGCGAGTCAGATTTAATCAGATTGAGCTATTTTAGCACCTACTCCTCCGTTCTGGCGAGAGAATTTAAGCTGGAAGGAACAGGTGTTCTGTTCATTCAGAAAGTGATGAGCAATAAAGCCACCTATAAATCTTGTTTTTATCTTGACACATTTGCTGTGTGTTCAAGGACAGAAGTCAAATGTCAGTTTGTCTTTTTACTAATTGTTTCTGATCTTATACTGGAAAAAGTGGTTTACTTTTCTTTCTCTTATTACAGTTAGAGGTTTTTGTTAAGTGACCTGTATGACAATCATTAAAAAACAAAACACTGCAAGATGTCAGATTTTTTTCCAACACACAACATGTAAACAGCTTGTAAATAAAAAGTACAAGTATTTCAAAATATATCAGGAATTACGAAATAACACTTTTTTGTAATTCAGAGGTTTGAAGCAAACAAAGATTTAAACCGGAGCAAAACAAATCAGAACACTTTACTTGGTGATGTGCAAATGATAAATATTTGTAGTAACTCGATTTTAAAACATTATAAACTATATAGTTTTATCAGTAAAACCAAGTCAGTGGGAAATGTTGTGGCCATTTCAATGGAAAATCTGCTGATTGCAAATGTGTGCAACCACTTCATGCTTCAGGTGTGTATTTATTAAAAGTGATA
The DNA here is from genome assembly GCF_964204655.1 of Triturus cristatus. Classification (NCBI taxonomy): domain Eukaryota; kingdom Metazoa; phylum Chordata; class Amphibia; order Caudata; family Salamandridae; genus Triturus; species Triturus cristatus. The sequence continues at coordinate 121,998,523 of NC_140594.1, read as the reverse complement.
GTTTTTAAACCTGATCTGAGAAAAATCCCTGCCTTCCCCTGATGACAATGCAGTTAATGAACTAAGAGGCAAGTCAGCAGTCGTGTGACTAGATTGGTATTTTATATAGAGCAAAAGTGATGTCTATTAAATCAAACAAAAGTGTTATTTGTACAGCAGACATGCTGAACTCACGTATTTGAAGGTGCCCTAATAAGCGATAAAGATGAAAATTGCAGCTTAGTGAAATAAAATATTTGCCCAGGATCACATAATTTTAAACCAGTTTATGGGTCAAGAGCATTATTAGGTCAAATGGATTATTTAAGTCACTACACCTGTAGATCTAGTAAAAATGTTATGGTTTTTTGAGGCTTGAATGAGCCTTTATTAAAGTATTCACTTCACAACAATAAGGGGACAGCAGCACATGAGGAATACGTTTTGCCCAACATCAAAAACTAGTCAAGTAGGGGAACTGGGAAGAAAGGACTGCTCGCTCCTAGACCTGTAATGTTCCTACTGTCACACATTTCAATTACTAGATAACGAGACTGGGCCCACTGTTCCTTGAGTTAATAGCCAACAAGTGATGGGTTCCAGCAATTACTTACATTAAGTATATTTTAAATTTTAAACTGATAACAAAGTACTTCGAAGTCTTAGCCCCAAAAAAATGGGATTATAGGAATAAGTTATAAATAACACTTCCAAATGCACTCAATTTGAACACAATTAGAGCCAAATATTTAAAATAATTTCACTTTATGTGTGTATTAATCAATTTGTATTGAATTAATCACATGAATTACAATAATAAATAAAAAGAGAATATATTTACGGTCATCATGAACATAAGTTAGAAAAATAGATCAAATACGCTACAGGGGTCATAAATATAAGAAAAGATATGGTTAATATTAAGTGGCTAAAGACCCAAACATTGTAAAGGCATGGGCTAAAAAAGTCAGGAATTTTATAATAAAACAATTATCTCGAAGTGTAAAATAGTACTTTACAGCGTGTGTTGAATCCTTAAACATCAGACATACAGTTTTCTTAAACACAAACGTTTTGGGCAAGTACACCGTATATCCATTATCTTAATGCCATGGTTTCCAACTTAACCACTAGGCCAAATTGGAGTGAGGGTAGCACTGACTGAGTTCCCCAACTATCCTCATCAGCGAAATACCAATCTATTGGGGGACCTGCTCATTTTGTTTTTTAGGTCTCGCTAGAGTCAGCGCATGCGCTGCTCTTGCGAGAAATTTAGTAGGTGGTTTAAAAGATCTATCCAGGCCGGCCACCAGCTTGCTATTACTCACACTGCTCTTATTACTCTCCTTCCATTTCACTCACACTGCTCTCATTACTGTACGCGTATCTATCTTCTGTGCGCGAAATGTACTTTCCATAAGTACACTTTTTATACATTTGTATGCATTGTACAACATATTTGTATATATTATCTATATGTGCCTCACCACTTGTGTGTGCCTTATAATTCACACATGTATCCTCCTACAGTCGTTGCTTTTACGCCCACCTATATGTAACAGAAATGGCCATATTTGTTTTGTATATTTGTTTACAATTTACTGTCAATTAACGCATTTTACTTCACACATAATGCATATGTGTTCAGCTGCCTGCGGTTCATTGTTGGTTGCTGTATATGAGTTGAAGTACATAAAACATGATGAGACAATTCACAGCAACTCACACTTCATCAGAATTTCAGGCGGCGTTTTTACAAAACATACGTCGATCTATTACATTATATTAACCACGTTACAAAAGCAACGTTCAAGCTATTTTTTTTTTTTTTTTAATTGGAGCGTATTTTTACAAATGTATTTTGCTAATATTTAGTGCTACTAATTTTGGTTGTGTGTAGCTGCAAACATGTGGCTACAGTCGTTCTGTTCGACACATCTCCCGCCTATAATTAACAGAATTTTTTTAATTCTTTTCTACTGAGTGCGTTTCACTCACGCTGCTATTATGACTCTCCTTCCTTTTGACTCATACTGCTCTTATTACTCTCCTTCCATTTCACTCACACTGCTCTTATTACTCTCCTTCCATTTCACTCACACTGCTCTTATTACTCTCCTTCCATTTCACTCACACTGCTCTCATTACTCTTCCATTTCACTCACGCTGCTCTTATGACTCTCCTTCCTTTTGACTCATACTGCTCGTATTACTCTCCTTCCATTTCACTCACACTCCTCTCATTACTCTTCCATTTCACTCACACTGCCCATTACTTTTCCACTTCACTCAGGCTGCTCTTATGACACACACTCCTTCCTTTTAACTCATACTGCTCTTACTCCTCTCATTCCTTTTGACTCATACTGCTCTTATTGCTCTCCTTCCATTTCACTCACACTGCTCTCATTACTCTTCCATTTCACTCACACTGCTCTCATTACTCTTCCATTTCACTCACACTGCTCTCATTACTCTTCCATTTCACTCACGCTGCTCTTATGACTCTCCTTCCTTTTGACTCATACTGCTCTTATTACTCTCCTTCCATTTCACTCACACTGCTCTCATTATTCTTCCATTTCACTCACACTGCTCTCATTACTCTTCCATTTCACTCAGGCTGCTCTTATGACACTCCTTCCTTTTGACTCATACTGCTCTTATTACTCTCCTTCCTTTTGACTCATACTGCTCTTATTGCTCTCCATCCATTTCACTCACACTGCTCTCATTACTCTTCCATTTCACTCACACTGCTCTCATTACACTTCCATTTCACTCAGGCTGCTCTTATGACACTTCTTCCTTTGGACTCATACTGCTCTTATTACTCTCATTCCATTTCACTCACAATGCTCTCATTACTCTTCCATTTCACTCACACTGCTCTTCGCATACTCAGTCTCCTTCCTTATACTAAGTACTCCTCCATATCTAACAATTATAATTCAATCTGCATCATTCAAATACACAACACATAATACATCCACAACACGTAGATAAAAAACATTACCATTTAAAATTCAAAAATAACCAATTGCGAGACCTATTGCATTTCCAATGCTCATACTGATCTTCAACTCCTCACTCTCCTTCCTCATCTCACCATACTCTTCTCCTCACTCTTTCCTTACACCTCACACTACTTTTCTGTTCAGTCTACGTCATTTTACCTCACACTACACTTCTCCCCACTCTCCTTCCTTATACCTCACACTATTATCATCACTCTACATCTTTATACCGCACACTACCCTTCTCCCTACTCTCCTTCCTTATACCTCACACTGCATGTGTACTCCTCTCTCATTCCTTATTTCTCACACTACTATTCTCATCCCTCTACATCTTTATACCTCACACTACTCTTCTCCTCACTCTCCTTCCTTATACCTCACACTGCTCTTCAAATCATCACTCCCCTTCTTTATAACATATACCACTCTTCTCCTCCTCAGTCTTGTTCCTTATATCTCACACTACTCTTCTCGTCACACCCTTTCCTTATACCTCACACTACTCTTCTCATCACTCTACATCCTTGTACCTCACACTACTCTTCTCCTCAGTCCCCTTCCTTATACCTCACACTGTTCTTTTCCTCCTTACTCTCCTTTCTTATAGATCATACTACTCTTCTACTCATCACTCTCCTTCCTTATATCTCATGCTACTGCTACCCCCAATGCATAGCCAATAGGTCTCGCCTGTGGAACATTATAAATATTTAGTTATCCAGCACAATATCCTAGATTAGACAACATCAAGTGTTGCATGGCTATTCACTTATAAGGTCCCAAAAGCGAGACCTATTGGCTATGCCAATGCTTGTTTTAACTATGTGTTGATTACCAGTATAGCTTGGTAAAGTGGAAACAATGGGATTAAATTTCAAGCCTTCCGGGTACACGGCTAAAATTCATCCACCATCTACAATGGTAACTACCCAAATGGTAGTTGGTCTGATTTTTTATTTCAATTGGACATCTACGTCCTTCAGTTTTGACGCTTTGCTCTCCAAAGGCAGCAGAATGGGCAGTCAAAGCTAACTCCAGTTCGGAGACAGTATGATCGAGTAAGAACACTCTATAATTTCAATGTCTAGTCAGAGCTATATCTTTCAAAGAGGCTAGGTTCCCGGTTGTACAGACTGTGCCTCCTCCGCCTTCCCTACCCTCCATATAACCATCTTCTGAAGCATCAATCAGCACAATGTGACAGACAGCCAACAGTGTCCAGCTATGTGATCATTATTATTCCTTTCACATAATAACCACACCCGTCACTTTGACACACACTTTCTTACACACTATAGCTCAACCTTCCTGGCTCTTCTCTGCTTAACCTGTACTTGCAACTGTAAACGAGCATCATATCGTTAGCGTATCAACTACAGCCTTTACACCTCAAGACATTGTCTGATTCAAACTGGAAACCTGCAGTTTAGCTTTAACATTATAAATATGAGCCGAAAAATCTCAGCACATAAAAGTGTCACTGCCCAAAATCCAGGTCTGCTTGAAAGAGCCACACATGAGCCCTGAGGGGTCACTTAAAGGGTAAGTACTCTTCACTCCTCACGAGAACTTCTCCTGCCCGTGCCCCAAGGGTAGCCTTCAACTTAACCCCTAGACCGCACCCTACTCTCCCCCCAGGTGCTCACCGGCTCGCTGGCTTTCCCACGCTGATAAATGCTCGCCCTATGTATGCCGCCATCGCTTCCCTGTTCCGGCACTGTACGTAAGGTGAACAAGACGTCACACGTTAGCCGGTTCCAAACTACCAATGAGAGCGCCCCTCTGCTCGCGAGATGAGGAATGGGGGCGAAACTGCGGGTGAGCAGTCACGCGCGAGACAGATCTCAGGAGGCAGTAGCGCGCGTGCGTCAACCACCTGCAAGCTGTATGCTTTTTGAAGCTGTGAGATAACGTGAAGTCTTCTCAGATATGGATGTCTAATCGTACGTATACGGTGTTAATGGTATGTTTACGCCCCCCTCACATAGCATGGGTGACGCTGCCCCATGCCTGAGTGTTACCTGAGATATTTTCGTTATTAACGAAAATGAATTGAAGAGAAGGAAAAAGAATATTGGAAAGTGTGAACTCTCCCCGCATTTACTGTTCTATTTCTTGTCGCTGACTGAAAACAGCATTCATTTTAGAAAGATAGCCATGTGCAGCCAGCGGAAGCTAGTGGCAACGTTTATCCACGTCGGCGAGCAACCAAGTAAGAGTAGTTCATAATGGAGGCACAATCATTCAAAACACACCACTTGGAAGCACCCTTCCAGTCACTCACTTCTGTCCTGCATCGATTATCAGCAAATGGACCGCTCAGTGGGTTATGGTAATTACTGCAGAAATATGTGTGTGCATGTTGCGCATGTTTGAATCTTTACAATTTCTACTTGGCCTTTCAGCCACCCAAATTCCCTAAAATGAGCCCACTCTAGGTATTATACCGCAAATAAATTAAATGTAGCAGCAAGCATTATAAAGATTTGGTCTGAGAATAGAGGGCACCTAGCATAGATATTGTGAACGTTGTTTAATCTTTAGTACTTCTAAAATGCTTGAAATCGAACTCACGCCAACATAACTTAATATGAACTATCCTCCATGTTGAAATGACGGCGTACCACACCACCTGTTAGAATCCGGGTTCTCTGGTTGGCACAGGTAGCTACCTGTGACAAGCAGGGAACCTTTTCTCCAGTCAGGGTAAGGGGTTACACTACTAAAACAACCCCTGCTCACCCTCTAGGTAGCTTGGCACAAGCAGACAAGGCTTATCTCAGAGCGTTATAGGTTAAGCATTTGTGAACACATACAGTAACCAAGTGATAACACTACAAATGGACACCACACAGGTTTTTATATCAAAAATAAGGATTCTTTATATAGAGTTACCACAAGACCATTAAACGACAAAAATACACAATACTGTTACTTTAGATGGTAGAAGTTTGCTTCTCTTAAGTTCTTAAATGCGACACTTTAAGTCAATGTACCTTAGATGCGACACGCAGGGCAACAAAAGTGTTGCAATGATGCTGATGCGATGAAGTTTTTGGTGCAAAGAAATAAAGACGTGAAGATCTTCCAGATGCGTTACGCTTCTCCGATATTGCGAGAAGACTCGACGCGTCGGCTGCAGCGGTGTCACCCCTTTACGCGATGCGACGACAGCGGCCTTGGCAGCGGCACTCTTCTCCGACGTTTGCGAGACGCTTCCGCTCGATGCGATGCTGCAGCGGCGTCACCCCTTTACGTGATGCGACGACAGCAGCTCTGACGGCGGCACGCTTCTCCGTGGATGCGAGGTGCTTTTCTTGATGCGCTGCAATGCGACAACTACGATGGCTGCGATGGCGACATGCTTTTTCCTCGATGCGAGACTCTTCTCTTGATGCGGTGCAATGCGTCCGCTACGATGGCTGCGATGGCGACACGCTTCTTCGGCATTGTGAGACACTTCCGGAATGATGCGAGACGCTTCCGCTCGATGCGATGCTGCAGCGGCGACACCCTTTGCGAGATGCGACGACAACAGCTCCGATGGCGGCACGCTTCTCCTTCTTGAGTCGCGCTTCCAGCTCCTTGCGACACGCAGTCCCTCAGAAGGCCCAACAACAGCAGCAGGCACTTCCAAAAGACTTTGGGGAGCTGGGGGGTGAAGTCCACTGGTCCTGGGACTTCGTTCAGCGGGCAAGCTCAGCACAAGCCCTTGGAGATCTTTTAAGCACAAGTTGAAATAAAGTCTTTGTAGTCTTTTCTCCTCTCCTTTCAGCAGCAAGGCAACCACTGCAGGCCAATCCCCCAGGTCAGGGACAGTACTCCTCCTTACAGCTTTCCCAGTTCCTTCTCCTCAGGCAGAGGTTCTTCTTGTCAAGCAAGATCTAATTTCTTGAGAGCAGGGTCCCAATACTTATACCCCTAATGCCTTTGTTCCTCTGGGGTAGAGGTGCCTTTGCCCAGTCCAAACCAGTTCTTGAGCACTTTGTTGACAGGACTCTGCCTTTCTATTCAGGGTGCAGGGCAGAGACATCAGCCGCTCCACAGGAGGTGGAGCCAGCATTGTGGTGGCAGAGCACAGCCCTATTCAGAGTCCAGGTGCACTCCTCCCACCCATCTGATTGTCAATCTCTCTATTCACCACCAGGCTACCTAGCCCTGCCCCTCTGGGTTTCCCCAGCCCTGTCACTCATACAAACCAGACAGGCAGATACACATCATAGCAGAGGCGGGCTTAACTCCTTCAGTGCCCATGACGAGATGGTCTCGTCATGGACCGCGGTTGCGCTGTGCCCATGACGAGACTATCTCGTCATGAACCCCGCCCGCTAATGAAAGGCCCGGCACAGGGCGGGGAAAGGGCGGGGCACTGAAGGGGTTAAATGGTTAGGCAAGCAAATACTAACTTTCTAAAAGTGGTATTTGTAAACACAGAATATTAAAATAAACTTTACTAAAAGATGTATTTTATTATTCTGAGTTCAGGCATACTAAACTCGAATTTCTACCATGTTCCCTGGGTCTGTTAGGATCATAGGATGTAACAATTCTAACAGTCCATTCTGGCCTATGGGAACAGGTAGCCTTGCAATAGTGAAAAACGAAAATGGCTGTAATTCACGATTAGGCCATGCCACACACATCAGGGCTTGTCCTACCTTATGCTTACAATGCACCCTGCCCTTGGGCCTACCATAGGGGTGACTAATATGAAGTTAAGGGAAGGTTTAGGGACTGGGAAGTGGGTGCACTTGCCCAGTCAGCATGACAGTACCAGACTGCACGCAGGTTCTGCAATGGCAGACCTTAGACACATTTTACTAGGCCGCTTCTGTGGGTAGCACAACCAGTGCTGCAAGCCCACCAGCAGCATTTGTATTTACAAGCCCTGGGCACTCCTGGTGCACTTTACAGGGGTCTGACAGTAAACCAAATAAGCCAATCATGGAATCCAACCAAGATATACATTTTAAATAGGGAGCACTTGCACTGTGGCACTGGTTGGCAGTGGCACAGTGCTCTGAGCAGCCAACACCAGCAAAACACATGAGGCACAGCGACAAAAAGTGGAAGGGAGACTCACGCCAAGGTGCCAGGTCTAACACGTGTCCCCTCCAGCTGAAAAGTGGGGAGAACTACCCTACCCCAGGGAGTTCCTCATCACTAAGGCGGAAAAATCTGGACAGACCGTCAGCATTGGCGTGATCTGTACCAGGGCGATGTTCCACTGTGAAATCCATACCCTGTAGGGAAATGGACCACCTCAACAGCTTTGGGTTTTCACCCCTCGTATGCATCAACCATCTGAGGGGCCTGTGGTCTGTCTGAACCCGGAAGTGAGACCCAAACAGGTAGGGTCTTAGCTTCTTCAGTGCCCTGACCACAGCAAATGCCTCACGCTCAATAGCACTCCATCTCTGTTCCCGTGGTAGTAACCTCCTGCTAATAAAGGCTACAGGTTGATCTAGGCACTCTTCATTAATCTGTGAAAGAACAGCCCCCACACCATGCTCTGAAGCATCTGTCTGAACGATAAACTCTTTGGAGAAGTTGGGAGCCAAAAGCACGGGCGCCGTGCACATACCGGCTTTCCGGGCCTCAAAAGACTTCTGACAGGTGTCAGTCCAAATCACATTCCTGGGCTGCTTCCTTGAAGTCAGCGCTGTCAAGGGGGCAACAATGTTGACAAACCTCCTGTAGTACCCGGTGAGACCTAGGAAGGCTCTCACCTCTGTCTGGGTTTTGGGCGACTCCCAATTCAGGATGGTTTCTATCTTGGGTTGAAGGGGTGCCACCTGGCCACTCCCAACTTGGCGCCCCACGTACACCACTGAACCCTGCCCGATCTGGCACTTACTCGCCTTGATCGTGAGGCCTGCCCTCCGCAGCGCCATCAACACTTCCCAGAGGTGGCGCAGGTGTTCCTCCCACGTGGAGCTGAACACTGCGATGTCATCCAGGTAGGCTGCACTGAACGAATCCAGTCCAACCAACACCTGGTTGACCAACCTCTGGAAGGTGACAGGGGCATTCTTCATCCCAAAGGGCATAACCCGGAACTGGTAATGCCCATCAGGGGTGGAAAATGCTGACCTCTCTTTGGCCCCATCGGTCAAGCCGATCTGCCAATACCCAGACGTCAAATCAAACGTGCTGAGGTAGTTGGCAGCCCCTAGCCGATCTATGAGCTCATCAGCTCTGGGGATGGGGTGTGCGTCAGTCCTGGTGACCGAATTGAGTCCTCTGTAGTCCACACAGAACCGGAGTTCGGGTGTGGCTCCCGGCGCTGCAGCCTTTGGGACCAATACCACTGGGCTGGCCCAAGGACTGCTTGAGGACTCAATTACCCCAAGGGCAAACATCTTGGAGACCTCCTCCTTGATGCAGGCCCTTACCCTGTCAGTCACCCTGTAGGACTTGTGCCGCACAGGTGTACTATCCCCAGTGTCCACATCATGGACACACCAATCAGTGACACCGGGAATTAGGGAAAACAGGTCAGAAAATTGTCCCAGTAACTGGCGACAATCGTTCTGTTGCTCAGGGGTCAGGGTGGAAGAGAGGATGACACCATCCACTGACCCATCTTGCTCCTTGGCTGACAGGAGGTCAGGAAGAAGCTCGGTCTCCTCCTCCATCCCAGCATCTGTCGCTAAGAGCATGCCCACTTGGGACCTCTCCAAGTGGGGCTTGAGGCGGTTGACATGGAGGACCCTCAAGGGATTCCTTGGAGACCGCAAGTTCACCAAATAGGTGACAGGGCTCTTGCGCTCCACAACCTCAAAGGGACCGGTCCACTTATCCTGGAGCGCACAGGGCTCCACTGGGGCCAAGACCCATACCTTCTGTCCAGGCTGAAGCTCTACCAGAGTGGCATTCTGGTCGTACCACCGCTTCATCTCCTCCTGGCTGGCTTCCAGGTTTGCCTCAGCAAGTTCCCTGAAACGCCTAGTCTGGTTTCTGAAGGCCAGCATGTAGCTATATACATTCTAGGGAGGTTTCCTGGGAGATTGCTCACAGCCTTCCTTGACCAGACTTAGAGGTCCTCTCACTGGGTGTCCGTACAGAAGCTCAAAGGGACTGAACCCTAAAGACTTCAGTGGCACCTCTCTGTAAGCAAAGAGAAACCATGGTAAGAGGACGTCTCACTTACACCTCATGGGTTCCTCAAGACCCATTATCATGCCCTTCAGGGTTCGGTTGAATCTCTCATCCAACCCGTTTCCTTGGGGGTGGTAAGGTGTGGTGAACTTGTAGGTTACACCACACTCTTGCCAAAGGGATTTCATATATTTAGATATGAAATTGGTACCCCGGTCAGACACCACCTCTAGAGGGAATCCCACTCGGGAGAAAATTCCCATCAGCGCACGTCCCACCACGGGGGCCGTCACTGTCCTCAGAGGGATGGCTTCCGGGTGGCATGGTCCACCAGGACCAGGATGAACCTATTGCCCATCGCTGTCCTGGGGTCCAGTGGCCCTACAATGTCAATCCCCACTCGCTGGAATGGGGTACCGACCACAGGGAATGGCTGGAGTGGAGCCTTCTGCTTCCTTCCACTCTTCCCACTTGCCTGGCAGGTCCTGCAGTGAGTGTCTGAACTACTGCACATTTGGGGCCAAAAGAAGTGGGTGACAAGCCTTTCAAAGGTCTTGTCCTGCCCCAAATATCCTGCTAATGGCACATCGTGAGCCAGCCCCAGTAGGAAGGCTCTGAAGCGCTGGGGTACCACCAGCACACGGGCTGACCCAGGCTCAGCAACCTTGGGGTCAGAATACAGGAGGTCGTTCTCCCAGTAAATGAAATGTGTTCCAGACTGATCACCTTTGGCCTGGTCTGCAGCCTGCTGCCGCATACCCACAAGAGAAGGGCACTCTTTCTGCTCCCTGCAGAATTCCTCCCTGGAGGGTCCTCCTTCTTGCTGCCAATGGGTCAGCTCAGGCAGGTCCCCCAGTTCAGCTATCTGTTCCCCTGTAGGTTCCAGGCCATCCCCCCTCAAGGTCTGCTTCCTCCTGGACCGTGGGAACTTCAGGGGCCGGTTTCCCGCGCCCCCTGCCTCTTCTCCCTAAGGCCGGTTCCTGGGCCTCCCTCTCAGGCTCCAGGTCCTCTTGAGCACCTCTACTCGCTGTCATGGACCATGTGGTGACACACGCCCAATCTGGCATACCCAACATCTCCAGGTGAGCACTCCGCTCCACCTTAGCCCAAGGTGAGCTCTCCAGATCGTTCGCTAACAGACACTCTACAGGCATGGCGGGCCTCACAGCTACCTGAAGAGTACCAGAGACCCCCCCCCCCCCACTCAAAGGGAACCTGAGCCACCGGGCAGTGACTCTCGGTGTTGTCGGCGGCAACAACCAGATAGAATGCTCCTGGGACAACCTGCTCCTGAGACACCAGGTGGCGCTTGACAGCCGTCACACTGGCTCCTGTATCTCTCAGAGCTTCCACCCTATGGCCATTTATGGTCACCCACTGCCTGTATTTCTTAGTGTTCTCAGGCAGCTGGGTTTTGGGGACCACTTCACTGTCTCCTAATGAGACCAGGGACATTTCTACTGAACCCCACCCACCTTGGACACCCATCTCTCCACCCAGGGCTACACCAGCCGTCTGCCGGGGGGTTGCACCAGTGGGTGCTGGTTTACCAAACTGCCGACACTTGGGATCATTGTCAAAAGGACCCAGCTCACCATATCGGTAACAGGTTGGGGGCCCCCCTCTTTGAACAGGGGTACCTGTCGGGCCCCAGTTGGTTTCTGGGGTGGGGGAGGCTGAGAACCATTCCCTTGGGGATTACTTTGGGGCCTCCTCTGGAACTCCCTCTGTTTACCCTTGTCCCCCCCGCTTTTCTGCTGGGGACCCTGCCCACCTTTGGCGGAGTCTCCCACGGGACCCTTGTGGACCCTGGTACTGACCCAGCGGTCCGCCTCCTCAGCAAGCTTCCTAGGGTTAGTCAGCCTACTATCAATCAGGTGTTGGCGTAGCTCAGGAAAACAATTACTGGACAAGTGCTCCCATGCCATTAAATCAAGAAGCCCTTGAAAATTATCAACCTTGCTACCCTTCACCCAACCATCCAGTGCTCTGCAAAAAAAAGTCACATACTCCACATACGTACTATTGGGAATCTTAGTGCAACCACTGAACCTCTGTCTATACATTTCAGGAGTTAACCCATACCTAGCCATTAAAGCATCCTTCACATGGGGGTAAGAGTTATGCAAATCTGAGGGCAAATCTAGCAGTGTGTCCCGCCCTTCACTCAAGAACCGCCCCCACAACCCCGCTCCCCAATCCTTCTCAGGGACCCGGTGGGAGGACATGGCTACTTCGTAGGCTTTGAAGCACTGCCCTATGTCATCATTTTAAAAAAATTCCTTCACTACATCTTTGGGTGTGTACACTCTGGACTCTACCTGCACTGGGGGTGTGCTGCCACCAGAGGGAGTGCTTCCCAAGCCCTGGGCTTTCAACTCCAGGTCCCTCATTTTCATCTCATGTTCCATTTGGCTTTTTCTCTCTTCCATTTCCAGCCTTTTTTGTTCCATTGCCAATTGTCCATTTAGTTTCGCCATCTCTATCTCATGAGCTCTGGTTTCCTTCCTGTCTGCCAACTCCTCTGGAGATAAACTTTTAATAGAAACACTGCTACCTGCAGGGGAAGGGGTTCTCCTTCCTCTTGGACCCACTGGCCCATCCAGCTGCTCATCTGCATCATCATCATCATCATCAGTGGCATTCCTTGCTTCTACCCAGGCCCTCAGCGCCTTGTAGAACTCTGCCTTGTTTTTACATCCAGTTGTAGAAACATTAAATTTCTTGCAGAAGAATTTCAGCTGCTTGGCAGTGTAGCTATCCAATTTCTCGTCTTCCCACTCAAATTCAGTATTTACAGAGACTATGGATGCTGCTTTCTCCACCATGGTTAAGCTTGGCAGTGCTCAGAAATAGACAGTCCCAAAAGAAATCTACCAACAAGAATTGGTTGTGTTTAAGGTCTGCACTCACTAAGTAGTGTTCACCAATTACTGTACATGAGTCACAAATGCAAGTCCAGAATCCTCACCGCTGACCACCAATGTTAGAATCCGGGTTCTCTGGTTGGCACAGGTAGCTACCTGTGACAAGCAAGGAACCTTTCCTCCAGTCAGGGTAAGGGGTTACACTACTAAAACAACCCCTGCTCACCCTCTAGGTAGCTTGGCGCGAGCAGACAAGGCTTATCTCAGAGCGTTATAGGTTAAGCATTTGTGAACACATACAGTAACCAAGTGACAACACTACAAATGGACACCACACAGGTTTTTATATCAAAAATAAGGATTCTTTATATAGAGTTACCACAAGACCATTAAACAACAAAAATACACAATACTGTTACTTTAGATGGTAGAAGTTTGCTTAGTTCTCTTAAGTTCTTAAATGCGACACTTTAAGTCAATGTACCTTAGATGCGACACGCAGGGCAACAAAAGTGTTGCAACGATGCTGATGCGATGAAGTTTTTGGTGCAAAGAAATAAAGACGTGAAGATCTTCCAGATGCGTTATGCTTCTCCGATGTTGCGAGAAGACTCGACTTTATGCGTCGGCTGCAGCGGCGTCACCCCTTTACGCGATGCGACGACAGCGGCCTTGGCAGCGGCACTCTTCTCCGACGTTTGCGAGACGCTTCCGCTCGATGCGATGCTGCAGCGGCGTCACCCCTTTACGCGATGCGACGACAGCAGCTCCGACGGCGGCACGCTTCTCCGTGGATGCGAGGCGCTTTTCTTGATGCGGTGCAATGCGACAACTACGATGGCTGCAATGGCGACACGCTTCTTCCTCGATGCGAGACTCTTCTCTTTATGCGGTGCAATGCGTCAGCTACGATGGCTGCGATGGCGACGCGCTTCTTCGGCGTTGCGAGACACTTCCGGAATGATGCGATGCTTCAGCGGCGACACCCTTTGCGCGATGCGATGACAACAGCTCCGACGGCGGCACGCTTCTCCTTCTTGAGTCGCGCTTCTTGCTCCTTGCGACACGCAGTCCCTCAGAAGGCCCAACAACTGCAGCAGGCACTTCCAAAAGACTTTGGGGAACTGGGGGGGGGAAGTCCACTGGTCCTGGGACTTCGTTCAGGGGGCAAGCTCAGCACAAGCCCTTGGAGATCTTTTAAGCACAAGTTGAAATAAAGTCTTTCTAGTCTTTTCTCCTCTCCTTTCAGCAGCAAGGCAACCACTGCAGGCCAATCCCCCAGGTCAGGGACAGTACTCCACCTTACAGCTTTCCCAGTTCCTTCTCCTCAGGCAGAGGTTCTTCTTGTCAAGCAAGATCTAATTTCTTGGGAGCAGGGTCCCAATACTTATACCCCTAATTCCTTTGTTCTTCTGGGGTAGAGGGGCCTTTGCCCAGTCCAAACCAGTTCTTGAGCACTTTGTTGACAGGACTCTGCCTTTCTATTCAGGGTGCAGGGCAGAGACATCAGCCGCTCCAAAGGAGGTGGAGCCAGCATTGTGGTGGCAGAGCACATCCCTATTCAGAGTCCAGGTGCACTCCTCCCACCCATCTGGATGTCAATCTCTCTATTCACCACCAGGCTACCTAGCCCTGCCCCTCTGGGTTTCCCCAGCCCTGTCACTCATACAAACCAGACAGGCAGATACACATCATAGCAGAGGCGGGCTGAAATGGTTAGGCAAGCAAATACCAACTTTCTAAAAGTGGTATTTGCAAACACAGAATATTATAATAAACTTTACTAAAAGATGTATTTTATTATTCTGAGTTCAGGCATACTAAACTCGAATTTCTACCATGTTCCCTGGGTCTGTTAGGATCGTAGGATGTAACAATTCTAACAGCCCATTGTGGCCTATGGGAACAGGTAGCCTTGCAATAGTGAAAAACGAAAATGGCTGTAATTCACTATTAGGACATGCCACACACATCAGGGCTTGTCCTAAGTTATGCTTACAATGCACCCTGCCCTTGGGCCTACCATAGGGGTGACTAATATGAAGTTAAGGGAAGGTTTAGGGACTGGGAAGTGGGTGCATTTGCCCAGTCAGCATGACAGTACCAGACTGCACGCAGGTTCTGCAATGGCAGACCTTAGACACATTTTACTAGGCCGCTTCTGTGGGTGGCACAACCAGTGCTGCAAGCCCACCAGCAGCATTTGTATTTACAAGCCCTGAGCACTCCTGGTGCACTTTACTGGGGTCAGACAGTAAACCAAATAAGCCAATCATGGAATCCAACCAACATACACATTTTAAATAGGGAGCACTTGCACTGTGGCACTGGTTGGCAGTGGCACAGTGCTCTGTGCAGCCAACACCAGCAAAACACATGAGGCACAGCGACAAAAAGTGGAAGGGAGACTCACGCCAAGGTGCTAGGTCTAACACCACCGGATCATTTTTGTTGTTATTTCTCTGCTAAATAAACAATTGCAATCTTCCCACTAAAAGATAGTGAGTACTCCCAGGAGCTTCTCACAATGTTGTACCCAACCAAGGACCCAGGCTATTATTTATACAATGTGTCGACTCACGTGCTTGAATAAACTGTGAGAGTGTTATACCTGCTGCTCAGCCAGTGTGACTGTGGTGACAGAAAGTTGGTGAGTGTGTGAGTCAGTTAGTGGATGGGCTGAGCAGCAGTACGGCTGCTCCTGGTGGGGTTCTACTTAACATCTTATCCTGAATAAATATACTTGGAAGAAACTACATGGATTGGACCATCTTTTATTTCATTACACTATGGGGACGATTTTGAAAGACCTACGTGTGCAAGTGGACTGAAACAAGAAATTTAAATGAACTGAACCTACATGAAACCAAGCAGTGAAATCTACAGAAAGGAAAGGGAAAAAGTAAGAATTCATAGCTTCCTTTAGATTTGAGGCGTAATGTTTTTCACAGCTTTCTGGCAGCCCTGAGCCCCACCAGTGACCTCTAGATCGGTCGGCCCTAACCTGTGCTTGCCAGATTCTGCTGTGTTTTCAAGAACTTTTGGCGTGAATCTGCTCTCCCACCTGTGATCTTCGAATCGATTTGCCACAACTGCCGTGTGAGGATTTGCCAGCGCTGTGTATATGTGTCCCTACATATCACCACTGATGCTGTGTTGTCAGTTCCATCTGTGGATATACACTATTTGTTTATGATTGTCCTGATAACCCTGTCCGGGGAACAAGACAAACTTGGTAGCAGCCCTGACGGAGCAAGGATTTGTGAAAGAAACTTGCTTGGATTCAATCCTCTCAAATAACGTGTAATAATGTAACCAATTTGTTTTGTGATTACTAAAACCGCAATACACCACAAACAATTTTATCTAGGGGAAGCTTTTCTATGTGCATTACTAACCCGTAACATGTATGTTCTAAAATGGCAGACAAAACGCGGGATTTCTATTGCGCATGCGTCTACTGCATCCACGTAGTATGACTCTGTCGCTTTTGGTGGGAAACTTTTGCAGCTGCGCAATGGCACTAAAAATGGCCGATTCTAACTCACATGCTAATGCTCCTGCTAGACTAAAACTCGTACGCTCTATTCAATACTAATGCAAAGGATTTAAATAAGTAAATGGGGATAGAGTAGAGATAAGTGGTATACAGTGAAATTATTTGGTTTTGTGTTCTAACGTGTCTTTTTCTGACTTTATTGATAGCTCTTATTTGGGCCTCGGAGGGTGACTGAAATCCCTACCTCGTATAAACTGCGCGCATGCGCATGGAGACTAGCCAGAAACAAAGATGGCTCCTGTGTACTCAGCCAAGGTCATCTTGCATGAAGAAGGCTGAGAAGCTCAACTGATGACCCCTGCAAGAGCAACAATGTTGTATAAAATTGTTTCATTTACTGAGTAATGGGAAATGCGTGTGGGAATAAAGCTAAGGGAAAAGAAAATTAAGGGGCGGGCACATAAACAATGGCTCATGGAGAAAATGTTTAATTCTAAGTGGTGTGATGAACTCACCTCCTCATCCTGACCAATCAGAATAAGGGAAAACATAAGAATTGATACTTGAGGGGGTGGTACATGAATCAAGAACAGTATAGTTGAGGTAAGATAGCTAGAGACCTCGTCCGACTTGTCAGATCTGTCATTCTGACTCGTCACTGACCCAACGCGTATGCTGCTCCAGTTCTTGTCCGAGACGCTGTCTCGGACCCAGCTGCTGCCAGAAACTCTGTCCGTAAATTTGAGATACTGATCGATAATCTATTCATCTAGAGGGATTGCGGAAAAGAAACATCCGAGGAGAGTAGAGCCAGAGAGGGGTGCAACGCTGGCATTGTACTTTAGAAGAAGCTACCCTTCCAGACCTGAATCTGCCCATTCTTCTACTTGTAACCTGTCTTGGAGATTCTATCTGGCCCCCATTACGGAGTTGGGTTCATCATAGACCATAGATAAATATAATCAGCAAATCTGTCCTTTATGCCTATTTTCCGTTTTTTTCCCCTCTTTTTTTCCCTCCCTTTTCAGGTACCGTCATCATTGATCATTCTTGTTTTAATATTGAAATTATTTAGAATAGTTTTGCCTCCTGAAATGAAGGTGGTTACTGTAATTGAATTTTGACTTACAAATTAACTTAGATAAAGGTTTTCAAAACTTCTTGAGTCTGTGGTTATTTAGAGTAAAGAGGTAAATATCATTCTACCTTAAACTAACTCACCAACCTGATTCGTCGAGGAAAAATGAAACAAAATTTATTGAAATTGGTAAGACTTGGTAAAGGTAAATAACAAAGTTACAGGTATTACTCTACTCAAAAATTGATGCCAGCGGGGTTTTACTAGCTTATTGTATGAATGTGGTTTGGGCCCAGGTGAGTATTAGGTGTATGAGTGACCAGAGCTGGTGACCCGCTGTCAAGAATTCCTGTCATACAAGGGAAACACGCCCTTATGTAAACAGGAGAGCTGTTACATAACTCAAGGGAAACACGCCCTTATGTAAACAGGAGAGCTGTTACATAACTCAAGGGAAACACGCCCTTATGTAAACAGGAGAGCTGTTACATAACTCAAGGGAAACACGCCCTTATGTAAACAGGAGAGCTGTTACATAACTCAAGGAAAACACGCCCTATAAAGGGAGGAACCGGGAGGTACAAGGCTGTCGGATATTGTGTTTACACCGACGTACCTGCTTCGTGAAGAGCAGTGTTCCGGAGTGGTGCTCCAGTAAGGCAAGAACGGAGGTAGGTCGAGTCGTTACTCCCTGGGCCGTGTCTTGCCCCATCGTCACCTGTGAAGGACCCGGAAGCTCTACCGGTCAACCATTGAGCTTCGCTTTTTGACTCGGCTGAGTCCAAGCGCAGTGGCGCTTTTGCTGGTTGGAGTCGTAACTCCCAGCCCGACCAGAGACACAGGGACTGCCAGCTGTAACGCACACCAGGAGGTGTTTGCCGCGTTACAGACTCGGAAGTCCACAGGATCGATCGAGCGGCTGCTCTCGGTTCAGTCTTCTTGCTTGTGATTGGGGTATCGGTGACGCATCACCAGGAGGTGACTCTGCGTCCCGGTGCAGTCTGAGGAAGAGGTTGAGCGGCTGCTCCCTTCAGGTAGAGACCCCGGCTGGGTGTTTCCCTGACTCCTCGATTCTCCCCAACACTCTTCGTGCCCCTCACAGCCTACCGATTGGCATTGTCGGCCATTTCATTTCTGCCCTCTGTTGGCATACGCCGGGATCGGCGTATATGCAGAGGACGGTTAGGACCATCCGTGCTGTGGGCTGGTAACGTACTTAGCCTGGAGGATTCCAGTGACTATAACTTTTGTTTGTTCTTTGTATTTTATTTGCCTTCATTAAAAGAACTAACCCTTCACAAGTGGTTGCGTCCTCATTGTCGTGTCTGTTAAACGATCCTGAGACGTTCAGGGCGTTACAAAATATCCGACCTTAATAACACTAACTGTCTCCCGGTCGATAACAGACATGGCAACACTTGATGATGTGCTGGCTGCTTTAGCGGCCATGCAAGTTGAAGTGGCTGCCTCTAGGCAAGAAACAGCCGATGTAAAAGCCAGACTGGATGCTATCCAATTGGACCCGCTCACGCCCAGCACCTCCCTCACGAACCAGACCCCTGCGGTAGTAGTGGAAATGCCGGTAGCCATCCCCTTGGCAACACCAGAGAGGTACAGTGGGGATCCTAACACAGTGCAGGTATTCCTCACACAAGTGGCGCTACATTTATCGTGCAAACCAAAGGCGTTCCCCACGAGTCAGGCTCGTGTGGCTTTCCTTATATCCTATTTGGCTGGAAACGCGGCACAATGGGCCGTACCTCTGGTGAGCAGGGACGACCCCCTCTTATGTGATTGGGGTGCTTTTCGCGAGGAATTCCTGAAGGTATTCGACAGAAGGGCTGACTCGTACACGGCGGACCGTGAAATGCTTGAGTTGAGACAGGGATCCAACGACCTGGTGCAGTATCTCAACGCGTTCCGAAGGCTGGTTGCGGAAACCAAGTGGCCTGTTGCTAAACAGACGGCGCTCTTCCATCAAGGGCTGTGCGATGAGCTCAAGGACGCCGTGGCTCATATTGACCCTCAACCCAAGACATGTGAGGGCCTTATCAACCTGGTATTACGGCTGGAACATAGGCTAAGTGAAAGAAAGGGGGATCATGGGAGAAAAGGAAAATCCCTTCCATCCTATGTGACGGTGGGAAGTCCTGAAACTTCCACCGCATCCAAGGGAGAACCCATGGACATCAGCGCAATACGAGCGAGCCTCACAGCTACGGAGAAAGAGTCACGCCGTAAACAAGGATTGTGCCTATATTGTGGCAAAAAAGGCCACTACGTACGTGAATGCCCTGCCAAACCGGAGCCGTCACGTTATCGGGCCAACCGGTCGGTAACAGCCGTGGTGGACATACCGGCGGAAAACTAGAGGACTCCAAGACCAGAGAAGGGGCATCTCGGAGTCACTCATCCATCCCTTCACTTTCCAACTCGGTCACTAAGGGACAACGACACCTGTTTATCACGGTGCACGTGGGAGTGCATGACCAGTGGATACCCGTTGTGGCCATGGTGGATTCAGGGGCCACTGGCATGTTTATGGACCACAACGAGGCATGCAGGCTAGGGCTAGTGCTTCTTCCCAAAGCAGTACCCGAAGACGTCTATGCGGTAGACGGAAGGCGATTGGTGACGGGGCCCATCGGACAGCACACGGGGGTCCTTCCGATGAGATATGGGAGGAACCATTTGGAACAAATCGATTTTAACATCATCCGAGCGCCCCAATATGGCGTCATATTGGGATTGCCGTGGCTACAGAAACACAACCCCTTTGTGGATTGGCCAACACATCGCATCGAAATGACGTCACCGTATTGCATCCTGCATTGTGGAATAAGAACGGAATCCCTTGACGCAGATGAGAGCGGGAGTCAGACGGTGGCTACAGCGGCAGAAAAAGATGTGGCTCTCCCCCAGGCTTATCACAGTTTTGAGGATGTATTTGATGAGGTGAAGGCGGAAGTGCTACCACCACATAGACAGTTTGACTGCCAGATCGACCTGGTGCCAGGGGCCAGCGTTCCCAGCGGCAGGCTGTATGCCCTGACGGAGCCTGAAAACGTGCATCTCCGGGGGTACCTGGATAAACTCCTCAAGCTAGGATTCATCCGCCCGTCCAAGTCTCCGGCCGCCTCGCCACTCTTCTTCATCCCGAAGGCTAATGGGGAGCTGAGAGCCTGTGTGGACTTTAGGGCATTGAATGCGATAACCATAAAAAATCGGTACCCCTTGCCTCTCATCAGTGTACTTCTGGAACAGGTCAAGAAAGCTCGTATCTACACCAAGTTGGATTTGAAAGGAGCATACCATCTGGTGCGCATGAGGGACGGAGACGAGTGGAAGACCGCCTTTAAGACCAGGTTCGGCCTTTTTGAGTACCTCGTCATGCCGTTCGGTCTGTGCAACGCCCCGGCAGCCTTTCAGTACTTTTTGAATGAGGTATTCAGAGAGGAGTTGGATATCTACGTGGTCGTATATATCGACGACATCCTCATCTATTCGTCCAGTGTGGAGGAGCACGTACACCACGTCAAAGCTGTGCTCCAAAAGCTGAGGGAAAACATGCTGTTTTGTAAACTCAGCAAGTGTGACTTCCACGTCACATCCGTGGAATTCCTCGGAGTGATGCTGAGTCCAGAGGGACAGGAGATGGCAGAACGAAAGATCAAGGCGGTGAAAGAATGGCCGGTGCCCCAAAGCGTGAAGGACGTCCAAAGTTTCATTGGCTTCGCCAACTTTTACAGGCGGTTTATAGATGGATTTTCAGGAGTGGTGGCCCCAATCACACAGCTACTGAGGAAGTCCAAGGAGTTTGTCTGGTCCCCTGAAGCGAACAAAGCCTTTGAGGCCCTGAAAAGCGCCTTTGGTAAGGCGCCGGTGTTGGCTCACCCCGATCCGGATCTCCCCTACGTGGTGGAAGCGGACGCGTCAGATGTGGCGCTGGGGGCTATCTTGTCCCAACGCAACCACGACACAGGGGTGCTTCATCCCGTTGCGTACATGTCCCGCAAACTCAACGACGCCGAACGCAACTACCATATTGCGGAGAAGGAGCTTCTCGCAATCAAGGACGCCTTCACCGAATGGAGGCATTGGTTGATGGGGGCAAGACATGTGGTATCGGTGTACACGGACCATCGGAACCTACAGTTCATGACGGCCACTAGACACCTTTCTCCCAGGCAGCTGCGGTGGATGATCTTCTTTGCGGGGTTCAACTTCCGCATCACATATCGGCCGGGGACGGAAAACCGGAAGGCGGACGCCCTGTCCCGTCAATCTGCAGTTAAGGAACCATTGCCTGCAACCGAGCGTTCCATCATTTCCCCGAGGATGGTATTGGGGGTTATCCAACCGGATACTTTCCTGAGGGGAATAAAGAGAGGGATCAGGTCATTCGCATGGCGGAGGTGGCTCCTCAGTCACAGAGAATGGCAGCTGAAGGACGGGATACCCCTGAAGGGCAGGTGCCTATTGATACCCACGCCTAGGCTAAGGAAACAAGCATTCATCTGGTGCCATGACTCTCCATGCGCAGGTCATTTGGGCTTTGAAAAAACGGTGGCTAGCATGGGACGGCATTTCTGGTGGCCAACCATGAGAGTGGATGTCAGGAGGTGGGGACAGGAGTGTCCTACGTGTGCTACCATGAAGGCCGACCATGGCCGAACCCAAGGGCTCCTACATCCACTTCCGACCCCGGATAGACCATGGGATAGCATATCACTGGACTTCGTGGTGGGCCTACCGGTAGACCAGGGGATGACGGCAATACTGGTGGTGGTGGATTACTTGACGAAAATGGGGCACTTCATCCCCTGCAAGAGAGTCCCTACGGCCGGGGAATTGGCGTCACTACTCCTAAAGAATGTGGTACGACTGCATGGATTGCCTGGGGTGATCGTGTCGGACTGGGGGTCGCAGTTTACTGCGCAATTCTGGAAGACTTGGTGCACTGCGCTGCATGTTAAGACCGCCCTGTCCACCAGCTACCACCCTCAAACGGACGGCCAAACCGAGCGCCTGAACCAAACGCTCAAACAGTATCTGCGATGTTTTGTGGACCAGGGCAGGGAAGAATGGGTCGACTTGCTATGGGTTGCAGAGATAGCCTATAACAACGCCACTCACAGCTCCACACAGTCATCTCCGTTCTATAGCAACTATGGCCAACATCCCAGGTTCTTGCCATTTCTACATCCGTTCAGAGAGGACAGGATTCCCGCCACAGCGGACAGGGTGGCACACATAAAAGACACGTTGATGCGCTCAAGGGCTGTCCTAATAGAGGCCAAGAGAAGATACAAGGCTGCGGCAGATAGGAAGAGAAGGCCCGGGCCACTGTACCGCACTGGAGACTACGTCTGGATATCCACAAGAAACATGAGGTTTCGAAAGAACAGTGTGTTCCATCCCAAGTACATGGGCCCCTATCGAATTACCAAGTGTATGGGTCCCGTGAACGTGAAGGTGTGCTTGCCCCAGTCATTGCGGATACACCCTGTCTTTCATGTATCATTGCTCAAACCAGCACCCTCCAAGCCGTCTGGGACACCTAGGCCGGTATGCGTGGAGTCGGAGGTGGAGTATGAAGTGTCGGGCATACGGGCGTCCAAATGGCGCAGGGGGAAGCTGTGGTACCTGGTTGCGTGGAAAGGCTATGGCCCGGAGGAGCATTCATGGGAACCGGCTGAAGGGGTTCATGCTCCGCGCTTGGTCTCCTTGTTCCATCGGCGTTTTCCTGCCAGCGCTGGACCCGTGGGGAGCCGCTGAGAGGGAGAATGTACTGTCAAGAATTCCTGTCATACAAGGGAAACACGCCCTTATGTAAACAGGAGAGCTGTTACATAACTCAAGGGAAACACGCCCTTATGTAAACAGGAGAGCTGTTACATAACTCAAGGGAAACACGCCCTTATGTAAACAGGAGAGCTGTTACATAACTCAAGGGAAACACGCCCTTATGTAAACAGGAGAGCTGTTACATAACTCAAGGAAAACACGCCCTATAAAGGGAGGAACCGGGAGGTACAAGGCTGTCGGATATTGTGTTTACACCGACGTACCTGCTTCGTGAAGAGCAGTGTTCCGGAGTGGTGCTCCAGTAAGGCAAGAACGGAGGTAGGTCGAGTCGTTACTCCCTGGGCCGTGTCTTGCCCCATCGTCACCTGTGAAGGACCTGGAAGCTCTACCGGTCAACCATTGAGCTTCGCTTTTTGACTCGGCTGAGTCCAAGCGCAGTGGCGCTTTTGCTGGTTGGAGTCGTAACTCCCAGCCCGACCAGAGACACAGGGACTGCCAGCTGTAACGCACACCAGGAGGTGTTTGCCGCGTTACAGACTCGGAAGTCCACAGGATCGATCGAGCGGCTGCTCTCGGTTCAGTCTTCTTGCTTGTGATTGGGGTATCGGTGACGCATCACCAGGAGGTGACTCCGCGTCCCGGTGCAGTCTGAGGAAGAGGTTGAGCGGCTGCTCCCTTCAGGTAGAGACCCCGGCTGGGTGTTTCCCTGACTCCTCGATTCTCCCCAACACTCTTCGTGCCCCTCACAGCCTACCGATTGGCATTGTCGGCCATTTCATTTCTGCCCTCTGTTGGCATACGCCGGGATCGGCGTATATGCAGAGGACGGTTAGGACCATCCGTGCTGTGGGCTGGTAACGTACTTAGCCTGGAGGATTCCAGTGACTATAACTTTTGTTTGTTCTTTGTATTTTATTTGCCTTCATTAAAAGAACTAACCCTTCACAAGTGGTTGCGTCCTCATTGTCGTGTCTGTTAAACGATCCTGAGACGTTCAGGGCGTTACACCCGCGCTCTATCAGCCCAGAGGATCGGTGAAATTGTGATCAGCGTTCTGATCGTTTTCCGACACAAAATCAACTGATTGGCAGCCCTGAGGAATTGCGCTGTTGTTAACTGCCCTGTTGTGAAGTTTTCGAAGTGGTTTGTGTCCTTTCCGTGAAGTGGTCCTATGCCGGGGTACCCCTCACTACTAAGGTTTGATGAAATGGGACATGGACTCGGGTGATCTGTTGCTTGTTGTGAACTATGGCGGTGAAGTTATGCAAGTTTTGTTGTAAACATTTTAAAAATTTGAAGACTCACTCACCCCAATGGTTTTCGCTTGTGCGCCAGGTCTTCTAGGTGGTCAGCGCGAGCCCAGTCTTCAGCAGCTCGTGGCATGATGAGGCGCCCTGGAACAGGACGCTGCGCAGCACGTACGTGCCTAGAGCCACCCGGCACAGCGTATGCTGCATGCCACCATCTTGCGGTTGGCAGAAGCCACAAGTTTCGAGTATGTACTGCGCACATGAAGCTCAGTTCCCTGACCAGCCTGTCAGATGTTCTGATCCTCATTTGGAGGAATAGGCGATTTTATACCTTTTCCTTGTCTCACCTGTTATACTCCAGTTCTTGGTGAGACGCAGGACATTCGCAAGTTCAGGAAGGGGGAATCTTCCAGCTGAAGGTACTGTTATATCTTCTTTCCCGCTTTTTGACACATGTTCTTCAAGCAACACGCGTTGCCATGGAGTCATTACGAAGGTGGTGCTTCCCTAGTCTTCCTGCGAGTAGTGTACTCATGTCAGCAAAGTGCATGTGTGCTGGACACATTTGGCGAGTGTCACAGTTTTAACAGTGATACATGATGAACTTGTTATTTATTTGTTATTTGGAACTTGAATTTTCCTATTTAAAGTAATCTATGGTCACTTCACTACTTTCTCTTAGTTGCTGCGTATAGGACTGTACTGTACTTCGGGTGAGAGGTTGCTCACCGCAGTTTCCCATGTCTCCTTGCTCAGTGTTCCATATTTCTTGTGTTCAGATGCCTTATTTTGCCCTGTAGTGGTTGTGTTCATTTTATTTGATGCATGTTTCTCTTAGGTTCAATGCTTTACGGTTGGTATGTCCTAAGTTTCGCAAAGGTTTTGAGTGTACTTTGCGTGGGCCCATTTTGTTGTGTGCTCTATTTATGCAGTTATGGGTTGAGGTGTTTTCTTCATGAGTACTTATATCATTATTTTGTTTAACAGTGAGATGATTGTTTGGATGGTGCAGTATTACCACACACTCTTTTGATTGTGTTAGTGACTACCACTTTTACGTGGTTGTGGGTTGGTGTTGAAATACCACCCATCGTAGTGCAAATTTCGAAGAGTGAGTGTTTTCTTAAAGTTTGTTGTTTTCCTTACATTTGAGTTGTGCATTTTCACATGTTCCGTGTGGAGCGCCTTTCCACGCGTGCCGTCCTTACTTCGGGATGTCAGGTGTCTTTGAGGGACGGGCAAGGACATTAAAGGGCTGTAGTGCGTGACACAGCATTTGCAGGGATGCAGAAGGGTCCCAGCGGATCCAACAAAGGGACTACAGCGAAACATGTGACACAGAATCTTGCAGTCCGACACCATTACTGGTGTAAGTATCAAGGGTCACAGGTGGATAGCAGAGGCCGGGCATCTGTGACCGGTCGAAGGTTCAGCAAGCAGGGTAGGCTACGTAAGTTGTCACTTCACAAAAGGGTGCAGTGCCTAATAATAGGCACCATAAACTTATTCCCTCAAATCTGTTGTGCCACCATTACTATGTTCGCCAGGGATCAATCGAAAAGGACTATGAAATTGTCTGGTCAATGTGGCGAAGTAATGCACCCTTAAGATAAGACCACAAGTTGCCTATTAGCAATCAGTTGGGGACAGGTGAACTTTAGTGGTCTGAATTCGCTCCCGGGGCATGGAGCTCGGTCGGGGGAGGCGATGGAGCCTGCGCACAAGAGGTTCATCTGCGCTATGCGTAAAATCACTGAGCAGAGGGGATTTGGCTTCATTAGACATGGGTGCTACACGCCAAATTCACAGGGTGCTTTTAGGACGATGGGGTACATCTGTCCAGTATAAGCAAGGACCTGTTCTTGCTGGATAGA
This sequence comes from Triturus cristatus, assembly GCF_964204655.1. Taxonomy (NCBI): domain Eukaryota; kingdom Metazoa; phylum Chordata; class Amphibia; order Caudata; family Salamandridae; genus Triturus; species Triturus cristatus. The sequence continues at coordinate 121,972,047 of NC_140594.1, read as the reverse complement.
GGAGAGGCCCTAGAAATAGCAGGATGTAAGTAGGAATACCGGCCTTGGTGGGGGGCCCTGGCTGCGACGGTCGCCACACCCAGGGCTGTGGCGGAGTTACAGGGTGATCCAGAAGCGGAAAGGTACTCAGGGGTACCCTCTTCAGGAGCACAAAGGGTGCTGAGGCCTAATATCCCCAGGAAGTCTTTGCGGTGGACCCTGAGGTGCGACGGCGCCCTGTCTGTCTTACGGGCGGTTGGAAACCTGTACAACCGGAGGTCGCTTGATCGCTCCGCCCCTCGTAGGGGGGGCGTGAGTAAGGAGGTCGACCGACAGTTCACCGGAAGTGGGAGGGACTATCCCCTCACCACAACCGCTAAGCACCGATTGGCTAAGGCCACGATGCAAGTTGGCCCATCAGGTGGTAGGCAGTGAGGGGCGGCTTGCCGTTGGATCGCCTGTAAGATAACCCACCATGTTGGCATATTTGGTATGCTAATAAACCTGCAGCAATTTTCTCCACCAAAAAGTTTTCGTCTGATTATTTATGTTACCTGTATGTTGCTGCCTGAGGTCTGGTGAGTGTTGCCGATATTGGCAGTATGTGGGCTGACCGACGACGTCCCCGCAGGGGACCCTCATAAGAGGGCGGCCCCTTTAGTGCCACAGGATGGCACACTGGACAGCCTAGTGTCTGGAGACCCCTTTGGGGTCCTGCTCGTCACTTCCGGCCGAGGTGGGAGAAGGGGAGAGGTATAAGTTCCTCCCCCGCCCACCTGGCGGCCACCAAAAAGTTGTCTTGTCTGATTATTTATGTTACCTGTATGTTGCTGCATGAGGGCTGGTGAGTGTTGCCGATATTGGCACTATATACATTGCAATTATTGGGGATCAATTCAGACATCCCACTAAAGGGTCGGTCTCTCACACAAACACACACAAACACAGACACACACATACACACACACGTCTAATGTCCGCATGAGATGGTTACGCCAAACTTTAATGAACGATGGTGCGCCAGCACGGACGGAAGGCGTCACACTTAACATGAAAGCCCTCGGCAGCTGCGCTCCACCCCAGAATCAAGGCGCACACAAGAGCTATCTCCGCAGCTGCAGCACTGCAGGGTGAGGCCGCTATGGTGTATGTGTTCCATATCGTGTGCATGGACAAACAGGAAGAAGTTACCAAAAACTCTTGGTGCCATCTTTATTGAGTGCAGAGACGCAGACAATGGTTAGAAGTAGTGCTTAATTTGTGAGGTGTCCAAAGTTCTGCTCAGATGCCCGCAGTCAATTCAATTAAACGTTGGCGCGCCAAATACCAACCCTGATTCTCTTCGCTTAGTAAGTATCTGTGAGGAAAATAAGTGCCGGCCTACCCACCGGCTGAAATAAAGCACGGATTAGAAGGCTGCTGCCAGTCAAAGTGCTTCTCTGCATTGGGAGCAGCACTGTAGCTTTGTCTGCTCTTAAACATCGACCAGCTACTATTATCCAGTGTCACGATGCAGTGAAACAGTCTCACCTTTCCAGCTTCTCATTGTGCGCTATGGTGCATGCTGGCCTGCCTGATGACACGATGGGAAAACACTGATGAACGTAACAGAAGAGCCCGTCCTTTCAACCCTTACTCCCCTGTAAGCCTGTAGTACAAACAAGAAATAAAGTGTTCTTTCTGAACTTCGTTTTGCTCCTCTTGCCCCCCTTCTGAAATGTATATCTACATCAGTTTCCGTCATCACGCTTGCGCGCTATAGGGTCCTGGCTTCAGCCGGTGACGTATTCCAGACCCCTGCACCTTTCAGCTTCATGGCCTGTCCATAGTGCAGCCGAGATGGCGGCGCTCAGGGGAATGAGAAGCCGGCATCTGGCGAACAGGCCCTTCACACTGAGCATTAACAAACAGCCGCTTGTTTATATTTGCATTGCGCTTTCACTTTCACTTTAAGTGAAAGCGCGATTAAAAAATAAGCACACTGCTGATGTGGAGATAAGAAATTGCTTCACGACAGCCGTGAAGCAGATGAGCCAGTCCGGATGGGCCGGACAAAAGGAAGAACGGGCAGTGGCCCAAAAGCATCATTTTCAATGGGAAGCCAGCGTTTAGCATTAACGCTGAAGCGACCCAATGAAAATGATGGGCAGGGCTTGAAGTCCCCTTCTGAAATCTCCTCTCTCACTATATGTCTCACCGAGCGAGCAGTGCATGCGTTGCAATGCTAGGCGAGACCTAAAAAAAGAGGGGGACAGTTCATAGACATAGAAGTGGGACTACAGTTTGCAGTAACAGTCGACATAAAAGTAGGACTATTTGACAGCTGTCATAGACATAGAAAAAGGACTACAATGACAGCCGCCTCCACAGACACAGATGAGGAAGTGCAGCCGACAAATCAGATGTGTGACACAGACAGCAATTGATTTTTAAGCTAACAGCATGTGCATTATAGGATTTTGGAGTTTTGCTTTAACAATGCCAAGAACGGACTCCAAACTAGTAACTTTTAAAAATGGCTAAAAAGCTTTCCCCATGCCAGAAGTTGAGAAGGGGAAGAAGGAAGAGAAAGGGAGACAAAAGGCACTATGATGCGGGAAGGGCTGAGGAGGTAGGCCTGTCTATCTCTGAGATGAGGGGAGGGATGAGAGAAGGCCTGTCTGTGCCTCTGAGGTGTGGAATGGGCTGTGGCTATAGGCCTGTCTCTGCCTCTGAGATGAGGACGGGGGACGAGGGACGGGGACTGTGGCATTTCTCGGGTACGAGGCAAACTCTAAAATAGATGCAGTATGTTACTGTTGATGTCTGCTATGTGCACTCTGCTGTCGTACATATGTGTCTCCTGTTGGACAGCTTTAAAAATACCTCTGGGCACTGTGTATGCATCCATTCTTTGCTGTGATAAAACCCATGACATCATAGTGCTCAAAAACATTTTCCCTTGCGCATTTTGGGGAGTGCCTTTCTTCAGGGGGCAGTTACTGTCCAATTATAAGCTAGCATTTCTGGTTGTCTGGTAGAACCGTCCAGTGTCCAGCCTCCTCCCAGGTAGGTGGTCTGAGTAGTGAGGAGAAGGGTACTACAGCAGGGATGTGTTGTAGGTCACAGCAAGCAGAGCTCGCCTCTGACCCTGTGTATCTGACCCAATCATGTCCCATGAGACAACTGCACACGCAGACGTCTTACCGCTTCTACGTCACATAAGGCCTTCAGATGTTGTAGAGATACTACCCGAGCAGGCTTGGAGGCTGCAGTAACTGATGATTCCCCCACACACCCTTCAACCAATGTACCCTGTGCCCTCCCAGTGCTCCCAAACAGGGCAGCGTGCTGAAGTCCCATACAGCGCTCTACAAAGACCAGGTGACATGACAGAAGTACCCAAGCTTTAAGTGGGATGAAAAAACTGGGGGTCTCTCAAAGGGGTGTGGCTGATGTAATTAAGGGCATAGGTTAAAACACATAGGCTAAAAAATCCATGCTTACCATAGTGTCCCGCCCCAAAACTTTGCTACTTCTGCCATTGTATTCAGATAAATAATACAACATGTAAAATTACACCTACAACAAACCAGGACTATTTGCTTTGTCAGTTGTTGCTAGCTGCATAAGTTAAAAAAGCAACAACTTTGGCTTCGTTGTACTTAACATTGAAAATGCTTCAGTTCTGGAATGATGAGACTGTGAAAGAACTATAACGGGTCTCTTTGAAGACAGTGAAGGGTGGTATTGCTGCAGCGGTAAAACAAAAATGTCATTCTGAGGGAAAAAATCGAGAGCCCAATAGTGATCCGTTTCGGCACATGTGCGACGTAAGCAGAGAAATGTCCCAGTTTTTAAATATTGTCTCGGTGCGAGACACTATTTAAAAACTAGGACATTTCTCGGTTTAACCTGGCATTGCACAAAAAACTGGACATTCCTGTAATTTGGAGCAAAGTGTCGGGACACCGGGACACTGCTCCAAAAACCAGAACCGTCCCGGGAAAACCGGGACGTCTGGTCACCCTACCCCCTCCTAGTGACTTCAAATCACACAGAGGCATCTCTAATGTTACCCTTCCCCCATTCCATTTTCAAATTGTCTTTCTTTTCATTTTCAGTTCTGTTGCTGTTGCTCGTGGGACTGTCCATCACCTCCCATGCTGCTGGTCACTGTTAAGCCTTTTTAGGTCTCGCCTGACCCAGCGTATGCGCTGGTCTGGCGAGACTTTTTGAGAGGGCTCCAAAAAGTGCTACCAGGTCAGCCTAGAGCTACAGTGCATGTGAGCGAGCATGCGCGCCGCGCTTTTCCGAGATTACTTTCACTTTCGCTTGTTTCTTTCTCTCTCTTAATATCTCCGCTACCATTGTTATCTCATTTCTCCCCAAACTGATACTTCTTCTGCCTTCTCTGCTATTTTTCAGCTCTCTACCTCCAGTTCCTCTCTCCCTGTTACACTTTAGCACTTCTCCCCAACACTCATTCACTTACTGCAAATCTATTATGAGCTTGTTCTCTCTGCCACTCAAAATTCTTTACATTCTTTCTCACTGTCGCCCTAACCTTCCACTTATTTGTTCTCGCCACCCCTTGCCCTTCCCCTGTGTCCCCTTTCTCACATTCTTATGTCATTCTCTCCCGGCCTTTCCTAAAATCATTTACCTAGTTCTCTTTCACCCATATTGTTTATTTCACCACTGATTTCTCTCTTTATGTCTCACCCCCCTGGCCTAGCCGCATCACTTCCTTGCTTGCCCCCACTCATTTGAAATCTTAGACCTGCGTCCCACCTGCCTAAACACCTCTCGGGCTCACTCCATAGTCAGTATCTCAAATGTTATGCATGTAATTCTCACCTTCAGTCTGTCTTTGTCTGCCTTTCCCTGAAATGCTCTTTTCAGTCATTCCTTCACTATTCTTTATTTCTCCGCATATATCTCTTCTCTGTATTTCTCTGCCTGTGTCTTTGATTCTCATCTTCCCGTTTTTAGGGCTCCCATCTCTTTTTATATATCGCCCTCTTAGTTTACTTCTACTTCTCTCTTTTCCTTTGCTCTCCTACCTTTTCCCCTTCTGCTCAGAATTGGTGAGAGTACTTAGCACAAATTTCTAGAATTCTCTTTCATACCAAAGATGCCTCGCACTATGGGTGCAGAACCCACTTTCTTTGAGAATTTCTGGTGTACTGCAATGCCATGAAGGCTCAGATAGAGAGTACGCAGCCTGAAATCAGAATTATTCAAAGGCCCATTAGACAACAAAAATCTTAAGTGGAACAGACAAAAATTGGGAGGAATAGGAAAATTATTTACGTCAGATTCATAAGGAATTCTGATAGCATCTCCAGGGAAAGGAGAAAAACAAACTAAATAAATGAATAGTGTCTCTAATAGATCAGGAAAAGTTTCTCAACAATTGGACAGAGACCTGTGAGGAAAATGAAAAGTCTCTGCCTCACTTCCAAAACCAAGGGTTTTCATACACATTTTACACACAGGTAACAGGCTGAAACTACAAATATAGCATGACATGACTAATGATAATAGATATTGAGCAAATCAGAATGATGATCGTCACAACAAGAAGTGCTAACCCATTTCTAAGTCAGATGAATTCTTCCATTAGCGTGCTCACCTGGCCTCTGGCGTGCCCGGTGCAATGCTGTCCCCAGTGACGCATCTTCCTATCTCAGCCTGTACCCGGCCGCAATAAGGACACAATCGCAAAGCTCTCCCAACGTCCTCCAGCCTGAATTGCCTCACGGGCCTTCATCCCGGATCTTCCCAAAGTACACCTTTTTCTCTACCTGCAGCATGGACCGCTACTCCAGGACCCAGTTATCCACAGAGCTCACGCAACGCACGTCTATTCTGACCTGCACCTTGAGCTGAATGAATGAATGAATGATTTGATAACATGCACAAATCACCCCTACCGGAGTATCTCGGCGCACATTCAGCACAAATGGATTGAAAACAAATCTAAAACGGCCGTTTTTAGTTTTTAATCTTGTAACGGATGTAAATTGTATTATGTAACTCAATGTTCCTCATGTAAAGCGCTCTGATACCCCCGGGTCTAGCCAGCGCTATATAAAACTCAAATAAATAAAACAAGCATTTGCAGTGCAATAGGTCTCGCAGTTACGCAAGTTTAAGATATTGCCATTGTAAATGACAATGCCTTTTATTTGTTTTTAAAACGAAAACAAATATAAAAGGCATTGTTATTTGCAATGCCAATACCTTAAACTCTAGTAAATGCGAGACCTATTGCATTGTAAATGCTTGTTAGTGAATTGAAGTTCAAAATGTAATGCAAATGGATGGACGAGTAGTCAGTCCACTAAAAGACAACGTGAGTTCATTAGAAAATCTAAAGAATGCATTTGAATAAATGAAAAACAAAACAGTGTAAAGAAAAGATTACAGAAAGATAATCCTAATAACTGAAAGTAACAAAATAAGGTAAATGAAGCATGCAAACAACCAAAGCGCCAAGACTGAGGAAACTAAGTCAGGCGCCACATTCGAGTGCAACGAGGCCGAAGCTGGAAGGTCTAAAAAAACGCACTTCAGATGCCTGGCAGCTTAATAACGTCAATTTCCCAACGTTTCTCTTCCTTATCAGGAAATATAAAGTCACGGTTGAAAAGCACTGCCCGGGCCATAAAGAGGAATATAGCTCAATAGGTAAACCTTTATGAGAATAGATAACTCAGGGTGCAAAAATACCAGCAGCTATTAGAAAGAAAACATACACAAAGCCGGCTGTTTCGTGCAATTTTTTGTTTGTTTCAAAAGCATTCAAATAAAATGATACGAAATGCAGTTTTCAGCACTTTCTCCGTTTGCATTTTGTAACACAGCTAAGCCTGTAGACTAAAAGAGCTCCCCCGCAAGAATGCATGTTTTTTCCCAGGCTACCACTTCCTGTTTCTACATCAGCTTCAGGCTATTAATCCTTGGTCTGGCAGAACGCCTAATAAATGCAAAAACAACAATTGATGGACAGAATGCAGAACAATGGCATACATTCACCCCAGTACAGAGATCTGGGCCTAGATCCATCGTTTTTTTGCTCTCCATGCCGTTCCATTTTGAACCCAGCCATATGCAAATCAGTCTTGACCCTGTGCCTCATGGGAACAGTCCAGCCCGAACTGCCAGGCCAGGTCCTCCCTGAACTGGAAACAAGCATCCTAGGACCGGTTTCGGGCTTTCACCTCTCATCAGCCAGGATAGCTAATAAAGGCACGTGGGGCATCCAAGAGCTACTGCTCTTTTACAGATTCCTTTCAGGGCAGCAATGCCATGTCCTGGCCAACTAGTGCACGTCCTTCCACTTTAACTTTCCAAAACATTATCTGTCAGCTCCAGGCTCCTTCGAAGCAAATGTGCTTATCATTTCGGCCAGAGGCAACCGAAGTTCCTCCCAGCGGAGTCTGCGCGAAACATTTTTTCATACCACACTAAACATTTTATACTTTTAGGGTTAAGGACTACAGAAACATCCTTCAAAACAACCAGTGATAAAAGTAAACAAGCTGCCTGATATTGTAGCGAATATAGGTTATTGTGGTAAGCACGGAGTTTTCCCGTGGTTTGGGGCCTCATGTAGGTAGGCAAATACCGGTCGGTAACGGCCGAAATTCGGTAAATTTCCCGTTACCGACCGGTATTATATGTAGGAGGGCAAAAACCTAAAATCGGTAAATATGAAGCGGTAAATACCGATTCATGTTTACCGAGTTCTAAAATACCGATTCATATTTACCGAATGCATGTTTACCGATTCGGTAAATATGAAGTGGTAAATATGAAGTGGTAAAACGGAAAAAGACATGTAGGTAAATTCGGTATTTTAGAAATCGATGAAATTCGGTAAATAAGAGTCGGTAATTAACACAGATTGAAAGCAGGTGGTAATCATAAACAGTGCATAAAAGAAATCCCAAAATGCATCAGTGTGGACAACATGGCCGCTCTGTATGTCATTGCAAGGCGGCTCCGTCTACAGGCAGCAGGACTGAGGATTTGGAGAAGGGAGGAACGAATTTACAGACAGCGCATCACACTTTTCCAACTGACTGAGGATGAGATACATGAAAGGTACAGGCTACACCCCCAAACCATCATGGACCTAATAAGGGACCTGCACCCACTCCTGGAGCAGCCAACACCAAGGGCGCATGCCATACCACCACATGTGCAGGTACTCTGCAGCCTACATCTCCTCGCATCTGGCAGTTACCAGGTGGTGATAGCTGCGGTGGGCGGTGTATCCCAGAGTTGCCTGTCCCGTTTCTTCAGGAAGTTCCTGGATGCCATGATGCAGAGAATGCACCACTACATCAGCTTCCCAAATACACAGGCTGAGCTGCAGAAAACTAAAACTGACTTTTATCGCATGGCACAGTTCCCCCATGTAATTGGCTGTATTGATGGCACACACATCCCAATCTGCCCACCAGCTGCCACTGAGCACATCTACAGAAACAGAAAGTCCACCCACTCCATCAATGTGCAGGTTATCTGCGATGCAGGGAACATCATCACTGACATTTGTGCCAAGTTTCCTGGAAGCACCCACGACTCATACATCTTCCAGAACAGTGGGATCTACACACGACTGCTTGCCGGAGAATTTGGAGAGGGATACCTGCTAGGTAAGTAACAGTGACGCACCATGAAAGTAGCAAATCTAAGTGTATTGAGGCATGTGACTGATGGTTCCCTTTCACTCACCCAGGCGACAGTGCATATGCCGTGCGCTCATTCATCCTCACTCCCTACCTACACCCATCAACCCAGAGTGAGAGACGATACAACGTGGCACACAAATCAACTCGCAACGTGGTGGAGCGCTTGTTTGGACTACTGAAAAGCAGGTTCCGCTGCCTCCACAAGAGCGGAGGCGCACGCCAGTACACACCCATCATCTGTTGCAAGATCATCGCCACTTGTGCAATGCTGCACAACCTTGCCACAAAGAGAGGTACAGCGGTGGAACGCACAGATTTTGAGGACAATGAGGATGATTCAGGACAGCCAGAGGCCAACGCAGATAGAGTGCCAACAGCAACAGATGGGAGAGTGAGACGGGCAGAGATCACATGCAACTATTTCTGAGTAAGTAAGGGGACACAGGCAGGTGTTGGTTGTCATGTAGTAGTTTAATTATACGCCACTACGCCACGAAACCAAGATAATGCAAATCAGGTAACATTGCTAATTCACAAGTGTGAAGACCAGGGTTAAGTCACCCAATAGTCTATTGCTACGCGGTGCAGCATCAAAGTTTGCGGCCACGCGCTACATTGTGAGATGGCACGGATTCAGCCTCCTCACTGGTGCCAGCCCCATGCCGCCTGCTGCTCCTGCGTGTTTCTGGGACGGGGGGTGTGATGCTGCTCCTGCTGCTGGTGTCCATGCTTTCAGCAGCATCCCCTGCACCACTTGTGGCCGTCTGACTGGTCAATAGGACCTCCAGGGCACTGGTGACCTGCACCATCCCCCTAGTGACGTCGCTGCTGCAGTGTGTCAGGCCCTCCTGCATGTTCACTGAGCGCCGGCAGAGAAGTGATGTTGCAGTCGCCAGGCGGTTGAGTGCCCTGGTGTGCCTGTCTCCCCTCTGCCGTTCCCGGCGCCTTGCAGCTCTCTCTGCGTCCAACTTGCTGCACAACAGCTGCATGGACTGTGAGACGTCCCGCAGGCCCACTGCCATGTCAGAAATCCCCGCCGCCATAGCGCCGATGTTCCTGTCCATGTGTCTGAATGTTTTTCTGAGTCCCCGCACATGCCGCTGTACTGAAATTACTGCCTTTGTTTGCAGGCGCTGTTGTTTTAACATGCTGGCCTCAAGGCCCCCAAAGACCCCATGGCCGAGATGGATTGGTGGTGGAGTTTGCTCACGCGACCTGCGGCGCTGTCCTGCACCCGTGTCGTCTCCCTGTGAGGTGGAGGGACCAGTGGTATGTCTCCCATCCTGGGGCATAGGATTTGGCTCCGGGCCCCTGCTGTCATCGGAAGATGTGTGCAACACGCGCAGCCTGGCAGCAGCACGCCTCCTCGACCTCACTATTGCGGGCGGTGATGTGGCCGGTGACTCCAGCAGGAGTGGTGATGCTGGCTCAGGTACTGGGGATGCAGGCGCAGGTACTGGGGATGCTGGCTCAGGTACTGGGGATGGTGGCAGTGGCAACGCTCTCTGGCCAGAACTTGTGCTGCCCGTAGCTGAACTGGATTGACGGTGTGCCCCCTCTCCTGTGCCATCTGGAGTCCTGCGCGATGTTACGTCTGTGGACAGAAATGCAACATCAGCTCAGTGTATCTGAAGGCATGCATTGCAAGCATGACAATAAATTGTTCTAACACTCTCACATTGTCCTCTGTGTGCTTTAGGCTAATGTCTGTACCATGCATCATTGTTCTGTGCTATTCTGTTCATGGTGGGGGATCCCTGACTACATCTCCCATAATGCATTGCCTGTCTGCAGTAACACATGGACTGGAGTGGGATACTCATTTCACATTGGGGGATGTGGGATAGGGGTAGGGGGGGCTACATTGCAGTGCATTCCTCTTACCTTGTTGGGTGGCGGCTCTGGCAGAGCTGTCGGCATCCCCAAGGCCCACGACACTCTCAGGCTCGATTGTCGACTGCACCAGCTCCTCCAGTTCGGTGAGGGCAGGTGCCCTGTTAGTTCCACCTCCTGTCCGGCTGGCCTCCTTCTGGATGTCCCCCATCTTCCTCTTAGTCACGATGCGCAGGTCGTACCAGCGTTTTTTTAGAACGTCTATGTCCCTGTGGGTCACTCCCACGGCATTTACCTGCGCCTGGATTGCCAGCCAAATGGTGCGCTTCTCACACTCTGCCACTTGCAGGGATTGCCTCCCAAATAGCTTCTGGTGCTGCCTCACCACCTCCTCCACTAGCACCTGGAGTTCCTTGGGGCTGAATTTCACCTTGCGCCTCCTTTCCCCTCCTGTCCTCTGGCTGGACATGGTGTAGTTTGGTCTCAACAATCAGCCACTGGCTCCCTGCCTCTCCTCTGCACTCCAAGCCTCTCCTGAGTCTGTTGATTGTGTGCACCTGCCTGGGTGTGGCCACTTCCTGCTTGGGTGGGGTTTGGTTGCACAGGATTGGCTGTTTCAAACAGTCATGTGATTTTTTTTTTTCCGATTCGGTATTTTCCGATTCGGTATTTACCGATTCGGTAAATACCACCTCGGTATTTACCGATTCGGTAAATACCACCGCGGTATTTACCGATTCGGTAAATTCCGATTCGGAAAATACCGAATGTTACCGATTCGGTAAATGTTCCCGACTTGTTACCTACATATAACTTACCGATTCTTAAATACTGGTTCGGTACTGTTCGGTATTTAAGAATCGGTAAATTTTATTTACCTACATGAGGCCCTTAGTGCGGTCTCTTCAAGTAACGGTTAGGGAGTGGTGTCTCTAATAACTCATTTTTCACTGACTAAGAAATGCTGAAAATAATGGCCAGGGAACAGAATCCTGATGCATTCGTGAAAGAGGTGCAGGGAATGAGATCTCAGTGCCTGAGAATGTGATTCCCTTCGAAGCCAGAGTATAGAGAGACAAGAGACTTGCTTCTTCACAGAAAAACACCCACTAGATCACGAAAAAAGACTATCCGCTGCACCAGCGAAGAAGGCCCTGCTGTACCAACTCTAGTTGCTGTGCTGTGATTAAACTAAACTCTGACAAAACCAAGCCCAATTTAGCTTGAGTAGATAGTAAAATTGTGTTTAGGAACATGGGTAGATTGTAAAGTGTGTCCAACCCATTTTGGAGGGGGCACTGGGGCAAAAAAAAGGGGACGAGATCACAATGTGCATATTCATTTTCTTTTTGTGGCACAGGAAGCACTGGAGATTTGATTCTTCATGATAGTGGAGGTAAGTATAAACAGTAAATTGTGTGAATCACTATTAGAATGTGGTCTGGGAGTTAAGAGAGACTGCGGTGAGGCATGTGATGGATCTGCAACAGAGGCATTATGGGTAGGGTGGCATAGCTAGGTCATCTGGGTAGGTTAGTCAGTAAGTAGGAGGAAGTTGTATGGAGTTTGGTACAGGTACAAAAAAAACAAGCATTTACAATGCAATGGTCTCGGCATTGGTAAAGTTAGAGCTATTGGCATTGCTCATGACATTATTTTTGTTTATGTTTTTGTTTTTAAAACATTTAAAGAAATTACATTGTTATTTACAATGTCAATAGCTAAAATAGATACATTAAAGGGCACACTGAGTGGGGGCGGGGAAGGTAGTTGTAAAGATATTTTCTAACTGGAATACAATATAACTAGACAACAGATAGGCTAATGGCCAGAGGAACGAGGGGGGGGGGGGGGGGAGGGGGCGCTAGATAAAAGATCCTTTGTATCCGGGACACAATATAACAAGACAGCAGATACAGCAAAAGGTACGCTGATGGGGGTGGGAGGGTGGAAGGTAGATGTAAAAATACTTTGTATCTGGAATGCAATTTAACTAGACAACAGATACAATACAGGGCAGGGCACTGCCAGCCACACACAGATCTGAAGCTACCCCATTTCTGGGAGGTTCGTTAAGATAAGCTACATTGATGTTCAGACAGCCTGGCACCGAGGGGCACCATTCCAAAGTGCTCTCTGTGCGTCGGGATACACGGACACCAGGGCCCCTCCTGGCCCCGCCTCCCGACTGGCAGAGACGCATAGCTGTGTTTGCTCGTCATGTCTGTGGACTGCTCTTCACACACCGGAGCTGTGAGTCTGTGCGCCGCACCCACCAGAACAAAGGCTCGACAGACACCGTCACCTGCCCCGGGCCCCACAACCTCGCAATAAAGGCTGCAAGGGGGTGCCCTGCCGTGACTCACCCCTCCCGGCCCAGGTGCGCTGAGCCCCACACACACAGAGGCACACACACACAGAGCCTCCCACACACACAGAGAGCCACCCACAGTTATACAGAGCCACACACACAGAGCCACACATACATACACAGAGCCACATACATACACAGAGCCACACACACATACAGAACCACACACACACACAAATAGATCTAGACACATACACATTGATCTTGGGAGCCAAAGCAGAAGTGGCACCGTTTTTTCTAGATGTTTGCATTTATCACTAAAAATTAAGCATTTAAAAAATAAATGACTAATAAAAATTGACAGATTATCTGAAAGGTGGAAAAGACGTTTTGAGATTTATGATTTTTGAAGCAGCGAAATACACAAGGATATTGTCAAAAAACAGTAACTGGTGCTCGTGTAAAGCGCTCGGATACTTTTCTTGATTCTGGTCCTTGTAGGGCTGAATGAATTAAATGTCAAACAGGACTACAAACCCAGGGAGAAAAAAGAAAATCACTTGAACATGCAGTAAGCTGGGCTGGGTCTGAAAGTGGAGGCCGATCTTCCAGTTCGGAAAGCCGACAGGGGTCTCCTGGTCAGCAGTAACTTGTGGGGCCAGTTTCTGCAGCCTTTTCACATGTCCGAGGTCTAAAGAGTGCATGTATGTTTCGTACTTTTTGGTACTCATCAGAAGAGGCAGCGCCTGGTCACCCAGGCTGGCCGCTGGTCCTGGCAGGCCTCGGGGGCTGGCTCAGTTTCTCGCAAAGTAGCTGCTGCTACATAGCTGCCAAAGTTTCAGTATAATTATGAGTAACATTTCAAAGACTATGAGTGACACTTTCTAGCGAGCAAAAATCAAGCAATTAAGACAAGGGTAACATATATAGCAGAAATTACACCAATTTGAGCAACACGAAATTCTAAGACGATCTTAAAACTGCTGAAATGCACCAGAAAAGGAAGGGCACTACCTGGAGACAGGCTGTCGTTCTCAGTTAAAGAGGGCAGGCTGGCACTTCATCTGGTCTGAATATAATCTCTTTAATGTGATCATTCAGGATGGCGCAGTAGCCTAACAAAAGAAAAATTTATAGCATAGCAAGTACAACTAGGAGATTATACTGTCACCTAGTCTCAGGCGCTTTCTCATAGCTGCCAAGTTGTCAGACTTCTTATGTGTCACATTTTCATGATTTCAGTGTACTTAGAAGTGACATTCAACAACATGTGTAACACTTGAAATGACACTTTTTTGTAAGTCAAACCAAGCAATGAAGTGCATTGAAGGAAAGAAATATCAGAAATTACACAATGACGAACAATGAGAAGCTCTAAAAAAGATATTGAAACTACTACAAGACACCTGAAAAGGACTAACCTGCTGCCCCTTTCTAAGATGATCATATTGTAATCTGTCTGGGGTCAGTGCTGATGCTCACAGTATCGAACAGGCTGAGGCGGGAAATAAATAGAACATCGGACCTGGCTAGTTTGACACGTGTGTTGTTGGGCGGCACAGCAGAAAAACTATCAGACCATCCTTCCTTGTAGCCAGCCTGCGCTGACCGGCCCCCTGGCTCCTACCCTGGCGTTGGAAATCCATGCTAATGGCATGATCATGCATTACAGCACTTTGGACTCCAGGCCGCTCTCTGACAATCAAGTCTCCAAGACGATGTTAAAGGCCCCAAACATGGTCTGAACTCATCATCAGCTGCTGCCTAATTAGAGTGTCAGACTAAGTCAGCTGACTTACTCGAGTCGACCAGCGCTGCAGACGACACCGGACATTAAGTATCAGCGAGTCTGTGTCGACGAGGCTCAGACTAATTGTAGGTCATGCCCAGCAGCAGTGTTAATTAGGAAAAAAGTGCAGGTGTCCCGTTTTTTTCTTCTTAGGAACTAACCCATTATTCCTGAATGGCTGCTAGGGTCAGTGATTTTCGGATTTGTTATATTGCGCACTTTAAATATTTTGTCAGCCAGACGACCTCAGCCTGGCTGTATTTCAAAATCACCGAAGTGTTTACTGTTTACAGCTCACAGCTGCACAGCTCAGACAGTCAGTCTGCCAATCACAGTCACAGAGGCCCGGCCGCAACTGCACCAGATCACACAAGCAGCAGGCACAGTGCCGCCAGCAGCCACTCGGGCATCTTTTGGTGACGGAGCGGTAGCAAATGCATTAACTATATAAGTAGCAACTGATGGACACTCACGAGGCACTTACTTGGGCTGGGACCGGGAGTAACAGCTGAATGCGGGGCATGCTGCAAATCGAAGGCCGAGTAGCACGCGTGGCAACAGGAGGCCGCAATCGAGGTAGTCGGTGGTCCGTAGTCGCAGCTATGCGGGCGGGCCAGTAATGTACCTGACACGCCCACCAGTGACGAACAATCTGACCCAGGATTGGGTCAAACTAACCCCAAGGCATCTCTGCACAAAGCCTCGAATCCGCAGCACGCCGGGCGGATTCTAGCCCAAATTTCATTGGCCCGCACAAGATTACTTTTTCTCGCACAATCGCGCAAATGTTACGGGTCTGTAACTCCCGCTCTCAGTAGTCCGTAACGTTGGCAAAGTAAAGGTTAAGTACCTGTGAAGAGATTCCAGTCGCTGCACTCTACACTGACACAGTTGAAAGCTCCCTCCGAGTCCGAGTGGGGGGAGGAGCATGACGAGGCGTAGGAAGGCGAAAGACATGGCTCATTCAAGACGATCGAGACCCCAAGCTCTCCCCCGGTATAACTCATCCGCTCCAAATCCAGACTCTGCAAGTCGCTCCCCTTCAATGACCCTTCAACCACCATGCTTGCTCAGACCAACAAGCACACCACTGCCTTTCTCCGAGGCGAAGCAGAAATGCCTCGGAGAAAGGCAGCGGCGCTTTCGGATTCGGGGGCGTGTTCTCCTCTTGCCATTGGCTGGAGGAGATAATCAGAAAAGTAGCAAAAAACACGCCCCCAAATCCGAAAAGGACGGGGCCTGTTCGGAGTGACGAAGCTCTTCTCCAATGGCTGGCCAGCATTCAAGAGGCCAGCCAATGGAGAAGAGGGGAGAAGAGGGCCGGGTGTAAGCCCCTCTTCTCCAAAACATTAAATCTCCGACTTCCGGTTCTGCCTTCGGCAGACCGGACGGTCCTCGACCTAAAAAGTACACAGAGGAGAGCTGCAAGGGTTGGTAGGTGAGGATTGTGACAGTAGTTCCCAAAGAAGTGGTTCAGATTTGGGAAGATTCAAGGATGCTGTGGAATACAAAGAAATGCAAACATGTTGGTCAAACTAGTGAAAGCTTCCCTCTATACGAGTATTCCATAAGAGCTTCTATTGAAGTCATAAAGTGGAACTTAAATTTCATGCCAGGGGGGAACAAAGTGAGATCCATAGGAACACAGACTAGGTTCTTCGATCAGAATGGGGTAGATCTGGAGGAATAGAGAAGGGTAAATGATTGCCAAGATTAGATTAGGGACCACAACCCAAGCAGAGAATTCAAAATTCTTTCCCCAGATGTAGTATCAGATGTGGGTCTATGTGGCAGTACTTTTGAGGAGGTCTTTCCCAGCTCTGTAGTACTTTTGTTGCATATCCGATGCCGACATCATCCTCACTGGATATTTTGGGGACCTTGTAATCAGATCCTACATATATAGCTTATATTATATTTGGTTCTATTGCCCCAAAGCATATGCTTCAGTTGAGGAATACACAATTTAATAAAGCAATAAACGTTATAAACGTTACAATTTCCTTGCTCCTATCAATTCAGTATTCCAAATCTTCTATACGTAGTTAAATAATGTATCCATTAGAAGGATTCCATTCAGATGGCATCACGTTTATCTCTTCTTAAACAGAAACAAATCATTCCTAATTTTTCTTTTAACTAACAGGCTGTAAAGTACAAAATTGGGAAACAGGGTGACGAATTCATTCCTCTGTAGGAGTTGGGAAACAAACCTCAAGAGGCAGCTGCGTATGGTGTAAACTTACCACTATGGCACGTAGAGTAATTGTAACTGTCTGAGGTTTCCACCTTTTTGTAGCCTTTAAGTTACGTTATTACTAATATAACATTCACGCACCTTTGCGCCCACCTTCAGAGACTGCGGAATGAAATACTTTGCAGATAGAAAGCCAATTAAGACCCACCCCGCACAGGGAGGACATGGGCATTTGTCAGCTTGTTGAAGTAACACAGCAAAGGAGAAAGAAAACAGAACTTCATGGAGTACGGAAAAGAGGAAGCTTGTCTGCGTACGCACAGTACATTTTACCAAGGGAGCAAACATAACTTGGAGATGGTGGTTTCCACTACAATCAAGAAACATGTGCTGTTACATGACCTCCCACATTATGCTTGCAATGAGGTTGATATGATAGCACGCAAAAGAGAAGAGAATAAAAGGCCCTAGCACCATGTCCAGGTGAACTTTTTGTAAAGGGTGTTGCGAAAGAGGGCAGGCACTGATTTCAGTCACCAACATGAATCATTCATGCAGTTCAGTTCAAAGCAAGTTTATTTACACCACTAGTCCTAAGTGTTAAGTTTGAAAACACTTGGTAGAGTCCTCAGGTATTCTTCTAAGATTTATGGGGACGGCTTTTAACAATAACCTTTTCATTAGAGGAATTGGGGAGCGCACATGCAGACGACGCATAAAGCGATCCAATATATGGTCTCCACCAAATAGAGACATCTCGCTGACAAGATGCCAATGTCCTGCCTTTTGCCTGCATAATTTCTGCCGCTGCACTCAAGGGGCTTGAAAAGGGGCTTGATCGGGAAAGAGGAGGGAGTGCTAGATATGAGTTTGTGGCAAAATGGTCCTTGCGGACCCCAGACATTACAGATATGACAATGTGAGGTAGGAGCACGTTCAGCTCGTGTCACCTTTGAAATTTCATATAGATTTACAACCTACAAATCCGTTGAAACTATAAAAAAAAAAATGATAATATACAATAAAGAAAGCAAATGTGATACAAAATGGAATATTCGCCAAATGTTATATGTTTTTGTAGAAATAAATTTAGTTTTATAATTTTTAACACTTGAAACTGCTTACTCAAAATCAACAGAAGTGGAAGGCTAACTTGCAACTCCCAAAACAAAACACAATTCAGTTCTAAGTTCTTTTCTTATATTTTCGCCCCACAGGAGAGACAGGTGGTCATAACGGCAGGCAAAAGGTTGTTATCCTCATTGATAATACTGCTTTGCATTTCAAGAAGACATGTTTGCTTGAACATGGCTCAGTAGAACAGATATTTATCCCTCCCTTTAACCTCTTAGTGCTTGGAAAACAAGGCTGACTGGCTCACTAATTCCCATCCTGTTGAATACCTTCCCTACTCCGTTGACCTGGTGTACCCATTTACAAACAGAAAATAAGCAAATTGAAAATGTTTTGCTATCAATTTAAAAAGTAACAAAAAAGTGGACACATTTTCCCCGTTTTTAGCTGAGAGTGCGTCTGCAGGTAAATACTGATTAAATTGTGCTGTTCAGAACAGTTGTAGGTCGAGTTCTTCCTCAATCTTCCATCACAATCTACTACTGTTAAATGTAGCTAGGTAGCCCGTTCCTTCATGAAATGGGGCAAGATAGATAAGGTAATTGCTTGCGACATATTTACAAATCTTTACACGGCTCTACCCAAATCAGACTCTCCCTTTGCTCTGCTTGAGGACTCTTTCAGACCATTAGATTAATCGCAGAGAGGCTGGCTCCAAGCATGACTATCTCTTTAATGGACATCAAACCTTCAAATAGAAGGATATCTGCTGAACTCAAGCCAAAACACTGAAAGTCAGACAAAATGAGCAGTAGTGGAGGAAAGAGTATATTACGGCTAGGGAGCTACAGTTTGGAAGAGCGCTGCTGTGCTATAAATCTTGCCTTTATATGGCTACGGTCAAATTAATCTCCTTGGAACTTAAATCTGCTACTTTACCTTAGGATTTGTTTAAGAAAGTCAATGAGCTATCAATCCCGGTCAACTTCAAAGCGCCAGAAACAGGAATTCCCCTCCAGGTCTCTTTGCCAAGCAGCCTGTCTGATTGTTTACCCTCCAAAACTGTCAAAATCTTTTAGGAGCTGAAGAGCCACAGAGCTGATGCCCCTCGCCCTGCCAAGACTTATTTTTTTTCGTTACAAGAGATTTCGCAAGCACGTGTAGGTGAAACCTAAAAAAGGAGAGAAGAGTGACTCGTTAATTGAAAAGAAGAAAAAAAATTGGGACTGGACTTGGTCGAGCTGGAAAACATTGGTCTAATTGCACAACTCAATACAGATTTTACAGAGGAACATCATGCAGGTTTACTGTCAAGCAACCTGATAGAATCGGAACGTCTGGACATTGAACAAGGTAGGTTTTGTCCTGTACACAGCACAGGAGCAGTGCTGGTGACCAATGCTGACCAGTCTTGAGCTTAGCAGGATGAGGCACAGAGTGGAGAGATACTGCTTCTTGGCTGCTCTGCGTCATTTGACATGGTCAACTATGACACCATGCCAGACCGTCTCCGATCTGCTCGGATATCTGGATCAGCAATGGCATGGACTTTTAGGCCTCGAACTGTAGCGTTCTTTCCATTTCACACTGTCAAGAATTCACATTGCCAAGAAATACACAAAGACAGATTGGTGCCATCTCTCTCCTCTAAGAAAGTTAAGCCATTTTTTCCAGACAGTGATATCAGAACTCCTATTCAAGCCCTCGTCCTCGCATCTTGACAGTGGTAATTCCCTACTCAATGGCCTCCCAGAAGCCACACTGACACCCTTTAAAGGCATGCTACAAGCTATGGCACGTCTCATCTATGGCCTGAAGGTTTATAATCACATAATCCCCATCCTGACGGAAGTTCATTGGCTCCTGTTGCTGACGCGCACCATCTTCCAAACTAGCCACATAATTTACAAAGTTATGTGGCCAGCACCTTAGCTTATTAGGTCTCGCCTAGCAAAGCAGCACATGCGCTGCCCGCTTGCGAGACTATTGTCGTCGGTTTGGCTTTGGCGCGCGTCCAAAATGCGCGCTTTAGATTGGAAGGGAGGCATGTTGGTTCCCTCCCTGTCTCCTGTTTGCCATGCCTGCTTGGACAGGAGATGTGCACGCGCACGGTGTCCCTTTAGCTTACGGCAGACTCGACAAGACAGGTCTTTGTTAATTAGGTGTTATATTTATCGGTTTCACTTTTGCATCTCTATCTCGCCAGTGACATTGTTTTCAAATATGTTACACATGCCGTGCAGTGCTTTGTTTACTACTTTGTTTATTGCGTGGGAGGTAAGCTCCAAATCTTTGATACAACAGCAAAATTATGTTATTACATATTTTTGTCCGTTACAGCTTTGTCTACAATCTGCTTGCTTTTATATTTATTTGGCTTCTTTGAACACATCGCAAGGTAACATTTTATTTAGGAGTGCCTTTCCCGAACTTCAGCTCTAAATCTTTAATACAAAAGCAACATGTTGTTATTACATATTTTTGTCCGTTACAGCTTTGTCTGCAATCTGCTTGCATTTATATTTATTTACAAAATGACAGATGTCTGGTGTATAAGCTTATAGTGCCACTTCAAACAGTTTTTGTACATGTATGTTTTTCTGCATGTATGTAGGTTTCATATGGTTCGATCGATGTGTCTCTTGATACCGCTGCCCGTGCGTATATCTGCACGCGTGGATTTCCTTGGTTTTTCTGTGCATCCGAGTACAGAGATCGTGTTTGGTTGTGAGACCATGTATGTGCCTGTCTTAAATCACCGATGAAAGCGGGTTCACCTCTCTCCTCTCCTGCTTCTGATTAAGACGGGGTCCTATCAAACTCGGGGAGCCATTAATCACCATGTACCAAGCTCCAGCAACGCCCGCACCAGCAGAGGCCTGGCTGACATGCCAGGGCTCTGGCTGCCCGCCTAGGGGGTGAATTAATATTTACGGAGTGTGCCCAGCTGCATGCAATCAAGGTGGGATTCCGCAGGCCACTTCCAGGCCTTTTCAGCGCATTCCTTTCCTGACGAAAGGACGGAAGTAGAGAGAGTTTCACGGGGAGCGCTGCAGAGCCAGGCATGCGCCACTAGCACTGGCCGCCATGACGGAGCTCCACGCTGCAGGGCCCTGCCGGGGGCTCGGACGCAGTGCAGCGGAGGTCATGCTGAATGCACGTGCAGCGCAGAGCATCTTGAGTCTTGATCGGCCTGCACTACAGTGTAAGTATCCGGGCTTATGGTACGGCAGCCCGGTCCGTGACTCCCTGTTAGTGCTGTATGGCGCAGGCTACAAATCCAATGGTCATGCGAAGCACTACAGAACTCACAGTGGCAGTGCTGGTCAAACTGCATGGACTGAGGCTGAGTGGCAGTCCTAGGGGCTGCAGGCCCTTGGTCTGGTCGCAGCACAGAGGACTGCAAACACTGCAGTTGGCAGTGCTGTGAAATGCAAGCTGGCATGACTGCAGGTCATACAGTGCGGATCACGACTAGAGTTGGCAGAAGGGGCCCAGTGTTGAATGGGGTTAGGGGAAGAGAAGGGCGGATGAAGGGACTGGCAGGAACTGCAGATCTGCAGGAAGGCAGGGTTCTAGACCAAAATGCCCACTGAAAAGAAATTGGACATTAACATCGACGAGCATGTTGACTTAAAACCCTTCCAGGAGATGGTGTGGAGGGTCAAGAGAGGCTGGCATCATCCATATATCAGAGTGAGTGAATGGTATGTCTGGATTCGGAAAGCTCTAGGCAAGATCTCAAACCAATTAAGGCTAAACTAATTCTGCATGAGGAGGGAAGAACGGCAGTGAGAAAATACCCGTGCTCTTTGGAAGAGAGCAAAGGGTAAATCTCTGAAGATGAAGGTGTATATACAAGCAGAACAGCCACACAGCTGAACAAAGTAACAAAAAACAAGATGCATTTTTCAGATTGTCCACTTATAACCAACGTATGTAAAAGGCTAAATCTAGAAATAAAATCATATTGTAAGTTGGCACCCCTGAAAGTAACCTAAATCAGAACAGTTAAGACCCACGCTGGCAAGCAGGCACAGACTGACTGGCATCAACTCCACATTCTGTGAAAAGACAAAGGCTACCTCTCTTAGCCAAATTCAGACCCGACGTCGTGCAATATCTACTGTTCCCAATAAAGTACGTCCATCACGTCACAGTTTGACGCATCAAATGCCTGAATAAATAAATCACTATCACGGGAAGAGCTTCACTGTCTGTGCCATCCCCAAAACCTGTTGCATCATCTTCAATGCGGTAACAGGCCACAATCCAACAGATTCTGCAGAAAAAACACAACACCCAAAGCCTTCACATTGCTAAACAGGGAATCACAAACTGCATAAGAAAACAAGCATTAAAAATGCAATAGGTCTCGCCTTTCATTAAGTTAAAGCCATAAGCAAATGGCTTTAACTTCATCAAAGGCGAGACCTATTGCATTTTCAATGCTTGTTTCTTTATTTAGTTTACTCCTAAACACCTCTTCGGTCTACTGAGTGCAAGAGTCACTTACCTTAATCCTTATTACCACAATTAATTATTATCAAAGCCAATGCAGAAAAAAGACAAAGGGGCAGATTTTCTAATAGCTCACGCAGTGCAGCAAGGAAATTTGCTGCATTGCGTGGACAGGAGAGAACCAGGGCCGGACTGTCCGTAGCGGGCACCAGGCGTTTCCCCAGTGGGCCGCTGGGGTCGGGGCCGGTTTTAGGCCCCTAGGGGCCGTTTTTGTTATAGGGCCATTTTTGCAGCAATCAGCCGAAACCGGCCTTGGCCAACATCTCGGCCGCATCCCCAAATCCTCGGGGGTCCAGCCGAGCACTTTGCCAGGGCTCGGCTGGGCCTCCGAGGTTCCCAGTCCGGCCCTGGAGAGAACTGGACAGTGCCCAACGTATCAATATATAGAGCCTCATTTACTTATTTTTGGCGTAGGGCAGCGCCTCAACCCTCCCTTCTGCGTTGCCCTACATCAAAAGAAAAGGGCAGGAAGGTCCTGTATCTATGAGATACGATGCATACCTGACCTCTTTTACAGCGCTGGTGCTCAAATGGCTGCCTTGGTGCAAGGGTGCTTGCATTGAAATCAGGTTATTTTTGTGCAGGCATGGACACCTTCCTGCACAAAAACAACCGTTACACCACCACTGTGGAGGCACAGACCTTTGACGCATTCACAGGTTTACAGCTTGTTGTAATTCAGGGAATGTGTCAAATACAATGGGTGTTGAACACCCACCATAACGCCCATTGCACGCCTCCCTATTGCGGTGTGAGGCAACGCAGCGACTTGCACTGCATTGCCGCACACCATATTTACGAGGCCATGAAAGTGAGTTTTGTGGCCTCATAGATATGGCTAAACCTTCTGCACACCTGGAAAGTCAAAGAAAGTGATGATCCAGTGGCGCACAGGACTTGTAAATTGGCCCCATAGTGCTTTTTAGCACCCTGTATGTGCTGACACACTTGTGGCTACCTAGTACTAAAGCAGGCACTTTTGTGCTATGGTGCAACGGTGCTTGCGTTACAGGCAGGATTGGTTTTGTGCAGGAAGATATACCTTCCAAGACAAAAACAATCCTTAGAGGCATTTTCCTCTTTCTATGTTGCTTCACAATGCAGCATGCATGGAAACAGGAACTAATGAGGGGAAATTGAAATATTTCTCCTTGTTATGCCTCTGTTGGGCAGGCGCATCATTCTAGTGCTAACACAGGTGTACAAATGTTTGTAAATCTGGGTTTGTCTCATTGTACATGGGTTGGTGCAAAGGAATGTCCAAGTACCACCCACGCAACATCTAGCCGGCACAAAGGAACACAAACGTTGCGTTACTTTGTATTTACTAAACCACTAATAGCCACACAAATCTACTTTGTGCAGCTTAGTAAATGCCAAAATTGATTTTGCGTCGGGCTGTGCCACAAAAGTGGCATAACCCTGATGTAAAAGTTTGGTAAATTTAGGTCAAACTGTAGCAGCATAACTTAAAACTTGTTAGACTGATACTAATGTGTAGGAAAATACACTCAGTAATTGTTTACCCGCTGCCATATGTAAGACTGCGTGGTGTGTTGAAGCTTCAGAATGGTTCTTTAGGCGCTAACAATTATGGTCGTAAAAGGTACCTGTAACAGTTGTGTAATCTGTGATGAACTATGCACTTCTTGAAATGTACAATAACTTGCTGATCTGGGTGTTTCAGCGTGTCAGTAGTGATGAAACGTGACACAGGGAAATCTACAAGATTTCACTGAGTCACGTTTACGGCCATGCTGCATCAAAACCCTGTGCCTGCTTGAAGCAGGCGCAAGGAGTGATGCAGCAAGTTAGGCATAGGGCACCCCCGAGCCTTGCTGGAGCCACGTCGCACTTGCGAAGCGACTCCAGCAATGTGCCGCCTTTACGACTGGGGAAGCAACACGCATCTGCCCATCCGTGCACCACGGCACGCCATGCGGCGCATCAGTGGTGGCGCACAGGTGGTTTTGCCTGTCGCAAGTGTTCTGGCGCATCCCTGCTGATTTGCAGAGATGCGCCAGACCTTGTAAATATGCCCCTATGGGTTTATGCAGCACTTCGAACTTTAAAAAGACATAGAGCAAAGAGACCATTACGTGGGGCAGAAGTCTCAGAGGGGTAGGGTTGTGGGAAGTGGGCAGGATTTTTGTATATGTTTAAAAATGTTGCAGCTTATTTACAAGCCCTGTGCGCAGCTGCGTCACTTTTTAGGTCTCGCGCCTGCGTTGCACTGCTTAGCAGTGCTCGCGCAGCGCGAGACCTTTAGTGAGTGAAAAACGGGGTTTTAGCACTGACCTAGGAATCGCACACGCTCGTGCGTGTGCGATTCCTTTTGTGCTACCCCATTGGCCTTTGCGTGCGTCTTTTTATAAAAGACTGCACACAATTAGCCAACGCCCACGGCCAACGCCTACGACCTATTGGTGTCTATTACGCGCTTGGTGCGCGTAATAGACACCAATAGGCCATGTGGTTTCAATTGTCGTTCCCAGACACGGGCGCGATATTTGAAATCATGTGCGCGCGCACCACTTGTTTTAGGTGAAGTCATTGTCAGACAGTGGGAAACGTACTGACGTCAGTTTGTATTTGAGTAACACCTACTCTGTTTCTGTGCACTCCCGGTTTTAAAAGATAAGGAGGAACAATCAAAGGCAGGGAAGAGCTTTGCAGAATGTCACACGTTTCTTAAGGGTCGTAGCTGGAAGTAGATCTTGATCTCCGCGCCTGCTGACTCTTGAACATGTAACTTAGCCGCTAGACTTTCTGTTCAGGCTGGCTGCTGGACAGAAGCCCAGGTGATGAACGTGCAATTTTGCATCTCGATTTGAACTTTCAACTAAGCCTAGAGGCCATGTTGCCCTGTGACAGAATATGAATCCTTCCAATTTTCTCTCTAGGAACCCCAGCGTGGGTACCCCCCACTTGTCACAAAGGACTTGATGTACAACAACCACCCAGACCTTGAAAAAAATGATGCTCTGCAGACTCAGGAGTATTCACTATGGGATAAAGTGCCCTCAGATGCACCTGACGAGAAAACCACAAGTCACTGAGAGGACCAGTGACCACAGGGGCAAGAGCGCCTTTATATAGTTGTAGGTCTGAAAAGTAATCTGAAATATCCTCGTGGTCTACAATTGGGGTGCTTTACTCCTTATAATGCACAAATGACTTACTACTCATTAATTATACTGAGCTGCACCCTTCATCGTCACAGTGCTGATTGTGTTAAGGGATCCAGTGAGGAAGAGAGACACTGTGGTAATGCCTGACGGTTCACCAGTAAGCTCCTTCACACTCAGCGCTACTATCCTTCTTCACGGCACTGGAAAGATGCAGGTGTGTAATGAAAAGGATCAATAAACCGGTAATGATGGAGCCTTATGGCTTGTGTATCCTTCCACACCCTCACATACAATGTTCACTGGTGTCAGAGGCCTCCCCCTCTCAACCAGTCTGGGTGGGGGCTTCATAACACCAGAACTTACCTACATGAGGCAGAGCTCTCGAGAAGGCAACCTGGAGCTCAACTGGCTGCTGGGGAGACGCGCATTGCACCAAAGTCGCAGGATCCTTCTTTTTTTTTTATTTTAGAATTGTTTGAAAATGTGAAGTGTCAGCCAGATGATCTGTCCATGAACCAATGACAATGTCCACCCACTCACACTGATATTTCGAATAAAAGTGGCGTGCTTCACCACCAGGCAGTGTGCTTCCACGTTACACTAAAGGCCTTAGACTGAAAGTGATTAGGAGTTGGGTGGGTGGGCGCCCCCTTATATAATATATCCAGTCCCTGGTTACCAGGCCCAACCCGATCTGTTGATCCCAGGAATTCCTCTTATGGGACCAGTGCAGTAACTTGCAGCTGGTACCCTGTCTCCTCTGATGCACTGGACAAAGTCTGTATCCATCAGCTGATTTCAGGCTGGCCTTCTGGATCAGGAAATAGTCAAATTACCTGTCAGCTGATCCTGCCTAACCTGTAGGATTGTTATTCAGGGATTTGTATATCATGGCTTCTTCTAAACCACGCATGCCACTACGGGGTACTTTTGAGTGAACGCACCAGTGGAGAAAGTAGGGCCTCTAGTTTGCTCCTTACACACCGAACACCATGGGGCATATCAGCAACAACCGGCGATAATTATCGCTAAGCGCTAGGATAATTATCGCAGGCTAGCGTGGATTTTTATCGCTGAGATAGCGTGCTATTAGCAACGCTTATCTCAAAAGCGATAAAAATCCTCACGCTAACTGCCTAACGTGAGATTATCACTGGAAACCCAGCAATAATCTCACGCAATGTAGCGTTAGCTTGATGATAGGGCCCCACAAACTTAGGCATGATATCCACCTTCCATAGGATATCATGGCTAAGTCAGTCCTGAAGCAGGCGTAAGGAAAGTAGCGATAACAGGGGTTATCGCTACTTTTCTTGCCGCTATGCTTCATAGCGTGGGGCTTGATGATAGGAGAAATGTCGCTTAGCGACATTTCTCCTGTCATGTCAGGTCAGGAACGCCCACTTTGCATCTCATTAGAGATGCAAAGCTGGGCGTTAGGAATTACTACTATAACGCAAGTTTTCACGCGTTAGTGTGAGCTTGCTAATTAGGCGATAAAATTATCGCCGCTTTTCGGCCGAAAACGGCCGCAAAAGCGGCGATAATTCTATCGCCTCGCCTTGCTGATATGCCCCCATGTACCCAGCCCTAGCCCTTCATTCAGTATGTCAGTGCATTCTGGGACTGGTGACCTTTGTTATCCAACTGAACTATCACACCTGGGAGCAGGGACCTGGCAAGGAAAGCCACAGACGGCACCCGCGGTGTTCAGCAGCACCCATGCGGGGATCTGGCAAGAGCAGGAGGGGGTCAGCAGCTGCCTTTATACCGCTCTCATTGGTTCTTCCATGGAGGTGCTGCAGAAAGCAGTCAGTTTCACAGAATGGGTCCAGAATTTATGCACTCGGTGCGCAGAGCCTGGAAATAAGGCAGATTGCAATTTGAACAGTCAATCACAATTTTACATGGCATATTTACAGTTGCCAGATGACTGTCTGTTGCTGGGACTCCCCTTTTCCAGTCGTGGGCTTTCCTTTTACAAACAATTATCAAATGCATTATTCCAACTGAACTCCCAGAATGCAGCAATTTTCTACATGACACCCAGGACTGGCAACTGGCTCTCCGTGGGCCATGGATTAACTGAAAAGCGGGGTCACGTTTCTCCCTAATAAGTTAAGAGTGATGTACGACTGCAGTAGGGACACGGGTAATATTTGCAGAAATGATTGTAGAACACAGACAGCACATTTGCAGAAGATGTCTGTTGTGAACAGTGGTTATTTTGTGCAAAAAACACCCGAGTCTGGCGTGTTCGAAATAAACTGCAGAACACATGGATTTCCTTTTGAAAATGTCTAAACTAATTTTTTAAGCTACGTAGCAAATTTGTATGCTCCATAATCAAGCCCAGCACCACGCTTGGTAGAGTCTTGTAGATTCTGATTTAGAGGTCTGGGCACGGCTTCCCGTGGCACTGCCCGGGGTTATCACAAAGCTCACCCAGGCCTGGTCAGTTACGAAGCAGGCTGAGCTCCCGCATGGGCGTCTTTGCATACTTACCCCTCGATCACAGACCCGCCTCTGGTGCTTGTCTCCTCAGTGTTACCCCAGGCCTCAATATACCTCTGACAAGCAGCCACTGGCTGAGATGCAGACAACGCCGCGTGCCCCATGAGGCCTCCCTAATCTAACGCCGCGGGCCCCATGAGGCCTCCCTGATCTAACGCCGCGGGCCCCATGAGGCCTCCCTGATCTAACGCCGTGGGCCCCATGAGGCCTCCCTGATCTAACGCCGCGGGCCCCATGAGGCTGTTAGGTTGTTTACTTAGAGCTCCTGCATCAGACTTGCCTGCTCCCACCACGCGCCCCTCCCTTTCTGCGCGCGGCAGTCTCCAGCTGGAATGTTGACAGCTGGACGTTCTAGGGTTACAGTTGACAGTTGGTTGGGTGGCCATATGTGAGTTACGCATCCAGCCTCCGGTTGAGTGTGTCGTCCTTTGATGGAATAAACTTCATGAAAAGATAATAATCGTAAGCCTCATCTTTACAATTTGGCGACGAGGATGGGATGGACGACGCACAGACGGACCCATAAGGTGATGAACTGAACTGAATTGAAAGAAAGTGATT
Source organism: Triturus cristatus (assembly GCF_964204655.1). Lineage (NCBI taxonomy): Eukaryota > Metazoa > Chordata > Amphibia > Caudata > Salamandridae > Triturus > Triturus cristatus. The sequence goes on along the minus strand of NC_140594.1, from coordinate 121,943,450 downwards.
TAAAAGGAATATTAAACACAAGAAGTAACGGAAGTTGAAGAGGCGTAGCGGATATATGAAAATAAAAGTGAGACTTAATTGAATATAAATTTACGAAGGACTAAGAAAATCCCTGAAACTGTAAAGGAATTTTACTAACGCTAGTAAGGACTTTGTGCAAAGCGAAAATTTTTACGAAGTGAATGCCGATATGGTATGTTCATTAAAGCCAGTATTTATGAGCAAGTAACTGAGCAAAGAACAACCGTTCAGGCAGAGCAGGAAAGAAAATTCGCAACCTGGTGAGAATTAAAGTAAAACAAACCTGTGAGGAACTACGAGGAATCGGAAGGAATACTATAAGGCTCTCCCTGGTTACGCAGTCAAATTAATTCCTCTGAGGTCCTTCAAGCGCAGAATATATTGATATAAAATTTTACGGAAGATGAGTAAAAGTTTAATGAAGACAAGGAACTGTGAAAAGAAATAACGCGAGTAAGAGTACTTGAGTAGAGTACAAAAGGTTACGATAAGAGGGCTGGCACAACGTGAACGATATAAGAATGAGAACATTAGAATGAGGTATGCGCATCGGAAAATATATGAGGGAGCTGAAAGAAAAGAAAAATAGAGGCATTTTTGCGCAAAAGAGAAGCAGAATTCAATAAGACAACTGGAACGGAAAAAAAAAAGGTGAATAACGAGTGAGGTAAGACTTAGAAAATTTTACTGCTGTACTCACTCAAAGCTGTGCTGCGTTCCAAATCACAGTGGAACCAATTTTGGAAATCAGAGTGGACGGTGAAAATCGCCTCAGAAGCGGGCGTTCAACATAGAACGTTGGCGTTTGCTGGCGTGTGCATGGGGACTAGACAGGAAGTAAGTTAGTAGTCTAGCTCCAGCGCATAGTCACGCACAGGAAGTCAGCGTGCCGCCATTTTAATGAGGAAGTAAGTGAAAAATACAACGCAAATTCTTATAAGTTCTATTGGAGCTGTGAACTACAAGGAATTCAACCAGCGCGACCCATGCGCATGAAGCATAAATAGGAAGGTGATTCTTACGAATCGGCAGGTGAGAATAATTTGGAAAAAAAAATATAGAGAAATTAAGAGAGAGAGTACAGAGATATCAGAAATAAGAGACATTAATAAATTTAAGCATGGCAACAGGCAACATGTATAACCTACAGCCACCAGAAGCATTTTTGAAGGGAACAGATGTACCAAGTGTAAAATGGGAAAATTGGAAAGAATACTTTTGCAATTATATTTCGACATTTGATAAGGAGGATGAGCCTCTCAAACAGGAAGAAAAGAAAAAAAAATTGTTACATTGTTTGGGTGCAGGAGGTTTGACAGTGTATAATAATATAACTAAGAAAGTAAGAGCAGGAGGTGAGAGAAAAGTATATGATGAGGCAATAGAGGACTTAGATGCATACTACAAACCCACAGTATGTGTAGCAGTACACAGGTATAAGTTCTACAGAAGGAAACAAGGAAAAGAGGAGTGCATCGACGATTACGTGTCGGCATTAAAGAACTTGGCACTTTCGTGCAAGTTTGAAAATATGCATGACGATTTAATTAGAGACCAGATTGTGATGTGTGCCGCAAATTCAAACATACAAGATGCTTTATGGGCCAAAGGGGAAAAACCCTTACAACAGGTCATTGAAATTGTAAAGAAAGCGGAGTTGACAGGTAGATGCGCAAAGGAAGTCATCAAAGAGGGAAAAAGTAAAACTGAGGATGCAAATGTAGTGGCAAAAATAAGTGGGTATAAAAAAAGTACCAGGTATAGAGAGAAGGACACAACAAAATTCAAAGAGAATGCTAGTTCATACGAGCAATTGAAGTGTTACAGGTGTGGCAGCAGTAAGCATTTGGCTAATGACTGGGAATGCCCAGCGAGGAACAACAGGTGCACCCAATGTGGGATCATTGGCCATTTTCAGAAGGCATGCAAGAGGAAGATGAAAGAAAAGGTAAAATATATAGAGGATGAGGAAGAAGAAGAATTAGAGAATGACTCATCTGACCATTCGGAGTATAACTTATGTGTAATGTGTGTAACTGAGACAACGGATAAAGAGAATGACGAGAAGAGGAGGAAAAATAAACCTATGTGCGTGGTGGAAATGGAAGGAGTGCTTATTGATATAGCAGCTGATTCGGGTTCACCATGCACCATTGTCAACCGTGTAGTTTGGAAGGAGAAATTTTGGAGTAAGGTAGGAAGACAATTGGAAAAACCTGACATTTCACTAAAAACATTCACAGGAGAACCGATAGAACTAGTGGGTTACAAAAAAATAAAATTTGAATTTAAGGGAAGAAAAACCTACAGCAAGATGTACGTTGCTGTCAAAGGTCCATCGGTACTTGGTTGGAAGGACCAGGGAAAACTTGGTATAACTCTAAATCCAAACAGAGTGGAACAGGTCCAGGTTACACAAAATGAGGTAGAGAAAGATGAACTATGTGTGGCAAACATCAAAGAAGAGTTCCTGGGCATTAAAGAAGTAGTGAGGAACAAAGAGAACGGAAGTGATGGAAGCTTAAAAGAAATGAGGGAGCGTATTGTGGAAGAATGGTCCAAAAAAGAAATCTCTGAGAGATGAGTTGCGGACTTTCGGCGAAATGTGGAGTGAACTGCCCATAGAAAAAAAACTGGTTTTAAGACAAGGGAAGTGTATACCTACAACCACTATAAGAGAGAATCTTATTGAACTATACTGTGAGGGACATTTGGACATAAATAAAACGAAACAAAGGAGGCCTTGGTACGAGATAAAAATCGTAAGAAGAATGAGAAACTGCATGCAATGTGAGAAATCTGACAAATCACTAACAAGCAGGAGACTTCCTCTCCTACCCCTGAAGTGTCCGGACTTGGCATGGAAGAGGGTGGGCATTGGCTTCCGAGCACAAACTAATGGAGTAAAAAAAAAAAAAAAAATGGATATAGAGAAGATAGTGAGAATATCGAAACCACTGGGAGTATGAGAAAACAAAGAGACATATCTGAACATGAAAAGGAGAAAATGGATGTGGTCCGCAGGGGACACGACAAACAGGACTGGATACAACTTGAATCATCGGATTCGGAGGAAGAAGGTGTTTACGTGAAACAACAAAATCGGAGTCAAAATGGAGGGAGAAGTTTTAGACAAAGGTTATCGAAACCATAGGAGTCAACACCGAACTGAGTACAAGCGAATCTGAAGCATCCATTGGTAATGGTATTGACACAGGATTTTAGTTGGAACTGTAGGCTCCTTAGCCTGGCGGAGTAAAATTATATTCTGTTACCAGTGCCACAAGTGGTACCTTGGAGGCTAGTTATAGTAAATACATAAACCAAGAACTGGGGCCGGATAAAGACATTTTGTAATAGTCTGCCTTCACTAATAGTGTTGGGCGCAGCGGGGTTTAACCTGGCTAGTACAAGAATTTTATTGCAAACAGTTGTAATGCATTCCACTGTTGTTTGTGTTTACCTTTTCCTCAGTTCTTATCTTCCAAAGAGAAGGAGATGTGTTAGGTTGTTTACTTAGAGCTCCTGCATCAGACTTGCCTGCTCCCACCACGCGCCCCTCCCTTTCTGCGCGCGGCAGTCTCCAGCTGGAATGTTGACAGCTGGACGTTCTAGGGTTACAGTTGACAGTTGGTTGGGTGGCCATATGTGAGTTACGCATCCAGCCTCCGGTTGAGTGTGTCGTCCTTTGATGGAATAAACTTCATGAAAAGATAATAATCGTAAGCCTCATCTTTACAGAGGCCTCCCTGATCTAACGCCGCGGGCCCCATGAGGCCTCCCTGATCTAACGCCGCGGGCCCCATGAGGCCTCCCGAGGCCTCCCTAATCTAACGCCGCGGGACCCATGAGGCCTCCCTAATCTAACGCCGCGGGACCCATGAGGCCTCCCTAATCTAACGCCGCGGGCCCCATGAGGCCTCCCTAAACTAACGCCGCGATGCCCATGAGGCCTCCCTAATCTAACGCCGCGGGACCCATGAGGCCTCCCTAAACTAACGCCGCGAGGCCCATGAGGCCTCCCTGATCTAACGCCGCGAGGCCCATGAGGCCTCCCTAATCTAATGTCGCGGGCCCCATGAGGCTCCCTAATCTAACGCCGCGGGACCCATGAGGCCTCCCTAATCTAACGCCGCGGGACCCATGAGGCCTCCCTGATCTAATGCCGCGGGCCCCATGAGGCCTCCCTAATCTAATGCTTCCCATGATCCCGTTCCATTTCCTGTGCCCGGTGGACACCACTTGCTTCCCATCACCTCCCAGTGTAATTTAACTCTTCGGGGAAGGGGCGGTGATTCAGTATTGTGCACTTGTAGCCTGCACGTGCAGAGTGCTGCCAGGACATTCGACTCTCTGCTGGAGCATTAGTTAGGAGGCTGAGAACCCGACTTTGCAAGGGCACCTCCTGGCTACTTCCTAGTTCATCCCTGTGCCTTCACTTTCTGTTCTGTCTGTAAGTACGACTGCAGTAGGGACGCGGGTAATATTTGCAGAAATGATTGTAGAACACAGACAGCACATTTATGCAGAAGATGTCTGTTGTGAACAGTGTTTATTTTGTGCAAAAAACACCCGAGTCTGGCGTGTTCGAATTAAACTGCAGAACACATGGATTTCCTTTTGAATATGTCTAAACTGTTTTTTTTTAAGCTACGTAGCAAATTTGTATGCCCCATAATCAAGCCCAGCACCACGCTTGGCAGAGACTTGTAGATTCTGATTTAGAGGTCTGGGCACGGCTTCCCGTGGCACTGCCCGGGGTTATCACAAAGCTCACCCAGGCCTGGGCAGTTACGAAGCAGGCTGAGCTTACGCATGGGCGTCTTTGCATACTTACCCCTCGATCACAGACCCGCCTCTGGTGCTTGTCTCCTCAGTGTTACCCCAGGCCTCAATATACCTCTGACAAGCAGCCACTGGCTGAGATGCAGACAACGCCGCGTGCCCCATGAGGCCTCCCTAATCTAACGCCGCGGGCCCATGAGGCCTCCCTAATCTAACGCCGCGGGCCCCATGAGGCCTCCCTGATCTAACGCCGCGGGACCCATGTGGCCTCCCTGATCTAACGCCGCGGGCCCCATGAGGCCTCCCTAATCTAACGCCGCGGGACCCATGAGGCCTCCCTGATCTAACGCCGCGGGACCCATGAGGCCTCCCTGATCTAACGCCTCGGGCCCCATGAGGCCTCCCTGATCTAACGCCGCGGGCCCCATGAGGCCTCGATGATCTAACGCCGCGGGACCCATGAGGCCTCCCTGATCTAACGCCGCGGGGCCCCATGAGGCCTCCCTGATCTAACGCCGCGGGCCCCATGAGGCCTCCCTGATCTAACGCCGCGGGCCCCATGAGGCCTCCCTGATCTAAAGCCGCGGGCCCCATGAGGCCTCCCTAATCTAACGCCGCGGGCCCCATGAGGCCTCCCTAATCTAATGCCGCGGGCCCCATGAGGCCTCCCTAATCTAACGCCGCGGGCCCCATGAGGCCTCCCTAATCTAATGCCGCGGGCCCCATGAGGCCTCCCTAATCTAACGCCGCAAGACCCATGAGGCCTCCCTAATCTAATGCTTCCCATGATCCCGTTCCATTTCCTGTGCCCGGTGGACACCACTTGCTTCCCATCACCTCCCAGTGTAATTTAACTCTTCGGGGAAAGGGCGGTGATTCAGTATTGTGCACTTGTAGCCTGCACGTGCAGAGTGCTGCCAGGACATTCGACTCTCTGCTGGAGCATTAGTTAGGAGGCTGAGAACCCGACTTTGCAAGGGCACCTCCTGGCTACTTCCTACTTCATCCCTGTGCCTTCACTTTCTGTTCTGTCTGTAAGTACGACTGCAGTGTGGTGATTGGGCCCTCAGGCCCGCATGCAGATGAATGAGGGACGCAGACACAGGATCGCTGGTACTGTAAACTGGCCACGAGCACGTGCGCTCGGCCCCTTCTTTTGTCAGGGTCACCTGACTGGTGACGCCTGTGGTGGGTGGGTGTTCAGTGTGGGTTACAGGCACAATGGAACACTAAACTGTATTCAGCCGGATACTACATCCCTCCCAAACTTTAATGAAAGTTCAACCAAAATGAAGTCCGAACCTGTGGGAGTAAACACAAGTTACAAATAAAACATACATTGGTGATCAGGACTTCCACGTAGTCTTTTTGCTGATGGTCAACTGCCGGCGAGGGTGTTCTGACAGCCGGGACCACTCTGTCTCCTTGGCACGATGTCCAAGTGCTCTACGGATGTGCTCTTTTGGACTTACACCGTGGAAGTGCGCTTCACAGTCTCTTTCCTTTACCGCCGTCGGTGGAAGTGTGGGTGGAATGATGGTGGACCATCGTTATTCAACTTTCGCTGTATGCCCTGGTTGAGGTGTTTCCTCCGACTAGTAGTTGTCTTCTTACAGGACTCACCGTTGCAGGATATCCCTCTCACGGATACCCCTCTCTCGTGGGTGTCCCCTCTCACTGGACGACCCGGATGCCCTTTGTTGCCAGGTTTCCACTGGACCGGTGGACCGCCGCCTTGTGGCTCCACTCGCGTTGGGGGAGTCGCTACGGGTCCTCTTTCCGTGTCCGAAGTTCCGCCTGAAAGGGTGCTGTTGGCACTTGGTCCTTCGCGCTCTGCCTTTGTTCTCCCAGGAGCTTCAGAGCCAGCTTCAACGGTCCATCTCTCGTATTGGGGAACCGCTGCCACCGGTGTCCCTGAGGCCTCTGCCCCTTGGATGTCCACGGTCCTGTTTCCGTGACGTCCCAGAGGTGGTTGTTACCAACGGACCGGCCTGCTCGCCTCTGTCGTCCCCGGGTGACCTTCGGGTTTGCGCATCGACATATACTCCCAGTGGTGCTGATGTTGTTCCCAGGTACTGGGTCCGGCTGTCGGTACTCCTTCTGGTGTGTGTGTTGATCTGTCACGCACACCTATGTGCTCTTCTCCTTTCCTCTTCGGGTGTTCTCCTTCCGGTGTGTGTGTTGATCTGTCACGCACACCTATGTGCTCTTCTCCTTTCCTCTTCGGGTGTTCTCCTTCTCCTTCCATTGCGACGTGATCCAGTCTTCCTGCCTTATTGCTCGTCCTTACCAGGCTTCTTCGTGTAGCGTGCACTCTACGCGTTTCCCTCTGGTCTTGTCCCGCCACTAGGACACTGTCTTCCTTTCACTCTGTGACTGGACCGATCATCGCGACCTTCTGTCTCGTAGTTGCTTCTGATGTTGCTTCTGATGTCGAGTGATGTTACTGGATCTCTTTTCCTACTCCTCCTGGTCCTCTTTGTGAACCTCTCATGGGGTCCTCTTCACTGACGTCCCTTCGGACTTCCTCTTCTCTCCAGCTCTGACCTTCCTCTTCTCTCCGGCTCTGACCTCTTGGCAGGTCAGTGCGCTCTCCGACCTCTTGTAGGTCTACATCCTCCTTGCGACCATCTCGTGGTCGGCGTCGTCCTCCTTGCGACCATCTTGGTGGTCGGCTTCCTTTGCGCGACCATCTGGGTGGCCTGCAACCTTCGCGCGACCATCTGGGTGGCCGGCAACCTTCACGCGACCATCTGGGTGGCCGGCAACCTTCGCGCGACCATCTGGGTGGCCGGCTTCACGAGGTGCGTCACGTCGTGTGACTCCCTGTGTTTGCTGAATTGTCAAGTGCTGGTGCATGCTTCTCTTCGTACCGTCGCGGTACATCTCCAGAGTCGCGTTGCTCCTTGCGCTGTGTGATTTCTTGATGTGGTGGCTTCTTGGCGCCACTGGGTGTACTTCTTCATCCTTAGCCCGCCAGTGTCGGATACATGCTGCGCGCATCTTCGTCAGTGAGTTCCTCTTCCTAGGCGCTGCTGTGTACCTTCCGCGTCCGGGGTACATCTGCGCTGAGTCCTTTAGTTCGCTCGAGGGTTCCGCTCCACTTGATGCGGCGACAGCACTGTCCTTGCTGGGGTGGATGTGGCTTAACACCATTCTTCTTTCTCCTTGTCTTGCTGTGGGATGTCGCGGCATCCCTGTGACACACTGTCTCTTCTTCCTTGCGCTTCTGTCGCGCTTCTGTCGCGTTCCTGTGCGCCTCCGTCGCGCTCCCGTGCTCTCACCATTGCGCATCAGTCTGCCCTTGCGGTACCTGCCTTGCTGCCTCTTCTCCAGCCTTTCCTTTCTTTTCCTGCAGCTGGTGCAATGCTGCTCTCTGGCCACTAGATGGCAGTGCAGGGTATGCTTTTCCCTTCTCTCAGCAGCAACCTTCTTTGCTGCCAGGACTTTCGGCCATGTTGTCTTCTCTCTCTCCAGGCTTCACTCGGCCGTGGAGGGGAGCTGGAGCAGAACACTGGGAGCTGGACAGGGGCCAGACAGCAGGTAAGTCCCTTTTACACTTGCTTATTTTTGAAGGCAGGAGGGGGGGGGCACAGGCATTTACAGTGTGCTGCATAGGTCAAGGCATTACTCTGTCTGTGTGGAGTTGGGGGACTCTTGTCACTGCGGGTGGGCTCCGCTTTATTTATTCAGCTGCCCTGCGGGCCTTTACTTTTGTTTTCTTCAGTTCGTGCCGGGGAGGGGTGCGTACCGGCTTCCCCCTGCCCCTGATTATTTTCTCTCTGCTCCCGCTCTGCAGCTGTCCCACAGTTATCGCGCTGCACCGGGGAAGGGGATAAGAGCTAGCGCTGTTGCGGAGACATGCCGCCTCCATGCTTGGGCAGTCTCCGATGTTGGGGGATGTCATAGCGGACATCAGCCGGGTCTCGAGCCAGCGCTATTCCCCCTGCTGCGTCTCTTCTCATCGCGCCGCTTTTTACGGGCACTATTTCAGGTTCTGGGTCAGCCTCGCGCGTGTGGTGCCGGCGCTGTTCTCCCCATGCCCCTCCCGCCCGCGGCAGCCTCCTTCAGCTCGCTTGCTGCGCGGGCGGTGGGCGGCGGAGACAGGGTTCGGTGCTCGGCGCTCTTGCTCTCACATCGATCTCGCCTCCTCCCCGCAGCCGGTCTCCTCACTTCGCGGGCTGCGCGGGGAGGGGGTGCAGGTACCTCGCTCTTCTCTGGCCGCGGGGTGAGCACCCGCTGGCTTCCTCGCGCGGCTCCTCACCTTCGGCCGGCGGGCCTCTTCGTCCACGCGGGTGGGCTCCGCGTGGACGCCGCCATTTCATCTCACCGGGGGCGGAACGGGGTGGGCTCCCGCTGTCTTCCGATCCCGCCGGGACACCTCATCTGGTTCTCCGCGGGTGGGCACCGCGTGGTGCGCGCCTCATGTGGGGGTCGCAGCCGATGCGGGTGGGCTCCTCTCGGCGTGCCGTCCTTCAGGGCGCTTCCGGGCACAGCGGCAGGGTCGACGGGGTCGGGGTGGACACCCGACTCCGTGTTGCAGGGTCACGGTGCCGCGGCCGATGCGGGTGGGCTCCGCTCGGCTCGCTCTTCTCCCCCAGGGCTCTTCCACGCAGGGGGGGCAGATTAAATCAGGCCCATGAGGTGTGAGGTGGGCTCTCAGACACCTCGCTTCACGCCGGGGCTCTTCGCACACCCGCAGGTGATCAGGCGTTGTACTCGCCTGTTGGGGGCCTCTCCACAGGCATCTCCTCTCCCTCTTTGAGATTGCCGGGCTGCTGCACGCTAGGGCACAGCCCCCTCGTCGCCAATGTGGTGATTGGGCCCTCAGGCCCGCATGCAGATGAATGAGGGACGCAGACACAGGATCGCTGGTACTGTAAACTGGCCACGAGCACAAGCGCTCGGCCCCTTTTTTTGTCAGGGTCACCTGACTGGTGACGCCTGTGGTGGGTGGGTGTTCAGTGTGGGTTACAGGCACAATGGAACACTAGACTGTATCCAGCCGGATACTACATGCAGTAGGGACGCGGGTAATATTTGCAGAAATGATTGTAGAACACAGACAGCACATTTATGCAGAAGATGTCTGTTGTGAACAGCGTTTATTTTGTGCAAAAAACACCCGAGTCTGGCGTGTTCGAATTAAACTGCAGAACACATGGATTTCCTTTTGAATATGTCTAAACTAATTTTTTTTAAGCTACGTAGCAAATTTGTATGCCCCATAATCAAGCCCAGCACCACGCTTGGCAGAGTCTTGTAGATTCTGATTTAGAGGTCTGGGCACGGCTTCCCGTGGCACTGCCCGGGGTTATCACAAAGCTCACCCAGGCCTGGTCAGTTACGAAGCAGGCTGAGCTCCCGCATGGGCGTCTTTGCATACTTAACCCTCGATCACAGACCAGCCTCTGGTGCTTGTCTCCTCAGTGTTACCCCAGGCCTCAATATACCTCTGACAAGCAGCCACTGGCTGAGATGCAGACAACGCCGCGGGCCCCATGAGGCCTCCCTAATCTAACGCCGCGGGGCCCATGAGGCCTCCCTAATCTAACGCCGCGGGCCCCATGAGGCCTCCCTAATCTAACGCCGCGGGACCCATGAGGCCTCCCTAATCTAATGCCGCGGGCCCCATGAGGCCTCCCTAATCTAACGCCGCGGGACCCATGAGGCCTCCCTAATCTAACGTCGCGGGCCCCATGAGGCCTCCCTAATCTAATGCCGCGGGCCCCATGAGGCCTCCCTAATCTAACGCCGCGGGACCCATGAGGCCTCCCTGATCTAACGCCGCGGGACCCATGAGGCCTCCCTAATCTAATGCCGCAGGCCCCATGAGGCCTCCCTAATCTAACGCCGCGGGCCTCATGAGGCCTCCCTAATCTAACGCCGCGGGCCCCATGAGGCCTCCCTAATCTAACGCCGCGGGACCCATGAGGCCTCCCTGATCTAATGCTGTGGGCCCCATGAGGCCTCCCTAATCTAACGCCGCGGGCCCCATGAGGCCTCCCTAATCTAACGCCGCGGGCCCCATGAGGCCTCCCTAATCTAACGCCGCGGGACCCATGAGGCCTCCCTAATCTAACGCCGTGGGACCCATGAGGCCTCCCTAATCTAACGCCGCGGGCCCCATGAGGCCTCCCTAATCTAATGCCGCGGGCCCCATGAGGCCTCCCTAAACTAACGCCGCGAGCCCCATGAGGCCTCCCTAATCTAACGCCGCGGGCCCCATGAGGCCTCCCTAATCAAATGCTTCCCATGATCCCGTTCCATTTCCTGTGCCCGGTGGACACCACTTGCTTCCCATCACCTCCCAGTGTAATTTAGCTCTTCGGGGAAGGGGCGGTGATTCAGTATTGTGCATTTGTAGCTTACACGTGCAGAGTGCTGCCAGGACATTCGACTCTCTGCTGGAGCATTAGTTAGGAGGCTGAGAACCCGACATTGCAAGGGCACCTCCTGGCTACTTCTTAGTTCATCCCTGTGCCTTCACTTTCCGTTCTGTCTGTAATTCATTTTATTTCATAATTTGCTTTGTTGTTTTTTGCACATCCCTAGCATAGCTTGTTAGTAGCTTCAGAGCACATCTTTGAGATGCTGTAGGGCTCGGGTGACAGCGCAACAATCCGCAGACATGTGCTGAGGTTCACTCTTTCACACGCTTAAGGAAGTAGTTACGCTTGGAGTCGTTCATGTGGAGTAAGTTCATGGACTACGTTCAAAATGGCAGGGCTTGGACACTGCAAGGCCCTTATCGGAACTGCTCATATGTATCTTGATTAGAGCAAGGGGAAGTGGTTATACAGGGGTTGGCCTAACGGCTAGGGCGCTCGACCTCGGAACCGGGTTCGAGTCTCGGCAATGACGCTGAATATCTTGTGATTGTGGGCAAATCACTTAATCTCCTGGTGCCTAACAAAACAAGCATTTGCAATGCAATAGGTCTCGCATTATTAAAGGTTGAGCTATTGGCATTGCTAAATAATTCAACACCAACAGCTCAAACTTTAATAATGCAAGACCTATTGCATTGCAAATGCTTGTTTTATGTTTAAGAAAACAAAGCTAGCGGTATCCCTCTAGGACAGCACCGGATTTAGAATTGACCCGGCTTAATCGTTTCTTGGTCTTCTGGAACGCACGCGTTCCAGGAGGGAAACCTCAGGTGTTCTCAATTAGGAATCACCTATAGCACTATATAAACAGCAAGTTTGAGCGACTTGCTCTGCTGTAACCTGACGGGGGTGACGTCCTTTCCTTAAACAGATGCGGATTCGGGTAGGTTGATAGACTGGGTCCTCTTCATTCGTTTCTTTGGGGGCACCCTTCACAAACCTTTCTGGTTTGTTCTCATGCATGGGGCTCCTTTCATTTATTATTTTTTATAAGTTGTATTCCTACTGAATCCCGCTGCTTACTGGTTTGCTACCATGAGGATAGTATGGAATTGGTTCACTCCACATACACTTTCTGTGTCACCCTCAAGCTAGACATGAAAGATGTAGGCGCTTTACGGGTCCTCCACAAGTTTTTTACTTTACAAAAGGTTTCCTATACGTTTGTACATCATAAAACGGGCCATATGGGGCTATTCTTACCCCCTATATCTTAACTCTTTGCTTACCTATATGTGACTGCTTCATCAGGTATTGCATATTTGAACCTTTCTCTTTCTTTAACTTTTCATTGATATTTAATCTACTCTATGCTTGGCTTCTTACTGATTCAACTTATTACTCAACTTTAGGCATTTGAAAGAGCGATACTATCATTCGTTCCGTTGGATAGAACTCAAACAGGACCAATGCTGGAAGGATAATATTCATCTTAACTACTTAGCGAATAACTTTTATATTTGAAATTGTAATCGAGGTACACACCCCTTTGAAGTGAGTACGCATACCATCCCCTAATATTTTGGTGATATACTGCTGATATATTTAATTTATATACTCAGCTTGTCCCTTATATTTACGCATTCTTTGACTTTTTTCTAGTGACACAAATGGATGCTTCCAGGCATTTAACAATGGAAATACAGAAAAGATATATTAGAAAATACGATGATTAACACAACAAATTCTTTTGGTGGGTATACATTTTACTCCCCTAACCCTTGAACATACCTCTGTTGTTTTTTTCCCTTTTTCCTTTTTTCTGCATTCATCTTTAGATAGATGTCTTTAGTGATTACATGATGAAGGTTACTTAACTGTTAGATTTAACCCTAAGAAAGGCTTACAAGCCATTCTATATGAAGTACAGCGAGGATTTTTTTTAAATGAAACTAAATTTTCAGGTCATGATATTCCTATCATGCTAATAAATCATCATATCCTTTACTGTTTATTATTACAGGCTTCCAGATTAAATTATTAACCATGAATGAAACTATTCCTTTTTTGTAATGTTGTACTGTTAACTTAATGTTGTTATTGATGTGGTGAATAATTAAGAATTGTTGATTACTTCAATGATTTGATATTGGTTGATATCTACAAATAGATGTCCAATTTAACTCTGATGGATACTTGGGCCTTATCAAATTTGGCCCTTCTGTTGTTTGTTTACTGTATTGCTATAACTGTTTGTGCCCTTTGCTCATGTGTGTTATTTATTCTATGTATTTTTATAAAATTTGTTGCAGCCCTGAAGAAGTCCCGAGGTGGACGAAACGCGTCGGCTGCTTTGGCTGTTTTTGGATGTTTTAATGTGTATATGACAATTGAAATAAAGAAGATTGCTTTGAAAAGAAACCTCATGAATATGGACTAATTTACATTATATTGGACATTTTGAGTGGTGCAACTTGTGCTGTTTTCTTTGCTTGTTTTATGTTCCAGCAGTGTAGCGTGTAGAGCCATATCTAGGAGGCAATGAAAAGCCACCCTGTGTGGCTTTTCATGGTCTCGTAGATATGGTCTAAGGCACGGGTACTCATAGTACGGCCCGTGGGCCGCCAGCAGCCCGGCAAGCCTTCCTTGACGGCCCGCCGACCTTGCAGACATCGTACCTGTGTTTTAAAACATTTTTTTTAAAGAGTGTCAGCAAACAGCGCCGCAGCAGTGCAGACTCCGAGACACTCTGCTCTGTGGGGGCCGGGCGATTCCAGCAATAGTCAGAGTTGAGATGCAGGGGCTCTGAGAAGGGGTGAAATACAACAAGGCCTCATTAACAAGTAAATGGTCATGGTCTTTTAAAGACCTGTGAAGAACTCGGGTGTGGGTGTGTGTGTGTGCCCGGGAAGCTGTCTCAGCCCGGGCTGCCACACGCACGGGGTGAGGTGAAAGAGGGTGACATACAGAGGGAGACATACCGAGGGAGACAGACAGAGGTAGACAAACAGAGGGAGACAGACAGAGGGAGGGAGACAGGGGGAGGGAGACTGAGGGAGGGAGACAGAGGGAGACCGAGACAGACAGAGGAGACAGAGAGAGAGCGAGACAGAGGGAGACAGACAGAGGGAGACAGACCCAGGGAGACAGAGGGAGGGAGACAGAGGGACGGAGACAGAGGGAGACAGAGAGGGAGACAGAGGGCGACAGACAGAGGGTGGGAGACAGACAGAGGGAGACTGAGGGAGACAGAGAGAGGGAGACAGAGGGAGGGAGACAGAGGGACGGGATAAAGAGGGAGACAGGGAGAGGGAGACAGACAGAGGGAGACAGACAGAGGGAGGAGGGTGACAGAGGGAGGGAGACAAAGGGAGCGAAACAGATAGAGAGAGAGAGACGGAGGGCGGTAGACAGACAGAGGGAGACAGACGAAGACAGACAGAGGGAGACAGAGGGAGGGAAACAGAGGGAGAGAGAGGGAGGGAGACAGAGGGAGATAGAGTGAGGGAAACAGAGAGAGGGAGATAGAGAGAGAGGGAGACAGACAGAGTGAGTGAGACAGAGGGAGACAGAGAGAAAGAGAGGGAGAGAGGGAGGGAGAGAGAGAGAGATAGATAGAGGGAGGAAGACAGAGAGAGAGAGGGGGGAGACAGCGAGAGGGAGGGAAGGGGAGAGAGAGAGAGAGAGAGAGAGAGAGAGAGAGAGAGAGAGAGAGAGAGAGAGAGAGAGAGAGAGAAAGATGTGTGTATGCCGAGTCTGGTGGCTCAGTGGATGAAGGTGTCTGCTTCAGGGGCCTGTGTTCAACATCATGGTCACAGTTTTTTTATTTTCTCTAGCCCCGCCCCCTCCCCACTGACCCCGCCCCCCACTGACCCCGCCCCCACCGGGGCAGCCCTCAGCCACAAACCACACTGTAAATTTGGCCCCGAGAGAAAGTTTCTGAGTACCCATGGGCTAAGGCAATGCAGCACAAGCCACAGCGATTGGGAGGCGTGCCATGGGTGTTACTGTGGGTGTTCCCACATAACACCCATGGCATTTGACTAATTCCCAGATTTACAAGAATTTGTATACTTGGGCTCAACAAGAAGAAATATTTTTTATTTCTCCTCGTATTTTCCTCTTTCTTTGTATGCTGCATTCTGCAGCACACGTAGAAAGAGGAAAATGCCTCCATGGATTCTTTCTGTTTAGGAAAGTGTCACTTCCTGCACAAAAACAATCCTGTCTGCAATGCAGGCATCCTTCCGCCATGGTGCAAGGGTATCTGTGTCAGAACTGGGCAGATCATTGTGCTCCAGTGCAGGGGCAGAGGACAGAAATGATCCATACCTTGTAGATATGGCACATTTCTGTCCTTTCCCTATGGCACAGGCTATCGCAGCAAGGTCACGTGATGCGCAGCCCTGTGCCACGGGTTTGCAAACATGCCCCGTGATAGTTAAACTAAAGATCAACATGATATTGTAAATCTGACTAGATATGAACCATGTTTCATCATAAAAAATGCTTCAGAAATTATTTAGTGGAGAACGTGCATATTGTGTTCAAATCTGTTGAATTGCACTAATTCTATTATGTGATGAGTTTGCGTATTAAGGAAGTGCCTAAGGGCTAATACACTCTGCTGAACATTAGAACACAGGGGCTCATTTACAAAAGGCCTTGCCTGCTGGAGCGTCACTTTATGATGCTGTGGTGGCTCAGGCCTCTCCCTCATATCTATGAGGCGACGCAAAGCCACCCTGTGTGCCTTTGCATGGCCTCAAAGATATAGCAAAGCGCTGCGCTGCCTTAATCTATGTCAAGGAGGTGTGCCATGGTCGTTGCGGTGGGTTTTCCCAGGCAGCACCCATTGGTTTTGACACATTCACAGATTTACAAGGATCCAGTGATGGGTCCCCCTCTAAGGTGGAGGAGCGTCATCCCACTGCTCTTAGGGCAGTGGAAAAATGAAACATAAAATGACAATAACACTATGGTATTATCATTTTATTTTTCCGTTGTCAGGCAGGTTTACGGAGCGGGGCAGGTCTGGACTGTGTTCACAGCCAGTAGGGGAGGAGTTGTTGCGGGAATTAAGTGTGCATGAGGGTTCAGCCAGCTGTCTTGAGCCGGCCAAACAGTCATGCACACTTTGCTTGCTCTCCACCGGCTGCAGTAAAGCCTGGCTAGAGAACATGCACAAGCTCAGAGTCCCTGTCTGACTGTAAAGAAGGTAGATGAGAGGCAATACACATGGTCAGCAAATTACAGAGTACGCAAAGTAATATTCATTCAACTGTCGTTTGTCGGTTTTTTTGCATGTCTTTATTTTACACATGCTCTTTGTACAGCTGTAGACACTGCCAACGCGTTTCACACTAACAAGGGCTTCTTCAGGGCAAGAAAAGAGTAATGAAATATGTTTGCCAATGGATTGAATCCGGTAGTAACTAATCCACGCAAAACGTCCTTCTTATGGACGTGATCTCCAGAGAAGAGGCCTTATCCCAGTAGAGTACATATGCATCCTCAGTACAGATGTAGTGTATGTGGCCTCCAAGGTGGAGGTGAAACTCATATGGCAAATGTACGTCTCCAGTGTATTCTGTGAATGTACTTTTTCTTATTGGTGTGTGCGATCTAGACCCACGTCTGGCAGTCGCAGCATCTATCTAGATGCGTCACTTTGTAAATATGGCACAACATGGGGCATTTTTTACACCGCTGGTGCATCACAAAAAATGACGACGGCAGTGGCAGTTTCAGTGCTTAAGGGGTTGGCCTGGTGCTTTGTTGTATATATGGGTTCCAAAACCATCTCTCCACTCTCATAAGCATATTCCTCGGCTGTGGTCTTTCCTCTATCCATTAACAATCTTAGTACATTGGTGTCACCCAACACTGCCATGGTGTCATCCTTCTCAGGACTATGTTTGTCAGACAACCCATGCATTGGCAACTAAAGCTGAGCAGCGTCATGATACAGCTCATAGTTTGGAGCACCCAACCCACCTTCCGCCAGAGGGGCATGTGTTTTAGATAGCCGCCCTTTGATGCCCGCACCCCATATCAGTGATATATGCAGGGATCTCAATTACTTCACTTCAGATTCTTGCTCTCTGTCAGTCACCACAGTGCTCTCCACTTGTTGATCTGTGTGAGTTCCTGGTTGCCTTTCAGTTGGAGGGTATTAAGAGAGGGGCATAATTAGTGAGGTGTTTACTTACAGCATTGGTTGACTATAGAAGACGAGCCGAATAGCATGGCTTCTCTGAGTTAATGGATACCTGCCTCTTCTTCTTTAAAGGTAACAATAGTGGAGTCATCATTCTCTTGTTTTTTTCTTCAGTAGCAATCTCTTGCATGGATTTTATTGAGGCTGATACGAATGCCTTTTCTCCCAGCTTTTTATCCATTACTTCACCAGCCTGAGGTATCCAGCCAATAATGGCCGATGCAGATGGATTGGCAGCGGCTTGCTGTTCATTCCACTTTTATTGGATTCGCTGTAAATAGTGTAAAAGATCGAGACATAATTGATCTTGCAGATTTCTTGCCTCGGAAGGTCCAGAATCTTCCTTTTCATGATTAATGAATACCTCATAAGATGAGCAGTTGAATAATAGTCTCCTTGGCATATTGTAAGGAGTTTTCTGTGCACTTTAGAGGTGATTTGGCCAGGGTGGACCATTACTTAAAGCCCTCACAGTCAAAGTGTGCGTAGGCATGTTACTTACTCTCTATTATACACTGAGGGGGGAGCCCCTGGGTCACTTTTGCGCTGCCGTTGTGTCACTTTTTTGTGACGCAGCACCGGAGTCAAATATGTGTCTTGTTGCGCCCTATTTACAAAGTGACACGTCTAGGACACCATTGCATCAAATCTTTATGCCTGCCTCATAGCAGGCGTAAGGGGGATGCAGTGCTATATTCATAACCCTCCCCCTGCATAGCTGGAATTGCGTCACGCTTCCGGCGTAATTCCAGCAATGCGTCACTTTTGCGCAGACAGATATGTCAGTAATACTGACGTATCTGTCATTCCTTGTGACATGATGCATCATACAGTAAATATGACACTTCCATTATGTCGCAAGGAAGGCGCACTGAGAAGTGACGCATCTCTGTTTTCACACAGCAACACGTCACTTCTTATAATTAAGGCCCTATGTTAATTCGGTCTAAAGGGGTGAGAGAACTTTTTGTGAGTTTACATGGCGCAAGAGCCTGCTCCATATTTACGAGGCAGCACTAAGCCACTTTCTTTGGCTTACCGCTGCCTTGTAAATCTTGTTCCCTTTCACGTCATTTTCTGCATTAAAGGGGTGTGCAATGGGTGTTGCTGGTGGCATTCCCAGCAACATCCATGGCTTTCTGACACTGCTCATGGTGCAAAGGTGTCTGCGTTGGAGCACGCAGCCCCTTATGCGCCGGCGCAGGAGTAAAGCACAGGAATACGCTGTATCTGATAGATATGGAGCATTCCAGCCCTTTTTTTGCTGTAGGGCAGCGCCGCAGGAAGGCCTGTGGCACTGCCCTACGGCAAAACTTCATAAATGAGACATATGTAGTAATGTGGAGGATATTGAACGGTTCTGATGCTTTTCCAACAGCGACATCTAGTGACAGTGTGCGGTACTGCACCCGTCTGCTTCTTCATTGACATGGACACCTAGTAGCAAGGTGCAGTGCTGCACAATTGTCGCACTTGGTCTACAGGGACATCTCGTGACAGTGTACGTCACAGCATACTTGTGCTGCTTCAACTACAGGTACGCCTAGGGATAGGGTGCAATGCTGCACCCTTGTGGTGTGTGCTCTTCAGGGACATCTGGTGACAGGGTGTGGTACTGCACACTTATATTGCTTGCTCTATAGGGATATCTAGTAACAGGGTCTAGTACTGCACACTTGTGGTGCTTGCTCTGTTGGGACATCTTGTGACAGGTTGCAGGACTGCACACTTGTGGCATGTGCTCTACAGAGATATCTAGTGACAAGGTTGGTATTTCACCCTTGTGCCAGAGACGCCATAGGGTTACTAGCTGCAGTAATGTACCCGGCTGCTGCCTCATGGATGCGGACAACCAGGCCTTGCTCATATGAGTGCACTCCATTAGGACACCGTTTGTAGAAGCATGCACTTATCATCTCAGCACCTCGACGTAACAGAGACAGGAGAAGTGTGCACAAGTGCATTAACCTTCCTACACTTCACACATTTGGGGATGTCTTTACTAGAACTGACGCATCAGAACCGATATATCAGATTTCTTGCGCCTGCCACAAATGCTCTAACGACACCATGGATGCGCTGTAGTTCCAATATAGGGCTTCATGTCGCAAGGATTCACAGATGCATCAGAATTTCTGAAGCATCTGTTGGCGCTAAAGTGATGCATTGCTGGAGCTGGTCATAAGACTGACGCAACTCCAGGAATGCATCAAAGACAGAAGCGAGTTCCATGTTAAATGCCCTGCATCAATTCTTATGCCTCGTTTGAGAAGATGTAGGGATTTTGAATCAGTCAAGTCGTATAGTGGCACATTGAAAAGTTGTTAATTTCACTGCTTGAGATCTAAGTGGCTTTTAACATGGGAACGCCTACCCTGCATACATTATACTTGGTGCAGGTATAATATGACGCAGGCCTGTACAAACTGATGTATTGGGCCCAATGCGTCAATTTGTAAATATGGAGCAGTGTGGAGCACTGATTGTGCCGGGGCTGGATCAAAAATAATGATGCTGTGGCAGCACTAACTCTTTGTAAATATGCCCCTTGCTCTGTGGTTGGAGACCTCCATACATAGAGGAAACAGCATGTGCTTCCATGCAACTTAGGCCACATTTATCATCCTTTGATGCAGAAAAATGCAGCAAGACAACTTGCTTTGCTGCACTGCGTCATGGAGAGATGACAGGAATGCGCCATATTTACTAACATATTCTGAATTCTGCGCTGGTACACTATGTGCTGCCTAGCACCAATGCCGGTGCCCTTGCAAGGGTGAACGTGAGCCAGTGTTACAGGTAGGATTGTTTTTGTGCAGGATTGGACACCTTCCTGCACACAAAAATCATTAAATGTTTTCCTCTTTCTAAGTGTGCTGCAGAATGCAGCATACTCAGAAAGTTTAAAGAACAAGGAGAAATAACGATTTTTCTTCTTGATGCGCCTCTATCAGGAAGGCATACAATTGTGATGCATTCCTAGGTTTACTACTCTCTGTAGATCTGGGACTGTGCCAAAAACATGGGTGGATACATGGAAAAACACACTCTCTATGCATGTAATACCTTCCCGGAACACTGTAACGCAAGACAGAGACGTAGACTGCCCTGGATTACTCCAGATTTACCAAGCCGGGCAGGGCCACTCACCATGGCATTACATGGCTGGGTACATCTGAGTTAAGGATTGCGTTGCCCTTACGTCACCCTTGCGTCACCCTGCATGACGCAACAACAATGAAATTCATTGGTAAATCTTGGCCCTTGTGTAAATATAAATGTTAGTAGCGCTCACCTTGCAAGGGTGAAAGGCTGAGGCGGCGCCTTGATGCAGACTTCTCTAGGCACAGGAGGGAAGGAACACAAACCTTCATTTTGTTCCATGTAAAAGAGAAGCACTGGACCTCAAATGTTATACCTCCATCTTTGTACATATTTCTATATGTATCAGACGTGCAAAAAGTGACTAAATCGTAGCTTTTCTCCTGCAGCAGTTCTCAGTGCAGTAATAAATAACCATTGACAAAATCACCAGAGTTCCACCTGCAGCATCTGGATGGGAATTCCTCGAAGGTTTACTGCTTCAGGACGCTCATTTGTTTGCAAATGTTATTTTATATTTAATTTGTTTATTCATGGTCAATAAAAATAACCATACAAACAATATCTACTTATTGTCAAGCTTAAAATCATTAGTCAATATGTTTACAGTGGATCCACAGGCATTAAAACATATAAATAAGTCTCTGCGAGGGACTCAGGCATATTTACTGGGAAACATCCTTTACCCCGCATGCATTACTGCTCTTTGATTGCGCACTGTGGAGGATATTTATGAGAGCTTTCCGTCATGCTTCCACGAAACAACGTGGTACATGCATCACGCAAGCCTCAAAGCCAGATTTATGAAGCCATACAAACCCACTTTGCATGATTTTTAGTAGGTTAAAAGATCTGGAAAGAGGCAATGCAGCGCAATGCAGGAGAAATGCCCACGCTTTACCCATTGAATGCCTCCCTGCTACAAGGTAACGTAAGGCAGCGAAATGCACTGCCTTGTATTACCTTAGATTTACTAAACCATGCAGAGCCATGCAAGGTGGCTTTCTGTGGCTTATGTATCCCAGATAAGGCTTTGCGCTGCCTTGGGTGATACAAGGGCTATGCAAGGCCATGGTAAATCTGGCCCATGGTATCTGCCAGGCGGTGCCAATTTATGTTTTACCCAAATCCTGGGCAACAAAGAACTAAGTGGAACACAATATAGCACAAAAAAACCTAACACCTCCCATGACTGCACAAAAAATTCTCTGAGGTATTTGTCTCTTTCTTTGTGTGCTGAAGAATGCAGCACACATAGAAAGAGGAAAAAACGAGGAGAAATAAAGATATTTCTCCTTGTTACTCCTCCTGGGGAGGCGTAGCATTTTGGCACATTCCCAGGTCTACCAATAATGGTAAATTTGGGAATGTGTCAATATCCATTGGTGGATGTGTGGGAGCACCCATGCTCCACCCCTGGAACGTCTCTGTGTGGCAGAGTACCGCAGCACAGCAATTTGTGCAGCGTTGCGTTGTAGGAAAGTAGGATCTGCTTTCATGGTGACCCCCACTTTTTGCTGGTGTCATTCTGTTTTCTGACTAGTCGGACTGGGATCCTGCTAATCAGGACCATAGTCTCTGTGTTTCCTCCCTGAATTGGACCATGGTGAGTACTTAGGTACTTGCCACACTGGCTACTGGTGTACCCTTCTACCATTGTAAGTCCCTAGTATATGGTGCTAAGGTACCCAGGGCATAGGTACCTTAGGGGCCCCGATGGGCTGAAGCATGTATTATGCCACCCATGGGGGACCACACAAATTGTGATTACGGCCTGCCATTCCAGCCTGTGTATGCTGGTGCTAGCACAACTAACAACATATACGTTTTCGGATGTCTGAGGTCACTACACTTAAAACCTATAAGTGGGCTTTCCTGTTTTCAGTTTCTGTTTTTGGTAAATTTCTGGTGGGGTTTTTTCAATATTTTCAACTGATTTCAATACCTTAAAAAAACCAGCGGTTATCAGTGGTTACACATTTTCGGGCCATTAAGAACAACAGAAACAGTGTTTTTCCGGTGTTTATGGAACCTTTTACTTTTATTATTGCTTGATTTCTGCACTGATAGCCAATGGTATATAGACAGTGTACGTACAGTGTATATGAGGTCCAAATACATTTATGCAAATCAAACTTATTGTAGTACACCATACAATACTTCTTCAGTGACTCTTTCCTTCCCATGTAAACTTTTTTCTGTGAAAAGGCCCTATCAACATTGTCACTTGAGATGGGCAACCGCAAAACAGCCAGTACACAATTTGCTAACTGTGCCACTGACATAGCTTTCCATGCCAATAGTGGTGCACTTGAAGATTGCGATCTCTGGGCAGGTTCGGGAACATTTGTGTTGAACTGGGTGCATACGCCCTCTATTATTGAAAAGGTCAAAAATGAAGCAACACTTTTGAAACTACAGAGAAACCCCCCCACAGTGAGGTTTCATTAACTTAAAATGCCATGGTTGGTGAAGGGGCACTTCTATGCATCATTGCAAGCCATTTCTCATACATTGTAAAATGAAGGTTCTTGAATTGGTTGTCAACATCGGTTAGCTTACCAAGTGGCAAGCACTCTAACATGGAACATGTTGCAGTGCCAAAGTCACTAATGATGTCGCCCAGCCTACTCTCAAGGAGATGTTTCACATCTACACCCGTTATGCTGAACACTTGGCAGACAAGGGTGTTTTCAGAGTCTAGTTGTTATATCATGCCCACTACAGCAGTTATGTTTTCCTGTAAAAATCTAAGAATGCCGTAGAGTGTACTTTTTTTCACATCACTATCAATATGCGACCATAAATCCTCACAGTTCTTGCCTTTGGCATCATCAATTCTGTAAACGGTTGCCACATGGATAATATAGCATTCACAGCCCCTTGGACTGAGAACCATCGGCTAAGTGACACGGTTGGGATGACTCTTTCTTTGATGCCACACAAAGCGAGAAATATTTGCATTTTAGTTCCAGCGCATAACAAAACAGTGCACCAGAATGGACTAAAAGTCAATAGCATTCTTTATTAACTCTGAAGATTGTAAAGATGCTTTCAGCATACTATCTAACAAGTGGCAAGGATCTTTTACAGGGAAGCACTTCAGCTCAGGTATTGATTTTGACAGGTCATCACACAACTTTTTCATATACGTAGCAGAATCATTACAAATACAAACAATATCACTCCACTCTTTGTTGAACTTGGAGGCAGTAGCATTCCAAATGACATTATGTTCCTTGAGGGATATTCTCAAGAACGTGTGATAACTACCGTAAAAGTAGCTTAACGCAACTCTTCACATCGCAGTCTTTCGCGGGAAAATAACACCGTGGTAACGCAGCATTCCCAAGCCGGTGGCACCATGCAATAGGTTCACGATAACGCGTCAAAAGTCCACAAAAAAGTCAACGCAACGCTGCACAAATGCGAAACACAAACGCAAAGAAAGCTGCGATGATGCCAAGCGCGATACAAAAATCAGCGAAAACCAGCCACAGGCCTGCAATTCCGACGCGTCATGCGGGAAAATGCACTATAAAAGCAACAAAACAAAACACCAAAATCAAATCAAACTGTGTAGGACCATGGATGCACCCGGACCGAGTGCAGAGGACAACCCAAACCCCACAAGCCCCACAGAGGACCAGCCAGGAACCCCGTGCTCGGGGACGGGCAAGGAGAAGAGGAAGAGGAAACGGGGTTCAGTCTGCAGGAAGATCGTCACGGGGGTGATAGAACACTACCAACAACTGTTCGTCACCTCCACTGCCGCATTGGCGACAGAAACGGAGTATCGAGGTCAATGGAGGAGGTCAAGAGGCGCTGACATGAAGTGCACAGCCAAACCAAGGAGAAACTCGCTGCCAACAGGAAGGCAGCAAAGGCAACTGGAGGTGGGCCTCCTGTGCTACAGGAGGAGCTGAATGAGCTGGAGGAAATGGTGGCCACAGTCATCAGTGCGCAGATGGTGCAAGGAGTTGGGGGTCTGGACACAGCTCGATATGACCTGGCCCAACAGCAACAGGGTGAGTACTGACCAGGGCCTGGGGGGACTGAGGGAGATGGGCACAATGGCATACATGCACAATCATGCGCAGCACACTGCACACCCACAATGATCGTGGAACATGTCCCTGACACCTTTGGCACACTGCAGCACACATAGAAACCCCAAGTAGGCCCCCGTCCACAATGTGCACAAATGGGCCCCCCTCCATATCACCAATGCCACAACCCAAGGTAAACGGCGTTTACTTAGCAGGCGTTATTTCGCATGCCGTTACTACGCGGACGTTAGTACGCACGCGTTGTTACATAGAAAACCTTTACTACGCAAGTCGGAACAGCGACTTGCGTTAGGGGGGAAGGTGTTGGATTTAAAATCCAACACCTTCCCTAGTGTCCGCATAGACTGGAGTTGGAATAGTAAATTATACTATTCCAACATCCAGCACCCCCTACTGTAATTCGTTGTTCCGAATTGCGTAGAAAAGGAATGCGAACTAAAAACGCGGTCGTACTAACGACCGCGTAGTAATGGCATGCGTACTAAACGCATGCGAAGTAACGTCATATATTCCAACTCACCCATGCACATATGCTGAATCCAGTAAAGCAGCGGCTCTGTGAGCCACACGGACTATGCAAGTGACACTGCATGACAGATAGCATGGCTGCAGTCACCATACATGACATGGTGCACGAGACGACTTTGAGGTGGCTGAGTGTGGACCACATCCGTAAAGGAGCAGGTCACACTCTGACACATCCACTTGTACCTACAACCCATAAAGTCAAAAACACATCTGCAGACAAACAATGCACAAGAGTACAAAATATGTCCAAGAGCACAGATAACCCAAGTCGCAAACATCACAGCACCCGAAAAGCACACAAATCAAAGGCACACCCACTCAAAGGGATAAGGGGATGCCAAATCAGAGCCGCAGGGCCGACTCACCAACAATGCAGCACACACACACATAGCAATCACAGCACATCAACATTGACGACAATGTGGTACCAAGTGCAACACTTACACCACAGGACAGAGGACACAACTGGTGCAGCTCGTGCGTAGAAACTGGCCAATCACATCTAGCATTGCATGACACTGTGAGATGATAATGTGCGAGTACAACCTCACATCTGTCATTTAGTGGAAATGTACACTGTCTCCCATAAAATAGCCAGCTCCTCCAAAACAGTCATAATGTACATTGTCATGCAGTCTGTATGTAAACATGTACAATGCGTGAACATACATGGAACACACTGTGAACCTGCATCTCCCTGTTACATTGCAGAGGGACAATCAACACCTCCTGCAGAGCAGACCCCACATCTCTACAGTGATGATGAAGAGGACACCCTGCACATTTGCCCAGACACCCTCCAACGGCTCATGGACAGCCTCCGCACCCCATCCCCAGGAGCAGGGCAGCCCAGCTGCCTCGCAGTGAGACCACACCCTGCACAGACCACACAGCAGCGAGCACACACCACCACGGCTGGCACACAGGACCCCCATGAGCAACACATGAAATTCCAACGCCGTTTGTTAGCGTGCCAGGAGGAGTTGGCTGATCAGCTGCGGGTGGGTTTTGACCTCGTGGCAGCCAAACTCGATGCCATACGTGGGTGTCTGAGTCCCATCAGGGACCATGTACAGTCTCTAACGGACACCCCCTGTCCGCACCATGCTCACTGACAATCCTTGGCTGACCTCACTGGGGCCATTACTCGGATACAAGAACTGTCTAGCCAGACAGGCTCCAGCAATGACAACATGGAGTTGGCACAGATGCAGAGGACAATGGAGACCATGGAGCGGAGGCAGGCTGGAAGTAGGGCTGCCACGGCTGAACACTAGCGACATGTAGCAGGGATCTTCCAAGCTTTGCAGATCCTCATCTTGCCATTGCTGCCACAAGGCCTGTGCCCGATATCTGCTGCTGGAACTTCGACACACACATCTCCGCCTCCTTATGTTTGATTGGCACACAGTGATACAGCCCTATCACCTTCGCACCCTGAAGTGTCAGTGGCCCACAGTGATGCTGCCATGACACCAACACACACCCAACACACCGGACAAAGAAGACGTCTCAGAGGAGCAAGATGTGGAGGGAAATGACTGTGTGAGGAAGGAGGTAGTAGCATCCGTACCCGCCACAAGGCCTGTCCCTGCATGGTTCAGCCCTATGCATCATGCCCTGGAACAACACCTCCCACTGTCCCCCGGAACACTCTGCGACATCCACCTGGACCCCGACATGGCCTGACATATCTGCTCTTTTACCAATGACAAAGCAATCCGGCTGTGGACTGAACTCTTCCTCTTCAGATTAACGTGGCATTTCCCCAAGGACTCTGGTTGGCCCACCACTGGGCAACCATGTCATGTGGGCTCGCCGGCTCCAAGACACCCCAGAATGTGAATAAAACATTCCAAATCACACAGATGTGTCATGTCTATGTTCACTCACATGTACAAGTATGGATGAATGTAGGGACATTGATTGGACTAAAAGGTACACCCTGGTAAATGTCATCAATGCGCATGTTTGAGCCAGACCCACATGGCCAATCAGATGAATGTGAAGGTGTGAACTAGCTGTGGCCTCATTGCACATGAACAACAATCTTGCATCGCCCAATGTAGCCCCACATCCATGTATCATATAGGGCTGTGTGTCTATATGTCAGAATTGGTAGCCCGACTGAAGTCCCCCATC
Organism: Triturus cristatus; assembly: GCF_964204655.1. NCBI lineage: Eukaryota > Metazoa > Chordata > Amphibia > Caudata > Salamandridae > Triturus > Triturus cristatus. The sequence goes on along the minus strand of NC_140594.1, from coordinate 121,916,250 downwards.
GCATGTGGCTAAAGAACATCTCTTCGCATGACGTACTCACACACATCAGTGTGGACACAGCCTGTTTTAATGGATCATATTGATCCACATGGCAAGACGTTGGACACCATACTCACATTGCTGAAGACACGTAAGAGCACAGGTCTACCAGCAACTATCACAAACACAATGTCTGGCTCACAGAGGTGGAGCTGGCAATTGGGATTCACCACCTATGTACCAGAGGCAGTCTGTCCCTCCCTGTGTTTACGGACAATGCTCATTGAGGCATGCGATTTGTCATACTAATCAACACTCCTCACAGTTGTACACTGGTGAATTTAAGTAGACTTTATTAGCATGTGCCTGTCAGTAGGGGCAAGTGATGGGCCACAACAGGCAGGCAAATGCTTAAGACACTCACAGGCAGAATGGGAACGTGTTGAGTTGCAAGGAATGGGGTGGAAACAATTAACACATAGCCTTACGATTGGCTACAGTCTCGGTCCACCTTGCCTTGCTGGTCGAGTCATGTGATGTTTGACGTCTGCTCATTGCCCCGTGTCGGGGGACACGACTCACAGCCCATGGAATCTGCATGGAGCTGTACCACCGGACTGCGCGACTGTGTGCTAGACTGACAGTGAGGAGGTGAAAGGGACCAACAAGGTCACATGTTGTGCTACATTCCCATGTGTGCAGTCTCCCTCCAGCAGTATGTCAGATTTTCGAACTTTTCCAGATGTCGCTGTGCAGCTCCGCCCATGGGGCTGCATCACCTTGCACAGGTGTGTGCCAACACGCGTAGGGGCACGCACATGCATTCTGAGTCCGAGTGAATACAGACATGTCCACTGTTGTTCTGGCTCATGGGACCATTCCTCCACGATGCAACACGCTGTTGGGACCTGTGCTCTGGGTGTCACTCAGTTGTGGCTGCAGGAAGGTAGTTACTCGTCCATGAATGCGAGCGCTGCTTCATAGGCAATCAGTTCCAGAAGTCCGTCGTTCTCGAATTCAAGGAACATGAGGGAGAGCCAATCCATTAACTGGTCTGCACAGATGTGCTCCGACCAGACAGTTTCACCAATCCGCAACACAGCCCAATAGGGGAGCGCCTCGATGTGGTCACTGCACACAATGACTTGTGCAATCTCCCATCCACTGCTGCCGGCACAGACACCACATATCAAGGCATCCCATGGCCGGATATCCCGGTTGCACTCCTGTTCGTGGGCCAAAAGGGGGTGCACACACAAGTCATAATCCAGGTCAGCTACTGGTGTGTTGGATAGGCAGACCTCCATGGGCCACTCGAATGTGCATGATGGAACCATGGCTAAACGCATGTGACGTACGCAAGCTGGAATCTCAGACGGTAACTGATTCGCAAAACTGCCATTGGCAGAGCTCCCAACAGATGCAGCATTCGTGCACGGTACAGTTTCACGTGACTGGGGTTGTGCATGTGCCCGGGATGGCCTGCCATTGCGTTTGTTGGTCTCATACCACTGGCACTCCTAAGACCGGCAGCAGTTCTGTGGGCGATATGCCACAGCTCAGAGCAATGAGTCGTATGTGTTTTCAACGTTTGGACGTATGCGTTGTCTTTTGTACCGATGTGTTGGGGGCATGCCATGCAGGTGTAGCTCGAACAGGGACAAGTGTGTGTGGGGTGTGGACATGTTGCTCTTTCATTAGCTCAGTTCATGGTGTGGGAGTTGCCAGAGTCTGGTATGGTATCTAACTCGGGGGTGCCGGGCACATTGGAGACCAAGGTCGGAGGTTCGGATGTCCTTCTGCCTTGTGTATTGAGACAAAGGAGCTTTCATGTCTAATTTTGGTCTGACTACTGCTAGCATTTCTGAAATGTGATGTGGCCTTCATGCTGAAATTGTTGCCAGGCCTTAGTATTGGGTGCACTAACTGCGAGACACACGCAACAGTTGTCATGTATGTGCCAAGGACCCGATTGCCCTTGCGCTCCTTGGTGAGTCTCTCTCTCTCTCTCTCTCTCTCTCTCTCTCTCTCTCTCGCTCTCTGTCCTTTGATGAGTGCCTGACACACCTTCTTATCTGGGATATTGTCTTACAGGCTGTCACTTACAGATTGTCCAGGGATGACCCGCCATGAATCTTCCAAATAGTTGTTTGGTGAGAGATTTGATTGTGATATTGGGTTTTGACTCTCAATGGTGAATGATTGATTCTGCTTTTTCTGTACTTTTATCATGACTTTGGCTGTGCTAAAGTGCCGATAACTCAGCGATAGCTCCTTGAGAATATGCCACCATATTTTCAAAATGTCTGGTGTCATGTTTTCACCACTATCCCAGATGCTTGGTAATAGCACTCTTTTCACATATACTTGTCACTATACCTTACATTGAATGTTTAAAGCCTGAGGTGTTGGCAATTCACCTACTATCAATACTTACTCACTAGAAACTGGGGTCTGATCTATGAAGGGTTTTTACCCATTATCTGTAGGTAAATGTGATGGCAGATATTGGGAAAGATTTGTATGAAACCAGCCATTTCACCTATCAGTGAAAGAAACAAACGCAGCCAAATTGTCAAATATGATTTTGATATTTCCTTATTCTCTACAGTTTATAAAATCATTAAATAAGACCTAAAACATGCTTCTAAACCGAGCATCTTTAGACCAAAGTCCACAAAACTGGAAAAACGCAAAAGGAAGAAGAAATAGGATTTTAGTGGCATCCCTAAACAACAAAACTCAAGCAGAATGATGTTAGCCCAGTCTTTCTTGCTGCTAGCTAGTATAACAAAGTTACATTGAATTGGCCCCTTCAGGAAGAAAAGAAATGACTCTTTCACTCTCCCTTTACTTTCTTTGAATGACATTTAGTTTGTGGTTCTGAATTGTTTTTTCAGTGTTTATATGTTTACACTGGTGGACGCTATTTCCCTTTCGGTGGGGTATTATCAGTTATTATAGGTTTAAACCTAAAACCGGAAAGCTTACCTACAGATCATGCTACTAGAGACAGTCAACCCTAAGGCAGGCCTCTCAATCCTGAAGGCAGGGTGCTCGGTTATAAGTCTGTGGGTGCCTCTGCATGAGCAGGACACCTCTACAAACCCCAGTGTCCATTCTGCAGGCGTTGTAAGTGCATCAGACATTACGATACATATAGTGGCCATGCAACATTACGCGATGGCTAACTATAAACTGGCTGTAACGAACCCTAGCAGGCCTATCAAACCCCAACACCGTAAACGGTGTTGAAGGTATGATTCCATGCACTGCGGGGCTCCTCCGGGAAGCCCTCAGTGCACCAGGTACCAGTCTTCCAGAATCTGACAGCAAGCTATGGCTGCTGCCGATCGCAGACACGATGCTACCCTCCTTCTGCTGAGCCAAGCTCAAGCAGGGGAAGATAGGACAATAGGGGTTATATGTACAAGCCCCTACTGCCACGGGAACATCACTTTTTGGGAACGTTCCTGTGGCGATAGTGGCTTCGCCTTATTTACAAGGCAGCGTTAAGCCACTTAACATGGCTTAACGCTGCCTTGTAAATAAGGCCCCCTTTCATGCTATGCTTAGCCTGAAAAGGGTGGGCAGTGGGTGTTGTGGTGGGCGTTCCACTGCAACACCCATTGAATTTGACGCTGCCCTCTATTTACAAGGGTAGCTAAAATAGGAGGCAGCGCCAAAATTAAGACCAGGGATAACCTGGGGGGATATTTACAATGAAGTGACGGAGCATGTCGTTAGCCTCCTTGGCTGCATCATATTTACAAGAATGTGGTGCAGCCTTGAGTTTCCCCCTGTGATGGCACTAAGTTTAACAACTTAGCGCCAACGCAGGCACCCTTGCACCAGGGTGCAAGAGTGTCTGTGTGCAGGGGAGGATTGGTTATGTGTAGGAAGGTGTCCCTTCCTGCACATAAATAATCCTAAAATGCCATTTTGTAACTTTCATGTGTGCTGCTTCATGCAACACACATGACAGTTACAAAATGACACCTTCCTGTACATGAACAAACCATGGCATTTTGCTTTTACCATGTGTGCTGCACAAGGCAGCACACATGGAAAAAGCAAAAACGAGGAGAAATAATGCATTTCTCCTAGTTTCGCCAACTTAAGACCAGGATTTTCCTGGTCTTAATTTTGGCGCTGCCTCGTATGTACGCCACCCTTGTAGATAGGGGGCAGCGTCAAATACAACGGGTGTTGCGGTGGAATGCCCACCCCAACACCCACTGCACACCCCTTTCACGCTAACCATAGCATAAAACAGTTACTTATGTACAAGGCAGCGTTAAGCCACATTAAGTGGCTTAACGGTGCCTTGTACATAAGGTGCAAGCCCTATCGCCACAACAACATCCGTAAAAGTGACATTGTGGTGGCGATAGGGGCTTGTACATATGCCCCCTGGTCTTAACTTGGCGAAACAAGGAGAAATGCTTTATTTCTCCTTGTTTTTGCTTTTTCCATGTGTGCTGCCTAGTGCAGCACACATGAAAAAACACAAAAGCCTTGGATTGTTTAAGTGTAGGAAGGTGTCCCTTTACTTCACATAAACAACCTTAAAAAAAATTTAAAAAATTTACTTCCATGTGTGCTGCATTAAGTAGCACAGATAGAAGTGACAAAATGGCATTTAAAGATTGTTTATGCTTGTTATTGATTTTTCTTTACTCCCCTCCCTTTTGTTATTTCCTTATGGGGCTTGTTCCTCGCCAGCCATTGGATGTAGACGACGGCTGTTGTATTTTTTTTCTCTCTCAAATCAAAAATAAAAATGTTGCTATCCTAAAGATTGTTTATGTGTAGGAAGGGGCTCTATAAATAGTCTGTTTTTAGAAATGTATGTCTTCTTTTTACTCGTTGATGGCATTGACTTTTCTATGAATATTGTGCAGTATTGTGCCCCTTCCTACACATAAACAATCTTCCCCTGCACGCAGCCACCCTTGCACTATGGTGCAAGGGTGCCTGCGTTGGTGCTAGGCAGCTTAGTGGAGCGCCAGTGCAGGGGGAAACACAAGGCTGCACTATATTCTTGTAAATATGGTGCAGCCTTGCATTTCTGAAGTGGCGGAGTGAGGCGTTAAGCCATGACGACTAACGCCTCAGTCCGCCACTTCTTAGTACATATGCCCCTAGGTTTCCTGTCACAAGGAGGTGTGAACACCTCCCAGACAGGATTTAGTGTATTGGCCTACGGTGGCTCTTGCCAGGGCCACTAGACTGCTTTGAAGGGCACATTTGGTGCCCTCCTTGCATTCTCCAGTTGGAACCACTTCAGGGAGCCGTTTGCTCCCGCTCTGGCACAAAACTGGACCAACGACATGGGAGTATCCTCCCCACTGCCCAGCCTCTCCTCTGGGACGGACCGCTGAATCGTCCCAACCCTTTCCTTAGGGTACTTAAGGGCTTACCCATAGGTGGCTCTTTAGATACGTTGTGGGACAAGATTCGAATCCAAAGCCACTTCATCATCCACCATATGAGCTCTTTGGACTTCGCTTTGGAAATCAAGACTGCACCAGAAAGACTCCTGCTGCTCCTGGTCTTGTCGACCTGCCAGTCTTCTGCATAGTCTGTGTCTGTCCTCCATACAGGTTCTTCTCCAGACCAGTGGGCATCCAAGACTCCCCTGCACCTGCAGGCACCGTAACAAAGCTGACTGGTCTGCAACTCCCTCGAGGCCTGCACTGTCTTCACAACAAGTTTGAAGCCTGTATCCCTCCTCGGAACCGCTGGGGCAGTACTCCTGTGCACAGTGTTGAATTCCCTTGCCAAGGCTTGTTGACTCTCTTCTCCAGAGATCTTCGGGCTCCAAGAAGCTCCAGCCTCCAGCTACCAAGATCTTCATCCTCACTGCATCCTCTACACTGTGGGCGTGCATCATTGGTGAGCTGCTCGGGTCCTCTTGCGACTCCTGTGCCTCCAGCCTGTGAGTCCTCTTGAGGGTTTTCTTTGGCTCCAGTGGGCTTCCCTGTTTGCTCGGGCCTACTCTGACTTACCTGTTTGTGGTGAGTTCCTTGGACCTTTCTGGTCCCCACACTGCACCCTTGTTGTCTGCCACGCTTGTTGCTGCTGCCAAGGCTTGTTGGTGCTCCTGCCTGACACCGACCCCCTGGCTCTTGACATCTGACGTGGGACAGCTAGTGAACAGCTCCTAGTCTTCTACAGTGTTGCCTAGTCTGCACAGCTACAGAGCCAAAGTCACTGTCAACTCTCCTGCATCTTCCGACATCAGTGGGCATTCGTCTTCAGTGCCTTCTGCTCACTCCTGAGTGGCATAGACTCTGTTATCTCTGCATGCAGGTACCTCTCTTCCTGAATCCACTTTTGGATTCCACTGGACTCTTTCACCTTCTTTGCCAGCAGCATCTTTACTGAAGTCCTCCATTGTGGTCTACAGCGGTTGCCGACGTCACTTCGCACCTGGTATCCTGGTTTCCGGGACATCCACGGGTGGGGTGACTCTCTATCCTTGCATCTCCCACTGGGTTTCTTCAGGGTCCTCTGAGAAGGGTCCTTCTTCTTGAAAATTGCAACCACGCCCTTCTGCGTCCAACCCCACATGGGCTATTTAGGCTGCTCCTATGTGCAATGTTGGTGAGCCAGAGCAGTTGCAGCTGTACCCCTCGGTCTCTTAAGGAGCGCTGCGTTTCCCCGCTCCAGCCAATCCTGACGTTGCTTCCATGCTGTTTGATAACTTAAACGGCAATGAAGCAGCGTCTGGATTGGCCCAGTAGAGGCAGGCAGGGCGCTTTGTAATTGAAATCTGTCAGGTTACAGTTCAGCAGTGCCGGAAACCTACAAGTTTCTTCTGTGCTGTCGGCTTTCATCAGAAACAAAGTGGACGTGTTAACGTGACATCTGCCCTTCCTAGCCTCGGTAAGTCTTGCCCAAAATTCTGTTAATATTCAGTCAGAAATATTGTGTGCCTGTGTGTTGCAGGCAGCTGTCCATACAATGCTACTGCTCTCATTACAAGGAGCTGCCCTCACACTGCACAGGCCTAGTATTACAGGATGCCCCAGTCAGCTCTGGTAAAATGGCTCATTATGTTCATCTGCACAGATTTTTCGTGGATTTGATTGTCCTTTTTTAATTTTTCTTTGTAAGTGACTTGTTCTCTGTCTTTCTTCTACCTTGAGTCATCACGCTGCTAAAATGTGCTGTGTTGTTCTCTGTTTCGCTTCACAAATCTCTGTTTCGGTTCATAATTGTCTGTTTTATTGCTTCAGCTTATGTCAGTAAGTTGCTTTTACTCTGCACTTCACAGTCCCTGTAAGTGGTGACGGAAAGACACAAAGAAACGGGAAGGCATTCTGAAAACCATTCCCAGGGGGTAGTGGCGACCCTGCTTCAGCACTTATCCCTGTAGCGTTGAGGCACCGGCAGGAGGTGGGTGAGGGAGCCTGGAACTTGATTGACATTTCACCGTCACTGCCAAAGAGCACATTCCCCCTGCTAACAGTGGTGAGCCAGACTTTTGTGAAATTTGATTTTGAATAGGATGTTGCCAGTGAGGAGCCAGAAGGGATGGGACAGTGTGAGGCTCACGTGCTATAAAGAAGATTGGGTTTTAGGTCAGAATCTTCTATCAGCCTTCTAGCTTCTTGACATGTTCAGCACACGCACAGGGTGAGGCCCTGTGTTATGGAAGTGGTCTGAAAAGTGTCTGGGCATACAGGGATAGTGTTGGTATCATATAATTGGCAACACCCCACAAGCCCACCTATACCTGTCATTGAGTTCCCCGTTGCAGCCAGGGCAGTGCAAGGCCTGTAGAGAACTGCTAAGAACTTTGGCCCTCATTTATGAAAAGTGCTGCATCGCTGCGAGAAAACAGCGATGCGTCACTTTTCATTGCGCCCTCCTTGCGATACCAATGATGCGTCATATTTACAGTATGACACATCATGTCGCAAGGAGTTACAGATACGTCAGTATTTCTGACGTATGTGTAAGCGCAAAAATGACACATTGGTTGAGTGTGTCACAAAAGTGACACAACTCCAGCAATGGAAACAAAAAAACAGGATGATGCGAAGGAATAGATCAAAAAATCATTTTCAAAATATGAAGGACACCATAAATTATTCCTTCACCACAAAATTATTTATATGCAGAAATCAATCATCTATCTATCTTATCATTGTTTGGACACAGTAATGTTTGGAAAAACTTTTTTATCAATATACCGACAACAATTTCACATATTCATTTTACACATAATTGAATGAACATCCGTCCATTATTCAAAACAAAAGAGAAGAAAAAATACAGACATATACAAATATGGACTATACGTCCATTCCTTATGTCCCTACACAATGGATGTTATCTCTATTATCATGAGCATTCCATTATTTCAAAGTCGCCCCATTAGATAGTACTGTGGGGGTGAAAATGATTACACCCCTGACACAATTTATGAGTACTACGTATCTCTCGAATGAACCACTGGTTTAAATTTGTCCGGGGCTCTTGATGTTCAACAAAAGTCGACGCGTTTCAGCCCAACTTGCTTGGGGGCCTCATCAGGACTAGGGATTATAAGGAAATAACTCCTGGAACAACATCAATTATGCCGCAGTCACATCGGAATCAATCCAATGCAGTCGAACATGGAAAGTAGCCGATTATAAAGCGAGAAATCTATTGGGTAACAGTGTATCGGGTCACGTAAATGCGCACTGGACCAATGCCTCCTGTCGCTGTACACTCGTCCGCTATTTCTTTACGGATCTTGTACAATGCGCAATCTCCTCGAGGATACACCGACTCTCCTAACGGTTCCAAACACTCCAGCAATGGGTCATTACACATGGGCAAGTCCCATGTTAAATGTGCCTGCGTCAGTCTTACGCCTTACGTCGTAGAAGTGGCGCAGTGAAATCTTATAGATTTCACTGCGTCACTTCTATGACCCTTTCTTGTGTCGGAACGCCCCTCCTGGCGCAGGTATAATATGATTTAACTGGTGGTCATGCAGTTTGGGGAGCACTGTAACAAATGTATTACTAAAGGATGGTGCAGTAGTGCACTGTCATTCACATAAAGCACGGGCAGATTTACGTTTCCTGGCGCATCCCTGCAAATCAGCAGGGATGCGCCAAGAAACGTGCGCCATGCAATGCCATTGTTGCGCCCCCACGGTTGCACCGCATTTAGAATGCGGCACACCATGGCACAAGGATAGGCAGATGCGTGTCGCATCTGCTGGCGTAAGGTTGGCGCAGTGCTGGATTTGTGTCGCGGGCGCGACGCAACTGCAGCACTGTGCCAACTCGGCCTATCTTCCACATGGTGCGTCATACCTTACGCCTGCTTCAAGCAGGTGCAAGGTTTTGATGCAGCGGGGTCGGAAAAGTGACTGAGTGAAATCTTGTAGATTTCACTCAGGCATTTTTCCGAGGCGTTCCTGCGCCGGAACGCCCACCCTGCGCTGGTATGCCCACATGAAACCTGACGCAGGTTTCATGTGGCGCAGGGTTTATCAACGTGACGCATCTCCCTAGATGCATCACGTTGTAAATCCCCTGCAGCATGGCGCTAGCTTTACGCCGCCGCTGCGTCACAGAAGTGACGCAACGGCGGCACAAAAGTGGCGCACGGGGCTTGTAAATCTGCCCCCACATTTTCACTGAAATGGGTATTACATTTTTACAATCATGAAATTCTACTGATAATTTTATAAATCAATAATTTGCTTACTCTTTTAAAAATAAAAATAAAAAGACCCCCTTCAAACTTCTCTTATGATAGTCAGACTAACTCACTACGCTCGCAACGTAACACTCATCCACGGCTTTTACGATCACCACTTTCGAATGTCGCCAACCGCCACTGCAACCACAGCTTCCCCATTGACTTGCATTAAGCATACGGTCCTGTTTCCACTCTGCACACGGCCTCCGCGGGGTTCCTGGGTACTCACCTTGGGTGGTTCTTTGGGTCCCCGGCTCTTCTAAGTCTTCTGGGTCCAGTCACAACTTAGGTCGTGGTTTGCATTCCACTATCTTAGTATATGGTTTGGTCTCGCCCTGGAGTCCACCGTGAATTTGTGCTACTGTTCTATTACTGAAGTATTGTGTATATTGTGATTATATCTCCGGGGAGGAGGTATTGCAATGTGTTAGTCAGTGTTTATAATCAATATCTATTTTTATAACTACACTGTGTGGTTCTTTCTTACTTAACCTATACCATAAGATTACGTTCCGGTGTAACAAGCTGCTTTACACTCCTTCTGGACTAATCCTGAAGACTGCTCTCCACAGCTACCACTTGGAGAGCTTTCGAAGGCTGTCTAAGACCTCTAAAATCACCATAAGGGTTGTCTGGATTAGTGCAGGTGCTACACTTGCATAAGTGGGCACCATATACTAAGCCAGCCTCCGACATGCGTTACTCTTGGTTTATCAAGCCATGCGGACCACGTAAGGTGGCATTGCATGGCGCGATAAATCATATATCATAGTTGTGTTGCCCTTCGCCCCCTTGCGTGGTGCCAGGGTGACGCAACTGAATGATAAGTATGCCCCTCAGTGGATACGCCCCGAAACGGACACAAGTCCCTTTGCTTCCAAGGCCCTCTTGTAGGACAGGATTGCAGTCACTGCACTAAACCTTGGGTGCAGTTGGACACTTCTTGCGGTTGCTGATCCTTGACACATCCCCAGTTTATGTTTTTGCAGGTTTAATCATCCTGGGGGCTTTAGGGGCCAGTGGTGTAGCTAGATGCGGTCCGCCCCAGGCGGCACTATTGTGGGGGCGGACTAAGGCATTCAGATAAGGCTCGGCTTGCTTTCGTGGACGTTCGGGGACGGGCAGAGAGGAATAGGACTCGGGCAATGTCCTCTTCTTTTTTGAGCTGGCAGCTGTCCCCCCCTCTCTTCCTATTATTCCCTCTCTTTCTGTCCTGCTCCTCACTTACTAAAAACCGTAACTTGAAGAAACGGTTCACAACCTCTTTCCTTCTTTCATTTAGTTGCTTCCCTGTGAAATGGATCCAAAAAAGAAAAACAATCTTGTGGGAAATTCCCTTTTTCTGACATTTTTCTATTCCAAAGTGCAGCGGGATGGAGAGAAATAGAAGGTTTTAAATATGAAAAATAAATACATAACTAAATAAAGCAAGACAGAGTGGTTGCAAAGTGGCCAGATGGGTTTTATTCACATCCAAACACATCAGCCTCACTTTACAGACTTTACAGTGAAGCGCTACTTTTGTTTTTCTCGTCTTTCTTTGAACAGCATTGTTGTCCCCGGGTGGGGAAGTGCACCATTCCTGGAGGTACTGCAATACCTGGTTGATGGATGGATGGATTGGAAAACAAAATGTGTACCAAGGCTCTGTTTATGGATGTGGTCTTTTTAAACCACACTGCTTACGTTTTATTAAGGATATAAGCAATAGACATTGAAACGGCGTTTACTAAGGATATAAGCAATGGACATTGAAACGGTTCCCTTCAGGGCCCTGTAGTCATGTCCTTAACTTTTCAGGTAAAACCACTCGCTGATTTCTGAATAGTGAGTGAGAGATCGTTAAGGTAACCATGTTGTTTCTGCTTACATTTCACATGCTTTACTTAATCTTACTTTCCCTATGAGTGTTTGCTTTTACTTTTTTTTTTAGGCAGCATATTACTCTTATGAAGTGCATAATTTGAATTGAGCCACATCCAAGTGTTTATAGCGGGCACAATTAGGTTGTAGCTGAAGGCAGTGCGAGTTTCTCTCAGTGGGGCAGTATGGTGTTCAGTGGGGGAGAAGATGTGGCACTATGGCCAGAGCTGTCGAATTTGGAACTGGGGAACTAGGTTCAGCCTTCATGACCAGTCCACCAGACCACTCTACTGAGGGAGCATATTCCCATGCTAGACCTTACAAGGCCCCACTAGACCTTAGAAGGCTTGATGTCTTAGCACAAGCAGGTGTACCCTAGTGGTGTCAATTGTGAGTTAACCTTGAAGGCCTGTCCCCCACAATCTATACTGAAGTCCATCTCCAGTCTTGCGGGCAGGCCTACGAAGCAGCACACCCTAGAGCAACAGTGATCCAGTCACTGTGATTCTGTCACTGAGGTCACATGAACCTTGAGCAGGTTAGGGCGGTGCAAACGGTGTGACCGCACTGGATACCTATTTCGGGTGGGTGCGTAGTGTTTGCAAGTATATTATGGTTTTAAAAAAACTTGCTGCCTCCTTCCTGGCCTCCAGCAATTTTCAGAAACAATAAAAATATCATGATAACTTCGGTGATTAATGTTTTTCCTAGAGAGAGATCCGAGTTTTGTCTAGTGGAAGGGTTGACTCCTGGAAAGGTAGCACAGAGGGTCAATATGCCTGCTGCAAAGAACATGTACCATGCAGATCACAAAGTGCACTGCTTTAATGGGGGGGCCATGATGAATGGTCATTTAATGTCAGCTGTAGATGATGGATCCCTGAACAGTGTCATGTATGTGCATGTTTGCATTGTGCTGAGGGGATTACCAGGTAATTGTTCACGCAGCTCTCTGATGGATGTCACATGCGGTTTTCCTGAGTCCCCAGATAGATCATACAGTCTGTGTGTTCTCTTTTGTACTGCTAGTCACTGCCAGTCACCGGTGTATTCAACTGTGTAGCCTTGGACCGTGTCATGTATGTGCATGTAACCTGCATGATCGAGGTAACTATTAGCGGCGATACTACGCGTCTCTTGGTCGTCTTTGAAGTGCATGCTGTCCTTTTTCGCCAGCAAACCCCCTCACCCCTCAGGGGCGGCAATCTGAGGGATAGCCCGGGCGCCACAAGCTCTAGCTACGCCTCTGTTAGGGGCGCTTTGCAACAGAACCAGTGGTCGAAGTGGGCGGGAACGGCAGGGAACAGCAGGGCACGGCGTGCCCCTACTTCTTTAATTCTATAGATTCGGTTCCCCTACTTTTTTATTTTGAACATGCGTCCCTAGACATAAGAAACATCCAAGGCCTGCAGAGAAGTCTCGGCATTAGTGGCTGTTCGGGGACGGGCGGAGAGCAGAGAAGGAAAAGGTCTTGTCTTTTGCTTCCTGCCCAGCCAAGACAAGGAAGGTGTCTGCTTCTGCTCAGCCGCTGGCAGCTGCCCCCCCCCCCTCTCTTTCTTACTCTTATTCCCTCTCTGTCTGTCTAACTCCTCCTCACTTACCAAAAACCGTGACTCAAGAAATGGTTCTCACCCTCTTTCTTCCTGTTGTTCATTTGTTCCCCTGTGAAATGGATGCAAAAAAGAAAACCACTTTTGCTGGAAATGCCGTTTTGCCATGCAGCCACGGAAATAAAAGGTTCAAAATATGAAAAATCAATAACTAAATAAAGCAAGACGGAGTGTTCTTAAAGTGGCCAGATCGGTTTTATTCAAACCCCAAAAACATTAGTGTCACTTTACTGAGTTTGCCAGTGAAGCGCTGTTTTTCCCCGGTTGGGAAGTGCGCCAAACCTGGAGTACTGCAATACCTCGTTGATGGGTGGATTGGAAAACAAAATGTGTAGGGCTGGTTTGTGTTCACAAATGTGGTCTTTTTAAACCATACTGTGTACGTTTTGTAAGCATATAAGCAGTGGACATTGAAATGGGTCCTTTCTGGGACCTGTAGTTTTCAGGCAGAAGCACTCACTGATTTCTGAATAGTGAGTGTAAAAGCGTTAAGTTCACCATGTTGTTCCTGCTTACATTTGACATGCTTTATTTAATCTTTCATTCCCTATGAGTGTTTGCTTTTTCCAGGATGTTTTTACTTTTTCTTTTAGACAGCATATTGCTCTTGCCCAGTGCGTAATTTGAATTGAGTCATATCCAGTTGTTTATAACAGGTCAAATTGGATTGTAGTTGAAGGCAGTGTGAATTTCTCACAGTGGGGCGGTATGGTGTTCAGGGAGGGAGCGGATGTAGCACTGGGGGCAGAGCTGCCGAATTTAAAACTGGGGAACCAGGTTCAGCCTTCATGAGCAGTCCCCCAGACCACTCTCCTGAGGGAGCACATTCCCATGCTAGACCTTAGAAGGCCCTGCAAAACTGGAGAAGCCCTGGTGTCTTAACACCAGCAGGTGGACCCTAGCAGTGGCAAGTGTGGGTTCACCTTGAAGGCTTGCCCACTACAATCTATGCAGAAGTTCACCTCCAGTCTTGCAGGAAGGCCTACGAAGTAGCAGACCCTAGAGCAACAGTGACTGTCACTGAGGTCACAGGACCCCAGAGAGCTGGCTCTAGGGCGGTGCGACCAGTGTGACCGCAACGGGTGCTGACTTTGAGTGGGAGCATTGTATATTATGGTTTTAAAAGCCCTTGCTGCCTCCTTCCTGGCCTACAGCAATTTTTGGCATTAATAAAAATTTTATGATAACTCCGGTGAATAAACGTCTTCCTAGAGCGAGATCGGAGTTTTGTCTAGTGGAAGGTTTGACTCATGGAAAGATAGGGTTAATGTGCCTGCTGCTAAGAACATGTACCATGCCCATCAGGCACGCAACACCCATTGGACTCACAGGGCTTCAGCCCCCCCGTCGTGTGTGGCAGCCCGGGATGAGACAGCTTTCCGGCGCACACACAGCCGCGCCCGAGCACTTCACAGGTCTTTAAAAGACCATTTGCATGTTAATGAGGCCTCGCTGTTGTTTCACCCCTTCTAAGAGCCCCTGTAGCTCCACTCTGCCTATGGCTTAAAAGATTCAGCCCCCCCCCGAAATTTTTTCTTAGCCCCCCCCCCCCCCCGAAATTTGGCTCTAGTTGCGCCTCTGATGCCCATCACAAAGTGCACATATTGTAAATAGGTCAGAGGGTTATTGCTTTTGTCAGTAAGCTCCTTTTGCTACTTGCAGTTTATAAGTTAAAATCCTAACAAAGAACAGTGAGCTATTAACTTTCATCTTAGAGCTGAATACAAACTGCAAGGTATAAACTAGAGCTTTATGGTTTTTTTCCCTAAGCCTTTGATTATCCTAATGTTGCAAAAACTGTTCATTTGGATAGAAATCAATAATATGAACCCCCAAACATGCTATTAAGTTTTAAATTCTGAGTTTGTGTTTCTCCAGATCAATCACCATTAAACTATACTGCCTACTAATATGGTTGTCATGTGACTCCTACACCTTGTAGTCCTTTGTCTTATGTAACATTTCCCATACAGTGATTTACACACGTAAAATTGATTGTCTCTGTGTATATTGCTGACAACAGAAAATCCATGGCTCAGAAACAAATGTGCTTCCACTTTTAAGCATATTTGGGACGTTCTGTGATTAGAAACATATCCCACTTTGTGAATTTATTTTAATGTCAATAACTCATATTAATCGTTAAATAATCATGTGTATCCATTGGTTAAGTTACAAAACATAATAAGCTGTAACTGGTCAGTGAAATGCCAAACAAATACTAAAGATTGGGATGTATTGCCAATCCTGGCCACGCCTCTAACTCCGCCCACTGATCCAATCCCCGGTTAATCCCGCCCTCTGATTCTCCGCCCACAGTTCCCCTACTTTTATTTCCCCACTTCGACCACTGAAAAGAACCCAAGTACAGTGCACATTATTTTTCTGAAATTTAAAATCAAGGTATTTACAAATGCAGTTACCCTACTCCACCTGAATCTCTGTATTTCAGATATCCCAGTTTAACACCGGGAGAAAGGCATTATAAGGACGGTAACAGCCCACTAGTAAATAAGATTTACTTTCAAAGAATGATTTAATGGGTAATTATGATAGACCAGTGCTGTTAAGAAAAACCTAACCATTAATTTAAACGAACGTGGAACCGAGGGACGTATCAGCAATACTGCAGCTATGTACTCTGAATTACCCATTTGAGATTTCTTTCTATACCATATGATTGGTTTCTGTGATCACAGAAACGCTCCAAAAATTGGCCTTGAATTTCACCGCCATTCACTCATTCCATTCGCGCCAGTCATTTCAGAGACGCGCGGTGAATCGCGGCTTTACAGCGACGTAAAAACAGTGAAGGAGAATCGCAGCTAATGTGTAACCCTTTTATTACTTGAGTGGCTTTTATCACCATTTCTGTGATTAAAAAAAAACAATGTGATTTGGGGGTACCCGAAACGTACATTTCTTAATAACTTCTTTCTCACTGATACTGAAAGGATAACGTGCCAATGTGTTCTAAATATGTAAATATACTGCAAAGGATTGTGGGTAGACAGTTCATATTGTGTTTTCTTCACATCTGCTTCTCTTCTGACAGCTCTGGGCTCCAGATAAATTGACGCTCATCAAGGCGCTTCATTTGCTGTGTTACCTTGGGTTACGTTGGATGAAACCAGTAAATCGACCCCCTGGCCTTAGCTCTGGTCCGTAGAGCTGCATCGGGCTCAGGGACATCTAATACCGATACTTGGTGCTGCACCCTGGTGCTGCACGTCCCTCACTTCTAGTAACGTGGAAGATGCTCAGGGCCACTGGGATTATACAGCACGGGAGGAACAAATTAAACAGCACTAGGGTCTGAGCAAATTATGTTGAAAGAAAAGATAAATTACAAATTCATATTCCTGCTGTATGTAGTTCCTCGATATTCTAATTTGGCCTATGTCCCCCCCTCCTAGTGACTTCAAATCACACAGCGGCGTCTGTAATGTCACCCTTCCCCCATTCCATTCTGAAATTGTCTTTCTTTTAATTTTCTGTTCTGTCGGGGGACTTGTGGGGCTGTCTGTCTCCTCCCATACTGTTGGTCATTGTTAAACCTTTTTTCTTTATTTCCTCAGTTCACTCGTAAACACCTCTTCGGTCTACTGAGTGCAAGAGTCGCTTATCTTAATCCTTATTACCACAATTAATTTTCAAAAATGCAGAAAAAAGACAAAGGGGCAGATTCCCCAATAGCTCACGCAGTGCAGCGAGGAAACATGTCTGCATTGGGTGGACCGGAGAGAACTGGACAGTGCCCTACTTACCAATATATAGGGCCTCATTTACTTATTATTGGCGTTGGGGAGAGCCGAAACGCCTTTTTGCTTTACTGACCTCCATCAAAAGCAAAGGGCAGGAGGGTCCCCTATCTATCAGATGCAACACATTCCTGTCCTCTTTTAATGCGCTGGTGCTCAAATGGCTGCCTTGCACCAACGCAGGCACCCTTGCACCGTGGTACATGTTGCCTGCGTTGAAATCAGGTTCTTTTTGTGCAGGAACGGACACCTTCCTGCACAAAAACAGCTGTTACACCACCCCTGGGGAGGCGTACGCTTTTGACACAACTTGTTGTAAATCAGGGACTGTGTCAAATGCCATGGGTGTTATGCGTAAATATGTCTTAGCCCTGTGCATCCCCGGAACGTCAAAAAAGGTGATGTTCCAGCTATACACAGAGCTTGTAAATAAGCCTCATAGTGCTTTTCAGCTCCTTGTATGAGCTGACACACTTGTAGCTATCTAGTGCTAAAGCAGGCACTTTTGTGCTATGGTGCACCATTGCCTGCGTTACAGACTTTGGGGCAGATTTACAAGTCCCTTGTGACAGTTTGTGCTGCCGTTGCGTCACTTTTGTGACACAACAGTGGTGTAAAAAATGCACCAAATTTACAACGTGACGCATCTAGGGAGATGCGTCGCGTTGTAAAGCCCTGGGTGACATTATACCTGCGTCAGGTATAATGGGGAAGATTTACAAGAAACTGACGCATCTATATAGATGTGTCAGTTTCCCTGCGCCTGAGTGATAAACCCTTGCGCCACCATAGGTGTGCCGTATTTATAATACTGCGCACTATGGTGCAAGGATTGACAGATGCGTCCAAAATTCAGATGCATCTGTTGGCGGAAAAGTGACGCATCGTTGCGTGAAAGCAGCGATGCGTCGCTTCTCAGTTCGCCCTCCTTACTACATGATGGATGCGTCATATTTACTGTATGACGCATCATATCACAAGGAGTTACAGATACGTCAGTATTTCTGACGTATCTGTAGGCGAAAACGTGATTCATTGCTGGAGTGTGTCAAAAAAGTGACGCAACTCCAGCAATGTGTCCTTTCACATGGGGCAAGCCCCATGTGAAAGGGCATGCGTCAGTCTTACGCCTGCTGGGAGGCAGGCGTAAGATTTTGACGCATTTTCACCATAGAAGTGGTGCAGTGAAATCTCGAAGATTTCACTGCGTCACTTCTACGAGGCTTACTTACGTGGGAACGCCTACCCTGCATACATTATACCTGACGCAGGTATAATGTAGCGCAGGGCTTTACAAAGTGACGCATCTGCTGATACAAAAAAAGGGGGGCTGATACAAACAACCTACCTTGACGAGGAGAGAGGCGGCTGGGCTCTGTGGTGAGGCTCCGGGGGAACGAGGCTCCTGAGAGTCGCGAGGGTCCTGTCCTGCAGCGCCTGGTGCGGACGCGATCAGCGGTCCCTAGCGGACTACACTACCCAGAAGTCTGAGCAGGGCACTTCCGCCCGATAGCGCGCCCGGAGGCGCAGAAATACCGCGAGGCTCCCTTGCAGAGCGGGGGCTGATACAAACAACCTACCTTGACGAGGAGAGAGGCGGGTGGGCTCTGTGGTGAGGCTCCGGGGGAACGAGGCTCCTGAGGGTCGCGAGGGTCCTGTCCTGCAGCGCCTGGTGCGGACGCGATCAGCGGTCCCTAGCGGACTACACTACCCAGAAGTCTGAGCAGGGCACTTCTGCCCGATAGCGCGCCCGGAGGCGCAGAAATACCGCGAGGCTCCCTTGCTGAGCGGGGGCTGATACAAACAACCTACCTTGACGAGGAGAGAGGCGGCTGGGCTCTGTGGTGAGGCTCCGGGGGAACGAGGCTCCTGAGGGTCGCGAGGGTCCTGTCCTGCAGCGCCTGGTGCGGACGCGATCAGCGGTCCCTAGCGGACTACACTACCCAGAAGTCTGAGCAGGGCACTTCCGCCCGATAGCACGCCCGGAGGCGCAGAAATACCGCGAGGCTCCCCCCGCATCGCGGGACGCGCGCGGGCGGCGCCGGGCTGAGCCCGGGCAGAGGGCGGGCCGTCTGTGGCCGTCAGGGGCAGACAGAGGCAGGCTGGGCCACCCCCCTTAACTTCGCTGGCCCGGGGGCATCTGGCTGAGAAACAACTACTGGCTACCCGCATCGACATCCATTATGGGGAAAAAGACTTCAGCAGCACCCAGAAGACCGGGTAAGCCCAAACAACATGCAGCACCTACTACTCCATTGCCAAGCCTAACGGCCATAGATAAAATGTTGCAGAAAACTATAGGGGTCGTTGCCACGGCTATTCAGAATACTGAAAGACGCCTCTCGCTCCCACCAAGCCTGCCCTTGTTTATGCACCATGATAACTCCTTTGAAAAATCACTCGATTCTCTACTTGCTACATCCTATGCGGGGCTCCCGGGCACAGCCACCAAAGAGAACCACACAAATGGAAATATAGTATCTTACGACCACCTGCCCACGGACACTAGGCTATCGTCAACTCCCACTATGTTAGAGCCAAGCCCAAATAGGGACCTGGATTTTCTGCCATCTCCAGTTGACAATTTGACTCACACAGAAGGGATTGACTTACGCCATGACTCTGATGCTTTGGACTCAGGTGGGGATAAAAGCACTAGCGGACTAATGCAAACAAGGGGCCAGAAAGCAAAGAGGCAAAAAGCCAAGAATAAACGGAAAAATATTGAGCCTGTACAAAATAAACAGAAGGGTGGGAATAGCCAATCACGGAGGTCTGTTGCCCCCGTAGTACTAGATAAGGCTAAAGAGGTTGGCCTACCTAGCAGGATGGATTCCTCTATCATAGAAATCAACACAGTGTCAGGGGCTCAGGGATTTTGGGGGAGACTGGAGACACTGATATCTACTCTCTTGGGTCCTCTGAATTTACATGTATCAAACATAGAAAAAAGGATGAGAGTGCTGACTGATCATGTTTCTAAACTAAGTTCAGGGCGCCATCAAGAAATCTTGCCCTCTTTAGGGGCAACTACCACCACTGATGATGTCCAAATAAATCAGCCCAAAATGTTTAATAAAACTAATAATAGTGTCCCCTTGTTGCCCCCAATACCAGGCACAAGTAAAAGCCTACCATCTGTGGAGCATCGTGCCAAACGGGCATCCAAACCAACACTCCCCAAGGTTGCCACCCCCATAGCGACGGCTCAAACTGTCTCTAAAAGTAATATGGCACATTTTGGTCAAACCAATACTGATGTCCTACTTGATTCATCCCCTCCCTCACCTAAGCCGCACCAATCTATTTTAACAACTGCTAAGCAAATTCCGGCCCGTATCAGTTTACCCCCAGACTGCGGACCTTACGTCCTGGTTTTAGCTAATGTCCCTAAGCTAAGGAAAGATCAAGAGGAAAATTTTGCTAGCCTAAAAAATAGAACTCTCCACTGGCTATCTAGACATTGTCAATTTCCGATGGATGGCGCTGGAGAGATTATTCATACCCAAAGAGTGGGGTGGGTGGGCTCCTTAAGGAAAAAGTTTGAAGGGGACTGTATAATTATAAACTTTAAGTCCCCTCTATGGGCTCAATGCACGTTAGCAAAAGCCCCACAGCCCTCCCATTGGGAATATAACATTACACTTCTCCCTCTTGGGTATTTTTATAGGCACTTAATAGATCCTAATCCTAGTCTTGGGACTCATTTTTTGGGACACCGCCAGGACATTAACACTGATTTTAGAATTAATAATCGACGTTACCACCAGGGCCAACATCCTGATATTAGAAATGGCCTTCCATTGGGTAACGTGACTGCACTACCTGCACACCAAATGTCATATCCCCCTTTTTTAGTTGCACCCCAGCACATTCCCAGGGAGAGGCCCTATGCAGTGACCGATCAAAACATTTACCCGGATGAGCATGAGAGGAGGTACCTGTATAATGTTCCAACATATAATCGATTCGAACATGCCTTTTCAAACTTAGAGGAACTGGACTGACTGGGGGATAGTGATAGGAATATTGAACGTGTAGAGGAAGCCGATGTAACTGAGGAAATCTTAGATTCTACAAAAACTGTTATACCTCAACCCATGGCCATACAGCCTGCCACGGTTGAATTCCCAGTTGCATGTGAGGACTCAACAACAACCCTGCAAATTAACCCCAGGCAGATTACCAGGGACAAGCATTTAAGTAGCCCAAGTGGCTGTGACTTGTCAATCCTTAGCTGGAACGTTGCAGGCATAGAATCTAGACTGTCCGACCCTCAGTGGGTCCAGCTATTGGATGGCAAAGATATCATCATGTTCCAAGAGACCTGGGCCGTAGGGAACGTGCACCTAGAGGGTTATCATTGTTTTAGTGTGTTTGCCTCTAAGCCTGCCTTTGGTCGTGCCATGGGAGGACTTTTTATTGGGATCAGGATATTGGCGGGTGGTACTTTTAAGGATTTATCATTCGGGAACCCAAATATTCAGGTTCTTGAATACAAGCGAAAGACCAAGATTTATTTAATTAATTTTTACAATAATGATTTTAATTCAATACCAAATAGGAACTATATAGCACTTTCTAATTTATTGGTACACCTTGAAACAAACATGAATATAGGTATAGACGAGAAGTCAGGGATTCTCATTGGGGGTGACTTCAATGCGAAGATTCTAGGAAAGCATCGATTAGAGGATAAAAGCTGCCCAGACTCAGCAGACCGTAGAGGTATTGAGCTTGTTAAGATATTGAATGAACACATCCTTAGTATTGTAATGGAAGCAAGCCAATCTCCAAGGATGATCTGTGCCCCCACGCATAGAGGGAGAGATTCACATTCGACGATTGATTTTATTTTCACATCCCCCTACCTAACAGATCGTGTTATCGACTCAAATGTGGTTGAGACATTACATGGAGACCATAACCCCCTTATAGTTACTTTGTACTTGGGCCCCAGCCCCGTATATGCTAAATTTAATGGCGCAAGAGATATTACGCCATCAGGTGATGGTCTCCGTCTAAAATGGAGGGGAATTGACTGTGAAGCCCTACTTGATCGTGTAAAAAATGATCACCTAGTATTAATAAATTCTTGCTCATCACCCAACGGGGATTGCCACAGAATAGTCACCGATTTTGGTAAGCTATGCGTGGCAATCAAAAATTATTTGTTAGTCCCATTACCCACAAAGGCAAAAGAGCCAAGATGGTTCGACTCTGCCTGTTCTATGGCAAATAGGGAACTACGCAGGGTACTAACCATTAAACCAAGGAATATAGTGGAGGTACAATCAGCTAGGAAATCTTATAAACAAAAAATAGCTGAAAGAAAGGCGGCACTCCTGATGGAACAGTGGGAGTCCCTGGTCGTCAGCGCCAATATGAAGAGCAGTGGGCCATTTTGGACCGCAGTTAGGAAAATGCGCGACATGGGTAAACATTTATCCCCAATTGGCTGCAATATAACCAGTAGCACTTGGGAAGCCCACTTTTCCAATATATACGCTGCTCCCTTTGAAGAAACAATCACCCCGGATCTGGGACAGTTGCGAGACCTGCGGATTGATTATTCCGAGGTGGTGACAGCCGTCAGAGAGAGCCTTGGCAACAAGGCCCCTGGACCGGACGGTCTTCCCATAGACATCATAAAGCACAGCCCAGACCTATGGGCACCAATTTTACATAATGTTTTTAACAGTTTGTCAAGAGTGCCCATCCCTAAGACGTGGTCTTCTAGCATTATTGTCCCAATTTATAAAAAGGGCGATAGGTCAGATCCAGCTAACTACCGCCCAATCTCGCTTTTGGACAACACTTTAAAAATACTTGGGCGAGTTATTTACAACAGGGTGGTAGAGTGGGCGGAAGATTCTGACCTACTGGATCCATGTCAGATGGGATTCAGGAGTGGGGTGGGCACGGTCGAGCAATGTTTGAATTTAAAATTAATAATTGATAAGTATACCGTCGCTCGATCGTCCCCTATATACCTCGCCTTCATGGATCTTTCATCTGCGTTTGACTTGGTAAACAGATCAAAACTGTGGTCCATGCTTCTCAATTATGGACTGGACGAGCCTTTAGTTCACTTCTTGGCGTATCTCCATACTGACCTCAGGGCTCAAGTTAGAATTGGGTCGGGGGCGAAGTTTCCGGAGCCATAAAAATTGGCAGGGGGTTAGACAGGGGTGCGTTTTAGCACCCCTGTTGTTTATTATTTACATCACTGGCATAGCAAAGGTTTTAAAACAAGTAACTAGAGATGTCCCAATTGTCATGGGGCACCTTTTGCCAGTTCTACTATACGCAGATGATGCGGTCCTTATGGCCCGCACCCCTAACGCCCTCCGTTTGCTTGTGAAAAATTTTGTACATCATATGGAGGGACTAGACCTGCGTGTGAATTTTAAAAAATCTTTTGTTATGTCATGCGGACCTGGTAAACGGAAACATAACACCATCCATATCGGGTCTGATAAACTTGATTCTGTAAATTCTTTTATATACCTTGAGGTGGCTTTCGCTGCGAACAACTCGTGGAGTGGGCATTTCGCCCACGCCACGAGTAAGTTCTCGAAGGCCATCAACTCAATATTGAGTCTCCCACGCCCTAAAAAATTAGGTGCAACCAGTGCTATTTTAAAATTTTTTAGATTGCAGTGTATTCCTGTTGGCACTTACGGGGCTGAAGTTTGGGCCCCTGCTAAAAACCCCGGCATCCAACGAGAAGAGACACGTTTCTGTAGGAAAGTATTGGGTGCCCCAATTTCGTCCCCTGAACTTATTTGTCACAAAGAGTTGAACCTCCCTTATATCAGTGACTTTATTAGAAGTAGACCAGCCCTATTCTGGTTGAGAATTTGGAGGAACAACGCAGCCTCCTTAACACAAGATATAATTAAAGATTGTCTTAAATGTGACCACGGTCTTTCAATCCCATGGCTTGCTGGAGTCTTAAAATCACTAAGTGCCGTGAACAAAGGAGACCTTTTTTCAGATCCCTCCAGAATCGGATGTCAAGATAAGTTAGAGGTTAAACAAGCACTATATGCACTCTTTGAAACCGAAAGGATGGAAAGGGAAATATCCAAATCAACTGTTGTCAGATACATGGAGAATGACCTGCCCAGGCACCCCCTCCCACTTTATCTTACTCTTCCTATGTCCAGTTGGGAGAGGTCGCTGTTATTTCGATTAAGGGCAGGCTCCATAAAATTCCTGTTGGGCTTCCCCTTGGGTTATAACTACACCAAAGAACGTAACCCCTGCCCCTGTGATGGTTCCAGTAAACAGAATGATCTGCATTTTTTATTTTTCTGTAAATTTTATTTAAAATACATCAACTGGTTTTTAACACCCTATTTTAGAAAACAAAGACCCCTCTCCCTGGAGGAGTCCCACTCGATGTTACTCTCCCTGGATACAGAGGAACTGACTTTTCGTACTAGTACCTTTTTAAGATTAATAATCCGTGTACAAAACCCCTGAAAGATCGCTGTATTAGTTCCCTTTTTTTTTTATTTTTAAAGCTATTGTATTTTGTACATTGTAATAAAGAACTGTTTTTATGTCTGTACTTTTATGAATTCGAATACAGGTCTTTTGATTGATTGATTTCTCTCTATAACCATATGATTAGTTTCTGTGATCACAGAAACGCTCCAAATTCAATCATTCCATTCGCGCCAGTCATTTCAGGCACGCGCGGTGAATCGCGGCTTTACAGCGACGTAATAACAGTGAAGGAGGATCGCAGCTAATGTGTAACCCTTTTACTACTTGAGTGGCTTTTATCACCATTTCTGTGATAAAAAAAAACCAATGTGATTTGGGGGTACCCGAAACGTACATTTCTTAATAACTTCTTTCTCACTGATACTGAAAGGATAACGTGCCAATGTGTTCTAAATATGTAAATATACTGCAAAGGATTGTGGGTAGACAGTTCATATTGTGTTTTCTTCACATCTGCTTCTCTTCTGACAGCTCTGGGCTCCAGATAAATTGACGCTCATCAAGGCGCTTCATTTGCTGTGTTACCTTGGGTTACGTTGGATGAAACCAGTAAATCGACCCCCTGGCCTTAGCTCTGGTCCGTAGAGCTGCATCGGGCTTTACAGGGACATCTAATACCGATACTTGGTGCTGCACCCTGGTGCTGCACGTCCCTCACTTCTAGTAACGTGGAAGATGCTCAGGGCCACTGGGATTATACAGCACGGGAGGAACAAATTAAACAGCACTAGGGTCTGAGCAAATTATGTTGAAAGAAAAGATAAATTACAAATTCATATTCCTGCTGTATGTAGTTCCTCGATATTCCAATTTGGCCTCTGTCAACCCCTCCTAGTGACTTCAAATCACACAGCGGCGTCTGTAATGTCACCCTTCCCCCATTCCATTCTGAAATTGTCTTTCTTTTAATTTTCTGTTCTGTCGGGGGACTTGTGGGGCTGTCTGTCTCCTCCCATACTGTTGGTCATTGTTAAACCTTTTTTCTTTATTTCCTCAGTTCACTCGTAAACACCTCTTCGGTCTACTGAGTGCAAGAGTCGCTTATCTTAATCCTTATTACCACAATTAATTTTCAAAAATGCAGAAAAAAGACAAAGGGGCAGATTCCCCAATAGCTCACGCAGTGCAGCGAGGAAACATGTCTGCATTGGGTGGACAGGAGAGAACTGGACAGTGCCCTACTTACCAATATATAGGGCCTCATTTACTTATTATTGGCGTTGGGGAGAGCCGAAACGCCTTTTTGCTTTACTGACCTACATCAAAAGCAAAGGGCAGGAGGGTCCCGTATCTGGCTGCCTTGCACCAACGCAGGCACCCTTGCACCGTGGTACATGTTGCCTGCGTTGAAATCAGGTTCTTTTTGTGCAGGGACGGACACCTTCCTGCACAAAAACAGCTGTTACACCACCCCTGGGGAGGCGTACGCTTTTGACACAACTTGTTGTAAATCAGGGACTGTGTCAAATGCCATGGGTGTTATGCGTAAATATGTCTTAGCCCTGTGCATCCCCGGAACGTCAAAAAAGGTGATGTTCCAGCTGTGCACAGAGCTTGTAAATAAGCCTCATAGTGCTTTTCAGCTCCTTGTATGGGCTGACACACTTGTGGCTATCTAGTGCTAAAGCAGGCACTTTTGTGCTATGGTGCACCATTGCATGCGTTACAGACTTTGGGGCAGATTTACAAGTCCCTTGTGACAGTTTTGTGCTGCCGTTGCGTCACTTTTGTGACACAACAGTGGTGTAAAAAATGCACCAAATTTACAACGTGACGCATCTAGGGAGATGCGTCGCGTTGTAAAGCCCTGCGTGACATTATACCAGCGTCAGGTATAATGGGGAAGATTTACAAGAAACTGACGCATTTATATAGATGCGTCAGTTTCCCTGCGCCTGAGTGAAAAACCCTTGCGCCACCATAGGTGCGCCGTATTTATAATACTGCGCACTATGGTGCAAGGATTGACAGATGCGTCCATCGTTGCGTGAAAGCAGCGATGCGTTGCTTCTCAGTTCGCCCTCCTTGCTACATGATGGATGCGTCATATTTACTGTATGACGCATCATGTCGCAAGGAGTTACAGATACGTCAGTATTTCTGACGTATCTGTAGGCGAAAACGTGACTCATTGCTGGAGTGTGTAAAAAAACGGACGCAACTCCAGCAATGTGTCCTTTCACATGGGGCAAGCCCCATGTGAAAGGGCCTGCGTCAGTCTTACGCCTGCTGGGAGGCAGGCGTAAGATTTTGATGCATTTTCACCCTAGAAGTGGTGCAGTGAAATCTCGTAGATTTCACTGTGTCACATCTACGAGGCGTACTTACGTGGGAACGCCTACCCTGCATACATTATACCTGACGCAGGGCAGGTATAATGTAGCGCAGGGCTTTACAAAGTGACGCATCTGCTTAGATGCGTCACTTTGTAAATAGGGCGCAACAGGAGGAATATTTTACGCCGCCGATGCGTCACAGAAAGTGACGCAACAGAAGCGCAAAACTATTGCAAGGCCTCATAAATAAGCCCCTGTGTCACTCCTTACGAAGCAGGCGTAAGGTATTGACGCAGTGGTGTCCTAAAAGTCACGCAGTGAAATCTTGTAGATTTCAATGAGTCACTTTTACGGGGCTTTCCTGCGTGGGAATGCCTACCCTGCATACATTGGGGCCAATTTACAAGCCCCTTGCGCCACTTTTGCGTCAATTTTGACATGGGAAAAATTACGCAAAAGTGGCGCAAGGGGCTTGTAAATCTGCCCCATTATACCTGACACAGGTATAATGTCACGCAGGGTTTTACAACTTGTTTCATCTTCCTAGATGTGTCACCTTGTAAATATGGTGCATTTTTTACGCCACTGTTGCATCACAAAAGTGACACAATGGCAGCGCAAAACTGTCGCAAGGGGCTTGCAAATCTGCCCCAATGTATGCAGGGTAGGCATTCCCACGCAGGAAAGCCTCATAAAAGTGATGCATTGAAATCTAAAAGATTTCACTGCGTGACTTTTAGGACGCCACTGTATCAATAACTTACGTCTGCTTGAAGCAGGCGTAAGAAGTGACGCAGTATATTGGGAATAGGCCACAACACGCATTGCTGGAGTTGCGTAGTGCTTGCGACACAACTCCAGCAATGTGTGACTTTTCCGCCAATTGATGCGTCAGAACTTTTGACGCATCTGTCAATCCTTGGGCCATAGTGCGCAGTATTGTAAATAAGGCGCATCTATGGTGGTGCAAGGGTTTTTCACGCAGGCGCAGGGAAACTGATGCATCCATACATATGCGTCAGTTTCCTGTAAATGTGCCACTTTGTGTGGCCTAGTAAATGTCAAAATTTATTTTCCACAAGCCTGATGCAAACGTTTGGTAAATTTAGGTCAAACTGTAGCAGCATCACCTAAAACTTGTTTGACTGATACTAATGTGTATGCAAATACACTCAGTAATTGTTTACCCGCTGCCATATGTAAGACTGCCTGGTGTATTGAGGCTTCAGAATGGTTCTTTAGGCGTCAACAATTATGGCCGGGAAAGGTACCTGTAAGAGTTGTGTAATCTGTGATGAACTATGCGCTTCTTGAAATGTACAATAACTTGTTGATCTGGGTGTATCAGCACGTCAGGAGTGGTGATACAATACTGGCTTGTTGTCATGGTTTGCATTTCACAGCTTGCTAGTTTTTGCCAGTAAAACAGCATAGTTGCTTCTTGGGTTGTTGGAAATATTTCATGACCACAGCATTCAACTCTCACTCACAACGAAGACACAACTGAACTCTTCTTTCAAAGAACAACATGGGGGCCATAGTTGGTTATTGTGGAAGGGAGTGCAGGGAGCTGCAGTGCCCTAAAGGGCTGCGTGTACTCTGTATCCTCAGCGACACCGAGCAAGAAATGTACGACAGCAAGATGCGACATGCAACACGTCATCAGACTGAGGGAGTACGCTGATGCCCTCAGATAAACTTGTTTAGCCCAGATTAGTGGGAAATGAAAATTAAAATGAGCGTCGTATTTTAAGGCTATCAGGACAGGATCAAAGAGGTTAGTGAAAAACAAACCCTTTATTTTTTAACATTACAAGGTTTTTAAGAAAGACTGGTCCCTAATATCTTGGCACTGCACACGGGACTGGCTTATACCAATAATAAAAACTGCCACCCGCATTGCCCAGGAATTGAAGACAGAAATAAAAACTATTGAGGTACGTCTTAAAAGTTACCAATCGATCAGTTTCCTAAAGAAACGTCTTGAAGAACTTAACCAAACCATGAATGAGTTCGAAATCACCCTTAAACAAAGTACATACACCAAATTGAAGAAGGATACGGGACAATTTAGCCATGAAAGGGTATACCCTTAACATACGAAAGGACCATGTCCCAACATCCCTAATCATCAGGATTTTAATATCGACGGGAACATGTCAGACTCAGGTTCCAACAGCTCAGGTTCGAGTAGGCACAGTGGATCTAATTTCCAAGGAAGAAGCAACCAAGGGAATAGAGCAAACTACAGAGAACAATGCAGATGGGGCAACTACCAAGGTCCCCCACCCTACCCCCCTTACCCTTATGGTCCACAGATGCCGCAAGGCCCCCTAGTACCCTTCAACCACTGGAATATCCCACAAGACTACTAGTGCTACCCACTGACCCCCCTTTTTTAGGGTTGAGCCCTGGCCCCAGGAGAGGATGGAATTGGAAGAGGAGCCAAGTTCACTGGGCTACAGAACAGGAAGCATCCGGGGTATCGACCTGGAGCATGACCGGTGCCCAGAGCAATCAACCAGGAACCAGCAGAAAGACCACTTAGTGGTGAATCTTTCTTTCCAAGACCTACCTCAACCACTGAAGGAAATCCTGGAGAAAGGATTGGGTTTCTTACCTGCGGAAAGGCTAGATAAGTTCAAATGTTTTAAGGAGATCGATGATTTCATAAGGAAGCTGAAACTCAGAACCTACTTCAGTGACAAGGAACCACAAACTAAAGGAGATGAGGACACAGGTCTAAGGGCAAACTCTACCTTTACTCCCCCTGGCAGTTTGTTACCAGTGGAGCTACTGGCATTTGAGAAAGCGGTCAAGAAGGAGGTTGAAGAAATCAACCCAGTCAACCATAGTATTCTTCACACTACAACCAAAAGATCAAAAATGCCAACAACAACGACATAGTCATCAAGCCATCCGACAAGGGACAGCCAGTAGTGATCCAATCCTCACAGGCATATGACCAGGTATGGCAACACCTCTTGCAGGAACGAAGGAATTATGAGAGCCTGACAAAGGACCGGAAGAGTCAATCCGGATCCAGATTGCCAGCATGGTAGAGGAAGCCATCTCCCATGACTGGGTGTCAACCAAGGAAGGGGAATTTCTCATGACCAAGTCACCAACGATTCCCTATTCCTACACAATACCCAAAATCCACAAAAACGTATCCCAGCCTCCAGGACTACCGATTGCATCTGGCATTGGGTCCATTTTAGAACCTTTGTCTAAGTTTGTGGATGCGTTCTTGTGCACTCTTGTACAGTAAACATATACCTATCTCAAGGACACCAAGGATGTCTTTAGGCTCTTACATAACATGAGTTTTGACCCAACAAAGGAATTACTTATGGGCTTAGATGTAGAAAGCCTCTACACTAGCCTACCCCATGATGAGACTCTGAGTATCAAAGAAGATGTACTCTTTGAGATTGATTGGGAGTACCAGACCCCACACAACATAGTACTGGATTGTTGTAAAATGGCACTTACCGAAAACTTCTTTCAGTATAAAAACACACTCTACCTCCAGAAGCACAGGACCAGCATAGGCAGTATATTCGCCCCTAGTGTAGCCGGTCTATGTGTCCATCACCTGGAGTCACACAACATTTTTAACCCTACCAATCCTTTTCAACAACATATCATGGTATGGCAGCGCTACATAGATGACGTTCTAATCATCTGGAATGGCGACGAAGAAACATCCAGCAGATTCATGACTTGGTTAAATCATCAGAATCAGTTCCTTAAATTCACTAATACCATCTCCAATACGGAACTAGTGTTTCTGCACCTCAACATTTTTCCAAAAGAGGGTTTTCCACACAGCCAGGTATTTTTTAACTCACTAATTTCCTGACCCTTCCTCTCTCACATCAAACACATAGTATCACTTCACTAGCAAGTGCTCCCACGTCTCCGTCGGTCGTAGCACGTTCCGTCCCGCAGCGGGGCGGGAAGAACTCGATGATGAAGCATGCCACCAAGGGACCTTTTGGTGGGTGTGGGTTATTTTAGAACACATAGGGGCATATTATTAAGGGCCTATCGTCGCTTTAGCGGCACTTTTTTGCCGCTAAAGCGTCAATAATTTTATAGCCCTATTAGCAAGCTGCAGCTAACGGGCCTTAGCAAGAGTTTTTGGGCGATAGCGGCCCGTTTTTTATCTCTAAGCATGTTAGTGATATTTATCGCTAATGACATGCAAGGTAGACGTTCCCATGCAAAAAGGCACGCAAACACCACTACTGCATATGATCAAGGGGTTCCTTGAAATTCTGAAGAGCCAAAAAACTGTCTCTAACTGCAGTTAGAGCCAGTTACTTAAGACCAGAAAATAGCTGGTCTTAAAAATGGTGATAAAACTTGGGCTCATATCTCTGCAGGTTTTGGCGCTGGCCAGCGCTGCAAGCAATGTTGCAGCACTGCCCTGCGACAAAACTACAGTGCAGGAATGCACACAATCAAGATAGTTCACATTCCTGTGCCACAGTCATGAAAAGTGTTGCTGTGCTGTCACAAGACAGCGTTGCAACACTTCTCACTAGGCCCTTCTTGGGACATCATGGATGCGCTGTAATCACTGGACAGCGCTCCATGACGCAAGTAATGAAATATCTGCCTGCGCTAAAGTCACGCATTGCTGCAGTCGTGTCACAACCATGACGCAACTCCAGCAATTCATGGGGCCAGCCTATACCTGTGGCACTGCCTCACCCTCCTGTCTGCCATCAGGCAGGCGGAAGGTACTGATGCAGTGCTGTTCATGAGGGGTGCCCGAATGTTGGCACTGTTGGAGATCCATCGGTGGTGGTTGCGCGCTGCGGTGTCATCGTTTGGAAGCATTGGTGGAGTGTTGGTGTGGAGGGAGTTGACGAGATGTTCTTCGCTGGCCTTGATCCAGCTGCGAGGGGGTGCGATGATGGCAGTGGCGTCCGGTGGGCAAGGTGAAGACGTGATGTTACCAATGATGGTCGGTCCAGGAGAGTCCGGTGTTGTGGCTGCAGTTGAAGTACCCGCTGGCGGAGGTGACGTGCTCGACCGTGTGTCCTGCTATGTGGCCTGTTAAGGTGACTTGCTGCTTGCGTCTGTTGTCGGTGACCCTCCCCCGGAAGGGGTGGTGCTCTGGTCACTGGGGTTGTCCAAGTGGAACTTGTGTTCACTGAGTTGGATGTCGTCGGTGGATGGGAGACCCTGGGGTGCAATGAGATCCACAATGGTATTTGAGAATGGGGGGCCATGGCCAGGGGGGCCTCCACATGAGGGTGCCGCAGAGGATCTTCTTGGGCTTGGTCCGGATTTGGGAGTTGGCGTGGTTCATGGTCAGCCATCGCACATTAGAGTGCGTTGTCAGTCGGAGTGTGCCTCTGTATGTGACGGCTATGCCTCCTCCTTGACGGTTGGGGTGCTCCTTGCGGGAGATACTGCAGCCGTCAGTGATGGCAAAGGCGATGTCCGGCAGGGAACAGAGGTTGGTGCTGGCAGGCGAGGTGGCATCCATGGTTGATGGCGAGGAGGGCGATGGCGTTGTAGCGGTGGAGTGTCCAAGAGGAATGCTCCTTGGTGCTGAGTGAGGTCCAGCGGCAGACGGACGCAAACAGCGTAGCCTACGGGTTGCCTTTGGCACGGGAGAAGACCATTACAACGCAGGCAGTACATCGTTAACAACGCAACTCCGACAACACGGGTGCCTTAACATCGCATTTGATCACAATGCATTGTAAGGTCAGTAATGGGGTAATTTAAAGTTTCTCATGTGTGTAAGGGTTTTGGGGTAAAATTTGAAAATGTACGTTTTTCTTGGGGTAAAATATGAAAAATGGGGTGTTTGTTGGGGTGAAATATAAAAATGGTGTGTTTTCTGAGGTAAAATATGAAAAATCTGGTGTTTTTTGGGATAAAATATGAAAAATGGGGTGTTGATTGAGGTAAAATATAAAAAATGGGGTGTGCATTTGTCTCAAATGTTATTTTTGTGTGTGTATTGGGGGCTCAAAAAAGGAATTCCAGGGTTCACGGTTGGGTTTGTGGTGCAAAGTTTAGTTTTGGGTTTCACTCACATAAGTGGGAACAGAGATCTTTATGTCTCCGCTATGCAACACCCACTCTATTGTTGCAATGTGCCTAGTATTAGTATGCATTGGAATGGAATGCGAGGAGATGGCATGCGTCGCAACCACGTATGTGCCTTTGGAACACGAGTGGTACACCCGCTGTGCATGGGCGCACAGCGGCCACCATCGAAAAGTGCGGGGTGTGCTGGACAGCTGAGAGGTGGTAAACGCCGGAAATAACACTGGATGGTGCGTAGACGCGGGGATGTGTGTGTCAGCGTGTGTTGTTAAAAATGTATTGAGGGAAGTCTTACCTCGAAGCTGTGTCCCATGTCTTTGTAGCTCCTGGTCTCCTGCGTCTGCTTCCAGGAAAAGGAAGTAGGCAGTCAGGCTCCCTCCCCTGAGTCAATCACAACGCTGAGATGCAGCGGTGGGATTGGTAATCGGCAACGGGACAAGTCATGCAGCCAGGGGCCGGAGGCGTGGCCATGTTCTCCATGCAGGCTGTAATGCAGCCTGCATTGTGAACAGGGAAGTGCGCATGACTGCTTTGGACGAATATATGACGTTACTTCGCATGCGTTTAGTACGTATGCCATTACTACGCGGTCGTTAGTACGACCGTGTTTTTAGTTCGCACTCCTTTCCTATGCAATTCGGAACAATGAATTACAGTAGGGGGTGCTGGATGTTGGAATAGTATAATTTACTATTCCAACTCCAGTCTATGCGGACACTAGGGAAGGTGTTGGATTTTAAATCCAACACCTTCCCCCCCTAACGCAAGTCGATGTTCCGACTTGCGTAGTAAAGGTTTTCTAAGTAACAACGTGTGCGTACTAACGTCCGCGTAGTAACGGCATGCGAAGTAACACCTGCTAAGTAAACGCCGTTTACCCTTTGGACAGCCTGAGTGGGCCGACCAAACAGTCATTGCGTACTTGAGTGGGCATGCCAATCCACCCATGCCCTGCTCTGTGTTTGGATCCGTCCTACCCACCCTCCCACCCCCTTAGGATACATAGCATGATTACATCAGTTAGTTATCCCTTGTTTTTAACTTGCTACCTGTTTTTTTGGCTTCTCGGAGCCCGTACTTCCCGCTTCCTGCCGCTGCTGCCCCTGTGGGCCGCACCCCTGTCCTCGCCCATTGCCGCTTCCCAGCTGATCATTCCTCCCCCCTCCTAAATGGCAGACGCTGTGCGGTTGCGCAGCGGACATGCACAGCTGGCACGCAGAAGGCGTGCCTAAGCTAAGCCCGTCTGCCTCTGTCCATGACCTGACCGTGACCAGCGCCAGGAGCCCTGGATCTCGAGCCAGCCACTGCTACAGCTCAGCCACTCTCCACGCACCAACCACGGAAAACTCAGAGACTAACAACAGGCCTCGCCAAACACGACCCATGGCCAGTTCTCCTGCCTACACTGCCACCAGAACTTAACCACTACCCTGGCCTCCAACACATCCGACGCCAGCGTCGCAGCCAGAGAACTCCACACATGGATCTCCAACTGCGCATACAAGCTCGCCCCGCTACGCAAGTCTGACAAACAGCACCCCAGGAAAGCCGCCTGGTTCATCACCGATCTCCAAGAAGCAAGATGCACCTGCAGATGCCTGGAAAAGAATTGGAGAAACACCAAGACACCCGAAATCTAAACCACCTACAAGGATGCCATGACAGACTACCACAACCAAATCCTCAACAACTCCACCAACTACAAAGCCTCCACCAACTACAAGCTACTCTTCAAGGTCATTCATGAATTCACCAACCCACACAGCAAAGCCACAGACATCATCCTGTCCCAAGACCTCTGCGATAAGAGTGGAACCTACTTCCACCTCAAGATCAAAAAACTCTACAACTTCGTCGACCATCCACCAGACGCCACAACGTCTCTTGCCCCCCGAAACACCAGCCAGCCCACTGTTAGACCTGGCACCTTGGCGTGAGTTTCCCTTCCACTTTTTTGATGGTGTGCCTCGATTGTTTTGCTGGTGTTGTCCGCTCAGGGCACTGCGCCACGGCTAATCCGTGCCGCAGTGCAAGTGCTCCCTAGGTAAAGTGTACCTGTAATTGATGTCCATGATTGGTTCATTGGATTCACTGTCAGTCCCCAGTAAAGTGCACCAGGGGTGCCAGGGCTTGTGAATGCCAATGCTGCTGGTGGGCTTGCAGCGCTGGTTGCGCCACCCACAGAAGCGGCCTTGTAAAATGTGTCTAGGGTCTGCCACCGCAGACCCTGAGCGCGGTCCGGACCGTCGCGCTGACTGCGCAAGTGCCCCCACTTGCCAGTCCCTAAACCTTCCCTTACCTACATATTAGCCACCCCTCTGGTAGGCCCAAGGGCAGGGTGCATTGTAGGCATAAGGTAAGACATGCCCTGGTGTGTGTGGCATGTCTTAGTAGTGAATTACAGCCCTTTCCGTTCTTCACTATTGAAGGCTACCTGCTCTCCATAGGCCAGAATGGGCTGCTGGGATCACGCCAACGCTGTGACCCCAGTGGACTCAGAGAGCATGGTAGAGTGTCAAGTTTGGTATGCCTGAACTCAGAATAATAAAATACTTCTTGTAGTCAAGTTTATTTTAATATCCTGGGTTTGTAAATACTACTGCTGGAGCAGAGTTTTCTGTTAGAAAATTCTGGGGCTTTTGAAGCTCTGGCATGTCTATGCGTTTTATTAATTAATTAATAATTAACAACTAATTATTTGTCTTGTTCAAGTGCGTTATACTAATCAACCTGTTTGTCCTAATACAAGAGAAGGTTACACAAGGGTTAGCTTATTTGTGCTGTTTTTCGTATTTACAATAACGTGCAAGTTTTCATGTTTAAACGTTGCTGTGTGCTATTTATTTTAAGCACAAAATGCTGTCTGAATTAATGCTTTATATGTTGCAAAGCTAGATAAATGCATACACATAAGGGTGTTAGTGGGGTTAACACTGTTTAATCATTATGATGTAGTAATCTTTATTTTGTCTCTTTAATTAAAGATGGTCTATTGTGGCCTATGGAGGCCTTCATGAAAATAACTGAGAATAATTTGAAGCCTGGCTGAGCTCTGGTGCAGGCAAAATCTGTGATGTGACAAGGGAGACCCCTGCTGGAGTTCAGTTAACAGAAAAACTGACGGTAGTCCTTATATGGAAATTTCCGGGAGGACATCAGCAAGCTTGGAGGATCTCCAAAAGAAATGATGTGTCCTTGGTGAACAATGAACCTCAGAAAGAACATTGTGCTAAAGCCGGTTTGCCGAGGGAAATGAGTGAGATGGATACTTTAATAGTTTCTAGTTCTTGGTTCCTGTTCCGTGATTTGTGTATTATGACTTTTCCTGAGCGGAGATTTCAAGATGTTGCAAAGTTACATCCCTTCCTTCTCGTTCTGCTCAGTGATACAGTTTTACTTGTCAAATTCATGTGGGTTTTCATTGTATTTTGCATTATAAAATGTTAGCTTAGGGAGGGCTCTCCCCGCACTTTCTTTCGTCGCCTTGCTGCGTGAACTTGCGTTGCTGAGGACTGATGCTGAGGACCTTATCCTGAAAAGACTTTTGAGAGACTGGTCCGACCCGTTCTGACACTAGTTAGAATAGGTAACTATGAGAAATGAATTATTCTGATTTTATTCTGACTAATTTTAGATAAAGCAATATAACTTTTAAACATGGTATTGGTTGTTTCTTTTCTTGTTGTTTATTGAATACTTTTTGATTATTGTTTATAGATTGTTTATATTATGTTAGGCAACCACTAAACTGGTCCTATCGCCTAGATATAGATGCAGGGTGCTTTAGGAGTTTTCTTCCCACAGGTTTGCTGCTGGTAGGGTATTGGAGCGTATGTTAGTGAAATGGGCCCTAGCGTATGATGAACGTATGTGCGTGCAACTGTGAAATTACTCTATCTGTGGTAGTGGGCATAATTTAGGTACCCTGATCTGTATCAGTTTCCCTGGTAGCAGAGGATGGTTTAGATGGTTGTCTTGATCTGATAAGATAAGATTGCTTGTAAATTAGCTTATTGATTATTGATTTATTTTGATGTTTTTGGTACATGTACTAATACTAAATGTTGGAGTCGTTATGTTGAGTTAAATGTAGTGCTTCTGGAACTTGGAAGCTGTGGAAGCAATTCCGTAGTAGGGCAGAGGAAGGTGTATATGCTGCTCTCGGGAAAGGCGGGATTGTAAGGAATTACGTGTGACAATTGAAGTTGCGCGTTCACATTGTCTGGGTTCGGAATCAGTGACATTGTATGTTACTATTAGACATTTCTAGTATATAAGGAGTGTGAATCATAGTGAAGGTTATCTGTGAAACTCTGGTCTTAAGTCCCAGGGATCCGTAAGGATTGCCGTTAAAGCTTATTGCGGGAGGAGTAATAGGTATTCTCTGAGCTTGTTTGCAGAACTGGGCAGAGGTAAGCTGTTTAGTTGTTGTGAGTTATAATTCTGTACAGAGACAGGTTGTGCTGTTCTCGGGAAGCAGGATTCTGTGTGCATGTACTATATTTTTTCGTATGAATGTGCGTGAATGCATATACATTTATTGATTGTAAGACTCTTTTGGATACGTCCTAGAGGAAACAGTTATGAGATGTATGTAAAGTTGTTGACTCTTGAGAAATAGACTCTCTTTTTACTATTCTGTGGTTAGCGAAGCAGACAATGGAGATGTTTCCATGTTGTAACTAATAGATTTTGTAGAAATTGTGACACACGAAGTCTACTGAGAGTTTTTGTAAAGGAGGGGTAGACGAGTGACAGAGACAGGAGACAGAGACTGCAGCGGTTACTGACGTCAGAAGGTTCGCGTACTGATTGGATAGTGACTCAGAATAGGGTTCGCGCTAGGATTGGTGCGTTAGTGTGAGTCGCGCAGGGATTGGAAGAGCTGCTTAGTGACGTAGACGCTCCAGGACTGGTGCGTTAGCGAGAATTGAGTCTTCAACCTAGAAAAGTAGAGAGTTTAATAAGTGCTTGTTAAGATGTATTATCAAGAAGAGAAAAAGAAAAAGACGTTCTTTGGAAAGGTTAAGAAGTGGTTTAGCAAGGATAAAGAGGTTAAGACAAGAGAGGGTGAGTTGCTACCTCCAGCGAAAACACCTGCATCCTTCATGGTTGCGAAATATGGATTACATACCTGTATATGGTTGCAGAATTGGGTTGGCTATACTAAAGAAGATGGTGTTTTAGCATTCCCAGAACATGGTTCATTTAATCTGGCTGTGTTAAGAAATTTACGGGAAAAGATGTTATGCTTAGACCCGAAGCCGAGACCTACACAGTTCGAGGCTTTAGTGGAATGGGAAGAAGAAGTATTAAATCGAGAAAGACAGAGAACTGGAGGTCAGTACAGGTATATGTTTGGGAGGAGACATGATCGTGAGACACATCAGGATCGAATGAAAAGATGGCGAGATGCTACCATGTCAGAAGGATTATATCCTATGAGAACAGTTGAAGCTTCGGCTCCTTCAGAAGAGGGGGTTTCTGAGACAGATAGGAGAAGATATGGAGAGTTTGAAGATGAGGTCTTGAATGATATGATGTACAAGAGACCACCTCCATACAGATCAGAATCGGAAGAGAGTACACCAGTTGTTTCTCCGATAAGAGATACAGTTGAGAAAGAAAAAATGACACCTGAATCAAGAAATAATAGTTCTTTCAGAGAGGAAAATGCCAGGAATGCCAGACAATTAGCAAAAACGACAACAGAACTGACTGAGAAAATTAGAGAGTTAACGATGAATATGGAAGCTGTTACAGTGCCTGTTACTATAGGTCCGGTAATTCCTATGTTTGATGGACAGAGAGTAAGTGAAAATGGGCTGGTAGTTCCATATATTGCAAATAATTCAGCTGGTCCTTCAGGAGATTCAGGTAAAGGAAGAGGGAGAAATGACCTGAGACAAACAAGACATGAGACAGGTAATGAATTCATGAATGTTAGTGATTCTAGTAGTTTAGGGATGCCAATTTTAGAACCGCAGAGAAAAATAGTTTCAGCGAGAAAAACTGCGGAAATAACAGTTGATGACCTAAATGACTGGATGAAGGTTCTTCAGAAAAAGGATAAAGATTCACAAGTTATTGATGTGGTTAAGTTACGTATAGAATTAGAAGAGCTTGTGACAGGAACAGTTTCAACAGAAATCCTGAAAAGTCATCATGATGGTGAATTAATGTTTATGTGTAAGAACATAACATGGAGGGCAGGAAATACACATGACAGGCTGAGAGCAATAGCAAATGAGCAAGGAGTTGACATTGATAGAATAAAGACTTTACAGAAAACGTACAGGATGGATTTCACAGAGAAGGACATGGAGAGTTTGAATGCTACTGGTAGAACAAGACAGATTAAGAAAATGATAGCACTATTGCGAAGATGGGGTGATGTAGAAAAGTGGAAGGATAGGTGGTATAAGAAAAGAAAGGAATCTGAAGATAGAACAACTTACTCAGCCTCTCCAGTGAGAGAAAAAGAGAAAATGAATGTGAATCCAGCGACACTTTTGTCGGATATTGAAAATGTGGGTGTGAAAATGGAAGATGATCATGATTGTTTGGATGTGCTTGAGTATTGTACAAAACCGAGACCAGACATAAGGGATATTCCCTTACTTGAGAATGATTATGTGTTGTTTGTGGATGGATCATGCCTGAGAAATGATAATGGTGTGCTATGTGCAGCATATGCAGTGTGCAAAGTTTCAGAGGTTGTGGAAGCATCACCATTGAAAGGAGTGAAATCTGTGCAAGTTGCTGAATTAGTGGCATTGACAAAAGCTTGTGAGATTGGGAAAGATCTGAGAACAACAATATTGACTAATAGTCAGTATGGATTTGGAGTGGTGCATGACGTTGGCCAACTTTGGCTACAAAGAGGTTTCTTGACATCGGGTGGAACTCCAATAAAGAATGCTGAGCTGATTGGAAAATTGCTTGAGG
Organism: Triturus cristatus; assembly: GCF_964204655.1. Lineage (NCBI taxonomy): Eukaryota > Metazoa > Chordata > Amphibia > Caudata > Salamandridae > Triturus > Triturus cristatus. The sequence continues at coordinate 121,876,503 of NC_140594.1, read as the reverse complement.
CGATACAGCTGTCTAAGGAGTTAGCAGTTGTAAAATATGCAACACATGTTATAGGGGAGGATTTTATCACTGTTGGCAACAGGTATGCCAACGATGTGGCGCAATATTGCGCCAAGATGAATCTGTCAATTAACAGGGAAAGAGAGAAGGAGGAAATGTCTTTTCTTTCTGTGATGTTTACTAATGTCCTAGAAATGTGGGATGAAGTGAAGCAGTTACAAGATGAGGCAGGAGAAGAAGAGAAACAAGATTGGGTTAAGGCAGGATGTGCTCCAAGAGAAACAGACCATGTTTGGGTCTACAGAGATGGCAGACCAGTGATGCCAAACTCAATTTTGTCGTCAATGGCAAGAATGTATCATGGCCAGGGACATCTGGGGAGGGACGCAATGGTTAGGTCCTTTAAACGAATCTGGTACAATGCAAAATTCAGGACAATTGCAGAGAGCATCTGTCAAAGGTGTTTAATTTGTCAGCAATTTAACACTGGGAAAAAGACAGTGGTGAATCTAGGGACAATAGGCAGAGAAGGAGGTCCTTTTACAAGAATGCGAATTGATTTCATTGAAATGCCCCAGGTGAACAGACTAAGGTATGTCCTTGTGATAGTCTGTTTGTTTTCAAGGTGGGTGGAGGCCTACCCGACAAGGAGAAATGATGAATTAACAGTGGCAAAATTACTGTTGAGGGAGTTGATTCCTAGGTTTGGGTTTCCAGTCACAGTTGAATCTGACAGAGGTAGACAATTTCAAAATGAACTCATTAGTTTGATTTGTGAAGCATTAAAAATACAACAGAAGCTACATTGTGCATACCGACCAGAGGCTTCTGGTGTGGTTGAGCAGATTAATGGCACGATCAAGAACAGAATTGGAAAGATGTGCTTAGCCACTGGCATGAAATGGCCAGACGTTCTTCCTCTAGTCTTGATGACTATGAGATCTACTCCAGACAGAACTACAGGTTTGAGTCCACACGAAATAATTATGGGACGTGCTATGCGCCATGCATTTGTGCCTGTGAATAAGTTGATGACAATAACTGATGACATGATTTTGGATTACTGTAAAGGCCTGGCTGACGCAGTTCATTCTGTGTTTCACCAGGTTGGAGAAGAAGCTACCACACTTGAGAAGAAGCAAGCCCATGATCTGAGTCCAGGTGACTGGGTAAGGATTAAGGTGCACAGAAGAAGAAATTGCTTGATTCCAAGGTGGGGAAGGCCAAGACAAGTTATTCTGACTACAACGACTGCAGTAAAGTGTGCTGGAGTGAGACACTGGGTACATGCAAGTCATACTCTGAGAATTCCAAGTCCGAGAGAGGGAACTGGTGAAGAGTATTATGAAGAGTCAGATTCCAGTGATGGTGAAGATCCTGAAGATACAGAATCAGTGAGAAAAGAAGCAGAGAAAGCTTCAAGAGATTCACTGCGAGTATCAGAAGGAAGATCAGATTCTGATTCTGTGAAAGAGCCTGAAGTTTCAAGTAGCAGTGGAGGAAAAAGAAAAGAAAAGAGGAAACACATTGAGACTACTCCTGAATCAGAAGAGGAGGAGATTGAAGAGCCACTTGAGATTATTCTTGAAGAAACAGGGTCAGAAGAAGATAGAGAGGGACAGATTGCGGAAGACCCCCGAGGAGGTGTAGGGAACATTGATGAGGAGTTAGGTAAAGGGACAAATAGACAGCAAGAAGATTGCGTGTCGGAGACCCGAGGAGGGACAGAAGTAGGGAAGTCTCAAATAGTGGTGAAAGAATCTGTGAAAGAAAAGAAAACTGCTAAGAAACGAAAGCAAAAGGCAATTGAAACAGAATCGGATGATGAGAATGAACAAACAGAAGGTCGAGTTCTGAGAAAGAGAACTTCGATTGGAGAAAGGAGTGTTAAAGAAAAGCTGAAAAAGGTTGTGAAAGGAGATCGTTGGCCTAACAACAGAGTGAAAAGACTGAGATACAGGATAATAAGAGCAAATACATCGGGAGCTGAACAAGTGAATGAGGTATCCAGTCAAACTTCAAAGGCTGAAGAAGAAGAATCAAGAAGAACAAAAGAACAAGTAGAAATAAAAAGAGTTAAAAGACCCAACCAAAAGTACAGATCACCGGAATGGTCTTATGTGACACTGTCTGAAGAAGGAAAAGAAGAAACAGTGACTCAAGATAATCCGGAAGTGGTCTTGAGAAAAGTGGTTGAGGAAAATACTGGTGAAATTCTGAAAGTACTCTTGACTGACATCAGAGAAAAGTCAGATACTGAGGATTCTGACGTTGGAGATTTGATACAATTTGATGTTGAAGAAATTGGAGTGAAAAATGATGAGTATCCAAACTGAGTAAAAAGGATTCACTTGGACTAAGTGAACGGAAGGATCTTTGAAGAAGCTGAAGAGTTTGGAACAAACGTTGGAGATTTGAAGTTCTAATTACTGTAGTGGAGTAGAAGTTAAAGCAGAATGGCTAACATAGAGAATAACCCAAATAGATGTGCCTTCTTAAAAAAGTGGTGCAAGATGTGCTGCTGTTGTACTGGAATATTAATGCTTCTATGGGGTATTTTAGTTTTATTAGTTACTTTTAAGGTTGAATTTGGGATGGACACAGAAAATATGACTAATATAGAGAAGAATTCACAAAAAGTAGTTCCAATTAGAAATAGTTACATACACAAGGATAGGTCGATTAATAATTTTTCTAGTAATGTTTTTTCTAAACTGTTATATGAATATGTGAAGACGATGGAAGTGAGGGATTGCTATGTCTGCATGCAATTACCTGCATCCGTTTCAGAGGGTGTTACTTATCACCATTTACCAGCTACATATGGTATTTCTTGTAGTATTTTAAGTAGTGTTTTTTATTTGTTAGGGAAAATAGATTATAACATGTCTAACAGAGATAGTATTTTTGGGCATTTGCCAATGAACAAAGAGCTGAATCCAGCTAAAGAAGCTAACACTTTTGGTGAGATTTTTATTGAAGAAAAAGGACTAACATTAGATTACATTTTTAAGAATAATTTAACTTGCAGTTTGAAAGAAGAGGAGAAAGCTTTCCTGGATATGGTAGAGGAAAGAAGAGTGAACATGCATGAGAAAGGGGGAAAATATGAAGTGAGTGAAACTATTTGGGACATTGAGATGGGAAAAGAGTTGAGAAATGGGGCTAGTCCAACTTTGGCTCTAGATGCACCGCAGAAGGGTAAACTATGCATTACCAGAAGGAGATCCCAATATGATACATATTTTGTAGGGACTAGTGAGTGCCATGATACATACTTTGTTGCGACTGGTTGGGGTTTCAGAGGTGGAGAAGATACTATTTTTCCAGGAGTGTACTATGTGTGTGGGAACAAGGCTTATTACAAGTTGCCTGACCATTGGTATGGCACATGTTATGTGGGTTTGGTTTTTCCTAAGATTTTTCATACAGATAAAATAAGTGATGTAGAAGATATTAACCTATTAAAACGTTTTAAGAGAGAAACTTGGTCTGAAATTGTGGGAGATATTTTTGGGGTTTTGATTCCAGCAGTGGGAATTTCTTTAAATGCTTATGGAATTCGGAAATTGTCCACAGTGGTTGATCGTTTATCGACAAATACCGCAGGAGGATTTCTTTTGGTAAATACGGAGTTAAGTGCCGTACGTGCCATGTCTATGCAAAATCGACTTGCCCTTGATATTCTTTTGGCAAAGGAGGGTGGAGTTTGTGGAATTTTGAAAGTTCAACATTGTTGCACTTACATTCCTGATGAAAGCAGAGACCTGAAGGTCTATATAAAAAATATTACTGATTTGCATGAAGATTTAGTACCACTTGAAACTGGGAGTTTATGGATTAAACTAGCTAATAAGATGATAGCTGTTAAGGATTTTATTACAAAAATAGGTAGTACTATCGTAGGTAGAATATTGTTTCCCTTGTCTTGTATAATTGTTGCTTTGCTGATACTGAGATTGGTGTGTGTGTGTTGTAAAAACAGGAGAGGGAAAGAGAAATTGAAAAATGAAAAGAAAAATAAGAAATCGAATAATTCGAAAAGAGAACCAGAAGAAATTGAATTAGAAGAATTGAGGGAGAGTGTTTACTTAGAGACTAAGAGAGATGATGAAAGAGTGACTGGTGTTTAATGTTGTGTAAGGGGAAAAGACATTTCTGATTTCTCCTAAAAATGGGACTAAATTTTCACTAATTTTTTTTTTGGGTTTATTTGGTGATAAAATCACCAAAGGGGGGATTGCTGGAGCAGAGTTTTCTGTTAGAAAATTCTGGGGCTTTTGAAGCTCTGGCATGTCTATGCGTTTTATTAATTAATTAATAATTAACAACTAATTATTTGTCTTGTTCAAGTGCGTTATACTAATCAACCTGTTTGTCCTAATACAAGAGAAGGTTACACAAGGGTTAGCTTATTTGTGCTGTTTTTCGTATTTACAATAACGTGCAAGTTTTCATGTTTAAACGTTGCTGTGTGCTATTTATTTTAAGCACAAAATGCTGTCTGAATTAATGCTTTATATGTTGCAAAGCTAGATAAATGCATACACATAAGGGTGTTAGTGGGGTTAACACTGTTTAATCATTATGATGTAGTAATCTTTATTTTGTCTCTTTAATTAAAGATGGTCTATTGTGGCCTATGGAGGCCTTCATGAAAATAACTGAGAATAATTTGAAGCCTGGCTGAGCTCTGGTGCAGGCAAAATCTGTGATGTGACAAGGGAGACCCCTGCTGGAGTTCAGTTAACAGAAAAACTGACGGTAGTCCTTATATGGAAATTTCCGGGAGGACATCAGCAAGCTTGGAGGATCTCCAAAAGAAATGATGTGTCCTTGGTGAACAATGAACCTCAGAAAGAACATTGTGCTAAAGCCGGTTTGCCGAGGGAAATGAGTGAGATGGATACTTTAATAGTTTCTAGTTCTTGGTTCCTGTTCCGTGATTTGTGTATTATGACTTTTCCTGAGCGGAGATTTCAAGATGTTGCAAAGTTACATCCCTTCCTTCTCGTTCTGCTCAGTGATACAGTTTTACTTGTCAAATTCATGTGGGTTTTCATTGTATTTTGCATTATAAAATGTTAGCTTAGGGAGGGCTCTCCCCGCACTTTCTTTCGTCGCCTTGCTGCGTGAACTTGCGTTGCTGAGGACTGATGCTGAGGACCTTATCCTGAAAAGACTTTTGAGAGACTGGTCCGACCCGTTCTGACACTAGTTAGAATAGGTAACTATGAGAAATGAATTATTCTGATTTTATTCTGACTAATTTTAGATAAAGCAATATAACTTTTAAACATGGTATTGGTTGTTTCTTTTCTTGTTGTTTATTGAATACTTTTTGATTATTGTTTATAGATTGTTTATATTATGTTAGGCAACCACTAAACTGGTCCTATCGCCTAGATATAGATGCAGGGTGCTTTAGGAGTTTTCTTCCCACAGGTTTGCTGCTGGTAGGGTATTGGAGCGTATGTTAGTGAAATGGGCCCTAGCGTATGATGAACGTATGTGCGTGCAACTGTGAAATTACTCTATCTGTGGTAGTGGGCATAATTTAGGTACCCTGATCTGTATCACTACTTTTAGAAAGTTAGTATTTACTGACCTGACCATCTCAGTCCGCCTCTGCTGTGTGTGTGTGTGTGTTCTGCCTGGCAACAGTAAGGAGCAGGGTTGGGGAATCCCCAGAGACAGGTTGGCTGCCAGGTGGTGGGTAGAGAGGTGACACCTGGATGGGTGGGAGGAGTACACCTTGACTCTTGAATAGACCTGTGCTCTGCCACCACAAAGCCGGCGCCACCCCCTGTGGGGCGGCTGATGTCTCTGCCCTGCTGCTGAAAGGAAAGAGCAGAGTCACCATAACAAAGTGCTCCAGAACTGGACTGAGCCAGGCCTAGGCCCCCTGGCGCTAAAGAACAAAAGAATCACGGTATAAAAGTAGGAGCCTGGCTCCTAAGAAATCAGAATCCTGTTTACCACAAAGAACCTCTGCCCGACTAGAAGGAGAAGAAGACGCCGGAGGAGCTGGCCTGCTGCTTGCCTTGCTGAGAAAGGAGAGGAAGAGACTTACTGAAAAGACTTTGCTACTTTGTGCTTGAACATTCTCCAAGGGCTTGATCTGAGCTTGCCCCCTGAACTGAACCCCAGGAACAGTGGGTTCTCTGTGCTTTTGCTCGTCCTCCAATTCGAGCCGTGTGTGCATCCCGCTGGAAAGAGACTGCGCCCCTCATCGCCCCTCCTAGGGCCGTGACACTCAGAAGCTCGCCTGCCTCCAACCCGTGAGAGCCCCGCTCCGTCCCGAGCCGCTCTCTGTTCCCGGGCCAGGCCGCCTGCATCCCTGTCACCGCCTGCTACTGGAGTGCGCTGACCGCGCTATCACCCCTCCCGCCGGAAGCCGTCCGACGACTGTGATCTACGCCGGGTCATCCAGCTGCACTGACCGTGCCCTGCGACCCCGCTTCGCTATCCCCGGACATCTCAGGCCGCGCCGCCCCTGCTGTGGAGACCCTCCTGCACCGCCGTGCTAAAGGGTCGCTGGCCGCGCCTGCCTACGTGCCCACACCTGCTGATTGAGGACCCAAGAACACTTCCCAAGCTGAGAGTCGCACCGACCTGTGCCGACTCTCCACATCAAGAAAGAAGTTCCAGTATCGGGCTCGGGGCCCGCAACGCCTTATTTCCCCGTTCGCAGGAGACGAACTCTGTGAGTACTGGAACCACAAGTAACATTTGCAAGAGAACTACAAGGTATCCATTTGAAGCTACGAACAACGAACATTTGCCCGCTGTACAACCTGGTGGCATAGCGAAAACGTTATTGGTCTTGTGATAAGTCTGCTGAGATATATATACCTATTTTTACATAAAGAAGCGTATTTTTATATATATCCAAGTCTGGTGTCCGTTTCTGGGGGGATTGATGTATTTACTGTGTGTATGATTGTAAGTGCTTAACCAACAACGCCTGAGGAATCGCCTTGGCTGCTCACGCCACGCACCTAGAGGGTGAGCAAGGGTCATTCGCGAGGGGTTATCCTGCACCCTGACGTGGAGGAGAGGGTTCCTGCTTGACACAAGGGCAACCTTGCGCCAACCAGAGATCCCCGACTCTAACATTGTTGGCAGCGGTTGGGATTTCGGATTTGCACTTGTAATTTGCATACAGTGAATTATTAATCACCAGATAGTGAGAGCAGACCAAATAACGCAGCCACAGGTTTTTATTGGTTGAACTTTGTTGAGACATCTGCCATTACTGCAACCATGCCTGGCTCACTCTCTGCTGGAAGAGCGCTCTCCGTGATTTCTGGAATAGATGAGGTGGATTGGGAGAGACTGGGAGGCTACACGATGGAGCAATTGAAAGGCTACAGTGTAAAATTCAGAGTCCCCCATGCTGGATTCAAGAGGAAGACCCAGTACATCAAGGCGTTGAGAGCCTGGAAGGAGTCACGAGACCTACGGAATGCGGGGGACATCGTTCCACCCGACAACCTTGAGGAGCCCAGCAGAGTCCTGTCGCCAGAGGAGCTGGCAGACAGGGCAGCAGACAGGGCGCATGCAATGGAGATGGCAAAGTTGGCAGGACAGATGGAAATGGAAAAGCAGAAGTTGGCCCTGGAGGCACAACAACGCCAAATGGATCATGATATCAGATTGAAGGAGTTGGAGCTGAAGGCGAAAAGTTTGGACACCGCTCCTTCTGGTGGCAGCACTCCACCAGCGCAGGTAGAGTCCAAGGTGTACATCCCCAAAGACGTAGTAAAGGAGTATTTTAGAAAGGATGACATAGGGCAGTGGTTTAGAGCCTACGAGGTGGCCATGTCCTCACACCGGGTCCCTGAGAAAGACTGGGGAGCGGGGTTGTGGGGAAGGTTCCTTGCGGAAGGGCGGGACACACTGTTAGATTTGCCCTTAGAAGTCCAGACCTCATACCCCCATATGAAGGAAGCTTTAATGACCAGGTATGGGTTAACTCCTGAGCTATATAGACAGAGGTTCAGGGAGACCAAGAAGATCCCTGAGAGTACGTATGTGGAATATGTGACCTTTTTCTGCAGAGCGCTGGATGGTTGGGTGAAGGGTAGCAAAGTGAATGATTATCAAGGGCTGCTTGATTTAATTGCATGGGAGCACTTGTCCAGTCAATGTTTTCCTGAGCTACGCCAGCACCTGATAGATAGCAAGCTGTCCAACCCGAGGAAGCTTGCTGAGGAGGCGGACCGCTGGCTCAGCACCAGGGTCCACAAGGGTCAAGTGGGAGACTCCGCCAAAGGTGGGCAGGGTCCCCAGCAGAAGAGTGGGGGGGACAAGGGTAAACAGAAGGGGTTCCAAAAAGGCCCCCAAAGTAATTCCCAAGGGAACCAGCAGAAGGGTTCTCAGCCTCCCCCACCCCCGCAGCAGAACGGGGCCCCGACAGGTAGACCTGTTCCAAAGGGGCCCTTCAATTGTTATAGGTGTGGTGACCCGGGTCACATTGCCTCTGATCCTAAGTGTCGCCTGTTTGGTAATACCGCACCCACCGGTGCTCCACCCCGGAAAGTAGCTAGTGTTAACTTTGGGGAGGAGGTAGCAGTCCAGGAGGGTGGGGGTCCCGGGCAGATGACCCTAGTCTCGCTAGGAGACAGTGAGATGGTCCCTGTAACCTACCTGCCCTCTAACACTAAGAAATATGGGCAGGTGGTGACCATCAATGGAAAGAAGGTTGAGGCTCTTAGAGATACAGGAGCCAGCGTGACCTCGGTGAGGCAACACCTGGTGTCTCAAGAGCAAATTGTACCCAATGCCTACTGTAGGGTTGTCAATGCTGACAACGTAGAGAGTCGTTGTCCAATGGCTCAAGTTCCCTTTGAGTGGGGGGAGGTCTCTGGTACTCTACAAGTCGCTGTGAGAACTGACATGCCTGTAGACTGTCTGCTAGGGAACGACCTGGAGAGTTCCCCTTGGGAAAAGGTGGAGAAGACCACGCATCTGAGGATGGTGGGTCTACCCGACTGGGCGTGCGTGACCACCCGGTCCATGGCAGCCAGTAGGGGTGTTGAGAGGGTCCTGGAGCCTGAGGGAGAGGTCCAGGAACCGGCCTTAGGGAGAAGGCGCAGGAGGCGCGGGAAACCGGCCCCCGAAGTTCCCACGGCCCAGGAGGAAGTAGACCCTGAGGGGGATGCTCTGGAGCCTACCGGGGAACAGATTGCCGAACTGGGAGATCTGCCTGAGCTGACCCATTGGCAGCAAGAAGGAGGTCCCTCCAGGGAGGAATTCTGCAGGGAGCAGAAAGAATGCCCTTCTCTCGTGGGTATTCGGCAACAGGCTGCAGACCAGGCCAATGGTGTTCAGGCCAAAACACACTACGTGTACTGGGAGAGTGACCTCCTGTATTCCGAGCTTAAGGCTGCTGAACCTGGGTCAGCCCGTGTGCTGGTGGTACCCCAGAAGTTCAGAACCTTCCTACTGGGGCTGGCTCACGATGTGCCGTTAGCAGGACATTTGGGGATGGACAAGACCTATGACAGGCTTGTCACCCACTTTTACTGGCCCCAAATACATAAGAATTCAGATTCCTACTGCCGAACCTGTCAGACTTGCCAGGCAAGTGGTAAGAGCGGAGGGAAGCATAAGGCTCCTCTGCAACCTTTCCCTGTGGTCGGTACGCCATTCCAACGAGTGGGTATTGATATTGTGGGGCCTCTGGACCCCAAGACAGCCCTGGGCAACAGGTTCATCCTGGTCTTGGTGGACCATGCCACCCGGTACCCTGAAGCCATCCCTCTGAGGACAGTGACGGCCCCCGTGGTGGGACGGGCACTGATGGGAATTTTCTCCCGAGTGGGATTCCCTCTAGAGGTGGTGAGCGACAGGGGGACCAATTTCATATCCACATATAGGAAATCCCTGTGGAAGGAGTGTGGGGTAACTTACAAGTTCACCACTCCTTACCACCCCCAAGGAAATGGGTTGGTTGAGAGATTCAACCGAACCCTCAAAGGCATGATCATGGGCCTGGACGGTCCAATGAGGCGTAAGTGGGACGTCCTCTTGCCATGCCCGCTCTTCGCTTACCGAGAGGTGCCGCAGAAGTCTCTAGGGTTCAGCCCCTTTGAGCTTCTGTATGGTCACCCGGTAAGAGGACCTCTGAGTTTGGTGAAGGAAGGCTGGGAGCAATCTCCCAGGAAACCTCCCCAGAATGTATATAGTTACATGCTGGCCTTCCGAAACCAGACTCGGCGTTTCAGGCAACTTGCTGAGGCAAATCTGGAAGCCAGCCAGGAGGAGATGAAGCGGTGGTACGACCGGAATGCCACTCTGGTAGAGCTTCAACCTGGACAAAAGGTGTGGGTCTTGGCCCCAGTGGAGCCTTGTGCACTTCAGGATAAGTGGACAGGTCCATTTGAGGTTGTGGAGCGCAAAAGTCCTATCACCTACTTGGTGGACATGCAGACTCCCAGGAACCCTTTGAGGGTCCTACATGTTAACCGCCTTAAGCCCCGCTTAGAGAGGACCGAAGTGGGCATGCTGCTGGCCACTGATGATGGAATGGAAGAGGAGACCGAGCCTCTTCCTGACCTCTTAATGGCCTCTGAGAAAGATGGGTCAGTGGATGGAGTTAACCTCTCACCCACCCTGACGCCCGAACAACAGGAAGATTGCCGCCACTTGCTGGGACAGTTTTCCGACCGATTCTCCCTGGTTCCTGGTGTCACAGATTGGTGCGTCCATGATGTGGACACAGGAGACAGCTTACCTGTGAAGCACAAGGCTTACAGGGTAACTGACAGGGTCAGAGCTTGCATTAAGGAGGAGGTCTCCAAAATGCTTGCGCTAGGGGTGGTTGAGTCCTCCAGCAGTCCTTGGTCCAGCCCCGTGGTCTTGGTCCCCAAAGCTGCTGCGCCGGGAGCCACACCTGAACTCCGGTTCTGTGTGGACTACAGAGGACTCAATTCAGTAACGAAGACTGACGCGCACCCCATCCCCAGAGCTGATGAGCTCATTGATCGGCTGGGGGCTGCCCGGTTCCTCAGCACGTTTGATTTAACGTCTGGGTACTGGCAGATCGCCTTGACCGATGGGGCCAAAGAGAGGTCCGCATTCTCTACACCAGATGGGCACTTCCAGTTCCGAGTCATGCCATTTGGGATGAAGAATGCCCCTGCCACCTTTCAGAGGTTGGTCAACCAGGTACTGGTTGGGCTGGATGCGTTCAGTGCCGCCTACCTGGATGACATCGCAGTGTTCAGTGCCACCTGGCCCGAACACCTGCGCCACCTCTGGGAAGTGTTGATGGCTCTGCGCCGAGCAGGCCTCACGATCAAGGCAAGCAAGTGCCAGATCGGGCAGGGTTCCGTGGTGTACTTGGGACACCAAGTGGGGAGTGGCAAGGTGGCACCCTTGCAACCCAAAATCGAGACCATCCTTGCTTGGGAACCCCCCAAGACGCAGACCGCAGTGAGGGCCTTCCTGGGGCTCACTGGGTACTACAGGAGGTTTGTCAAGGGCTATGGAACGATTGTTGCCCCCTTGACAGAGCTGACTTCTAAGAAGCAGCCCAGGAACGTGATTTGGACTGACACCTGTCAGAAAGCTTTCGACACCCTGAAGACTGCCATGTGCACGGCGCCCGTGCTCCTGGCCCCTGACTTCTCCAAGGAATTCCTAGTACAGACAGACGCTTCAGAGCATGGTGTAGGGGCTGTTCTCTCACAGATGACTGAGGAGGGCTGGGACCAACCCGTAGCCTTCATCAGTAGGAGGTTACTTCCACGGGAAAGTAGGTGGAGTGCAATTGAGCGAGAAGCATTTGCTGTGGTCTGGGCGCTGAAGAAGCTAAGACCCTACTTGTTTGGGTCTCACTTCCGGGTTCAGACGGACCACAGGCCCCTCAGATGGTTGATGCAAATGAGGGGTGAAAACCCGAAGCTGTTGAGGTGGTCCATCTCCCTACAGGGTATGGACTTTACGGTGGAACACCATCCTGGTACAGATCACGCCAACGCTGACGGTCTGTCCAGGTATTTCCGCCTTAGTGACGAGGAACCCCCTGGGCAAGGGTAGTTCTCCCCACATTTCAGCTGGAGGGGACACGTGTTAGACCTGGCACCTTGGCGTGAGTTTCCCTTCCACTTTTTTGATGGTGTGCCTCGATTGTTTTGCTGGTGTTGTCCGCTCAGGGCACTGCGCCACGGCTAATCCGTGCCGCAGTGCAAGTGCTCCCTAGGTAAAGTGTACCTGTAATTGATGTCCATGATTGGTTCATTGGATTCACTGTCAGTCCCCAGTAAAGTGCACCAGGGGTGCCAGGGCTTGTGAATGCCAATGCTGCTGGTGGGCTTGCAGCGCTGGTTGCGCCACCCACAGAAGCGGCCTTGTAAAATGTGTCTAGGGTCTGCCACCGCAGACCCTGAGCGCGGTCCGGACCGTCGCGCTGACTGCGCAAGTGCCCCCACTTGCCAGTCCCTAAACCTTCCCTTACCTACATATTAGCCACCCCTCTGGTAGGCCCAAGGGCAGGGTGCATTGTAGGCATAAGGTAAGACATGCCCTGGTGTGTGTGGCATGTCTTAGTAGTGAATTACAGCCCTTTCCGTTCTTCACTATTGAAGGCTACCTGCTCTCCATAGGCCAGAATGGGCTGCTGGGATCACGCCAACGCTGTGACCCCAGTGGACTCAGAGAGCATGGTAGAGTGTCAAGTTTGGTATGCCTGAACTCAGAATAATAAAATACTTCTTGTAGTCAAGTTTATTTTAATATCCTGGGTTTGTAAATACTACTTTTAGAAAGTTAGTATTTACTGACCTGACCATCTCAGTCCGCCTCTGCTGTGTGTGTGTGTGTTCTGCCTGGCAACAGTAAGGAGCAGGGTTGGGGAATCCCCAGAGACAGGTTGGCTGCCAGGTGGTGGGTAGAGAGGTGACACCTGGATGGGTGGGAGGAGTACACCTTGACTCTTGAATAGACCTGTGCTCTGCCACCACAAAGCCGGCGCCACCCCCTGTGGGGCGGCTGATGTCTCTGCCCTGCTGCTGAAAGGAAAGAGCAGAGTCACCATAACAAAGTGCTCCAGAACTGGACTGAGCCAGGCCTAGGCCCCCTGGCGCTAAAGAACAAAAGAATCACGGTATAAAAGTAGGAGCCTGGCTCCTAAGAAATCAGAATCCTGTTTACCACAAAGAACCTCTGCCCGACTAGAAGGAGAAGAAGACGCCGGAGGAGCTGGCCTGCTGCTTGCCTTGCTGAGAAAGGAGAGGAAGAGACTTACTGAAAAGACTTTGCTACTTTGTGCTTGAACATTCTCCAAGGGCTTGATCTGAGCTTGCCCCCTGAACTGAACCCCAGGAACAGTGGGTTCTCTGTGCTTTTGCTCGTCCTCCAATTCGAGCCGTGTGTGCATCCCGCTGGAAAGAGACTGCGCCCCTCATCGCCCCTCCTAGGGCCGTGACACTCAGAAGCTCGCCTGCCTCCAACCCGTGAGAGCCCCGCTCCGTCCCGAGCCGCTCTCTGTTCCCGGGCCAGGCCGCCTGCATCCCTGTCACCGCCTGCTACTGGAGTGCGCTGACCGCGCTATCACCCCTCCCGCCGGAAGACGTCCGACGACTGTGATCTACGCCGGGTCATCCAGCTGCACTGACCGTGCCCTGCGACCCCGCTTCGCTATCCCCGGACATCTCAGGCCGCGCCGCCCCCGCTGTGGAGACCCTCCTGCACCGCCGTGCTAAAGGGTCGCTGGCCGCGCCTGCCTACGTGCCCACACCTGCTGATTGAGGACCCAAGAACACTTCCCAAGCTGAGAGTCGCACCGACCTGTGCCGACTCTCCACATCAAGAAAGAAGTTCCAGTATCGGGCTCGGGGCCCGCAACGCCTTATTTCCCCGTTCGCAGGAGACGAACTCTGTGAGTACTGGAACCACAAGTAACATTTGCAAGAGAACTACACGGTATCCATTTGAAGCTACGAACAACGAACATTTGCCCGCTGTACAACCTGGTGGCATAGCGAAAACGTTATTGGTCTTGTGATAAGTCTGCTGAGATATATATACCTATTTTTACATAAAGAAGCGTATTTTTATATATATCCAAGTCTGGTGTCCGTTTCTGGGGGGATTGATGTATTTACTGTGTGTATGATTGTAAGTGCTTAACCAACAACGCCTGAGGAATCGCCTTGGCTGCTCACGCCACGCACCTAGAGGGTGAGCAAGGGTCATTCGCGAGGGGTTATCCTGCACCCTGACGTGGAGGAGAGGGTTCCTGCTTGACACAAGGGCAACCTTGCGCCAACCAGAGATCCCCGACTCTAACACCCACCATCTCCACCTGGATGCCAGTCACAATCGAATACACCGCCTCGACCATGAAAGGCATCCACTCGGGGGCCCCCACCGACCCCTGCCCTCCTCACATCTACCACAGCACCGAGATCGCTCTACTCGCCGCCACAGACGAAATGTACACCCTCCTGGGCCAAAGCCACTCCGCAGCCCTCATCCTACTCAACCTTTCAGCGGCCTTCGACACTCTCTCCCACCGCACACTAGTCGCCAGACTACACAACGCCGGCATACAAGGAACAGCCCTAGACTGGATCCAATTATTCCTCACTGGAAGAAGCCAAAGGATCCGACTGCCACCCTTCCTCTCCGATCCCAAGTAAATCACCTGTGGAGTCCCACAGGGGTCATCTCTGAGTCCGACCCTCTTCAACATCTACATGACCCCCCTCGCCACCATTGTCCGACAACACGGTCTCAACATCGTATCCTACGCTGATGACACCCAGCTCATCCTCTCCCTCACCAAAGACCCTACCACCGCCAGACTCAACTTCCAGACAGGAATGCATGATGTTGAAGTCTGGATGACCAACAGCTGCCTGTAGCTCAACGCCGAGAAGACAGTTGTCCTCGTCCTTGGAACCACCCCTTCAGCATAGGACAACAACTGGTGTCCGCCACCCTTGGAAGCCCACCTACCCCCTCGGACCATGCCAAAAACCTCAGCATCGTACTCGACTCATCCCTCACCATGAACCGACAGGTCTACACCGTCACCTCCAGCTGCTTCAACACCCTCCGCATCCTCCGCAAGACCTTCAAATGGAGCCTCCCGGAGTCAAGGAACACAGTCACCCATGCACTCATCACCAGCAGACTGGACTAATGAAACGCATACTATGCCGGCATTTACAAGTCCCTACTTCGCAAACTCCAGACATTACAGAACACCGCCGCCAGACTCATCCTCGACATCCCCCGGCACGAACACCTACATAGACTCCACTGGCTCCCCATGGAGAAAAGAGCCACCTTCAAAATCCTCACTCACGCTGACAAAGGCTTACACAACAATGTACCCAAATACCTCAACGACAGAATCAGCTTCCACGTACCCAAAAGAGACAGACGGTCTTCCAAACTCGCACTGGCCGAAACCCCGCACATCCACAGAGCCAGAGCAGGTGACAGATCCATCTCCCACATTGCATCCAAGACCTGGAACGAGCTGCCGGCAGACATCAGTGCTCCCCCTCCCTGAACACCTTCAGGAAGACCCTCAAGACCTGGCTCTTCGGCTAACAGTTCTGCGCCCCCTCCCCCCCTCAGCACCTTGATACGCTCACGGGTGAGTAGCGCGCTTACAATTCCCCTGATTGATTCATTGATTGAGTTATTATCATGAGATGATTGTTCCTCTTCTGCACTGCTTGAGGTGGTGGGGCAACACTCTTCCACCATAGTGGAAGAGCCGCCACTGGGGGTGTGTCATCTACGTGTGTTAGGCATGAGCGACCCACCCACGGCCCTCTTGCGCTACGCGTCCCACCCCCTCTTTACCTGGACATTGACACCATGGCACAATCCACTGCACTCTCTCCAAATCTGTGACTCAGCCAGCAAGAGCCTCAGCCAGGTATGATTTCACTCGGCTGGATACAGCAGTCGCCGCCTAGTATGCTGGTGGACCTCTCCCGATGCAGTTGATGCAGCAGGGTCCCCTTAGCTGTGAAGGCACAGCGCTCATGCCACACAAGTTCACTGTAGCACAGGGGCCTCAGCCTCCACAGCGTACAGCCAGCCCAACATCATACGGCCTGTGATGCAGGGAGACGGCACACACCGTTGGTAATCCCCTCCGTGCACCCCGGTGTAGTGGTGGATTGTAGTATGCGATGCTGACCTCACTACGTTGGTGCGCAGGAGCGCCTCTACCATTATCTTCTCCAAGGGTCGCAAGGCGGTCTTCTCACACAGGTCAGCTACGTGGCTCCATGCGACCTGCCAGACTTCACCACCAGGTACTGGCGATCGTCGTGAATCAATGTCTCCCGCCAGGGCTCATCAACTCCACAGCTCCTCAACATCCCACTCCAGGCTCCAGACGCAGGTCCAGCGAGGCATCCAAGCTCAAGATGCACGTCCAGCGGGGCATCCAGGCTTCAGACGCAAGTCCAGGGAGGCATCCGGGCTCAAGACACAGGTCCAGCGAAGGATCCAGGCTCCAGACACAGGTCCAGCGGGGTATCCAGGCTCCAGACGCAGGTCCAGGGAGGCATCCAGGCTCAAGATTCAGGTCCAGCGAGGCATTCAGGCGCCAGACGCAGGTCCAGGGAGGCATCCAGGCTCAAGACCCAGGTCCAGCGGGGCATCCAGGCTCAAGGGGCAGGTCCAGGGATGCATCCAGGCTCCAGACACAGGTCCAGGGAGGCATCCAGGCTCAAGACGCAGGTTCAGCGGGGTATCCAGGCTCAAGACGCAGGTCCAGCGGGGCATCCAGGCTTCAGACGCAGGTCCAGTGAGGCATCCATGCTCAAGACGCAGGTCCAGCGAAGCATCCAGGCTCCAGACACAGGTCCAGCAGGGCATCCAGGCTCCAGACGCAGGTCCACGGAGGCATCCAGGCTCAAGACGCAGGTCCAGTGAGGCATCCAGGCTCCAGACGCAGGTCCAGCGGGGCATCCAGGTTCCCTACACAGGTCCAGGGAGGCATCCAGGCACAAGACACAGGTCCAGCGGGGCATCCAGGCTCCAGGGGCAGGTCCAGGGAGGCATCCAGGCTTCAGACACCGGTCTAGGGAGGCATCCAGGCTCAAGACGCAGGTCCAGCGGGGCATCCAGGCTCTCATCCTAGCCATCCTGGATGTTGGGTGGCTTGAGGGGGTTGCTGATGTGTGCTGCTCTTGGCCCTGGCTGCTCCAATCTGCATCATACTTCTGTTTTGGGCATCTTTTCTATGGGAGGTGGACTGTTAGGATATTTTTTAAGTTAGAGGAAAATATCACTCATGTTGGGCTGCCTAACATGCGTTTTTTTATTGCTAATGGGCTTATTACCACTTTTTAAACGTTAGCGCGAGGATTTTTATCGCCGTCCTGCTAATTTAATCACCGGACATTTCAGTCGGTTAGAGAAACTATCGCCTGTTAGCGGTGTGCTTTTAATAGGCCGCTAACACGGTGATAATTTCCAGTGGTAGACGCCGATAAAAAAAGTCACGCTAATGTCGTTTAGCGATAATTATCGCCACTTCTTGATAATATACCCCATATTGTTTTTCCTATTTAGGAAACCCAATAGTTCTTTATGGTTCAGTCACTTTGCGAGGATACTATTGTTTTCAAATTAGAGTGGACTTTCTTTTTTTTCATAAATTGTAGCGGAGGCCGAGTGCAACTCTTCACTCCCTCTCTTGCTGTATGTTGATCTGCATGCGCTTGTTGCCGTGCTGTATGTTGATCTGCACGCCTTTTGTTGCCGTGCTCTATGTTGAACTGTACGCGCTTGTTGCCGTGCTGTATGTTGTATTCTAGTGCGGGTGCCATCCTTGCCTTGCGCATTTCATGATGGACATTCCACGTTCCGCGTTTTTGTTGACTGATCAGTCGTTTCTTTAACAGCAGTCGGTGTGTGTATCGCGGCGGTGTAAGTTGTTTGAGGATGGGCTCTTTATGTTTATATCGGAATGGAATAAAGTACCTACTTTGATCTGAATATTCTCCATGGAATTTATTCTTCTATCCAGGCCTTCTTTCCTTTTGTTTTTTATTTGGAGAGAGTATGCAAGGTACAAAAAATGTCTTTATAAACAAACCTAAATACAATTTTGGCTAAGATATGTTTACAGAGAATCATATTTTTTCAGCATTTCATATATATATGTACACAGTACAGATAAAATCGACAATCAGTTAATCCCTACAGTAAGAAGAGAAACCCAAAAGCCTAAAGAAAGAGCCATAAGAAAAGAAAATAGAAATTATGAGAAGAGGGAAAAATAATGAGATGCTACCTAACCCTATAAATTCCTCAACCTAGGCCAGTCAATCCCTCCCTGCACTTTGCCTTGTAATCCATTTCTTCATTGGAGCCCTGACCTTCTTTCCTACAGTCGGGTTTTTACAAATGTAGGGGCATATTATCAAGAAACAGTGTTAAAATTATTGCCGCTTTAGTGGCAGAAAACTGCTGCTAAAGCGGCGATAATGGGCTTGATAATATGCCCTTGAGAATTCCAATAGAAGCCCATGTTCTGGTGTCAACATGGGCTTCTATTGGAATTCTCTGCGGCATATTATCAAGCCCATTATCGCCGCTTTAGCGGCAGTTTTCTGCCGCAAAAGCGGTGATAATTTTAACGCCGTGCTTGATAATATGCCCCGTAGTTACCCTCCTACTCCACTCGGACCTCTTGCTGCCTCTCTGTATTTCAGCTATCCCAGCTTAACACTGCAAAAAAAGTGTGTTTTGTTAAGGACGGAAACAAACAGCCCACTAGTAAATCTGCAACTTGTATATTTGTAACTCTAACCGCTAGTATCTGTAGTAGACTTTTTTACTTACTACCATCCTTATGTGAATTTAGAGTTTTTAGTTTTTTTTATCTTTTATGTAATTTATGTACTCTGGAGCCCTCATTTAATGTAACTGGTCCTATTGTAAAGCGCTCTGACACCTTCAGGTAAAAACACATTCAATAAGTAAAATAAATAAGATTTCCTTCAAACAATGACGTAAGTGGTAATTATTACTGCTGAATTTAAACTAACCAATAATTTACACGAACATAGGGGCATATCATCAAGATCCCGGCGATAGAATTATCGCCGCTTTAGCGTCCGTTTTCGGACAAAAAGCAGCGATAATTGTATCGCACTATCATCAAGCAAGCGCTAAACTGCTTTAGCGCTTGCTTCCTAGCGTTAGCGGGCATTTTCCATTACGCCTTGCATGTCAGCGATAGATATCGCTAATGACATGCAAGATAGGCGTTCCTCACCTAAACGTAATGAAAACGGTCGCTAACACAATAGACTACAGCAGAGGGACCCTGAGTATATCAATAAGTGAGGAAGGGATCAGGGAAAGAAACTATTCAAAAAACAAAACTTCCTACACTAATTTATTCAAGTGGAAGGCAATATGTCCATGAAATAAAGTAGAACCCACAGTCAACGGTGTATAAAACTATGTTATTTCATTTATTAACTAATTTTTTCATTTTTTATCATTTTTTCAAAGAACTCAAAGAACATATACATATATATTTTTCAGACTGTATAATGATACATGTAATACATTTAACATCAAAATATTGAAGCACAATTATGACTAATCATAAACACTGTACAACCATGACATAAATAAGAAACATATATACAACATATATTACAAACAATTAAAGACAATAAACCTGAAAACTCAAAAAAACAACAATATATTGATGATTAAAATCATAGGTTGTGGAGTTTGAACATAGGACCAGCGCCAACGCGCGTTTCGGAGCTCAGAAATGCTTTTTGCAGGCTCCTTCTTCAGGGCATATTAGAGTGGTCTTTCAGAAAAACAAGGCTTCGGGGCCTAGTTTGTTGTCCAACACTCATACAATAAAGTTAAAGATTAAATATTGACAGCCGTTGGTTTGTCAGAAAGAACTCTTATACAAGAGGATACCGGTGGAGCTGCTACTTCAATCTTTAATTTGGCGTTTAAAAAAGTAAAATGTCACTAGGCGTGAAGACAGTATCAAAGCCGATG
Organism: Triturus cristatus; assembly: GCF_964204655.1. Lineage (NCBI taxonomy): Eukaryota > Metazoa > Chordata > Amphibia > Caudata > Salamandridae > Triturus > Triturus cristatus. Next base: position 121,856,475 of record NC_140594.1, on the reverse strand, counting down.
GTATGTCGTCAAAGTTTGTTCAGTATAACTGGACGGGCATGTAGTGGAATCCAGAAAAATCAGTGAGGATAATCACGTAGTTAAGATTAGCCCAGATGCGACAAAAAAGAGGGACTCCCTTGAGAGCGATAGCCATGGAACCCGTGACATGTATCTGCTGAAATGCCTGACTGCCTTAATGAGTGTTACTATTTACGCTGAGTACCCGACTTACGTCCCAAAGACACCAGCCTTTCTGATGACTGAATAGAAACGAGAATAGGTTTCATTTAAACCCAGGGTTCACCCACATCTTTTGACAATTATACCACCACGGGTCTGTACACCGTACTAAGATAACTTCCTGACTGGCCCCCAAATCTCCGGCCCGGATACTACTAGCACGCTCTTTTTTGTCGCATCTGGGCTAATCTTAACTACGTGATTATCCTCACTGATTTTTCTGGATTCCACTACATGCCCGTCCAGTTATACTGAACAAACTTTGACGACATACCATCGGCTTTGATACTGTCTTCACGCCTAGTGACATTTTACTTTTTTAAACGCCAAATTAAAGATTGAAGTAGCAGCTCCACCGGTATCCTCTTGTATAAGAGTTCTTTCTGACAAACCAACGGCTGTCAATATTTAATCTTTAACTTTATTGTATGAGTGTTGGACAACAAACTAGGCCCCGAAGCCTTGTTTTTCTGAAAGACCACTCTAATATGCCCTGAAGAAGGAGCCTGCAAAAAGCATTTCTGAGCTCCGAAACGCGCGTTGGCGCTGGTCCTATGTTCAAACTCCACAACCTATGATTTTAATCATCAATATATTGTTGTTTTTTTGAGTTTTCAGGTTTCTTATTTATGTCATGGTTGTACAGTGTTTATGATTAGTCATAATTGTGCTTCAATATTTTGATGTTAAATGTATTACATGTATCATTATACAGTCTGAAAAATATATATGTATATGTTCTTTGAAAAAATGATAAAAAATGAAAAAATGAGTTAATAAATGAAATAACATAGTTTTATACACCGTTGACTGTGGGTTCTACTTTATTTCATGGACATATTGCCTTCCACTTAAATAAATTAGTGTAGGAAGTTTTGTTTTTTGAACGGTCGCTAACACAACATCGCCCTATTAGCAATGCGGCCCAGGGCCAGTGAAGCGATAAAATAATGAGCGATAACCGTGCTTATCGCAATTACTTTACGCTTGGAAAAAAGTTTACTTAGGCATACTTTCAATGGGAGGTGGATTGTTGGGATAAGAACACACTTGATTATTAGCAATCTTTTTCTTATTGCTAATTTTTTTTCGCAGGATTTTTCCTGCTATCACCCCTATCGCTGGATTTTACATTGCCTGTTAGCGGCATGTTGATAATACGCCGCTAACAGGCCGATGTACCCCAGCAACAGAAGGCGATTAAAAAAAACGTGCTAAGGGCATTTTGCCATAATTATCGCATTTGCTTGCTAATATGCCCCATAGAATCGTGTGACAGTACTATGTGACGTACCTGAATCCGCGCACCCAACAGTTCATAACACACTTAAAGATTTACTTTCTTTAATCCAATAATAGGTTCCTGCTACTGCAGAAACCTCCAAAAATTGGCCTTGAAGTTCAACACCATTCACTCATTTTTTTTTGTTTTTCTGGATCTACCCGTCAAGCCCTCAGTCAGCCAGTCAAGCCAGCCTGCCACACCAGCCAGCCTAGCCTTCCGTCCCTGCCAGCTCACTCGGCGAACTAGCCCAGGGGGTACTAAGCAGGCTTAACCTTTCAGCCGCCCCGGTCTGTCCAGCTCCACCCTCCCTCCAGCAGCCAACCAGCCCAGCCGAACTGCGGGGGACCAGCCCGCAGTCAGCTATTAGCCGGTCAGCCTTGCGCTGGTCCGACCTAGGAGGGTTTTGCAAGACAGGGGGTCGACTTAGCCTTCCAGCCATGCCGATCGGACCCGCCGTTCCACCGAGGTCGGCAGCCTGGCCGTGAATCATGGCTGATCTGCACAGCAGTCCAGCCAAGCCTGCCGACCTACGTAAACAAGGCTATTGTGCTGCATAACTAAATACTTATAAACTCCCAAAAGCGAGACCTATTGGCAATGGCAATGCTTGTTTAAAGTAAAAATTAAAAAGCATGAAGTATGTGGGTCCCCATAGATCCTGTCCACTTCAACCTCTGTTAAATGCAGATGTACTTTAAGGTGAGCCGAGTGGATGACAGAGAGGAGGCCAGGAGGGTCATGTTCGCAGCGCTCTGAACATCCGGACCCCTTGAGCCTGAGAGTAACCGTCATGGAAAAAGTGTAAAGTAGTGAAATCCTTGGATAGCATCAAAGAAAGAGCCCAGAGGAACTGGCACTTTATCTGGGGGGGGGGGGGGGGTGGAGGATTATTAGATTACAAATTATAGAGCTAGCTTTCTCAGAGATACCTTGAGGAAGGTGGGGGGCATTATGGGCTTTTAGTGCAGCAGGTGCAGTTGCATTGGGACCCAGGCTCATCACACCTCAATTATGGGACCTATTGTTTTTGATCAATTCCTGTTTTGGTTTGATATATTTTTACTTTTATAAATCTCACGTATAGTGTGGATTATGAGCAACAGAAAAATACGCATGAAAAATTTCCTAAGCGCCGTTCCTGAGCTCATTCCTGCCCCTCTCACTCCCCCTATACTTGCCATACATTTTTGGAAGGGGGCTGACTACAAAACATTTTGCTTTGGAGGCTCCCAGCAAACAAGTTTGAAGACCTCTGGTTCAGGTTATGGGTGGCTGTTTATGATGGGGCACAGCTGACTGCTGAAGCAAGTGCGGGTTTCTCCTAGCCATGTGTTTCAAACACATGGCCCCATAAAGATAAGAAAGCTTTCACGACGCACGGTAGGCAGACAAGCCCGTCCAAATGGGACGGCTCGGAAAGCCGGACGAAAACGTCACAAACACCTCTTTTCCAATGGCTGGCCACCGTTTAGCATAAACGGTGATGCCAGCCAATGGAAAAGAGGGGCGGGTCTTAATGCCCTTTACAGAAAATACATGAAATCATTAAATCTCGCCAGCAAGACTGCGCATGTGCGCAGCCTACGCCAGGCGAGACCTAAAAACATTTAGCTTTTTGCTACTGCTGCAACGCTAAAAGCATTGGCAAAGCCAAGAGTTTAAAAAAAACGCAATCTACTGGCCTTGGTAGATGTGGGTCAAGCCAGAGAATTCATTCAAAAAGCCAAACCAGCACTGAGCCAGGAGTCTTGCTTGGCTGTAAGAGCTGAAGTATGAGCCAAGCAAAAGAATACAAAATTACCAAAAGAGTCTTGATTATTTTTGTAAATCACAGATAAAATGGGTGCTGTATTTAATAGTTGTACAAATAAGCCAAGACTCAATAACATGTAGAAAATCAATGATTATTTACTGAGCATTTGTGTTTCAACTTTTTGCAACAGTTGCCATAGCTTGCTTGTTTCAAGGTAAGCATCTTGACATAGCAGGTTTTTGGCATGGTCTCTGCTCTGTCTGCATTCACACACTTGACACATGTCTGGGGTATCTATAATAATACACATTACACATAGGGCTTTAAGTGGTATGAAAAAAATTGGGGGTCTCTCAAGTGGGCGTGGCCAATGTAATAAGGGCATGGCTTAAAAACACGTAAGCTAAAAATCTGTGCTTAGCAAAGTGTGCCGCCCAACTTGTATTTTGCTGTTTCTTTCATTGCATCCAGATATATGATACAACAAGTAACATTGCACCTACATTAAACCAGGACTATTGGCTTTGTCAATGGTTGCTAGCTGCATAAGCTAATTAAGCAGCAACTATGGCTTGTATATAATATTGAAAAAAGTTTCCACTTAAAGACCTGGTGACACCGCGACAATGTTGCTGCTCCTCAGTTTCAAAAAGAGAAGGAAAATCCAGAGAGAAAATGACTCTTTCCCTTCCCATACAACGCTCACCAGTGTGAGCACGCGCACTTCGATGTGCCTGCTGTCACTGCAGTCCAGAAAAAAAGGGACGCCTGTGCCAGTGCACAAAACAGAGCCCGATAGAAACTCGTTTTGACGCCCCCTTTGAAATTTTTTATTTATTTATTTCTAAAGTTTTGTATAGCTCGAACAAGATCCAGGAGGGTATCAGAGCGCTTCACAGTTGAGGTATGTAGGATACCAAAGTGGGACAAGCACAATCATTACAAATAGATTCAAGACGAGAGCATGACAACAACATGATTCAGAGCATTTAAAAACAAGACTGGACGGATCCAATAATAGAGAAGAGACGGCAATGTACACAGTACCAGTAAGATCATAGATTGCCAACACTATTAATCACCAGATTACACAAATGTAAAAGACAACGATCAGGTAATGGGAGAGAAACATTCCATAAATAACATTGAAAGTTGTACAGTGGCCTGCTCACACTGTTAAACCCAGAAGTATAACTGTGTAATGGACAGTCATAGCATCAGAGAAGATAGCAGGATTGAAGCAGCTGAACCAGGACTTTACGGCAAGAACTTCAGCATTAGGATTTTTTTTTTTGATTTCAAAAGAATTTTTTTTTAAAAGATTAGATGCAAGCATAGTGTACAGGCAAGAATGATACAATTGATAACAGCTGAAAAACACAATATGGTATGTTGATAGTAACCAATAGAAATAACATCTTAAAATTCATTATTATGCAAGTATCGGAGACACGTTAATTAAAGAGGAAGCAATGCAGAGCCGGTAGAAGTAGCTATCAAAAGTATCATCATCAGTTATTAATTTGGGGATAGAAGGAAAGAAAAGGAAAAAGCAAAGATGGAAAAGAGACAGGAAAGAGAAGAGGAAAGATAAGACAAAGGGAGAGAGAAAAGAGGGATTTCCAAAGGATTCACCGAACACCCAAGACAACATTAATTAGACAAATCAAAAGGATATTGATCTACCAACCCCTCTGAGGCCAGTTGCATGTACGTATCTAGCCTCAACCACACACCTGAAGATATAGACGGAGAAAGATGAGCATGATCAACTGAAGTATGAGCACTACGTAGAAAAGAAACCCATGCCCACCAAGTATGGTAAGAGATTGAAGAAAAAGATTTCCACTCCATGAGAATTACTTTGACTGCAATGGTTAGTAGAAGATCCAACAATTGTAATTCCATGGAGTCTAAAGGCAATGGGACCGAGGCCGCCAGTGGGCCTAAAAGAATTAATGGAAATGAAAGTTGAAACTTGATATTAAAGATAAGCATGAGGTGTTTATGAATTAAACCCCAAAAGGGTTGGAGAAGAGGACAGTCAAAGAACATATGGTGGAAATCGCCAGGTGCCAGACCACAACTCCAACATAAATTATCTTCCTTAAGATTTAACGAATGTAAACGAGTGGGAGTCCAATGAAGAAGATTAATAGAGAAAAACTTAGACTGCATTAAAGAGGGGGCAATTTTATTACGAAGAGAGAGCCTACCAATATCCTGCCAAGTGTCTGGAGAAATATGATCGGTAACACCATGCTCGAAATGATGAAGCCATTTTTGCTGTGTAACAGTTTGAGAAGGAAGTGTCGGGGACGACAAAAATTTATAAATCCTAGATGCAACATGACCAGACTTAATCCATAATTGAAAGAGCGTAATCGTAGGGGAAGAATGGTGAAGGTGTACTTTAGCAAGTGCTACCTTTATCTTAAGAAAGGTATAAAAATCTACATTAGATAAAGAGAAATGTTGAGCCAGGGAAGAGTAAGGGAGAGGATCATTGTTGGAATCATATAAATGTTTAACAAGTGAGATACCTTTCCCCGACCAATAAGACACCAAAGCTGGATCAATAGAATTCCGCCAAATAGAAGGCCATCTAGTTTTATGTAATGGAATCGCCACTCTCTTATCAACCTTGCGAATCGCAGCAATAGTGTCTAGAATAATAGATCTAGAGAATGGAATAGAAAGGGTATTTGCGGTTAAGAAAGAGGCAGTCGGAAGAGGAGAGGCAATTCCTGTTCTATTAGCAACCAAGCTGGAACATGAATAGAGGAAGAGGAAAACCAGAGCGCCCCCTGGGAGGCCAAAAAATCAGACTGATATTTCCCCCAATCAGGAAGATTACAACCTCCCATATCATAGGATTTCCTCAAGAATTTATAGGCAATTCTAGCCCTTTTGTCATTCCATAAGAATTTGGAAGTAATTAAATCAAGTTCATGAAAGAAGGCATCAGAGAGCTGAACTGGAAGCATAGAGGAAGCAAAATTAATAATAGGTGTTATCATCATTTTAAGAGTTTGGAGTCGGCCCCACCAAGAAATATATTTCGGGGACCAATTCTCTCGAAGACGACGCACCTTAAGAATAGTTTGAGATTCATTATAAGTGACCGTAGCATAAAGAGTGGAATAAAAATAAATACCCAAGTATTTTAATTGCTTAGATTGCCACTTAAAACCCGCCGACCCCATATGAGAGGAGAAACAGTAGGCATTCAAGGGGAACATCTCTGTCTTATCTTTGTTCAGGGTATAACCTGAAACCTCTGAGAAAAGAGAAATTGTGTCAGAAATAGCAGGGATAGCGCGTTCAACATCTTCTGAAAAAATGAGAACGTCATCAGCATAAGCAGCTGTTTTAAGCTGATGAGGTCCAAAAGAAAACCCCCTAATATCTGGATGAGCATCAATCATTCTGAGAAGAGGATCAATGGACAGCAAAAATAAAAGAGGGGACAAAGGGCAACCTTGTCTAGTACCCTGGCAAAGCTTAAAAAAGGACGACGTAGCTCCATTCACTCTTATGTTAGCTCGAGGTCGGGAATACAGAGGCATCACCATACGGATAAAGGAATCACCAAGGTTATGCGCACATAAAACGGCACGTAGAAAAGGCCACAAGACCTTGTCAAAGGCCTTCTCAGCGTCAAGGGCCAAGGCCGCCGCCGGAAGATTGGAACGCTTGGCGGCACCGAGAATGTGACAGAAAGTACGGATATTATCACGTGCAAGACGACCCTTCACAAAGCCTGTTTGGGAAGGATGAACCAATTGAGGAATAAAGGATTCTAAGCGTCTGGCTAGAGTTTTAGCAAAAATCTTAGCTTCCATGTTAAGAAGGGAAATAGGGCAAAAAATTTTGGGGTCTGAATGATCTTTCCCTTCTTTCGGGATTACTACAATAGTAGCATCCGCAGCAGAGCCAGACACCGAGCCATCCTTAATAAAAGCGTCAAAAACCAATTGAAGTTTCGGAACGAGCACGGAGAGAAAGGTCTTATAAAACAAAATAGGAAACCCATCAGGACCCGGAGCCTTACCAGAACGAGTGGCTTTAATCGCGGAAATGATCTCCTCAGAGGTAATCGGACAATTCAAAGAATTATTATCTTCCTCCGATACAGCTTTCAAAGGAACCGTCTTCAGGAATTCCTGACACCGTTCAAAAGAAGCCTGAGTAGAAGGGGTATATAGATTATTATAAAAATCGCGAAAGACCTCAAGAATCTCTGCAGTCTGGAATTTTTTCGTACCAAGTTGATCAGTGATAGAAGAGATTTGGGAAGATTTATAAGACGATTCCTGGAACTTTAATGTAGCTGCAAGAATCTTGCCCGCACGATTTTTTAACAGCAACTTCTTAGATTTTTGAGCCTGCAGGCCAATATGCGCTCTCTTAGTAACTATGGTATTGTATGTGTATTTTAAATTTTTAATAGATTGTAAATATGACTTATTCTTAGAATTGCGAAAAAGAGATTCCTGACGTTTAATCTCCTCTGCTAAATCCGTGAGTTCCTTTTTAATGGCAGCATTCCTCCTTGACATACACTGAATGACCTGTCCACGGAAAGTGCATTTAAAAGAATCCCAGAGGACCACAGGGGAGCTAACTGAGCCAACATTCTCAAGGAAAAACGTCTCAATATCATTAGAAAACTCTCGAGTCAGGGAATCATCATGTAAGATTTCTGTATTTAGTCTCCAAGATCGAGACCTTACTCTAGGGGCAAAAGACGTAAGCGTGAACGTCACCGCAGCATGGTCTGAAACTAGGATAGGATGGATAAACGGAGAAGAGGAAGATTGAACAAGAGAGGAGTGAACCAAAAGATAATCAATGCGTGAAAAAGACGAATGGGGGGAAGAGAAAAAGGAGAAATCACTGCCAGTGGGATTATGAAGACGCCACACGTCCTGGAGATGGGTCAGAGAGCACATATTAATCATTTGTTTATGTGCCTGAGGGGGACGATAGGTAAAGGCAGAATTCCTATCCAAGATAGGATCCATTGGTAAATTAAAGTCTCCCCCTACAATAAGATTGCCAGAGTGAGGAGTATTGTTTAGCTTTTTGGTGATTGTTTTCCAAAAGAGCGGATCATCCTTGTTAGGGGCATAAATATTCATGACAAAGAGAACCGCATTGCCATCAGATATCTTAGATAGTAACCACCGACCCTCTGTATCCTGCTCAGAGGAAATGATAGATAATCCAGAATGTTTAGAAACTAAAGTAATTACCCCATTACGTTTACCACAAGCATGTGAACACGCAACATCAGAAACCCATTCTTTCTTCAGAAATGACGCCTCCTTGACAGAGACCTTTGTCTCCTGAAAAAGGACTAGATCCGAAGAAAGGGATTTGCAGTAATCCAAAATTTTGGACCTCTTAACTGGGTGATTTAATCCTTTAACATTAAGGGAGAGAATATTCAGACCAGACATAGCGCTAGCAACAGAGAAAAAGGATATTGCATGTATAACATATGAAGTACAACTTCCCAAAAGGCACGCCCCCAAACACTAGACCACCACACAAAACAAGGAGAATCCACGGAGGAAATCCGAAAAGAAAGGGAGAAAGAAGAGGAAAAAGAAAGCAAGAAAATAGACAAAGAAAGAGAGATAAGAGTCCAAAAGGAAGGTCTAAAAGAGACCAAGTTCATATCAGGGGGAACATGGGAAAAAGAGCAAGGAAAGCAACAGGAGGAATAAAACCCATCAGAATATCTAACCCCAGACCAATACATAGCTGATTATATGGAAATAAAAAGAAGAACCATCTAAAGGATATGAACAGAAACTCATAACAGTAATCTAAAACTTCAATTCACTAAGAACTAGTGAAAAATGAATCAAAAACTAACGAACTATAGTTGTAGCCAAACCAGAGTAGACACCACCAAGAGCAGAAAAGAATAAAGAGAAAGAAATACATTACAAAAAATATTATATGGGTCAATTATAATACATTTATGAAGAGAAAAAGAAAAAAGAGAGAAGTGAAACATAGTAGGGAACGGAATGTAGTAAAGATAAGTATAACAGTCAATGAAGCTCTACGGCGAATAAATAAGCGAAATGAGATTATATATAAATATGTAAATTCTATAAATAAGCTTATAAATAACTGACCACTGATACATAGAATCCGAAGCACTTAATATACTAAAAGAAATGTGAACAACGTAAATATATGAGCATGAAGATAAAGAAGCATAAGCCCAACAGACACAATACAGCAATAGAACTCTAATCTAGTGGAAGAAGACAATTAATAATAATATTGACACAAAGCGATCAAAGATATAACATTAAGAAAGATATAACCACGAATTATACAGAGAAGAAAGATCATCCCTAATAACAGCAATTAATAATTATCTAAAAACATGCTATGAATCAAATACATAGTCAATCAATATATCAAAAACACCAATAAACACTGGCGGACTCCAGATATACGAAACAACCAAAGACGAAAATCAGACAAAGGGACCACAAACGAAAAAAGAAAAGACCAGAACACACATACAAATATAAGAAAATTAAGAAGCCCTACAATGGGCGAAGAAAAACGGACCCGGACCAATATAGAAGGACAAATTGGGGATGAAAAGAGTAGAAACGACAACAAGTGTACATAAGTGGGATAAAAACCATCAAGAGACATTACCACGAAATATTGGACAAATCGCGCAGAAGGACTAACGACCATAAAAGACCACAACACTATATCGATGGGAAGGGAAAAACATAAGACCATAACAGCACTTCCAGAACAATGGACAATAGGACCATCACGCAGATCTAAGAGAGAGTGAACCTAATAGACCTGGCAAAGACAAAAAGAACATTGCAGTATGTATAAACGTCTCAGGTGCCAGAGGAGCCAGGAACAAGCGAGGCCTCCATTTGAAGATCCATCTGCGACTCCAACTGATTATCCAGAAACGAAGCCAAATCAGCAGGTTCATCGAAGATTCTGGAGCGCCCTTTGAAAGTAATGCGGAATTTTGAAGGGCCGGCGAAAGAGAAGGGAATATTCATCTCGGCTAACCGCTTCCGAAGATTAAGAAAGCCCTTTCTCCTAATGACCGTGTCTCTGGCAAAGTCTTGAGAAATTGAAATGCGATGGCCATTCCAAGAGACAACCCTAACCTTCCGCATGTGAGCCAGAATTTGCTCTGTATGTTGATGGCGCAATGGCTTGAAAATTATCGCTCTAGGTTGCGTAGCAGATTTAGAGCGAAATGTGGGAACACGGTGTGCACGTTCCAGTTCAAAATCCCTTTGGAAAGAAATTTGCAGTGTGGAAGGAATCCATTGATAGAGGAAATCAATCATAGAAGATGCATCTTTCTCAACATCCTCCGGAAGACCAAAAATGCGCAGATTAGACCTGCGGTTACGATCCTCCTGCTCAGTAAGGTCTTTCCGCAATGCTGCCATTGAGCGCTCTAACTGTGAGAGAGATCTAGATTGCTTTTGCATGGAGTCCTCTGCACCACTAATACGTGCTTCTGTGTCCGAAACACGAAGGGAAAGGGCCTTGAAATCATTCCTGATGGCTAACACCTCAACTTGCAATAAATCTGTGTTAGTCTTGGTAGATTGCGCAATTTCATAGACCTCATTAAGGCGCGTCAGGATAGACTCAATAGTGGCACCCGGGTCCTTTTGCGCAGATTCAGGTGTAGGGGATATCTGTTTGGACCTTTTAAGAGACGCTTTAGAGTCTTTAGCGTCTTTAGCATTTGGTGACGGGCCCATATTCGCAGCCATAGAGCACACCACCTTAGCAGGAGCAAAGAGAAAGGAAACGCGCAAAAATGGAAAGCGCGCTCACATCAAAGGGCAATAATAATAGCGTCTCCCAGGGCAAGGAGAGGGACCACCTCACAAAAATATCAAGTCCTGCAGATAACAAAAAAGCACCTTCCAACATCCAGAAACAGCCATGAAGCAGGGAAATAACGATCAAAAAGACCTCATAAGAGGGCAATGGCGGCGCTCTGACTAGAGGTATAACAGCCGAAAACCACACAATATGGTCATAATAGGCAGCAAAAGCAGCAAGAGGAATAAAAAGAACAATATAAACGTAGGAAATGTGAACAACTTCACCAGTTCTTGTCCATCCTCATTCCTGGCAAATCCTTAGCAGTGACAGCGTCGAGTTGAGGAGAAAAAACATGTCGCTCTTGAGGAAAAACAAAATGGCGGCCGCTCGCGAAAACGCCGAGCGCCACCTAAAAATGCCCGAAATATGGTCACCGGTATCCACAAAGTTCAGAAAAAGTCTCTCATAGCAAGCTTGGCAGCTTCATATCCAAAAGGCCCACTTCAGAAAATACCAGGGCAAACCGAGGTGACAGCTAAACCTCCGTTGACTCCTGCTCCAGCGCAGAGCTCAAGCACAAACCGCCATCACGCAGCGGCGCGCAAGCCACGCCCCCGCATTAGGATTTTTTTCACTTCTTTTTTGAAGGAAGCAGTGGATGGGATTCGGCAGACAACCGGTGGAAGGGAATTCCAAATCTTCAAGGCCATGCCTGAGAATGCTCTGTTATTCGTTCTCTTTTTGTGGCAGATTTGAGGTTTCAGGAGCAGTGAGTTTGCACTTCGACATGGAAAGCCACCCCCTGATAATTGTAATTTGTGAGCCAGATAGATGGGGTCTTGAAGTGCAGTGCTTTGTGAGTTAAGCAAGCGATCTTTAGTTGTATTCTAGCTTCACAAGGTAACCAATTTAGGGATTTTAAGGCTTGGGATGTGTGATCATTTCTTTTTGTACCAGTAATCAATCTGGCTGCGGCATTAATGGAAGCCGTAAGTGGAAGCAAGCTTTGTTTGGGGAGACCGCAAAGCATGGAACTACCGTAGTCTAGCCTTGGCAATACTAAAGCTTGAACCGCACATTTGAAGTCTTCGTGTGGAGGGAATGGTTTGAGGTTCCTTAGTAGCTTCATCTGGTGTTTATCACCCTTGGTTGCATTGCTAACATGTTTCTGCATGTTCAGGTGCCTGTCTAGGGTGATTCCTAGAGATTTAGCAGACTCGATAAGGTGGGGAGAGCAGTTGAAGGCTGAAAAATGATGCATCCAGATGTCAATCTTGGGGGCATGGTTAGGGGGAGCAATGAGAAGGAATTCTGTTTTGGAAGTGTTGTGCATAAGGTAGTTTAAAGTGAGCCAGTATTTGGTGTTCATCAAGATGGAGTTGAGTGAAATGAAGTCTCCCGGGGAGGAGACTTTCAAATAAAGTTGGGTGTCATCTGCGTACATCTGAAAGAGAATGTTCGCTGAGTTCAGGGCATTAGCTAAAGGTTCCAGGAATAGATTGAAGAGTATGGGTGAAAGGGCTGACCCTTGTGGAACCCCCATCAATACTGCTGGCGCTCAGCACCGGTGAGACCCGGCCCACTTAAAGCCCTGATTACACTCATAGCCCTTCTTCTTTCTACTCGCCAATGATGGATTATAGTTAGGACCACGTTTTCATAGGGAAATCATTTTTTGATTGGTTTATAGCTGTGGCGCTGTTTGACGAAGCTTCATGTTTTTTTTTTTTAAAGTCTCATCAACCACAGCTCCTTCCTGGAACGTTTTCACGGGATCCATCAAGCAAGGACAGAGGAAAAGAGGGCATCCCAAAACATGTTTTCCCAATTAATTTTTCCATAGGTAAATTGAACAGCAATACCACAAAAACTGCTGTATTAAAAAAAAGACAAATACACCAAATTTGGCAGAAAGCAAGATCTTGGTTCAGAAAGCGTATTTTTTGTGATTTGGGGTATACCCGTTCAGTAGTTTTTGAAAAATTCAGTTTAAAAATGTATAGATATTTCATGCGGCCGAGCTGAAAGATCAGAAGATAAGATCTTATTCGCTGCAATCACAAGAGTCAAAAAAGATGTTGTGGTAACCATTTTACATAAAAAAAAACATATAGGGGTGCAGGGTAGGAATGCCTTGCCCTCCTAGACTTGGTGGTGGGGGTCCCACTGTACCCCCTGGGGCCCAAAATATATTTTTAAAAATAAGTTTACTTCACAATTGCAGACCAACTGCAGCTCTGTGGTAAAATTTAAAAAAGGGAGCTTCCACACTTTGAAAAAAAACCAGGGTGGGCCAGGAAATGCCATAAGTTGATCTTTTGGGGAGGGAGTTGCCAAGCCTTCCTGCACAAGCCTTATACAGGCCACAGGGACCTCATCCTCTTGTGGCCTCTTTCATATTTCAGGGGAGGGGCACAGAGGGATCCTCCCCAAGCCTTTTAAAGGCCCTGGGGACCCCCTCAAAGTCTATGTTTCTTTTTTAGTCCAAAAAAATGTTTTGATTAACTTTTAAAGAAACAGGAATGGTCTAATTAAAATTCCATTCAGACAAATAAAAGAGTTGACTGTTCGTTACTCCATGAGTAGTAGGAGTTTACGATAGCACGGAGCTGGTTTCATTGTTTTGTGCTCTGAATTTTGAATAGCCCTACCTGGCCCCGGTCCTTTGGGCTTAACCCCTATAGGTTTTTGCACTTTTAGAAAGTCAGCATTTTCTTACTCAACCATTCTGTGCCTCTGTCTGTCCCTAGAACACAATTCTGGGTTGAATGACAGTTGGGCTATGTGAGTTCACTCTAGACAGTCACACAAAGGGACCTGAGGTGTGCCCTGCATAGCCTGATGGCCCATCACCAGGCTGATGAGCCTTCTTGAGCTAGACTGGTGGAAGGAGATAACACTTGCACCTGAATAGGGATGTGCCTGTCCCCACACAAAGAAGTCTCCATTCCCTGCAGTGTGTCTGGAGCCATAGCCAGGAAGGGCAGGGTCATGGGCAATACAAAGACCTTTCGTTGAAGTATCCCAACTTCAAAGGTTAGAATGGGTATAAGTACTAGACCTCTGACACCATATACACAGTCTACTTCTGGACTGAGGACATTCTGCTAAGAAGAAGAGCTGTTGGACTGCCAGGAGGGACTGACACTTTGCTGACCCTTATATCATTTCATTAAAAAAAAGGTCAGTCCCCTATTCCTGTAGTGACTACCAGCTACATTTTTCTCATGTTGCTGGCAGCCAATCGGAGCACTCGCTCCAGTGGGAGTCTGACTCCCGCAGGTGCGAACTGGCCCAAGAGGCAAATTGCTCCCTGAGCCAATCAGAATGCTTCTATTTTTAAGCTGGCGTCCTCAAAAGATTCTCGTGAGCCTCTCGCAGAGCCAACCATCCAGATATACAAATATTTATGTACCTCAATTCAGTAGTTCCCAAACTGTGCACCCCGTATGCCACAAAACTCAGCCAGGGGCGCCGCGGTCACTACAAAACTATCAATACTGCAAACATTGTTCAGCAATAAAGTTTTACAGTGATTCAATGAACTCCAGTTCCTTAAATAGCCACTAGATGCCATTATAAGCACATACCTCCAGACTTGGGAACAGCAGGTCAAGTTGCATCATTATGATTGATGACGGACAGGTTCTTCTTATCCATGTTTCCCCTTTTTATAAGCCACCTCATCCAGACAAAAAGTACAGTTTTTCAGAAGAATGGTACCCCTGTCCTACACACTCAAGGTGACTCCGTTTTGTTTTCACTATTGCACTCTCTCAGCTTTGCCGGAATACTGCTGATATTTTACACCAGGACTCTCTTTTGAAGTAGTGAAATATGCTGGTGTTTTAACATGTTTTTCTGCATTCAGTCCAGTGATCGTAGCAGTCAGTCTGGCCTTCAAATTTCAATAGTTTCTCAGTATTACCCCTGTAACAAATTGTTTGATATTATTTTGATTCCAGAATGTATGCAGTAGGGATTTACTTGCTTCCTCTTTCGGTATCTGGTGGTGTACAGAAACAACAAGCTGACTGGATTGCATTTGGCACTTTAATGTATTCTCTTTCCATTTGTTCTGGATTGATGCTGCATTAGCCATAGTTATATAATGTCTCCGCTAGAAGGCTGATGAATGAGCATTTACAGTGTATACTGTGCAAAAGCAAACCATTACTCACAGTCAGGTAAATCAAAGGTTGAAGTGGGCCTACGTTGTGCCCCATTCCGTGTGTTGTGGTGGGCAGAAGCAAAATGTGAATGACACCACAGTAGACTAATAATGGATAAACAGGGCTGACAAAAAGCCCTTGAAAGTATTTATATTATATTATATATATATATATATATTTTTTTTTTAAACAAAAGGTTGAGTGTAACGTCCAACCTAAACGTCCCTGGTAGTCCCTGGTAGTGACAAATTAAACAGTGCAGTTTCTCCTTACCCATATATTGATCCTATGTATTTGCTTTACTCACATTCTTATTTTCTGATTTGAGAACATGCAAGATTGGGAGATGGGATTTTGTCATGAAATATATTACCTATATAATCAATTATGGCATGAATACCAGTTTGAATTATTGACTTCAATATAGGGATAGGTAAATTCTCCTAAAGATGGATTTCTCAATTGTTATGCGCAAACCTCTGCCAATATAAATAAATAAATACATAACGGTCTCCAATTGCACAGATTACAAAACATATACATTATATAAATATAACTTAAAATTGTAAAATGACACAGGATAAAATCATAAATAATGTAAAATCCATATAAAATACTTTCATAGACAGGTGTATAAATCCTCTGTTGTATTTAATCCCCCTGGGTGCTTCGAATCCATTTCTAATATAGATTGTGTCTCAAGCTTCCCGAGTTTACTCTCCCTATCACCTCCTCGCCTACTTGGGGAGATTGCATCAATTACATAATAGCTGAGTTCCAAACTGTTGGATTTATGGTGGGCCCTGAAGTGTAGTGCTACGGGGTATGTATTATCTTGGTCAGTTATCGCCCGCATATGTTGGAGCACTCTTTTGTGCACCTGGAGCTTGGTGCTGCCTATGTACTGCAGGCCACATGAGCACAACAATACGTAGACAGCATAATCTGTTTTACACGTCAATAATTTCTGGATTTTGTGCTCCTTGTTACTGAAGGGGGTACGATAAGTACTTTTATTGATACCGTGCTGGCACGCTTTGCAAGTTTTACACTTTAAAAAACCTTGGTGCGTATGTAGCCAACTGGTCCCCTCTATGATCTCTGGATTTGTTTTAACCGGGCTATCTCTCATGGATGGTCCTCTACTGTAGTTAATGAACACCCTCTACGATAGCAGGGGTCCTATTACCGGATCATTCAACACTAATGGCCAATTTTGTTGAATAATATTCTGTAATACTTCTTGTTGTTTGCTATATCCCATAATTATCCTGAATTCGTTGGTTATATGGTCTTTGCCTGCTGCTACTGAATCAGGGATCTCATGGGTACTCAATTGTCTGTCCTTGAGCAACTCATCCCTTGTCTGCAACATTGATTTGGATATGGCTTTGTTAATAATGCCATTCGTGTACCTTCTTTCCAGGAATCTTGTTCTGCTATTTTCTTGGGCTACTCTTAGGTCTGCATCATTGCTGCTTATTCGTCTAAGGCGTAGCATTTCCCCATAGAGTATACTGTTAATTAGGTGCCTTGGATGTGAGCTGCTAGCATACAATGTTGAATTGCCCGCCGTTTCCTTTCTGTATAGCTTGGTCTCAATCTTCCAATTCCTGATATAAATTTGTGCATCAAGAAAATTTACTGTACTTTCACTAAAGGTAGCAGTGAAGTGTAAATTGACATTATTAGTATTGATGACATTAACAAATTCCGTTGCTTGTTCGAGAGTACCCTCCCTTATCACGAACAAGTCGTCGATAAACAAAGCCACATCCTAATATTGTTTTCGGTGTATTGGCTGTGTTCCACCTTGAGGACCGGCTCCTCCCACCAGCCCATGTGTAGAGAAGCTGGCCCCCATTGCCACACCTCTGGTCTGTTGATACAGTATGTTGTTAAACATGAAGACATTATTGTACAAGCAAAATGTGACCATTTCCCCCAGCATTTTGTTGTGTTTAGTGTATTGTATTGGTCTCATGGCCAGATAATGCTCCATGGCCTTGTCTCCATCCACATGTGTACAGGGATGTCACCTCGAGCGCAATTAAAAGATATTTGTGTTGCCACTCAAAGTTGTTGATCTTTCTCAAAAATCGCTTGTATCCCGTATATCAGAGGGTAGTGTTTTCACAAAGTCCTGTAGAAAGAAATCTACATATTGGGAGGTATGTTCCAAAAGTCCATCCCTGGCTGAAATTATAGGCCGCCCTGGTGGTTTTATTGGATCCTTGTGTATTTTGGGGATAAAATAGATGGTAGGGATTGCTGGGCTCTCTTTTATTAAGAATTTATATTCTTGCATGGTTAAGTTTGGTATAAAATTCATTGTACATGATTTTGAAATTGGAGACAAAGCTTCGGTTATAGCAGGACCTGTCATTTCATTGATTAAATGCTTCTTTTTTGTATTCATCTTTAGACCATATGACGATGTTACCTCCTTTGTCGCAGTTACAGATTACTATACTGTTCTCAACCTGCAATCTCATATATATATATATATATATATATATATATATATATATATATATATATATATATATATATATATATGTATATATATATCGTGGGGAAACATGCAAATATAACATCGGTTTGGTCCCACCGAGGAGCGACGTACCACCACAAGAGCACCATCATTGCCCGCCTTGGACTCCTTCTGTACCTCATGAAAACGTTACAGGGCAATGCGGTGCCGCCGAAGACTATCTGGTATTGGACCCCTCACAGCCTTGAAAATGGGTCTGTCTAGGGGGTAGCGAATTGCTGTTCAGGAACAATAAATTAAAATTGAATAGAAATGCGGGTGTAACAGCAAAGAGAAAAAAACACTGCCCACTGGAGGGTATGAGTCACGCACCGTGAGCTGAACCACATGTCCCAAAATGCACTTATAAAAGTATCCACTGGGGGATGTGAAAGTAAAATGGACACTAACGTGGGAGCAGCGGCGGTGTGTATGGTGTTGGGTACCTTTGAAAAAGTTCTATGCAGAATGTAACGCGTCAGGATTGCCATGCTGATACACTAATAATATATATATATTATCGCTCCAAAATTCTCTAGTCGTAAAGAATTAAGCACTCACTATCTATTTTTAAGAAACACTACTCCTGTGGTGGCAACCTTTTATCACATACCAAAAATTCACAAAGACAATGTGAAACCACCAGGTAGACCTATCGTGTCTTCCCAAGGAAGTCTAACAGAGCACATGTCCATGTTCATTGACTATTTTCTGTTTTCATTTGTGTCTCATCTTGATTCTTATGTGAAAGACACTAAAGACTTCCTGAGCAAGCTTAACACCTTAATCTGGGATGCTAATTATAAACTCATGGTATTGGACATTACCAGTTTATACACATGTATACAACATGAAGATGGTATAAAAGCTGTCCAATTCTTTCTTAACAAAAGATCATTGAGATTCGCAGCACATAATTCTATGTTGATAGAATTTACAAACTTCTGCCTCTCGAACAATATTTTTGTTTTTGGGGATCAATTTTTCAAACAGGTCTCAGGTACGGCGATGGGCACCTGTTTCGCCCCCAGCTATGCCAACTTGTTTGTAGGCTGGTGGGAGGAGCAGGTGCCCAGAACCTATGAGAGAGGAAACATCAAGGGTGAGGTCAAAGCATGGTATCGTTATATCGATGACCTGTTTATTGTCTGGGATGGCACAGTAGAATCGGCTAGAGATTATATAGAAATTTTGAACAACAATGATCTCAACTTACATTTTTCGGGTACAGTGAGTCCAGTGGCAGTGGACTATCTGGACCTGAAAGTGTTTGTTTCCTCAGGCAAGCTGGAAACTGCTCTTTACCGCAAAAGTACAGCGGGCAATTCCATTCTTTTCGCAACCAGCAATCATCCGTCGAAATTAATCCAGAGCATACCATACGGAGAGCTCTTGAGATTAAAACGGAATAGCTCCAGACCCTGTGATTTCGAGGCTGCTGCAAAAGACTGTATATCCAGATTTTGTATAAGGGGCTATGATAAGACACATTTGGAAAAGACACTAGCCAAGGTCAGGGGGATCCCTAGACAGCAGTTACTGGAGGAAAAGAGTGGAACCAGCAAAAAAAAAAAAAAAAAAAAAAAAAAAGCAAGGTCAATTGACTCCCCAGAAACCAAGTTCAGAATTATCACCACATACTCTGCAGAAGCCAATTTTTTGAAACGAATGTTAAAGAAAAATTGGCATATTCTCAAAAGTGACAATATCATGGGGGAAGACATTCCAGATTACCCTATGATAACTTTCAAAAAGGCGAGATCACTTAAGGATAGGCTAGTCAGTAGTCATCTAGTGAAACAACCTACTATACAGGGCACTCTGAAAGACATGCAGGGTTTCTTTCCCTGCGGTAAGTGCAAGGCCTGCTCAAATAGCAAGATGGTTTTGACATACACAGTGCCTGATGTGAATCTTAAAAAACCTATCCTC
This sequence comes from Triturus cristatus, assembly GCF_964204655.1. Taxonomy (NCBI): domain Eukaryota; kingdom Metazoa; phylum Chordata; class Amphibia; order Caudata; family Salamandridae; genus Triturus; species Triturus cristatus. Next base: position 121,836,715 of record NC_140594.1, on the reverse strand, counting down.
AAGTTTCTAACCTGTAGCACATCCTATGCAGTTTATTGCCTTGTCTGTCCGTGTGGACTGCTGTACATAGGCAGTACCATTCATGCATTAAAGATTCGTATTTTAGAGCACAGGAGAGCAATATTGAAGAGTGACGCCTCATATCCAGTAGCAAGGCATTATGATGACAAACATCCCAACAGTAGAAACTTTTTACAGTTTTTTGGCCTTGACTATATTCCAGATAACATCAGAGGAGGGGATCATCTTAAAAAGCTACGCAGGTTAGAATCACGCTATATTATAGACTTACAAACCAAATTCCCTCGTGGCTTGAACAGTAATGAGGAACTATCGGTACACCTGGGATCCTAGTAAAGAGTTGATTATGGTAACAGTAACATCATCGCAAGTGTGTGGGATGTGGTGGGGCGATGACCACTATGGTGAGCTTTTAACGTTGCCTTTTTCAGTTATTTTTTCTGCTTTTGTCGAAAATTAGTTGGGCAGTAAAGCCGATTCACGGTTTGATCGATGGCAATGCCGATACACGGCTTGATTTTGTGCAGTAGAGCAGATGCCAGAAAGCGTAAGCCGATACACGGCCTTATGAATTAATATGTTCAAAATCTTGATGTGCTGGTACTTGAGACAATATGCCTTTATTATGTTTGATAATATTGACGATTCTGCAATTTGGATTAATTTGCATGTACCCAGTATGCATGTGTATATGTTTATTTATTCATATACTTGATTTTGAACACATTTCAAAATGGCGCTGTATTATCTGTGCACTTTACGCTGTCCACTTTCTATGTTAAAATCTATGATGCATTGAAAGATTTAAATAATGGCGCTTTACGGTGTGCTGTGAACACCGAGGAAGGCAGATCGCCGAAACGCGTCTGTTCTGGGAATAAATCTCGTTGACACGCTACCCGTGAGTGCTTAATTCTTTACGACTAGAGAATTTTGGAGCGATAATGTTATGCGGCTGGCACCGCCGCATTTACAGCACCCGACCGTGAGTGACTCGGAAATCGAGGTGCGAAGGGAGCAGTAATATATATATATATATATATATATATATATATATATATATATATATATATATATATATATATATATATATATATATATATATATATATATATCAAGGCTCCGGGTACAAAGGCACCAGCACTCACGGGAACAGTTGTCCAATTTTATTTTATTTGGACCAGCTTACAGCAAAACACGTTTCGGCTATCGCCTTCGTCAATTGCTAGAGGCATCGACTTTTCAGTGGACATAAATACTCCATTTACAAACATAAACATCAACATAGGACTTACTCCAGTCCACTTTGGCGGCCATTGCTAAACATGCAAACATCATTCTCAATTGCAATACAATTCTGCCCTGAATGGGCCTTTCAAAGCATCACACCCTGGATGGGTTTTGTCCTGCCATATGTTGAAAAACAATTTAAGTGAAAAATAATAATACTTCATAATCAGGAGCAAATATCAATACATAGATACTTCAGACTACAGGTGGACAGCCAACTCCTCCCCACTATTCAGACCAAGTGGCATTTTGGTCTGTACATCAATAATGTACCTGGATTCAAGTTTCCTTAGTTGTAACTGTCTGACACCCCCTCTAACATTTAATGGTACGTGGTCCAGGCAAAAAAAGCTTAATAAATCCCTATTACTCTGGTGAAAGGATTCAAAGTGTCTTGCCACTGGATATGACACATCTCTATTGTTAATAGCCCTCATGTGTTCCAAAATGCGTACCTTAGTTGGGTGAATCGTGCTCCCTATGTAATATAAACCACAGGGGCAAACCAGACAGTAGACTGTGAAACTGGTATTGCAATTCATCAGCTTGTTGATCTTTCTGGGGGACTTGAGACCTGGGACTTTATAATGTGTTGTTTTCCTGCTGTTTCTACAGGCCCTGCATTTTAAGCACGGATAAAATCCTGTTATTCTCCCAAAAGGTGATGTTATCCTCTCTTTAATGCAATGGCTTTGTACTAGGTCATCACGTAACGTTCTAGCTCTCCTGAATGTCAATGGTGGTGCCTTAGGTATATCCTTCCCTAAAACTGAATCCGTTTTCAGGATATGCCAATTCCTTCTCAATATATTTCTGATGACCTGAGCATCCTCAGAATAATCAATAATTATCCTGAATTTGTTGTCGATCTTTCTTGCTGGTCTGGTAATGTGATCCTCATTTTTAATCAAATCAAGTCTAGACTTCATTTCTGCTTTTCTGATAGCCTCATTTAGGATGTCCTGATGGTAACCTCTCTGCCTGACCCTATTCATGCTTTCTCTCGCTGCCACTTGATAGTCACTATCTAGGGAACAATTTCGCTTAATCCTGAGGAGTTCACCGTAAGGTATACTACTTATAGTCTTCTAAAAATGGCAACTTCGGGCATGCAATACGGAATTCCCCGCGGTCGGTTTTCTATGCAAACGAGTGCACAGTCTACCTTCCATGGGGAACACCATTAGGTCCAAGTAGTTCACACATTTGTTACTGATATCCCCTGTGAACCTAAGGTTTAGGTCATTGTTGTTAAGTATTTCAACAAAATCATTCGCCATTTGTTCAGTACCATTAAAAACAATGAACAAATCATCAATGTATCTTGTCCAACAAATGACTTTCTGAGTCCAACATACATTGGTCTCCGCCCAGGCCACCTGCTCCTCCCACCAGCCCACGAACAAGTTTGCGTAGCTGGGGGCGAAGCAGGTCCCCATCGCGGTACCGCGTGTCTGTTTAAACAAGACATCCTGAAACAGAAAAATATTGTTATGCAAGCAAAATCTCACGAACTCAATTATCATTGTATTATGTTCTGCCAAATTAATTGGTCGATCATTCAGGAAGTATTGAACCGCCTGGATTCCTTGGTCATGATTGATGCTTGTGTATAGACTGGATATGTCGAGGGTCATCATTACAAAGTCATTTTCCCAGTGTACATTTTGTACTTGTTTCAAAAAATCCTTGGTATCCTTGATGTAGGAAGTGAGTTTAGTGACTGGTTCAGACAAAAAGAAATCTACATACTTGGACATGTGTTCCGTTAGACTTCCCAAAGAAGAAACAATTGTCCGTCGCCGCATAGAAAGCACCCGACCGCGAGTGAAGGGGCGTGACGGAAATGTGAGCCTGATATATATATATATATATATATATCCATCATGCGCTTCACCTGGACAGCCAAACACACAGCGGGTGCCTCCGCAGACGCGAGGTGAATTCGTCTTGTCGTGTAACAACCAAAGCATTTTCGGAGGACTCACGGGGTCAGTGAAATAATTTATTCTTACAGCAAACGCGTTTCGACATCATTGCCTTCGTTAGTGCCATAAATAATTATGTATTTCGCACTGCATTCTGTCTTTTAAATAGCCTAATGTTTACTTCATTGGTAGGGCTGCAACCAATCTGGAAACGGCAAGTGTTTCTTGCGTCAAGATATATTTCCACAACGGCCCACTTTTCTGGCTCCTGGATGCTCTGGGCGGTGCAGTTGCGGTACGGCAGGGCCAAGCCGTTTTACAAATCACACCACTTTTCCCCAGACGGGGATTCCGCTCGCACTCACGAATAAGAAAACTTCAAATTGCAGTTGTCACGATTCCAATTTATTTCAGCATACCAGAAGCATATCTACGCGTTTCGGTCTCAGGGCAATCAAACTTCGTTCAAAATTGATGTTCTGCAGAGATGTTTATTAACACAACGCATTTCGACTGCGTTTGCAGCCTTGTTCACGTGTAAAGTGCACAAAGGAATGGTAACTAATAAAGCCTTGTGGATGGTACAGACACAAACAAGGGACAATCGCTACCCAAGTGGAGTTGGCAGACATCTGGTAGTGGTAAAGACTGTGCAACATAGTATATATTAAACATTCATATACACAATGGATGTACCAAAAACATGTATGGCGTAAAATACATTAAACACAATGAGAAATCAAGCACTTGTTGTCAATGCAACACAACAAAAGAATAAATAAATAAATGTCATTGTGCTAACTTACTACAGCGCATGCGCTATTCAAATTGAACAACTTTCTCCAAAATCCAAAGGCAGACAGAATACAGGGTACCGTGCGTAGGCAGAGTACTGCTCAACGCGATCCATCACGTGCACACTGAAATGTTGAGGACTGGAAAATAAATGCAAGTAGAAAAACCACTATGCATTGTCATCCCCAGCAAGTGCTGTGGCACAAGTCGAAAATGCATGTGAACATACCCAGTTGGCGTTGCCAGTAGGTAGTTATAGTTAGGACATAGTTTCCATGGGAAAAAGCGTTTTTTGTTTTGCTAATAACTATGGCACCAATTGAGGAGTATTCCAGAAATTTTCAAAACTAGTACACACCTGAGTACAGCTGCTGTGTGGAAAGTTTCGGTGATTCATGAAGCGTAGGCCGAGAAAAAGGAGGTCCCAAAGGGGTTTTGAACTAGTTCAGCCTGAACTGCAGGAGGGAATGACACCAAATTTTGCAGAAAGCTAGCTCTTTGTCCAGAAAAAGCCCTTTTTTGATTTGGTATAAATCCATTCAGTAGTTCTCGATTTTTTTTTTTTTTAAACTATTTTTATTTGGTACAAAATATTGTTCTTTACAATAAACATTGAGACCATTGTTGAATCTGATTGTTGTTTTTTCGTTCGTGACATGGTAGCTTATACATTGCCTCGAAAGGCGTTCTATTTTCCCCACACCCGTTCCCATTTTTGGGTCATCCTCTATGCATGTACACCGATCTTTCAGCCACCATCGCCATATCCATATAATTTCTCCGCTCCCTTACAGTGGGCGCACTTCGTGCTCCCCATTGTTTTGCGATGTTCCTCTTGGCTATAGTCATACCTAGTGTCGCCCAGGTTTGTGCTGCACTGTTGAGATCTGTGGCTTCCCATATGTTCAATAAACATCTCTTAGGCTCTGGAGGTACCGGGGCCCCACTTACTGTCGTTATTGTGGACATGACAGCCTCCCAGTATGCCTCTATTCCTGGACATTCCCATAGTTGTGATAAAATGTGCCTGATGCTCCACATTACCGTAGGCAGACCTCCCTATCTGACCGCCCCATTTTATATAGTGTAACTCTAGTGTAATAAATCCGATGTAGCACTTTAAGTTGGATTAGGCGTAGTTTTGAAGGAATTGCCACCTCTCTTGGAGACGTCAGCGCCTCTTGCCAGTCCGTTTCGTCTAAGTCTCCCACCTCTTTCTGCCATTTCTCCCGGATCGATTGTGTGGGGTCGGGGTGATTATTAATAAGTTTACGATACGTTAAAGTTTTGGCTTTTTTGTGTAAGTGTTCCGCCAATAGTCTGTCCTCCAAAGGAGAAGCCTCTGGAAGGGCGGTGTCAGGTGGGATGGCTGTCTCCAATGCGTGCTTGATTTGGAGATAGCGAAACATTTCGTATTGGTCTTGGAGTTGGGAGAATGGGATTACTTTTCCCTTGGCCCATAGATCTCCCACCTGCAAAATTCCTATGGCATCCCATTGCTTGAACCTTTTTCTGATGCGTAATGTGTACTATCCGAGCTTTCTGTGCACTGCATGCCAAAGCTGAATCATATGTTTTGTCAGCCCTACCCTAACCTTCTTGTGTTTAGTATTGTACATTGCTCGGTTAAGCCCTTCTTAACCTAGTGTAAGTCTATCGAGGTGATATGCTGGGTCAGCGTGTGGATATGGATCCATTGATTTATTACCGTTAGTTGGGATGCCCAATAATATGCTTGTATATTTGGTAGCGCAATGCCCCCGTCGTACCATGTTCTAAATAATTTGGACATTGCTATCCGGGCTGGTTTTCCATTTCAGAGGAGTTTCGTCACCTCTGTCTCAATAGCCCGGAAGTAGGCTGGGGGGACTAAGAATGGGGTGTTCTGTAGGGCATCTAGGAATCGGGGAGTGCCATCATTTTGAAGAGCGCTGCTCTCCCCAGGAGCGTCAGTGGCAGGGATTGCCAATGTTTAGTGTCTCTACCCAATCTCTTTAGGGGTTCTAGCAGATTTAGGGTCATGAAGTCCTCCAGGTCAGAAGTGATGTGGATCCCTAGGTATTTGAAACTATCCCCCACTATCGTTACCACGCAGTCTGTAGTTAATCTCAAGGGCGGACCGTGCAGAACGTATAGTATGGATTTGCTCCAATTGATGGTATATCCTGAGTGTTTCCCGTAAGCATCGCCAATATGCACAATGCGATGCAATGAACGGCTGGGGGAGGCCATGTATAATAGGATATCATCTGCATATAGGAATAGGCTATCCTAGCAGCTCTCCGTCCAACGGAGCCCACGTACAACTGGATCCTGCCTTATCCATGCCGCCAAAGGCTCCAACACCAGGGCGAAAAGCAGTGCTGACAATAGGCAACCCTGTCTTGTACCCCGCCCTAACGCAAATTCTTTAGATATTTGCCCATTTGCCACTACATGTGCAGAGGGTTTCGTGTACAGCAATCTTACCCATGAGCAAAACCTAGGTCCAAAGCCCAACCTAACGAGCACTGCAAATAAGAATGGCCACCCCACTGTGTCAAAAGCCATACGGGCGTCTAGGGATAGTATTATGGTTCCTCTTGTATTGTGTGTTTGCGTCCTAGTACATTCTGGAGTCGTCTTAAATTCAAGGCCGTGTTCCTGCCTGGCATGAACCCTGACTGGTCAGGGTGTATCAATTAGGTTAGGTCGGGTGTCAGTCTATTCGCTAACGCTTTGGCCAAAATCTTGGCTTCCGCGTTGATTAGGGAGATGGGTCTGTAGGAGGCACAGTCGCGGGCTGGTTTCTCCGGCTAGTGTATGGCTACGACTGTTGCTGTTCTCTGATCTTTAGGGAGTTCTCCTCTTTCTAAGCTTGCGTTGTACATTTTTAACAGGTAAGGGGTGATTATAGTCACACTTTACTTATAGAGCTCAATAGGGGTGCCATTAGGGCCCAGAGCCTTCCCCGAATGTATGTTTCCTATTGCTATTGTCAACTCATCAGATGTAAGTTCGGACTCCAGTAAGCTTGTGTCCTCTTTTGTGAGTGTGGGAAGCCGAATATCTCGGAGAAACACCTCTGCCTCCTCCTGCTGTATTGTGGTTGCTGGGGTGTACATCTCAGCGCAGTGGTGCACTAGCGTATCTACTATGGTTTGGGGGTCCGTTACTACTTCGCCCGTTGAAAGTTGGAGTCCTGCAACAAAGTGACTTGCTCGCTCCTGTTTATCTAGCCACGCCAGCAGCTTGCCCGCCTTATCTCCTACTTCGTATATGGTATGACGTGTGGCTGTCAGTTGGGATTTTGCGTCTTCCCATAGGTATTCCTTATATTCTTGTTTTTTGAGTTGGAGTAGATGCATGTTGGTGTCCGAGCTGTCAAGGGAGTGTTGTGTTTCTAGTGTTTGTAGTTTGTGTTCGAGTGTTAGCACTGTTTTTGTCTTTTCTCTTTGATGGTTGGTGATTAAGGAGATGGATTCCCCACGTAATACCGTCTTGTACGCCTCCCATAAAATGAGGGGTGAGGAAACCGACAGTACATTATCATCAAAATAGTGTCTCGTAGCTGTGCTCAGACCTCTCCAGGTTTTTTTTTTTTTTTTACGTAGCCAGGGTAGATCGGAAATATACGCGTTGTGTGGAGGTGTACCGGGTCTATTTGGCTAGTATAGGGGAATGGTCTGATATTCCCCGTGGTAAGTGTGTTAGATCTATGAGTTTCCCCATGTGTAGTTCTCAAATTATTAAAGAAAAAACACATTTGTATATCTAGGGGCGTGGATCCTCAGTGGATCCAACAGATTTCATGCTGAGATTTGATTGGCTGCTAACTATTCAATCAATCAATATATATATTTATTCAGCTATGTGATAGCCATAAAAGCACACAATAAAATACAAAAAGTGTACATAAAAAGGCATCATATTTCATAAGCCATTAAATAATAAAGATCAAAAAAGGAAAAATCAATCCTCTAACATTATTTTCCTGGAGGATACCGAAGCTTAAAGAAACATAGCTACACAGCAACATGACTTGTCATCAGACAGAGCACGTAAAAAGAGGTACGCCTACATGCAAGAACGTATCTTTCTAGTTCTCATGAGTGGTATAAGAAATTTCCATGTATATAATATATCAAAACCACAGAAGAAAAGAAAATGCAGCATGGTTTGTTTGGACCAATTATTGCATGGGCATGTCCTTAACTCGAGCTCAAGTTGATGCCAGCTTGGAAAGTATAAAAGATATTTGTACCAGCCATAAAACTAAATAATAAAAACCGTGTCCAGCTCCTATTTATGTTCCACAAATAATCTGAGCTAAATGCAGATAATCTCTGTTGGACTTGGCCCTTTTTCCCTAAATTTTTCGCTTTTCTGGGAAATCGCATGATGTGTAAATGCGAAGATTGAATGCTGTGCGATAAAGTACGCAGACTGAGTTTCCCAATTTGAAACATATAACTTTTAAAATGGATGCCATGGCTGTGTGGTTGTGCCAATTGGCTGAGCTGGGTTAACAGTCTAGTTATTATTTCCCAGCAACCCCAGCTTTTGGAGGGAAGCCTGGCACCCAGGGTGCTCTACCCCTCCCCCTAGGCCAGTTAGAGCCAGTCTCCCCAGACGCTTCTAGAAGCTTCTGGCACTGTCTGGAAGGTGGGGTGAGGGGCGTATAAAGGGCGGAGCTGGGCTGCCATGTGCTCAGTCAGAGGGTGGACCTGAGAGAGAGGGGACCTGCTGCCAGGGGTTACCGCCACATGGGCCTGTGGGCTGGGCCCTGAGCCTACCTACCCCCCTCTACTGTCCCCTAGGGCGAGGGAAAGCTATAGTAGGGGCAACGCAGACCTGGAGAAGCCTACGCAGGAGTTTTAGGTGGTAGGGTTTAGTCAGGGACGGGGAACAACCTTTACAACGCAACTTTTACAACGCAGTACCTTTACAACGCATTTTTTACAACGCATAATCCATTACAACGCATGACATTACAACGCATGACACTACAACGCATTTTTAAAAACTACCTTTACAACGCATTCCATTACAACGCATACTACCATTACAACGCATACCATTACAACGCATAATATTACACTACACTATCCAACACTTACCCTACTGTTGCACCCCCTGGAGTTAGAATAGTAATTTTTACCCCTATACTATCCAACACTTACCCTACTGTTGCACCCCCTGGAGTTAGAATAGTAATTTTTACCCCTATACTATCCAACACTTACCCTACTGATGCACCCCCTGGAGTTAGAATAGTAATTTTTACCCCTATACTATCCAACACTTACCCTACTGATACACCCCCTGGAGTTAGAATAGTAATTTTTACCCCTATACTATCCAACACTTACCCTACTGTTGCACCCCCTGGAGTTAGAATAGTAATTTTTACCCCTATACTATCCAACACTTACCCTACTGATGCACCCCCTGGAGTTAGAATAGTAATTTTTACCCCTATACTATCCAACACTTACCCTACTGTTGCACCCCCTGGAGTTAGAATAGTAATTTTTACCCCTATACTATCCAACACTTACCCTACTGTTGCACCCCCTGGAGTTAGAATAGTAATTTTTACCCCTATACTATCCAACACTTACCCTACTGTTGCACCCCCTGGAGTTAGAATAGTCATTTTTACCCCTATACTATCCAACACTTACCCTACTGTTGCACCCTCTGGAGTTAGAATAGTAATTTTTACCCCTATACTATCCAACACTTACCCTACTGATGCACCCCCTGGAGTTAGAATAGTAATGTTTACCCCTATACTATCCAACACTTATCCCACTGTTGCACCCCCTGGAGTTAGAAAAGTAACTTTTACCCCTATACTATCTAATACTTACCTTAAATGCAATTTAATATTATGCGTTGTAATGGTATGCGTTGTAAAGGTATTATGCGTTGTAATGGGAATGAGTTGTAAAGGTAGTTTTTAAAAATGCGTTGTAGTGTCATGCGTTGTAATGTCATGCGTTGTAATGGATTATGCGTTGTAAAAAATGCGTTGTAAATGCATGCGTTGTAAAAGTGTGCGTTGTAACGTCATACATCCGTCAGGGACCTATGCCTCTGAAAGTGACAGGGCTTAGGTGCTGCCTTCTAAGTGAGTGAGGGATCCTGAACTAACCCACTGATCTGGCCCAGCGAGAGGAGAACCCAGGAACGACGGGCAGAGACTAATTAGTCAGCCTTCAGCCACCAACGCAACTCCCCCCCTCAAGAAACCCTCAACCAAGGGGCAAGAACCAGCAAGCGCCACCGTGGGACCCGGACTGCAGACCCTGCAGAGAGAGAGCGCTATTTACAAGCTGCCTGCAGAGAGAGAACGCTATATTCAAGCTGCTCGTGGAAGGAGAGCGCTATAGTCGGTGAGCGCTACATCTGAATTGACTGTGTTCTGCTGAGAGGGCGCTGCCTGTCCACTCCCCTGTGCTGTCGCCAGATTCCTGGTAAATCGACGCCAGCGGGAGCCCACCCCGCGTGATACCGGCCGGAGGCGCGAGTGCCAACTGCCTCGGCGCTTATTCACAACATCGGGAGCCCACCCCGTGTGTGTGCCGCCATGCGGTGTTTTTATTTATACCCGCGGGAGCCCACCCCGTGGTTATTATGCTGATTCAACGGGAGCCTACCCTGTTTTGGCGCTCCACTTAAAAACGGGAGCCTACCCCGTATTGCCCCCGCAAGGAAGAGAAACTGACGGAATCACCGCTGCCGCCCGGGGGGCAGACGAGGAGCGGGCCGCTGCTCTGCCTGCGGCGATCCGGAAGGAGAAGGAGTGGCGCGAGAGCCAGGCGGGAGGCTACCCCGCGCTGGCGTCACCCCCCAGGCTCGACGGAGACGTCGCTCCATGGCGAGGGGCTCTCCGGAGGTGAGGAGAGCCCCGCGAACCGTGCCTGAAAGTCCCGGGTCCCAGGAGGGGGCCCGGGTGAAGTCTGGCGCCGAGGAGAGGTGCTGCTGCCAGGGGTCTCTCCGCGCACTGAGTAGAGCCCCGGGTGCAGCCGCCGTCATCAAGGCCCGGGGGAAGCCGGGAGAAGCGCCGCGGTGATCGGAGCTCTCCCGGAGCTGAGGAGAGCCTCGTGTGCGGTGCCGGCCGCCAAAGACGCCTGAGGTCTGCCCCGGAAGCTGGTGAGTGGGGCTCAGCGTGTGAATGGTTGGGGGGGCGTAGCGGGGCACGTTGTCGGTGCCCGCACCCAAGCGCCGGTGGGAATCCCCAACGACCCCGCCTGACAGTGGATCGCTGCACCGAGGGGGCAAGACTGATCCTGAGTCCAGGAGAGAGACTCATACCGAACCCCTGATGGGTTGGCCTAATGCAGCCCGGTTACAACGTTAGGGGGACAGGTAGACGGTGAAGACCAAGCTTAAGGCCCCGTGGGAGCGCTGTGATCAATTAGCTGTGTAGCGCCTGGGTGACATGCCATATTTGAAGCGCTGTTGATTTTCTAGGTGCAGCGCTATGTTTATTTGCCATGCTCTGGGTGCTAGTGCTTTGCTTTGTGCAGCGCTATGGTAAATGCACTGTTTTAAAGCGCTGTTGCATTGCTATGTGCAGCGCTATGTTAAAGGCTATGTTTTGAAGCGCTAATGCATTGCTATGTGCAGCGCTATGTGTATATGCCATGTTCTGAGCGCTATTGCCTTGCTATGTGCAGCGCTATGCTTATATGCCATATTTTAAAGCGCTATTGCCTTGCTATGTGCAGCGCTATGTTTATATGCCTGTTTTACAGCGCTATTGCCTTGCTAGGTGTAGCGCTATGTTAGAATGCCATATGTGAAGTGCTAATAATTCGCTATGTGCAGCGCTATGATAAAAGGCTCTACTTTGAAGTGCTGGTAATTGGCTATGTGCAGCGCTATGTCGAGATGCCAGGTTTTGATGTGTCAACAAACTGTCTACCTTAATTTCTGCCTCAGGCTCAGGAGTCACTCATATTGGTGATGCATAGGGGAATGCCATGCTATTTTTATTACAGGTGTTCCGGGCGATTGCTTATTGTTATGCCATGATGATTTCCTTGCAGGTTTGAGGCTGATGGACTTATTTTTGTCGTCTTCTATGTCGCAATGACTCCGGCAGGGGCCCGATTGGCCCTGCCCTGTATATAATTCCCCCCCTGTAAATTTTAACCGAGCGCCAGTTGGCGCAGTGTAGAGATTACCAAATATACTGTGTTTTGACAATACAAAAGTTATTCTTACCTAAACTGGTGTAGTGTCTCTGTTTGTAGTGTGCCTTGTGTGTCGCCTGTGTGTACTGCGTGAATGCTTTGCACATTTCCTCCAGAGTTTGGCCCACCCGCTCTGCACCACGCTACCCGTTTCCAACAATCTCATACAGTCCTTTTCTTACTCTCCGTAATCTATCTGTTACGGCTTTCTCCAATAATAAGTGCTTTGTTTGCTTCCTACAAGCACCAGCCTGTGGCCCTCTAACCAAAACTTATCAATTTGGCCCACACTTTCCAAAGAGTTTTTAATATAGCCCAACCAGGAGATAGAAAGGCCCCTTTCACAGGCCAGACAATCATTAATTATACTCTTTGTTAGTGTGGCACCCTCTGAGCTCCAAATAGATAGCCACAGGATGGCCAGGCGACTCTGAATATAGTCGCTCTGATAGCCTATGCTCAACTCAGTGTGGCAAATGAAGTGGGAGAAAGATGCTGGGGCTGATTCTAACCTTCTACAAAAGGGATTCTCCTCCCTCTGGAGGTTTATAGGGGCATCCAGACCCCATGCGCCAACAACATAAGTTGCAAAGAGGCTACACTGTGTTGAGTATATTTGCAGTACAGATTTCAGGGGCCTTCCTCTCTTTAATGATGGTAGACAGAGCAATGACCCAATTGCTCTTGAGAACTTTTCTCTGCACAGTGCTATGTGCTGAGACCATGAACCCAAGGAAATAAAGTTAATTCCCAAATAGGAACATGTGCTGGTGTTAGATAAAGTGTTTGTGCCTACAGTGATGGGTGTATACTTCGTGAAATTTGTCGACAGATTAAGAGTAGCCATCAAATTCACAAATGAACAGGTTAAAAGTCGCAGAGCTTTGGGAGTTCGGCCGATTAAAACTGCGTCATCCACGTAAAATAAGGCAGGAAGGGGCGTGCCACATACTAGAGGTATGTCAGGGGTGCTCTTAATAAGTTCTACACTAAGCTAATTTATAATACAAAATAAACAATAATGGTGCTAGTACACATCCTCGACAACCCCCCCTGAATTAGTACCAAATTCAACAGTAACTTCCCCCTTACTGCCATACCTTACGCGAGCCTTAGTGCCTGTGTGTAAAGAGATCAGTAGAAACACTATTGATGGATCCATTTTTAAGTTAATAAGTAACTGCCATGATTTTGTCCGATTTACACAATTGAATGCCTAAGATAGGTCCATAAAGGCAAGATACAGGTTTGACTGTTTAGTCACTGTGTACTCTCCAATAATTAAACTTAAATTTAAGCATTGCTCTACAGTTCCTATGCCACTTCTAAAACCATACTGACAGTCATTTAATACATTATTTTCAGTGACCCATTCTAGTATTCTATTATACAGCACTCTCCCCACAATTGTTGCTGGAGAGATGGGGCGGTAAATCTAGGTTCTGCCCTATTACTTTAAAAAAAATTGGAACAATGGTCAAAGAAATCCAGGAAGGAGGGACTGAAGAATAATTCAGGCTGTTATACATGTTCGTCAATAATGGGGCCCACAAATGTACATTACATTTGAAGGTGTCAATAGGGACCCCGTCCGGCCCTGGAGCCATCCCACCTGCACTTTCACTAATAACCAGGTAGTGTTGAAAGCAGCCATTTTGGAACTACGACTCAGCCGAGTCCGAAGCAAAAGTTAAAAAAAGAGAAGGGGGTAGGGTAAGAATACCCAGACCTCTTAGGCCTGGTAGTGGTGTCCCACAAGGACCCGGCTGGGCCCAAAAAGCATTTTTCCATGGTGTCTAGTGCTTTTCTCCCTCCCTGGTGAGCAGATGGGCCTAAAAATATGGCTTATCTGCTCCAAGGAAGGTGGGAGGCAGAAAACAGCTAAAATATTGCCTCAATAATGGGGGGTGACCCTTGCCAAAGGGGCTGCTCCCAGACATATCAATAACATCATCCCTGGTGTCCAGTGGCTTTCTGCACTCCCTTGGGGGCAGATGGGCCTCAAAATATGGCCCATGTGCCTACCGTGGGGGGGGGGGGGGCAGAATACGGCCAAAACAATGTTCAACTTATTGGGAGTGACCCTTGCCCAAGGGCCCGCTTCCCGACACAAAATAAATAAAAATTTCCCAGAATAAAATCCCTGGTGACTAGTGGGTGCATTCCTGCTGCTCGATTGCGGCTCACCGGCAATCGGGAAGCAGAAAAACACTGCAAAGAGACACTAGGGGGGGAAGAAAAAACTCTTTCCTTTCTCCCTGGTGCCTCTTTGCCCTCCCCGATCCCTCCCCGGAGGAAAACTCACCTTCCCCCTTGGACGCACTGGAAGCCATTTGCTTCCAGCGAATCCCGTGCCTGCTCTGATGAGGTCGGTGTGGGATGTATGCATCGATATAATCAGATCACAGAGGGGAAGGTTGGGGGTGGAAGTGGAAGTGGAAGCACTGCTATCACCTGTCCACCCCACCGGTATCAGGTACAGTGGCTATTAAACCTGTCCACCTCACCGGTATCAGGTGCAGTGGCTATTACACCTGTCCACGCCAAGGGTATCAGGTGCAGTGGCTATTACACCTGTCCACGCCAAGGGTATCAGGTGCAGTGGCTATTACACCTGTCCACCTCACCGGTATCAGGTGCAGTGGCTATTACACCTGTCCACACCAAGGGTATCAGGTGCAGTGGCTATTACACCTGTCCACGCCAAGGGTATCAGGTGCAGTGGCTATTACACCTGTCCACATCACCAGTATCAGGTACCGTGGCTGTTACACCTGTCTCCTCACCAGTATAAGGTACCATGGCTATTACACCTGTCCACCTCACCGGTATCAGGTGCAGTGGCTATTACACCTGTCCACCTCACCGGTATCAGGTGCCGAGGCTATTATACCTATCAACCTCACCGGTATCAGGTGCCGTGGCTATTACACCTGTCCACCTCACCGGTATCAGGTACCACCTCACCGGTATCAGGTACCATGGCTAATACACCTGTCCACCTTACCGGTATCAGGTACCGTGGCTATTACACCTCTCCACCTCACCAGTATCAGGTGCCGTGGCTATTACACCTGTCCACCTCACCGGTATCGGGTACCACCTCACCGGTATCAGGTACCATGGCTATTACACCTGTCCACCTTACTGGTATCAGGTACCGTGGCTATTACATCTGTCCACCTCACCGGTATCAGGTGCAGTGGCTATTACACTTGTCCACCTTACCAGTATCAGGTGCAGTGGCTATTACACCTCTTCACCTCACCGGTATCAGGTACCACCTCACCGGTATCAGGTACCATGGCTATTACACCTGTCCACCTCACCGGTATCAGGTACCGTGGCTATTACACCTGACTACCTCACCGGTATCTGGTGCAGTGGCTATTACACCTGTCCACCTCACCGGTATCAGGTACCACCTCACCGGTATCAGGTACCATGGCTATTACACCTGTCCACATCACCGGTATCAGGTACCGTGGCTATTACACCTGTCCACGCCACGGGTATCAGGTACCGTGGCTATTACACCTGACTACCTCACCGGTATCAGGTGCAGTGGCTATTACACCTGTCCACGCCAAGGGTATCAGGTGCAGTGGCTATTACACCTGTCCACCTCACCGGTATCAGGTGCAGTGGCTATTACACCTGTCCACACCAAGGGTATCAGGTGCAGTGGCTATTACACCTGTCCACGCCAAGGGTATCAGGTGCAGTGGCTATTACACCTGTCCACATCACCAGTATCAGGTACCGTGGCTGTTACACCTGTCTCCTCACCAGTATAAGGTACCATGGCTATTACACCTGTCCACCTCACCGGTATCAGGTGCAGTGGCTATTACACCTGTCCACCTCACCGGTATCAGGTGCCGAGGCTATTATACCTATCAACCTCACCGGTATCAGGTGCCGTGGCTATTACACCTGTCCACCTCACCGGTATCAGGTACCACCTCACCGGTATCAGGTACCATGGCTAATACACCTGTCCACCTTACCGGTATCAGGTACCGTGGCTATTACACCTCTCCACCTCACCGGTATCAGGTGCCGTGGCTATTACACCTGTCCACCTCACCGGTATCGGGTACCACCTCACCGGTATCAGGTACCATGGCTATTACACCTGTCCACCTTACTGGTATCAGGTACCGTGGCTATTACATCTGTCCACCTCACCGGTATCAGGTGCAGTGGCTATTACACTTGTCCACCTTACCAGTATCAGGTGCAGTGGCTATTACACCTCTTCACCTCACCGGTATCAGGTACCACCTCACCGGTATCAGGTACCATGGCTATTACACCTGTCCACCTCACCGGTATCAGGTACCGTGGCTATTACACCTGACTACCTCACCGGTATCTGGTGCAGTGGCTATTACACCTGTCCACCTCACCGGTATCAGGTACCACCTCACCGGTATCAGGTACCATGGCTATTACACCTGTCCACATCACCGGTATCAGGTACCGTGGCTATTACACCTGTCCACGCCACGGGTATCAGGTACCGTGGCTATTACACCTGACTACCTCACCGGTATCAGGTGCAGTGGCTATTACACCTGTCCACGCCACGGGTATCAGGTGCAGTGGCTATTTCACCTGTCGACCTCACCGGTATCAGGTACCACCTCACCGGTATCAGGTACCATGGCTATTACACCTGTCCACCTCACCGGTATCAGGTGCAGTGGCTATTACACTTGTCCACCTTACCAATATCAGGTGCAGTGGCTATTTCACCTGTCGACCTCACCTTTATCAGGTGCAGTGGCTATTACACCTGTCCACCTCACCGGTATAAGGTGTCGTGGCTATTACACCTGTCCACCTCACCGGTATCAGGTGCCATGGCTATTACACCTGTCCACCTCACCGGTATCAGGTACCGTGGCTATTACACCTGTCCACCTCACCGGTATCAGGTACCGTGGCTATTACACCTGTCCACCTCACCGGTATCAGGTACCGTGGCTATTACACCTGTCCACCTCACCGGTATCAGGTGTAGCCTGATTTTCTCCAGATTTTGTGTTCTTATAGTTTTCCATGGCCTAATGTAGGTGTGTGCGAGGGTCACTTTGGAGTGTTTGTGACTCTTGTTATTCTTGTCGAAGGTCTTTGTCCCTGGATGTAGTTCTGCTTGTCTCTATTCCTTCTCTCTCATGAACCAAGCCCCAGAGCTGTTCATAAATAACAGACCCAACTGGTGAGGAGTTCCAAGACAATCCCGGCTTCAACTGAGTCTATGTTGTGGTCGGTGACTTTAAATGTTAGTTCATGGTGGGCGTATGTCTGATTTGGGTTACAGGGGCAGCACAAACACGTCCCATTGGTGCTCTCATGTAATAGTCACAAGCAAGGGGGACATTAAACATCAAAAATAATAAAAAGACAGCAATGCAAAAAATATAGATGACAACATAAGAGCAGCTCAAGATAGATGGTATTCTCTCTCTCTCTCTTTCTCTCTCTCCTTTTGGAAGACACCTGCCACAGATGACACCCTCAAACCTTTATACCTCTCCAAGCCAAAGTCAATGGAGAGTGTGTTTAAACACCGTGAGTCCTTGTGGAGCCATAGTTGATGGTTTCCCACATTCATGTCTAGTTGTGGGAACCATTTTGGCCCTTTCACTGAGATGTTCTTGTTATCAACGGAGTGGGTGATATGGGTCACTAGGCCTCATGCCCTCTTAAATTGTCACCTCTCCTTGTGTTCTGCATTTTTCATGACAACAGTGTGGTTAACCAATTCATTTTCTCGGTGACATTAGATACATCCAATTTCTCCAACTAGTTTTCTGTCCTCATGGGGATGTGAGACGACACGCGTCTATGCCATATTTGCCATGAGCTGCACTGATGCAGCAAAACGTAGACAGGCTGCTTATTGGTCACGCTAGCGTCAAGCTGATGGAATTCCTTCAAGATTTTACCCACCTTACACATGAGGATACTCAGTGCAAAGTGACGAATTTGTGAATTCTCTACCATAAAGTAGTTTAGAACTCTGTCCACTCCAAATCCTTAATGCACTTTTTTATTTCACTCTTTCTCCCTCTCCAGTATGTTTTATATTTCTGCCTTGGTGGCGTCAATAATACACCATAATGGTAAACATCATTTACCACGAATCCGGAACAACGCATTCCATTACAACGCGGCCATTACAACGACCGCGTTGTTACAACGCATGCCATTACAACGAAAGTCGGAACAACGACTTGCTCTAGGGGTCACAAGTTGCTGGATTTAAAATCCAACACCTTCCCTACTGTTGCACATACTGGAGTTGGAATAGTAAATTATACTATTCCAACATCCAGCACCCCCCCTAGAGCAAGTCGTTGTTCCGACTTGCGTTGTAATGGAATGCATTGTTACAACGCGGTCATTGTAATGATCGCGTTGTAATGGCATGCGATAAAAAAGCATGCGAGATAACTGGCATATTCCACCATAATAGTTGTCGTAACTATGCCAATATAGATACTCATTTTCTTGTGGCAGTGTTCGAGCAACCTGTATTTAACAGTTTAAATGTCACTATTATCCTGGGCCATAAAGCAATCAAACACTTGACAAGGTAAATTCAAAAGTAAGCAGCAATAACTTAGTTATTCAGTATGAATGGAATAGCATCGTAGGCCTTGGAACACAAATGGTTAACAACAGTATCCATCAGGTGACTTCAACCTATGTCACAAAGGGGCGCTTCTGGTGACGCTGCCTGGCAGCTTGAAGTGTGATAGGCTGACAGGCCCAGTGTCCTTTTTCTTCAATCGGCAAAGTACTGAATTAGGGAGGCCCATAGAACTCGTGTTTGGTGTCTTTTTCATTTGCTTTTGCCAGGCCACAGATCTGGCAGGCCCCGGCACAATTAGAGAAATGCCCCTGCCCAAAGCTTAATTTGTAAAATAATAACTGCCAAGGCCCTGACCAGAAGGCCACTGCAGCCAGCACCACCCATCGCCCATGTCATCGCTGCCAAAATAACTACTAACCTCCTCTCTCGCCTGCTAATGCAACAGCTCAAATAATTCCAGGTCCCCAAAGCTAAAGGAATGGCTGGGGAGGCAGGTATTAGTAATTTTTAATGTATATTGTATTCATAAACAACCTTTGTTATGCTCATCTCTAAATTAGATGAGCAGCGCCACCATGTGGCAGACTGTCCAAGGTGCGGTGTTGACAATTTAGTGTCAGAGCCCAGCACCAGAAACCACTGGCCCAAATTAAGCATAGCCCCTGCCCCTTTTATGCTCCTGAGAGATATCTCAGGCTTCCGTGGGAGAGTCAGCAAATGTTTGAAGACTTCCAACCTCCTCCTGGTTCACCACTGTGAAGGGAACAGCTAGTTCGCTCACATAGGAGTGGAGTTCACCAGTAGACGTCCCTTAGTTTTGCTTAGCTGCCACAGCACAAAGCAGCCACAGTGTGCATTTATCCAGGGCTTGAAATGCCCATTCCTTGCTGCTGCTGCATCGTTTTCGGTCGCACGAGGAACAGTGTTGGAACATCATCGCCATCAGAGCATAAGAAGTACTCTGCGGTACTACTGGTCAACATCGTTGCCACAAAACTATTGGACAATTGTAGGGCCTCACATGCACAATTGCCACGTGCCCTGTGGAGCCAGGACCACCCGTGGCAGGGACTCCGAGATGGAGAAGGGAGAGCTCTGGGCAGGACTGCCTCCGCATCATCAATGGCTGTGGTGCAACAGGGTCAGTATTGTTTTCTCCTCGTCGCTAGTGTGTGGGTTTTGTCAGGAGAGTCCTAACCTGAGTACATAACTGTGACCCAGCGTCGGACTGAGACAGGAGATGACGTTTACATTTTCTCCTACCAGTTTCTTGCCTAATCCATTGAATAATGACCACCAGCTCAAAGGTGTGTTGCCCAATTCATTATTTTATATTAGCCCTCTTTTTGCGCTGCACAAGCACTTTATCACTATCACTCCTGCACTTCCTGATTTTGAGAAGTATTCTTTAAAACGTATCTATGATCAGTGGCGGCTGCTATGGGGCAGTAGTAGTGTAGGGTGACCAGATTCTCAAAACAAAAAACGGGGACAGGTCATAGACATAGAAGTAGGACTATGGTTTGCAGTAACCATCGACATAAAAGTAGGACTATTTGACAGCTGTCATAGACATAGAAAAAGGACCACAATTACAGCTCCCTCCACAGACTGAGATGAAGCATTACAGACAACAAATCCGCGGTCTTTTATTGGCAACCCTCTCCTTCACACAGCAGCATTAGTACTTTTTATTACATTTACACTTTTAAGGACTACAGCATATATTTGCCAAAAGTCAATAAAACATCACAGGCTAGCAAACGCCCGATTTTTAGCTTTATCAATGCTCGTTTCTATAGCTGCACGTCAGCACCACATAAAGTACAACTCACCAATGTTGCTTAGTTGCTCATGACAGAAAAGCATGGGAGGTAAACTGCGGAATGCTAAATTGCCAAATGGCAGCCATGGACCAATGTACAAAAAAAAACTTCTCTCCAGGTATTACTGCCTTAGGGTCTTCAGGGTGGCAAAGGATGGCCGACCACACTGTCCTCCCACATTTGCGTAGTTACTGCTGAGATGTCATGTTACCTTACTGGGGTATGTATAGTGCACTCTAGCCATTGGTATCATCTCATAGTGCAATAGTGTGAAGACCTGAGCAAAAAGCTCAAGCAGCGCTGCTCGCCTCTCCCACAGGCGTTAACCCTGCTCCTTTAAGTCCTTTCCAGCTAAACAGTTTGCCGTGATCCGAAAGGTCAGTCAAAAGGTCAAGTCATAGCTTTGATATGGAGAACACAAAGCATGCATCAATTGGTTATGAATGCAATGAGCAATGCATTAATCCTTGCACGGTATGCATAAGGGCTACTGAAAAGTTTGTATGGCTATGAATACAAGCTACAGGACGAAGAAATATTGTTTTATCCAAAGTAGAAACTTTGGCTGCACGATGACGTAGGTGGCGCTGCGTGTAAAATGTCTCTCTTCAAAGGTTTTCCCTTCTTGCTACAGCGCTCACCTCAGTGACGACACATGCCGTAAACAGTGCAAAGAGAGCAGGCGTGCGCATGCTCAACCGGAACAATGAAAAACAGGGACATTTCTGTGTTTAACGGGGACACTGTTTGAAAACAGGGACATTTGAGTCACTTGGAGAAAAGTGTCGGGACACGGGGACACTTCCCCAAAAACGGGGACCGTCCTGGGAAAACGGGGACGTCTGGTCACCCTATAGTAGTGGAGCAGGGAGGGGGCGTTTAAAAAAAGAAAACCACCTAGCTGCTGACTGCTGCCTTTCCTCCGTCCTCTTCAGTCGACGCATGAAACAGGAAGCACCCAGACTCTCCTAAGCCAATCACGACACTGCTGTCACCAGCATGACAGCAGCGTCATGATTGGTCTGAGCGCTGTGGCTCTGCACTCAGACAGGCAGTGGGAGGCTATGCATGTTCTCCACCCAGCTGTGCAGTATAGCCGGATGAAGAAATGCGAACTACACATGACTATCTGGCCGGCCCAAGGCGGCAGGCCACACCGTCATCTACACTTAGAAAGTGCCCACCACTCCCCCCCCTGCTCTGTGGGCAGCTCAGCCCCGCCCCACCCCGGACTTAAACAGAACCAGTACTGAAACATAAAATAATAACATGGGGTTATTATCATTAGATTTTTCCTGTGGGGTGACGCTCCTCTGCCTTGGCGGAGGAGCAGCTGCAGTGTATGGTATATTGAGTAATGCACATTGTTTAAATGAATTGAACAACATATCAGGGTGCCTGGTGGTCATTATTCAATGTATTCGGCACGAAACAGGTTAGAGAAAAAAATGATGCACTCCACACAATGATGTAAACGTTATTTGAAATTACTCCGAACGAAACACAAATGCTTATATTGATTATTTGCTCAGGAGTTTCTCAATGGCTGTCACATCCTGGGACAGGAGATGGGCCCAGGCATCAAAATAACAGTTGTCTACATTAGCAAACCAGGTTTGTTTTGAACTTGTAAAACCAAGCTGCATAGGGTGTCTTGCAGGGTGCCGAGGGCTTGTATGCATTTGTGCTTGCATCAGGCAATGTTTATGAAAATATCAGGGAAATCAAGAGTAACAAGCTTTGGCAATGCCAATAGGTCTGACTTTAAAAGAATCGTTGTTGTTTAATAATGTGAAACATTGCAAGTAAATAGCATGGGACCTAATATGTATTTGTGTAGATGCAAAGACTTGTAAAATAATATTGGTGTAGGTTAAAAGGTCTGGTGAAAGTTGCATTGTCAAGCCAGACTTAAAAATCCATGTATGTTAAGGATTGCCCTCCTACCATCTCTGCTGTAGTCAGAGAAAAACAACATAAATTATCTTCTTATCTAATACACTTTAATATACGGGGCGGCGCCTCCGTTATGGCGGAGGTGCCTCACCCCCCTGCTGGAAGCAGCAGGGGAAAAGGCAAAATGAAATGACAATAAAGCAATTATTAAAAATGCTTTATTATCATTTTGCTTTACCTGTAGGAGTCGGATTGAATACTGCAGCCATCGTCCCTGTCCTGGGGATGGGGCCATCAGCAGCAGGAGCGTTGGACTCTGGTCACTGCTGTCAGTGCGCATGTTGGTTTGGCCGGCTTTCTCAGGACGGCCAAACCGACATGCGCACTGACATCTCCCCAACCCAAGCTGCATTGCCAAGTGGATAGAACTGCAGGCACAGGCTTCCAGTCTCCTTTGGAGCAGAAAAGAAGCCTGCTCAGGCCAATCCCAGCTCTTCGCGAGAAGCTCTGGGATTGGTCGTAGAGAAGTCTGGGAGCCTGTGCTCATGGGAACTGCAGTTTGCAGTTCCTGGAGCAGAAGAGCGCTGAGGCGAAGAGCGGGAGAAGAGGATCGTAGAGGCAGCAGCCAGCAGCCAGCAGCAGGGAGGTAAGAGTACTTTTTAAATTATTTTCCCCCTTGCTGCCACACCCCCCCACTTCGTAATGGCAGCAACCGCAAGGTCATGTGTGTGCCACTAAAAATGTCCAACTCCAGCAGCTGGATAAATAAACAAAATGATCACAATTGTGTGGACGGCAAGTACTTTTTTGTGGAAGCACACAACTTCTGCCCAACTAAAACATGGGGAGAAGCCAGAGCCCCTCTCTAGTAATGCTCACATAATTGTCTGGGGATAGCTTAGCTGTCAAGCCAAACATAACAAGCATTTGCAATGCAAGAGGTCTCACATTTACGTGAGTTTGAGCTATTGCCACTGTAAATGGCATTGGCTTTTTATTTATCTGTTGATTTTTAAAACATAAATAAAAGGCATTGCTATTTACAAGGCCAATAGCTTAAACTCTCGCAAATGCGAGACCTAGTGCATTGCAAAAGCTTGTTTTTCTTTTTGACTGGCTTCACCGGTAACTAACGCCGCTGAACCCATTAGCAGTTATATTTCTGAATGTGGTAATGTAGCAACAAGCAAGCATGATGGCCTCCTCCTCGCGGCCTGTCACTGATGGTGTCGAATGACAATGAACACCTGCGCAGGCAAGCAAAGGGCGCAGTCTGGCTGGAAGCATTTTGTTTGAAAAAGAATTAACCGGTTTACGTGAGGGTCAGGGACCCCTGTCTTTGCCCGGTTATCCCCACCGAATTTGCATATGAATAGCTTGACAGGCTGACCCTGTAGGCACGTAGGCTCTTCCCGCCCCTTAAAAGGTTACCTCACAAGAGAGCCTGGTTGCGACCGGAAGTAGAGAACGAGGCAGGGCAAACAGAGAGCACTCTTTACACTTCCCTTTCTTGCTCTGTAAAAACCCGAAAAAACGGTGCTGGGATGGGCGCACGACACGAGGTATTTATTGCTCAAGCATCACGAGGAGATAGCGTGAGCTGACACCATGTTTTCATCTTGATGATAGTAAAATCACACAAGCACGCACTTGTTCCATTGCTGCCATCAAAAACAAAGCGGGAGCGAATTATACACTCTCCTCCACCCGATTTCTCACTAAAGGCATGTACGAAATCTACATTGTGTAAAATACATTTAGTCTAATGTGCTTTAATTATACAGCCAAGTTTCTAGAGAAAGACAAGCTTAAATTGACCCAAAAGATTGAGGTTTGGTGGCATCATACAGAATGAAATAAAATAACTAAAGCACAGCTTCTGTCCCGAGACAGAATGATCCTGGGCAAATTCTATGTCAGGACAGGAGGCTCCGATTATGCTTTCTCATTTCTTTATTAGAAATGCCCAGCAGCCAATTAGAAGAACCGTTGTAGAACGAAAAAACTACAGTACCCATGAGCACCAGGGTACCACGTGAACAACCATAGAGTCTCACATATAAAAGCCAATGCCAGTGAAAGTACGTCCTCTTTCTTTGCTGCTCCGCAGCCAGTTAAGTGTTTCTTCTTGTATATTACTAATGTGTTGATACTTTGTTGCTATTTTTCTTGCCTACGGCTTCATTTGCATGCTTCGGCGCTCTATTTGCATTGTTACTTTGTTGCCGCTTCTAGCGCGTTTCCTTTCAGGTTCGCGGTGTCTTCACACACGCGCGTTGCTGCGCGGGGAGCGTGTGTCACCTCCCGAGGTCCGGACGCTCGTCGGAGCGTCCGTGCTCGTTTTTCAGGTGGAGTGGGAGTCCTGGGGCAGTGAGACTCGCGCTTTCACGCGCGAGCTCATTTTTGCATTTCTGACTCGAGGCGGCCGTTACCGCGCATGCGCGGCGGCCATTTTTAGTGTTTACATTGTGTTCCTCACGGAGCTTCACAGAATCGGCTGTTTTACACGCCGCTGCCCACAGCCTCACAAGTTAGTCAGCCCCATCGACGCCCATTGCTTTTTCAAGGCTTTGGGCTGTATAATAGCGCATAGGCTCTGCCTAGAGTGATTGAGCAGCAAGCCCTCCCTCCACAATTTATTTATTTATATATTTGGGTCAGGTTTCTCTACCTTTCCTACTGGCTTGCTGCGGGGTTATTCACTCCCCCTGATTTGTGCCTTTGGCATATATATAACACTCGGAGTATCATTTTGTGGGCTTTATTGTCACATTTCTGTGTCAGAAATGGAGGAATATTTTGATGACGATGATTACTCCTTTGAAGAGGATGACTCTAGTTTTCTAGAGCAGGATCTAGTGGAAGCTTTGGACCAAGGGGTTACTCGCTCCGTTAATAAGGCCCTGGTCCACGCCATTAATCCCCTGAAACGTCATTTGACGAACTACGCCAAACAACAGGGTTGGTTGCCTCCTTCCAGTTCCTCCAAATCTCCGGCTAATCCGCATAGATCGGATTTTAAAAGACTGGCTAAATCTTTAGCCACAGAAAAAGCTTCCTCCTTGCCTTCAGTGGGCGCCTCTGCCTCTTCTGGACTTCTAACTGATTCCGATGGTCCTCCTTCCTCTCCTTCGGACCACGATGTTCCGCCTCCACGCAAGAAGTCTCGTAAGGAGCATTATGTCGATGCTCCCACTCACCCTCAGGTCCTTACATTTGAGCCTTCTGAACTTTATCATCCGCATTCCTCTTCCTGGCTCCCTTCCCCTGCTGTTGCAGCCTATGTTCAGGCGCACATTCGGCAGCCCTTCGAAAAGGATGTTAGGGCTCGCCTTCGTTCTGAGTGCCCTCGCCCGGATCTCGCAGATCACCTGGCAGACACTCCAGAGATTGATCCAACTATGCTGTCATACCTCAAAAAATTTGCAAAGGATCCGAAGAAGGGTCTTGACAGGTCCTGGCGTTCCTGTCAGGATAAAATGCTGGATTTACTGGGACCACTCACTAAAATTCTGGATCTGGGATTTCAGGCCAAAGAATCTTCTTCCATCGTGGATCCTGACGACCTGATCGAATGGGCTCAAAGGGCTATTTGCCAGTTAGGCAATGCTAATTGTGCAATTTCGAGTGAGCGTCGTCGCTCTATTTTGCTAAAAATCGATCCAAAATTAGCGGAACTTTCTACTTCCGAATCTGGTCCGGTGGCTCAGGGTCTTCTTTT
Source organism: Triturus cristatus (assembly GCF_964204655.1). NCBI lineage: Eukaryota > Metazoa > Chordata > Amphibia > Caudata > Salamandridae > Triturus > Triturus cristatus. Next base: position 121,810,445 of record NC_140594.1, on the reverse strand, counting down.
TGGCCAACCTTTTCTAAAGGAATTGACGAAATTTGTTGCAACCTTCAGCGGTCTGGATAAAGCTCAAGCTTCCATCAAACGAGCTCTTCGTCCGGTTTTTGCCAGGGCCGGACGACATAGGGGACGCTCGTTCGGCCGTGGATCTCATCAATCCTCCCAGAGGGGATTTCAGTCCCAGAAAGGCGGAGGTCAAGACTCTGGATACAACTCCCGCTCCAATTTCTACCCATCCCGCAAAGGGAGGGGTCAATTTCGAAAGGGCCGTGCAGGTGGAAACCAAGGAGCCTACCACGACTCTAACACCTCAGGTGAGTCTGATTCCTTTTTCCGACGTGATTCTGGGGGGCAGAATACAATTTTTTCTCCACAACTGGCGTCTAATCTCAGACGATGCTTAGGTTCTGCAAACTGTTCAAGGTTTCAAAATAGAGTTTTATCAATCCCAGCATCAGTACCTTCCTCCACACCCCCTAACTTTTTCTCTTCAGGACCAAAGTTTTATCTCGGCGGAGATCGAATCCCTCCTCAAAAAAGGGGCAATCGTTCCATCCATTCCCCACCCTCAAGGGTTCCTCAGCACTATTTTCCTGGTTCAGAAAAAAGGGGGCGGCAATCGCCTGGTCCTCAATCTGAAGGAGTTCAACGGAAATGTCGTTTACAGACACTTCAAAATGGAGGGGATTCATCTATTGCGCGATCTTCTTCGCGAGGGGGATTGGATGGTTCGGCTCGACCTCAAGGATGCGTATCTTTCGATTCCTATTTTCAAGCCTCACCGCCGTTTTCTTCAATTCAGTTGGCAGGGGACGCGGTACGAATACACGGTTCTTCCATTCGGCCTCTCGTCAGCACCTTGGTGCTTCACGAAGCTTCTGAGGCCCGTCGCGGAATGTCTTCGTGCTCGGGGTGTCCGCTTAATAATTTATCTCGACGACATTCTTATCATGGCGGACAGTCCCCTCACAGTCTTATCGCATCTGGAGTGGTCTATCGACCTTTTACAATCCCTGGGGTTTCTTGTCAATCCTCAGAAGTCAATCTTGAATCCTACTCAGGTGATAGAGTTTCTGGGCTTCCAGGTGAATTCCCTTTCCTGTCAACTTCTTCTGCCAAACCAAAAGATTCGGTACATCAAGAGGGAATTGAGGTCGGTTCTTTCCACACAGACTGTGTCGTTGAGATCGTTAGCACGTGTAGTAGGTCTTTTAGCTTCTTCCATTCAGGCGATCTTTCCGGGCCCTCTTCACTATCGGGCACTTCAAAGGTTGAAGATTCGTCATCTCCAAAAGGGTCTTCGATACTCGGATCTGATTCCCCTTTCACAGGATGCGAGGGACGAGATGCAGTGGTGGCTAGACCACATGGAGGCCTGGAATGGGCGAGCCCTGTTCGGCTCCTCTCCGGATCTGGTGATAGAATCCGATGCCAGTCTTTGGGGTTGGGGAGCCCGCTGCGGTCCCGTCTCGACAGGGGGTCGGTGGTCCTCCCAGGAACTGTCTCTTCACATAAATTGCCTGGAACTCCTGGCGGGTTCCTTTGCGATCCGGTGTTTTTCTCCTCTCCAGTCCAATTGCTGCATTCTGCTCCGCATGGACAATGTTTCGGCAGTACGGTATGTCAACAAGTTAGGAGGAACGAGATCCAAGATTTTGGCGGAGATCGCCAAGAATTTTTGGCACTTCTGTCTTCAACAAAAGATCACAGTTATTGCCGAATATCTTCCCGGCTGTCACAATCAGATTGCGGACTGGAACTCTCGGCATCTTCGCGATTTCAGCGATTGGCGCCTTCATCCGCGCATCTTTCGCAACCTCCTTCGGACTTGGGGTCAATGTCACCTAGATCTGTTCGCTTCTCGCCTGAACACTCAGCTCCCTCTGTTTTTCAGCTGGAGACCGGATCCGAAAGCCCAAGCCACGGATGCGTTCCTGCAAACTTGGCCGTCAACTCTCTGTTATGCCTTTCCCCCGTTCATGATGATCCCCAGGGTTCTGGCTTACTCGAAACGCTTTCAAACAGAGCTAATCCTAATTGCTCCGCTGTGGCGAGCTCAAGCGTGGTTCCCGGTTCTTTTGGAAATGTGCTGTGCAGTTCCGTTCCTTCTTCCCCAGAAGTGGAATCTGTTGTTGGATCCCCTCGGCAATCCGCATCCCCTTGTTCTGTCAGGCACTCTCCTTCTGCTGGCGTGGCGAATTTCGGGGATCGCTGGTCGCTCCCAGGCCTTTCATGCGACGCTTCCAAATTCATCGGTGATGCCTGGTCTCCCAGTACTCACAAACGATATAAGGCTTCATGGAAACGATGGTGTGATTGGTGTGTTCAGCGGGAAGCTGATCCCACTTCAGCGGATGTGGCTATGATTATTAATTTTCTAGCCTCTCTCGCTTCTTCTGGTTTGGCTTATCGTACGGTCAACAACTTCCGTTCCGCAATCTCAGCGGCTCATGTTCCTATCGATGGTAAGCCTGCAGGTGAGCATCCCTTGATTTCCAAATTGCTTAAGGGCATTCGTTTATCGAATCCACCGTGCCCTAAATATGTCTCGTTGTGGGATGTCTCCATTGTTTTGAGGTTTCTGGAGGCTTGGCCTCCTAATTCCTTGCTTTCCCGCAAGCAACTCTCTGCCAAACTGACTATGCTGTTATGTCTTGTTTCTTGCAAACGAGTCTCTGATGTGCGTGCGTTAGACTTGGCAGGGCGTAGTTTTACACCCGAGGGTGTCACTTTTCTTATTTCTAAACGCACCAAAACGGCTACTTCTTTTGTTACCTATCCTTCATTTCCTCACCATCCCAACCTTTGCGTTGTTCAGTGTGTCAAGGATTATGAGGTATGTACTGCCCCTTTCCGTTCAGATCCACAGGGTCAATTACTTATTGCTTTGCAAAAACCTTTTCGTCCGGTTACGCCTGCTACTTTAGCGCGCTGGGTTAGATGGCTCTTGTCTGAGGCTGGAATTGATGTTTCCATTTTTGGTGCTCATTCGGCTCGTGGGGCTATGGCCTCTAAAGCGTTCTCGATGGGTGTTTCATTATTGGACATCATGAAAACCGCAGATTGGTCTTCTGACTCTGTGTTCAAAACTTTTTATTACAAACCTATTGAACATATTGCTTCTGTAGTGGTGGATAAGCTTTGAACAAGCATAATCGGAGCCTCCTGTCCTGACATAGAATTAAAAATTTGCAAACATTCGTGACAAGAATTTTCAATTCTATTAAGGACAAGGAGGCGAGGATTATCCCACCCAAGGTCATGACTTATTCTCATGTTTTCAATGTCATAATTGCATTCATTTATGTTTAATGCATTGGTTTTTTCTCTTTTTTACCCCCCCCCCTTCTGTTGTTATCTTCACTCTCTTTATGGGATGAATATTACGGCTCTGCCTTTCTTTTCAGGTTCTGACCCCAAATAGCGGTCCTTCTGTTCCACCTGCTTTTTTGCTTGGATGGTCTGCTGCCTCCTGTATTCGGCGTTTGCTGTGTTTACTTTCGTCAGGGTGATTCCGGCTGTTGCTGATGGACTCTGTTACCTGGCATTCATCGTTTTCCATTGGACTTCCTGTTTCCTGTGAACTGTTCCTCACCAAAGAAAGAGGACGTACTTTCACTGGCATTGGCTTTTATATGTGAGACTCTATGGTTGTTCACGTGGTACCCTGGTGCTCATGGGTACTGTAGTTTTTTCGTTCTACAACGGTTCTTCTAATTGGCTGCTGGGCATTTCTAATAAAGAAATGAGAAAGCATAATCCTCGCCTCCTTGTCCTTAATAGAATTGAAAATTCTTGTCACGAATGTTTGCAAATTTTTAATTGTGTTCTTTCCTCTTATCACAGCTCTTTTACACGATCGAAGTTAGTTACTGACGCTGTAATTAAAAGAGACGTCCGTAAGACTCGGCAAGGCAATGCAACAAAAAACACAAGTGGAAGCGCGCCGTACGCGTGCACATCTGCTACACGCCGCGAGCCGTACACGTGCACATCGCTGTCCGGGCGCGTGCACATCTCCTGTCCCTCTTCGGAAGCTAAATCGACAACAATAGATCTCGCCAAAGCAAGCAGCGCATGCGCTACGTCACTAGGCGAGACCTAAAAACCGTCCCACCAGACTATAAACCAGGCCGACAAACAGCCAAAAAAACATGTCCCACACTCTGACCTATCAGACCAACCACTCAGGTTCTGGCAGATTGCCCTACAGGTCAGTCCGACCCTGCTGTGGGCCAGTGCAATGCAATGAGCAAGTGACAGACACACACTGTGTGCTGCCGCGTAGTGCCTGAAGGCACAGTTATATATCTCTTTTTATCTAGCCTTCTCCGCAGCTCCAATGTAAGGATGTTTCGACTCAAAGGTAAAAGGATTTCTTCTGTTTCACTCTCACAGTCTCCCAGCCACAAGAGCATTTGTTGCAATCTAGCGCCCTCTTGTGGCACCAGATTGTAAGCAGCTGCCTACAATGGCTTGCATATAGCACTAGTTCTAATTTTCTGTCAGGTCTGGTGTTGCAGAACCGACCTTTCTTAAGAAATAATTGGCCACATAAAAATCAACATTTATCTAATGTTGCTGCAGAAAATGTTCATCTCTTTTGAGCATTTTTTACCTCTTTATTTCTATACTAGTTCCTGTATTCTACTCCTTTCTTGCTATACTTGCTAATTGAAGCTTCATACTTTTATAATCATTCTTTTATCCATGACTTCTCACTCCTATACTTGTTCTATTTCTATACTTGTACTTTTTCTAGTTATCCCCTTCCCCACCCTCTCCACATATAAAAGACTTAGAAAAGCTTTAGTTTTATATGGGCAATATTTTTCATTTGACTATTTCTGAATAGCATTTGTATATGTCTTTGGATATATTCTTACTTTTTACATATGTCATACCAGCACCTCTGTATCTTGTTCTTCTGTTTAAACACAGCTTTTTAAAATCAAAAAGACATAATTGGCACCGGTATTGGCGGACGTAACACTTAGCTCACAGTCTAAGAATGTAACATATTTGTTCCATCGCTGACCTAGCTCTAAGGAGGAGCTGGGCGCTCTACAGAGAACCCTTTTTATTATAACTGGAGAATTGCAGCCATGATATGGTTTACAAAGAGTATACGTAGTAATCCCCCAAATATATTACTTAATGGTGGGGAGTAATTTCCAAGAAGCAAATAATAGAAAGATTGAATGCAGTCCAAGAAGGTCTGGGTTCAGACAATGAGTTAAGGCATTTAGGGGCATATCAACAACAACCGGCGATAATTATCTCTAAGCACACTTAGCGCTAGGATAATTATCGCCGGCTAGCGTTGATTTTTATCGCTGAGATAGCGTGCTATTAGCAACGCTTATCTAAATAGCGATAAAAATCCTCACGCTAAGTGGCTAACGTGAGGTTATCGCTGGAAACCCAGCGATAATCTCACGTTAGCTTGTTGATAGGGACAGACAAACTTAGCCATGATATCCTCCTTCCATAGGATATCATGGCTAAGTCAGAAAAATACCAGACGTAAAAAAGCAGCGTTAACCGCGGTTAGCGCTGCTTTGTTTGTCTTTAACAGGGTTAGCGATATTCTTGATAAAAGGAGAAATGTTGCTTAGCGACATTTCTCCTATTATTTTGCTCTGGAACGCCCCCTTTGCATCTCATTAGAGATGCAAGGGGACGCGTAGAGTAAAAGGGTGCTAACATGCAAATTTGCATGTTAGCACCCTGTTGTTGATAGGGTGCTAGTTTTATCTCTGCTTTTTTGGCTTTTAAAGCCAAAAAAGCAGAGATAAAGCCCTTGTTGATATGCCCCTTACTCTGAACCCTGATAGTAAGTGTTTCACACCTTGACAGAGGGTCTGAAATAGAGTTTGTCTGGCAGGTTACTGTGTCTCAAACGTGACTGATGGCCCATCTTCCTTATTACAAGTGCATTAGATCCTGTGGCACTTGTAATAAAACAGACGGGCTATCCTCAAGTCTGAGTAACCTGTCCACCAAACTCCAAATCAAGCCCTGAGAGGGTTCATCAAATCTCTGTCACAGCAGAAACCTATTTTGTTTATTAACTGCTTTGCTTGCCTATTAAAGACAGGGACATTCCATTTAGTATGATTCTACCCAGCCCTCCCCTCTAATTTCAAGGGCAGGAAGTCTAATTTCTCGTGAAAGACCAGTGTAAATGTTCCTCTTTATTTTTCTAAATAAGGTATTGGATGGCTCATCTGAGGGCTCAGTGCAGTCTTGTGAATGAACACCAATATTCTCAATTGTAGGATATTCTTCTTGTGCATATATGACTGTCTTGTCTTAGGTAACATTCAGACTTGAGATCAAGTTGCCACTTCTTAATATGAGTTTTATGTTTTTTAACCAGCTGGAAATGTAACTCCGCAGTATGTATGGGATACGCAGAGGCACGAGGGTTCGGAGTTTGACTATTCGGTCATAACCCTCTTTTATCATGAACTCTAAATAAAGTTTATATAAAGTACACAATATGATTTATCTTCTGCCTTCAAGCAAGATACTGGATAATTCATCTGAATGGCAACTACAATTAATTAAAACCAAAGGGGATGATGGACGGAGTGTTGAACATTGCAAGCCCTAAGTTGGCAGGGTATGCCCAGACGTGGGTCCCTTGCTCAGTTTGCCACTGGATTCAAGCTAGCCTGGCTGATGACGGCTGATTAGCCAAAATCCGGTCCCAGGATGCTTGTTTCCGGTCCAGGGAAGACATGGCTTGGCAGTTCGGGCTGGACTGTTCCCATGAGGCACAGGGTCAGACTGATTTGCATATGGCCATGTCTGAACTGGGGTGGGGGAGTGAGCTAAAGAATGATGATGGATTAAACTCAGATCAGTTGACTGGGGGTGAGTGATTGCAATGTTCAACACTCCGTCCATCATCCCCTTTGGTTTAACTACAATTAATTCTTATGAAACTGCACAATGTGATCTTGTGAATGAACACTAATATATTCTAATACAGGTGATCCTTCTTTTGATCTCAAACTCCACAAAAGTATCTTATGTTATGGAAGCTATAGACTTAAGATCATATTGTCACTTAACCAGTTGCACACACAGCAACACAGTATTTACGAGAGGTGTTCGGAGTAGTAGTATGAACGTTCTGTTCAAACCATATTTGACAGTGCATTAAAAAAGACTTTCTAAATTTCTCATTTCTACCTATTATCTCTTTCGCATTAACTTGTATTCTTTTGGAAAAAAATTGCAACCTTTTCATTATATGGAATATTGATTTTGTGATTTCAGTTGCTGCTCATTCCGTATGAATTTTGCATAAAACTGTTGCCGGAAACGCCTTCTTTTCTCTTTGAAAACCTCTCAATTGTGATATGAAGTATTGCGATATGAAGGTTTGACAATGCAGTCTTATTACCTGTCCTAGACTATGTTGACAGCTTAACCTGTGAACAATACGGCTTTGTAGTATCCTTTGGATAGGGAGAGATGTCTCAGCCCAACTTTGTTCAGTCTTTATTTCACTCCCTTGTTGGCTTTATTCCTCCCTTTGGTTTCATCTTCTAGTCTTAAATGCTGATGATACCCAACTCATCCTGAGATTCGATGGCGATATGTCCCAGTTATAGTCTAAATTGAAGTCATGCATGTCTACCGTGGCCAGTTGGATGTACTCCAACTCTCTCTGGCTTAACTCGTCTAAGACTGAAATACTGGTCTTTGCCAGTCCGGCCAGCTAGACCTTCTTCGGGGCTTGAGGAGCGTCCACCTTCACCACTCAGGTCTCTTCTGCCAGTCATCTGGGAGGTTTTTTTGACATTGACCTCTCCTTCCAAAACCACATTTCTAAAGTTATCTCAACCTACTGTTTTTTCCTTCTCAAAACTCTTTAAAACAATTCAGAACATCCTGATCGCTTATAGGGAAACAGTCCTCGACGCCACGAATGGGGCAAGATTTGATTAGTGCAACACTGTTCTCCATGGTCTACCAAAGAAACAGATTTTCTGCCTTAAAATCTTCCAAAATGCTGTGTCCTGCCTTCTTCTTCGGCTTAACAAACGTTGCCACATATCACACCGCGTCAAGAACCTACATCGGTCAAATATCGACAAGGAATATTCGGACCCGGTCAGCTTCATGCCCAAACAGGGCTTAAAGTGAGATTAAATAACTGAGTGTGGGGGGTCTCTCAAAGGGGCGTGGCCAATGTAATTAAGGGCGTGGCTTAAAATACATAAGCTAAAAATCTATACTTAGCATAGTGTGCTGCCCGACTTGTATTTTGCTGTTTCTGTCACTGCATCCAGATATATAAATCAACAACATCATACCTTCAACAAGTCAGGACTATTGGCTTTGCCAATGGTTGTTAGTTGCATAAGATAAATAAGCAGCAACTATGGCTTGTATATATTATTGAAAAAGCTTCCACTTAAAGCCCTGGTGACACCACGACAATGTTGCTGCTCCTGAGTTTCAAAAGAGAAGGGAAATCCAGAGAGAAGTTGACTCTCTTTACAGGATTTCCCTTCCCCTACAAGGCTCACCTCATGCCGTAACTTCTCCACTAGTGAGAAGTGAGCAGTGTGAGCAGCGCACATCGATGTGCCTGCTGTCACTTCAGCCTGGAAAAAAATGGACCGCCTGTGCCAGGGCCCAAGACAGAGCCCGATAGAGACCCGTTTCGAGCCCCCCTTTAAAAAACTGCCGGTCGAGAACCGGTGAGACCCGGCCCACTTAAAGCCCTGCGTCCAAACTCTATTCAGCTACGATTTAACGCCTGTGTTCCCTCTGATCATCATCCACACCTACCCTGCTGTGTGTACCTCTCCCACGTCGCCAGGTCCTAGGGGGACGCTCTTTTAAATATCTTACTCCCAAGGCATGGAAGGCACCAACAACTACCCTTCCTCAACCAACCGCTCTCTATTTACAGAACGGTACAAAAGTGGGTGGTGATGGACGGAGCATCAGAACCAATCAAACACTCACACCCAGTCAACATATCTGGGTTTGATCCATCACCATTCTTTAGCCTACTCTGCCACCCCAGTTCAGACATGGCCATATGCAAATCAGTCTGACCCTGTGCCTCATGGGAACAGTCCAGCCCGAATTGCCAAGCCATGCCTTCCCTGAACCGGAAACAAGCTTCCTAGGACCGGTTTCTGGCATTTCAGCCGTCTTCAGCCAGGCTTGCTTGAATCCAGTGGCAAAGTGAGCAAGGGACTCACGTCTGAGCATACCTGCCAACTTATGGCGAACAAAGCGGTACAAAAGGGGGTGGTGATGGACGGAGCATCAGAACCAATCAAACACTCACACCCAGTCAACATATCTGGGTTTGATCCATCACCATTCTTTAGCCTACTCTGCCACCCCAGTTCAGACATGGCCATATGCAAATCAGTCTGACCCTGTACCTCATGGGAACAGTCCATCCCGAATTGCCAAGCCATGCCTTCCCTGAACCGGAAACAAGCTTCCTAGGACCGGTTTCTGGCATTTCAGCCGTCTTCAGCCAGGCTTGCTTGAATCCAGTGGCAAAGTGAGCAAGGGACTCACGTCTGAGCATACCCTGCCAACTTATGGCGAACAAAGCGGTACAAAAGGGGGTGGTGATGGACGGAGCATCAGAACCAATCAAACACTCACACCCAGTCAGCAGATCTGGGTTTAATCCATCACCGTTCTTTAGCCTACTCTGCCACCCCAGTTCAGACATGGCCATATGCAAATCAGTCTGACCCTGTGCCGAATGGGAACAGTCCAGCCCGAACTGCCAAGCCATACCTTCCCTGGACCGGAAACAAGCTACCCAGGACCGGTTTCTGGCATTTCAGCCGTCTTTAGCCAGGCTTGCTTGAATCCAGTGGCAAAGTGAGCAAGGGACTCACGTCTGAGCATACCCTGCCAATTTATGGCGAACAAAGCGGTACAAAAGGGGGTGGGGATGGACGGAGCATCAGAACCAATCAAACACTCACACCCAGTCAGCATATCTGGGTTTGATCCATCACCGTTCTTTAGCCTACTCTGCCACCCCAGTTCAGACATGGCCATATGCAAATCAGTCAGACCTTGTGCCTCATGGGAACAGTCCAGCCCGAACTGCCAAGCCATGCCTTCCCTGAACCGGAAACAAGCTTCCGAGAACCGGTTTCTGGCATTTCAGCCGTCTTCAGCCAGGCTTGCTTGAATCCAGTGGCAAAGTGAGCAAGGGACTCACGTCTGAGCATACCCTGCCAACTTATGGCGAACAAAGCGGTACAAAAGGGGGTGGTGATGGACGGAGCATCAGCACCAATCAAACACTCACACCCAGTCAACATATCTGGGTTTGATCCATCACCGTTCTTTAGCCTACTCTGCCACCCCAGTTCAGACATGGCCATATGCAAATAAGTCTGACCCTGTGCCTCATGGGAACAGTTCAGCCCGAACTGCCAAGCCATGCCTTCCCTGGACCGGAAACAAGCTACCCAGGACCGGTTTCTGGCATTTCAGCCGTCTTCAGCCAGGCTTGCTTGAATCCAGTGGCAAAGTGAGCAAGGGACTCACGTCTGAGCATACCCTGCCAACTTATGGCGAACAAAGCGGTACAAAAGGGGGTGGTGATGGACGGAGCATCAGAACCAATCAAACACTCACACCCAGTCAACAGATCTGGGTTTAATCCATCACCGTTCTTTAGCCCACTCTGCCACCCCAGTTCAGACATGGCCATATGCAAATCAGTCTGACCCTGTGCCTCATGGGAACAGTCCAGCCCGAACTGCCAAGCCATGCCTTCCCTGGACCGGAAACAAGCTTCCTAGGACCGGTTTCTGGCATTTCAGCCGTCTTCAGCCAGGCTTGCTTGAATCCAGTGGCAAAGTGAGCAAGGGACTCACGTCTGAGCATACCCTGCCAACTTATGGCGAACAAAGTGGTACAAAAGGGGGTGGTGATGGACGGAGCATCAGAACCAATCAAACACTCACACCCAGTCAACATATCTGGGTTTGATCCATCACCGTTCTTTAGCCTACTCTGCCACCCCAGTTCAGACATGGCCATATGCAAATCAGTCTGACCCTGTGCCTCATGGGAACAGTCCAGCCCGAACTGCCAAGCCATGCCTTCCCTGGACCGGAGACAAGCTACCCAGGACCGGTTTCTGGCATTTCAGCCGTCTTCAGCCAGGCTTGCTTGAATCCAGTGGCAAAGTGAGCAAGGGACTCACGTCTGAGCATACCCTGCCAACTTATGGTGAACAAAGCGGACCTTGCTTGGCAGTTCGGGCTGGACTGTTCCCATGAGGCACAGGGTCAAGACTGATTCGCTTATGGCCTGGTTCAAACTGGAATGGCATGGTGAGCAAAAAAACGATGGATTTAGGCCCAGATCTCTGTACTGGGGTGAATGTATGACATTGTTCTGCATTCTGTCCATCAATTGTTGTTTTTGCATTTGTCACCCCGAGTGGGAAGGGTATGCCCAGACGTGGGTTCCTTGCTCTCCATGCCACTGGAATCAAGCTATCCTGGCTGAAGAGGGGTGAAACCCCGAAACCGGTCCCAGGATGCTTGTTTCCAGTCCAAGGAGGACCTGGCTTGGCAGTTCGGGCTGGACTGTTCCCGTGAGGCACAGGGTCAAGACTGATTTGCATATGGCTGGGTTCAAACTGGAATGGCATGGAGAGCAAAAAAACGATGGATTTAGGCCCAGATCTCTGTACTAGGGTGAATGTATGACATTGTTCTGCATTCTGTCCATCAATTGTTGTTTTTGTTGTTTTTTCTCTATTTACAGGAAGCAAAAGCTCAGGGGCATATTAACAAGGAACAGGTCAAATTAATGCTAAGGGCGCTTAGCGTTAATTTTTTTAATGCCCGCTATCGCTGGATAACATCGCCCGGTTATCGCGTTATTAACAACGCTAACCGCCTAGGTGATATAAAATCCAGCGATAGCGGCATTTTGGGAGGTTATCGCTTGCAATGCAGCGATAAAACTACATGGATAGGGATATCCTTGTTGATAGCCCATGGTGGATTTAGCCATGTAATCCACCTCCCATTGGATTACATGGCTAAATCTGAAAATTAGCAGACGTAAAAAAGCAGCGTTAACCATGGTTAGCGCTGCTTTTTTTGTCTCTAACAGGGTTAGCGTGAAGCTTGATAATAGGAGAAATGTTGCTTAGCGACATTTCTCCTATTATTTTGCTCTGGAACTCCCACTTTGCATCTCATTAGAGATGCAAGGGGAAGCGTAGAGTAAAAGGGTGCTATCATGCGATTTTGCATGTTAGCACCCTGTTGTTGATAGGGCGATATTTTTATCTCCGCTTCTTTGGCTTTTAAAGCCAAAAAAGCGGAGATAAAGCCCTTGTTAATATGCCCCTCACTTTTTTGCCCTTGAAGCACAGTTTTTTAAAAACATTTTTCTCTTTCCTAGCGCCTGGACGCTGTCTCTAGATAACAGCTGCGCTTTAGAAATATTCATTTATTCTTTCAACAAGATTAAGATGAAGGATGAGGATGGAAGAGGACAAGGGAACTAGGGGGCATATCAGCAACAACCGGCGATAATTATTGCTAAGCGCTCTTAGCGCTAGGATAATTATCGCCGGCTAGCGTGGATTTTTATCGCTGAGATAGCGTGCTATTAGCAACGCTTATATCAAAAGCGATAAAAATCCTAGCGCTAACTGCCTAATGTGAGATTATCGCTGGAAACCCAGGGATAATCTCACGAAATGTGGCGTTAGCTTGTCGATAGGGACTCACAAACTTAGCCATGATATCCACCCTCCATAGGATATCATGGCTAAGTCAGTCCTGAAGCAGGCGTAAGGAAAGTAGCGATAACAGGGGTTATCGCTACTTTTCTTGCCGCTATCCTTCATAGCGTGGGGCTTGAAGATAGGAGACGACATTTCTCCTGTCGTGTCAGGTCAGGAACGCCCACTTTGCATCTCATTAGAGATGCAAAGCTGGGCGTTAGAAATCTCCACGCTAAAGCAAGGTTTCACGCGTTGGGGTGACTTTGCTAATTAGGCGATAAAATTATCGCCGCTTTTCGGCCGAAAACAGCCGCAAAAGCGGCGATAATTTTCTATCGCCGCCTTGTAGATATGCCCCCCAGGTGTGAGAAGAGGATGGGAGAGGGGACGAGGAACTGGAAGGTGGAGAGGGAGAAAATAGACGAGAAGGAGAGGGGCTGAGGAAAGGATGGAATTAATTTGAAGGGGCGAGTCGAGAGAGTGTAAGAAGGGGGCGAAAGTGGGAGTTAGAGGGCAGCTCGAAATGAGTGAGTTAGAGAGGGAGAGAGGGAGGGAGGGGCTGACAGTGGGAAGAGAGGGAGAGGAGAGATAGAGAGAAAAGAGAGTAGAGAGTAGAGACAGAGAAGGGGGGAGTGGGAAGAGAAAAGATAGATAGACGGGGAGACAGGGAAGAGAAGAGCTGGAGAGAGTGAGAAGAGAGAGAGAGGCGAGAGCGAGACCTGAATACAGGAATCCGGGTTGTGAATACAGGAATCCGGGTTGTGAATACAGGAATCCGGGTTGTGACGTCAGGTGATGTGAGGATGTGTTATCAGAACAGCACACTGTGCATTTGTTTAGCGCTTAACATATTATACAGCTGGATGCACAGGAGAGTAAAGAGATTTGTCCAGAATGTGGCATGTTTTTGTCAGTGTTTAAGCCATGATGGGAACCCACTTCCTATGTCCCAGTATCAGCAATGAACGCTGGTACCTGCCTTGCTTCGTTTCTTCACCCCCAATACATCTCTGTTTTCTAAATGTTGTTGTTACTTTGTGTTTCCATACCCTGCAGCCCCAAAGCGCCTAGAAACGGGCTGATATGTTGGCGCTACACAAAACATCCGTCTGTGTCACGGCGGGGCCGCAGACAGCGCGGGATGCCTTCATTTGGCCGTTTTCAGGGGGAGGCGGAGCCCATCTGTACTGCAGATTTGGCAGAAAATGCGATAATATTTTCCATCTGCCCCAGGAGGACGGCCGCGCAGGGCCTCTCAGCGGCCTCTCAGCGGCCTCTCCAGCGGCGCAGCATGTTTCTGGTTTGCAGGAACATTCTGTGAAAAAAACACCTGAAAGAATCCCGAATTTCATCCATTTTGATCCTTCCCTGAGTACGCGGTATTGTGGCGAGAGTTGCCTCTTTTGGGGGCTCTATATTTCTGTGGTGAAGAAGAGAGAGAGGAGCTCCTCTGCACCCCGCGAGCATGCTTCCAGGCTGGACCGTCCTCATCATCAGCTGCCTGGCACAGCTGTCAGCAGGTAAGACCGCTGACTGGCACCGTGCACCCCGCCTGTGTAAGGGGGCACTCACCGCTGCCCGAGACTGCCGAGACAGACGTACTTCATGCAGTCTGTGCAGAAATACACCGTGCTTCCACAGTCTGTATACAGCAGGCGCACTCCATGCTTCCTCAGTATGTGCATGTATATACTCCGTGCTTCCACAGTCTGTACTCGGACGCACTCCATGCTTCCTCTGTATGTGTAGGTATACACTCCGTGCTTCCAGTCTGTACGCAGACGCACTCCATGCTTCCTCAGTATGTGCATGTATATACTCCGTGCTTCCATAGTCTGTATGCAGACGGACTCCATGCTTCCTCAGCATGTGCAGGTATATACTCCGTGCTTCCACAGTCTTTACGCAGAAGGACTCCATGCTTCCTCTGCATATGCAGGTATACACTCTGTGCTTCCACAGTCTGTACTCGGACGCACTCCATGCTTCCTCATCATGAGCAGGTATATACTCCGTGCTTCCACAGTCTGTACACAGGCGCACTCCATGCTTCCTCTGCATGTGCAGGTATACACTCTGTGATTCCACAGTCTGTACTCGGACGCACTCCATGCTTCCTCTGTATGTGCAGGTATACACTCCGTGCTTCCACAGTCTGTACGCAGACAGTCTCCATGCTTCCTCAGTATGTGCATGTATATACTCCGTGCTTCCACAGTCTGTACGCAGACGGGCTCCAAGCTTCCTCTGCATGTGCAGGTATACACTCTGTGCTTCCACAGTCTGTACGCAGACGGACTCCATGCTTCCACTATATCTGCAGGTATATAATCTGTGTTCCACAGTCTGTACGCAGACGGACTCCATGCTTCCTCAGCATGTGCAGGTATATACTCCGTGCTTCCACAGTCTGTACGCAGACGGAATCCATGCTTCCACTATATCTGCAGGTATATACTCCGTGCTTCCACAGTCTGTACTCGGACGCACTCCATGCTTCCTCAGTATGTGCAGGTATACACTCCGTGCTTCCAGTCTGAACGCAGACGCACTCCATGCTTCCTCAGTATGTGCATGTATATACTCCGTGCTTCCACAGTCTGTACTCGGACGCACTCCATGCTTCCTCTGTATGTGCAGGTATACACTCCATGCTTCCACAGTCTGTACGCAGACGCACTCCATGCTTCCTCAGTATGTGCATGTATATGCTCCGTGCTTCCACAGTCTGTATTTGGATGCACTCCATGCTTCCTCAGTATGTGCATGTATATACTCCGTGCTTCCACAGTCTGTTCTCGGACGCACTCCATGCTTCCTCTGTATGTGCAGGTATACACTCCATGCTTCCTCAGTCTGTATGCAGACGCACTCCATGCTTCCTCAGTATGTGCATGTATATGCTCCGTGCTTCCACAGTCTGTATTTGGATGCACTCCATGCTTCCTCAGTATGTGCATGTATATACTCCGTGCTTCCACAGTCTGTTCTCGGACGCACTCCATGCTTCCTCTGTATGTGCAGGTATACACTCCGTGCTTCCACAGTCTGTACGCAGACGGACTCCATGCTTCCTCTGCATGTGCAGGTATACACTCTGTGCTTCCACAGTCTGTACGCAGTTGGACTCCATGCTTCCAGTATATCTGCAGGTATATACTCCGTGCTTCCACAGTCTGGACGCAGACGGACTCCATGCTTCCTCAGCATGTGCAGGTATATACTCCGTGCTTCCACAGTCTGTACGCAGACGGACTCCATGCTTCCACTAAATCTGCAGGTATATACTCTGTGCTTCCACAGTCTGTACGCAGATGGACTCCATGCTTCCACTATATCTGCAGGTATACACTCTGTGCTTCCACAGTCTGTACACAGACGGACTCCATGCTTCCACTATATCTGCAGGTATACACTCTGTGCTTCCACAGTCTGTACGCAGACTGACTCCATGCTTCCACTATATCTGCAGGCATACACTCTGTGCTTCCACAGTCTGTACGCAGACGGACTCCATGCTTCCACTATATCTGCAGGTATATACTCCGTGCTTCCACAGTCTGTACACAGGCGCACTCCATGCTTCCTCTGCATGTGCAGGTATATACTCCGTGCTTCCACAGTCTGTTCTCGGACGCACTCCATGCTTCCTCTGTATGTGCAGGTATACACTCCATGCTTCCACAGTCTGTATGCAGACGCACTCCATGCTTCCTCGGTATGTGCATGTATATGCTCCGTGCTTCCACAGTCTGTATTTGGATGCACTCCATGCTTCCTCAGTATGTGCATGTATATACTCCGTGCTTCCACAGTCTGTTCTCGGATGCACTCCATGCTTCCTCTGTATGTGCAGGTATACACTCCGTGCTTCCACAGTCTGTACGCAGACGGACTCCATGCTTCCTCTGCATGTGCAGGTATACACTCTGTGCTTCCACAGTCTGTACGCAGTTGGACTCCATGCTTCCAGTATATCTGCAGGTATATACTCCGTGCTTCCACAGTCTGTACGCAGACGGACTCCATGCTTCCTCAGCATGTGCAGGTATATACTCCGTGCTTCCACAGTCTGTACGCAGACGGACTCCATGCTTCCACTAAATCTGCAGGTATATACTCTGTGCTTCCACAGTCTGTACGCAGATGGACTCCATGCTTCCACTGTATCTGCAGGTATACACTCTGTGCTTCCACAGTTTGTACACAGACTGACTCCATGCTTCCACTATATCTGCAGGTATACACTCTGTGCTTCCACAGTCTGTACGCAGACGGACTGTATGCTTCCACTATATCTGCAGGTATACACTCTGTGCTTCCACAGTCTGTACGCAGACTGACTCCATGCTTCCACTATATCTGCAGGCATACACTCTGTGCTTCCACAGTCTGTACGCAGACGGACTCCATGCTTCCACTATATCTGCAGGTATATACTCCGTGCTTCCACAGTCTGTACACAGGCGCACTCCATGCTGCCTCAGCATGTGCAGGTATACACTCTGTGCTTCCACAGTCTGTACTCAGATGCACTCCATGCTTCCTCTGTATGTGCAGATATATACTCCTTGCTTCCACAGTCTGTACTCGGACGCATTCCATGCTTCCTCAGTATGTGCATGTATATACTCCGTGCTTCCACAGTCTGTACGCAGACGGACTCCATGCTTCCTCAGCATGTGCAGGTATATACTCCGTGCTTCCACAGTCTGTACGCAGACGGACTCCATGCTTCCACTATATCTGCAGGTATACACTCTGTGCTTCCACAGTCTGTACGCAGACGGACTCCATGCTTCCACTATATCTGCAGGTATACACTCTGTGCTTCCACAGTCTGTACGCAGACGGACTCCATGCTTCCACTATATCTGCAGGTATATACTACGTGCTTCCACAGTCTGTACACAGGAGCACTCCATGCCTCCTCAGCATGTGCAGGTATACACTCTGTGCTTCCACAATCTGTACTCAGACGCACTCCATGCTTCCTCTGTATGTGCAGGTATATACTCCGTGCTTCCACAGTCTGTACGCAGACGGACTCCATGCTTCCTCAGCATGTGCAGGTATATACTCTGTGCTTTCACAGTGTGTACACAGGAGCAGTCCTTGCTTCCTCTTCATGTGCAGGTATACACTCTCTGCTTCCATAGTCTTTACAAACGCACACTCCATGCTTCCTCTGTATGTGCAGGTATACACTCTGTGCTTCCATAGTCTGTACAATCGCACACTCCATGCTTCCACTGTATGTGTAGGTATACACTCTGTGCTTCCAGTGTCTGTGGATGTACACTCTGTGCTCTCCCAGTGTCTGTGGATGTACGCTCTGTGCTACCCCCAGTGTCTGCAGATATACACTCTGTGCTCCCCCAGTGTCTGTGGATGTACACTCTGTGCTATCCCCAGTGTCTGCAGATGTACGCTCTGTGCTCCCCCAGTGTCTGCAGATGTACCCTCTGTGCTCCCCAAGTGTCTGCAGATGTACACTCTGTGCTCTCCCAGTGTCTGCAGATGTACGCTCTGTGCTCCCCCAGTGTCTGCAGATGTACGCTCTGTGCTCCCCCAGTGTCTGCAGATGTACACTCTGTGCTCTCCCAGTGTCTGCAGATGTACACTCTGTGCTCCCCCAGTGTCTGCGGATGTACGCTCTGTGCTCCCCCAGTGTCTGCGGATGTACGCTCTGTGCTCCCCCAGTGTCTGCAGATGAACGCTCTGTGCTATCCCAGTGTCTGCAGATGTACACTCTGTGCTATCCCCAGTGTCTGCAGATGTACGCTCTGTGCTATCCCCAGTGTCTGCAGATGTACGCTCTGTGCTCCCCCAGTGTCTGCAGATGTATGATCTGTGCTCCCCCAGTGTCTGCGGATGCACACTGTGCTCCCCAGTGTCTGGCGATGTACACTTTGTGCTCCCCAGTGTCTGCGGATGTTCACTCTGTGCTCCCCAGTGTCTGAGTATGTACACTCTGTGCTCCCACAGTGTCTGCGGATGTAAACTCTGTGCTCCCCTAGTGTCTGCGGCTGTACACTCTGTGCTCCCCCAGTGTCTGCAGATGTACACTCTGTGCTCCCCCAGTGTCTGCGGATGTAACCTCTGTGCTCCCCCAGTGTCTGCGGATGTACGCTCTTTGCTCCCCCAGTGTCTGCGGATGTACGCTCTGTTCTACCCCAGTGTCTGCGGATGTACGCTCTGTTCTACCCATAGTGTCTTCGGATGTACGCTCTGTGCTCCCCCAGTGTCTGCTGATGTACACTCTGTGCTCCCCCAGTGTCTGCTGATGTACACTTGGTGCTCCCCCAGTGTCTGCTGATGTACGCTCTGTTCTACCCCTAGTGTCTGCGGATGTACACTCTGTGCTCCCTCAGTGTCTGCAGATGTACACTCTGTGCTCCCCTAGTGTCTGCGGATGTACACTCTGTGCTTCCAGTCTCTGTGGATGTACGCTTTGTGGTACCCCCAGTGTCTGTGGATGTACGCTCTATGCTACCCCCAGTGTCTGCGGATATACACTCTGTGCTCCCCCATTGTCTGTGGATGTACACTCTGTGCTCTCCCAGTGTCTGCGGATGTACACTCTGTGCTATCCCCAGTGTCTGCAGATGTACGCTCTGTGCTCCCCCAGTGTCTGCAAATGTACACTCTGTGCTATCCCCAGTGTCTGCAGATATACACTCTGTGCTATCCCCAGTGTCTGCAGATGCACTCTCTGTGTTCCCCCAGTGTCTGCAGATGTACACTCTGTGCTATCCCCAGTGTCTGCAGATGTGTGCTCTGTGCTCCCCCAGTGACTGCGGATGTACGCTCTGTGTTCCCCCAGTGTCTGCGGATGTACGCTCTGTGCTATCCCCAGTGTCTACAGATGTACGCTCTGTGCTCCCCCAGTGTCTGCAGATGTACGCTCTGTGCTCCCCCAGTGTCTGCGGATGTACGCTCTGTTCTACCCCAGTGTCTGCGGATGTACGCTCTGTTCTACCCCTAGTGTCTTCGGATGTACGCTCTGTGCTCCCCCAGTGTCTGCTGATGTACACTCTGTGCTCCCCCAGTGTCTGCTGATGTACACTCTGTGCTCCCCCAGTGTCTGCTGATGTACACTTGGTGCTCCCCCAGTGTCTGCTGATGTACGCTCTGTTCTACCCCTAGTGTCTGCGGATGTACACTCTGTGCTCCCTCAGTGTCTGCAGATGTACACTCTGTGCTCCCCTAGTGTCTGCGGATGTACACTCTGTGCTTCCAGTCTCTGTGGATGTACGCTTTGTGCTACCCCCAGTGTCTGTGGATGTACGCTCTATGCTACCCCCAGTGTCTGCGGATATACACTCTGTGCTCCCCCATTGTCTGTGGATGTACACTCTGTGCTCCCCCAGTGTCTGCGGATGTACACTCTGTGCTATCCCCAGTGTCTGCAGATGTACGCTCTGTGCTCCCCCAGTGTCTGCAGATGTACACTCTGTGCTATCCCCAGTGTCTGCAGATGTACTCTCTGTGTTCCCCCAGTGTCTGCAGATGTACACTCTGTGCTATCCCCAGTGTCTGCAGATGTGCGCTCTGTGCTCCCCCAGTGTCTGCGGATGTACGCTCTGTGTTCCCCCAGTGTCTGCGGATGTACGCTCTGTGCTATCCCCAGTGTCTACAGATGTACGCTCTGTGCTCCCCCAGTGTCTGCAGATGTACACTCTGTGCTATCCCTAGTGTCTGGAGATGTACGCTCTGTGCTCCCCCAGTGTCTGCATATGTACACTCTGTGCTCCCCCAGTGTCTGCAAATGTACGCTCTGTGCTCCCCCAGTGTCTGCAGATGTACACTCTGTGCTCCCCAGTGTCTGCGGATGTACACTCTGTGCTCCCCCAGTGTCTGCGGATGTAAACTCTGTGCTCCCCCAGTGTCTGCTGATGTACACTCTGTGCTCCCCTAGTGTCTGCGGATGTACACTCTGTGCTCCCCCAGTGTCTGCAGATGTAAACTCTGTGCTCTCCCAGTGTCTACGGATGTACACTCTGTGCTCCCCCAGTGTCTGCGGATGTACGCTCTGTTTCACCCCTTGTGTCTGCGGATGTACGCTCTGTTCTACCCCTGGTGTCTGCTGATTTACACTCTGTGCTCCTCCAGTGTCTGTGGATGTACACTCTGTGCTCCCCCAGTGTCTGCGGATGTACACTCTGTGCTCCCCTAGTGTCTGCGGATTTACACTCTGTGCTCCCCCATTGTCTGCGGATGTATACTCTGTGCTCCCCTAGTGTCTGCGGATGTACACCCTGTGCTCCCCCAGTGTCTGCAGATGTACACTCTGTGCTCCCCTAGTGTCTGCGGATGTACACCCTGTGCTCCCCCAGTGTCTGCAGATGTACACTCTGTGCTCCCCTAGTGTCTGCGGATGTACACTCTGTGCTCCCCCTAGTGTCTGCTGATGTACACTCGCTGCTCCCCTAGTGTCTGTTGATGTACGCTCTGTTCTACCCCTAGTGTCTGCGGATGTACGCTCTGTTCTACCCCCAGTGTCTGTGGATGAAAACTCTGTGCTTCCCCTAGTGTCTGTGGATGTACACTCTGTGCTCCCCCAGTGTCTGCGGATGTAAACTCTGTGCTCCCCCAGTGTCTGCTGATGTACACTCTGTGCTCCCCTAGTGTCTGCGGATGTACACTCTGTGCTCCCCCAGTGTCTGCAGATGTAAACTCTGTGCTCCCCCAGTGTCTACGGATGTACACTCTGTGCTCCCCCAGTGTCTGCGGATGTACGCTCTGTTTCACCCCTTGTGTCTGCGGATGTACGCTCTGTTCTACCCCTGGTGTCTGCGGATGTACACTCTGTGCTCCTCCAGTGTCTGTGGATGTACACTCTGTGCTCCCCCAGTGTCTGCGGATGTACACTCTGTGCTCCCCTAGTGTCTGCGGATTTACACTCTGTGCTCCCCCATTGTCTGCGGATGTACACTCTGTGCTCCCCTAGTGTCTGCGGATGTACACCCTGTGCTCCCCCAGTGTCTGCAGATGTACACCCTGTGCTCCCCCAGTGTCTGCAGATGTACACTCTGTGCTCCCCTAGTGTCTGCGGATGTACACTCTGTGCTCCCCCTAGTGTCTGCGGATGTACACTCTGTGCTCCCCTAGTGTCTGCGGATGTACACTCGCTGCTCCCCTAGTGTCTGCGGATGTACGCTCTGTTCTACCCCCAGTGTCTGTGGATGAAAACTCTGTGCTTCCCCAGTGTCTGTGGATGTAAACTCTGTGCTTCCCCAGTGTCTGCTGATGTACACTCTGTGCTCCCCCAGTGTGTGCGGATGTACACTCTGTGCTCCCCCAGTGGGTGCGGATGTACACTCTGTGCTCCCCCAGTCTGTTAATAAATACACATCATACTTCCTCTGTCTCTACAGATGTTCTCTCGGTGTTTCTCGAATCTAAGCCTAATAGCATAAACTTTTAATGAAGTAGCCTATTTTATTCCTCCTTAAATCCAACAGTGGTTACTCAGTGCCAGCGGGCCTACCGGCATGTATCTTATGGATGGGGCTGGGCCCCTTTCGGTGCCTGGTTTGGGCAACATATATATTATAGGTATTGATCCTTTTTCACGTGTGCCCAATGGACTTCTATGTGTGTCTTGCATACATTGTGTCATTGACTATTAGAGCCCGGCTCCATCTGCCAGAGCTGAAACAAGCCCAAACTCAATGCAGCTGGTACTTAACGACTTTGTTAAATACATGCAGGATCTCGACCTCCGTGTAAACCAGGCAAAAACTTATGTAATGAAGTGTGGGAAGAAACCTGGTAACACACGAGCTATGAGAATTAAGGACTGCATTATTAAATCCACTGACACCTTCTCATATCTCGGTGTGTTATTTGCCAAAGGCAGCTCCTGGAATCAAGCTGTTAAAACAAGGTCGTTACTTTTTAGAAGTGCCTGCATGGCACTACATAAATTCGCTCTGAGATTGGGCACAAATCCCCCTAAGGAAGTGCTGATCATCTATAAGGCCCGGTGTGTCAGCAAAGCTATTTATGGGGCGGGCATCTGGGGACATGTGAACTGCAAGTCAACGTTTGTCTGTCATGCAGAGCTGGGACTACCTTTTCTTACAGATTTAATTAGGACCGAGCCCATACTCTTGTGGCATAAATTGTGGACATCCGAGTATACTGGTTTTAATCAACTTGTCATTAGGGACTGCCTAAACTCTACTCAATACGCATACATTACTTGGCTAAAATATGTAGAGAGTTTTTGCAACGATTTGGAGCACCCAGAATATTTGAATAATCCTGAAAGCTTAGCGAGACTAAACAGGAAAGACCTAAAAACTGACTGTTTAGTACACCTGGAGAATAACAGGATGTCGGAAGAACTATTGAGAGGTTCTGTTCAAATAAACCAGCTAATTCTAACTAATTATTATACTCAATTATATCTTATCCAGGTCCCACACTAAAGCTTAGATATGTTTTAACACGTTTTAGGATGGACATTTTTCACAGCATGGTTACGTTTCCAGATGTAAACGATTGGTCCTCCACTTTATCCAAGTGTCCATGCGATAATGTTTCGGTACAGACAACAATGCACGTTGTTCTCTTCTGCAAATTTTATAACAAATGGAGGAGGCATTATATATTAAGTTACCTAAAGCATCGAGATTTTCTTCAATGTCATCCAGCTTATCTATTTTTGCAGTCCCCTTGGACAATTGATATTTGACAAAGAATGTCATCCTTTCTGTGGAGTGTAATTTACGCGACGAAGTCTGTTTTATGAACTGTATAATGATCTACATGGAATTTTTACGGATTGGAGATTGCTTCAAGTGAGCATGACAGGCAGGTATGACGGGTCCAGTATTACTGAGGCTCTTACCTTCCTGTTGCTCCATGATAGTACACCATGAACTTGATTTCCTTCAGACAGTTGATACCGATAATCCAGCATATATTCCAATGACACAAAGCTTTATCAATAATATTAGCTGAAAAAAGGTGATTGTCCCAAACTAGCATGTCATAAGAGATAGGCGGCTGTCTATGCATTCCAGAAGTCTCAGGCAAGACTCTAATGAAAGTAAGCAGAGCCTTCAGCTTACCCTGTTGAAAGAAACAAGGATTGTGGATTTTACCCAAAGAGGCTTATTACTGTAGCTCTAAAGAAAAGACAGATATTATATTAGATACGTGAGCTCCTGTATTATTGATATGTATATCTTGGTAAATTTAACTCCCTAATGATGCACAGTGATACTACCTAAAGTCAGGAATGTTCAGCCCGCCTGACTGTTATACATACTTTCTTACATGCGTTTCGTGGGTATCCAGAGTGGCAAGTGAAAGATTAGTTAATGCTTTGCTTTTAAAAAAACAGTATAACCGAATTGCATAAGTAAAGGCACCAGCTTCAGAGGTTGGATGGTGGCCCAAGGTGTAATTGTAGACACCGTACTTTGATACATTTTTTACTACAGCTGGGTGTCACACCCGCCTTTTCCTTATGAAGTCTAGACCCTGTAGCAGTCAGGGTGCATTGTGCGGTGGGTAATTTTCAACCATGAGTATTTCCATCTGTTTTAATTCACATTTTTATTCATAATCATACTCGTATGCACTATTCTCCACATTTACATTGTAACTTTACAATACAGGCTAGGGTGAGATGACAGGGATCCTTAGGTCCTGAAAAAGGCCACAGACCTGTCTGTTCCTGGCTCGCTGTGGTGACTGAAACATGTAGACAGATGCATTAGTAATCTCTGATGTGGCATATCTATTCTTTTAATCTTATTGAGGTAAGTCAAAAAAAGATGGATGTGATTAACCTTCAGGTAATTTTATAATTTTTCAACTTAATGAGATTCCACCCATACAAAATATCCTCCTTTCAACGGAGCCTGGAGATAGTTCTTACACAAGCTCCATAAGTTTGGAGACTATTCGGACAGGTATGACGGAACACAAACAATGAAGCACGCCGCCATTGCTGGGCGAGGGTTCCATGTCCTAAATAGGGAGCGCCTTCTAGTGGAATTCCTGACTCCTCATTACCTTTTACGTTTACTGGTGTTTGTTGCTACTGAATCCTAGAGAGGATGTACTGTGTGTGTGCCTCTCTATCCTCTCACTTACCCTTTTAATATTATTCCAAGAGAGAGTAGTCATTTTAACCAAAGAAACTCTCCCCAACATGGGGCAGTGGTAGATTCTGTCTGAAACTGCCCTAAAAGTTGGTTACGCTTCATAGGCAGAAGTAGCCACCCGAATATGACCCGCCAAAATCTTTACATTTAAATACTCAACCTTTGATGCAGCTGAAAGGTCTCCAAAGACAACATTGTCTTTTAGAATTTGTGTTTTTATCATAGTTTAATTTATAACCTGAATACAACCTTAATCTGTTGCCAAAGATGTCATTGCTGATGGCGCTGCTTGAGGGTCACTTGTAACAATCGAGATACCATCTGCGGATGGCAACATTTTAACTGAATCCTGTTAATGGTGAAATGGAGGGATAATGATGGAGTCTTTAATAGCAGAATTAAAAGGTTCAATAAATGAGGCAAAAAGTGAAGTAGTGAGTGAACAACCCTGACATGTACCATGTTCATTGCTGAAGGTGTTAGAAAATGAAAGGTGCAGGCAAAAAGCTACCCCCAACGCCTGTATAATGTCATAATGGGCTCAATAAATGTGATTTGGACAGTGGTACCTCTCCAAGACCTCCACACAAAAAGTGCTATGAAACTTGATTGTACCCCGTTTTGGCATCAAGAAAAAAATCGCCCCAGAGAGCTTTATCAAACAATTTGATTGGGGTGGTCTACAGTTTATATACTGCATTGCTCCCTTAAGCTAAATCTGGTATCAAGGCATGAAATCTCCACGCCAAAAGCTTTGCAAAAATCTTACCTTACCATCTAAGTTTGTAGCGATTTTGGACAATAAGGAAGATAGAAAATGCACCTGGAGCCGTGATGTAATATCCTGATTAATGACTTTCTGAATGACTAATAAAAACAGGTGAAATGAAGTGTAAGTGTACAGGTCTACAGATTCATGGCAACCTTCGGTCTGAATCCCGTCATCCCCTGCAGTGCACATGTATGTTCTTGAATAAGAGCCATCTGTGCTGCCACATCTGTAGGAGGCTGCCAAAAGTTTACTTAAAGAGAAGCACGCCGTACCTTGCCTTGGGCTCAAATGTTCTTCTCTTTATAATGTAGCATAATGTTATACTCAACGGGGCAGATTTACAAGCCCCTTGCGCCACTTTTGCGTCTTTTTTCCCCCATGTTAAAAATGATGCAAAAGGGGCGCAAGGGGCTTGTAAATCTGCCTCAACGTCTTGAATTTTTGTTGGGTAAGTACATAAGTCCTATCTTCATCTTGCATACATTGAATCTGCGAATGTACCCGTCTGCCCTTGCTTAGAAAGCCATTATACGCCTCACTGCTGATTATTCTCATTAGCTTCAGTAATTAAAGCACATTTTTGTCATTCTTCTTCCTATGTTGTTTGAGTTTGAATTGTGATGGTAAAAAGTGCTTCCAAGTATATTATAAGATCGAGTTCTAAGAGACTAAACTAATACACAATTCATGAGTAAAGACCTTCAGAAAATCACACCCAGTATGAATGCCACAGCTATTTACATATGTCTATAAAGAGGTTTACGTCTGAACAAATAGAGTCACACAATCCATTATTTTTCAATAGCATTCAACCAAAGGCCCATCTTCTAGGACTCCGCAGACAGCTAGCCCAGACGATCAAACTAGGAATAATGGCATGATCGGTACTAGTGACTGCGTACACCTCCCGGGGACTTATCGAAGTATCTATTCATCTTTTAGGTGCCTTGACTGATCAGTCAAAAAGAAGTATCGGCACTCCCCTTGTATTTGTATCTTGCTACCTTCTTTCAAATAACCCCTTTCGGCTGATGAAAGGTGGGTTTCATGCGGTCATAGAAGTTCTTCTTTTAGAGCAGTGGTTCTTAATCTGTGGTCTGGGGACTCCTGGGGGTCCGTGAAGCCGAATCAGGGGGTCCGGGTCTCCTTGGAAAACAAAATAATATTAACAGATTAATAAAGTGAATATAAATAAAGAAGCAAAATGTACAACTGAAAAATGTTCTGTGAATGTGCAGGAATTTGAAATTGGAGGCTAAAAATGAAGTAGTATTCCCAGGCTGATTTATGGGACTAGTGTAAGTGCATCGAACAGAATATAGTATGGACGATGAGTGGCCTCAATTGAATTTAGAAAAGCTCCAAGCTTCCTATTAAAATATTTTTTTTTTATATTTGTTTGAGATTAAATAAAATATTTCATAATTTGTGTATTTAGTTTATGAATGCTGGGTGCTGTATATTTTGTGTATTGTTTTGCTGGTCAAATCACCGAAAATTCTGATGCTGGGTTCCCGGGCTTCCAATAATGATTCAGTGAGGGTCCTGTGGTTCCAGTAATGAGTAAGTGGGGGTCCAAAGATGACAAATGGTTAAGACCACTGTTTTAGAGTGTTAATATGCAAGACGGCTCTCGATGTTTGTTTATACTCCGCAGCCCATTTACACTGCAATATAGAGTCTTCATTTGGCTAGGATCTATCATGCCAAATATATGTGCTGCATTACATTATAAACGCGGAATAACAGGGGATGAGTTTTAATAATATTCCAACCAACACATATTTAATAGATTGCACTCACCCTTCTCTTCCTGCCCCAACTCATCCAGCATCAATCCCATGCCCCAATACAGAACTACCCACCACCCTAAAACTCCTGTAGCCCCCTACTACTCAAGCTGCGAGGTGTTTTGGTAGCTCTCCCAACCACACCTTTGCTGAACCCCCAGTAGTTCAACAGTTTAAGACTGTATCACAAATGCAGTATATAAATCTTCTAGTATAAAATAAGGAATACCAACTTTTGTAAAAAGTGTAAATTATGTGCGTAAATCTCGATCACTACCAAGTAAAATACAGGAAGGTATCAGACACAAAGATTCATACCACCACTAATCATTACTACCATTGTTACCAAAGGAGAGCAAGATGATTGGGCATCGATGGGGAGGGAGGTGCATCCCAATCTGGAACTGGTATTATCAATACTCTGTCCTGTCTTTCTTAATGGGGAGCGGATAGTTATCCATTTTTTCAACCTCAGGAAAACTGGGCATTAAAACGTTAAGGGATGTAGGGGAGGAGGCGCGTAGGCATATTGCTTACACTATTGTTGAAACTCCGCTGCGTCTAACCTCTGAGGAATTCACAATTCCATTTGGAGGATCATTTGGGAATCTGATTGAACGCCTCGACAAAAGAGCTGATGGAGATACTGAGAGACAAAATGAATCTTACGGAACATGGTTGTCACAGCTACAAGACCATGTCTACTCTTTCCAGACCAAGACTTCACGCCAACGCATTTCACTACTACATGTATTATAATCCATGTTGTATATTGTGATGTCAACTATGGTATTTCGTTACGGCATGATGGACTCGTGTGGGGGAATTCTAAAAAGGTGGTTGTAGCAGGGGGGTTAGTGCCGTGGAATCGCTGCCAGGGTTGGACGTGTACTGCCGATCAAGAATTAATCTGGTTGATCATTGCGTGCCACCTATACTTGATACATTACTGTGCTTCTGTTTCTCCAAAGTTCTCTTCCAAAGCTCTAACGGCTTCTTCATACTTAGCATATGAATCTTTTTCTATATCTGAAACACCTTCCTTTCGTGTGCTGGGTTTTTGGCAAAGTCAACCTCCGGGACTACATCTTCCTGGATAAGGGGCTTAAAATAAAAGGCATCAAACATCCCAACGGACAGAGGAAACCCTGGATGTTGCTAACTCTGCTCTCAGCCGCGCCCTGAGTATCAGAGCTGATCATTGGTAACAATTACATTCGGTGAGTTGATGGAGCGGCCCAGAGGAGTCTGTGGCCAAAGGCGGGGAGTGTCCAGGAGAAATACAACGTTGGTTGCGGGGGAAGGTCACAAAGAAGGCATTCATTTGTTGAAATGCCTCAGACAAGTGGAGGTGTGGAACATCAGGATGTACGCCAGAGTAAATGAGGAGAGTAGAAACAGTCACAGGGATTACTTGCTTGGGTTTTTCCAGAGGCAAAAGATTCAGGGCCGCTTCACGGGCAAAGGAGAGACATTCAAGAAAGGTAACATACATGTGTAGTGTCTGAACTTGGTTAATGAAGGTAGGGAACTGTTGTCACACTTGCTGTGAAGCAGCAGAGGATCTGCTGTGATCAAACCTATTGAATGTGTGCTGGGATGGGGATCTCAGGGGATCTGTTCTATTTAATGAGGAGGAGGCAATGATAGGGTCAGTGGGAGGTCAAGCAGAGCAACAAAGGCCTAAGAATTCATGGGAAAGGTTAACATTGCAGATTTCTTCAGAAAGTGTTGGTGTCAGGCCCTTGTATGGGAGTGGAGAGTGTCTTGAGCCAATTAAAGCCATAACTTCAGTCTTGAAACAAGAGTCTTTGGGGCATATTATCAAGCATGGCGTTAAAATTATCGCCGGTTTAGTGGCAGAAAACTGCCGCTAAAGCGGCGATAATGGGCTTGATAATATGCCCGTGAGAATTCCCATAGAAGCCCATGTTGACACCAGAACATGGGCTTCTATTGGAATTCTCAAAGGCATAGTATCAAGCCCATTATCGCCGCTTTAGCGGCAGTTTTCTGCCGCTAAAGCGGCGATAATTTTAACGCCGTTTCTTGATAATATGCCCCTTTGTTCTTCATAATGTGTCCCTTTCATCTCATTTTCTGCCTCTCATCTCTTTGGAGTTTGGCTCAATCTTTAACACATCTTCTTGTCTCCTTCTTACAAAAGGTAAGAAGTTTCGCTGGTGCACGCTGTCTGAGCTGGAGCAGAGGAAGTGCTCCGACTTGTCCAGATCGCTCCTCACTGTGCTACCCGCAGCCATGGTCAACTCATTTGCAAGAGTGTCCTGCATCCGAGCACACAACACTCACGACTGCATCAGCAAAATCCAGGTGAGCTCCTGGGGCATCTGAGGTGGGCTTCAGATCCAAGACTAAGTCCCATACAAGTTAGCTGGTCTGAGCAGAGGGGCATAGCAGCTACAGGAACCCGTGGAGGGAGGATGGCAGAACATTTCTCCCAGCTGCACAAACATGCTTCTGGGACCCTGTGAGATGATACATTTTAAAGCTACGGTATTCAATGCAACCACTGACTATAAATGATTTAATTTAAAATCCGTTGGCTGTAAATGTATCCTGTGTAGATACTCATGTGGCATGGATCTGGCCCTTCTGGAACTATGATGCACCTGGTAATATATGAAATGAAACTAACAACCAGACGCATTCCCCCACAAGAATTTACCAATTTTCACTATTTGTGTACTTTCTTCAATATGCAAGGACTGCTGTTAAATAGTATGTTTATATTTGGTGTGGACATTTGTTGTCCAGATTTTTGCTAGCATGGAACCGTGAAGAATTACCTTTGGGAGCACGTGTTGGCAGTGGGTCGATGGGGCACATACTTCACTGGCACGTGCCACAGGAGCCTACCGAGGGGACTGCCCTGTCTCAATGGACACACATGCTCGAGCAGTGGTCTATTAAAAATTGTTTGAGACCCCTTGTGCAAAAACACAAGGGATCTCAGAAAGTATTTTTACAGATGACTGCTTTAGTGTCTTTGAGCTGAGAACCGCAAAACATCAGTATCTAAACGTTTTTTCCTGGGATCCCTTGTGCTTTTTTTGTACAAGTGTTCTGAGAAAGAAAGCTTACAGATCACCGCTCAAGAACCCCCACCCCAAATCACAAATCTGCTAATGTTTTTTAAATAAAAAAAGAAAAACGTCAACAAACTTTTAGTGCTTCCTGCCCCTGTGGGCATTTCTTCACTTCCCCGAGTGGGTCCAGCATCAAAGCATGAACTGAAGACCACCCTAGTAGAGGGTCCATCTGTAGGAGGAACGCATTTCAAAGGGGGTTCCAATTTTATTAACTATATTTATTTTGTTACTCAGCACTATTATTAGAACTGGGGTTAGGAGGGTCACACACTGCAGAGCATAAAAAGAAAAAACACAGCTAGCGCCTTCTCACTTGTTGACAACCAGACTTTACTGGTCATGAAATGAGAGGGATTGTGTTGTGGCCCCTGACTAATGACTACACCACCTGCACTTCTGAGTAACATTGGTCAGGGGTGCAGCTTCAAGGGGGGTGGTTGGGGTGTCACACATCCCTAATAAATTCAATTCAATTAAGCTTTATTCGGTACAAATTAATGACCATAAAAGCACAATGGACAGACATAATAAGAAAAATGCAAGGGGCAAGTTATGGTAAACATAGCGATACATTAAGAATCACAATAAATAAATAAAAACTGGATAAAATACAGAAACATATCCACACTTTGTTAAAAACACATGCTTTTCCTGGAATTGATGCATTTGTTTAAAAAAGTTGCAGTGTAAAAACAAATATCCGCAGATTGCAAATTAAATAATAATTTCATTGCATGCTCAACTGTCCGTATTCCATATTTAACAAATATTGGTTTGAGAAAGGCAATACGGAAATTAGAGTATAATTTGCAAAACAAGATAAAGTGCAGTGTGCTTTGCGTGGAAGTCCCATCACATCTACAAGGCCCAGATGGATGTTTTTTCATTGTCGGATGGGCCACCAAATGGTGCACCATTCCAAATCTGAGTCTTGTTAACACAAATTTATGGGAGGGCCTTGTAACCAAGGTTAAGTAGACAGGAAATCCTTCCGTAGATAGGTATCTATTATAGAACATGACAGTGGACAGAGTTCCGGCGGCAACTGCCCTCTTTCTCTCTGCAAAGTCCAGAAAAACCCTTTTTAGCTCCTTTTTGGGGATCGATAGAACTGCTTTGGGATCTTTTACAATGTTCAGGTTAAGAATATCTGAAAAACATACAATAATGTATTTAATCCAGGGTCTTGCTACAAATTTGTCTAAACGCAAACAATCCTGGATAATAGACCTAGTAAAGGACTTCTCATCCTTCAGCCAGATAGACCGCCAGGTCATCAAAGGCCTAAGGGATAAAAAGTCAAGTAGGTAGTTAACAGATAACTCCTGATGACTCAAAACATTAGAGGCCGAAGTAGGCAAGCATAGAAGTTTTTTAAGAAAAAGATTTTCTTCCAGCTGCAAATTAAGGGCACAACAATAGCCCCAAATTCCTGCCCCATACAGTGCAATAGTTACACATCTGGCTTGGTAAATTTTAAGCATGTCCCCGGTCCTACGGTCCCCAATTTTGGCTGCAAATCTGAAGATGCCATGGGCATTCCTAGCCATTTTATTACGTATGTTATTGAATTCATAATTCCACTTCTTATCACAAGAGAAAGTAATACCTAAATAACAGAATTAATAAATTCATTTTCTGATGAATAGTTGGGTACAGGTGCTTTAAGTTGGGTATGGCGAGGTGTCTGTTGGATTCCACCTGGGATTTTTGCAGAAACACAGACAAAAACACACACTCGCTCTCCCTCTTTGTTTTGAAAGCCTTAAAAGAGTTGGTTATTTTTACAAAATGTTGTGTTTTCTCTCTTAGTACTTCTACCAATCTGCATTCCTCTCCCTTTCCAACACCCCTTAAACCCCTCTCAGGCACCCTGTTTGTTGTGTAAAGTATTTTAAAATGTTATGCCAGCTCTGAAGCTCACCGCTCCCCCAGTCTTACTGACCAAGTTACGCCACTGACACCGCTCTGTATGTCAGTGCAGCAGGTGCTGAGCAGACCCCGCTGAGGCGGATTCAGTAATAATAATTATAATATTTCCTATTTGTAAAGAGCGAGCATATCACCCCTAAAGTGTTTCAAGGCGCTGTAGGCTGTCGGGGAGATTAAGTGAGCTTTTGCCCGGAGTCACATGATGTGGAGCTGAGCTGCCGCTGGCGATTGAACCGTGAAGCCCATGCTCCGGAGTCACACACACTGGCCGCTGCGCCACACCTCTCCCATGTAGTGTGTAAGTGCACCTGCATGCCGGGGGTGGCTCTGGGTTGGCTCTTTGGTACACTATGCTACCTCTGAAAGAATGTTTCAATGGGGAAGGGTCGGAGTGCAACACTTTCTAGGTGGAGCCGAGCGCAGTCAGTGCCCCTCTGTGATCCTACTTGACATTGCACTAGAGTTGGTAATACAATGCACCACAGAGGCAAGCATGTTCCCATATTTGTATTGTAATTTATTGTAATTGCATTTATATAACTCTTACTACCCCTGACGAGGCGTCAAAGCGCTTTTTCGGTGAGTAGCGCGCTACTCCGGAACCCATTAAGGATTAGTGTTGTATTAGTATAGTGAAATATGAAAGTAATTTGAGTGGTGGATAGGTTAGTCGGTTATTTGGATTCAGAAGGATAGTGGAGGGATAAAAGAGGGAAAAAGGTTTGCATTTATATTGCGCTTGTTACCCCTGATGGGGTGTTAAAGCGCTTTTTTGGCAAGTAGCCCGCTACTCCGGAACCCATAGAGGATTAGTGGTGAATTAGTATAGTGAAATATGAAAGTAATTTGATTGGTGGATATTTGTCAGTTATTTGGATTGAGAAGGATAGCGGAGGGATAGAAGAGGGAAAAAGGATTGCATTAATATAGCGCTTGTTACCCCTGATGGGGTTTTAAAGCGCTTTTTTGGCGAGTAGCACCCTACTCCAGAACCCATAGAGGATTAATGGTGAATTAGTATAGTGAAGTATGAAAGTAATTTGAGTGGTGGATATTTGTCAGTTATTTGGATTGAAAAGGATAGCGGAGGGATAGAAGATGGAAAAAGGTTTGCATTTATATAGTGCTTGTTACCCCCGATTGTGTGTTGAAGCTAACCCTGGGCGTAGTGGGCGTAGTGGGGCTACGTGGAGCAGCGCATAGTGTGGCAAAATCTACACACACTTGCGCGCTCCGCGTAGCCCCACTACGCGCCGCCCGCCCTACTTTAAAGAATGTAAAAGTAAATAAATGACCTTACCTGCATTGCGGCGTTCCGGGGCTCCCTCTTCCTGCTTGCCGGCAACTTCTTCACACAAATGCGCATGCGCATGCGCAGGCGTCCGCGCATTTGTGTGAAGAAGTTGCCGGCAAGCAGGAAGAGGGAGCCCCGGCACTGCAGGTAAGGTCATTTATTTACTTTTTACATTCTTTAAAGTATTTTAAAATGAGGGCCGGCGGGTGGCGGGCAGCTCTGCTTCGCAGCGGCGTGTGCGTAGTGCTGCCTGCTTCGCCTACTTCGTAAACGGCGAAGCAGGCAGCACTACGTGCACTCCGTGGGCGAAGCGGAGCACGACGCCCAGCCTTAGTTAAAGCGCTTTTTTGGCGAGTAGCACACTACTCCGGAACCCATGCATCAGAGAGGGACGGGAAGAATCACATGTGACTGTAGTATGCAGAGGGAAAGATAAGCATACTAGGGAGACAGCAAAAAAACACCACCATGAACTTTTTTAGAAGTCTTAAACAAAAGGAAGAAAAAAGCAGCATCTGAAATATCGCACAGAATGAATGAACAAAAGAAGAGGAAGGAAAGGCCGCACATGGTAAGGAACAGGCAAGCAAATGAGTGTCAATGAAGCAGTGGCGGTGCGTCCATTGGGGCGTTGGGGCGTTGCCCCCCCGCGCGCGCCCCGCGCCCGCAGCTTCCTCGGCGTCTCTAAACTTAAGTAAACTCTCAGTTTACTTAAGTTCAGAGACGCTGAGGGAGAACTGTCAGTCAGTATGACGTTGGACCGCCCACCCCCTTCAGAGTCTGAAGGGGGTGGGCGGTCTGGCGTCATGTTGACTGACAGGCATTGTACGGGGCAACAGGCAGCAGCACACAAGTGCGCATGAGTGGGCACGGAGGGCGATTTTTGCACCGTGCCCAGTCATGCGCACTAGTGTTTCCAAAGGCTGGCGCATGCCCATTAGGAGAGCGAGGGTTGAGCCAAGGCTCAAACCTCGGTCTCCTAATGGGTAGGCGGGCGGAGCGTAAGCCTGCTCTAAGCCAATCCTGGTGCTGCTCCAGCACCAGGATTGGCTGAGAGGGGTCTTGCCAGCAGTGATGGGCTGCCTGTTCCGGTGAGTGTAGGCGCCAGAATCGTCGGACCCGAGGCGGCGCGGACCCGGACCTGCTCAGGTAGGATTTGGATTTTATTTAAAAAACCCCACCCCCGCGCGACACCCCCCCCCCCCACGACACGAGCCGCGACTGGAATTGTATGTGTGCAGGTTTCACGTCCTTCTTTCTTTCTGTGTTTTAGGGTGTACTGGTTTCAGAGGCCTTAAATCTACTTGTTCTGTCTCAGGGCTGCTAGAATTATGCGGCAGGAAAGGACCCAATTATGTGACAGGGTTTATCTGCCGCGAGGAAAGGCAAACGTGGCATAAAGCGGCATTTATTTGTGTGGTGGTATTACAGCGTAATGTTGTCAATTTTGCATGTGAACACTGCCTGGGAAAAGTTTTCACCTCATTCGTACCAGATTAGAATCCAAGTAAAGTAATAAGGAATTGAAAGATGACCATTGAACCTTTGCATAGGGCCTTTCACTAGGCAGCAGCACAAGTTACTGCGAGGTTTGTAACGTTTCATCCGTTTGAGCTATAAACATTGCTGGTAAGATCTGCAACTTATTCAGCAGATGATGCATAATGTGGCAAATCCATAAAACACTGCATACACAGAATCTCATAATGTCCAGCAGCTTGTAGCCAGGAGCGCTGGAATTATGTGGCAGGGAACGGCCAAATTATGCAGCATGGTTGACTAAATGTGTAAAAAACAAGTAAACAATGTGGCGCTTTTTTTTTATAGTAACCTCATTATTTAGCCATTTTACCCGTCAACAGTATCTGGGCAGAGATATGACCACATTGCATCCAGTCCAACACCAAAATACAGCAATAAGCAAGAGAAAGTTGGCCAGTCAACCTCTGGCAAAGACCTTCCATTGTGTGGCAGACAAATGCTAGTAGCTTTATTTTCCGTTTGAGATCGAATTTTTTTTTATAACATCAGCAGATGACTGATTATTTGGCAAATCCATAAGTATGCAGCAAACATTGTGGTCGTAACATCGCATATTTCCAGTGGCCTTGATTATAGGTGTGGGTAGATTTCAGAGACCTGGTTTCTTTCTGTTTTTTCGGGGGCGGTGTAGGCTTCAACCGACGTGTGTTCGTGTTTTGACACGTTCAAAAGATCCCCTTGTCTTTCAGTACCCTGCAAGTTTTAGAGGCTTTATGTGTTTTCGTTTTTTTGTGCCGGTTTATATAGCGCAAACTCGACCGGAAGTTATTGAAGCGCTTTACTTTAGCACCAGTTACCTTACACAAGGACACACTCATGATTGGTGGGACGGGGAGATAAAAGTGATTTGCCCAGAATCCCAGGATGTTGAGCCGAGGCTTGAACCTGGTTCCCCAGCTCCGAAGTCGGCAGCTCAGGCTGAAAAGCCACATCCTCTGAGTCCTAATTTGGTCTCCTTGTTGTATGTAAGTGCAGGCTTCAGAGGCTTTGTTTTTCTAAGTGTGTTTCAATTTCCTTATGTGTTGATATATTGTTGATGAGCATAGCTCTACATTCAATGTGTGCTGGCTAATAAACTACAAGACATCATGGCCAGATGTACTAAATGTGTGGCAGTCGCTAACGGTCTAGTTTGTAAAATCAGAGGTTTTGCAACTGCTAATAAGTTATTTGCTATGTGCTAAACCCATTTTTGGAGTCACTAAAGTTGTATGAATACTATGTTCCTGTAAATAAATTGCGCTGCTGTAAAATAAAAAGTTTCCAATATTAAAAAGCAGTCAAAGGGACGATGTTCTACTGGCCCTTGCAGGCGACCATCCCTTTGACTAGCGACTAGTGAGTCCAGTGCTTTGAACCCTCATTACGGTTGTTTCTGAGCAATCCCGATGTTGGCAGGTGTGGGAACTGAGGCACCAAAAGATCTGCTCTAGATTACAAAGTGTGATAAAGTGGTGAAGCCAGGGGCAGAACCCTGAGTCCTACATCAACAGCCAGTGCCACAAAACCATTAAACCAGTGGCCACGGCAATTATGTGATTCTGCATTGGAATACAATTGGCATATAATCTACCTGCCTCCTCTCATTCTCCCGAGGTACTTGCAAAAGGCAGAACTCTTATATAAATAGAAGGAACATAATGAACACACCCCCCACTTTGGGGTATCAGTGTTATAGCCAGGGCCACAGGATTTATTCGATGCTGCTGCGTTTTAGGCATGATTATGGATTTGATACCTTAGCTATATAATCCATCATCTACAGCCTAAATTGAAGATTTTAACAAAAACCATCAGAAAAAGGATCAAATGTTACTAAAAATGCAGTAATATGTTGCTGCACAGTGGATGGCCCTTCACATAGTGTTAACATGTGCAGAAAATGACATAATAATGAAATACTACCCTGCATTACACTGTAAAATGTAGTCAACCCTGCTGCATAATTTGGTACTTCCTGTTGCATAATTCCAGAGGACCTGATTAAAGTGCTGCTGCTCTTCCGGTCCTTGAGAGAGGTGGAGAGAAGCAAAGGAGAGAGATGGGAGGGTAATAGGGGTCATAAGGAGGAGGCTGGGGCATTGCTGGGTGTATTGGATTAATAACCTTCCTGCTTCCTCATATTTGCTTGAAAATGCTCCATTTATCCTCTATTTTTTCAAAAAAAATTCGGAGGAGAACCCCCGAACCCCCCCAAGGTAGTTTAAGCTCGCTCGCTACGCTCGCTAGCCTTAGTGCAGAACTGTCAGAATTTAACGCCTCACCACTTTCATATGTCACCAGCCGCCACTGCAATGAAGCCTCCCAATGTATGGGGCCGCCACTCCATCCTTGACATTATGCGGGTGCAAAATGTGCCCCAGAATGCGCACTAAGCGCTTTTGGTAGCTGGGCAATGAGAGAAACTGGATTTACACAACTGTTAATGCTTTATATGGAAATAAACAGCTCACTTTTAGTTCCGCACTCTGTCACCCTTGTGGCGGAGGGCAGTGCAGCAAGTCACTGTGCTGCCCTGCATCACAGGAAAAGGTCAGGACGACGGAAGAGAATGTATTTAATTTTCCCTATTCAGTCGTCTGTCGACTTCCCCCGCCTCACCCTGCCGAGCTTCCTTGGAACGGCGACGGTTGAGACATTCGTGAGAGCCCTTCGACAATAGACATTGCCGTTTACTTACACGCTTCAGAATGCGAGTTCATCCGAAGTTGCACTCTGATCGTACTACTTTCTGAAAGTTTTCTCTGTTTTGAACCAGTAAATTCAGTCTCCTTAGAGACTGTCAAAAATTGCAATGGCGACTATATTTCAAATCGCCACAGCGGGGTATTGGGTAAAGTTTTCAATAAGCAATAATCGCGCCTCGGTTAGACCTCATTGGCTACGATACTGCCACTGCGCAAAGCTAAAGAACAATCGTCATTCGAGGTACCAATGGTGGAAGAAACTTAGGACACCTATAGTGTCCAAATGTCGCACAAACACAGGACCCAGGGACTATGACAAAAATAACTCTGTTTTGCGATCTGGAATACTTCTAAATTGTCTCTATCACTTGTAAGCCTCATAGAAAGGATGTTTATGAGCAGAGGATTCTGGGGGCCCATATGCCAATTAGCATTTCCTGGTATAGTAGTGCAACGGACCCGTTCACTCCTTCAACTAGAATTCCTCCGGAGCAATTATGAGGACTCTTCAGGAGACAGTGAGGTACTTATTGCTCCCTCGGGACAGGCGAGGTGTTTTAGTCGTCTCAGCCAGCAAAGCATGTAGAAAGAATCGGAATGTAGGCGCCTTCAAGGTCCTCTCACACTTGGGACATCTCACAGCACGCTCTGAATAGTATTTAGGTATGTGGCAAAAGAGCGAGGTGCAGCCCAGACTATCAGAGGCTCGCCGCGGGTACGACCGCTCTCCTTAGTACGATGAAAGTAGGGGTCGAAATGCCGTATTACTTCGAGGTCGCCGTGTTGAGACGTGCTCTGTCTTAGCATCTTCGGGACTGTCACAGTATCTTTTTTCTTGCGGCTCACCGCGGCGGCCATGTTAACAGGAAAAATGGCGCCCGCATGTTGTGTTTCTTTAGCCAGTGATTGATTAATGTTTGACAGTCAACACATGGCCTTATTAGCTGAAATCTAAGGCGCCAACTTACGAAATGTTGGATTCAACCAGTGTTTAATTTGTAGAAGAATTAGAGCTGGTGCTCAAAACTCTGCTCAGAAGCCTGTGGCTAACACAATTGCACCAAATGCCAAGGCTTCATACTCAGGAATACATCTCATCCCTCGGTAATCGTCTACCAGATACTCTATGCCCCTTTATAATATGTGCTAACAGTCTGCACCCAGGACTCTTCTGTCAAATACCCACTGATGTTCTAACACTGCCCCTGGTCTCCTGATTGACCCTGCCCTGACCTCCCACACTCTGCTAATCCCACACCCCGTGACCCGATGGGGACTTCCAGCTGAAAATTACCACATACTTAAAAATTTGCGAACATACGTGACAAGAATTTTCAATTCTATTAAGGACACGGAGGCGAGGATTATGCTTCTCATTTCTTTACTAGAAATTTGCTCAGCAGCCAATCATATTACAATATAACAAAAAACTACAATACCCATGAACCCAATGGGTATGACGAAATAACCATAGAGTATGCACATATAAATAGTCAGCAAGAGAATACCACATCCTCTTTCTTTGGAAATTAGCAACAGTCAGAAGAAGAAAAAAGTGCAATAACTGGAAAAAA
Source organism: Triturus cristatus (assembly GCF_964204655.1). Taxonomy (NCBI): domain Eukaryota; kingdom Metazoa; phylum Chordata; class Amphibia; order Caudata; family Salamandridae; genus Triturus; species Triturus cristatus. The sequence goes on along the minus strand of NC_140594.1, from coordinate 121,770,850 downwards.
GGCGTGGAAGATAAAATCGTAGCTCGAACACTTCAACTGAAGACCAACAGGATAGAAACAGCTGATTTGACGCGTGAAACAACATCCCCCAAAACAGGAACCAGCAGACGTCCAGAAAAAAATAATCCAAGGTAAAGAAGAAGCGCAGCTCACTTCGGATCAGAACCTGAAAAAATATATAAAGTGGTAATATACCATTCCGAAGTGAAAAGAAAGCATAGAATACTTAGGGAGGGAAGAGAAAAAACAAGGACTGTATCCAAATACATCATAACAGTATACCAGAAATATATAGTTGAAAAATTATCATATGCAAAATACATAACAGAAAAAATGGGTGGGATAATCCTCGCCTCCGTGTCCTTAATAGAATTGAAAATTCTTGTCACGTATGTTCGCAAATTTTTAACTCTATGTCAGGACCGGAGGCTCCGATTATGCTTGTTCAAAGCTGAGCCACCACAACAGAAGCAATATCCAGAATAGGTTTATAATAAAAAGTCTTAAACATAGAATCAGTTGACCAATCAGCTGCTTTCATAATATCTATTAAGGTCACACCCATAGAAAAGGCCTTGGAAGCCATAGCTCCACGAGTTGAGTGTGCACCAAAAGTAGTAACATCAATACCAGCTTCACCCATGAGCCATCTGACCCATCTGGCTAAAGTAGCCGGGGTCACAGGGCGAAAGGGTTTTTGCAACGCAATCAACAATTGACCATGTAAATCTTGACGAAAAGGAGCAGTACTTACCTCATAATCCTTAATACATTGCACTACACAGAGTTTTGGATTATTGGGAAAACTTGGGTAAGTGACTGAGGCAGTATTACACTTAGTACGTCTGGAAATGGAAAAAGTAACCCCTTCAGGAGAAAAAGTACGACCTGCAAGGTCTAGCGCGCGAACATCAGACACACGTTTGCAAGAGACTAGACATAAAAGCATAGTTAACTTAGCTGATAATTGTTTGCGGGATAAAGAGTCGTTGGAAGGCCAAGCCTCCAAAAAACGTAAGACAATAGACACATCCCACAATGCAACATACTTAGGACAAGGAGGTTTTACCAATCTGATACCTCTGAGTAATTTGGAAATCAAAGGATGTTCACCTGCAGGTTTACTATTAATAGGAATATGCCCCGCCGAGATGGCCGAACGGAAATTGTTGACAGTCCGATATGCAAGGCCTGAGGAAGCAAGAGAAGCTAAAAAATTCACAATCAAAGTGACATCTGTATTAGAGGGATCCACTTCCCGTTGAGCGCACCAATCACACCAACGTTTCCATGCGGCTGCATAACGTTTGTGTGTGTTGGGAGACCAAGCTTCGTTGAAAAATCTGGAAGCGTCTCCCGAAAGGCCTGAGACTTGCCAGCGATCCCCGAAACCCGCCATGCCACTAGAAAGAGTTGACCCGACTATTAGAGGATGAGGATTGCCGAGGGGATCCAATAACAGATTCCACAGTTGGGGAAGAAGAAATGGCACTGCACAAGACATCTGCAGAAGAACCGGGAACCAAGCCTGAGCCCTCCAGAGAGGGGTGATCAGAATCAACTCCGTCTGATAAAATTTCATGCGTGCCAGAACCCTGGAGATCATGACAAACGGGGGAAAGGCGTAACACAGGTGAGACGGCCATGTCTGTAGAAATGCATCCGTGGCAAGAGCCTCCGGATCCGGACGCCAACTGAAAAACTGAGGAAGTTGAGTGTTGAGGCGAGAGGCAAAAAGATCGATCTGGCAGGGGCCCCACACACGAGACAGGAATCTGAACACCCGAGGGTGAAGTCTCCAGTCGCTGAAATCTCGAAGATGACGAGAATTCCAGTCTGCCACCAGATTGCTGTGACCCGGCAGGTACTCTGCAATCACCGTGATGTTTCTCTGAAGACAAAAGTGCCAAAAATATTTGGCTATCTCTGCTAGAATCTTGGAACGTGTCCCCCCTAGCTTGTTGACATAACGGACCGCTGAGACATTGTCCATGCGCAGGAGAATGCAACAATTCGTCATGCGAGGAGATAGACAACGGATCGCAAAGGACCCCGCCAAAAGTTCCAGACAATTGATATGGAGAGATAATTCCTCCGAAGACCACCGGCCTGTGGTAAATAAAATATCACGCTCTCATAATTTCAGAATATCAATAAGATCATGCATAAAGCAAGAGGCTGAGTCTGTGGTATCAGGTTCATAAAGGGATTTATTCCAATAACTCGAGTCAAAGGGAGAATATTTCCATCACCAAAATTGGATCTGGAAAGGGGCTCAAAAGTATTCTCAATATTCTCAAAACATTATTCACAGAGTACAGTATATATACATTTCTCAATTGTACGTAAGCAAAAGAGCAAGAGAGAATGAGATAAGAGCATGTGGGCGTGTAAGTAGGCGTGAAGGTGGGCGTCCATGTGGGCGTCCACTTGATGATAATGGGTAATTTGTCATGTGTGGGTGGATACCTGGAGAATCCTGCAATGTCAGCAGAAATATTTGGCAGAGATGCGTGCGCAGTCGCATGACGTGTGATAGACGTGCAACTAGAGGGAGAAAGGGACTTGACATTTAGCTCTACATGTGGAGACAAAAGTCTGGGGTTATGTCAACCTAATCCCAAATCATATCTAATATCCTATGTTTAAAGAACTGTGTTATCCAAAAAGAAAGGTCTCTCGAACAAAATCTATTCTATACTGACTGTGAGTGCGTGTACAAGCGTCTAAGTGTCTACACTAAATGCGAGGGGGTAGGAATATTCCATGGTAACAGGGCTATGAATTACTTGCATGAGGACAGAGAAGCCGGGCCTTTTGCTCGGTAGCTGGAAGAATGTTTACTTAAACTACTAGACAGGAATGCATTGGGCAGGGAGCGGAGCAGATAATTTCCGAAGGTGAAATACAGTTCTTGGCAGGCAGCAAGCTGATGTCGGGCATCGTGAGCCGCGCAGAGGATGAGACAAAGTTCATGGTCACAGATGCAGGCTCGGACTGGAGCTTCAGAGACAGAAAGCAAGAAAAGCTTGATGACAGAATCAGGGCCTACTTGCCTGGACTGTAAAATGGCATAAGTGAACCATATAAAGGCGGTGGCCTTTCGTACTTAGGAATGGAATATCCGGCCCATTCATGGCGGATCAACAGAGGACATGTTAACGGTGGACGCACATGTATTTGCGTCTTCATAACTGGAACTGGAGGGAACATACATGTACTTGTAACATGCACATAGAACCGTTGGGGTCCAAGATAGGGGACATAACTGACCAGAAAAATCCATATTTCCACATTCCCTCCTTGTCCCCTACTTGCCCGTCAAGAGATATCAATCTTCATTAATCCATTGATCTGTTCATATAGCATCATTTGTTCTTCTTTCTTCTTCCGGGATCTTGAATGAAAATCTTGATGTGGAATGCACGATGTGGCACACAGACCACAAATCGCTGGTCCACATTGCAGGCATAAGCAGCAACTGAATAGTATGAGAAGGCCAATACCTAGGAAGGATAGGACCCTCCATCCAAAGGTAGATAATACACTCCAAAACCAACCGGACCAAGTCCAGGTGCCTGGATTCTGGTGTATCTGGCTTACAATCTTATGAAGGCGAGTTATGGCTTTATATACAGATGGCGAATTTTCTGGTATGAAAAATGCAATAGCTTGATCCGATGACCCTACAAGCTCCGCCCCTATCGGCCAGGATAACGTCAAGGACAAGACTATTTTGAAGCACAACAATCCGCATAGCAGACTGCTCTTCTGTTAAATTGCCTAAGGCGGAAATAGTTTCGTTCACTACTGCTTCAAGGGTTCTGGTTAATCTACGTATCAGCTTACTATTGGTAACTGTACCTATATAGGGAAAGAAACCTTTATTGAAATCTGTGTATTTTTCCCATGCTGTTTCAGTGTAATCGACAATTGGGAGATCTCTCTGCTGTCTATTGTGTACTAAATGAGTATTTCTATGATAATCAGGAGGAGCTAGGAAAACAGGTGGTAGGAGGAATGCTATGTAACAGGTACCATCCCAATCTAGAGGTAGGCGTATATATGCGGTCTGGCCACATATAAAGTAGGAATGACGAGAAGCTCTAAATGTAGACTTGCCTTGATCACTAAATTTTATTACAGTGGTGCATTTACTATGGCCCATGTGTATGGAGCCATTCTTTCTTATACATAATTCCCCTTTTACTGGGAATACGGACATGGCGGGCAAGATTGGTGTAGCTTCAGATTCAACGTTCAGGATCATGAGGTTAAGTGTAAAATTACCTAATCCATATACTTCATTTCTTAGATCAGTTCCTGTTCTTTTGGGAAGTCCCTCCTTGTTAGGGTAGCAGACTTTAAGCAAAACTAAGTTCAGGTTTCCCCATACCCAGTTGTCTTGATAAACTGCGGAATTCGAATCTAGGGAATTAATCAAACTAAACCATGCTCCACAGGAGCCATTGTGTGTGAACGGATAGAGAAAGAGGGGCAAAACTCCCTTATAGTTCTGATAGGGGGGGAGTCGGCCACAGACCCAGCAGTCTGTAGCATTGCTAGTCTGATGTGAATGGTGCAGCATCTGAATAAAGGTATTGTTGCGTAAGGCAAGTCGATATGATAGCTCATAGGATGGCAGATCACTAAATGTGTGCTTTATGGTATCATTAGTGGAGGAGTATAAGAGTAGGGCAATAGGAGGAAAAATAGCATGTAGTATTAAGCTGATACATATTATCGTGATGCACAGAAGAGATTGAAAAATTACAGTCACTATACATCTATTTGCTTCTTATCTTGCTCTCTTATTTTTGCTTTATGTTATTGTCCAAGATCTTATGCGAGCCAGAATACATGTTCAACCGCTTCACCACCTAGTGGACTTAATTGATCAAACGGGTTCTGACTTCTTAGATCAAAGTTTAGCTTTGTGGAAACTTCTGGGGAGTCTCCTCTAGAAAATGGTGTTCAAAATCCAAAATCCAAGTTTAAAGTCTTTTTCCTTTGTAAAAGAGTGGTGAAGGTGCACTTTGACTTTAACGGCCGTCCCCGTGGTCCAGAGCACTGACTTTGGCGCCTTTCATCCAGGAGCGATGGAGTATTCTTTGACCTGGGTGTTGTCAGGGAAGGCGGCAGCAACCTGCGAACAACAAGAGAGTAGTGCAGACATCAAGGAAGCCAGGTAATCTGTCAGCATCAGTAATCTTTTAGGCATTGGAGTGCCCCACATATTTGGTGGTCTACCAAAGACCACTTCATAGGGAGATAAGCCTGTTCTAGAATGAGCTACCATTCGCATGAAAAAGAGGGCAACCGGCAGGGCTACCATCCAATCTACACCTTTGTCTGCGCAAATTTTAATATCTGATTATGTCTTTCTACAAGGCCTGCTGCTTCAGGATGTCGCACACAATGGAATTTCCAGGTATACCCTAACAGAAGGGACACCTGCTTCATTAGTACCAGGACATATTTGTAACCTCTACATCTGTTAATTTGGATATAATCCATTTGGAGCACTTCAAAAGGGTGGTCAGGTGGATGGAATCCACCTTGTTCCATCGGAATGCCTTTACCTGGATTGAATTGGCAACAGATCATACATGTTCTGACCTTTTGTTTCGCTGCTGCACGCAGGTGCTTGTTGAACCATATATTCTGTAAGCTATCTATCATTGCTTTCTCTCCTAAGTGTGCAGGACTATGTGCGGTATTTATAATCACTTGTACCATCGAATCAGGAAGAAGCCATGTGGATTTGCCCTTGTCATCCAACCCTGATCAGTCAGTACCCCTCCTTGTTCCGACCATTTCTTTAATTCGTCCATCGTAGCATGTGTCTGTATGTCTTGTACATCCTTGGAAGGATCCCTAACTGTCATGGCTTTGGACACTTATTGAACCTGTAACTTTGTCATGTCTAGTGGGGTCTGAGCTGTCTGTTTAGCTGTTCGGTCTGCCAGATCATTGCCTTGGGAAATGGTATCTGTGGCTCTAGTATGTGCTTTACATTTTAGGATAGCTATGGCTGTTGGTAAATGTATTGCTTCCAGTAGGGCTTGAATATGGGGGCCATGCTGTATCTTGGCCCCATGAGAGGTCAAGAAACCTCTTTCTCGCCAGAGAATCGGTGTAAATGTTTACTCTCAGCTCTCTTAGCTCTTATGCACGCTTGTGTCAGGGCGATGAGCTCTGCTGCTTGTGTTGACAATATGTCTATTCTTTTAGTCTCTATTATTACAGTATCAGTAGTCACTGCATATGCTGCCACTAATTCTCCCGCCCCTGTCCTCATGCATGAGCCGTCAACTTATAGTGTTAGGTCGGGGTCTGGGAGTGCAACGTCTGTCAAGTCTTGTCTTGGTTTAGTCACGGTATGTATTACTTCAACACAGTCGTGTGGTGAAACGCTTTCTGTACTGGAGGGCAAAAGGGTAGCAGGATTCAGTATGTTGCATCGTCTGATCTCTATGTGTGGTTGAAATAACGTTGGCTCATAGCCTGTCAGTCTAGCTACAGTCAGGTGTTGTGTTTGTGTCCGGTTCAAGAGAACCTCTACTGCGTGTGGTACTTGTACTGTCAGAGGGTGGCCCAGCACTATCAAGTCACTTTGTCTTATGGCTAAGGCCGTTGCTGCAACTGATTTTAGGCACGCAGGCAAAGCCTGTGCTACTGGGTCTAATGTACTAGAAAAATAAGCACAGGGCTCGTGTTTTCCTGCATGATCTTGTGTTAGGACAGATAGTGCTGTTCCATCCCGCTCTGTCACAAAAAACATAAACGATTTGTTGTAATCAGGGTTTGCTAAAACTGGTGCTTGACATAAAGCTCTCTTTAATTCTTCAAATGCCACAGTGTGTTCTTGTGTCCAAGGGAGGACTTTAGTAGAAGCTGTATTAGGGGCTTGGACTAATTCCCCTGAAAGATCACAATAAAACATGAGAAAAAGGGGAAAGCACCATACCTATTTCCTCGACTTAATTTCTAAGGGGGCTAATTTCTAAGGGGCTTAATTTCTTAAGGGGCTAGCGGGAAGCGAACCTCCTCAGGGGCCAGCAGAAAGCCAATATTCTCCTCCTTCCCCCCCTTTTTGACAGGAGGAAATCTGAAACAGATTTCACTGCTGTCAAACACTATCAAACCCTGTGTCTTGTCAACACTATTAATCCCTGTGTGTAGCTACTGGGCGTAAGCAAAATTATAGAAGATACACAGCGTATTTGAAACGGCGAGAAATCCTTCAAATTAATGTACAAACCTCAATGTGTTAGCTCATAAGCTAGCCAAATGACATCTCATATGCAAATGTCCCTATTACATGAACCTACACCAACCTGAAGTCAATATTAATGCTAGTAGGCCCTAATAGGAATGCTAAATTACCTAAATATTCGGAAAACCAAGTTTAAGAACAGTTGTTAATGTTGATAATTAATAATTTATCTGCTAAAGAAATCAGTCATTTTGCAATAATTTCCACCTATACAATAAATAGCCTAATTTAAAAACAAGTCAACTTATGGGGCCACCACTTACAAGAATGAGCTTACTAAAGCAAACTTTAAAAAGGAAATCCTGTCGGATATTTTCTCATTACCCTAAATACCGAGCCTCATTTGTCACTCTGTGGTGGCAGTCCTTATTTAAAACAGGCCTTCAAGAGTTAAGATGCGAGTGCACAGATCATAATTGTTCCTTAATGTCCAATCTGGAAACATATGACCGAGGCTGCCTGTCTATAAGAGAAAGGCAGTCGTGTGAAAAATATTTTAGTCTTGCATAATTTTTCCTATTATTTCATTCATCTCCAACACCAATTAGACATACACTGATAACGTGTTGTCTGCTATTTTGACAGCATGATAAAGGTAATATCACGTCTGTGAAATTTAGTAATTGTGAACAAGTTCCAGCCAAGCGCTGTGCAAAGATCGCCGTCGTCACGACTATCTCTGTACTTGCACAGGAGAACTTGGTATTTAAACGCTAAACAGACTGGTCAATACAACACAAAAACAAAACATATATAAAATACATATGCCAAGCCATCAGTATACCAAGCACAGAAAGCATAGACAATTGCACTAACATATATAAATGAGCAGCGATGCGCAATTACAGTACCTACAGCTCAGAGGCGAACATTCTGGCCTGCTTAATTTGTCAGGCTTATAATCAATAATTCATTTACCTGCCCTATACACCCCCATCTGAAATCACCGTGTCAAGTCTGACACACAGAATCAGCAATAATAATCAAAAACGAAGAACACACGAACCTGTTTGTTTTCTTTTATAAACACAGAATCAGCAATAATAATCAAAAACGAAGAACACACGAACCTGTTTGTTATCTTTTATAAAAATGAGCTATGCATCTTCGTCAACACAATGTACCCTAATGTCCCAGACGAAGACGCACCTCTCATCTCTCCTCACAGACTTTTAACCACTGGATCATTTATCCAATGCAACTGGTGGCAGCTTGTGGCCACAATTCAAAAATGTCTGAATTTGAAAATCGTTTTTATATAGGCACATAGCCCTTAAAATTCCAAGCAAGAGCAACATTTTACTTTCTGGCCGGAAGCAATATAGCATTTTCTAAAATATAAAACAAATCTTCTCCATAGACATTTCCTCGGGGCACTCGTTTTGCACAGAATAGAACAAGGGAATCTTTCTCGACTTACATTTCTCAGCTGCCCTGTCTTATCAGAGAAGTTAAAAATAGCCCCTCAGCGCGGCCTGAGCCTGGGCTGCCAGCCAACTTTTTTTCGTTGTTCCGGCTGCAGGCATTACACAGATGCGATGTCAGAGAAGCTTTCTAAGCAGTGCCTCTGTTCTGCTCCTCTCACCGGCCCCCACCTACACTGGCTACAAGGTCAGAATCTGTCTCCGATTTCTGTATCACATACTGCTCTACACAGCCCCCACCTTCTCCTCACTCTGAAGCTGTCAAAGACAAAAAGACTACTCAATTCCATAAAAACTGCAATAATTCGCTCAATTGAAAAATTATTTTTACATACAATTTGCACTCAGGGGGTCATAATCTCACCGACTTGACCCAGCACATTGGCTCACTGGACCACCAAGAACACAAACCTGGATTTTGGAACAATTTTGTAAATTCGAAATACCCACAATTTTTCTCAAGCTAAACTTTTCACTAATTATTTTTCATTAACACTTTGTACATTAGGGGTGTCATCAAATCACAGGTGTTGCTCCTTCTCTAGCTACACCCCTCTCAATTTCCTATTGACAACGTAGTCAAATGTTGGACCATGTAAACACCAGCTATGCGCTGTTCATTTGGTGGGTGGCTCAAGAACCTTTGGGCTACTATATCATTATTATATGTATCGTGGTACTTGCGGTGGCACTCTAACTGGTCTTTCTACTGGGGCCACTCTTGCTAGGTCCTCTGAAAGGACGGGATAAATACCAGCAACGTCAGTATTTCTTTCTCTGTCAGCCTGCGCTCATTTTACCTACTCCAATTACTCCTGTAACATCTGTTCCTTGGCTTTTCCAGACTCCAGTCTACTCCTCTCTGCTTCGTGAAACACTTACTCTGACCTACTATGTGACTCCTTGCGCCAAAACTCAATGGCATCCTTCCAAGCTGGTCTACATTTTCTCTTTCATAAGAGTGTCTCGTTGTCCATCTACTTGTTCTGCTTTTACTCGGATACCTTCCTCAACTAACACGTTTTCTCGGGCTTTGTCTGAATCCTCCCTACTTTTCTCTTCTTTTCTGAGCGCTTACTCTGTGCGTCTATGCTATTCTTTACGCCATAATTCAATGGCATCATTATGTTACTGTCTGGCTATCTTTTTCCATAATTCTTCTTCTACTCTCATGATGCAATCTGCATCCCATGTCCCAACTGCGGGCCACCTCTGACTTTCTGGTAAATCCTTGGTGTAGTTTACCCATAGATCAAGAAATAATACGGCATCTAGGCCATGCTTATGATACATAAAGTACCCTGGAGTGTCCCTAGGTGGAATGGGAACAGCTTCTTCGAGTACCCCTTTTCTAGTTTTGATCTGTCTTAATTTTGAAAAGAGCGGCATATTGAGAACTGATCTGATCTGATACCTAATTTTGAACACGTTTAATACCATAAAACACAATAATGAACAGTCATTCACACCACAATATACAGAACGTATTTAAAACATTTAACATTTAACATTTAACGAACAACAATGATCATTAGGGAACTAATCACTTAGCATAATACTCGACACTAACTAGATTATTCTGAATTATATACTAGACATACTAGATATACTGCTAAACAGTACAGATACACTGCTGAAACAGTGCAGACCGGATTTGTGTACCCAAACCCGTCTTGACCGGCACAACCTATGTGCACGTCAGAACGCCTCCCCGGCAATGGTACTCACCGGGTAGCTCGGAACGGAAGGCCTCGGAACTGAACTGGACTGGACTGGACCGGACTGGACTGGACTGGACTGGACTCGTGACCTGGATACTTCGGAACTTCGGAATCTGGTGGGCCTCTGTATACCTCGGACACAGCTCTCTCGCAGGTGGGCTCTGGGTAGGACAATCTGCGTTCCTCACCGCCTCGTATGGATGCCTGGTCGCAGTCTGTCCCCTTCGTTGGCCTGAGGGAGTTGGCGGGAAGACCCGCGACGTGCGCGCTTGAAGTCCATCACGGCTATGGAAGGGGGCAAAACTGGACCTTCATCTCCGGCGTGTGGGGAAAGAGATTAAACTGTTCGGGCGCCATTATGTGGTAAATAAAATATCACGCTCTCATAATTTCAGAATATCAATAAGATCATGCATAAAGCAAGAGGCTGAGTCTGTGGTATCAGGTTCATAAAGGGATTTATTCCAATAACTCGAGTCAAAGGGAGAATATTTCCATCACCAAAATTGGATCTGGAAAGGGGCTCAAAAGTATTCTCAATATTCTCAAAACATTATTCACAGAGTACAGTATATATACATTTCTCAATTGTACGTAAGCAAAAGAGCAAGAGAGAATGAGATAAGAGCATGTGGGCGTGTAAGTAGGCGTGAAGGTGGGCGTCCATGTGGGCGTCCACTTGATGATAATGGGTAATTTGTCATGTGTGGGTGGATACCTGGAGAATCCTGCAATGTCAGCAGAAATATTTGGCAGAGATGCGTGCGCAGTCGCATGACGTGTGATAGACGTGCAACTAGAGGGAGAAAGGGACTTGACATTTAGCTCTACATGTGGAGACAAAAGTCTGGGGTTATGTCAACCTAATCCCAAATCATATCTAATATCCTATGTTTAAAGAACTGTGTTATCCAAAAAGAAAGGTCTCTCGAACAAAATCTATTCTATACTGACTGTGAGTGCGTGTACAAGCGTCTAAGTGTCTACACTAAATGCGAGGGGGTAGGAATATTCCATGGTAACAGGGCTATGAATTACTTGCATGAGGACAGAGAAGCCGGGCCTTTTGCTCGGTAGCTGGAAGAATGTTTACTTAAACTACTAGACAGGAATGCATTGGGCAGGGAGCGGAGCAGATAATTTCCGAAGGTGAAATACAGTTCTTGGCAGGCAGCAAGCTGATGTCGGGCATCGTGAGCCGCGCAGAGGATGAGACAAAGTTCATGGTCACAGATGCAGGCTCGGACTGGAGCTTCAGAGACAGAAAGCAAGAAAAGCTTGATGACAGAATCAGGGCCTACTTGCCTGGACTGTAAAATGGCATAAGTGAACCATATAAAGGCGGTGGCCTTTCGTACTTAGGAATGGAATATCCGGCCCATTCATGGCGGATCAACAGAGGACATGTTAACGGTGGACGCACATGTATTTGCGTCTTCATAACTGGAACTGGAGGGAACATACATGTACTTGTAACATGCACATAGAACCGTTGGGGTCCAAGATAGGGGACATAACTGACCAGAAAAATCCATATTTCCACAGGCCTCCCGTGGACATTGGACCGCAACGGGCTCCCCAACCCCACCGACTGGCGTCGGATTCTATCACCACCTCCGGGGACACTCCGAACAGGGCTCGGCCATTCCAGGACTCCATATGTTCCAACCACCACAACATCTCCCACCTCGCTTCCTCTGACAGAGGAATCTGATCCGAATACCTGAGGCCTTTCTGGAGATGGCAGATTTTGAGTCGCTGGAGCGCCCGATAATGGAGAGGACCCGGGAAGATGGCCTGAATTGATGAAGCTAACAGACCGACAATCCGAGCTATAGATCTCAACGACACAAGCTGTTTGTGTAAAATCAATCTCAACTCCCGTTTGATTGTCCTGATCTTCTGAAGGGGCAATAGCAGTTGGCAAGAGAGGGAATTGATCAGGAAACCCAGAAATTCTATCGACTGCGAGGGGTGAAAAACAGATTTCTGAGGATTCACTAGAAATCCGAGTGACTGTAAGAGATCTATTGACCATTCCAAATGGAGCATTAACAGACGGGGACAGTGAGCCATGATAAGAATGTCGTCCAGATAAATTATCAGACGAACTCCCCGAGCTCGCAGTGACTCCACCACAGGCCTCAGAAGCTTCGTGAAGCACCAGGGTTCTGACGAGAGGCCGAACGGGAGAACCTTGAACTCGTACCAGACACCCTGCCACTGGAATTGAAGAAACCGGCGATGAGGACCGTAAATGGGAATCGACAAATACGCATCCTTCAGATCGAGGCGGACCATCCAGTCCCCTTCCTGAAGAAGATCCCTCAAAAGATGGATGCCCTCCATCTTGAAGTGGCGATAGACAATCCAGCCGTTGAACTCTTTCAGGTTGAGAACTAACCTGGAACCGCCTCCTTTTTTCTGAACCAGAAAGACGTTGCTTGAAAAACCTTGAGGATGAGGAAAAGACCGGACAATAGCCCCTTTCCTCAGGAGGGAGTCTATTTCCGCGGAAATAATCGCCTGATCGTGAAGAGAAAACATCAAGGGAGAAGGAGGGAAAGGTTGACTTGGGCAACTGAAAAACTCTATTCTGAAACCTTTGACAGTCTCCAACACCCATGCATCGTTGGAGATCAAGAGCCAATTGGGAAGGAAAAACTGAATCCTGCCCCCCAACATGACTTCTGTAACAGAGATCAAACTCACCTGAAGCGGAGGAATCGTGATGTCCTCCTTGATGACCTCCGGCACGTCCTTTGCGGAATTGGTATCGACCTCTACGGGAGGGGTAGAAGGAAGGCTTGTTGGTGGCGGAGTTGGGGTCCTGACCTCCACCACGGTGGGACTGGAAACCACGCTGGTTAGATTGGTTAAAGCCGCGGCCGAACGATCGTCCCCTATATCGTCCGGCCCTCCCAAAAACCGGGCGAAAAGCCCGTCTAATAGAAGCCTGAGCCTTGTCCAGACCACTGAAAGTGGCGACAAATTTTGTGAGTTCCTTGAGAAAAGGATGCCCAAACAATAAACCCTGCGCCAAAGGACCGGATTCAGAGGAGGAAAGCTCAGCCAATTTTGGGTCCAATTTTAATAAAATGGAACGTCTGCGTTCAGAAGACATGGCACAATTGGCATTTCCCAAGTGACAAACAGCTCTTTGAGCCCAACCAATGAGGTCGTCAGGATCAATGGCGGAGGAAGACTCTTTGGCCTGATAACCTAAATCCAAAATTTTGGTGAGAGGTCCCAATAAGTCCAATAACTTATCTTGACAAGAGCGCCAAGCTCTATCAATGCCTCTTTTTGGGTCCTTGGCATATTTCTTAAGATATGTCACCATAGTCGGATCCACCTCCGGAGTGTCTGCTAATTTGTCTGCTAAATCAGGCCGTGGACATTCAGAACGGAGACGGGTACGCACATCCTTGTCAAAAGGTTGACGAATGTGTGCCTGGACGTACTCCGCCACCTCCTGAGACGGGAGCCAAGAGGAAGAATTAGGGTGCATGATATCGGAAGGATCAAAAGTTAGAACCTGGGGATGCGATGGCGCATCAACAAAATGTTCCTTCCGGGCCTTCTTACGAGGAGGAGGAGAAGCGACCCCATGATCCGAGGAGGAAGAAGTAGAAGTACTATCATCGTCTGTCTGACGATTTGGAGGGGACGAAGGCTCCATGGGAGGCTGACCATAGGAATGTTCAGAAGAAAGGGCCTTGGCCAGTTTAACAAAATCAGATTTATGTGGATTGGATAGTTTGGAAGATTTAGCAGACCTGGAGGACTGTGAAGATTTTGAAGATTTTGAAGATTTAGAAGACTTAGAGTTAGGTAGCCAACCCTGCTGCACTGCATATTGGGACAAATGACGTTTCAATGGTGTAATAGCGCGAACCAGCGCCTTATTCACGGACGTTTGAACACCCATGTCAAGAGCCTCTACCAAATCCTGCTCCATAGAGCCAGAGGCTTCTTCATCATCATAATAATAGTAATCATCCTCCTCAAAATATTCAGCCATGGCAGTGCCTGGTGTAAATAAAGCCCACAAGAGGAAGGATATCAACAAGGAATCACTTATGCCAAAGCACAATAAAGGGGGAGCGGCAGAACCCCGTAGGCAAGACCAAACAACAGGTTTAATGACCTGAAATTATGTAAATATTTAAATGTGGAGGGAGGGCTTGCCAAGCATAATAGTAATAATAAGCCACTCTAGGCAGAGCCTATGCAAAATTATCCAGCCCCAACTGTGTCTGAAAACAGCAGGACGTCAACAGGGGCATAAAAACAGGCTGTGGGCATATGAGCAAAGAAGCGCTGCTCTCGCGCTGCATTCCTGAAGAGAAACGATGTTTATCAACAGGAAAAATGGCCGCCGCGCATGCGCGGTAACGACCGCCTGAATGTAATGAAAGAAAGAACTACGCGACACGCGTGTAGCCTTTCAGCCCAGTTTTCTCCCTCTCCACGAATAATGAGGTGCGGGCGCACAGCGACCGAACCGGGGAGGCAGACACACGCTCCCTGCAACGCGTATACGCAGGCAATACAATTAAGCAACACTCGCGAAATTGAATTCAAACGGAACGCGCACAGCGCTAGCAATACATACAAAGCAGATATAACAATACCATTGCCATAAGTAAAAAACAGGTTAGAGTATGAAAAGAGAAAGCAAAATGCACTTAACTGGCTGCGGAGCAGCAAAGAAAGAGGATGTGGTATTCTCTTGCTGACTATTTATATGTGCATACTCTATGGTTATTTCGTCATAACCATTGGGTTCATGGGTATTGTAGTTTTTTGTTATATTGTAATATGATTGGCTGCTGAGCAAATTTCTAGTAAAGAAATGAGAAGCATAATCGGAGCCTCCGGTCCTGACATAGAATTAGTACACGTGGCAAATGTCAGTAGGTTTGTCCCCGGAATCGGCGATAACATTTGAAATATGGGACAAATTAATGGAATAGTCATATTTTGACAGGAAGGATGGCTTGCTGTTAGACATGAATTGTGTATGGCAATGCTATGACATACTGCTACGCCTGGTGTGATCACGAGGCTGTCTGCCATCAGCATCTGATATACTACAAGCAGGACGTGCATGCAATGTTTCTAGGTGTATGGTCCCCACTGTGTGACCTATGTGGGAAACAATCAATGTTGTTTTGGAGCACCTGAGAGGTACTGTAGCTGCACACATGTAGGTGTGCTTCGATCACAAAGATAGTAAGCTTGATAAAGCACCTTTTTCTTTTTTTTTAAATATATACCTCAAGCGGGTAGGTCTTGGGGAATTAGAACTTTCTTGTATATCCCCTTCATACTTACCATGTAGGTGTTTAATTACACTGAGACCGTTTTTAGGTCTCGCCTGGCATTGCAGCGCAAAGCGTAGCTCGCTGGGTGAGAGATATTGTAAGAGAATAGATTTGAGAAGACTTGAATCCCCGCCCCTCATTTTCATTGGCTGTCGTCACCGTTTCTGCTAAACGGTGGCCTGCCATTGGAAATGAGGTTTTTAGGCCACTGCCTTTCTCCCTTTAGTCCGGCCGATCCGGACAGGGTCGTCTGCTTTGCTGCAGTCGCAAAGAAATTTTTTATCTTTATGGTGGCCATCTGTTGTCACTCAGCCCGTGTTTATTTTTGCATCGCTCTTTCACTTAAAGTGAAAGTGAAAGCGCAATGCAAATATAAACAAGCGGCTGAGTGAAAACAGATGGCGACCGCTCCCCGTGCCCCGACAGTTTTCTCCAGATAAATCACATGCCCCGGTTTTGGGAGCGGGGTCAGATGAGCCAGGGGCTGCATATGAAGTGTTATGACACAGCACCCCCTCCCCCCAGGGACCGGCATCTCTTCAGAAGGGCTGCTCGACATGCCACACAGCATGCCAACGCGTGCCCTGCCTTTGTGGCATGTGCCATTTTACACACTGTTGGTAAACGTACTTTTGTGACCTTCAAACCTGGTGTGATGACGGCAGCACGCACTAGGAGGCACCTGCGGGGAGCATCTCAGGTTACTGTCGCTGATATTTCTGCAGTTCCCCCTGCCAGGCTTACACCCTACCTGTGACTTGACTTGGTCGTCGCCATGTTTGGTTTCAATTCAGACGCTGCCCTGCCTGGAAGGACTCACGAGCATTTCATTCCTACTCACCATATCGCCCCTGGGTCCCTGATGCTGTGTGTCTCCCCTGCAGCCGCTGTTTGACATCTCGCAGCCATCGCAGGGGGAGACTACAGCTCCCAGAGGGCTGAGCGCTCCTCAGCTGTTCAGAATCTTCGCGCCCGGAGGCGCTTAAGAGAAGGAGGCTCCCTCCGCGTCGCGGGACGCGCGTGGGCGGCGCCGGGCTAAGCCCGGGCAAAGGGCGGGCCGTCTGTGGCCGTCCGGGGCTGGACAAGGCTGGGCTGGGCCACCCCTCTAACCGGCACCATACGTTCTTTGGGATTGTTCGTTTTAACACCTGGTCGGTTTTTGAGGTTTGCTCTGTTAAGGTCTTTCATGTTTTGATAGCTGTTGTTACAAACGTATTGAGGCATCTGTTGTAGAATACGCTATGGCGAAAAACTACAACAAGGGCTCTATACGCTTATTTAAAAAAAGCTGAAAATGCCGTGTCAAAAGAAATTGAAATTGTGGAAAGAAGGTTGTCATTAGAGCCTTTTACCCAGCTTAACTCAGTTGTTTCTACACAGGCTACTCATTCTATCTCTTCTGGGCCTGCTTTAGAGTCCTGTCTTTCCAGTGCCCAATTTTCGATGAATGTCTCTAGTCCTCCTCTTTCCCCCCCAGCCTCACGCACTAGGCAGTTAAAGATCCCTTCTGTTACCCCTGTTAAAGTACCCAAGGGTAAGAGAAAAGCTACTCATGCCCCCAAAGGAAACCGCCAACAAGCTAAACAACCTAGGAATAAAGATCCTGGCCAAGGGTTGGTTCATCCGGAAGGTAGTTTAGTGGTTGAGGCAACTCCTGTTAAGGGAAATGGGCTTACTGAGCATAGGGCTCAAGGGGATGTAGCTACTATGAGGGACATTTCAGTTGATTTGATTAAGCTGTTGGACGAGCGATTGAGAGCGATTATATCGCCAGTCTTGGATAGACTTAGTAAGATTGACGATAGACTTATTCTCATTGAACGTCATATAGCGGGTCAAAGTGCACCGGTGTTAAGGCCTAATCCATCTGATCTACATCCCCTAAGTGTAGTCACTTCTAGAGTGTCTGAACTGGTTGAGTCTATGTCAACTCCTGTTGCTGGCCCTATAAACCCCTTACCACCTGCTCGGGGAATCAATGGTGTTAGCCCAGGGTCGAGGGGTCATACTGAAAGACAAAGTTCTCGGGGGGAGCCTACACATAAGGATCGCCCACTAAATTTGCCACCAGAGGCCTGCCCATATACGGTTATTTTGGCCAATGTCCCGAAAATTTGTGATGGAAAGGAAGAGCATTGGTCCTCCCTGAAAAATAAAGCCCTCCACTATTTGGCTGGGAAGACAGTCTTGGGGAGTCACCTCTTTGATTGTTTTAAAATGGTGAGAAGGGTTCCTTGGGTGGGGAAGTCCAATAAGACTCTGAAGGGTGACTGTGTCGTTGTGAATTTTAGTTCCCCCGATATAGTTGACCATATTTTAAGACAAGCAGGGTCTATTAGAATTCAACAGGACTATGTTAATGTTCTCCCATTGGGCTTTTTTTATCCACCACTTTTTTGGGGGCCTGTCGGATTGAGAGAGCATCCCTTTCAGCACGTCCCTGCAAGTAAAACACTGCTATTAAGTAATAGATATGAAGTCCTTAGTACTTTAGATGTTAATGACTGACTCAGGGTCGATAGAGTTTATACCCATAATGACGTATCCAGTGCAGTTTCTTCCAATTCTTTTGGGTTTTTATCTCCCAGGATACCTGCTGTGGATAATATTGTCAATTCCAGTGCTCTAATAGTTAAAACTTTACCTTTACAGACAGAGCTTGCCATAAGAGTCACGCAGAGGCGCCCTGAGGAAGTTTCTGTAGTTAGGAGCGGAATAGCTCCTATCATTCATTTTGATAATTTGGGTGTTCAGTTGCCTATTAATGGAGTAGAAGCTGATCCACTACCTCTTTCACTTAATTTGGAAAATTGTTTAACAAAAGAGCGAGTGTGTGCAGGAGGCACTCCAGCAATAGATATAATTACTGCTTTATCATGGAATATTGCTGGTCTTCGCTCTAAAAGAGGTGATCAAAACTGGAGGGCTTTTCTTTCCACTTATCATATAATTGCTCTACAAGAAACATGGGAGGCTACAGATCCTTACTACCTGGATGGGTATCAGTCCTTTACCAAATACGCTGTGCCTTCTTTCATGGGGAGACCACGAGGGGGTCTTTTGTTATTATTCAGTCTAAAGTTATTATATAGCATGGAGCTGTTAGTGACCAATTCTTCTCATATTTTAGCGGTGAAAATGGAATGTGTTAATTTGCCATCATTATTGGTGGTTAATTTTTATAACTCATTCACTAGATTGGATGAGTTAGAGCATCTCAAAGCACTGTTCAGATTTTTGGACGAGTATGATGCAATTAATGTTAAACCTTATTTGCTTTTACTTTTTGGCGATTTTAATATTCATGTATGTCATCTTAATTGTTTTGCAAATAACCATCATGATTTTTGCCCACAAGAGGCTATCCATTTTGAACACTCTAAGGGTGGGATATATTTAGAGAGTATGGTATCGGCCTATCATTTACACATGCCTGTTCAAGACTTGTTGGTTCCTGTCCCTACGTTTACGGGTCAAGGCCATTGTAGTACAATTGACTACATCTTCGTATCTCGCATTCTGATGAACTTACTGGGTACTTTTCGTGTCACGCAAAATGCCTCAAGTGATCACAATCCTCTTACTCTGGAAATCAAAGTTAAGGCCTTGAGGAAAGATGTTCCCTTGCCTTCGATCTCCAACACAAATCTAGAGACTACTAGTCAGGGAAGACGATTGAGATGGGATGTTATTACCCCGGCCGATTTCCTTGAAAACTTATATGAAAGTAAAAAAGAGGATTTTAGTCTGTGTCTTTCGGCAGTGGCACAACCGAGGGTCATTCTGGGTGCCTTTGACAGAATAACTAAACAAGTTGTGGGGAATCTTACCAGTCATGGGAGACCAAGGCCCAAGAAATTTAAAAACTGGTTTGACCATGCTTGTTCTAGTGCTCATTCTGCTCTCTTATCGGCACTGAAAGAATCCGGTAATAACCCTAGTAAGATAGCAGAGGCTAGAAGATGTTACAAAAAAGCAATAAAGGACAGGAAAAATCAGTTAAAAAACAAGGCATGGGATGATTTGTCAGACGCAAGTATCCAGAAAAATAGTAGCCAGTTTTGGAAGGTGATTAATAGTCCACTTTTTAACGAACTGGAGAATAATAACAAAGAATGTCTCATCCCGCCAGACAGATGGGTGGCTCATGTTAGTGGTCTTTACTCGGAGATTCAAGAACTTAATCCAGTAAATTATGCGGATAGTACATTAGCCTCAAGAATCCTTTTTAAGGAGGAAGAAGTCCTGGAGGCCATTGAGTCAATGGCAAAAGGTAAAGCCCCAGGACCGGATGGAGTCCCCGCGGACCTTTATAGGGCTGACTCAAGGTTTTGGGCAAAACTTTTAACTCGTGTTTTTAATGCTGCATCTGAGGCCGGTGCTCCTAAATCTTGGGGCAAAGCTGTTATTGTCCCTCTTTTTAAAAAAGGTTCAAGAGAAGATCCGGCTTGTTATCGGCCTATTTCTCTCTTGGATTCTGCCATGAAAGTAATGGGTAAAGTTGTCCTTGCTCGCTTAACAGTGTGGTTGGAGGAGAAATCTATAATCTCTGACCTACAATATGGGTTCAGACAAGGAAAGGGTACTGTAGGTCAATGCCTTAATTTACATCTTATTATTGGGAAATACACGGTCGCTAAGCAGCGGGACCTCCATTTAGCTTTTATGGATTTGTCCACTGCTTTCGATCTTGTAAATCGGCAAAAATTATGGGCCTTATTAGCCGTTTTGGGGCTTGATCCGGTACTGATTTCTTTTTTGGCTGTTATCCACGAGGACACTACCGCAGTTGTCCGCTATAGTGAAGACGGGAGTCAGACAGATGCTTGGCAGGTAAAGCGTGGAGTAAGACAGGGGTGCATTCTTGCTCCCCTACTTTTCTCGCTTTACATTAATAATTTGGGCGTGGTTTTAACCTCGGTTAGTAAAGCTATTCCCAAAGCCGGCTCTAAAATGATCCCTGCATTACTATATGCGGATGACACCGTTCTGTTGGCAAGAACCGCGAGAGGTTTACAAGCTCTTTTAAATGGATTTTATGATTTTATGGTCTCTTTAGACTTATTAATAAATTTTAAAAAATCACATTCCATGTCAATAGGTACGGGGATGGCGAAAAGGGTGAAATTTTTCTGTAATGGGCAGTAATTAACAAAAGTGCAGACCTTCCCATATTTAGGGATTGTATTTGACGATAGAATATCTTGGGTCATGCAACGTGCTCAGAAAAAGAATAACCTTGCTAGAGCTACAGGTGCTCTGTTGGGCTTTGCAAAGCGTTTGGGGTGTAAACCGCTTCCTGCTCTAATGAAAATCTATAGAGCTAAGTTTATTCCCATGGCCCTATATGGTAGTGAGGTCTGGGGTTATAAGGCCTCACCTGACATCCAAACAGTAGAAAATACTTTTTTTCGGAAACTGTTGTCTCTTCCCCCTTCTGCACCAATTTTTAACATACATGAGGACCTGGGGGTGGGATATCTCGCTGACCAAATATCTGTGGCCCCGTTATTAGGTTGGCTTAGGGTTTGGGCGCAGCAGCCACCAAATCTAAACCAACAAATTATTCAAGATTGCTTGTCCCTAGATGAAGCTATGTCTATCCCATGGATCTGCTATATTAAAAACAACTTGAAGTCGCTTGGCTGTCTTGAACTGTTTAACAGTCCTTGTGCGCTGAGTAAAGAGAAAATCAAGGCCCTTAAGACCCAATTTTTGACTAGAGCAATGTTGTCAAGGGAAGGAGATGAGTTGGGGAAACCGACAGTTAGGAGGTTTGTTATGTTAAGTTTAGGTGGTGAGATCCAGCCTTACTTAACCTATATTAACAAACCTTTCCATATGTTTTTGCTAATAAGGTTTAAGCATGGTATGCTCCCTTGGCTCTTGGCCTACCCCAAAGGCTTTTTCAAAGAGGGACCTTTGGGGCCTTGTCCTTGTGACAACATTTCTGATCAAAATACGTTGCACATGTTATTTTTTTGTAAATTTTACTCTTCTCAGCGTAAAAAACATATTCTTCCGATTTTCAAGAATCGTCAATTTGAGCAAGTAAGGCCTGCGTTGGCCTATCTACAAATGTTGGAGTCTCCTCTGATTTGTTTTGGGGTTGCGAGCTTCATCGTGGGTGCTTTAAGATCTAGAAATAGGGCTCAGTCCACTTAGTTATTCCCCTCATTTTCCAATGAGTATTGTGCTTAACAAACTGTTGAAGATGGAATTTTGAAGGAGAAATGATTTTATAGATCGTAATATGGCTGAATTAATTGAAAGACATACTTTTATTGTATTTAGTGCCAAATTGTATTGTATTTATTTTTTGTGTTAACATTTTTTGTAATTGCATTTAACTGTACAATGAATTACTGTTCTGTGCTTTGATGGTTTTAAAATTTTAACCGAATAAAGCAAACTTTGACTTTGACTTTGATATGCTAACAGTCTGCACCCAGGACTCTTCTGTCAAATACCCACTGATGTTCTAACACTGCCCCTGGTCTCCTGATTGACCCTGCCCTGACCTCTCACACTCTGCTAATCCCACACCCCGTGACCCGATGGGGACTTCCAGCTGAAAATTACCACATACTTAGTACACGTGGCAAATGTCAGTAGGTTTGTCCCCGGAATCGGCGATAACATTTGAAATATGGGACAAATTAATGGAATAGTCATATTTTGACAGGAAGGATGGCTTGCTGTTAGACATGAATTGTGTATGGCAATGCTATGACATACTGCTACGCCTGGTGTGATCACGAGGCTGTCTGCCATCAGCATCTGATATACTACAAGCAGGACGTGCATGCAATGTTTCTAGGTGTATGGTCCCCACTGTGTGACCTATGTGGGAAACAATCAATGTTGTTTGAGAGCACCTGAGAGGTACTGTAGCTGCACACATGTAGGTGTGCTTCGATCACAAAGATAGTAAGCTTGATAAAGCACCTTTTTCTTTTTTTTTAAATATATACCTCAAGCGGGTAGGTCTTGGGGAATTAGAACTTTCTTGTATATCCCCTTCATACTTACCATGTAGGTGTTTCATTACACTGAGACCGTTTTTAGGTCTCGCCTGGCATTGCAGCGCAAAGCGTAGCTCGCTGGGCGAGAGATATTGTAAGAGAATAGATTTGAGAAGACTTGAATCCCCGCCCCTCATTTTCATTGGCTGTCGTCACCGTTTCTGCTAAACGGTGGCCTGCCATTGGAAATGAGGTTTTTAGGCCACTGCCTTTCTCCCTTTAGTCCGGCCGATCCGGACAGGGTCGTCTGCTTTGCTGCAGTCGCAAAGAAATTTTTTATCTTTATGGTGGCCATCTGTTGTCACTCAGCCCCGTGTTTATTTTTGCATCGCTCTTTCACTTGAAGTGAAAGTGAAAGCGCAATGCAAATATAAACAAGCGGCTGAGTGAAAACAGATGGCGACCGCTCCCCGTGCCCCGACAGTTTTCTCCAGATAAATCACATGCCCCGGTTTTGGGAGCGGGGTCAGATGAGCCAGGGGCTGCATATGAAGTGTTATGACACAGCACCCCCTCCCCCCAGGGACCGGCATTCTTCAGAAGGGCTGCTCGACATGCCACACAGCATGCCAACGCGTGCCCTGCCTTTGTGGCATGTGCCATTTTACACACTGTTGGTAAACGTACTTTTGTGACCTTCAAACCTGGCGTGATGACGGCAGCACGCACTAGGAGGCACCTGCGGGGAGCATCTCAGGTTACTGTTGCCGATATTTCTGCAGTTCCCTCTGCCAGGCTTACACCCTACCTGTGACTTGACTTGGTCGTCGCCATGTTTTGTGCCCATATGTGGGAATTTACCATATACCAGAGCATTGGGCTTTACTGTGCTGGGCGATTACCACAAACATGCCCAGCTCGTATTGAGCAACACGTATTACTGTCAATATAAAAGTCAGACGTGTGTAACAGTATCTAGCCTTTGTGTTATTGTAGTCTGTGTCAAAGAGGCCTAGGATTTTTGTCCTACTTTTATGTCAGAGAATGGCCCGGTTTTTGTTTTTAGGTCTCGCCTGGCATTAGCAGCACGCATGCACCGCGCTCGCCATGCAAGGGCTTCTTGGAATCAATACGGATTCCAAAGTATTCAGAGGCGGACTTGAAGCCCCGCCCATCTTTTTCATTCGCTGGCGTCATCCTCCATGCTAAACGCTGGCTCATGATTGAAAAGGAGGCTTCTTAGTCCCTCCCTGGTACCGCCCTGTCCACTTTTGGCCCCGCCCACCGGGATTGGATCTCTCACTTGCGGCGTTACACACTCTCCTTCATTAGCTGCTACGCACTATATTTTTTGCACACCGCTGACAGCTTTTTAAAATGCGCCTTGGCGTGCTCCTGTTGCCTCCTCGCTCGGGCCAAGATACGACATTCAGTGTTCTTTTTGTTTGACAATGGCGGCCCGGCAGCACCGCATCCCTCTGGCCAAGCCTCGTTATTCAGTACAAACATTGAGTACAGACCTCTCGAAAGCAGCACAACATGAAAATTTGGTGGCAGGGGTTAAACAATGAATCCAGTCAATAGCCAACCAGTGCAGTGCTGTGCCTGCCACGTTTCTGCTCACAGGCTCTGCCGGCGGCGGCAGTGCAGCCACAACTCACCACCAGGCTGCAACACCCGCACTGCATTTCACGCTCCGTAAATGAAGGTCACTGACAATCCCAGTGTATGCCCTGTGAATATCCGATTTTAGTGGTCCCGATTTCTGCTGTGGATTGGGGTTGGCGCTTTTCTGCCCAAAACATGCAATCGTTTTAACTTTGATATATGTATATTATTGACATAGTAGTGAACTAAAGTTCCGTGATCGCACAATTTCTAGATGCGCCTCGTGATAACCCCTGGCATCCGTGCAAAGTTGTGCTTTTTCACCATTGCTTCGGTTGTGCAAACACCCTGCAGCCTGTTGCAACACCCTCCGTAGTGTCGCAAAACAGGAAAAGTAAAAAAATGACATAGGTTTATGAACTAAAAGCGAATGCGCGAGTTTGTTTCCTCATACGTGTGTCACAGGGGTGGGGGAAGTGCACTTCTTTGTTCCACTGTAATACACCGCTTGGATTTTTTTCTTCTTTGCTAAACAACTTTAGTATGTCCTCTTCCACGTCTTTAAGAGAAGCAGCCAACCATCAATGGAAAACGTGTGGGGACGGGGAGAGAGAGAGAGAGCTCTATTTTTTTTTAAGTACCTGGGTCAAATATATATATTTTTTCCCCGTACAGAAAATAGCCAAAAAAACAAGAGGGAATGGCTGTCCAGAGTAGACGTAATGCAGCGGTCTAATGCTTTATTTTCAGTTAGACATTTCTGCAGTGGCATTGTCCGTCTCCTAACCCCGTTCCGCTCCCCTCCCTCGAGATAGCGGTGGGGGCTTAACCCCTCCCCCGTAGCACACTTGTTACTTTTTGATGCAAATGAAGGCGATCCAGGGGATATGTATTTAAACCAAACAACAGACCCACTGGCACGTTTCCACTCCATGTGTCCCAGGGAGGCGTTACCCTAGCTTCAAATCCCACCAAAAAGAGGAAAGGGGGACAGAGCGAGCAGCAAAAAAAACCAAACAAATCTTAATAGGTTTACAGAAAAAAGACATTTGCTGCAATCTTGGGGGGAGGCTGTAAGAGAGTGCAACAAGTTGTACAGAAACAAGTTAAAGGTTTCCTTACTTTTAAAAAAAAATGTAAATTAATGGGGGGTGTCTAGGGTTGCAACAAGGAGTGAAAATAATATAAAAAGATTAGGGGAGGAGATATACATGGCCTTTGCTGCCAACAGGAAAGTGGGAGACCAGCTCTAAAAGTGTGCACCCCCCTGCAAGGAAATAACAAGCATTAAAAATGCAATAGGTCTCGCCTTTCATTAAGTTAAAACCCTTTGCTTTGCTATACAATACCATTAGCAAAGCAAATCGCTTTAACTTAATCAAAGGTGAGACCTATTGCATTTTCAATGCTTGTTTAAAAGCTGGTCGTCCTAGCTTTGCGCATTTTTCTTGCTGCTCGGTCCTGCCTGTAAGTCCCCCCCCCCCGTCTGCTTCCCCCAACACGCCTCTTTTTTCTGTAGCCTAATCTCCCCCGCCCACCCCCCATCTGTACAGCGATCTATCTGTGTATAGCAAGGGTTGTGATATATTTCACACACGTGCATACATATAGATAGAGCTCTATCTGAGCTCCAAGGAAAGTGCTTTTCAGAGAATGTGTTTTACTGTCATACAAGTTTCTGGAACATGGGGTGCTATGCGTGCTTTAAATGGGCAGGTGCTGTCCGGTACTGAGTACCCGCAATTCTTCAATTTGAAACGGAGAATACCTGCTCTTCTCTGCACTGCTGCCATACATTCAGTGCGAGAGTACCTGCACTTCTCTGCCCTGCTGCCATACGTTCAGTGCGAGAGTACCTGCACTTCTCTGCACTGCTGCCATACGTTCAGTGCGAGAGATCCGACCCTTCTCTGCACTGCTGCTATACGTTCAGTGCGAGTTCACCGGCACTTCTCTGCACTGCTGCCATACGATCAGTGCGAGAGTACCGGCACTTCTCTGCACTGCTGCCATACGTTCAGTGCGAGAGTTCCTGCACTTCTCTGCACTGCTGCCATATGTTGAATGCGAGAGTGCCGGCACTTCTCTGCACTGCTGCCATATGTTCAATGGGAGAGTACAGGCACCTCTCAGGTGCAATCAGATACTACTTTGGATAGTGAGTGCCTGCACTTCTGTATACACATTTAAAGTAGTGGTGTTGTGTACATTCTGTCATCCATGCACAACAAACTAAGTGTGCTCAGAAGAGTTTCAAGGACCACTCCGGGGTATAAGGCGCTATGCAAATGCTACTGTTCAATAGAATACATTGATGTGATATCACCAAAATGTATAAAAGTGCAATAAATGAGCTTGGGCGTCTAGGCGCTGTAGTCTTGCTATGCCACTCGGTAAGAACTGGTAATAGAAGCTTCCCGTGAACATTAGGAGCTCGAATAATGTCACAGGCCTCGCGATACTATATGTAGGACCCCAGACCATCACGGTGCTCTGAGGAGGCAGAAAATGTTGATGCATCCTTGTCGAACCAAGGTGTGGGACTGGTGTTAGCTTCCCGGGCCCAAATTATCCACTGGGTGCAATGTCTCGGTTTACTGTGGGGCGCACACTTAATTCAATGTGCCGGGTGCAGACCACGACAGCACAGTATGCCCCCCGCCTCCCCCGGATTTGAGATAAAGGATCGCCCTGTGGATACTTTGATACTTTTAGGGAGAGCTGATTCCAAGAGGGTATTGGTAATCATGCATTAATTGCCTTTTTAAAAAGGATAAGTGAACATACCTGCAATGTTTGACTTGTTAAACGTCTCAGAGCTTCCAATTTTATAGATAAGTGTGAGAAAATGCTTGTCCTTCTTGGGTGGGCCCCAGTTAATTTTATTTTGTGCACAAGGTGGCACGACATTAAACATCTTGTAGGCCAGTGCATTAGACACGGTCCTTCATGCAACACTGCACGGATAAACCTCATAGTCAGCTGCTTTGATGTTTCAACAACTCTTTCAATTGTCAGGCAGAAACCTGCATCAGATCACACCGAACCAAGCAGCTGCACTGCACCCAACTCAGCAGAGGGATGACATCTAATCCATACCACTGTCACCCAAACTCCACTCTCATCCAAGAACAGGGTGCACACAAACAAGGAACCGAACACAGCGACAGCAACACACATACACACTCAGCGCAACCTTTCCCCATCACTGGCAACCAGCTACACCACACAGAAACACATCAGAGTTTAATACACATTATCGCAACTTTAACACCTGAAAACACACCCAACACAACATTTACAAACACCTAAAAATCACGGATGTGCGGAATATGTGGCAGCCATACTGCTGCTTACTGCACCAGGGCCTAAGAGATACCTCACTAACACAACTGGTCTTCCCACATACATCCGTGATGAGCAACAGAGAAGCAGCAAGAACTGTAGCTTGTAAGGAGACATCCTTATGGCACCTTCAAAAACACCTTACAAAAACGACACACTTCTCGACACAGGTCAGGCACTGCACCCTGGCAGTGATACCTCTGACCACCAGGCACCCGGCATGTTACCGACCAAGGGAATGCGTAAACAGTGGTAAAACCCTACGTCCGCCCTTGTCTAACACTACAACCGTAGAGCCGCAATGATATGGCCATCAAACTTAAGCAACACAGTTGGTCCCTTTTCATCTGAATCCTTTGCCCAACATCACGAGTAAGAATGTCTCATAAAACACATCGTCACAGGATGATCTACATACTGGTCAGCAATGGAAAGAAACCTGAAAATTGTATGGAACTGCGCTTACAGCTCTAAGAGGCCATACGTGTGGCAGTCTAGAATCAGGAGGGATCGCGTCAACCAGACCGGAGGAGGTATCGCCATCGTACACAAAAGCACCGTTCGCATCTCGACTGACTCCATCGACGCATTCAACGCCGCCGAGCACCTGCACTTCCAGATTCACACCGACCCCAAGACTACCCTCAGAGGCACCCTCATCTACAGACCCCCGGGACCTCGCACACAATTCTGAGAAGACATCACGGACTTCATCAGCCCACACGCCCTCCCATCCACCGACTACATCCTCCTCGGGGACCTCAACTTCCACCTGGAGAACAACAAGGACCGCAACACCACCGCCCTGCTGGACAACCTCGCCAACCTCGGACTCAAGCAACTGGTCAACACCCCCACCCACTACGCTGGCCACACGTTCGATCCCGTCTTCTCATCCAGCAAGCACATCACCTTCAACCACTCCACCGGACTTCACTGAACTGACCACAACTGCGTCCACTTCAGCTTCAGAAAGAACGCGGTCCGCCACCACCCGAAGCAGGCTCCCCACAGAAACTTGAGCAAGATCACCGCCGACCAGCTCGCCACCTCCCTCAGCCACAATCCACCAGTCAGGACAACGGACCCCAACGCAGCAGCCCGCAACCTCACGCAGTGGCTGACCTCCTGTGCCGATGACCTCGCCCCACTGAAGAACCCACTCACCAGGCCCAGAAGCAAGAAGGCCCCCTGGTTCACCAACGAACTCAAGGACTCCAAAAAGGCCTGCCGCACCCTCGAGAAGGCCTGGCTCCTCGACAAAACCACCGACAACATGACCGCCCTCAAACACGCCACCCGCAGACATCACCAGCTCATCCGCACCACCAAGAAGAAATCTCTGAAGGAACGACTGGACAACAACGCCCATGACAGCAAGGAGCTCTTCAACATCGTCAAGGAATTCTCCAACCCCAGCACCGGCAACAACGACATCACTCCTTCACAGGACCTCTGCGACTCCCTCGCCTCGTACTTCCACCGCAAGATTGCCGACATCCACAACAGTTTTGGCGCACCACCCCCGCACCCATTGGTCGAACCTGCGCAACTCGCCGCCACCCTCCAGACATGGACCGAGGTGACCACCGAAGACACGGGCCGCATGATGAACACCATCCACTCCGGATCTCCGACCGACCCATGCCCCCACCATGTCTTCAACAAGGCAGACTCCACCATCGCACCCCACCTCCGAGACATCATCAACACCTCCGTCGACACAGCCACCTTCCCGGAGAGCTGGAAGCATGCCGAGCTCAGCGCCCTGCTGAAGAAACCAACAGCGGACCCGACCGACCTCAAGAACTTCCGCCCCATCTCGCTCCTTCCTTTCCCTGCCAAAGTCATCGAGAAGGTCGTCAACAAGCAACTGGCCGCCTTTCTCGAGACGAACGGATCCCTCGACCCATCACAGTCCAGATTCAGAGCCAACCACAACACCGAGACCGCCCTCATCGCAGCCACCGACGACATCCGAGCCCTGCTCGACAACGGAGAAACAGCGGCACTCATCCTCCTAGACCTCTCCGCAGCATTTGACACTGTCTGCCACCGTACCCTAGTCCAACGCCTCAACAACACCGGCATCCAAGGGAAGGCTCTGGAATGGATCACCTCATACCTCACCAACAGAACACAGAGAGTACGCCTCCCTCCGTTCTGTTCTAAGGCCACCGAAGTCATCTGCGGCGTCCCGCAAGGATCGTCGCTCAGCCCCACCCTCTTCAAAGTCTACATGAAACCCCTCGCTGCCATCACACGCCAACACAACCTCAACATCATCTCCTACGCCGACGACACCCAGCTCATCCTCTCCCTCACCAGAGACCCCGACACCGCCAAAGCCAGCCTACACGAAGGGATGAAAGACGTCGCCGAATGGATGAACATCAGCCGCCTGAAACTGAACACAGACAAGACAGAAGTCCTCATCCTTGGACCATCACCCTCCGCATGGGACGACTCCTGGTGGGCCCCGGCCCTAGGCACTGCACCCAAGCCAACGGACCACGCACGCAACCTAGGCTTCATCCTGGACTCCTCCCTATCGATGTCCAGACAGGTCAACGCCGTCTCCTCATCATGCTTCCACACCCTCCACATGCTCCGCAAGATCTTCCGATGGATCCCGACCGAAACCAGGAGGACGGTCACCCAGGCCCTCGTCACCAGCCGACTAGACTACGGAAACACCCTCTACGCCGGAACCACAGCCAAGCTGCAGAAAAGACTCCAGCGTATCCAGAACGCCTCCGCCCGACTCATCCTGGACGTCCCCCGACGCAGCCACATCTCGAGCCACCTGAGAGACCTGCACTGGCTCCCTGTCAACAAGAGAATCACGTTCAGACTCCTCACCCACGCACACAAATCCCTCCACGACCGGGGTCCAAGGTACCTCAACAACCGCCTGACCTTCTACACGCCCACCCGCCAGCTACGATCCGCGTACCTCGCCCTCGCCGCCGTCCCTCGCATCCAGAGAGCTACCGCCGGAGGAAGATCCTTCTCCTACCTGGCGGCTAAGACATGGAACTCCCTGCCCATCCACCTGCGGCTGACCCAGGACCACCTCGCCTACAGGAAACAGCTCAAGACCTGGCTATTCGAGCAGTAGCAGACCCCCTCCCCCAAGCGCCTTGAGACCCTTCCGGGTGAGTAGCGCGCGATACAAATTCCATGATTGATTGATTGATTGATCTATGCACTATACAAATGGTTATCACGTAACATAACCCCTGTCAGGTCTTTTCAGTATTCCTTGGCATCATTGGGACTACATAGGCATGTGATAGGTGAAGCCTACGTGTTCCCTCTACTCAGCAGTACGCCTGAGTACTGGGTCTACGAAAGAAAGCTCATGAGAGGTGGTGCACACGCTGAGACACAGTGAGCACTAGGTCGACAGTCAACAGTGAACACATGCCAGACTTAGTACTTTGAAAAAGAAAATAAGCGTTAATAACATCTTACGATTGTCACACAGTGAATTGAAATGAATGATAACGCCTAAGGTTCTAGCCTTAAGCACTGCAGTCACATTGTCACAGATTGTCTGTTTTTTAGCTCGAGCCTGGGCAGCGCATGCACTGCTCTGTGAGGCATGCTGTATTCGAGTATAGACTTGAAGCTCCGCCCATATTTTCCATTGGCTTGTGTCATTGCCCTTTATAAATGCTGGCTTCTGATTCATTAATAGGCTTGCTAGTCCCTCCTTAGTCCCCTCTTGTCTTAATTGGTAACCTCCCATGAAGACCGGCCCTTTTACTTCTGTTGTTACACAGTATGTCTTATTTAGTCTGGAAGCACTATTTTCTTTAATGAGTTTCTCCTACTGTAGGCACGACATGCTTTCCTGCAACATTCAGCGCGCAGTGCACGCTTTCACTTTCCAAGCAGCCCGGGACAATGGAGGCCGCTTATTTGAAATTAAATAGGTCTCGCATTTACAAGAGTTTGATCTATTGCATTGTAAATGACAATGCCTTTCATTTATGTGTTCATTATCAAAACAGATCAATAAAAGGCGTTGTCATATACAATGCCAATAGCTTAAACTCTCGCGAATGCGAGACCTATTGCATTGCAAATGCTTGTTAGAATGTTCTGTGGCTTCATGAAATTTCGTGGTTGTCACTAGTGGCATGCCATGCTGACTAGATGAGAGGTCCAAGTCATGAGCAATCTTCGGACGTGGAGGTGGATGATGAGTTTTCTTTATTATCAGGGTCACAGCGGTGTTCTAAAGCTTGGCGGGCTGCACTGAAGAAGCTACACACACATGCAATTCTTTCAATACCTGTAAGTGGTGACTAGAAGTGCTACCTTTGACCTGAGTATCCTTGACAGATAGGTTTGAAGCTCGTCTTGCAGAGAGATTGGGCTTACAGACAGCGTACCAGTCAGCGATTCAGGGGCTTTAAAAAAGATGCATTGAGGGACCCTGTAGAAAAGGAAAATGTAACTCAGAGTCCTGGGTGTATGAAAAGATAATGAATGAACTTGTTTATCTGGTTTAAGACAAGAGCCAATTGACCCTGAACTTAGGAGGACACCAGAGACAAGCCAATGCTAATGAGCATCTCCATTGGGAACACATGAGGTACATCAAACTCTAGACCATACAAATACCAAAAGCATGCAAGGGCCTACAAGCGCATCAGAAGCTCACTCTAATGTCAACATGACAGCACTTCACACTGTACAACAATGCATGTATGCATGTAGGGCGGGGTTACAAATTTCCATTGTTGGTAGTGCTGTTTCTCTCCAGACAACATCCAACAGCACACCATCTTAACTTTTATTATGCATTGTAATGTCCACAGGCAAACAAAGCAGATGCCGTCTCCTTAGATGCGGGCGATGTTTACACAGCTGTGAAGCTGTACGATCTTGTGGTGGTGGCCAAGGAAGTCTACGAGGAAGGTGGGTGTTTTCAGGGCCACTGTTAATATACACACGTCTTAGGGAGTCCCGCAAGGTCTTGGGGAAGATCTCCAAGCTGCATTCTGTACCATCCTTGATACCCTTGTGCAGTCCCTGAGATGAGGGTTGATAGGAAATGATCCCAGACGGCTCCTGCTCATCTCTTGCATTATGTAGCCAAAGCCCAATATGAACATACAAGTTAGGATAGTAAGCACTACGCAGTCCTTGTGCCTTCCTATGCCTAGAATCCCATGACTTGGCACTGAATCCATCTGTAGCAAAAAGTAAGACTTATATAAAGAGTGAAGAACATTTACACCTATAGATAAGTTAGATCTTTTGGCTAATACATACATTTATGACCACTTCATGCATAATGTACACAGTGTGTGTATTGCATGCATAATTGTATTCTATTCATGTACATTGTGGCTATCTCCAATATTCCTATCCATATAATTGCTCAATGTGCTGTACTACGCACATTACTGTATGGAAGTACATTAATTCCAAAACATATTTTGTTTTTCATTTCTTTGGTTGTATACATTTATTTGCCCTTCTTGTGTCCCTTGCTGTGTGGATGTCAGGACTTTACTCTACTTTCTGCTCGTTGTGTGTAACTGAAGTTCCCAAACAAGTGAAGCAAGGACATGTCTAACCCTTGGGGAACACCAATGTACAATGAGAACTTGCAGTTCATGCCCTTGGCCAGCCCTCTGCTTCTTCTCTCGGTACCCCGAGGTAAGAATGCCCAGTTGGAAAATATGCATAGGGATTAGATCAACATGTTTCGCTTACATTACGCACAGGTAGACGCACTTCCGTACATAGGTTTTATTTTTGGAAATCACAGATGGTTTATGCATGCATCCATCATGACATTTGGTATTGCATATCTTTCCCTCCTCCTCCTCCCCCCTAGTGCCTATAGTTTATTGATCTTTTTTTAAAGTACCCTGGAGCCTGTGAGCCAAAAATTGATGAATTATTTCCCATTTTATGCTGTTTTCAGAAATAAAATGTATAGGGTGGTGTTTCCACGAAGCCACCATGATGTCGCCTCTGGCCAAGTGAGTTTGGGCAAATTATGAGGGTGTCTATGGGGCGACAACTTCAGACCAGGAGAGATACCTTCAGCCATAGATGAAACTGTCCTTAGATTCCAAGCTGGTCCCTAAGGGTGGGCAGGAGTCGAAGAGCAAGATTGTGGAAGGTACAACACCTTCAGGCCATAATGTAAGGATATTCAAACTGGTGAAGGAAGATAGTTAAAGAAAAGAGATTGGTCGAGATGTGAGCGGAGGAACCGCGATCAGTGAAGCCCAGCTTCCCATGTGGAAAGAGTGACTAGCCAACAAAACGGTTCTGTCATCAATGCGGGGATGTAGTAGGAAGTGGTATTGTATGATTTCAGATGTAACAGTGGACAGAAGAAGGTTTTGATGCCTTTTGAAACTGAAGCTGTTAGGATACACCTTGATAAAGGCCCTCAAAGACAAAGCTCTTGGTGAATGAGTGTACGCTACACCAATGGACAGCTGGCTCAGGTGACCAAGTAGCATGAGACTTTCCTTTCAGAGTCGGGTGGAGCTTTAGGGTTGCGACCCAAATTTGGCACTGGCCGTAATATCTACGGACCACAGAAAGCAAGTCCTTGGTGGACACTGCTGGTGGGAGCATAAGGATAGTTGGAATTATAAAATAAAACCAAAGATTTAGAGGAGAAGACTCAAGTGTACATGTCCAGGTTTTCAAAAGTAGATTTCAATACTGGAACTAGTCTGTTGCGAAGTGCCCCAGTTTTATCAGATAAGGGAACTGAAGAACAGGGAAATACACTTGATTTGCTAAAGATGACCCGATTAATGGGAAGCCAGAATTAGAACTTGGGTCTTCAATATCCACAATGAAACCATTCGACAACATCTCACAGTGGGGGTCAGTGAAGAAGCTAATGGGAGCTAAGTCTTTTATGCATCTTATTTCTAGGAAGGAAACTACGCAGGCAGTTACAAAGAATTAGTAGCCCACTCCCAGATTGGATTTATTTGCCCACCACCAACTCTTTGAATCACTACAGGCCCAAGTCCTGCATTTCAGTGGCATCATGTGCCAATCTCTCTATATATATATTTTTTTTTCAGAATAGCTTTGAGAATCCTCTTGTGTTGGATGGAGTGAAGGGGTGACTTGGTCATTGCTTATATTCTAGTGAATTCTCCATTAATAGGTAATCTGCACCTAGGATGCGGATAGTTTGCTATTAGTAAATAACAATTTGCCCCTTGTCTCCTTCGAACACCATTCAATCAGTCAATCAATCAATAATTTATAAAGCGCAGCTCATCACCCCTGAGGGTATCTGGGTGCTGAGGTTTCACTTTCTTTCCTCAGTCAAAGAGCCAGGTCTTGAGTCCCCTTCTGAAATCTGCCAGGGAGCGTGATGTTCGTAGGTGGATGGGTAGGTCGTTTCAGACCTTGACGGCAAGGTTGGAGAAGGAACGACCTCCGCTGTAGCTTTGACGGTTGCGGGGGGTGTGTGTGTGAGGGCCAGGGTGGCAAAACGTAGGTGTCTGGTGGATTGGTGGAATCTCAGACGGTGGTTGATGTATGCTGGTCCCTGGTCATTTAGGGACTTCTAGGTGTGTATCAGAATCTTTAACTGGCCTCTCTTCTGGAGAGGGAGCCAATGGAGTTTCCTGAGGTGGGGGGGCGATGTGGTTCCTTTTGGGGAGTTTGAGGACAAGATGGGCTGCTGCGTTCTGTATGGTTTGGAGTCTCTTGAGGAGTTGGGTGTTGATGCCTGTGTCAACAAATTCTCTTTCTCTCCTTCCACCACCAGGCAGCTGTGTGTTGGCCGTGGCTGTCGCGAAGAAGGGAACCCTAAATATTCAGAGGCTCAGAGGAGTGCGAAGTTGCCACAATGGTGCCAAGTGGACGTCGGGCTGGAATATTCCTTTAGGATTCCTGCTGGCAAATAACTATATTTACTGGAACAAGGAGCAGCCACTGAGCAAAGGTGGGTGGGTGTGTGTGAGATTGAGCCCCATGGAGAGGTAGAGCTAAGGGGGTACATGTGCAACCCGAGAAAGGAAAAAAAGAAAAAATACTGGACAATAGAGAGAAGAGCGAGATAAGAGAATGAAGAAGAAAGAAGGACAGAGAGACGAGTGAAAGGGACTGAGGAGAGACTGAGCAGAGATGGAGGCAAGACAGACAAAGAGAGGAAATCAGAGAGAGAAAGAGAGGATAATGTGTTTGTGAAAGAGAGTAAAAAGCACATAAGACAGTGAGAAAAAAGAAATAGATGGTGGAAGAGTCACGAACAGAGAGCAGACAAAGAAAGATGGAGCTATATTAGACAGAGAGAAACGAGAGAGAGAGGGGAAGAGAGAAATGGAGAGAGAGGGAGACAGAACGACAGAGAGGAGAAAAAAGATTGAGAGAAAGAAAATAGAGTAAGAGAAGAAGCAAGGGAGATGGGACAGTGACGGAGGCAGTGAAAGAAAGAAGAGAGGGTGAGAGGACAATCTGAAAGAGAGGAGTTGTGCATCCATTCAGGTGTCACACTCAAAAGAGGTGTGTGCAAAGCCATCTTCCCAGATGCAGAGTGTGTGTGTGTTCAGGCGTAACACTCACAATGGGTGTGCTTGAAACCCTCTGCAGCAGATGCAGAGTGTGCCTGCATTCAGGCGTCACCCTCAAAAGGGGTGTGCGTGAAGACCTCTGCTGCAGTTGCAGAATGTGCATGCATTCAGGCGTCACACTCAGAAAGACTGTGCATGAAGCTGGCTGCCACAGACGCGGCGTGTGCATGTGTTAAGGCGTCACACTCCCGAAGGGGTGTGCGTGAAGCCCTCTTCTGCAGATACGGAGGGTGTGTGTGTTCAGGTGTTACACTCAGAAGGGGTGTGTGTGAAGCCCTCTGCGGCAGATGCGGTGTGTGCGCGCTTAGCCTTCTCACTCAGAAGGGGTATGCATGAAATCCTCCGCGGCAGACGCGGAGTGTGCATGCGTTCCGGTGTCACACTCAAAATTAGTGTGTAGGTAGTTCCCTGACGTAGACGAAGGGTGTGCATAAGTTCTGGCATAACACTCAGAAAGACTGTGCATGAAGCCGTCTAATGCAGGCACGGAGTATGCATGCTGTAGTGTCTTGCAAGTTAACACTGACAGAACCCTTTTGGCACCTGATGACTCAATAGAGCTATGACGTAATTAATAGAGTTTATTGCAATGGAAGGATTCTTTAGAATGTTGAGTTTGCAGTTACATGCAGACGAATAAAGACGTTTGATACTAAACTGCATGTGTGGTATAGTCATTTACGGGTACCCCACCTGGGAAGATGCTACAAATGACGATAAGATAGGGGATAAGTAACCCTAAGATTGACAGTGCTCTCTCACAGAGTTTGCCATGGTGCAGGCAAACTGCTCATACGTGCCACATTTGCAGTCATCAAATTACAGAATCGAAGCTGAAGGCATGTGGAGTCAAAGCGCAGTTGCTGCCCCTGTGAAGCAGTTGACAATGAAAGCATTTACAGAGAATTTACACGTTGTTGGTTCAGTACCTGTTGGTCAGGCGGTACTTAAAGGTACCGTGCTACTACGCAACATAGAGTTATACATAGTACTGTCCGATAACGCTACAATTACAAATGCTGCCAGCCAGAGATCAACCTGTCAAAAATTATAAAGCGACAGCCATGCGCAAAATAATGCTGCAATTACAAGTGCTGTGAGGCAGACATCACCCTGGGGTAATCAAGAACCGCCAGAAGCAGAGTGGCCAGATACAAGACAATGGTTGGCTGCTTACTAGAAGTAATTAAAGAGTCTTCGTACCGCAGCACTGGGCACAGTTGCCCAAGGAGAAATGCCTGGGGTTGTGCTTATAGAGCTGTCCATACCTGAAGAGCCTGGGGTTGTGCTTATAGAGCTGTCCATACCTGAAGAGGCGAACCTCAAAGCCGCTGAGTGGGGCTCAGAACAACTCCACAGTTCTTGAAGAGTGAAAGTCAGCGAGGGCTTCGGAATAGTGGCAGGATGCTGTTCCGATGGAGACCAAGAAGAAAATCCTGTTTCCAGTTATTATCAAGAATGATCCAAAGGCCAGTATGTCACAAGGGCACAGAGAGAATGAGATAGAAACAGTGGCCGGAAGACGTCCATGTCCTACCTCATTAAGTTCCACTCTGGTCTACAATGCTGCTGCTTCCTTGAAACCACCATTATCATTTCATACCACCAAAAAGCAAAATATTTGTGACTGATGTACTACGTGGATATAGACATTTGAAGATTTCATTGATGCACTTGAAGAGAATTATAACAAAAAGATTAGCAAATACCTCATAAATCTTGCTGGTGATGGCGTAAAGGAAGTCATAATGAAAATGCCATTAACTGACAAAGAAATCGCATACTGTCAGAATAGAGAAACCTTGAATGTCAAGTTCAATCCAATGGCAAAGATTGACTATGAAAGATATAGTTTCAGTAAAGAATGACAGTAAGTTGGCGAAACCATCGATGGATTTGTAGAAACAGTTAACACACTCATCAAACACTGTAAATTCAATAAAGTTCATGATGAAGCCATACATCTCAGGGTCATTGATGGATACTTCTCTGATTTATGCAGACGGCAAATGCTGAGAGAAACTCTGAGTCTTGAACGAGTGTTAATGGCTGCTAGAGCTGAGGTGCGTGCCGATCGACAAGCTGCAGACATGAAGGCCAGAGGTGCTAAGACTGAATAAGTCATGAGTGTGGAAAGCAAGTCAAAGCAAAAGACTGAAAGACACAAGATGATGTCTACATGTAAAAAGAAGTTATGTTTTAGATGTGGATTTTTGTTTCCACACGAATACGGATGTCCCGCCATTGGACAGATATGTAAGTGCTGTGGGAAGAAGAACCATTTTGTGACGGTGTACAAAGCAAAGGGAAAAACAAGTGTGTTATAGCGCGAAGACAGTATGGCTGCCGGAGCGTTCCAGAAGCAATGTTTGACGCATGCACCCACAAGGCCCAGCGAAGACGTCGGGTACGACAAATCAACACTGAGTGAAGTAGATTGTTATCTAAATCCTCGTCAAACAGCTCCTCCATATCAGTGAAGTAGCGGTATGCATATGCGTTGACATGCATCAGGTAAACAAGGCAATTGAATGAGGACGACATCCAGGTCCACACATTGCTGACATGATAACGCAACTGAATGGTGAAAAAGTCTTCTCTCGCCTTGATTTAAATATAGTTTATCATTAGTTGGAACTTGAAGAAGATTGCAGGTACATCCCAACCTTTTCTACACGCGTTAGTCTTTTGTATTGAAACAGGCCAAGATTTAGATCTTGGCGGATCTGGTATCACCATCACATTTCCGAGAGCTTCACCACCCGCCTACCTGGTGGTCTGCCCGTTCTATTTAGATATTTTGGCGGGTCTATGGACTAAAGACTGTCTGAGTGCTGCTGTCCCTACCGGAATGTTCCTCCCACATCGACAGCGCATAGGCAAAAGCAGCTGTTGGAGGGAGTCCACCAGGATTACCACATGTGCCTTTCTATCGGGGAAACTGTGGCGGGGATACCACCAAACTTGAGTTGGTGGAATCGAAGGAAATAAGGTAGAGACTTACACTGTTTCCCACTTTGATTTTCATCTTTAACCCCATTGTTCAGGTCCTTCCTGTGCTGCTACTACTTGATCACAACGCTAATCAACTCCGTTGTCGGCGGGATACAATGTGAGCCTCTTTTCCACTTGTCTTACTATGAATCATGTTAACATTTGCTTGAGCCCCGCGTATTTGAACATTGCTCTTGCATGCAAATATTTTCTTATGTGTAATGCATTAGTGTTAATTTTACAACTTTTCAAGGTAAAATGAACACACCCGTATTGACACTTAAAAAATATTTTTGCCATTGTGGTAATTGTGGTTGTTGTGTTTGGGGTGCCTGTGGGTGTATATTCAATAGTGTATATATGTTGTGTGTGTACTATGCTATATGTAAAAAAAAAAGGCATAACACATTACCTACATATATTTTTGAAGCAAACACAACACATATGTGTAGCGACACATTAGTGAGTAGTACTTACCAGTCTCCACTCCACCAGGGACACACTCCATCAGGAATCCACCGCTAGGACAATGCCAGCACAATTGGGTAATCTAAATAGGCTCAGCGCTAACCCGCTGGCCTGACGCTGAAAAAGTACTGTTAGCCAGCAGAGGAGTCTGCCGCGTCAATGAAGGTGCGCTGTTTACACAATGGAAAACAGTCTGTTGATGTGGACGGTGGTTCAGCCAGCCCACATCTAAATACGGAGGGCGAGACTCCCTCAGCACAACATAGTACTTGTAACTGCCGCCACAGGGGGATTTAAATCAGGCCCTGCGTTTGGGTGTGTCATTCGCTGCAAAACTGTATCAAGACGTTTATCGTGGTATCATACAGCCTGTCATTAATGCGTTCAATTACAGCGATGACATATTGGTTTTCGGAGCTACACAAAAAGAACATGATAAAGGTCTTACACAAGTATGTTATTTACTTGTCGAAGCAGATTTGACTTTGAATGCAGACAAATGTGCGTTCCATAAGACAAAGCTAAAATTCTTTGGCCATACCTTTTCTGATGGGGGTATGACACCGGATCCTGCTAAAGTACAAGCACAGTCAAATGCTGATCCCCCCCAAGATGTTTCCGTGGTGTGTTCATTTCTAGGCATGGTCAGCTACTGTTCTAGATATATACAAGACTTTGCCACTGTAAGTGCTCAATTGAGAGAGTTGACAAAAAAGAATGTTTCATTTCATTGGTCCCATGAATGTGAAAACAGTTTTAAGAAAATCAAACAAGCCATTGAGAATGCTACTGAAACTGATTGTTTCAATCCGAAACTTCATACAGAGGTTGTCATTGACGCTAGCCCAGTGGGGTTAGGGACTATCCTTGCACAGCACAGTGGACACCCGAATGCTCAAAGGCATATTGTGGCGTATGCAAGTTGGAGTTTGTTCCCACCAGAACATGCTTACAACCTGAAAAAGAAAGTTTATCCGTGGTACGGGTGTGAACACTTCGATGTATTCCTGTACAGAAGGCTTTAACACTAGTAACGGATCATCAAGCTGTGCTAACAATGTTTGGCAATCCAAAGTCCTTGATGAACGTTGAGGACTCTGGCTACAAGAGTACAACTATAACATTGTGCATCATCCAGGAAAGAATAAGAACCCTGCTGACTACTTTTCCAGAGTGCCCTTTCAAGGTCAAGGCACTCCATCCAAGTCAGCTGAAGCTTATATCAACTTCATCATAGAATTAAACACACCAGGTCCATTTTGTTAGGCCAGATTACCACTGCCCCGAGCCAGGATAGTGACATGCTAAAGTTGAAAGATATAATTACACATCAGTTGTGGAACCAACACACTCGACCTCTCACCAGTGAGGGTGAATATCAAAAATACAGAAATGTCAAAGTTGAACTGTCCACAACTCAAGAGTGTGTTATATTGTGAGGGTAGAGAATCTTGATTCCAGAGAGTCTGCGGCAGTAAATGATTGAAGTGGCCCATGAAGGGCATAGGGGAATCGTTGGCACAAAACAAGCTCTCCGAGACTGAGTCTGTTTTCCATAGCTCAACAAGCGAGTTGAGAATGAATTAAAGGCCTGTCATCTATGCAACTGCCTATCTACAAAAGTTACTCAACACACCCTAAACATGTCAGAACTCCCG
This sequence comes from Triturus cristatus, assembly GCF_964204655.1. Taxonomy (NCBI): domain Eukaryota; kingdom Metazoa; phylum Chordata; class Amphibia; order Caudata; family Salamandridae; genus Triturus; species Triturus cristatus. Next base: position 121,729,473 of record NC_140594.1, on the reverse strand, counting down.
AAGCAGTCCTGTGAGAAAATAGCCATTCCCTTTTTCAGTCCACTCGACAATGGACATCACGTGATTATACTTGTGATTACCATTAATTGAGGATGTCTCATTTACCTCTCAAGAACGAGTCATTGAGAAACTGAATAACATCTTTGCGACATAAGGTGTTTCAGCCATACTCAACTCTGACAGTGGCCTGCCTTTTAATAACCGGGAGTTCAAAGACTTCTTAGAGAATCTGGGTATAAAGCATCAAAAGAGCACTCCTCTGCGGCCGCAGGACAACGGACTGCGTGAGAGATTTATGAGCACACTAAAGAAAGCTGTGCAGCGTGCTACACTTGAGAAGCTCAATTTACAAACTGTGTTAAACTATACATTTCAAGCTTATTGTTCAACACCTCATTCGACCACCGGTGAAAGGCCGGCAACATTGATGTTCGGTAGAGCAATGACAACTAAGAAACCCCAGTGAAACAATCAGAAAGAAAGAGATGAGAATGCAACTCATACAAGGGACTTAGTTCAGAAACAAAAGATGAAAACATATGCTGACTGAAGACAACATGCGAAAAACATCATTTTCTAGAGAGAAAACAGAGTGCTCGCACTGCAGACGAGGAAAAGAAAACGTGATGCTTTCTTTGATGCAGAACCTTTCCAAGTGGTGTTAACCAAAGGAGACATGGTGCCTGCCCAGCACTCTGGGAAGTCTATTACCAGAGACTCTTCTCCCTTTCGGCTTTTGATTCTTAGTTCACTAGATCTCCATGATGAAGGAGAGACTGATTCTGAAGCACCAGTGACTGCAGCTGCTGATGCCTTGCAGATCTTGATCATGATGGGGACAGGTCTCAACTTTGAACGACATGTTCAGGTCGAACAATTACAGCGCCAATGAGATTAGTTGAAGAGATTTAAATGTGTATATGTGTATATCTTTTGTAAAATTGGTAAGTTTTTGTTTAACGGGGGGATGTAGTATCTTGTGAGTTAACAATGGCAATGGCTCCCGATGAACTCTGTAGAGCTATGACGTAATGAATAGAATGTTTTGCAGTGAAGGCTGCTTTAGAATGTTGAGTTTGCAGTTACTCGCAGACAAATGAAGATGTGTGATACTAAGCTCCCTGTGTGGCGTAGTCATTTATGGGTACCCCGGCTGGGAAGACGCTGCATGTGCGTTCAGGTGTCCCACTCCTGAAGGGGTGTGCGTGAAGCCCTCTGACGCAGATATGGGGTGCACGGGCATTCATCGGTCATACTCAGAAGAGGTGTGTGTGAAGCCCTGTACCACAGCTACGGAGTGTGTGTGCTTCAGGTGCCAAAGAGCTTCATTTGTTTCCATCTGCTGTGTCTATGGATATAAATGTCACTAGCAGATTTAGCCAAAATATTTGCATGGCTCTGAATATGACAAGAGTGTGGGATTTGGATGCTGGGTGTGTGTTGATTGTGTACTAACAATAGGTATGCTGGAGACCCTTGGCCAAACACATGCATGTGTTTGTGGGTTTTTTGATGGGTGTTTATCTTGAAGATGAGTTTTCAAACATCTGTGATTCCTTTGGATGCCCTGAAACCATTGACTAAACAGGTATATATGGACTGGTTCTCCTGAAACCAGTGTTAAACACCAACAGCAGTGTATGGATTGGTTCCCCTTAAATCATGACCAAAAGGGGTTTGGATTGGATCTTATTAGGCCACTGACCATACTTGTGTTTGGATTATGTGTAGTGTAGACAAGTGACTTAAGTTCTGTTTGTGTGTTTGGATTGAATACCTTGAAACCAGTGAACATGTGTGGTCAAGATTAGGTAGTCACAGATCATTGAGCTAAGTGGAGTGTATAGATTGGATGTTTTAAGTACCGGTGGCCAAATGTATTTTTAGGAATGTGGTATCTTCAAAAGAGTATCAAAAGATGTGTTTGTGGCTCGCATCTCCTAGAGACTAGTCACTAATATGTTTGCATGAAGTGTCTACCTTGTAGACCAGTGACCAAGCATGTTCACTTAGGCTAATAGCCTCCTGGACTAGCTCCCCTAACACATTTTATATATTGAATGCACGTTTTTCTTTTTTTTTCTCCTTATAAAGCTGTTGGTGATTTTTTCAATGCCAGTTGCATCCCAGGGGTAGGAGTGTTGATCCCTCAGCTTTGTGCATTGTGTCAAGGACAGAAATCCTATGTCCGAGACAAGAATCACTTCTGTGAAACCAGCCACAGCGAGCCCTTCTCCGGCTCCGATGGAGCCTTCAGGTAATGCATTGCTATGTGCACTAAGATGGTGGGGTGGAGCAATCGAGAGACGCGTCCCTGTGACAAGGCACAGCATGGCTGCCACAATAAGGACTACAAATGCATTGAATAGGCCTGCTATTGTTTGCACACACCAGAGTAATTTACTTTGACACTGGTGTAATGGATTATAATCTGGAGTAACCATAATTATCAGGCACAACTCAGGAACTTAATTCAGGTACAGGCAACATCTATCTCCAGATGAAGGCCTGTCATCCAGAGGTCAAAGGCGGCAGATATAGGACAGAGCATGTTCTGCTTTCAAAGGGATGAGTATATTGCAATAGGTTCAGATAAGAAACGTGTAACTCATTAAAATGCAGAGCTGTCTCCGCTTCAGTGTGATGTTATTGCATTAATTTCACCAAAATCTATTTTAATTCTGTATATTTCATTGTATGCAGTTTTAAAATTCTACTTATGGACTTAATATTACCTGTCAATGCCATTGTTGATATTTTTATTTAATTTACAATCTAAAGATTTACATCACACCTTTTATTAATATTAACAAGCATTGGCATAGCCAATAGGTCTCGCTTTTGGGACCTTATAAGTATTTAGTTATGCAGCACAATATCCTTACATCAACTGCTGCATGGCTAAACACTAAGCACAGGGATTGGATGGGAGTCTATCCCAGAGGCTGAAGCTGAAGGAAGAAGAGGAGAGGCGGTGCGACACTGGAGGGGGCTGTCGGCGGAAGGTAAGTTTTTATTTTTAAAATAATACATTATTTCTAAAACCCCCAAGCAACTTCCCGGGCGACCCCTCCTGCGCCCCACCACACTTTATTGAGGGCGGCCGCCATTCAGCAAAAGCCACAGGAGTAAAAGAGAGGAGGAAGGAGGGCAAAGGCACACAGATGGAGGGTGAGAGAGGGTGGGTAAAGGCAACACAAACGAATGGAGGGAGAGAGGAAAATATGAAGGAATATCTGTAATACAACTAAAACAAAAAAGTCAGAAAATATAAGTGAGAGTGCACAGTAACAAAGACAGCGATACGGAGAGAAGGGTCGAAAGTCACAGGGACGGAAGTTGGGGGTGCAAAGGCAACACAGTGGGAGAGAGGGCAACATGAAGGAATATCATTTCTGCAATACAATTAAAACAACAAAAGTCAGAAAAATATAAGTGACATACACACTCCGAAAATAAACTTTCTTAAGTCTGGTGTAGCGTGTTTGAAGTAGTAACAAAGATAGAAATACTGAAGAAGGTGTGAAAAGCCACAGGGAAGGAGGGTGGGAGGGAGGTGGGCAAAGACAACACGGACCAAGGAAATGAGGGTGGGATGGAGGGTGACAAAGGCATACCGATGGAGGGTAGGAGGAAGCGGGTAAAGGCAGCACGGTCTGATGGAGGGAGAGAGGCAGCACAAAGGAATATCATGTCTGCAATACAACTAAAGCAATAGCAGTCAGAAAATGTAAGCAACATGCACACTCCGTTTGGTATGGCCTCTCATTGTATAGTATGGTATGAGCTGTCCTGTATGGTATGGTATGGCTTGTCATTGTATAGAGTGGCATGGGATGGTATGGCCTTTCATTCTATAGAATGATATGGTATGAGCTGTCATGTATGGCATGGTATGGCTTGTCATTGTATAGAGTGGTATGGTATGGCATAATTGTATGGTATGGTATGGTATGGTTTGGCCTATTTTTGTACAATATGGTTTGGTTTGGCCTGTTTTGTATAGTATTGTATGGTTTGGTCTCTCTTTGCATAGTATTGTATGGTATGGTGTGGAATGGTGTGGTATGAGATGGTATTGTATTGTATGGTATGGCTTATTAATGTATAGTATGGTGTGGCCTTTCTTTGTATAGTATGGTATGGTTTAGCCTGTCTTTGTATTCAATGGTATGGTATTGTCCGGCCTCTCTTTCTAAGGTATGGTATGTGATGGCGTGGCCTGTCACTGCATTGTATGGTATGGTATTATATGGTATGGTATGGCATTGTATAATATGCTATGATATGGTTTTGTATGGTATACTATGGTATGTCCTGGCATTGTGTGGTATGGTATTGTATGAGTTATCATTTTAAAGTATGGTATGGTCTATCTTTGTATGGGGTGGTATGGATTGGCCTGTCTTTGTATACTATGGTATGTATGGGTTGGCCTCTCTTTGTATGGCATGTTATGGTATGGCCTGTCACTGCATTGTATGGTATGGTATGGTGGGGTCTGTCATTGTATAATATGGTATGGCATGGTTTTGTATGGTATGGTTTGGCCAGCCATGCTGAGATATTTTTGTCTATTTGAAAGAAATATAGGCCAACCACAATGGGTGGTGTTATCAACAAATATACAGGCCTGCGGTGTTACGTGCCTACGTGAGCACAGGCGCCGCCTTATCTGCAGGTGCCAACAACGAGCAGCGCAATGCAATTTCCACCTCTGAGCCGGTAAATATACATTAGTCTGTTAAACAAACATGTGGCAGTATTTGTTTCATTGGGCAGTGCTTGTGATGAGATAAGAACAGAAGCCAGGATGAGATAGCAGGACTACATTATGTGGGGTACACCATGCCATGAGGACCGATGTACCTATTTCAAAAATCACACCGTGCGCGGTGACAACTGCTGTATACTTCGCAAACATGGCCGACGCCATCTTGCGGTGCTAGACGTGACTGACAAAGACGAGCTGTTCGTAATTGCCCCCTTACCGATGTGTCAGGGGATAACTAGGCTGCCTCCCAACTGTTCACTTATTTGCGCAGTGTTTTTACGTCTACTGTGCTTCCATGGGTGAACGTGTATCAAAACCGAAGTCTCTAGAATAAACCATACAAAAAGCAACACTTACAGACCTCTTATGTACGAAGACATCGGCCATCTGTCCGATAGACCACATTAGTCCTGCTTCCCATGTTCAGGTGAATGGAGGGCACTTAGGTATTCCGACATCTATTTTAAGTTAAAAAGAAAACAATCTGCTTCAGTCACACTGAAATGCGGCCTTAAACGAACATTAAAAAAAAAGTGATGCTCGAGCGCAATTTTTAGAAAGTGCAACTTTACACTCGAACTAAGGCTTAGTTTAAACCCAGGCTGATCTCCGGGGTTCACAGGTCACAGCCTGCGACGACGCGTAGAATTTCTTCTATGGAATGAAATACATACATCGGACGATACAGCAAGACTTTATTCTTAAATGAATACAGAGCGCTGCCAAAAAGGAAATACAAATCACCAGTGCCATCTGGTGGCTGTTTAGTGGGGATAAAAATAAGAAGAGACGGTAAAGAAGACTTAACCCCTTCAGCGCTGGGCGAATTCCGCCGCGGTGCTGAAGGGTTCGAGCGCGGGCGGGCTCATGACGGAACGGTTCCGTCAAGGAAACAAACCGCAGCGGCCTTGTCTGAAGTTGTGTCCGAAAACGCACAGTACTTTTATTCAAAGGTGTGTCTTTTAAATGTTATTCACTTTGATGTAGTGGCATGTTATGGTGCTAGTTGGAGCACACGCCCTGAGATGTATTGGCATACATATACTCAACAACAGTAAACAAACAAGTGGGAGGGGTTTTGTAAATAAATCCAAAGCAGTGTGCACTCTATGCCCACTGCATTGGATTTATCTACAAAACAAAATGAAACACTACACAAAACTCATGATTCATCGAACAAATGGATCAGTATTATTGAATATCAACAGCTTTTTTCCTGTAACAGAGAGCAGCTTTTTAAAAGGAACAGACACAGGAACAGATAGGTGAGCTAAGTTGCAGGAGAAATACCAAAGCAGGCCTACAGGTCACAAAGCCATAACTTCTCTGGATTGGAATTAAAAATCGCTTTGTGTATGTTACATAAAATAAAATGTAATAAACTTTCTGTGGAAGACTCATCACAAGCACAAATCATAATAGAGGGTTCTTGCAGACGGAGAACGCTTTGTTTTTAATTTCACACCATCACACAAAGTAGTTCAAAACTCAAAATGTGTTTTTGCATCCCGTTCGCTGAGGCCTTTGGTTCAGGCTTGTAGCCATTAACAAGTGTCCAGTCTGCTTCTGCGGGGCAGGCTGAGCTCACCAACAAGTGGTCTGGAGTCCCGAAAAGTTTAAAAAGGAACCAGCACCTGCCAATGATGGAAATGCCCTCTCACAGACAAGTAGTGATTTCGGTGACGATCTGGTGAGTACTTAAAACTCTGGCAGGGGCCCTGACCAGTGCTTCATTTATGCTGTGAAGCAGGTGGTGAGCACAGACTTCTGGGGAGCAGGACTTCGCTTTCATGGGGCCTATGTTAACATTCAAGGAACAGAGAGACAGAAAAGGAGGAAAGGAGGACGAGAAATAGAGGAAACTGCAACAAAAGGGAACAAGCATTGGCCGCGCGGCCATAAAAGTAACGGCCACCCGACCGTGAAAGCGAAAGTAATCGCGATCATGATCAAAGCGAAAGTGATCGCGAGGATGGGACGCGCTGTGTGGTAAGCACGCGAGTGGTGCGCGCGCAGCAGTGATTGGCGGCTGCGTGCGTGCACGCTCGCGTGAACGCAAGCGTTATGCCAGCGAGGTCTGGTAGCACTTTGGAAACCCGTATACTAAATGTTTCTCTGGGCAGCGCATGCACTGGCTCAGGCGAGACCTAAAAAACACCACTTCCACTTTGCAAAAAAAGAATGTCTTAGTTCAAATTATAGAACGTATAATAAATCTCTTCATAATCAATTTCTGAATTACTTTATATATGTTTCTTTCTTTATTGACTGACAGCCTCATGCATCAAGCCAAAATCCAGTCGGTAAAATACCGATTCGCTAATAGCTCCCGGTATTGAGTTAAAAATACCCAATCCCAATGCATCAACCCAAAAGCAAAAATCGCTATTTAAGGAATCCTTAAATAGCGATTCCTTAAATAGCGATAGCATTTAAGGAATCCCAAATTGAGATTCCTTAATTTAAGGAATCTCAATTTGGGATTCCTTAAATGCAATGCATGAAAGTTAAAAAATTTGCGAATTCGCTAATAGGGGGAGCAAATTACCATGAAGATGAACTGCATGGTAATTTGCTAAAAGTTTGAAAAGTGCACTTTTGTGCATTTTTCAAAGTTTCATGTTGCGCACACACATGCCCTTAGAGCATGTGTGTGTGCAACATATGTGCACATATCAATTTCAAGGGTGCAATAGGGTGTCATTTTGACACCCTTGAAATTGCATGAGCAATTTGCGAGAACCTACTGGTACTCGCTATTTGCTCATGCAATCTCCAATTCATTCCTATGGGCCTGGAGGCCCATAGGAATGATTGGGATGGCATTCCTTAATTGCTACTCGCAATTTGCTAGTAGCAATTAAGGAAAGTTAAGGAATCGCTATTTGAATAGCGATTCATACATGCATAGCCTTTTGCTATTCCTTATTAGCGAATCCTTATTTATCGCTAATAAGGAATCGCAAATGCCAATGTTGATGCATATGCCCCTGAGTTTTCTAAAATGCTGGTGAGCGCCTTTTGGTTAATATGAAGCAATTGTGTATCAGATAGAGTTTAGCACATATAAAAACAAAGTTAGGGGCTCATTAAATTTTGTCAGATGCGAGAGAGCTGCAAAAAAGCAGCAGTGGTGCCATACTTTAAACTTGCTGTTCCCCCATTCTTTTTCGATCGGGAAGCGCCATGATTCAGACGGCGAAGCTTCCACCATCTGTGCTGGCAGAAACCTTTGGCCAACAGTCCATCTCCTATTTGGCTCTCGGTCATTGTGCGTCAGACCATCCACCCTATTTAGGGCCAGTGTTCCAAATTACTTTTCCCATTCTAGATGGCCAGAAAAAACATGGTGGTCTCAAACAGGAAATCAAATAAAAACAAGCATTTGCAATGCAATAGGTCCCACATTTACAAAACTTTGCGCTATTGGCACTATAAATGTCAATACTTAAATTCTCGCAAATGTGAGACTTATTAAATTGCACGTATTGTTTGTTTCCAAGCGCACCAAAGCCGTGTCTAAAAAAAGGGGTGTGGCCTCTATTGAGTAACAGTTGATGGACAGAATGCAGAACAATGTCATACATTCACCCCAGTACAGAGATCTGGGCCTAAATCCATCGTTTTTTTGCTCACCATGCCATTCCAGTTTGAACCCAGCCATATGCAAATCAGTCTTGACCCTGTGCCTTATGGGAACAGTCCAGCCCGAACTGCCAAGCCAGGTCCTCCCTGGACTGGAAACAAGCATCCTAGGACCGGTTTCGGGGTTTCACCCCTCATCAGCCAGGATAGCTTGATTCCAGTGGCATGGAGAGCATGGGACCCACGTCTTGGCATACCCTTCCCACTCGGGCTGACAAATGCAAAAACAACAGTTGATGGACAGAATGCAGAACAATGTCATACATTCACCCCAGTACAGAGATCTGGGCCTAAATCCATAGTTGTTTTGCTCACCATGCCATTTCAGTTGGAACCCAGCCATATGCAAACCAGTCTTGACCCTGTGCAGGCACGGCATGGGGCGCTTGGAAACAACCCACCAAAAAAATATTGTAAAGCAATAGGTGTTGCATTTGTGAGAGTTTAAGCTATTGGCATTGCAAACAAGCGACTGCAATTGTCCCGGCTGCTTGTAAAGTGAAAGCGTGCATGGCGCACTGAATATAAGGAAAGCACATCGTAGGTCAAAACCCATTAAAGAAAACAGTGCTTACAGAGTAAATAACACAGACTGTGTAACAACCGAAGTAAAAGGGCCAGCCCACATGGGAGGTAACAAATGAAGACAGGCGGTACTAAGGAGGGACTAACAAGCCGGTTACCAAATCAGGAGCCAGCATTTACAAAGGACAAAGACACAAGTCAACGAAAAATATGGGCAGAGGGTGGGCAGAGCTTTCTGTGCATACTCTAAAACAGCATGCCTCGCAGAACAGCGCCTGCGCTGCCCAGGCTCGGCCTTAAAACAGAACTGTTGGAACCATGCTAGACCCGACTGAAGAGCCCCAATAAGGGTGAAACTGTGTGAAACCAGTCCTGGGTTGCTTGTGTTCCGGTTCAGGGAGGACTTGCAATTTGGGCTGGACTGCTCCCATGAGGAGCAGGGTCAAGACTGATTTGCACATGACTGGGTCTAATCTGAGGTGGCATGCTGCGCAAAAGAACTGATGGGTTGGAGTGTGGCCCGAGTGACTGCCAGTAGTTAGACTTTTTGCACTCCTCCTCCCATTACCTTTTGTGTGCTCCCAGGACTTCTCCACAGCTCTATCCACGCCATCTGCCTTGGTGTCTTCTTGCACCTGCAAGGCCTCTTATTCAGCCCCTGTCCGCCCTGCCCAGATGTAGGGATTTCCTTGCGCCTCTTTCCTCCTGCCCTGGAAGCCCAATCTGTAAATTCCCATGGTGCAAAGCCCCAGGACATCTCCGACTGTAAAAGCGATGTGATAAAAAGAAATAAAGAAACCTACACCCCACCACTGAATGTACACGCACATCAGCTAACGCTGGGAAACTAACCTGATACCCAACCTCTCCCACATTTGCACATAGAACAACACTGTGCACACAAGCGGACCAGGAAGGAAGCAGAGGTGAGCTGGGTGTTCAAGAAAAGGAAAATCAGCCAGCAGCTCCACCCTGGGTTTATCAACAACTAGGTGTGCAGAGTGCGGCATTACCAGTTAAGATGTGTAGAATCTAGCATTACTATAGATGTGCAAAATGTGGCATCACCACAGAAGATGTGCAGGATCTGGCATTACCACAGATGGCGTGCAGAATGTGGCATTACCATAGAAGAGGCGCAGAATGAGGCATTACCATAGAAGAGGCGCAGAATGTGGCATTACCACAGAAGATGTGCAGAATGTGGCATTACTATAGCAGGTGTGCAGAATCTGGCATTACCATAGAAGAGGTGCAGAATGTGGTATTACCACAGAAGATGTGCATAATGTGGCATTACAATAGCAGGCGTGCAAAATCTGGAATTACCATAGAAGAGGTGCAGAATGTGGCATTACCACAGAAGATGTGCAGAATGTGGCATTACTATAGCAGGCGTGCAGAATCTGGCATTACCATAGATGACGTGCAGAATCTGGCATTCCCATAGATGATGCGCAGAACCGGTTATTACTGCAGAAAACGTGCAGAACTTGGTTTTAAAATTTAAGATGTGCAGAATCTGGAATCACCATAGAAGAGGTGCAGAATCTGGAATTACCATTGAAGATGTAATTGTAATTTTATTTATATAGGGGTTACTACCAAGCTTATATATATAGCGCTTACTGTGCAGAACCTGGCATTACCATAGAACATGTTGAAAAGTTTGCATTATCAGAGGAGGTGTGTAGTAGCTGGTAGTACAAGGTGAGGTGTTATAAAAGGAGGTGCTCTACTAAACAAGACTTGCAGTATCTGGCATTACCAGAGGAGGTGTTTGGTTTTTGACATTACCACACAAGGTGTTTTCAGGATCTGGTATTTCCAGACAAGGTGTTTAGTATCTGGAATTACTAAACAAGGTATACAGTACAGGGCATTAACATTCAAGGTTTGCAGTATATGCAATTACCAGAGGAGGTGTGTAGTATCTGGCATTACCAGAGGAGGTGTGCAGTGTTGGACATTACCAGAGGAGGTGTGCAGTACCCGGCATTACCAGACGAGGTGTGCAGTATCTGACATTACCAGAGGAGGCATGCAATATCGGACATTACCAGAGGAGGTATGCAGTTTGGACCTTGCCAGAGGAGGGGACATAGCGTTTATATTGCATGTTTACAACGCATGCGATTACAACGCGGTCATTACAATGACCGCGTTGTTACAACGTGAGCCATTACATCTCAAGTTGTTTCTACGACTTGCTGTAGGGGGCGCGCAAACTAAGGAATAGTATAATTTACTATTCCAAAACCTTCCCTACTGTTGCAAACGCTGGAATTGGAATAGTAAATTATGCAGCATAATTTCATCTTATTAGTACTAATTTAAGACCCAAATACAGCAAAATGTAACTGAAAGCAACGGTCAACCTTTGCAAAGTGACTTCTGATGCACAGCAACATGTGTCGCTACATGTTTAGCACCTTTTGATACGTTTGAACTACAGACGGAATTGTTTTTGTTAATATCTGCAAATTATGCAGCAGATGATGGATTATGTGGCAAATACATAATTATCTAAAAAATGCAGTGGCCACAGAATCACGCAATTCCAGTGGACCTGCAAGAGACAGTGAGGGCCACGAGGTGTAGGAGTCACATCTCCTGCATAGCCCACTGTGCAATATTAGAAGGATTGCAATTTATGGACTGCAAGTAACAAAAGGATACCTGTGCTAAAAGCAGTAATTCACTTACCTATCTACATAAATTAAAAATCTGTCATCTGCATGTTACATGCCACAGTTTTCAGTAGCCACATTAATGCTATATACTACTTTAATCCAAAACTGAGACAAGACAAAAAACAAATCTTTCCAGCAAATGTGTTAACCTCCAGAGTTTTTTCACCATTATCATTAATCCCTGAGATTTATTGGGCCCACGAAAATCTGTGTAGCAGATGCCTTAACCCTATAAAATATTATAAAATGCAGACTTTGCAACCAATTAAGCACAACAGGTTTACTGCCATGTTTCTCCTTGTTTACCATTCCTCTAAGGCAGAATTTTTAAAACATAAATGTATAAATTGAGGCCCGGAGTTGCGTCACATTTTTGGCACAACCTCAACGCAAAATCTAATGTGTTAAATCTCGAAATGCACTCAAATATACTCATGATATACCTGGTAAACATATATATGAGGTCTTAAGATCCGATGTCACTTCTTGTGATGCCACTTCCTGTCAGATCATGGGTTATGATGCCACTTCCTGTGATGTCACTTAGTGATGCCACATGCAGTGTCATGTGCCACCGTGATGTAACGTGCTGTGACGTCACACGCCAGGATATTGCGCCATGATGTCACTTGAATACTGCTTAACTTGATTAGTCCCCTTACTAATGTTTTGGGGGCCTTAGTCCTGGGAAAAGGTATTTACTATCTGGCATTACCAGAGGAGGGCACGACTTTCCTGTCCTGAACTTTCTTTTAAAAGAAACATGTTTTTCTGAAGCAATAGTCCATGAGAAGAGTCTGGTGAAGTAAGCAAAGACTACAAGTCCCAGAATGCACCAGCAGTAAATAAAACTGTAGGAGTGGGAAGCAGGAGGTGCAGTAAATTGATAGGAGGCTTATACCATCGCCCTCGGGGGTCAGGCGGTGTTAGTTACGCCCTGACAGAGCCCGGGCGACGCCACCTCACAAAACTGAACAGCGGTGTTCAGGCCGATTCCTTGTTCCGCTTTTTTACTTTCAGCAACTACGAAAGGCATCGATTTGAGAGCATAAAGCTCAACTGATCAGATACCGGTTATAGCACGCATAGCAAATGTGCTGTCCTCTAGGCGCTATATCTGTGGACGAACTCTGCGGAACTCGCTGCAAGCCATCTCAGATTAAAGCCCCCCCTCGGACTGAGGCGCTTTAGTAGCATAGTTGGTGCCTCGAAAACGCACACAAGGAACTAACATAAAACATAACACAATATCACCGTAACTAAAACATAACTTGCAACGTGACTCACAAGAGCACGGTTCCCATTTACAGCTGAGGTTTCAAAGCTCATAATTCATGGTCATTATGTTCTCCCTGTGAAGTATTTTACATAATTCACGCGCTCTGGGTCATCTCTGTGAAATACAGTCTGGAAGCAAGAGGCCGCGAAGAACAGGAGCTCTTTACAGCGATGGTCTGGCGGTTCTCATACTGTACAGTGCAATCAGGGCCCTTTGTTCAACTAGTAACGTGCTTTAGAACAGCAAAATAAACCTCAACGTTGGAAGCAGTGGGAGGCCACTGCCATCTCAACATTGCAAAGTACATCAGCTAAACGACATCGCTCTTCTACACAAAAATATGCTGTAATAAATAAAATACATTTAAAATAAATCCTTTGATTTAGAACAAATTGTTCTTTGTTCAAATATTTTTTTTCTCTTTATCCTTTTGTGGAAAACGAAATAGAAAAGCATGGCATTTGAAAAAAACATGTTCCCGTGTAAAAGCACAGATTTCAAATGCCAGTTAAGCATACACATAAAAAAAAAAAAAATACAGCCGCCATTGTCAATAAACTAAATAGTGCTCACCCACTAGATAAAGCATGCCGTGGAACGAACAAAGTAAAAGGTCCAGTCCTTATGGGCGGTAAGAAATGGAGACAGGGCGGAACCAAGGTGGGGCTAACAAGCCTCATAATGAATCGGAAGCCAGCGTTTACCAAGGACAATGACACAAGCCAATTACAAATATGGGAGAAGAGTTGGCGGGGCTTTCACAGAACGTATACAGCATACTCGATGACAGCATGCCTCGCAGAGCGAGCAGCGCATGCGCGCTTCCGCTAGGCTCGACCTAAACACCCTGACAGGTGTAGAAAACTCATAGCACATCAAGCCCATTTGTTTTTGTTGAATTCAGTGACAAAATCCCACATTGGAAATTTGTTTTAAAAAAACGAAACTTTCCGAACTGGTATCTGCTTGGCAAAGCATATATGCCCTCAACCAAGACACCACGGCAGCGACTTTGACAGACACCCCTACTGCCTGTTGAAGATTAATAAGCCTGTTAGCGGTCTTCTGCCAGGGAAGCGGAGGACATTCTTCTGCCTACCTGTCGGGGCAGGGTGCCAGCAAACTCTATGTAAGCTACTTTTTTTTTTTTTATAAACAACATTTTTATTGAATATGAAGTAAAAGCAGGGCACGAGGAATACACCTACAATAAATCAATGTCCGCGGCTCTACGAGCCTCCCATTTATCAGTTTAACCGCTGTATATCAGACAGGATACAAGCAGGAGTCAATCTATTTCAGAGTGTATATTCTGAGCTATATCATAGGTTCCCAAATGCATTTCACTGTTCCTCCAGGCCCAGTCAAAGTATACTCGTGTTCTACCTCATCACTCTGGTTAGAAATCCCCAACTAGTCCCCCTCCCTGACCCCTCCCCCCCCCTACTCTGGGCATGGTCTGGCTGGGTCTAGTGCCTTAATGTACCTTGCAACATTATCATGTCCTGTGCTAATGTCTAGTACTTAAACATGTTTGTTGTTTTTGGGCATTCAGCTCCAAACTCTTTGCCTGGGACAGGGTACAAGTCCTAAAAAAAGAAGTGGGGGGACTAACCTAGTTAGGCAGTACGCAAGGGACATCACGGCACGTGACATCACAACGTGTGGTATCACTGCACATGATATCACAGCGCATGACATTACATCATAGGAAGTGGCATCACAAGCCACGACTTTAATATGTACGTGTGATGTAAAGCGCTCTGCCACTCTACTTTGGGATAAGCAGCGCTATACAAGAAAAAATAGTGGTACTTTAATTATTTCAACGCCTTCTCAGGGGTAGTAAGCGCTATATAAATCCCATTTATTTTGTGTAAATACTGGGAGAGACCAACACATCTCACATTCTTTCAGCGCATGCATATCTAGTAGATAGAGCCTGAACAAAGTGAAAGGCTGCCTCTCTTAAGTATGTGTGAAGTGCTACTTTTTGTTTCCCCTCTGCTGCATTTGTCTCTAGGTGTGAGGCTCCTGACTGCTGCCAGCCAGGGGACTCGAACAAAAGGAGGCCTGATGACTCCCTCAAATTCGGCCTTTGTTATGGGCCCAGCAGGAGTCAAAATAAGAAAGCCCCGTCCCCGCCTGCACGTTGTTGCTTGTTGCAGATGGAAAGCAGACAACGTGCAGGCACTGCTGAAAGTGTCCCGGTGTTTGGAAATTACAGCGGAAGGAGTTCAGCACATTATTTTAGTGGGGCCCAACTTCTTGGCGTAGTGGTAGGCGTTCACCCTGTGAAAATAGTGGGTGGACGCCGTCCACCCACATGTACCCCCAACTCATGCCCTGGCCTGGGGACTAATGACTTAGTTGCGTAATCCAGTATGACCCAGTCCGCGACTGCGTTTCTTAGTAAGCTACTTGGTCATGTTATCAGGAAGTCGGGTAATAGGATCTCTGATTACAGGTAATGTGGCAATTTTATGAATTCAGGAGGTGAGGGGTGCCAGGGATCTATAATTCAGTCTGGTTGTGGAAGTGGAGTCCAGTTCAAGGGTAGTGAGTATCCCTCTGTCCCTCTTCTTTGATCCCTGCAGTAAGCATCTCATGATGAGTCCTCTCCTGTAGATTGTTTGCTAGCAGCAGTAGTGACACTAAACTTGCTGCTCGATTCCCACTAGAACTCTTACAAGCCGGTTCTGAGTGATAACGAAAGGCTGGTCTTGCAGAAGGGATATTGGGTGATTGTGCACAGACGGCTGCGGTCAACTTAAAGTAGTGGGGCAGCGCAAGGGAGAATGATTTGATCCACTGACAGCCACTGCCGAAAACCTGCAATGCCCTTGCGCCCAACGTCAAAGCTCTCAATCATGGTCCGCTCCAAACAGTGTTTATAAAAGGCCACGATTGAGAGCTCTACAGTTGCAAGTTTCCCACTGGGGCCTGTCAGTGAGTCAAAAGAAACATTTAATTAAAACCTAAAAAGTTAAAAAGTGTACTCACCCGCGGCCTCGGTGTTTCTCTCTGGTCTCGGCAGTCAGTGTCTCCAGCACAGGCTCTCACAGTTTAGTGAACTTCCCTAACCAATCCAGACCCTGCTCTCATGCTGTCAATACCATTAACCAACATGAGAGAAGCTCCAGGATTGGTTGGAACAGGCTGGCTCTGCGCTCACTCAGTGTGAGAAGCTAGCCTGGTATATGATGTACACTTATGTAAGTGGACACCTTGCACCAGTCCAGACAACCCTTATGGTGATTTAAGAGGTCTTAGACAATCTTAGAAAGCTCTCTAAGTGGTAGCTGTGGAGAGCAGTCTTCAGGCTTAGTCCGGAAGGAGTGTAAAGCAGCTTGTTAACCAGAATGCAATCTTATAGTTTAGATTAAGTGAAAAAGAACCACACAAGGTATTTATAAAATATGTATTTATTAAATAATACTCTCTAACACAGAAATATCTCCTACCCGGAGATACGCACAATGCACACAATACTTTAGCAAAGAAACACAGTAAATAGCACGTAATACACAGTGGACCCCAGAGAGGGACCATACCATATACAAAGAAAGTGGTATAAGAACCACGACTCGGGTCAAGACAATGTCAAGTGGACGTAGAAGTGTTGGTGACCCAAGGAACCACCCAAGATGAGTAGATAGGGACCCCACGGAGAGCCTGTGCAGTGTGGGAACACAACTGCGTGCTCCGTACAACTCTACATGTAAGTTGCAGTTGGATTTTTAAAGATTAAGGACCCTTCCCAGTGGACCCTGAAGAAACCCCATGGAAGACAGAAGGTTGGAGAGCCACCCCATCTGTGAATACCCTAGTACCCACGTTACCTACACCGGGGAAGCCGGGTGCATACGTGTGAAGTGGTGTGGGAATCTGCCATCGAACCCAATGGAGGACTTCAGGAAAGTGGCACTGCTGAAGAAGGAGGAGGTGTCCGGTGGAATTTGAAGGCGGATTCTAGATGAGTGGTACCTGCAAGCAGAGGGGACAGAGTCTATGTCACTCAGGAGCGACCAGGAGACTTGGAAGACGAATGCCCTCCAATGTTGGGTGTTGCAGGATGGGTGGCGATGACCTTGACTCTGCAGCTCTGAGGACCAGGCGACGCTGAGGAGAACCAGGAGCCATGCATGAGCTGTCCCACGAAGGATGTCGAGTGCTGAGGGGTCGGTGTCTGGCAGGAGCACCAACAAGCCTTGGCAAATGCAACCAACGCAAGGATTGAAGAAGGAGTAAAGTCGGGACCAGCAAGGTCCAGGGGACTCACCATAAGCAGGGGAGTCAGGGCAGGCCCCAAGCAATCAGGGGTAGACAAAGGAAACAAGTCTGACCCTCAAATGGACCCACCTGTTGGAGGCACTAGAGTCGCGAGACGACCCCCAGCAGGCCACGGTGCACACAACGCGGTTTGGAGGAAGACTTTGGTCACTGGAGATGCTTGAGGTTGGGGCTACTTGGAGCCCAAAGATCTTCTTGGAAGGAAGCCAACAAGCATTTGCAACTGCAAGTTGACCCAATGCACAGGAGTTCGGTTATTGCAACCCCCACAAGGGACACTGGCCTCAAACTTGGTGAGAAGGCAGGGCAGGACTCGGGAACTGTGGAAAACCACCACCTGTGTTGCAGAACCTTACGGAGTCCGGAGGAGCTGGGGTTCAGCAGACCGGTCGTCTTAGATGCGGGGCCTGCGAATGCAGGGGAGTGACTCCTTCACTCCAAGGAAGATTCCTTCAAGTGTCTTTGATGCTTTACAGGCTTGGAAGGTTCCTGTATGATGCACATGCACAGACGATGCAGCAGACTGATAGGGAGATGAAGTCAGGCGCAAACGAAGTCCAGCGAAGTCCAGAGTGCCCACACAGTAGAAGAAGAAGTGGTGTCTGATCTGAATCTTATCCCACGACGAATCTAGGGACCTACACCCAGGTAAGCCCTTAAGTACCCTAGGGAAAGGGTTTAGAAGATTCAGGGAACCATCCCAGGTGAGGGTCTGGACAGGGGGGAGGTTACTCCCATGTCCTTTGACAAGTTTCACACCGGAGCAGGAGCCAACTGCTTAAACTGGACTATGCTTGGGGGCACCAAATGTGCCCCTCATGCAGACTGAGTGGCGCTGGCAAGCGCACCCACCCTAAACCAATACACTAAATCCTGTCTGGGAGGTGGTCACACCTCCCTGTGACGGGATACCTATTGTTCTGCCTTCCCCTTCCTCAGCTTGGCTCACCAGCAGGAGGGCAGAATCAGGTCTCTGGTCGGCAGCAACCATTTTGTGCTGTCCAGGGCAAGAAGGCTGGTATGGGAAAAACTGAGAGCCTAACGGAGGGCTCTTCCAGTGCTTGGAATCATACCTCCCACACCGTTTACGGTGTGGGGGTATTATTCCAACATGTTTGATATCAAACATGCTAGGATTCGTTGCAGCCGTTTTCGAGATGGTCATCGCGTAATTACGTGGTGCCCCTCTACATAGTATATGGCTGCTTCACTGACAACCCAGGAGAATGGACTCCGTAGGCTGCAGGGGTGTCCTTCGCATGCAGGGGCACCCTCTCACTTAGAACTATGCACCCTGCCTTCAGGATTGTAAAGGCCTGGTATAGAGGTGACTTATAGGTTTTAAGTGCAGTGACCCTAGATAGAGGAATCCTATATCTTTAGTAAGTGGGGCTAGCACCAGCTTACACGGGCTGCAATGGCAGGCCTGTAGTTCCATTTTGAATGGTCTCCCATGGGTGGCATAATGCATTCTTCAGCCCATGGGGGACCTCTGAGGCACCTATGCCCTGGGGACATGGGTACCATATACTAGGAACTTATAAGGGTACCCCAGTATCCAATCTGGTTTGTACCTAAGTACTGAACATATCAATTTAGGGAGAAAGCAGAAAGACTGGGGTCCTGATTAGCAGGATCCCAGTCAGACAAGTCAAATATAGCTTAGCACCAGGCAAAATGTGGGGGTACCCATAGAAGCGGATCCTACTTTCCTACACTCAGGAACTGGGGGCCTGTCCCTGCTCTCCACCCAACTGTGCAACACAGCTAGGGTTGGAGAGATATAAAGTGTGTGTGTGTCGGGCTGTCCGTCAAAAGACAGATGGCCAAACCAACATGTGCACTTGCAGTGCCTGCCACTCCTCCCTGCTGCTGCCAGTCACCAGCAATGGCGATGCCCCAGCCCTAGACTCAGCTCGGGCTGGCAGGATAAAAAATAAAATGGTAATAAAATCATTTTATTTTTCATGTTTGCTGGTCTTGCAGCAGGGGTGACGATGATCCTCCGCCCTAATGGAGAAGCTGCTGCTACGATATTGATCGGGCTTAGAGTACTGGAGGGTGTCTCGCGGGTTGAAACTGGTGCCCCTTAAGCTGTCAATTCCTTATTCAATTGCTTGTTTAAATATAATTTAGGCCCATATGTACTAATGCATTTTCCAATGGACACAGAATGGGAAAATCCCTTTTTTACATCAGGACCTTGGTTTTTAGATGGCTTATAATACAGAGAAGGCTGAGTTACTTTCAAAGTTGTGTTTATAGTGTTCAGAGTTCCAGTCCTTGGATGCACAACAGTGCTTAATTTGAGCCAGTGGTTTCCGAAGCTCGACACCAGCACTTAATTACCAACACCAGCAATCATGACAATCTAGTAGGTGGTGGCACTTTTTGTCTACTTTAGAGATAAGCTCAACAACACTTGTTTATTAATTTAACATGAATTCAAAATTACTAATACCTGCCGCCCTAGCCATTCTTATAGCTTTGAGAGCCTAGAATAGTTTGAATTGTCACGCTTACAGGAGTGTGATGGTTAGTAGTTGTGCTGGCAATGGCTGTGCTAGCGGGAGCTATGGGTGGTGCAAGCTGTAGGGACGTCCTGACAAGGGCCCTGGCACCTTAAGCACTGACACCCAGGGATCAGCACACACGCACACGCACGCACATGCACACACACACACACACACACACACATTCATATATACACACATGCACTTGCACCCACCATACATAAAAAACTTTCAATTTATCGGCTGCAGTGGTGATCTTGGGTGGTGGGAGAGAAGCCTTGGAGGTTCCTGACGATTGGGACTGCTGCCCTCTGTTTTTTGGCTGTGAGAGGAGGCAGCAATCCCTTACTTGTCCCAGAGTGGGATAGGGTTGAGGAGAGTTGCTGACCCCACCCCACTCTGTGATAAGGCATCAGTGATCGACACTCGGTCCTGGGCACTTGAGGACTTATAACTGAAGCGCCCAGGTCCCAGGCTATCGGTGAAGCTCCCCTCCTCTTCCCCATGATTTTTGTTCCAGTCCTGAAACCAAGATTAGAACCCCAATTTCTGGATATAGGTCAGTATCAGCAACCCAACCACATGCTCACATCTCCGGTGATGTGTTCTTGAGGTAGGCAAAGGCTAAGAATTGCCCAGGGTTGAGTGGGTTTTCTTGGACATTGCAAATGGTCAACTGTACCCCTTGATACACTTGTATGAATTAAGGTTGCCAATGTACGCTTGTGAGAGCTCTGAAAACTGAAGTCTTGTAAAGCCATACAGTCTTCATCCAGTGCCCTGTTTGTGCATCAGACATGCGTACCTGTAGAGGCCTTAGCTCTTAGGAACATGAAGTGAACTCATTTGGAGTCAGTTGAGGAATAGCACACGTAAATGTACTTGATACATGATGCTGCATCTTCACCAATGATTTACATCTATATTTCTGTGATATTGATTGCTTGTTCCATTAATTTAGTTCCTTAAAGTGTTATCTGTTGCAGTAAATGTGTCACCATGTAGCTTCTTTAGTGTGCTTTTCTCTACAGATGTGCAGAGATACTGATACCTCTGGAGTGATATACAGTTCAGCGATATTAGTTGGGAGTGGGGGAGATAGACACTACATATCATCTGGTTGGCTTCCATCATTTGTAACACTAGTTCTAAATATCTGACAAGGTCCTATATTAATGATAGTAGTATGGGATTGAATCATGCTAAGAGACGCTCAGTCATATTTAGTCCTTGCACAGTTGTGTTCCTGTGGCGATGGCGTAGCAGGAGAAGCAGCACTTGTAAATGAGGAGTGTTGGTGCATTCACACTGGACTAATGAGCACTCTCTTTCCTTGCAGTTGTCTCAAGAGTGGCGTAGGGGATGTGGCTTTTCTTGATCACATATCAATAGCCAAAGCCACAGGTACAGTATATATGCATGGATCTGCACCGTTGTGTCTGATGGCTTTGAGTGTTGCGTTGGAATTGAGGCGGTGAGGCAATAGATGAGACCATAACTGGTACGAATAGGGCTACCCCAGGTCCTGTTACCTGCAGACACTTGAGGACCTCTGACCTTCAATTAGACAGAAGGAGGAGGCAAGCAGGCCTTTGTCTTCTTGTGCCACGGTAATTGATTCCTTAATATCCCAGAGGTTCGTTCACAAAACTGTATTTTGTGACCTACGTTCACCACTTACCACATCACAATGGTTTTTGCTTCTTACATTCCTACTTAATCAATTTCTAATTGTAGTACAGTAAACAGCCAAATTTATCCTTCTATCGTGATCTCAAAATCTCATCCAAAGATCCATCCTTCATATTCTCCGTGCAAGTTTTCTTGTGATAACACCGCATTGCAGGCAAATATCTGGCTCAACATGAGGTGTTCTTTAGAAAAGTGACTTCTACAAAGCATCTAAAAAGCTCTGCGATTTACGC
The DNA here is from genome assembly GCF_964204655.1 of Triturus cristatus. Classification (NCBI taxonomy): domain Eukaryota; kingdom Metazoa; phylum Chordata; class Amphibia; order Caudata; family Salamandridae; genus Triturus; species Triturus cristatus. Next base: position 121,707,826 of record NC_140594.1, on the reverse strand, counting down.
ATTATGCTATGTTTGCATCACATCCTTCTTTTCATGAACACTATATTGCATCTTACGCCCTCAAGTGTGGTTTAAGATCTTAAGTATTACAGATGACCTGTGCACACATGATAGTATCAACAGTATGAATTGCTGTCAGTTATAAAGAACACAATTACAGCAGTCAAATGGCATTTTCTTTCTTTGTGGTTTTATTCGGTGATCAGATGCCCAGCCAACCTGTGTTTCGTCAGGGTGTAAACCCACGACTTCTTCAGGGCTAATGGACAGATGGTCTGAAAAGCGAAATTCTCTCAGCCAGTTGAACTTCCGTCCCGGCTGAATAGGTAGGTAGAAGGACAATGAATATATTGAGGTAAATACCAGAACAGGAGCACTTTGGTGTTCCTAGTATGGGGCATCGGCGAGTACGCGTGTCTTTAGCAGTGATTTATGAGCCGATAATGATAAATTACTCAAAACCTCTAAAGATGGTAATTGATATTATTTCTCATAGGTAAAATAGAAGCATTATTCGACGAAAGCGCTTCCCAGTTTAACAGTGATTTTAAAGTGTTTTGATTAGCATCAGAACAGGAACAAAAATTATTTATCAACTGACGTTTATATAACGGGAATGGTGAAGACTGGCCCTATTCAAGTCACAATAGAGACTGAGGAATAGATGATCTTAAGTTTAGAATTATTTGTATAGAATTCAGTCAGGAAGTGCAATAACGTATTATTGATACCCTAAGATTGGAGTTTAGACCCAGGTGGTTCCTGTTTACTTTGTCAAAAGCTGGTCAGTAATTGAGACAAAAAGTTTAGCCCCATTAGAATAATGGTCACAATTAATCAGTACATTGAATACCATAATATTATCAACAGTGGATCAACCTGGACGAAATCCAGTCTTTATAAATCACAACAGTCCCTTTTTTGTGCCCATTCTGATATCTGGCCGATAAAAATTTGGAAAATAATTTGCCATCAAATCCCAAAAGCGTGATTCATTTCTAATCTCTTGTAGCCAATCGCAGGCCTTGTTAATAAAGTGGTTCCAAGAATCCGGAATGAACCTCAGAATTATATATTTTTGTAAACAATATACCTAAGATACCCTTCCATAAAGTGGGGTCAGCTCTAGGCACTGTGATCAGATACCATTTGGGCAAGGAACCAATGATGGACAACTAGAATTTGTTCACGTGAATACTTCGTTCTCAGCTCTTGATATCTGGTTGTTGAGCCATGGTGCACCAGTAATGTTATCTGTCTGGCGAGCAGTATACAGGTTTATTATAAAAAAAATCACAGACTTCAAATGTGATATCGTAGCTGTAACGATTGATGCAGTGGCTCATACCTGAATTAATTAGCAGCCAAAAGCGTCTTGAGTCTCTTTTTTAATAATTTAAACTAATTGTAATCCTCATTGTAATCCGACACCTTATCCCAGCCAAGATATAAATCTGAAAAGTGTTTGTCGCATGATGCCTAAGACCTCAGTTACCCTTCCTAAGAACCTAGGTGGGCCTCCTATGTCCCAGGTTCACTGTCTCATCCAGAATGCATTAATTGAGAGTGAGCCTCTTGAGAATCGGAACCCCTATTGCTCGCACCCTCCTGGTATCGCTTTCTACATATGCAGAATCATCTCTCTACCTCCCCTGAACATTTATAGACCCAGTGCTATAAAATGTAATGAAGAGTTATATCAAATGTTCCTCCTAATCTGGAGCACCAAACCAAATTTTGTGCATTGTCCTAAAATACATTGTTTACGTAGTCAACATCACTTGCCATGTAGATGTCTGCTACCACCAGAAAGCATCCCTGATATCAAATTCTTACACTCTTTTGTTAGTTTTCACCGTTTTTTGTTATTGAGTGATATGTGGATGAGTGGTTAGTAGAAATTTCCTCTGTCTGTACCTAGTCATTTGTTCGATGTAATCCCACCATATGGCCTCTCATATCTGCACGCTGGCTGGAAATCCTGATGATACCTTTGATTGTTTGTTGTCTTGTGTCTCTGGACCTTAGATGCGGAACTAGAACAGTATGAGCTCCTGTGCCCCGATGGGACCACGGCCAGTCTGAGTGCGTACAGGAGCTGTCACTTGGGTCGTGGCCCTGGCAATGCCCTTGTCACCAGGCGGAACTTTCAGAGGACCTCCAGGAAGTTCCTATCTACAGTCCAGGTAAAATGACTCTACAAATGTACCAGAAATCAATACCAAAAATGTCAAGGATTCGCCTTGTTCAATCACCTATATTAGGAGCCTGGCTTATACCTGGCAAGGATTACACTAATACAGGTGATTGAACCAGGTGAGACCTTGATGGAAATGTGACTACAGGCTCGTCTCGTCGCTGTGGGACCTACGCAGCACTAATTGGTGTTTCTTTATATAATTGAACAGACACCAAGTAGGTGTATGGTTTCTATCGAGCATGCAGAGGGCGCGAGGACCAAGTGCAAGAAGGAAGGTAGGATCATTAAACCCCAGCAAACGTCCGTCTTATCTTTCCCAAATTTTAATCATACCAACTGGAGAATTTAATAAAACATGATTTCCTACCAGCCACGTAATGTTACCGCATTAAGAACGCCTCCAGCTCTTACGTTCCATTATTAGTGGTCTGATACTATTCAGTGTTCTCCTGTAACTCACAGGGAGCAGCACGCCCCGTTCTGCAGCCGAAAGGGAGAAACCCAGTGATGAAGCATGAAACCAAGGGGTAACCCTGGTGGCTGAGGGTTGTACTACACAAAGCATCTGCTTTTCCAAAAAGGAGGACTAGCCCATACATTAGAGTGGGGCTCTCAATTTTGATTTTGAGGAAGAGCCCTCTTTTTTAGCACCTCTTCTCTCCACTTTTATGTTAATATTCTGTAGTACTAAGTCTATTTAAATATTTCTGGAATAAAAGGTATATGTCAGTTTACAGCTTAAGATGGGATATTGTCTCTCAGATACAAATGCAATTACACGTTATGAAACATTACAAAACTGTGTGCATAGTTCCTGGTGTTCTCTATTCTGTTTCGTACCACATCATGCCCTCCCACTGTGACATGCCCTTAGGTGCCCCCCTTGCCATAATTCCTCTCCCGACATGAAGATCCCAAGAAACGCGCCCTGCCTTGTTACCTCATCCCTACCCCGAGTTTATCGTTGTGGAGGTACCTGTGCTTTCCTGTGACATGATGGAACAGCATACTCTTCCATCTCCTTGCTCAGCCAGCACATCTGGCTCGCTGTCATCCTCTTATAGTAGAGGTCCATCTGTATCTCCACTCAGTGGACATATGAAAAAATGAAATAAAGAAACAGGATGGAATTTCGCTGTCTCTGCAGTGATTTATGAAGTTCTGAAGAGTGATGGAATAACGAATTGTATAATTTCAAAGTTTAAGATGGTCCTAAAATGGAGAAAATGGATAACTTTATAACGAGTGTTTAATATGAGGGAAGTTTCCCATATAGCAGTGCGACATAAGGGTGCGCCAGTTTGTGCCCAGATTTTCCGCTTTTCCATCTGTATCTCCCCCATCACCCAACTCCCATTTTGAGCCTAATAAAGGACTTGCTCTTTGATTGTTATACACATGTTGTCTTGTGGTGCTCCTGACATGCATATCATGTTGCAGTGATCCTGTCATGCTTTATTGTATTGGTTAAATGCCTCAATAAAAAAAAGTTGAAAAAATGAAACATTACATAGAACCCTACCACTACAGAATTAATATTTCAAGAGGTAAACAATAATCCATGGCGCACGGTAAAGGATGTAAGATTTTAGGCAGTGCTGCTGTTGCATACACTGTCTCTGATTCAGCTCTACAAGGTTTGTTTTCACATCTGTGGGTAACACAAGTGATCTTACTTCAATGCACCAACACTTCAATGTGAAACACAGTTTTTTGTAGCCCCCCAGAACCCCACCTAATACATAGTTGAAATGGCGTCAATGCTTTTGGTTTACTAACCGTCCCTAAACAGGGATACAGGGACACCATGGTGAATAGAAACAAACCTCTTTTGTTCTCGTCAATACCACACACACACACACACTGAACTAAGAAAAAGACACGTAACCAAAATGCGTGTTTATTTCAACAGGTGCACTCTGTTGCTTAACAAATGTAAAGCAACCACATAGAATGCAATTAAAACATTATAAATATATGTTGCGAACAATGACAATAAAATGAGCATTTTTACAATGGTTAAAATGTCATAAAAAAACCTAACACCCTAAAACCTACTGCTATGCGCTATGCTAGGAGAGCATGGTGTTGTTTAACTTGCATCTAGATTTTCTTAAGGAGAATCTGGTGCAAAGGACATCTCCTGAAAAGTGGTCTAGTGGCAGTCCTTTTATATTATGTCCTATCGAAAATAGAATCCCAAACATCACCTGAGGAATGTCTGGGATAACCAATGAGCATCAAGATGCTTGTCCAAGACACATTCTTTTAAACAAATACAGTAGAAATATGACAATTCAGACTACACTGATCTGGCTATTGTTCTTCTTTGACCTTGAGCTTGAGATTGAGATAACAAGGTAATGGTTCCAGACTGATGCTGCATCAAGTGTCTTGTTGATGTCTATGTCTGAGTGACTTGACACTTTCACAGGTTCTTGGAAAGACAACATCTGCGTCAAAAGCAGACATGTTGATGAATCTGCAAAAATACAGAAAATGAAGTCTTGGCCTACTTAGAATGAAGTCCGGCCTTAGAGTCTGTAGGTCACTGCATATATGAGGATCTGGGATAGGATTTATAAACACTAACTCCCTAAGGAAGTTTATACTTTGCACCCTTGTACAATATGGACTGCATGCTTACATACAAGAATGCAAAGCACAGTATCAAGGACTGCAGTCAAAACAGACAACCAAGAACACGGAGTAACTGGGGAGTCTAGTAGGTTTAACCACTACGCTACATAAGGGATTTGTAGTTTCACATATGTCCTATAAATCCATCCAATCATATTGCTCCACTACCTTTTTACTGCATGGCAAGAAAATATGACATATACAGGTACAGCTGCATGGAGTTACTGAAAAGGGGCACTGACAGCTGAAGATATCGGTACACCTGAATAAGGTATGGAAGAATGCAGGGACACCTGATTGTATACAGAAGCGCAGAGGCAGAGATGCTGACTTGTGCAGGGATGCCTGAAGGTATACAGATACACCTGGACAGAGATACTGAATGATAAAACGACACCCCAAGCTTTACTGATACCTAGACAGAGATACTGACGGATGCAAGGATACCCAAAAATATACCAATACACCTGAATAATATACTGAGGAATGCAAGGACATCTGATGGTATACAGAAGCGCAGGGGCAGAGATGCTGACTTGTGCAGGGATGCCTGAAGATATACAGATACACCTGGACAGAGATACTGAAGGATACAAGGACACCAGAAGATATACCAATGCATCTAAATAAATATACTGAAGAATGCAAGGACACCTGCTGGTATACAGATGTGCAGTAGCAGAGATACTGATGTGTACAGGGACATCTGAAAATATGCAGCTACACATGGGGAAAAATACTGAAGCATACAAGGACACCCCAAGCTTTATTGATGCTTGGGCAGAGATACTGAATATATTGAAGAATGCAAAAAAAAGCTAATGATATACAGATGTACTAGGGCAGAGATTTACTAATACAAAAGAGTAGTGATAAAGAAGATTGTAAAGACACCTGTAAACATACAGGTGTACAGGGACAAAGAGAATGAAGGGTGCAGCTAAACCTGAAGATATACAGATGCCCCTGAACAGAGATACTAAAGGATGAAAGGACAACGAAGGTACACCAGTACACCCGAATAAAGATACTGAAGAATGCACCTGCTGATGTACAAATGCACAGGTGCAGAGATACTGTAGTGTGCACTGTGCAGGGACGCCAAAAGATACACATATACACAAGGACAAACATATTGAAGGATGCAAGGACACCGAAAGCTTTACTGATACATCTGGGCAGAGACAAAAAAGGATGCATGGACACCTGAAAACATGCAGGTGCAGAGGTGCAGAGACGATAGCATGTGCAAAGAAACCTGAAGATATTCAGATACACTTGGAGAGGGATGCAAGGTCACCCGAAGGTATACTAATGCTCCTGGCTGAAGATATTAAACAATGCACCTGATGATACATAGATGCACAGGGCCAGAGACACTGAAGAGTGGAAGATGCTGAAGATATACAAAACACCTGAACAGAGGTCCTGAAGAATGCAAGAACACTTGTAGATAAGGACGCCTGATCAAGCATAAAGCGAAGGGCACCACAATACTGGCCAGAGTGTCACCGTCTTTCTGTGCGGATTCCCCGATTATAAACTTCTGACATAATCTACTGTTTACAAACCTTTGCCAAAGCAGGCATTACTGGAATCACATTGTTTTTCGTCTTGCTTTGCAAGATTGCAGCATAGTGTAGCCACCTTAGGGACAAACATCCCTGAAGGCAATTCCAGCACGCCTGTCCTGTATGGTCGATTTGTTATACGGAGTGTCTCTCCTGAAGCTGCATCCCCCAGGTAGGATCATCATTACTACCTTGATCACCAATAGACTTTTTATGACGTCCCAGCGCCCAGGCAGACATTTATTTCATTTGTGATCAGGATCAACATTCAGGGCACAAATGTTGATATGGTTTGTGCATTTTTTATATATTTGTTGTGGTTATGTTTTAACTAAGGTATGACATGTGGTATAAACATTGAAGCGAATCTTAACCAAATGTAGTCACAATGTCTACCCGCACTTAAGACCCTCCTCTTCTCCATACGCCTAACCCTTGAATGGTCCTCCCTAAAGAAAACCTCTGCTTCTCTCTTCCATCACTTGATCCGCATTGTATATAGTTGTATTGATGCTTAGCCTGAACTAGTGATGTCCCAGAGTGCCACTGTAATTGCAGGCTTCGACTATGATTATGCACTATGTCCCTCGGTGCATATGTAACGGTATGTCCATGCATCGGTAACCACACACCTTGGCATGATATTTTGGAATCTAGGAAAGATGCTGCATTGTCCTCTGGTGTTAAATCTGTTCTAAATAAATATCCACAAATAAATCAAATAAAAGTATGGTTATGAGCTGGCATCTCTAAGTGCAACCATGATGCATTTTCAGTATGGCTTCTATTACCTAAAACAATAAAATTGTACTACACATGCATACACATGGCACTGGCACACACTGATAATTCCATGACTGACCAGACGTTGCCTCTTCCAGCATCTCTTTGGCCGGAAGGGGAAGGCGCAGACTCGCTTCAGCCTCTTTTCATCATCGCCATTCGGAGGGAAGGACCTGTTGCTCCGAGACACCACCCAGCACCTAGAGGTCATAGCGGAAGAGGAGGACATCACAGAAACCTTGGGGCTGGACTATGTGGCTCTACTGAAGGGTCTGGGACATGAGGGTAAGATGATGAGGACCGGTGAGAAAGAGATGAGCGTGCACAGGGATCACTAAAAGACTAAGAAAGAGCAAGAAATGGAAGAGAAGTGAAAGGAAGACTTAAACATGATATGAGGGTGGATGAGCAAGAGTAAGAAAAGGGAAGCGTGATCGAACAAAGACATTTTTTAGGAGTAGCAATGTGTATGTGGATTGAGTGGTTCACGAGGCATGGTCTTTGGGGATATATTCTGGTATTTCGTTGGAGGTCTCACTCTATGAAACTGAGAAGTCTGAGTCATCTGTTCTTGTACCCTGCTGCAGGGAGCTCTCTGAGCAACAGCGTGGTGCACTGGTGCTGTATCAGTGAGGCCGAGCTACGCAAGTGCGAGGCGTGGGCCTTGAATATCAAGTCTGATCCTCTCGTCTGTACCCTAGCATCATCCCAGTCTGGCTGCATTGAAATGATCAAGGTAAGCCCTAGTGACACGTGGTCCATATCTAAGGTTGCATTCCCATGCATGCAGGTTAACTCAAATGTGCATGACAGTGCATACATGTAAGCATGTGCGCTTAGAGGACATGGCATGTGAAATACCTATGTGAACACTCAAGACAATTATTTCTTTTTCACGTTTGTGTGTGAGTATGCAAGTCTAATGCTCATCACAAGTGCAAGGTTAAGTATGCTGCGTCTCCAATTAAAATGAGTGGCTTGTGTGAATTTAGTATACCTGGTGTGTATACTTTTATAAATCACACAAGTGCTGGTGTGCATTTGTGATGAATTTGGTAAATTTTGAGCAATCCTGTTGTGTGTCTTTACTTCTGAGTTAGCAGTCAAAGACCTGGTTCAGGGAAGGTGGTATATACTAGTAAAAAGAATGCAACAATAATGTGCGCCACGTGAGACTAAACGTAATACTTGATATAGTACAAGTAACTTGAGCTTCAAAATGGCAGTACAACCCATCGTCGATAACTGTAGATAATTTCTATGCGACCCTCAACCCATGTTCATCTCTAAATCTAAAGTCTAACCTCTTGCTCTCACTTGAAGGGGGCGTTGCTAGATTTTTTGTTCTATACCGAATGTCACTGCTCACCACTGAATCTGTATCATGTATTCATGATTTCTCTGCCTCAGGGCTCTGTATTGAGCCCCACTCTATTTAACATCCTTATGACCCCTCTGGCGACATTGGCAGAGTCCTATGGGGCCCGGATCGTCTCTTATGCTGACGACACCCAGCTTCTGTTCACCTGCCGTAAGAGCGAAGAGTTCGATGGAGAAAGGATCCGTGAGTGCCTTGGGGCTGTTTTTAATTGGTTCCAACTCAACAGCCTCAAGTGCAACTCGGATAAATCCGAAATACTATTCTTCGGATGCCCATCGGAACCAGATTGGCATGGATGGTGGCCTGCTGACATGTTCCCTCCAACTCAGTCATCTAAGTGGGCTAAGAACCTGGGAGTAAAAATTGACAATGAGCTTTCGCTCAAATCCCAGGTTTCTACTCTTACGGGAACATGTTTCGGGATCCTCAGAATGTTGCGTAAGTTTTTTCCCCTTCTATCTGAGGAACATCGGAGGATAACTGTGCAGGCACTTATAGGATCCAGATTGGACTATGCAAATGTTCTATATCTGGGTCTGCCAGAATATCTCCTTCAGCGTTTGCAGGTGACCCAGAACGCTGCTGCTCGAGCGATCTTTGGCCTGCATCGTCGCACTAGTGCCTCTAACCTTCTTCTATCCCTCCATTGGCTTCCTGTACGGAAGAGGATACTGTTCAAGGCCATGACCCTAGCCCATAAGGCCCTGCATGGTAATGGTGCAAAATATCTCCAGAAGAGGCTGGACTTCTACCGACCTACACGATCCCTCAGGTCGGAAACATTGGCTCTGGCTCGGGTACCACGTATCAAAAGGGCTCGTCTAGGCGGCTGGTCCTTTAGATTCCTTGCCCCCCAGCTATGGAACTCTCTACCGGTGTCCTTGCGGACTACCTCGAACTTGCTTGCCTTCAGGAAGGACTTAAAAACTTGGCTGTTCTCTGGTTAGTCCGCTTCCTCTTTTAGGCTCCTGTCTTTTTACTGTTATGTTCTCCAGTTCTTTCTTTAGGTCTGGAGCACAAAGCGCCGGGACACTCCTTTGGAGTAGCCGTTGCGCTATAAAAGTCCCATTTTAACATAACATAACATAACATATTGCAAACAATCAATAAAAACATTTGTAAAAAAAAAGAAAATGGCAGTACAGTTTTTCATACGTGATATCGGTTCGCTCAGGTTGGTCGACATTGCAAGGGTTGACCCAATCCACACTGTACGTAGAACAGTCATCAGAGGATTTGGGGTTGTATTAACAAGTGTATAGAAGAACTGAACCATAAGCTAGGAATTAGGTTGGTCAAGCAAATAGAGCCAGGTAAATTAAAAAAACAGGGTACCATAATAAGGCATGGCATCAATTATAAGTCAAGTCAGATATGAACGTAACACCTCAGATCTATTGACAACATGTGGCATAAACATTCTAGCTGAGGTCCCAGCCATTGACATGTTCTGGAAAGGAAAGCCAAACTCCATAGAAGTTTGCTATTTTGTAATGAACTATGTCAGCCATCTTCTCCGTAGCGTGAATTGACCACAGTTGGATCCACTGTAAACTAACTGGGGGTGGCTCAGGCACCTCCTGTAATGGGTAATAGACTATCCAGCTGCCAAAAACGTGTGGGTCATAAATGTACCTATTGGAGTCATCAGAGGATACTCACTATCTTCACCCAGATAACCCAGCCATAACCACAGCGGGTCGAGAGTAAGAGAGGCGTCTGTGATATCTGACATTTCTTAGATCAGTTAGGACCAGAATTCCCAAACCTTATGACAATACCACCATGAGTGAGATATAGGACCCCTCATACCGCTCTCTTCCGACCAGGTGTCTGATAACCCAAGCATCGCTTTCAGTCACAATGGGATGAAATACCGGAGCATTCAAATTTCAAATGAATTTTCATTATATTATCAGCATATGGACGATTTCGATGCTTTAACACATACTATGTCGCTCATATATCTGTGTTCAATTCCACCTCCCGCTGATCCATATAAGCCCGTGTTAATGGCTGTGTGTGTCAGCCCAGCCGGTTGTAGAGGATAATATTGCCCTTAGCTGTTCTTGCCTCTATGAAGACACTTTTATTTGTGACTTATCTCTTCATCGCTTGCATTTGCATTTATTTTTTATAAATTGAGAGTGAATTGGTGATGGAATGGAAATCCCCACCAACATAGTATTTTATTGTTAGGGAGGTGGGGTTTGATATCATTCATGTACCTTTGTTTATTGAGTATTGCCATGGACAGATTTTGGAATAAGGTCATCTTGTCTCCCTTCAACTGGATACAATCAAGGGTATGAGCAGTGCTGCAAATGTCCTCTCTAAGTTGAAGAAATGAACACTCGTCAAGAGTCATATCTTCTTTCAATTTGGAATGCCAAGAAAGCCCGATGGGTGTGGTCCAAATTTGATTCAAAATTATTGGCGTCCTATAGAAAACAGCAAAACGGCTGCTGCGCATGTGCTTCCAGGTCTACATTCAGTGCAGCCCTGATGAATTCCTGGATGAAGCTATTTTTATGACGTTTTCTATTTTTGCCATCTCCGATTTCCTCCAGGAGAAATTCCGGTTGATGTTCCAATTTCGTAACTCGTTCTGATAGTTCTCATTGGATATCTGCTTGCTCCGCCAGATTCTTTTTGCCTTGGTGTAGCCACGTTTTGGCCTTTTTGAAGTGAGTGATCCAGGTCTGTTAATGATTCAGTAAAGCCCGGTCACAGTCAACGCTGTCCTTTCTTTATTGAACTTGTGCATAAGGAGTCCAACATCGCCTTTCGTTGAAGGTGATTGCATATCTAGCATTGGTTCCGACACAAGACTTGCTTTCTATGAATGCAAAAATGGCACTCCCAAGGAGCAAAATTGTACACATACTTTTTGTAACTATTGAGTGACCCAAAAAGAAGACAGAGTGAGAGAAAAGGACTTGATCAAGGACCATAGGAACACACAACCACCCACGGCCACCTCCAGTGAGACTCCCAAACTACGCAGCGAAGCTTCAAAGAAGATCTTAAACAGCTCTGTTGGCAGCACTGCTGCTGGAGAGCAAAGATATCACATACACTAGTGGGAGGGATGCTCCTACTGCAGCCCACAGCGTAAGCGAGAGGCAATGCCCTTTTCTAAGACTATATTTATTTCACTACAATTCGAATGTGCATGCAGTATAATAGGATGAGAGAGAAATGGGCAGAAAAGCTAAACAGACAACTGTCCAGTATAGAGTGATCTAAAGAGTTAGAATTTATCAAAACAGTTAATAAAATAATAATAATAATCCACATTTGTAAAGCGCGAACAATCACCCGTAAGGGTCTCTAGGCGCTGGGGGCCGTCGGGAAGATTAAGCAAGCTATTGCCCAGAGTCACATGGTGCTGGGCTAATCTGCCGCCCACGTCGGGGATCGAACCGTGATCCACAGATTCCAGAGTGAGTCGCCCTGGCCGCAGCACCACACCTCTTCCACCATGCATGCTTTAAGTTAAAAAAAGTTCAGTTTCCTGCAGCCGACATATCCTTTCCTGGTGGTACTGGATAAGATGTTGCCAGGAGCGAATGATTGCTGCCCAAGATGTGATCAGGGTGAGGCTGCCTGGTGGTGGCAAAATTTGAGGATCCATAGTATCAACTATTTCAGAGAAAACAAATAAGAAACTTGAGCATACCCCAGCAAAGGTCCAAAAACAAAAGTCTATACTATAGTTGTGACCTTAAGGAATAGGTGAAATAGGTTTTCAGGGTTCAATGTAAAAACAATAGGGGCTGATTCACAAAGGTAAACGTACACTTTTGTGAAATATTTTTGGGGTATTCACAAACTTCAAATTCAATTTTACTATTAGTAATTTTACGACTGCAGACAGTCCACAGTTGGGACAGAGAACTCCACACATAAGACAGGACAGGCCTTCTTAGGACTTCAAAAAACATTTTGCAAAAACACAGACTGCAAAATACAGACTGTAAAATCTTGACCCGATCAAAAGAGCTCCCTTTGTCCTGTATTTAATTGCTACATCTATCCAAAGTCAGTTTCCACATAATTCAGGAAAGGGCTAATTTACTTTTTTATGCCAGTCTCAGTTTATTTTAGGTGATGTTGTTTGTGGTGGGTTACGTGCAGATAGATTTTTTTGTAGTGGGAAATTATATAAGGTGTAATTCTGATAGTCTTGTTTTGCAAAATCAGCCGTTTTTCAGACTCTTGTAGCCAGGAAGGTCATTATTTGTCTTGCTTTGGAATTTTGGGAATATGATCCAGAGTTGGGTTCCCAATATGTAGGGACATGTTAGATCAGTGAGTGCAAACCCCTGTACACTTCTTCAGTACCTGTCCGTAGATGCAACTGCTGTTTAATCTCAAAATATGCGTCTTTCTGATTCTTTACGTTTTAAAGGTACTTTTACCATTATACATGCCACATGACATACCGGTCTGTCGATTATTTTAAATGCAGAGATTCTGAGGAAAACTCTCTCGGCGTAAATGCTACAGTGTATACGTTATGAGTGTGCTCTGTTCATGTAGGCTCTAACAGACCTGCGGATCTTCAATTTGTCCACAATGTAGTTGTCTTCATTACAAAAGGGGAAAGAAGATCCTACTCAAATGCCAGGACAAGGAAGTGTGTCAAAAACAATTTCCCCAATGTGACTTTTTTTCCCCCCAGAATAACGAGGCAGACGCCGTCTCCCTGGACGCCACACATGCGTATATCGCGGGGAGGTGTGGCCTGGTTCCTGTGGCTACAGAATATTGGGGTAAGCATCAGAACCCAAGATCCAAAATTCCTACTGTTTTACAATATCTTTGCTAAAAGGAACATACGAATGTGCACAATTCACACATACACTGCACCCTTTATTCTATTTTTAATGTATTGTGAGGTCAACCAATATCTTTCTTTAGAATTAAACTAATGTTATGTTTTCACCATCACATTTTCATCCCAGCAGATTGGCAATGTCAATGCATCATTTAAACATGCTTCACATTGTTGTGTGTGTGTCTTCTACTGGGCACCAGCAGGGTGTGCAAGCCATGCTATTCACATCTGTGGGACAACAGCCTGGAAAATCAAAACCTGTTTTTCAAAGCTCTGATATCTGCACCTGTAAACATGGCTCGCCCAGTCCCCTCGCCTTGCCCTGCTGTCCAGAGATCCCAGGGAAGTGGTGGGAAGGCGGGCATTGTTTCACAGACTCCCCCGGTGCACAGAGACTCTGGGAAGATGGTAGAATGAGATAGTGACTTGCAGTATTTTCCAACATAACATAACAACAAGAAACATTTTAACATTTGCAGTTCATGTCAACGCAAGCACATAGGAAAGGTATTGAAATGTTGTCTTTTAAGTTGGTCTTGAAACAATGAATTGGAATGAATGCTGGGGGAGTGTCGAGTATTTCCACGTTAAGTAAATCTTTTTTGTAGTTGGTAACTTAGGCTGTCTATAAGAAGCAGATAGTCTGCAGTTCAAAACTCAGTGAATTACTTTTCTTCTAAATAAAGATTTTACACAGAAACAATAGAAATCCATATTTCTAGGTGTATAAAGTTCAGTAAATTAGTTTTCAGTCAAATAAAGAAAAGCTGAACCAAACCACAGAATTGTTTTCATCTGCGGTGTCTAGTAGCTTTGGAAGCAGATTATGTGCATTTTCTTTTATTTAATTCTAGCCCAAACAAATCCCAAACCATCGAGTAACTATGAGCAGTGGGATCTGCTAACACAATACCCATGACCCAATGGCCCACATGTCAGCTAGATCCTACCAGGCAGACTGAACAAGGTCATCAACTTGTCCACCAATGACTGCGTGAGAAACTGAATGCATTACTTGATAATCCTCTGCCCAGGTCAAATGCACGGTCAAAAACATGGTTAGACCATGGTCATCCATGACTTACCATGCCTAAAGTTTGGACAACGTGACTTGTCCATAAACCAAGGCGCAATTGATCTGGTACACATACCATGCATAGTTTGGAATAATGTTGTCAATGACAGAGCAAAAGAGGGGAAACCAGTGGCTGCACGCAGAAATCTACTCTGGCTACCAAAGTAATTGGCCTATTTTCCCGGAGACCCAGTATTCTCCTTTACTGCTTAAATTTGCAAAAATTAACTCCATCGTGATCAATGTCCACCCTAAAAAATACAAATTAGTAGGTGTGTCATGAAGACACACTCTGCCTAAGCAAGTCAAACCATCAATAAATGCAAGAGGATAAAATAAGGAAGATGCAGGACTACAAACTGTTGGATCAGAGAGCTGCCATGACCGGCCATCTCTAGGACCTTTCCTAGAAGGTAGATTACCCTGGACTCTTTGAGGCACATCGAATAACCTAGCGACTGGATAGGGCTGAAATCATCCAACGGGTACTGACTCTCCTGTAGGCCATTATGATCTCTCTATAAAACCTTTATATTAAACTAAGACTAGATATCACACATGCACTTCTTGCAGTACAAAGAGGGCCTAGAAGTAATCATCTCAGGAAGATAACGTGCATACAAGTCACATGCAGAATTTGTTAAATAGATATTAGCCCTCGGAATCCAAGTAAATGCAATAGATAATGGGCACAATGATCAAAGTCCCCAAATTCCGGGGCAAAGCTCATCGTCCACTATTGTGCCATTATACAAACAACTCACACAATATGTCAGCAAGGCAAAGAATAGCATACAGTAAATGGAAACTCAGTCCATATGATTGGTTGGCATAATGTGGTAGATCAAGAGCTTAAGGGCAACAAAAAGCCAACTAACCAAGCAGCTCCAGGAAACACACAAAACAAATATAAAATAGTGCAGAATCTTGAGTTGTGGGACATGCCTGGTGACATGACAACTAGAACCTACACCAAACCCAGCCTTTCAATACCCCCACTCACAAAATCTTCAGTAGCACAATGACTCAACCCCTTGAGATTGGACAGGAGCCAGGGCAAACCTTCCATCCTCCCAAGGTCATAAAATGAGTACAGCTGAGATGGATCCTACTGCCAATGATCAATTAAGATTGTAGCATGAACCTTATGAATGGCCAATATTATTCTGTTGTATTTAAATCATAGCTACAGTTTTCTTTGCCCTCCAGAAGTGTGACTGTTTTATATTATTGTGGAACATGTACTAAAGCTCATACATGCATGGGGCTCTCCGACTTCCAAAATCCACAAATGATGCGTGCTTCATGCTGTGGACGTGTCTGTTGTGTCTCCTGATCTGCAGGTCCTGAGTGCACCTCAGCGCTTGGAAGTGCATCCGAGGGTGGCGAGTGGCTCCGTGTAACAGAAAAAGGTATGAAGAGTGATCAAAGTGACTGAAAAGGGGTGTGAGGATTCCTTAAGTTGCACCAGCTGAACACGAGAGGTGGATTTTTACCCACAGTCTACTCTGGGCTTTGGAAAGCAGTTGATTTAGTATAATATCTTTGGAGTTCAAGAACTAAATATAAATGCAATGGGTAAAACAACTAATTTTCTTTAACAAAGTATTGAATTTTAGAGGGCATTTATCGATTGGCATAGTACAAATTGATTAACGAAATGCACCTTCTCAGCAGAACCTGCCCTCTCTAGTGTGGAATCATGGTCACAGCAGCATGAGCTCCTCCTGTCTGTGAGAGGACGAGATGAATCTCCTTCTAGCCTTCATGCATGCACAAGAAGCCATGATGGAGCCTGCACATCAATGTGAAATTCATTTCATCCTAGAGGACCATGAACTTGACATTATGTAAGCTTAAAATTACCCCGATAGTCCGCATTAAATTCCACGATTGGAGATATGAAAGCACTAAACTTTAAGCGTGACTTTGCCTCCACGTATGCCATGTCATTTAAACCAAGCTTGTCATGTTTTGCTCCCTCGCAAGCCAGGACATCCGCAGTTCACACATAGCATCTAATTACTTCTACACATCATGACATTTTCATCCCACAAGCTATTGAATTGGCACAAAAACCCTGTAGTGACTACATGAAGAATGAACTGCCTGCACATAATTAATTCACACAGCGGAGAGTGGGGGAACAATCTTGGGTGCATCCCCTGTTCAATGCACAACATCCAAGAGTGCTCCTCAGGTGTGCAGCATAGCGAAACAGAGATGTCAAAAAGGCGGCAGGCATTTTGGAATCTCTCTTCTCTTAAGGATGGAAGTTCTCACCTGCCAGTTAGGTGGCATGCTTCATCACATGGCTGCTCACGCTGATAACATCAGCCGTCGTCTTGGGCTGCTACCCTCCAGAAGTAGGAGAGCCCTTTTGATGTTCGGCGGCTCGAGGCCTATGATGGGGAGATGTCCTGAGGGTCAAGATGTAGCAGCGGAGGGTAGAATGCCAGAGTACTGTTAAAAATACCTAGCTGTGGACCTTATTGTTTGTGTTCTCCATGTGGTATATTTTGAAGAAAGGGGCAGAGTTCAACCCTCGTGGATGGTCAATATGTTTTTGCCCCTAACTATCAAGGGAGCCAATTACCAAATTAACATCCTAAGGAAAATCAAACCATTCCTGCCCCCTGTGGATTTTCAGTTCGCAGTACAATCTTTAGTCCTCTCCCAATTAGATTACGGGAGCGCTACTCTTGCTGGCCTACCCAAAGTAAAGCTGGCCCTGTTAAAGACCCCATTGAACTCAGCTGGCAGACTTATAACAGGTTCCATGATAATCAACCACTTTACTCCAGACCTAATAATCTAAAATGGCTCCAGTTTGAAGCTAGGATCCAATTGAAGACTGCCCTTTACCATAATACTCCTGTTTACTTGGCCAAAAAACTTTCACTGGAGGTGCTTAGCGATAATTTTGTTATCGCAGGCTATCTCTGGAATGTATCGCCCTGGTAGCGTGTTATTAACAACGTGTTTCTCCAGGGCAATACAAATTTCAGAGATAGCGAGGTTTTCGCCGTCTTGCAGGGAACATCGCTGGTTTTCCAGCGATGTTCCCTGCAAAACGGCGAGGTCGTATCAGCATAATCCACCCCAATGTTAGGGATAGGTAAGTCTGCATTTTAGCAGATGTTAGTTTTTTGGAGAAAACAGCGGTTTTCTCCCAAAACTAACGTGTGCTAAAATGCTGGGGCACCCTTGTAAATATCGCAATGTGAACATCAGCGATATTTACAAGGTTGTCCTACCCAGTGACGCCCACTTTGAATCTCATTAGAGATGCAAAGGGAGGCGTTGGGTAAAAGGGTGCTAACATGCGCTAATGCATGTTAGCACCCTCCTGTTAATAGGGCGATAGTTTTATCTCCGCTTTTTTGGCTTTAAAAGCCAAAAAAGCGGAGATAAAGCCCTTGTGAATATGCCCCTTGAGCTGTCTGGGGTTAGTAGTTCCTTAAGAAGTGCTAACTCCCTGCTTACTCCTTCTCTGGTTGTCCTTTGCTTTTCCCTTTTCCCATTATGTGTGACTTGCTGTATGTACCGCGCTCTGAAGCCCTGACTGGTCCTGTTCGCACCATATAAAACCCTGCAAATAAAACAAATAAATAAATCCTTACTCTGATGTGCTACTGCTGGCTTTCACCAGGTCCCAAATATAATTATCTATATGAAAAATGTAATTTTGGCTGTGAGTATGCTTAGAAAAAAAGAAGCCTGGTAATTGACATAAAGAAACAGTGATCCTTTGGGCACATCTATTGCTAGAAATTTCGTTAGGATCCTGAATGTCCCATGAACGGCTTATGCTTGTGAAACCAACGCAGAGGGCAGTCACCTGCTCCACATCAGCATCTCACAAATAACAGCAGGCGTTATTGCCGCGAGGAGATGCCTTATGGTGAAGCATGCCACCTAATTGGTGGGTGAGGGCTGCCATCCTTAAAAGAAGAGATTTCACAAATAGCTGCTGCGCTTTTTAACAAACCCACTGTTTCATTACCACACCTGCTGGGCATTCTTCGTTGGTCTGCCTTCACCTAAATCTTACAACTACCCATTTGCATGGCCCGCCATCAAAGACCTCATTGCTAATTCTAGCAGACTCCAAACAAACCAGTAAATTGCCTGTGCAAGAGGCAATAATTCACTCCTGCGATAGTAATGCCATTCCCTGCAACAAATCAATCAATCAATCAATCAATCAATGTATTTGTAAAGCGCGCTACTTACCCGTGAGGGTCTCAAGGCGCTGAGGGGAGGGGGGTGCCGCTACTGCTCGAAGAGCCAGGTCTTGAGGAGTCTTCTGAAGGCGAGTAGGTCCTGGGTCTGCCGTAGGTGGGCAGGGAGGGTGTTCCAGGTCTTGGCGGCGGGGTAGGCGAAGGATCTGCCGCTGGAGGTTGTTCGTTGGATGCGGGGGACAGCGGCAAGGGCGAGGCTGGCGGAGCGGAGTTGGCGGGTGGGGGTGTAGAAGCTGAGTCTGCTGTTAAGGTAGGCTGGTCCGGTGTTGTGGAGTGCTTTGTGTGCGTGGGTGAGGAGCTTGAAGGTGATCCTCTTATTGACGGGGAGCCAGTGTAGGTCTCTCAGGTGGGGGGTGATGTGGCTGCGGCGGGGGACGTTGAGGATCAGTCGGGCGGAGGAGTTTTGGATGCGTTGCAGTCGTCGTAGGTGTTTGGCTGGGATTCTTGCATAGAGTGAGTTGCCGTAGTCCAGTCTACTGCTTACGAGGGCCTGTGTCACCGTTCTTCTTGTTTCGGTCGGGATCCACTTGTAGATCCTGCGTAGCATGCGGAGGGTGTTGTAGCAGGAGGAGGAGACGGCGTTGACCTGTTTGGACATGGAGAGGGAGGAGTCGAGGATGAATCCTAGGTTGCGTGCATGGTCCGTGGGTGTCGGTGCTGTTCCCAGTGTGGTCGGCCACCAGGAGTCGTCCCAGGCTGAGGGGGTGGGTCCGAGGATGCGGATCTCCGTCTTGTCCGAGTTCAGTTTCAGACGGCTGCTCCTCATCCAGTCGGCGACGGCCTTCATTCCCTCGTGGAAGTTGGTTTTGGCGGTGTGAGGGTCCTTTGTGAGGGAGAGGATGAGCTGCGTGTCGTCGGCGTAGGAGATGATGTTGAGGTCGTGATGGCGGGCCACTTGTACGAGGGGGGCCATGTAGACGTCGGGCTGAGGGATGAGCCCTGGGGAACGCCGCAGATTATGTCAGTGGCTTCGGATCAGAAGGGTGGGAGGCGGACGCTCTGGGTTCTATCGGAGAGGAAGGATGTGGTCCCGTCGATGGCCTTCTCTTGGATTCCGGCTTCTTGGAGACGTGTCTTTAGGGTGCGATGGCAGACGGTGTTGAAGGCGGCTGATAGGTCCAAGAGGATGAGGGCTGTTGTTTTGCCGTTGTCTAGTTGGCGCCCGATGTCGTCTGTGGCGGCAATGAGGGCTGTCTCGGTGCTGTGGTTTCGTCTGAATCCGGACTGGGATGGGTCCAAGATGTTGTTGTCTTCGAGGTGGCGGGCCAATTGTATGTTGACGATTTTCTCGATGTCCTTCGCCGGGAACGGGAGCAGCAGTCATTTTATCACATGAACCAGGACATTGTCCACACATGAGCTCTGAAATGACACAGACATAAGCCCAGAATTTCCACTGCAAGTCATGAAGATTCACACACATTGGTTCCCAAAAATCAAAGTTCTGATGGATGCTTCTAACCACAGGTTCCTCACCTTTTGAATTCCTCACAGGCGCTAGATTGGAGCTGGAAAATTTCAAAGCATCTACTTTCTCATGCCGATAGGTGGCGGCATTGATTTTGCAAAGACCTTGCGCGGTCGCAGGAAGTGACAATACAGAGCTGTATAATGGCACCAACCCTGTGCGCTGATATCAGTTCCTTTCTTTCCACTCAATTCAATGCAGATGTGGAACTCTGATCCTGACTTTTCGTTGGTTGCTATAAACTCCAAAAATAAACAATTTTTCCAGACAATGTGCTGGGGAAAATGCTACCAAAGATTGTAGTCTTCAAACTGCACCACAAATGCAGGAAGTAGATGCTTGTCACGGACCCACACAAAGTATGTCTGATGTCTAGAGACTAGGCCTAACTTCAATCTTGTGATGAATGCGCTCTGATGCACAAGAAAGCCATCGACGAGCGGGAGACGGAGCTGGATGTCCCTGAACACAAGAACATGGGCATATCACTCCCCAAGCAGGAGAGGATGTGGTCCGTCGGCTAAACTGCCGACTTTGGTGCAGGAAACCAGAGTTCGAGCCTCGGGGTCGCGTCCACATCCTGTGATTCTGGGCAAATCACTTAATCTCCCCGTGCCTGAATGTGTAATGTAAATACGGTGCTCATGTAAAGCGCTCTAATACCTTCCGGTCGAGTTCGCGCTATATAGATATGCAACAACAACAAAAAAAGCAGCAGGACCGCTCCTGTTCTAAGTTCCGCTCCTACTCCAAGTCGCTGTCCTCAGTTAAGTTGAAGACAAAATTGAGAGACAAATCTCGCCACAAATGCAAGAAGTCGAAGAGGGATTCCTTACTGTAGCATCACAGCCAGTCTGTGGATAAATCACGCAGTTGGCACTCAAAAGCTCACTTTTGATCACCTGACTCCGAAACCATCGTAAAGCTAGTTCTGGCAAGCTCCGAGCTCCCTGCAGATAGATGTCTTCAGGTAGGCCATGATTCAGCTTTCTAGGACGATGCGGGATCCCTCTGGCGCGTCTTTGCACCTGATGGAGCCGCAGGGCCCTTATCAAACCTCTGCTGGTGGGTCCAGCCTCTGTGTCAACTGACCCTGCGGTGCCTCCATTGAGTCCTTTACCAGTGCCAGTCCACACCTCCAGCTCTGTGTTGGAGGCCTTGCTGATGGCAATTGCTCCAGTGCCAGTGGTGCATACTCCCAATTTGACCCTGAAGCCTGTCTCTAATCCGGAAGTGACGTCGGCTTTCGGCATGCCTATGTTTCTTTATGAGATTACCAAAGCGCATCTCCCATATTGGATGAACCTTACCCTCTTCTCCAACACCAGTAATATCGTAGGCTGGAGGTCCTGTTACATTTGGCTTCTGATGCCATTTAAGAACCTCAAGATGCTCAACTTGGTGATGGTGACAACACGGAGGTGGACATTTTGCTGACCCCTCTTTACACACATGTTGACCTCTCCTAAAGAAGCAGAAACAAAAAGAGAGGGGCCCCTTCACCTCACCAAAGGAATAGGGTACTCTTGACAAGTTGGAAGTAAGTTTATCCTTTGGGTACTCCGCACTTACTTTTCTATGTATAGTTAGTTTGGCCAAACCGTCGTGCGGACTTGCAGTGCCCTGTGTCCACCACTCCTCCTGCTGCTGCTGTCAGTTGATGGCCCCTCCCTCAAGACTCCGCTCCGGCTGCGGCTTGTTCATGTGAAATAAAGTAATAATAAAGCTGCTTTATTATCATTTTATTTGACATGTTTTTATCTGCTGGCTGAGGCAGTGCGGCGACGCTCCTCCACCATAACGGAGGCTCCGCCGCTGTGTGGTACTCCAATCTCCTGAATCTGAGCATCCATCCTCGCATCCTCCGGACGCTTCAGGGGAACCTAGTGTCTCGGCAGCACTGCCGGGTTTCCATTGGAATTTTTCACAACCTACACCTCCATGCATGAATATTGTGCAGCAGCAATTAAGTGAGTTTGATCTACCAGCTGAAATAGTGGGTGTCAAGGCGCCCATCTACCAAGTCTGTTTAATCTGGCTATTGGGTGTAGTTCATGGCCTGGTGTGGAGACCATCAAATTGACCCTCTCTGGGAAAAACTGGCTGATGTTTATTTTATCTCTGGCCCAGCAAGGTTTTGAAGTGGGCACAATTAACAAATACTTGTTGGCCCTCACAGACGTTCCATGTTTGCCTGACCAACCTTTGTTATTCAAGTCATCAATTGCTTGTGATCCTATTTTAAATAGACTCACATACATCTCACATACATGTTCAGATCCTGCACCCTTTCTCTTGGCCCTTGGGTTCTTGATGTGTACACAGTTGCTGACCAAGATTGCTATTAAGATGGCATTCCTCATTACAAACTCTGTGAGCTGCAGCCTTTGTCAGTGAAACCTCCATATACAATCTTCAATCTGGACAAATTGGTTCCATGAACTAGTGCCTCCTTTCTGTCAAAGGTGGTGTCATCCTTCCATATGGCACAGTCCATCACTCTCTCTGCCTTCTTTGCCTAACCTCACCCCTCTAAAGAGAAGAAGTTTCACATGCTGGAGCCTTGGACAGCTCTCAATTTCTACATTGAAGGCACAAAGGAGCACCGGATGGATGATCAGATGTTTATTGGCTTTGCTGGTGATAAAAAGGAGGTCTAGAAAGAAGGCCTTATCCTGATGCATCGTCATGTGTATTAGAACATTGGAATGTTGGAAGCTCCATTGAAAACAAATGAGTAGCTCCGGGCTTATAATGGCTGGTATAGGCCCAGAACTCCAACGTTCCAATGCTTCTTTGTTCACAGCTCTGGCTGTGAACAAAGGCTTCAGGGAGCCTGAGGGAATTTCAATCCCCTCGCGCTCCCTAAAGCCTTTGTTTAATTTGTTAGAGCATTCTGCCCTCTAGTGGCAGAATCTTCTAATAGCCTTATAGCCCTTCGTAGCTGGGCTATACCGGCTATTAAAGTCCGCTGCTTTGTTAAAGTCCCTCGCCTTCGGCTCGGGCCTTTAACAATGCAGCGGGCCTTTAATAGCCGGTATAGCCCGCTACGGCGGGCTTTAAGGCTATATTAAAACATGCAGCTCTGGCTAAGAAAGAGCCTCTGGGCTACAATAGAGTCAAGGCCACCAATGGAGTGTTGGTGAGACGTGTTCTATTGTTGGACATCTTAGTGTGTATAAGCCCCCCTGTTTAGTCCAGCTTTACTTTTGTTGGTGTTGTAATTACCTACACAGTCCAAGCCTGGACTGTGTAAACAATGTCCAACTGTAGTACTCCATCCCTTTGTGGGGTTTTTGGCACCACACTACAGGCCCCTGTGGGCCTCACGTTGATGCTTATGACTGTGTCCGTGGACTTCTGAAAATACTTCTCATAACAGACAATTCATGATTGAAATTAGTGAGTCTCCGGAATGTAGTCTCTTTTGAGCTTATCTTTCTTACAGGATATGTCATGATCATTGGAAGCCTTCACACTTTGCAACATTTGGTTTCACATGTAATATATGAGCATTCCAGATATTATTGGTTTAGTTTCTGCTTCAACTGTTTCTTATTTTGCTTGTTTCCTCTGCCGAATTAAAGACAAAAGGGCTTAAAATTATTGTTGCCCTGAAGAACTACGGTTAAAAAGGCATTGGGGAATCTACAATAAGCCTTATCGATTTGAAAAAAAATCTGGGAACAGTGAATATTCCATGAAGTAACTTACAACACATACTAGTAAACAAGTCATGCACTCCCATTGTTCATTTGTTTCTTTCATAAGACCCAAAATGAAGCCCACAGGGGTCATAATGTGGTGTCAGGCCTGCAGATCCCTACAAGGGGGCGTTTGAGATCTGCCAGGCTGCAATGTGGACGGTCATTCACCCTCACCAGGTGTTACAGTCTCGACAATGAAGCCCACCTTTCAGGAGGCACTGCTCTAGAATCTGTTCACTAGGTAAGGAATCTGCAGTTAGATGTATCCATCAGAGAAAAAAATACTTATCTTTGCTAATGCTCTTTCTGATTGAGACTCTATTTAACTGCAGATTACTCCTTGGGTTGGCGCAAGGTTACCACAGAGGTCATGATGCATCCTTTTGGCACACAAAAACAGTTGCTTGGAAAAGCAAGGCTTCTGCAGTTAGTGTATCCACCAGAAAGAGCCTTACCGAAGCTAAGTAACTTGTTTTTTCCGCAGTGGCGTAGCTAGGCACTTTGCCGCCCGTGGCGGTCACGGCCTTTGCTGCCCGGCGGCCGAGCTGAAGAGCAGGGGGATGCTGGCGATGTTTCCTGCGTTTGCCGCCCCCGCAGAAAAATGGTAAAACAGCAGGGTGGGGAGGCTGGTGGAGGTCCGCCGCCCCCAAAACTGGTGCCGCCCAGGGTGGACCCCCCCCCCCTTGCTACACCACTGTTTTACCGGAAAAATCAGTAAACATTTGAAAATGTTAATATTTCCTCTGGATGTTTAAATAATTCAAATATGGCTAATAATTAAAGATTATCTTTTATAGTCAAGTTTGCATGGAGGGACTAAGGAATTAACTTGGTTAGGGAGATTATGTGACGTTCTGTAATTGGTTCTTCTCTCCACACAGAGCTACCCCCTGTATATGCAGTGGCTGTGGCTAAAAAGAGCGCCAAACATATCAACATCCACAATCTTGGGGGCCGGCGGTCATGCCATGGGCACTTGTACAGCCCAGCCGGGTGGCTACTGCTCTCCAGGTACACCGTGGGGGACCAGGAGAGTGACAGCATGAACTGTGACGTCAACTCTGGTGAGTATGAATCCATGTCAAGCAGGTCTGTGAGCAAGAGTAATGATGCATAATCCATCTTTGCAAAGGGTACTGAAAAGGGGTTTTCAAGGTTTGACTGACCACTGGGGTACAAGAAAGACATCTGGTAGTCTGAGAAACAGTGAGGGCTTTCTGCGCTGCACCGGCTGTAGGATCTCCAGTCTACACAACCCCAAAAACAGCCCTGAGGGAGCAGTACGGAATTTGTCACGGCAGAGAAATAATGCTCTTGCATATTATGCCAGACACAAATGTATGGAATTCTTCATGAATTTTTGCTAGAACTTCCTCTAAGATATATGGTTTTATAGCCAATATATTTGGAAAATTGTACTGCAAAACATTTAACCTCTTTGAAATAATAAACATATTTTTTTGTGGGAAAACCCAGTCAAGCCATATTGGAAAGAGTCAGGCTTGTTCTCTGTGCTCGATGGTGCAGTATGCGGATGGTAATAATGCATCTTCCCAAGGCTGCTTATAGCTCTCAGTTCACACCTATTCATATCTGTGTCTATAGGACCACTAACAAACCACAACATGTAGAGGTGCATGGACCTAATGTATCTAACTCATCAGTATAAGATCCTGGAGGTGATCTATATCTTTGTTTGTCCATGTATATAAAATTCACTGAAAAAAACACAAAAGTTAACTAGACGTAATAGTTAAGTGATGATGTCAGTTAAAACATACTGTTTTAAATGAATAAGACCAGTTGAGGTTGAAACGCGTTGGTGTATTGCTCTGTGCTTTTACGTAAATAAATGTGAAAATGTTATGACTTGAGTTCGCCAGTTTATTCTGCGTTGAACACAGAATACAGTTTCATATATGTATAAAAACAACATAAATAAGAAAGGTAGTCCCTATGAATATAGTCTAATCCCAGGACCTCTTATCTAGGACTGAATTAAATGAGGTTTTACTTACTTTTGAGTGGTTTTTATCTTCCTACTGGACAATAGTATACCAGAGAGTTAACCGGTTCAACAGTGTTTCAACCCCAAGTGGGTCCTAATAATCTAAGAGAGGTCACGTGGCCAATGTATCAATGCGCATTCATTAGTTAGACCATCACAATCACTAAAAACACACATCCATTCATATATTTATTTATTCAGATTGTACCTATATAAACATCATCTCACTTACACATTATAAAAAATCCATAATACTCAAAAATACACCCACAAACTCTCTATTCATACCTCACTCAAAATAATTCAAAATTATATTTTATTTCATTTCATATACCTATCACTTAGGCACAACATCATTCAGAACATCATATATTCACCACTCTCCTATCCACAAACACACATGCTACCATAAAAAAATATCAAAAACAAATTATTCACAAATATTCATACAGTACCATAATTCCAAGCTCTACCACCTCTAATCCATACATTTGAGCAGTACACCACATTTCAGTGCTAACATCAAAACTTCCTAATATCTGGACCCTTCAAACAACTTTCAAGCTCCAATTCAAAATCTTTCAACCGACAGGTTAGTTAAACATACAACCCACGTCTTCAAAGGCTGACCTGCAAAATTAAGTA
The DNA here is from genome assembly GCF_964204655.1 of Triturus cristatus. Classification (NCBI taxonomy): domain Eukaryota; kingdom Metazoa; phylum Chordata; class Amphibia; order Caudata; family Salamandridae; genus Triturus; species Triturus cristatus. Next base: position 121,681,261 of record NC_140594.1, on the reverse strand, counting down.
TCAGAGAACGCCACAGCACCAACGCGAAACGTCCTCGTATTCAAATCCATCTGCAAATGCTGTACTTCATATGCCCTTAATAGCCATAATTCAAACCATCAAATCCACTCACACTGTCATAGAATGAACCCCTTTTTCATTACAGAATCGCCAATGTAAATGTCCAGTATTTGTAAAGCGCGAACAATTACCCGAAGGTGTCAAGGCGCTGGGGGCCGTCAGGAAGATTAAGCAAGCTGTTGCCCAGAATCACATGGTACTGGGCTGACCCCTGCCGCCTGAGCCGGGGATCGAACCGTGATCCCCAGCGTCCAGCGTCAGTCGCCCTGGCCGCTGCGCCACACCTCTTCCCATTGTGCCAATGTGTTTACGTCCAGGGGTTAAATATCCTCACCATCCCCAAGAGGCCCAAGTTACTCTCTAAATGTATAACTGGGCCAGACCATGAGTCCTGCTAGTGAAATCAAGTACATTCAATCCATTCTTTTAACTCGCTCCATTACCAGCCTGGGCTCTGCTCCCTGGGGGTGGCCTCCACTAAGGCCCTCAGTCTAGTCATATCCCCTCCGATAGGGGCATAGCAGAGACCCCCCCCCCCCATTAGGTCGCCCTCCCGCATCTCACAAACTCAGAATGCTCTGGTTAATCTTTATGGAAGAATTGAGGGCGCAGTTTATTTAGGCAATTTCCAACTTACAAGCAATACTTACACATCATTTGTTTTCGTTACTCACTGAGCCTGTGCCTTCCTTAACATACCCTCAAGCACTGCGCCCCACATTCAGTGCTCTTAATTGCCTCAGCCCTCGTGCCATGGACAATTGTATCATCTGCTTCCAGTGCAGCCGGTTGACATCTTACTTCTGGCCTAACCTTTTTCTCTTCTACTTCCTGATAAGCGCCTTCTTCCAACCCGACAGGTGACCTTTCACTCCAGTGTACCATTTTTCCTTTTACTTCCGGGCAAGTGCCTGCCTTCAGCCCACTAGGTGACCATGCACTTCCGGTGTACCATTATACCTTCTTATTCCAGGTAAGCGTCTGCTACTGCCTGCTGGGTGACTTTTCACTTCCGGGATAATCTTTTAATCTCTACATCCGTGCAAGGGCTGCTTCCAGCACGTAAGGTGACGTAATCACCTATACCAAATTCTTATGGGCCACAGGCTCCGCCATTTAGAGTTTCCTTCCAGTTCAACACCATAAGCCTTTACAGTATACCACCAGTGTCCAATTGGCTCTGACCATTAGTTGTAGCAGACCTATTTCCGTCTGCCTGCCTGTCTTTTTTCCCTACAATCTCCTTGTAAGTACTGCATGCATTGCTGGCAGCTTTCTCCATCAGCAACACCCCGCCCCCATACCGGGGCCACAATTCTTCCACCTGTACCCAAAGATGCACTTCATCAGGATTGAAAATTGTCGAGTGCCACAAATGAATTAAGAATGCTTAACCCAATATAGGCCATTGAGCTTCCATAACCAACTAGAAATATTTTTAGAGCATACCATTTCTGCACCCTCCTTTCTCCTAGCCAAGGCAGTAGCTGGGCAGACATCCCTATTACCACAAAGTCAATTCCACACCCACCAATGAAAAAAAGCAGAACAATGGGGGCCATCAACCGTCAGCTCTCCCACTCCCTGCAACACCACAAACTCCTAGACAGCTCCCTTTCAGGTTTCCGCAGCAACCACTTTACTGAGACGGCCCTCATCACAGCTTCAGAAGACATTTGCACCATACTAGATCGAGGCCACACTGCTGCACGCATCCTAATGGCCCTCGTCACCACCTTCGACACAGCTTTCCACAGCACACTCATCTACAGACTACACAAATCCGGAATCCGAGGACCAGCTCCAAGTGGTCAGATAGCCTCCTTTTTGACCAACGGGTCATGCTCCCTCCCTTCACCCCAAAACCCATTGACCTCATACGTGGAGTCCCGCAAGGGACTTCACTCAGCCCCACTTTCTCCAATGTATACATGACTCCTCTAGCAAGCATCATTCGGACCCACTGACACACCATCATCTCCTATGCAGATGACACCCAACTCATCCTGTCCCTCTCAGAAGACACCAACACCACCAAAAGTAATTTATTAAAAAAATGGTTAGATGCCACGAAGTAAGTGGCAGTGCCTTCCTGTATATATTTTGTAAAAGCCACTGGGACCTTTTCCTGAGACTCGTACATGGTTCCCCAGCCCCAAAGTCAGCTGCTCTGGCCGTTATGCCACAGCGGCGTCAATGTATATACCTGCATTTTCTTCTAATGTATACTTTGATATAAGCAGTGCTTGTGCTAACTTCTCTGGGATTAAGTAAAACAATGCACTGTGGGCTTGTTTTAACCATGGATTGGTAGCTCTAAAGCCAGACTCCAGAAGTAAGATAGGCTGCCCATAATTAGCTGAATATTCCGGGTCAGGCAAAGACCCGAAAGAGGCATAAAAGTGCTGCACGCCGTGGACCGCTTCACAGTGACTGGGCACTTTACCTAACTTGAATCACAGATGTTGAGGCGACGCCGAGACTCGAACCTGGTTCTCCAGCTCCAAAGTCAGCAACTCTGGCCAGTATGTCTCAGCTGCGGCAATGGATTTACCTTCATTTTTTATGAATACGTACTTTGATATAATAGTTTCGGGCTCTTCTCTGGAGTGAAGTCAAACAAGGTGCTGTGGACTCTCAGACAGACGATGGGATTAGCTGAGCCAGGTACATGTCAGCAAAGCGTGAAATGGAAGTGTTCCCCACAGATCAAGGCCAATGAGGGTCGGTGGGCTTGGGGGCCGGGGTCAGGTATGGACCCCGTCATGCAATTGAAGCTTTGCCTTCTCCACCTTCTTTTTAGACTCACTGGCCTTTTGGTAACTGTCTAATGCAGTATAGGCCAGCCTGCCTCTGTGGATGTTAATCAATAATCATCACATTCCTCGTCTTCATATATGAATTCCTGTTTTTTATAAACTATGGGGCATACTTACAAGCCTCATGCGCCACCGGAGTGGCACCTTTTTTTTAACTCTACGGCGGCGCAGAGTGCGGGCCCATATTTGCAAGGCCAGGCAAAGCCGCCCTGCGTGGCTTTCCATGGCCTTGTAATTATGGCCCCCTTTCACACATTGCTCTGCGTGAAAGGGGCGTTCCATGGGTGCTGCTGTGGGTGCTCCCTCGCAACACCCACGGAATCTGAAACAAATGTTTCTACAATCGCTACTATGAAGCCTGCAGACCAAAGATTTCTGAAAAAAATATAAATTACCTGAGCAAGACTCCGAGTTCCTGAGGGGAGACCTACAGCCTGACTCTGTCATTGGGTCAGTGGTAAGACCATGGCATGAATCCGCTCCTTCGATGTCCAGGCCTCCAGAAAAGAAAAAGGCTTGATGCCGTAGGCAGGGGAGTCTATGACGCAGCAGTCCAGGTCCTAAGGCATGGGTACTCACAAACATTTTTCAAAGATCTACAAAGTTTGGTTTGCGATTAGACCGAGTGCCACATTGATGCCAGCAGCGTGGAGGTCTGGTGGGTAAGGGGGGAGGTGAGGTGGGTATGGAGGAAGGCAAATCTTATACATCTAGTGGTTCAATTTCACAATGGAAAACCAGAAAACCTGTGATTAATTCCAGCTTCACCACTTTACCAAATTGTGTCATCGTAGGCAATTGATGTATTTCACTTCCCCTCCTTTGTCTTCATTATCATATAGAGGGGGGCATTTAAATACATGACTTCAGGATGTGTGCTGTACAAAAGCTTCTCCTGTGTTTGATTTAATAAACTATAACATTGTACATGTATAACCTAGGCCACCCTGAGAGTGCACATAACGACTGATGTGCCTCTCCGTTCACTATTGTACAAAAGGGGGTGGTGATGGACAGAGCATCAGAACCAATCAAACACTCACACCCAGTCAACAGATCTGGGTTTGATCCATCACCACCCCCTTTTGTACCTCTCCGTTCACTATTGTCAGAGTGGGGGGAGAATTCATGTTTCTAAATTAATATTTGAAAACTATCACTTTAAAAAATACTTCTCAATGCACTGATATAACCTGATACACTAGGGTGAATCCGTTCTGCATGTTAATGAAATACACTTTTTGAATTTTGAAGGGGCCTCATCACATTTTTAAACTTTTGCTGCAAGATGGCTTTGAAAATGAAGGTGTTCCTAAAGTTAAGTGATGCAGGACAACCCATTTACTTCATTTCCTTAACTTCAATTAACCTTTAAATAAAGACATAGGGGCATATTATCGAGGAAGAGCGGTAAACATCGCTAAGCGCACTTAGCAAATTTCTGCTTATCGCCGTCTATCGCTGAATTACATCGCCGTGTTAGCGGCGTATTATCAACGCTTTGTGAACTGGCGATGTAATTCCAGCGATCGACGGTGAGAAACAGAAACATCGCCTGAAGTCCAGCGATGATTATGGAGACACTTGCTGGTAGGGGAGGGTGTTCTACACATGGCGAGCCACCTCCCATTATCAGCATAGCTAAGTAGAAGAAAAAGCAAGCGGAAACTTCATGCGATAACCGCGGTTAGCGCGGTTTTTTACATCGCTGGGGCCGCATTGTTAATAGTGCGAAGGTCTGTCTATCACGTAAATCATGCAGACATTGTGAGGAATGCCCATTTTGCATGATATTAGTGATAATAATCGCTGACATGCAAAATGGAGAGAAAGCGGCTACAGAATCAAGGAAACACGCGTTAGCGTGTCCTTGAAAATAGTGAGATGTTTATTTCGCCGCTTTTCGGCCGAAATCGGCCGCTAAAGCGGCGAAAATGGGCTTGTAAATATGCCCCTTAGCTGTTTATTTACCATCTTTTTAATGTTCGTGCTGAGTCGAGTGAACAGCAGCCCAGTGCTGCTGTTGATCGGTGGGCTGCATGTATACGTCAGGAGGGCCGCATGCGGCCCCCGGGCCGTACTTTGAGTATCGCTGTGTTAAGGGCATGGAGCACTGCACCTTTATGAGAATGCTATGAAAGATGCCTGCGGAAATCCATGCAGGGGTCCATGCAGTCAACCCCTAAAGATGAAAATCAAGACTTCCAAAGGTGCTTCGGTGGATTCCGCAGATTTAGCATTCTTAAGTGCCAGCATTGTTGGCTTTAAGATCATCTTACCCACTTGTCAGTACATTAAGCACAGCATAGCAAAAGATAATGATTTCACCATTTGTAAGTGCAGTTGTCTTTAGTGTTTGTGCGGATGAAGAAATGCACTGGATGGAAGCTGACGCTGAAACGCTAAACGTAGTTGGTTTCGAGCATAACTACATGTTTTTTCAGATCACAATTTAAATCTGAAGGGATGTTACCATCAGCAACAAAATCAGCAACAGAGGGTTCAGACCTCACAATGGCAGCTATAACAAGGGCAGCATTACCATCTGAGGCATTCATCTAGTGGGAGGGAAGGCCAGTGATCCTCAGGCTATGCAGGGAAGGCAGGCTTTGACTTTCTAACTTTCTTTCTACTGTGTCGGATGTCTGCCTTAAATCAAATCTATGTTCAGCTAACGAAGGCCAAATGGATGAATTTTTAATAGACCTACAAGAAAAATATTTGAATGTCCCAATAACAAAGGAGCACAGAGAGTATCTCAGATTTGTGTTGGGTAGCAAACACTAGTTGTATGAAGTGCTTTCTTTTGGCCTGAAATCAGCTCGCCCTACTTTTTCAAACCTGATGACGGAAGCGGCTGACTGCTTGAGGAAGAAGAAAATGTTCATCTGTGCATTGAATGGCTGATGCAAAGCCAGCTCTCCTGAAAGGGCTTCCCAGACCTTCAACACAACACGATTCCTTCCAACTGGTCTGGGGCTCTTGGTCAGCTAGTCTACTTTCGATCCTCTGCAATTTCTGAATTACCTGCATGCTACTCTAGATGCGCTTCACAGAAACAATCTCCGCATCTCAAACAACCTCAACATCTAAAAGCATGCCAAATCTCCCATTTTTAAGGATTGGTTGTGTGGTGTGGTTTCATTGTCGCAGTGCCAGGCACCAAAGCAGTGTCTTGAAGATCAGTGAAACCAATTAGAAGGACATTGAGAGGACACGTTGCTACTATCTCCGGCCTTTCTTCAGTCTTCACCTGGTGGTGTCATTGTCCCAGCCTGTTCATGAATATTTCATCCCATTATATTTTTCCGTCACAAATGATTGTTGTGCGTGCATTTTTGGCAAAATGGGATGCTGACAATTACAGGACTCTGGCCACAGAACTAGACCCCATTTCATATCAACCTGTTGGGACTCAAAGCAGTGAACTGAGCCCTTATGGCTTTTCGTCTCCGACGATGGACAGTTTGGATTCAGACAGACAATACTATAACCAGCATTCGAAGAGGCACTGATCCAGGACTTTGTCTGTGGAAACTCCATTAATTTGTAGGTAAAGTTGGTGCATTGCTGGGAGTGGAAAAATGCTCAATCCAGCAAATAGTTCCTGGATGATGTTCTCAATTATATCTCGTTAGAGGTTTTGTTTCATTAGGAGCTGACTCAGAAAACAAAAATAATACCTGAAGAGTGCTCCAAAGGGCATATTTACAAGGAAAGTGGTGAAGCGTGTTGTTAAGCCTAGAAGACTAACCACACGCTCCGTCACTTTTGAAACGCAGGACTGCACCCAGTGGCGGCTGGTGACATTTGATAGTGTTGAGTCACAAAAGTTAGGGATGAGTGCCCTTTGCTGAGTAAGCATAGCGAGCGAGCCCTACTGGCATAAGGAGGGTTGCCCCTTATAAATAATTGGAAAAAAGACTTGGTAAATGGTGCATGTTCAAGCAAATTTGAGAAAGCAAGAAGGCTAATAAAGCACCTCTGCGTTTCTGCTCTTCCTCAGCCTTCGTCTCCTCCGCCTCAAAGCCTCCGCTCTTCCTGAGCCTCTCTCTCCTCCACCTCCAAGCCTCTGCGCTCTCTCCTCCACCTTCAGGTTCAGCTGTCCCTCGGAATCTCTCTCCTCCACCTCAAAGGCTCCACTCCCTCAGTCTTTCCCTTCTGCACCTTCAAGTTATTGATCCCCCTCAGCCTCGGACAGACTGGGAACGCAAACTGGCCCTGGCAAGTTTCCGTTCTCCCCCAGCCTCTCCCTCCTCTCTGCACAACAGGCCCCCATCAAAACGTTATATCCTGTGGGTCGCAGAGGGGAAGGAGTGATTTAAATAAAAAAAAAATGTTTACCTTACCGGGTCCTGCGCCACCCCCGCTCCTGGCCGGGTCCCGCGTTTTCCTGCTGCACCTGCTTTCCTTCTCTCCTGCAGAAACAGGAAGCAGACAGCCTCCCGCCCAGCCGGGCACCTATGGGGAGGCCATCTTCTGCGTGCAGCCTACATAGAGAAAAGGGGGGAGTGCGCATGACTGCTTTGGTCGGCCCCAGAGGGCCGACCAAACAGTCAGGGCCCACAATAGTGGGCTAGCCACTCCTCCCCTGCCCTCGAGCAGGACCGCCCACCCACCCACCCCCAACCAAACCCTGCTGCTTTCTCGTAGTGCAAGAAGCAGAAACATAAAATGGTAGTTTTAACATTTTATGTTTCGGCTTCTCGCACTGCGAGAAATCAGTAGGGCGATGCTCCTCCCCCCTAATGGAGGAGCCCCACCTGGCTGCACCATATTTACAAGAATATGGTGCAGCCCTGCGTTTCCCCATGCACTGGCGCTAAATTTAGCTGCCTAGCGCCAACGCAGTCACGCCTGGACTTCTGTATTGAGGGCAGTGATTGTTTATGTGCATGAAGGTGTCCCTTTCTGCACATAAGCAATCTTTAAATGTTGATTTGTAACTTCTATCTGAGCTGCTTGATGCAGCACACATAGAAGTTGCAACATGGAATTTTTTTTAATTGATTGTTTATGTGGAGGAAGGGACACCTTTCTGCACATAAACAATCATTGGCGTTTTGCTGTATCCATGTTATGTTATGTTATGTTATGTTAGAGGAACTTCTATAGCGCACGACTCACCCAGGGGCATTTCGGTGCTTTGCTAAAGTTATCCCAAAACTGGAAGGAACAGGGCATTTTTAGTTTAAAAAAGGAAGGCTTTTAGCTGTTTCCTAAAAGTGCTATACACTGTAATTCTGCGAAGAGAGTCTGGAAGCTCATTCCAGTATCTGGGTGCCAAGTATGAAAAGGATCTTCCTCCAGAACGGCATAGCCTGATACGTGGCATCTGTAGAAGAGCCCGCGCACCGGACCGCAGATTTCTGATAGGAGCATACTTAACAAGTCTCTTTTGGAGATATCTGGGGCCTCTACCGCTGAGTGCCGAATACGTGAGAGAGCAGATCTTAAAAAACGATCTTTTCCTCACTGATAACCAGTGGAGTTCTCGCAACAAGGGGACCGATGCGGAACCTGCTGGGTGGTTCATTACCATCCTAGCTGCCGTATTTTGGATGACCTGGAGTTTACTCAACAAGGTCTCTCCTACCACGGCCAGTAGGGCATTGCCATAGTCCATGCGACTGATGACCATTGCCTGAACCAAGGTTTTACGATGGATTGTGGGCAGAAAGGGAAGAATTTTACACACCAGACGCAGGCTGTAATAGCAGGAGCTCATTGTCTCAGCTATATGGTCCCTCATAGATAGAGATTGATCTAGTTTTAGCCCCAGATCTTTAACACATAGAGTCGGAGTAGGGGCAACTCCCAATTGGGACGGCCACCAGTCATCTGACCAGCTGACAGTTGCTTTACCTATCAGCATTAGCTCGGTTTTGCCGGTGTTCAACTGGAGGCAGTTCCGAGACATCCAATTGGAGATGTCAAGCATTCCTCCGGCAAATCGAGCTTTCTCTGCTACTGGGTCCAAGCCAACCGGGAAGATGAGCTGAGTATCATCAGCATAACAGATGATTTCAAAGCCCGATTTTTCCGCTATCCCGGCTAACGTGGACATATAGATATTAAATAGGGTCGGACTTAAGCACGAGCCCTGGAGTACGCCTTTATCTAGAGGGATTGAATCTGACAAGTGTGGCCTGAGCGTAATTGTCTGAGATCTTCCAGTCATAAAGTTACGTAGCCAATTTAAGGCTCTACCCTGGATACCACAGGATTCCAATCTCTCCGCTAGCACTTCGTGGGAGATAGTATCGAAGGCTGCGGAGAGATCCAGCAGAATCAATATTGCCGAGCCCCCTACATCCATTTGTAGCCTAAGCGAATCCGTGACTGCCAAAATTGCAGTCTCGGTGCTGTAGCCCAGTCGGAACCCAGATTGTGATGGGTCCAATATTTCATTTAGTTCTAAATATTGGCTTAGTTGTTTATTTACCATGCCTTCCAATGCTTTCCCCAATAAAGGTAAAAGAGAGATCGGGCGGTAATTACCAAGTTCTTGCGGGTCTGCCGTAGGTTTCTTCAGGATGAGACGCACATATGCCTCCTTCCATGTTCTTGGAATATTCCCAGATTGAATAGATAGGTTATATATTTGGAGAATAACTGGCACACAACTGGCTGCTAACAGAGCCATCGTTTTGGGAGGCCAGAGATCAGTGGGTGATCCAGATTTAGCTGAGGCGAGTGCTTTGGAGACTTCCTCAAGAGTAATTGGAGCGAAACACTCCAAAGTACTGCCTGTCCTTTTTTCCAGCTCTCTACAACCAAGAACATCAGGGGGTGGCACGTTTTTTGCATAGATTCTGGCAATCTTGTCTTGAAAATAACTGGCTAACTGGTTACAAAAATCCTGTATTACCACAGGGGATTGACTGCTGGCCTGAGGAGATACACATTCTTTAACTAAACTAAAGAGCGCCTTAGGAGTATTCGCCGCACCTTCAATTTGATTGAAGATAAATTGGCGTCTTGCCCGTTTTAGGTTGAGATGATAAGAGGTCAAGGAAAGTTTATACAGCCTTCTATCTTGGATTTCTTTGCTGACATGCCAGACTCTTACTAATCTTTTACATTTAGACTTTTCCGTCCTGAGCTCAGTGGTGTACCAGGGGGCTGACGGGCGGTTTGACCTCAGTCATATTCTTTTTGGGAATGACTGCATCCAAGGCAGTAGAGAACGCCTTGTTGAAATCCTCTAACGTTAACTCATTTCCCATCTCCATTTTTCCTTTCTCTAGGTGAAAGGCCTCCTCAAAGCGTTCAACTGTGAGATTACGCCAAGGTCTAAGCATTAATTGTTTCTTTGCCAGGCTAGGGGCAGTAGGCTTAGGGCAGCACAACTCGACTGCAAAACTAACCATCGCATGGTCTGACCATGTAAGCGGCTCCGGAGGGCTACAGGCTATGTTGTTTATGTTAGCAAAAATAAGATCTAACATGTGACCAGCATTGTGAGTCGGACCAGTCACTCTTTGGGTCAGGCCAAGCAAATCAAGGGCAGACATGAGGTGGTTCACCTTCGGACTCGTAAGGTCTTACCCATGGAAGTTAAAATCTCCCAATAGGAACTTATTTGCAGCGAGCACATGCATAGCAATTAGTTCGATCAATTTGTCTGCGAAACCAGTCTTCGAGCCCGGTGGACAATATAATAGGACTCCATTCCAACTATCGGTAGGGGAGGTGACAATTTTAAAAATTCCTATTTCCATGTTGTCATTTCTAAGTGTAGATATCCAATTTATTTTAAGGTGCTTTTTATATGCTATAGCAATCCCACCACCTATCTTTCCCTCTCTGTCCAGATGCAACAGAGTATACATCTCTGGAATGGCCATTACTATCAGTGGATAATTAGTGGGGTTTAACCATGTTTCCATGAGAAAACATATATCTGGGGAGTGCGATGCAATCATATCCCAGATTTCGAAAGGGTGCTTCGCGAGTGATCTCACGTTGCATAGTATACACTTTAGCCCACTAGTCTTTTGCTCCATAGAGTTGTTTCTAATCCCAGGGTCCCTTATTAACTGGGGCCCTTGAAATTGGCAGTGCCTACAAGCCACAGGGCCCTCTAAACAGCCCGGGAATTTCTGCTGGCAACAGAGATAATTCTGGTACTTGGCTGACTCCCATCCCAGTTTCCGTAGATCATCACCTGAATAGGAGATACGAGAGGGAGGGGGACACTTTACCTCAATTTGGGCAGGGTGGGTGGCCTCTGAGCTCGGCCGGGCGCAGACGGGCTTGCCTTAGGCGTGCCTTAGGCACGCCCGCGAAGCGCCCGCGGGGAGCGCCCGCGGAGCGCGTCCGCCGAGCGTGTCCGCTGCGCGCGCGCACTGACGTGCTCGTTTATGCCGGAGTATTCCCCTCAACTAGCCCGCCACCCTTCTTTTACCAGCAAGATGGCCGCTCCCTTCCCCGGCTGCCTCCGATGTGCACCGGCACCTTCACCGCACCGCGCCTCACTTGGCTGGATACGGTGAGTCAGGGGGAGATAAGTAAACAGCCTAATCAAGTATGGCACGATAATTAAAACCAAATTAAATTCCTAAAAGGAAGTGCAGCAGTGTGAAAGATAACGGTAGTGCAACACATTAAAAAGCACTCCTCCCAGCTTCCGCCTAAGGAGAAACTAAGCTGACGCGTGCGCACAGAACACGCTCCTTTATGCCGCAGTATTCGGCTCAACTAGCCCGCCACCCTTCTTTTACCAGCAAGATGGCCGCTCCTTCCCCCGGCTGCCTCCGATGTGCACCGGCACCTTCACCGCACCGCGCCTCGCCTCACTTGGCTGGACACGATGAGTCAGGGGGAGATAAGTAAACAGCCTAATTAAGTATGGCACGATAATTAAAACCAAATTAAATTGTGCAGCAGTGCGAAACATAACGGTAGTGCAACACATTAAAAAACACTTCTCCCGGCTTCCGCCTCAGGAGAAACTAAGGTGTAAGATGTGTGCTGCACAACACAACACACATGGAAACAGCAAAAACGAGGAGAAATTAAACATTTCTCCTCGTTGCGCCAGGGTAAGACAAGGTTTTCCTGGTCTTAATTTTGGCACTGCCTCCTATTTACACGACCCATGTAAATAGGGGACAGTGTCAAAATCAATAGCTGTTGGGTTGGAACGCCCACCGCAACACCCATTGCCCTCCCCTTTCACGCTAAGTACAGCGAGAGAGGATGCCATATTCACAAGGCAGCCTAAGCCACATTAAGTGGCTTAATGCTGCCTTGTAAATAAGGCGAAGCCCCTATCACCACCACAACGTCTGAAAACGTGACGTTGTGGTGGTGATAGGGGCTTGTAAATATCGCCCTTAGATTCCAAGAACCATGGTTATTGGGAAATGACATTTGATGAATTAGTTAGGAAAAGTTCTTTACGTCAGTATTCCAAAGTAGGGGTGATAAGGAAATCACTGGAAGAGAAGACAGTGATGGTATACTGCATTGTGTTAGATCCATCTTAGCGCTGTGATGCAAGTATTAAAAGACTCAGGAGCAGAATTCTGTATTGTGTAAATCTTTATTAGAGCCTCAAACAACTCCCCACCTCCCTGGCTATATTTCTAAAATGTGAGGAACGGTTTACAGCAGGGATCTATTTTCCTTATAAAAAGAAACTGAAGCTGTGGTGGAGATGGAAGCTGCTTGCTTCTTACAGGAGCAAGATTTATTTTCTTTAGTTTCTTACATATTATATTTAAGATACAGTGTTAGGATTGATGCTGGAATATTAATTTGTTTTACAATTGGCTTAGATGGAATTCAAGTGTTTCCAGATTCCTACGAGGCAGAACTACCATTAAAAGAAAGCCCTTTTCCCATAATATCCGATGTGGCCTGTTTACTAGGAATTTATACAAACAGATACAGATTAACCCCAAGTAAACATGGTTGGCATAAGCAACTAGGCCACTGAGTGTTTTTTTAAGAGTCCCTTAATTAGGACCAATGTTGATTAAGAAGATAAAGCCAATTTATTGGAAGTTGCAAAACACAGTGGTGTTACTTCAAATCATTAGATTTCATGGATTTTATGATCTAATGGAAAAATAGAAAAAGGTACCAGAATTCGAAGAAAAATTAATAGTACGGGTCTTTCAAAAAATCAAAGCAAGCTATTTGACACAGTTTCTTCAATGCATTATGTGACTTCAGAGTATTATCATCTGGAGAAAGGTGGGAAAATAGGCTATAAGCAATATGGTAACCTAAACATTCCAACTACACCGAGAGCAGCATTGCAGGTCACATCCATCTTCCCATTATGAAGTATTGAGTTCTGCTAGAAGTAGATACCTCTTTTTTAGCAGTTAAATTGACATGAACTTGAAGAACAAATGTAAAATACTGACCGCAAATACTTCACCCACAGATCCTATGATATTAAACACAAATTAGCAAGACTCCTCACCTGATAGCATTCATATTTGCTTGTCATCTCTGTAAATAAATACAGCTAATCTCAAATTATATTTAGTGGAAAGAATGTCAAAACTAAAAAAATAAATTGTTAAAAACATAAAGCAAAAAAGGTCAGTATCACAAACACCTTCTATACACAGTCAAACATGATATCCACAACATGATATGCTGTTTCCACCTTGGCACCAGCTCACATTCCTGTTGACATTCCAAGCAAGGTCATCTTCTCCAGCCACCTGCAAACACTTTCTCTGATGACTTTTGACCATTCACAAGATTCTGATTTTATGAGAAAGGATAACTACATTTATAGTTCTACAGCCTAAGAAATTCACACCCAGCTTTTCCTTGGAAAAAAATGTAGAAGTCTGGTTCATGGTCCACTGCAGTTGTGAATGAGACAAAAACTATAACTTCTATAAAGTAGTCCCAGTAACCCTCAAGAAATCCAGGAAAACTCTAATATGTGCTTCTTAAGGTGCTCCATGATCTTAAGATCCTAGCAGTGATTGGCTGCCTATGCCAGGGCTGTGGACTGTAGATTGTGAAGCCCCCCATGTAACCATTGTCTCTTCTTTCCCCCACCAAAGCATACCAGAGTTACTTCTGGAAAGGCTGCATGCCAGGTTCCGAGGGGGGTCTGTGCAAAGTCTGCATCGGAAGAGAGGAAGAGGATGGTGTAAAAGCCTCCAGCAGGTGTGCCGCAAACCATGACGAGCGTTACTATGGCAATCTGGGAGCACTCAGGTAAGGCTCTGTTGGATAAGACTTTGGCCATAGTTTAGAATGGATACTGAAAAGCGACAGTCTACTTGCGCACTGGCCTTGGTGATGGGTGCATTAAATTACTCTATTTGTAGTGGGAGGGTTTGCTTTAGCGAACTACTCTTTAGCCTAGCCATAGATGTGCAAAGTCAGACTCCAAGCTCAGTGGTGAAGCAAAAGTGAAAATGAGAAAGTTCAGGAACTTTCAACCATTTGTTAATGGGGATGAGGGCTACAAACAGAACATTATTTTGCAACAGAGTCCAAGGATTAGGTAAGTGATAATTCACATGCCACTATATGTCCTGTTGTTACAAAGGGGGTGTCCGAGGAAAAATGACCACGTTCACCATCCTACTACCACCTCTAATGTAAGCTGTTAAACAAATGGCATTGTGATTGAGTTGATGACCATTTATTAGATGTAGACTTTTATTTATGTTGCAAGTTACACACACCCATGCTCTACAAAACTCTGAGATACACAGTCACTTGTTTGTTTAAAAATCGTGATAGCTAGAGGTTTCAGGTGATTAAACACAAAACTTTCTGCCTCTAATACCACACTGTGATTCAAACACAGCAGAGAGTGCTAATTATGTTCCCTAGTTTGACATTTTCTCTGCCTAAAAAATTGAAACTACCCAGACTTCTTTCTATTTTGAATATTTATGTATCACTCTAAGATCCCAAGCATTTCAATTTCAATGTAGTGAAATGCTTTGCTACATATCTAAGTAAATACATGTTTTATTGTGTGTTACTTGAAATCATTTGCAATAAAAGCATCAAACTTCATATACAGAACAGATAGAAAGATGTTTCTCAAACATATCAGCATATGAAGTTAGTAATAAAAAAATAATTATTTTAGTCTAATGGATCTAAGTTTATAAATGTCATTGTTGAAGGAATTTATTTAGTGTTATTGTCTTGGGAGCTAGATTGCACACCTTCTATAATGTTTCTAATACATAGTGATCGAAATATGGGCCTCAAGTACTTTTCCTTAAATCTATTGGATTAGAGGAGTGTACCCCAAACTGTGGGTCGCAACCCACTGGTGTGCGAGCTGATTTTTTGGTGGCTTGCAAAAGTCTAAGCAGCAAATAAAGATGCTTATAAATTCTGTATCTTTCTACTCAAATGTTGTGCGTTTTAAAGACAGAGGTCAAATGTCAGACTAAGTCTATGGACAAATTGCTGCTTATGTTTTTAACATGGGGATTGGTGTTTACAAGCTCTTCTTACTTTACAGTCAGAGAAAGAAAAGCAAAGTGAATTATGTGGCAATCTTGCTGGGGTACTGGGAATGTTATAGGAAAGCCTGTAGGATGTCATTTTTTGTAACATTCTACAAAATGTAAATACCTGTAAATGAACAGTACACATTCAGCAGTTAGGAAAACCAAAATGAAACACATTTTTCTTGTAATTCTGAAGTGTGATGGAAACAAAGATTTTAATAGGTTCAAAATAAATCAGTACACTTTAATTGGTGATGCACAAATGATCAATCATCACTGAAACCTGACTTCCGCACATTATCATTTGTGTGCAATATAGTTTTATCAGTAAAACTGTATGGGCAACATGTACAACTGTTTACATCGGTCGCAAACGGAGATTTGGGCCGTTTGCGTCTGCTGAAAAGGGTTGTAGCATGTACCAACCCTATTTTGTGAGTCGGTAACCTTCTACTGACTCACAAAGTAAGGTTTGCGAGTTGTTATTAGGAAGGGCTGTGCCATGGGCGTAACTTTCTAATAGCGAGTTGCAAGTCCATGTACAATTGTTTTGCGACCGGAATGCAGTCACAAAACAATCGCAGTTTACCACCTAGTTCACAAAGGTGGTAAGCCAGTCGCAAACAGGAAGGGGTTCCCAGGGTGTTGGAAGGCGGACCCCGAGGAGTCGGCGAGACCACCAAGGGGGGCCCTCACACTGTACGATGTAGCCGAGCACTGCCGAGAAGTCTCCTGAGAGATCCTTCTCCTATCACGTACTAGCACAGTAACACCACCACACCGGACTCAAGGAGGTTGTCTCAAGACAAGCAATTCTTTATCAGCAATAAAAAGGCTACGAGGTCAATATTTACACGAAGGGATCGAGGGATCCACCAAAAGTCTCAGTGTCTCTTTGGAAGGGTAGGGGTAGCGGGACAGTCTTTGGCAGGAGTGCGGTACGAGGGTACCTGGGGCCCAGTTCTTATCCTCAAGCTGGAGGACCTCCGGATCTCGGAGGGGTCGAGCCGCGACGGCGTCAGCAGGGCTCTGGCGTACAGTTCGTGGAGAGCCGCGATCCAATCAGCAGGGCTCTCAAGAGGGTTTCTGCTCAGCTCGAGCCGCGACGTCGTCAGCAGGGCTCCTTAGGGAAGTTTCAGCGAGGTTGGGCCGCGACAGCGTCAGCAGGGCTCCGATGTTCCAGGTGGCTTCAAAGTGTTCACAAGAAGGAGCCGCGACGCAGTCAGCAGGGCTCGTGATGGTTCCGACAAGAGTTCTTCTCCGTAGGGTCAGCCGCGATTCAATCAGCAGGGCTCTCGACTCCGGGATACAACTGCCGATCTGTGGCGGGGTTGCCCCAGATATAGGTCTGGAGCCCTTTGATGTCCGGACCCAGGCGCCCGGTGGGGGCGGAGAGGCCGGGTGGAGGTGGCCAGACGCCCAGCAGGAGAGGCGCCAGGCCCAAGGGAGTTGCAGGGCGATCACACCTCGAGAGGGGAGGACAGTTGGGGGTCCCATCGATACTGTCCTCCGCCGGGGGCGATGAATGGTTCCTGCGGCACCCCCTGGCCAGTTCGTGGTGCCTCGATGTCGGGGCTTCGCTGGGGTCAAGGCCGGGTTGAGCGGGGTCGCGCTGGCTGGTGCACAGAGTCACGTGGGTGCCAACAAGATGGCGGAGCCACGAGGGGTATGCGACCTCGTGCAGCTCAGGATGAGGGGCCTCGGTGCAGTTCAGAAGGGTGGCCCGTGAAGGCCGGGGCGGGGAACGGGCACAATCCACGGGGGTACGGACCATGCCACGAGGCCGGGTCCAACAGGCGTCCCCCCCAGCCGAAGGCATGGAGAGTCACCCATCTCCTTGGGGATTCTCCTCGTCAAGGCGGAAGAAGCGGGACAGGCCGTCGGCGTTGGCGTGGTCATTGCCGGGCCGGTGTTCAACGTCAAAGTTCATCCCTTGTAGCGAGATGGACCACCGCAACAGCTTGGGGTTCTCGCCCCGCATTTGCATTAACCACCGCAGGGGCCGGTGGTCGGTCTGGACCCGGAAGTGGGTACCGAAGAGGTAGGGCCGGAGTTTCTTAAGGGCCCACACCACAGCGAAGGCCTCACGCTCGATGGTGCTCCATCGTTGCTCCCGGGGCAGTAGCCGTCGGCTGATGAAGGCCACTGGTCGGTCGAGCCCCTTTTCATCGGCCTGGGACAGGACGGCCCCGATCCCATACTCGGAGGCGTCCGTCTGCACCACGAACTCATTATTGTAGTCAGGGGCCTGTAGCACTGGGGCAGTACACATTGCGGTCTTTAGGGTGTCGAAGGCTGCTTGGCAGCGGGGTGTCCAGTGCACCTTCTTGGGCTGCTTTTTGGACGTTAGCTCTGTGAGGGGGCCAACAATGCTCCCATAGTCCAGGATAAACCGCCGGTAGTATCCGGTGAGACCCAGGAAGGCCCGGACAGCGGTCTGGGTAGTGGGGGGTTCCCAGGCCTGGATGGCATCTATTTTCGGTTGGAGAGGGGCCACCTGCCCGCTCCCCACTTGATGGCCCAGGTAGGTCACGGATCCGTGGCCGATCTGGCATTTGCTGGCCTTGATTGTGAGCCCGGCCCGCTGGAGGGTGGCCAGGACGGCTTTAATGTGAAGGAGGTGCTCTGCCCAGTGGTTGCTGTACACGGCAATGTCATCTAGGTAGGCCGCGCTGAAGGCCTCAAGCCCGGCCAAAACCTTGTTCACCAGTCTTTGAAAAGTGGCCGGGGCGTTCTTCATTCCGAAGGGCATCACCCGAAAGTGGTAATGCCCATCCGGGGTCGAAAAGGCGGATCTTTCTTGGGCGCCGGGGGTGAGCTGGATCTGCCAGTACCCGGCGGTGAGGTCCAGCGTGCTCAAGTAGCGAGCGGCCCCTAAACGGTCGATGAGTTCGTCGGCCCTGGGTATAGGGTGGGCGTCCGTCTTGGTCACTGCATTCAGGGCTCGGTAGTCCACGCAGAATCGCAACTCCGGGGGGTGGCTGGGAGCTGCGGCCTTTGGCACCAGGACGACAGGGCTGGCCCACGGGCTGTCGGAGGGTTCGATGACCCCCAGGGCCAGCATCTTCGTTACTTCGGCCTGGATGCATGCCCGCACTCGGTCGGGTACCCGGTAGGCTCTGTGTCGCACGGGGGGGCTCGCCCCGGTGTCGACGTCGTGGACGCACCAGTGGGTCACCCCCGGGGTGAGGGAGAAGAGGGCTGCGTAGTCCTGCAGCAGTTGCTGGCAGTCGTTGCGCTGTTCCGGAGTCAGGGAAGAGGCGAGTTGGACACCCTCGATTGTTCCATCATGGACGTTGGACTGCAAGAGGTCGGGCAGGGGCTCGGAGTCGTCCTCGCCCCCCTCGTCGGTCGCCAGTAGCAGGCTCAGTTCGGTCCGGGCAAAGTGGGGTTTTAGCCTGTTAGCATGTAGGACCCGGAGGGGGTTCCGGGGGGACTCCAGGTCGACCAGGTAGGTGACGGGACTTTTCTTCTCCACTACCTTGAAGGGCCCGGTCCACTTGTCCTGGAGGGCGCCGGGTTCAACCGGGGCCATGACCCATACCTTCTGACCTGGCTCGAATTCTATGGTAGAGGAGTTCCGATCGTACCACCGCTTCATGTCCTCCTGGCTGGCCTCGAGGTTGGCTTCGGCCATGACTCGGAGCTTGCGGGTCTGGTTTCGGAGGGTCAGGAGGTATCGGTAGACGTCAGGAGGGGCGCCTTGGGGCTTCGTCTCCCAGCTCTCTTTGACCAGGCTGAGCGGTCCGCGGACCGGGTGTCTGTACAATAGTTCAAACGGGCTGAGCCCCAGGGACTTCTGCGGGACTTCCCGATAGGCAAACAGGAGGCACGGCAGCAGGACATCCCATCTCCGCCTGAGGGGCTCTTCTAGGCCCTGGATCATTCCCTTTAATGTTCTGTTGAACCGCTCAACCAGTCCGTTCCCCTGAGGGTGATAGGGGGTCGTGAACTTGTATGTGACCCCGCACTGCTGCCACAGGGACCGCATGTATCTGGAAATAAAGTTCGTGCCTCTGTCGCTCACCACTTCGCGGGGAAATCCCACTCGGGAGAAGATCCCCATTAAGGCCCGGCCTACCACGGGGGCCGTTATAGTTCTTAGCGGGACCGCCTCCGGGTACCTGGTGGCGTGGTCCACGAGGACCAGGATGAAGCGGTGGCCCAGGGCGGTCTGGGGGTCCAGGGGCCCCACGATATCGATTCCGACCCGTTCGAACGGGGTGCTGACGGTTGGAAAGGGTTGGAGGGGGGCCTTGACCCGACCCCCCGTCTTTCCGCTGGCTTGGCAGGTCTGGCAGGACCAGCAGTGGTTGTCCACGTCTCTCCGCATCCGGGGCCAGTAGAAGTGGGTCACCAGACGGCTGTACGTTTTGTCTTGCCCCAAGTGTCCGGCGAGGGGCACATCATGTGCCAGGTTGAGCAGGAACTCCCGGAAGCGGAGGGGGACCACCAACACTCGGCTGGCCCCGAGTTCTGCCACTTTCTGCTCACTGTATAGCAGGCCCTCGGCCCAGTAGACCCAGTGGGTGCCGGTCTGGTCCCCGTTGGTTTGGGCGGACGCTTGTTGGCGGACCCCTTCGAGAGTGGGGCAGGACTGCTGCTCTTGTTGGAACTGCTCCCGGGTGGGGCCCCCTTCGTGTCGCCATTGTGTCAGCTCTGGTAGGGCGCACGGGGAAGCCATCTCTTCGGGGGAGGATTCACTAGGTCCAGGGTCGGTGTCCGCCTCCCCCTCGCTGCTGGCGGGAGGTGGTGCGAGCCCCTCGGGCTGGGCGGCCCCGGAGGCCGAGGATGAGCGGGGGGCCCGGGCGGTCATGGACCGGGTGATGGCACAGGCCCAGTCAGATAGTCCCAGCATTCGGAGGTGCTCTCGTCGCTCGACTTGAGCCCAGGGGGAACTCTCCAAGTCGTTCCCCAGGAGGCAGTCGATGGGGGCGTCGTCGCGTACCGTCACCTTCAGCAGGCCCGTCACCCCTCCCCACTCGAAGGGGACCAGGGCCATCTGGCACAGGCTTTCGCTGTTGTCGGCCGTCCGGACGGGACACAGCACATTCGGTAGGATCTGTTCGGGGGTCACCAGGTGGCAGCGGACAGCGGTGACACTGGCGCCGGTGTCACGAAGGGCTTCGGCCCGTTGTCCATTGACCGTGACCTGCTGCCGGTACTTCTGGGTGTTGCTTGGGATGGGGGTGCAGGGTACCATTTCTCGGCTACCTAGGCAGACCAGGGACATGGCTGCCGGCTCCCATTCAGTGGTCCCTCGGTCGAGGGTCTCCTCTTCCTCTTCTCCTTCTCCCAGGGCGGCGGCCGCCAGCTGTCGGGGCGGAGGCCCGCCGGCCCCGTTTCTTCGGTTCAGGGGGCAGACCGGATCGCTGGCATAGTGCCCGGTTTGTTGGCAGCCGTAGCACGTTACTGGTGGCCGTGGTCCGGGTCTGGCCGGGGGCGCCCCCCTTCGGGCTAGGCTCGGGGAGAGTTGTTGCTGCGGTGGCCCTCGAGGGGGGCTCCTGGGGGCCCCGGCGGGAGGGTCTCGGTTCCTGTTCGGCCCTCCCCCTCCACCGCGTTGGCGGGGGGGTCCGGTGGGGTTCCTCTGGTACTCCCCCATTGAGTTCCGGGGGACCCGGGAGTTGACCCATCGATCGGCCTCGACGGCGAGTTTTCGCGGGTCGGTCATTTTGCTGTCGAGGAGGTGCTGTCTCAGTTCCACGAAGCAATTGTTGGAGAGATGTTCCCACACGATGAGGTCGACCAGCTGCCCGTAGGTGGTTACTTTGCTACCTCTGATCCACCCTTCTAGGGCCCGACTGAAAAAGTCCACATATTCCACCCAGGTGGTGCCCGGGATTTTCTTGCAGTCTCTGAACCGCTGGCGGTACATTTCTGCGGTTAGCCCGTAGCGGGTGAGCAGAGCCTCCTTCATGTGATCGTAGGAGGTCATCACCTCCTCCGGCAGCTGGAGCAGTGTGTCTCGACCCTCACTCAGGAACCGCCCCCACAGGCCCGCGCCCCAGTCTTTTCGGGGCACCCGATGAGAGGTCATGGCCACCTCGTAGGCCTTGAACCATTGTTGGATGTCGTCATTCTTGTAGTACTCCTTGACGACCTCTTTCGGGATATGTACCTTGGTCTCGGCAGGCGGTAGAGTGTCTCTAGTACTGGGGGCGTTGGTCCCTCCGTTCTTGGCCTTGATTTCGAGCTCCTTGAGACTGCGCTCGTGCTCAAGGGTCAGTTTCTTTTCCTCCAACTCCCGGTGTCGCCTCTTCTCCTCTATCTCCTCTTGAAGCCGTAGCTGCTCTAGGGCCAGTTTCTTTTCCGCCAGCTGGAGTTCGCCGTCCAGCCGCAGTCGTGCGAGCTCTAGCTCGTGGTTCCGGACCTTCTCCCGCTCTCGTATTTCTTCTTCGGAGAGGCCGGTTTCTAGGCTCTTTCTTCCTCCGGTTGCCGGAGTCAGTGCGGTTGATGTGGTCTCAGTCAGGGGCAAGGGACCTTCTTCCTGGGAGGGGCCTGCCCCGGCCTCCAGCCATGTCCTCAGAGCTTTCTGCATGTCCTCTTTGGTACTTAGGCCGGTGGTTGCAATGCCTTTGTCTTTGCAGAACTGTTTTAACTCTTTGTGCGTATATTCTTCCAGCCGTTCGGGCTGGAACTCCATTGTCGCGTTGTTTTCCTGGCTGCTCATGATTACTGTATGTTTGGATGGGTAGCTAGTGGGTACTGGCTGGTACGTACTGCGTTCGGCTCGGATCCTGTCGCTGGCCACCAAATGTTGGAAGGCGGACCCCGAGGAGTCGGCGAGACCACCAAGGGGGGCCCTCACACTGTACGATGTAGCCGAGCGCTGCCGAGAAGTCTCCTGAGAGATCCTTCTCCTATCACGTACTAGCACAGTAACACCACCACACCGGACTCAAGGAGGTTGTCTCAAGACAAGCAATTCTTTATCAGCAATAAAAAGGCTACGAGGTCAATATTTACACGAAGGGATCGAGGGATCCACCAAAAGTCTCAGTGTCTCTTTGGAAGGGTAGGGGTAGCGGGACAGTCTTTGGCAGGAGTGCGGTACGAGGGTACCTGGGGCCCAGTTCTTATCCTCAAGCTGGAGGACCTCCGGATCTCGGAGGGGTCGAGCCGCGACGGCGTCAGCAGGGCTCTGGCGTACAGTTTGTGGAGAGCCGCGATCCAATCAGCAGGGCTCTCAAGAGGGTTTCTGCTCAGCTCGAGCCGCGACGTCGTCAGCAGGGCTCCGAGGGAGGTTTCAGCGAGGTTGGGCCGCGACAGCGTCAGCAGGGCTCCGATGTTCCAGGTGGCTTCAAAGTGTTCACAAGAAGGAGCCGCGACGCAGTCAGCAGGGCTCGTGATGGTTCCGTCAAGAGTTCTTCTCCGTAGGGTCAGCCGCGATTCAATCAGCAGGGCTCTCGACTCCGGGATACAACTGCCGATCTGTGGCGGGGTTGCCCCAGATATAGGTCTGGAGCCCTTTGATGTCCGGACCCAGGCGCCCGGTGGGGGCGGAGAGGCCGGGTGGAGGTGGCCAGACGGCCAGCAGGAGAGGCGCCAGGCCCAAGGGAGTTGCAGGGCGATCACACCTCGAGAGGGGAGGACAGTTGGGGTTCCCATCGATACTGTCCTCCGCCGGGGGCGATGAATGGTTCCTGCGGCACCCCCTGGCCAGTTCGTGGTGCCTCGATGTCGGGGCTTCGCTGGGGTCGAGGCCGGGTTGAGCGGGGTCGCGCTGGCTGGTGCACAGAGTCACGTGGGTGCCAACAAGATGGCGGAGCCACGAGGGGTATGCGACCTCGTGCAGCTCAGGATGAGGGGCCTCGGTGCAGTTCAGAAGGGTGGCCCGTGAAGGCCGGGGCGGGGAACGGGCACAATCCACGGGGGTACGGACCATGCCACGAGGCCGGGTCCAACACAGGGGATCCCTTCCCCTGTGTTGTAAAAATGCTTTTTAACAGATGCCAGTGGTCCCATGGATCACTGCCTACTCTTAAAAAATGAAACAAACA
Source organism: Triturus cristatus (assembly GCF_964204655.1). NCBI lineage: Eukaryota > Metazoa > Chordata > Amphibia > Caudata > Salamandridae > Triturus > Triturus cristatus. The sequence goes on along the minus strand of NC_140594.1, from coordinate 121,657,918 downwards.
TTTCATTTTTCTTTTTTAAATGCATCCTGTTTTCCTATTAGGAAAATGGGCTGCATTTTAAAAAAACTGCTTTATTTAAAAAGCAGTCACAGACATGATGGTCTGCTGACCCCAGCTGGCACCACCCCTGTGAGTGCTGCCCATTCCTAATGGGTCGCAAATAACCTGCCTCTTGAATTTTAATGAGGCAGGTCCCTTGCGACCCATTTGGGAATCTCAAACAGTGTCTGAGACACTGTAGTACATTTCATTTTGCGACTCGCAAATTGCGAGTAGTTAAACATCACAATTTACGAGTCGCAAAATGAAATGGTCGTACATGTGGCCCTATGTCTGTTCAAATTTAGTGGCAACTTAAATGGAAAATGTGCTGTCCTTAAATGACAGTGCGCTAGCACACGATGCTTTAGCTACATTTAAAAAATCGCCCGCCTCATGTCCATTCATGCTAGGTGGGTCACAAAATGTGGCGCTCTAAAAATTGAGTTCTGGTTCTAAAATGTTTGGGAAGCACTGGATTAGAGCATAAACAGATGACGTGCTCAGTTGTTTCTTCTGTTAAACCACATAATCAGCATAGTATATTATTGTGGTCTCTTGCACTCCCATTAATAACAATGGATTTTAGTCTAAGGGCCATAATACTTGGTATATAAGGGAAACAGCAGTTACTAGAGACTTACTTATGATGATCTGCTTCTAGGAACAGATTATCAAACTTAAAGAATTGGTGGACGGTTAAGAAGATCTATTCAAGTGCCTGGGTGTAAGTGACATTTTTGAAAAATGGATAGTAGACTCGTTTCCTCTGCAATATGTTTCTCAGTAAAATAAATGGTCTGACAAAGCTGTACCTTCTTGTAAGGAAAGCAGAAGAGTATACAGCAAGCTACTGCCTCTGACAGGTCCAGTCAGACTTGGGCAATTTTTCCAGCACTGGTTCTTTCATAAATGTGCACTAAGGAGGGTCCCTAAGGGCTGCAGCGTGTATTGTGCCACCGTCAGGGACCCACCACCAAAATCATGCAGACTGTCATTGCAAACTGCGTGAAATCGTGCAGACAAAAGTGTAAACACAACATGGCACACACCCTCTGTGCCATGCCCACAGAATGTATGAAATATATGTAAGTCACCCCTACAGCAAGCCTTATAGCCCTAAGGCAGGGTGCATTATATTACGTGTAGGAACATACCTTCATGAGCAGATATGCCCCTGTGCTGTCTAGTTCAATTGCTAGATAGTACAAGTGAACAGGGAAGCCATCTTAAGTACATGTATTATTGGGCACTGGTCATCACGAGTTCCACAGATACACGATGGCTTCCCTGAAACCTATGGTGTTTAGTATCAAACACCTTGCCTTAATAAATCCATACTGATGCCAGTAGTAGATTTTTTAGAATATGCATCCAGAGGGCACCTTAGAGGTGCCCCCTGAAAACCTACCAGCCTCTTACTGTGCTGGCTGACTGGTATCATAAAGCCTGGGACATAAGACATGTTTCTGACCCGCTGCAGGTGAAAGACCATGCTCTGTGAGGCCAGAAACAATACCTGCTCCGGAAGAAGGAGTTCACACCTCCTCCAGCATGATGGCAAGTGAATCTGCATATCAAGGCCAGGAACTTCAAGGCCCTGCCTCCTTTGATATGCGACCCCGGCTTTACCCCAGACCTGGGTGTTGCCACCCTCTGCCACGAGGCCCATTTGGCACTAGGACAGGAAGGAAATTAGCTATGCTGGGAGGCACGGTGCACTACCACACCAGTCACACACCTAAGGTGGGCTGCCTGATGAGCTGCATGAATAAAGGATTCCACCATCTTGATTTTGGTGGAATTAGGTACTATGGGACAGGGTTATGCCCACTCCCCACAGTGGTCATATAGGGTATGGAGTGCCCCTGGTGGTAAGTAACCCATTGGCTACTATCCTTTACTCCTGTTAATGCCCCTAAGTTTAGTTTAGGTGTCCCCCTCACACCAGGAACTCAGGTTACCCAGGCCAAAGAAGGACCAAGAAGATCTGAAAAAGCAAGAACTGCGGACTACTGGTGTACTTTGGCTCCAAACCCTGCCTGCCTGCTCCTGTCCTGACAATCATGACACCCCAACTTGTCCTACAGTTGTGCATCTTCCAAAAGCCTCAGAGGGCCTCCAGCACTTCGCCAGGCTGTCAGCATCTCCCTTGAAGTGGCAGAGCCACCCCTTCGACCTGCAGGCACAAATCACAACGTCTGGTTCATTATTCTGCTAACCACCGGGTTTACCAATGTAGCACTCACCCAGGAGGCAGTCGCCATGCTCCAGGAGGTCTGATCCATATCCCCACCAAGCGTGAAGACGCCAGGACCAACTGGAGCCACCCTGCATCAATACCTAGACTTTTGCAGCAACCAAAGCTTGTTTGAAGTCCAATCCGGACTCCAGCGCCGAACCGACTGACAAGCCGATGAGGGACATCAGCATCACAGAGACCAGCACTGAGAGTGGCCAAGCTGTCCTGTTCTGACCCCACTCTGCAGGTCTAACTGAGACCTGTGAGTGCCTTTGACATACGGGCCCAGCTGACCAAAACCCTCTGCATCCAAGCTCCCTGGCCTGAGCCCCCCTGCTCCCAGGACCCTCATGAATTGAGCCCCCCATTGGGAGCTCCTGAACTTTTACCCAAGTCCCCCTCTGCAGCCTGTTTCTAGGGGGCACCCCTCTTTGTCTACGGTGTGGCATGCAAGGCTACCAACCCATCTGCCAACTCTGCACCTGGACACTCTATGGCAGGTAAACACGAACTGCTGGTGGTACTTTGGACCTTGGCCCCCTAGTACCTTACGTTCTAAATGGGACTCCTGGAATATGATTGCAAGTACCTGTAGGCAGCATATGTTTATTTCTCCTTAGGAGAGCATTACCGCTTAAAAACGCATTAGTGCAACAATTTTACTTACCTGTAAAAAGTTATATCACAAAAAATATTTACCCAATTATGAAGTTCTTGGTGCTAAATTATATAAAAAAATACCTGTTATTTTTTCTAAATTGGTGTTGAGTTTCTTCTTGAGTGTGTGTCTCATTTATTGACCCTCTATGTTCAACCAATGCTTAACACTACCCTCTGATAAGCCTAAACTGCTCGCCAACACTACCACAAAAGAGAGCATTTGGGATTAATTTAAGCCCTGTAAGCCAATAAGTGTAGGATGGACTTTCTACATAGTGTACCTCTTTTTAGTACACTACATAAGAAGCCAGCTTCTTACACATCCCACTGTATGAAACATGACCATATGAAAAACCTGTGTCCTACAAACCAAACTCTCGCACTCAAGCCCAGGAAAGTTTTAATGCCTCCACCCCACATCCAGAGATCCTCCATCAAATAAATCCACAAATTGTAGACAGTCTTCCAGTGCTTAGTTTGTAAAAGAAAATAAGTGCCTGGGCCCTCGTCAGCGGGCCACAGCAGCTTCCACCACACATTGTTACTGTCAGAGCTGCCAATGGCAGCACCTATACAACTCCTAACCAGCACACTGCTACAAGTGTGACAATTCACACTGTTGGAGGCCCCCAAAGGTTTAAGAATGGCTTGCAAGGTAGGTATTTCTTGTTTACAATGTATATTGAATTAGTAGCAACTGTTTTTGTGTTCATTTTTAAATTACACAAACAGTGCCACCATGTGGCAGTTGTCATAAGGGCCGGTGTTGGCAATTAAGTGCTGGTGCCAAGCAACGGAAACCACTGGCTCAAATTAAGTACTGGTCTTCCCACAAAAACTAGGAGTGCCAACAGGCAAAGGAATTGGTGAATTCTGCACTATGCAAAAACCAGGTAACATAAAATAGCACGTCCTCTCGATGTCCCTCAATAAACGCTCAAGCTCTTGTCAGACCAGTAGCAGAAGGCCCTCACAGGAGAATCTAACTAACATAGGAAACGGTCTGGTGTTCTGAAAGCCTAGCTCAGAACACACTAGGCCATTTACATCCTAGGTTTGAGCCTTTAGCAAACTGTCAGTGTTCCTTCTTGAACCCTGCTAACCCTATCTATCCTCTAGAAGCGTCGGCACATAAGTAAAGGAAAGGGACTGTTCCTGGTATCTCCCCAGCTCTTCCGCCCATCCTCGCTCTCTTTAGCTATGGTCTGCACACACCTATATTGATTGAGGAGAGGCAGGATGAAAGGTCTGACTGTAAACACTGTGACGAGTGATCAGTCGCCTTTTAGCCTTGAATCTCTCTTGCTTGCCCCACTACCTGTAACATTCTACCATCATTTCCAACTCTGTCAGACTCTCATTCCAGAACTCATTATTTCAACTTGCTTCTCTCTCATGTTCTCTCCTCACCTTGGCTGCTTCTTCTATGCCGCCCCTTTCCCCTCAAAACATTTCCCCACCTTCCGAATCAGACAGACAGCAAAGGTCAACTGCTTACATTATACGATTGCGCCATTTGGCCAGCTAGACCAATCATTTCATCCATAAGGCTCCCTCCTGGTTGTCTCTCTCTCCAGGCCCTTGCTTCATTTTCATCTGCTCTTCCCTTTCCCACTCATGCTTATATTTATACTGCTGTTTATGAAGTTACTGGGGACTCTCAGTCCGACCGCAGGGAAGAATTCAAGCATGTGAATTACTAGGGATTTACAGAGGTGCCAAAGGTCTTGCCAATTGGGGAACAATTGAACCATTACCTTGTTTTAGGGGAAGAGCACTGGCGCTGGGGACCTGGATAGCAGGAACCCACTGAACTTCCGTCAAAATTGTATCCGATCCCTGACAAAAAGTGGGGGTGACCATGTCAAAAAGGGGCACTTTACTAAAGGATGGATCTTGCAACCCTCCAACCTAACCTATGTGAGTTAGAAGCACATCAGTGCGCTAGCCCTGCAGTGCTCTGGACGACATGCTCTGGTCTTATGACTCTCCGCCTAATCTGCTTGAGTGATTGCATTGTTAAGGGTGTGGACAAGAGATCGTGTTCCAACAAATAGTCTAAGTAGTCGTGTGGTCCTAGTGCATGGTTTGGGAGTCTGTTTCCAGTATGAAGTGGATTGTTCCAGATCTAGGATCCGGGTGACTCTGTATTGCCCTGCTGACTTTCCTGCCCCTTCTTCTGTAGTTGGGATACATACGGCACCTTTATTCACTCTTTCTGCTGTCCTCTGATCCATTGACCCTGTGTATTTGTGTTTGGAATTTCCTGATCTTAAGTCACTTAGTAAGAGTAAAAAGGAGTGCATAATGGTACTTTGTTACCACCGACCAGAGTTGGTCTCAGTCTGGACACAAAAAGTGCAAAAGCCTGTCAAAGTGTAAAAGCTTCTAGTGGACCTGCTGCAAATTAATTCCACTGTATCCACTTGCTGCCTTGTGGTTATCAATATATAAATGGGAGCTCTCTGCCATAAACCTATGCCCTTTCACTTGGCTACATCAAATCCAAGCTGTGGTCCTGTGTATCATTTCAGTGGAAAGAGTCCCAAGTGATCACAATTCAGAGATGCAGAATCTGCTTTGTGAATGGCGCAAGTTCTGCATCAGCGATCGAGATGTGAGATCAACTCAGTGCAAGAATGCCCTACACATGCCAGTCCCAAGCCCGGAACCATACCTGACTGAGGTTCCATGAGGAGTATTTTTGCCCTCTGGTGAACACTTTTGATAAAGACTCTTTTTGGATTGTAGATATTGTGATGGGCACTTATCTCCTTATTTGCTACAGTGATTTTTCCATCATAGTGTTTGATCTTCTGAAAAAAGTTGTCCCTAAAACACTGTGGACCTCAAGTTATGTATTACCCTGTTGTTCAAACCAAGGGTAGCCAAGGAGAACATTGTTTTGGGCATTGACAGTGGAACCTCAGCGTGCATCAAGACGGTGGACTCTCTTGGTCTCTTAGGTAGCCAGTGGTACAGAAAAACGGTCACAGTGGACAGTTATTTTTCGAATATCATAAAGGAACGAACATAAATCAAATGCATTAAGTAAATTCAGACGTCACTGCAAAAAACAAGTAAATTCTTGTGATTTAATTTTCATCGTGCATATAGAATGAAACAAAACATATTAATAGGAAATTAATCCTCATTCATACACATTGGTGCTCAGAAGAAGAGGTGAGGGGGGAGTGAGTGCTCAGGGAGAGTTGATTGATAGTGTGCGGGTACAGAAAGGTAATGTGGTTCAAGAAACATCCAAATCTTTTTTAACCAATCCGCCTTTTTCTTTGGCAACAAAAAAAACATATTATTATATACATAACATTCTAGGCACAGATAAACATGTCTCTGTTGCCTATGTTTGATGAGAACAAAAAGTGTGTCAACGTTTCGACTCCTGTTGTCATAAAGGTAGCTTCATCCTTATTGGGGGGTCTTCATCAGGACTTTGAGAGTTAGTGAAGAAAGGGTAGGAGCACCATATTGTGAAAGCATGTGTAATCTGGCTGTCTTTTGAAGGTGGGGGCCCGTAGGCACTTGGGAAATCAATAAAATATGAAGGTGCTACAAATTCACTTCAATCGGCCCAAACACGGTTGCTTAGTAACCACCGGCTGCTCCAGACTCACTCAGCTAGGCTTTATTGTAGTAAAGATTCATGACATTTTTACCAAAACCGATGCCAGGTTCACTGGCCTGTTTCTGCCTGTCACCTGCTTGCTGTCACACTTGTGGAATGAGGCAACATACATATTTCTCCAAATGCCAGGAATACAGATATGCTGTGAAAATCAGACCAAAGTGTGACATACACCGCAGTGTAATCTAAGGGCCGTGGGCATCAATGCTGTCAAATGTGATCCCGGCTACAAGTTACATTTTAGCCGTGTGGATACTCCAATGAAGATATGACGCAGCCTTTAGCAAGGGGAGAGGGTGAAGCTAAATGAGCTCTGGGATGGCTGTGGATCTATGATCGTCCACAAGAGCTCTCCTTGCTGCCCTCCTGGCCATGCTAGTTGTGAACAATCCCTGAGCCTTGAATAAAGCAGGGATAGGAGGCATCTGACTGGCACCATGCCTGGACGGTAGAGGGCCTTGGCTCTGCAGTGAGCAGCAGTATCTCAGTCCAGAATAGTCTGCGCCCCATTATGATCCCACACTACCTGAGAGGGACATGATGCAAGCTGTTGTCCAATCAGAAGCAAGAAAGAGGAACATCTCTTATAGCGCGAGATGTGCTGTTATTCCTAACCCGAATAGAGAGACTGCTAACGTTTAGCAACTGCGCATGTCACCCCGGCTTTTCTGAAACAAATGTAACGGGTCAAGTGTGAACAGTCTGTGCCTTGTTTATAGTCCTGACCTCTCTCTCACCTTCTCCTGGCTCTTCTCACCACTCCTTGTCTTTCTGCTTGATGCAAGGCCCAGAAAGGAATCAAGAGCTACTTAAGTGATCCCTACAACAAAACTGAATTGATGAACATGTGCCTACTGGAATCCTTGAATTATTAATGAGCAGTATTTTTAGGCGTGGCATATCAGTGTATTTTCCAGGAAAATGAGAATAAAAAATGTACAACTTGGTTTTTAGGTACTCAGTGTGACATCAGTGGTTCCCAAAATGTGAACTTGTTAGGATTGATACTTAACTATCTGGCTGTCCAACACTGGTCCAGGAGAGCCGGAGCAGTGACAAATTTCAGCTCATCTCCTCAAAAAATATTTGCGTACATCTTATCTGAATAGGAATAAATTAAATAATTGCCACACAGTTTCAATGGAATTGTTTGTATTTAATTCATATCCACATATTACCAATCCTGTTGCTGTGAAATACTCAAAAATATCTTTCTAAAGCATATACAATGATTACATTATTAAAATGAGGCATCATCAACAAACAATTGATCTGCTAGATTTGCACATTCCCACTTTACAATAGTTAGGATGCATGTTGGACTTAAATGACATGAGAGTTTTATCATTGGAATTTCTTTTTCTGCAGGTGTCTAGTGGGAGACGCTGATGGGCGGAGCTTTGGAGATGTTGCCTTCCTGGAACATTACTCGCTGCTGAAGAACATAGAGAGTCAGTAGTTCGCGCGCGCCTCCTCTAGTTCTCGAGCTGTCTCCCTATCTATTAGTCTCTGTCTACCTCTGCTCTCCTTCTGACCCGCTCCTATGTATTTGTATATTTATATGTATTATCAGTCCATAAACACCATATAAAATACACAAGTCAGCTCTAAATTAGAACAATTACAAATTCTTTTAAAATGTCATTACAATGTCATAAATGTCAAGCAAACAAACAAGCACATTCTTACTGTCAGAATTTTAAATATCAATTGAACTAAATTACACACCATTATATTTAAATGACTTCGTCTTAAGAAACAATTGATTTCTTAGACTCAGTAATTCTTTACAGTCTATCAATAAATGTTCAGTAGATTCAAAATGCTTGCCACATAATCTGCACAGATGTTGAGAGTGGCTGAAATCTCACCAGGTTCCTTCTACTCCTAACACCTGCAAGTGATTACATTGAATTCTCATCATCTTATGAATTTTAAGAAGACATTCAAATACATTGTTATGTAAATGTAAATCCAGTATTTGTATCTGTAAAGCGCGAACAGTTACCCGAAGGCATCCCGGCGCTGGAGGCCCTCGGGAAGATTAAGCAAGCTATTGCCCAGAGTCACATGGTGCTGGGCTGACCTGCCGCCGGTGCCGGGGATCGAACCGCGAGCCCCAGATTCCAGCGTCAGTCGCCGTGGCCGCGGCGCCACACCTCTTCCCTGTAACCAATTATGATGGCCTGTAAACGAACCCAAATATTCTTTATCGAGTTTATTAGGAGACAATGAGCAGAGATCAGTTTGTATCGTACTGTTTTATATTGCAGCATTTACATAGAGCGCACTACCAGTGTGTGGGGCACTGAAGTACGTGCCTGCATGGACACCATGCTACACCATGTAGGGTGTGTGGTTGGAAGGGTGTTGTCCTCATTTTTGATCCTACGTGGAAAACAATGACCAGAAATGTGTGGGACGCATTGCTTAGCAGTGTGGTGGACGAAAAGGTGAGAGAGACAGACACACAGTTTATAGTATCCAGTACGCTGGCAGCTTTGAGCAGCTCTGCAGATCCCTTTATGGTGTTTCTTATTATCATGATCCACTTTGGTGGTTACTGCACTGCCTGAGCAGGCATGGTTGTTGAGAGAAATGGTGTGGAGATCTTCTAGGATGGACTTTCATCCCATATCTGTTTGTCAAAGAAGCAGTCTTGGTATGTAGCTGGTTGTGACCTGCAGTGGTGGACTAGATATTAAATCCATTCAATTGGACAGTAGTATTTGTCAGAACTCATAAGTTAATCCATCTCCACTCAGTTGGAGATAACTGGTGTGTGGGCTGGTACAGTAGTGGGTGATGAACAAGAACCATAGCAGATATATCTTAAGTGATTGTAAGACGATAAGCAGTATTACGCATCCTGTATCAACTATAATTGGCAGCTGAGTGCTATGGTATTAGCATTAGTGTGTGCCAGAAAGGGTGTATATGAATTGACAATAGTATATAATAAGCAGGCTAGCCATAGGTCAGCCCTTTGTAACTTACGTAGCTATAAAAAGCAGTGTGCTGATTGGGCTGTTCCATATTTGTGGGCTGTAAACTGTAGATTGTTCTTGAAGATGCGAGTCTCTTTCTGGGCTCCAGTCCATGGTAGGGGGATGGTTGTGTTATCTTTAAAATAGCTGTGTTTCCAAATGTATTCTGAAGGGTCAATACTTTGGAGATTGTCTGGTAGCAAGTTACAGAGCATGGTGGCTTGTACTAGGAAAGCAGTCTATCCTATGAATTTCTTAGGGTAAGGTGGAATGATGGTCTGTGGTGCTTGCCTGGATCCTGTGTCCTGTTGTGTGTATATTGCTTGTGTAGCCTGATGGCGTACAATAGATCTAAATTACCTCTTAAAGGCAATTTTTTTGGCTTTAATATTCAAAAAGAGGTCTTTAAGTCTAGAAATTTTAATCACTTGAAGCAAAATTAATAATACTGATAGAAATTGCCCCTCTTAGCAAGGTAGAATACTTTGTGTGGTTGTGGTATCGGTTGGTATCACGTTTTGCCTTGTCAATTGTAAACAGCCACAGTTAAGGATGATGCTGTGATCTCAGGCTGTGAAGTGTACAGGACAAACACTGAATTCAGCCTCCTCTAGAGGTTTCGTACAAAACCACAACTTCAGGACATGAAAAGGCAGAAATTATGTAATTGCAATACTGTTGAACAATTCTCTGAATGCACACAGACAGGGTACATAGAGAATAGCTAAGGGGGGCCTGTTTCAGAGCTTTGGGGCCAAGTCAGGCATTGGCCAGTTACTAGTTCACAAATGTGGATTTTGAGGGACAAGCAACCTTGATAAGTGGAGCAAGGTCCTGTCTATGTGCTGGGCCTGATTCACAAACTGCATTTTGTAGTATGTAAAGTAGTAGTACTTACTACAAAATGCAATTCACAAATCTCTGAGTAGAAATCTCCTCCTCTCCTTTCTTTTCTATGAGAAGATTCTCACACATACGTTTACTACTTAGTAGTAAATGTGGGAGGGAACAATGGCGTGGCTGGAAAATGGAGAATACTTACTACTAAATGGGAGGAGTTTATGCAGGAGTAGGGAGTAGCTTAGGGAGGAACAGCGGCTCACTAACAAAAGAAGAAGCCTGGTGCTGATCCCAATCTGCACTTCTGAAGTTACTACAGCAAAAAAGGACCCAAAACAGAAAATGCACTCCAGCTCAGTCCTGGAATAAGTCCAGCGTTACACATGGCCACCACTGGTACAGCAACACCCTCCCTAGAAAATAATGGAGGCATGTATTCAAAAAAAGAACCCCGTTTAATATGTTGAAATACATTAATTTATTTCCACTTTTTAAAAAATATATATAAATTTAATGAACCCTAATATTTTGGTGCAAACGTGTTGAAACGTATTGAAACGTATTGAGTCAAAGTAAGGTTCATGGCATCATGCTGTAATTTCTGTAACCTCTACAGGTCAGATTGTGTCACTCCTATGTAGACAATTTTGAAAAGTTTAATATTAATCAAGACATGAGATGCAGGGACTTGAGTATCTGCAAGAATGTAGCAAAATATCTGGCAAAGTGGTCTCATTTGGGAAAAAAAATATTAAAACCTAGTACTGACGCGAGAAGGCATCCTCGTTTCGACACGATTGTCATTCATCAATACTTCTCCCTCAGCGATCATGGCATACACAATTGTCTCTTCCTCTTCCATGGCTCTACTAGTATTCATATTCATCTGTTCTGACTTGGGTATCTTAGCATGTCTCTTGGTCTTCTATCCGGTCGCCAAACGCTCCAGCTGTTATCGATCTGCATAAAACCTTTACATACAACAGTTAATTGTCAGTGATACTTGGAGTTATAAACCCTGTAAAATATTACCTAACTTGGTAGGAACACAGTTCTCTCCTGTATTTCTGCTTTGTGTCGCTACTTGTAACACCCGCCACCACAGTCATTTATTTATATTATGTAATTTTTGTACAATACACCTGCACCTATCACCATGTTTGTCTGTACCCCATCAGTCTGTCTCCCATCTAATGCAACAGTCTGCCCAGTTTCCATGCACATGAAAGCAGTTCTATATGCACCTGCACCTTACAGATCAGAAGAGGACATTAAATTCCCAGTTACCCCTGTCTTTGTAGGTCTGGAGACGTCTGGCTGGTCAAGCGGACTCAGCGTCTCAGATTTTGAGCTCCTGTGCCTGGATGGAACCCGTGCTTCCATCATGGACTGGATGGACTGTAACTTGGGTCCTGTGCCGCCCAGCATGGTCATGACTCGCCCAGTTAGCACAACTAAAATCCATGACTTCCTGACGAAATCCCAGGTGAGTGCATGGTGGGCGGAGGCTTATGGGACAATTCTTTTGCAGCACTGTCTTTTCATCAATAGGGGTTTTATGGGTACAGTCAACAGTGCCCCACAAATTATCATGTCTTAATTTGGGGCACCAGTGGTCACTGTTCAATTTCTAGTCAGGAGGTGAATGAAACAGGACCATAAGACGTAAAGTGGCAACTAGCAGATTGTACTGGGGTGCTAGTGGGAGCGTGAGATACTTCTGGGGGAGCGGAGTGAGATGATGGCCGTGGGAGCTAAGGGGGCCCTGGCACGATAGAGTACACGTATCAATGTAGGATAAAGTGGGAGAAATGAGAGGGACTGGTGAGGAACCCAAATGGGAGACAAAAAAAGCCTACATCAGAGAAAAAAACCTCAGGAAATCATCTCAAAGGCATAAGGAAAGAATGCACACTCAAAGGATATGGAGGTAGCAGCAACCACAGGTTTTGGCCACCTGGAGCTCAGCAGGGATTTGTGCCTCTTCGCAATGTTAACCTAAAATGCATTCCCTGAAAACAATATTTAATTACTTATTTTGCAGGAGGCACTTGTGTTCAATCCAGAGTCGAAGTTCCATCTCTTCCAGTTCCAGACTCACGGAGAGGCCGATCTGCTTTTCAAAGATGCCACCCAATGCCTCATCCACACGAGCCACCTTGGCTACCGCACCATACTTGGGGAGCCGTTCCTCAAGTTGGCGGAATCAGTCTTCAATTGCACCCGCTCAGGTAACTAGGGACCCATTCTGTTGACCAACTATTTTGGAAGGAAATAAAAAAAAAAGTTTGGTGGGAACAGGACATCTAGGCAACAGGCGCTACAGTGCTCACACGTGCTGGAGTGCTTCACAATGGTCAACATCAACAATGCAGGGTTTCTCCTCGGTCACTTTGCCTGTGAAATTTCCAAACCCATTCACTAATGACAGGCACTGGACGAGAAGATGCCTTGTGTGGGAGGTTCAGGGTCTTGCCTGCAGACTCCTGGTTAAAAAGGAGGACTGCGCCAATGTGAACCATAAAGTTAGAAAAAAACGCATTTAATAGGAAGACTGGCGTGGAATGGGGGCATGTAGATTGGCACAACAGACTGTTCACACTTATCCCCTGGTAGGGTTTGCAATATTTGTGGCTTATTGTCAGGCATGAAGATATACAAAGCTGTATCTGCAGCTTTACACAGCAGTGTGGTGTCAATTGAGGTGAATTGGGTAGGAACCAGCATAGATTTGAGATAAGGAGGTGGGGAGGTGGAAACAGAGATGCAGGATCCTAGCTGGCACTCAGGCTCTGTCTCATAAGCTTCGCCAACCTCCTCCAATTTTGTTTTGAGTAGAAAGATTACCCACCCACAGGAACATGTGCAGAGTATCCATCCACTGCTGCAGAGGACCAGTCTGTGCAAGGAACCTGTGCGTGAGCATTCGAAGACTCCCACTCCCTTCAGTCACCGTCCCGCTAGACATGGCGACATGCATGCCAAGGAACTCACTTTCTCCACCTGGTCCTCTTTCTCCTGGTGTGTCTGATCCTCCTCTTCCTGGTCTCCCAGCCCGCACCTTGAGGTCATGCCAGGTACTGCATCCAAGCTAGTTCATCTTTCTGGTTTGCTACTAGCTACAGCATTGGTTGTCTCGCCAGCCTCATATAGCGAAAAGAAAATCATACATTTAAAAATTACTATGTACATATATAGGACGACTTTGGGTCAGTCCTTTTCACCCATTGGCCTATTCACCTGTCATTCACATGTTGCTTCTGCTCACCAAAGCATACAGCGGGAGGCAATTGGTCAGCTCACTTGAGCCTTTTGCTCTCTTGCAGTGTGAGTGGCAGAGTTTTCCTCATCACATGTGCACAACCGCCTAAAAAGAAGTTCACTTTATTTTCAGGGCTGGTGTGCCAACGCTATACTTGGCCAGCAATTTTTTCTTTCAATACTTTATCTTTTTTTATTCTTTTTTTTAACCACATAGTATGTTTTTCTGTGAAGTGCTTTAAAACAAAAACGGGTTTCTATACCTTTTCTAAGTGAACCTGTCTGCTCGGAAGTACCCATACTCCTCTATTAAAATCATTTGCAATGGTTATTTCATTGAATTTAAACATTTTATTGGCAGCATATAGCTGACACGTCTAGGTGGCAGGATGGTTTCTGTTTTTCTTCTTTACTTTATTACAGCATATGCTTGCAAAACTGAATAAAAAAAAAATAACTCCTTTCCACATTCTTGGAAAAAAACACCCTCCGCCTTCCGGGTGCCTGAAAAGGTAGGTATGTGTGGGTTTGACTTACCTACAACCACACATTACGAGCTCTGCAGGGTTTCTACAGCCATGTGCCTGTATCATTCCTGTGAAGTAACTTTACCACGAAAGACCTTTGAAACGTCCATCACCAGAATGATGATAATAAACACCATAAAAGGGTCCAGCAGAGCAGTTCAAAGCTGCCAGCTTACTGAAAACCATTAAAAATAAAACTGCGCCTGTCTCTCACACCTCTTCACCCACCGCACTGCTAAGCTCTGCGCCCCATAACACGATAACCACACCTCAGTGGTCACCATGCACGACATGGAAACACTTCCTGCATAGGATAAAAAAAAAACACAATCTTCCAACCAAACACCCTACTCAGGCATAGCTTGCTGCTCATACAGGCAAGCGCTTAACTGCCCCCCATATGGGTAGATAGCGCTATGTACAATGTAGCCACACATTACAGTTGCAACAGACATGAGTTCCCTTACTGGTGCCCCGCTGTTGGGTGAGGTGGTGATGATGATGGAAGGTGCTGCGAGCGTCGCATACCAAACCACTTATACCACTCACCGCAGCGCCTCCTTCTGGGAGAGACTAGTACTGCAAGACTGTGACGTCTCCGCCCGCCCCCTTCTTACCATCTCTTCAGTGTGTCCTGCGCATCCGTGGCCCTTGGTTAGTGGGGCCAGAAGCCAGTGTGGTTCCTAACACTGTTGCTCATATCTGATACATAGGAGTTCAAAGAAAGACAAATGCTATAACAAAAATTGAGAAAATGCGGGGAAATAAAGCAAGAACAGCAAAATCTTTAGTACAAAATCTAAATGTGTCGCACACAATAGGGAAAACATGGCCAAGAGCTCTTTGGAAAACAAAATATGGTAAATATTTTATAAGACGTTTGCTTGTAATAGGAATACCGGAAAATGCTTCTTTTTCTGCAATTTACTCATATTATCTTGAATTTTTGAAAACGATTTTGCTTAACACTACAGGTTAGCCATTTCTAAGCACTTTATTAAAAAGTGTTACTCCTACCCACTCACGTCATCAACCTTGAAATTATGAAAGTGGAGTCAGTTTACTGCCATAAAGAAAATCCAGCTGGCAAAGAAGGACTATGTGGGGAAAAAATCATGCAGGATCGGAATACACCACTGAGCAGGTGACTGACCTTCTTGACAAATATTCCTGCGCCAGCTCAACAGTGTGTCTACCGACCCAGCCCAATAGATGAGCAACGTCATGACAAAATCAGCATGTACGTGATGCACCAAGGACGGTCAAGGAACATTATAGGGACACGGGATAAGGACACAAAGTATATTTAGGTCTGGTGTTAGCCAAGACCTTTTGATTGAAAAAGAATAGATTTACTTACAGGGGCTTTCAGCCAGCTCTCTTCATTCATGCCATTCACACTTTTATTACGCCCAGTAGAGCAGGGACCACAGGTTCAGCCCACTTCAGCCATTGGCTTCCCTCTCGGCGAGTCAGAGTATTTTGCTCTTGTACAATGTGCACTTACACTCAAAAATAACCCCTTTATTGCAGTTTTACAAAAAGCCCCCTGTGACCAAGAGGAGAGTAAAAATACCAAAAGTTGGCAACCAATGACAGACCGAGCGCTTAATTTGAGCCAGTGGTTTCCGGAGCTCAACACCGGCACTTATCACAGCTGCCACATGGTGGTGCTGTTTGTGTGATTTAGAGATAAGCAGAACAACAGTTGTTTTATTAATTCAATATATATTAAAAACAACTAATACCTGCTGCCCAAGCCATTCTTCTAGCTTTGGGGACCTCACACAGTCTGAATTGTCACACTTGTAGCAGTGTGATGATTAGTAGTTGTGTAGGTACTGTAATGGCAGTGCTGACAGGGGCAATGGATGGTGCAAGCTGTGAAGGTGTCCTGATGAGTGCCCTGGCACTCATTTCTTTACAAGTTAATCACTGGACCGACCTATTGGCTTTGCCAGTGCTTCTTGTTGGTAATTTAGGTGTTTACCAGAACAATAAATGAATGAATGAATGAATCAAAGGTGAACCATTTTTATGGTTGAAATGCTAGTTTTAGATTACAGGATGAGTTTCTGCATAGTGTGGAACTGGCTTAAGGGGCACCTGAGCAATGGACAGTGAAAACTGAAGGCAGACTATAGAAGCAAAATGTCATACATTGTCGATAACCGCACACCTGTGGACAAGGGTGTACAGGTTACGTAAACCGGAAATCAAGATAACTACTGGATCAAGCAAATGTACAGCATTATATCATGGGTGTGTACTCTATAGAACCTAAGGTGGACAATGACATACAGTATCTAACACAGGCCATTATGGTAAATTGTATAATCAAGGTGTTTTGACTGAAAGTTCATTACTAAAGGGTGCTATAGAGTGGTGTGTTGGTAGAAAGGACAGGGTAAATCATATGTAGGGTGGTATAGATTAGTACATTGGTGAGTGATAGACAATGTTCTAAGAAATTGGCATCAGGGTGATATTTATGCGAGCCTACATTAGAACATAAATATAAACAAGCATTTGCAATGCAATCAGTCTCGCCTTTGGAACCTTATATGTATTTAGCTATGCAGCACATTAGCCTGTGTGCTCAAACATCTACTGTTCTTTAACATGGAGGGAAAGTAAGCACCAAACTGCATGACACGCCAGGTATGGGAACACATGGAGAGAAATATTGCCTTTCAGCAGAAACTGGTATAGTCCAAAGCTCTGTTTTTGATATAAAATCAGGGCCTTTGGTGATCATAGCACAGAAAATACAAGATTTGAAAAAAATATTATTGTCTATGGGTGCTCGTGAAAGACAATTTCTGTGGACTGAAATCTAGATAATGCTAAAGTGTTCTGGTATTTTACTGTCCTCTTCTGGTCGTTTTCTATCAAGAAAGTTAAATAGAGGCAGTTGCAAGAAAAATAAAAAAAGAAAGTCCCTCAGCAGAAATCAATTCTGGTATTTTACTGACCTCTATTGGTAGTTTTCTATCAAGACAGTTAAATAGAGGAAGTTGAACAAGCAGAAAGCAATTCTGGTAATTTACTGACCTCTACTGGTAGTTTTCTATCAAGACAGTTAAATAGAGGCAGTTGAACAGAAAAAAAGTCCCTAAGCGGAAGCAGACAAGTCCTAGGGCTGATCTCCAGAGGTCACAAAGTACATACTCATAGAAGTATATACAAGAGGTCTTGAATGCTCGACCTAAAAAGGATGGATACTTAAGTAGGATCACTGGGTAAGGTGTAAAGCAACTTTTCGGAAGGTCGAGTGAGTATGCGGAAACAATAAGGTTGGAGTTATGTTGAGATAGGGAGTCAAGAACAAAGGAGTGTGAGAGTAGTGATAGATAAGGCAAAATAATGTATTCCTGGCAGTGGGCCATGGCGCTGAGAGCTGGATATGGGGTGGGTGGGTGGGTTGGCAGTTCGGAGAGTGAGGGCAGAGTCATGGTCAATATATGGGAACCCCAAATCTGTGTTCATTCTTGTGGAATGTTTTGAAGAGGAGTGCCAATTTCTTCTGAACATGGTGAGCACAGGGTTCAAGCAACATGCTGTTGGTTTAATGTCTCAGCACCAAAAACTGTTCATTTACAAAATAAAATAACTCCAATGGTTACCTGTTCTCTCTTCTAGGTATTCTAGACTTCTGCAACCAGGATATTTGTAACTCTTCTGGATAACTGTCTTCGGTAAAAAGAATATATTCCGGATGACAGACTAATCAAACAATAAGTCACAGGAACATTTGGCATCCCAACATTGAAATGAGAAAAGGTTATCCTCAAGCAATCCGGGAGCTTTTCAAGCCTCAAAGCCAAACAGGAGCATCATTCTTCAAAACTGTGAGAAAAGTAGAACTTTATCCCAACCTGATAAAAAGTAAATTCTACTTGGACAGTCAGAGGTTCAAATGAGAAGAAATTGCACTTGTTAAAAATGGGTACTAGGATCTACACCGTGCATCTATTCACAAAGAGATCCTATGCTTTACCATCAAGGGCAGGAAGGCTACACCAATTGAAAGCCATGACCTAAACCTTTCAACGGGTGACAGATTGTCCTTCACAGTCAGTGGAACAGATGATAACAAATGATGACCAAGACCTACACTTTACAACCAGTCACGGACTGTATCCGTGTGTAGACTACAATGAATGATGGGACTTGGTCAACATCCTACAGCCAGTCACCAAAAGCCTATCTATTATCATCAAGGGCACTGATGATACCATAAATAAGGACTGAGAACTACACCTTGCAACCAGTCTCAAGCAGATCTCATACTTGACAGACTACAACAAATAAGCAGCATGAACTACACGTAATAACCAATGAGTGGCACAGGCTACAACAAATGGGTTTGTTAACTGCCCTTTACAACAGATGACAAGCAGACCCTACAATTTGCCGTCATAGACACAAACTCCACTATAAATCATGACCATGAACTACAGCTTGCAAACAGTGATGAATCTTGTACACTCTCAATTGGTGGCAAATGGTCTACAGCTATAACCGTGGATGACATATTTTCCTACCCATAAACCAGGGGGGAGGGAGGGAGGGCATGTTCTATCCCTCACAAAGGAAATTCACAACCGCCTACACTTTAAGTAAGAAAGCACACTTCTTTTAGTTCATGAGAAACATACACTGTCCCTTGCAACAAATGAGGAAGTCTCTTTTAATCAAATGAGCGATTGTACAAATGAAATGAATGAAAAATGAATTTATAAAGTGCATTAAACCCGAGGGTATCTGAACAAAGAATAAACCACATACTGTAAAAACAAGTGAGGTTTGTATCTTACCTCCTGCATCCAAGCTGTAAGGCAGCCTAAAGCTAACCATTAATTAAGAAGAGTCGTTCTTTCAATTTGTGAAGGGTCTCAGCACAAAACAATCAATGAGGAATGCTCTCCACTCCTTGCAACCAGTCTATACTTCTTTACAACTAAGAACCAACATGTAGTAAATTACAATTAATTAGGAGCAGTATGAGTGCGGTATATCTGCAATCTACCTTAGTCGCGTAACTAGTGGTATACATTTCAGTTGTACTGAGAATACGTCTCCGATTGTGTGTGCTTCTTCAGCCCAATATCTATTAATTGGGGGAGGTGTTTCCAGGCTAAAGGTAGGAGGTCCGCAGGGTCTGATGTGCATCTGGTGCAGTATGATGGGCTGAAGGTGTCTACTCTGGAGAGTAGTATGGTGTATACTATAGCCTGTTTTAAAAGTAGACGTGTAGGAGTTAATTAATGGAGACAAGCTTAGCTTGTTTGCAGGAACATTGCTAAGTATAAGGAGCCACCTCCTGACCCAAGTCGGTTTCCCATTGTACCCTGGTCGTGTAAACTGGCTGAGCCATGTACTCTGTGTGGATTTTAATTTAGATACCCAGCCCATGGTGTTTGCAGACTGAACCATCTATGTCAGTAGGGGAACTCCTAAGATTTATAAGGTTCATGTGGCAATGTATGGGAACTCCTAAGGTTCATGTGGCAATGTATGGGAACTCCTAAGGTTCGTGTGGCAATGTATGAGAAGTCCTATGGTTCTTAAGGTTTATATGGCAATGTAAGGGAACTCCTAAGGTTCGTGTGGCAATGTATGGGAAGTCCTATGGTTCTTAAGGTTTATATGGCAATGTAAGGGAACTCCTAAGGTTGTGTGGCAATGTATGGGAAGTCCTATGGTTCTTAAGGTTTGTATGGCAATGTGAGGGAACTCCTAAGGTTCGTGTGGCAATGTATGGGAAGTCCTATGGTGCTTAAGGTTTATATGGCAATGTAAGGGAACTCCTAAGGTTTGTGTGGCAATGTATGGGAAGTCCTATGGTTCTTAAGGTTTATATGGCAATGTAAGGGAACTCCTAAGGTTCATGTGGCAACGTTTCCCATGGTGCCACCGCTGCTAGACGAATGACGAATCCAGTGATAGCAATCACATCAAGAGCGTTGACAGTCCCACCTGCTGGAATTGCTCAGGTGTAAGGAGAATGCAGTTGGGAAATAGCTGGCCCAGTTTTTGCAGGCCCATTTGCCCCAAGATCAATTTCACAGTTTTGTCCATTGATGGCGGCAAGGCGGGGTTAACGACTACAGGTACTTCGGGTAAATAGATAGCACATTTCTCCTCGCTCTAGGAGCTGTCTATACTGCCTAGAGTGGGCATCTGAGTGTTTCTAGCAGTTTTCTCTGTAATTTAGAGGTCTGCACTCTCTCTCTCTCTCTCTCTCAATATGCAGGTATAGGGGTAGGCTCTTGGGGTCGACCCAGTATACTGCGAAGTGTGAATGTGCAACAAGGAAATATCTTTCAACGCCAGGCACTGAAAAGCCACCTCTTTCACATGGTTGGGTCAGTAATTCCCATTGAAGCAGAGTTTTTTTTTGCTTCCCCAGACTAATTTAGTTAGCAATGTGCATAGCATACATGTTTCCTAGGTGTATGCATATATTTATAAATAATATCGAAACTTGGGTAGTACTAGCAACTTGACAAGTGCAATTCTGCCAGCCATAAAGAGAGATAGATGGATCCATCTTTCCACCTACCTTGCTAGCTTCTCAATTGCATGGCCATAGCTTTTTTAGAGATTCAACTCTTGTACTCTATTAATGGTGATATATTTAACTGAGTCCTCTCACCATGTAGGAGGACATTTTAGCACTGGTTTACTAGTGCTTTCCATGAGTGGGAAGATCCAGAATTACTTCAGTAAATTGGGATACCAGAGTATTCCCCGAATCGTAATATATCTCAGATAATATGCCTGAGATTCTCCTCTGAAATTTTAATAAATTAGAGACTATCATGTGCATATACTGATAACAAGAACCTCTTTGTAGGGAATATGATTTTTCCACGTGCCTTGTCTGTAGGAGGGAGCTGTCGGTTCTATGGCCATGGAAGAGTAGAGGTGACAGAGGAGAGCACCTGTTCATGCCCCTGCCAACTTCAAAAGGACCAGACGAATACTCGTTAATGCCCATCCCGGCATCTCTACTAGATATTATAACACTAGCAATATATGTCACCATTCTGTTTCCCTGCATCAGCAATGCTTTCTTGCCTGGAGTGGGTAATGTGTATGCTCAGAAGGATTTGGTGTCTTGGCTCTCTTCTGCTTGAGAAGAAGTGTGTGCATGGTTGTTGTCAAACTCACTGCTGTACTTTTTTTGTTTCAAGAAAATGCAGAGCCTATGTGTCTGGTTACAAACTTTGATTTGTGCACTGCATGTCTTTGGCCGAATGTCAGTTGTCTACTTAGATATGGCCAAAATATGGCATCTTTCCAAAGATCTTCTGAGCGTTTCAAGAAACTACATGTTGGACTTGTTATTGTGATAAATTCAACACAAAAATATTCTATGACCAAGAGGACAGTCTCTTTAGGTTCACTTATTTGTTTAGGTATTTTGTGGAACACTAGTTGTGATTTTACTATAGCTTTGGAGCACTAGGAACCTACAGAAGCATAGCCTTTAACCAGTTTTGTTTTAGTATATTAGCAGTTATTTCCGTGATTGTCCTTAACTTCCCTGTGACCTATTAACAACATTGCTTGGTACCTACCACCAGCTGGCAACCTTTGCACACTGACCCCAAAGGAAATGGCATCACATTTATCACCAGGTGCCATTTATGAACATACGTCTAAGCACCTATCTACTAATGCACACGTCATTGGTACTGTGCGTGTGTCTTTATTGATTTTTTTTTGTTGAAATCTTTTTATTGATTAACATTTTTGCATATTTTAAGCATAGAGTCAGAGCAGTGCTCATGCATCGAGAAAGAAAAGAAATGTGATTGCCAACAGCATAATGTGCAGTACCCAACAGCAAAAGGAGAGACAGGTGAGTAACTCACAACGACCACAAGAAGACATGGGATAGCATCCATAGGCAGGGTGGATCAGTGCTGACGAGTCTCGCCACTGGGTGGCATGCAAACGGTTCGAATGAAACTGGGGACATAGGGTACAACAAAATGAGGACAACATAAGTCAAGGAAGGGAACGGTGAGTCGCTTGAGACCTGCTGCCGCATCTAGTGTAGCCCGGGAAGCCAGAGCCGTCAGGACCCAGTGGCAACGAAGTACTGGAACAGGAGAGTCAAATCCGTCTGGAGGTCAGTGCTATTCAACACCCCTGCCGGTGGGGGATGAACTATGGGTACCAGCCCCAGATAACGTATTCGAGTCCCCTGTGTTAGTGACCAATTCTTGAAGCTTGGAAACCATTGTGTCCCACTGAGGCGCTAGGGTGACTTTATGGATGCCGAGTAGGTCCTCCCTACGTAGCGCCATGCATGTGTCTTTATTGTTACTCAATACTAAGCCAGGTTAGGTCTACATCCCATTTTTTATTGACATGTTTTGGCCCAGAACACTAGTGTGATACAGGCCTTCTTCAGGTGTGCCTTTTTTCAGAAACGTAAAAAGTTTAAATTTAGGAAAACACTTTTTTGTTAACATGAAATATCAAATGATTTCCGAAGTTTAATTTCTCTATGACACTTTTCCAAGCTGACATAATGCTCAATGAGTTGTGTGATATTTTAGATGGGAAATTTTATATGAATAAATAGAGTCCAAACTATGCAGTGTAAAATGAAAACAATAAAAGATAGTAGAGGTAAGGTATTGTGAAATGGTAAGCACAATGAACGTAAATAGGGGGAAGATGGGAAACGGCACGCCAGTAAAAGGCAAGATTCTCCCCTTTCCCAGACAAAGGCAAACAAGCATTGGCAAAGCCAATAGGTCTCACCTATGTGAGAGCTTTTGGCTTTGCCAATTTGTTTTAGCCATGTTGTACACCAGTTTGGCTGCTGTTCAGCATGGCTAAAAGTTAGTGATGTAGAAGAGAGAGTGTCAGGGAGAGGAGTGGAGTGAAATGGATTGCCATCCCATGCAGTGTCGTAGAGTGTAGTGGCATAGACTGGTGTGGAGTACGGTGTTGTAGAGTGGAGTTTCGTAGAGTGGCGTGGAGTGGTATAGATTGGCATAGAGTGGAGTAGCGTGGAGTTTCGTAGATTGGAATGGAGTAGTGTGTCAGAGAGGAGTATCATATATTGTCATAGAGAAGAGTGGAGTGTCGTAGTGTTGCACAAAGTTGTGTAGAGTGGGGTGGTGTAGAGTAGAGGGGCGCAGACTGGAATAGAGTGTCAGAGTATAGTGGCGAGGAGTAGTGCTGCACTGTGAAGTAGAGTGTCAGAGTGGAGTGGCATAGAGTGGAGTGGCATAGAGTGGAGTGGCATAGAGTGGGATAGAGACGAGTGTTGTAGAGTAGAAAGAGTGCTGTGGAGTGGTATGTCTTACAGTGGTGTGTTGTAGATTGATGTGGCGCAGAGTAGAGTGTGGTAGAATGCCGTGGAGTGGCATAGAATGGAGTGAAGTGTCACAGAGTTGAGTGGAGTGGCACAGAATGGAGTAAAGTGTTGTGCAGTGGTGTACTGTGGAGTGAAGTGTCAGAGTGGAGTGGCGTAAAGTGTCGTGGAATAGAGTAGATAGGAGTAGAATGTTGTACAGTGGCGTAAAGTGTTGTTGCATCAAATGGATTGGCATAGACAGGAGAAGTGTCATAGAGTAGAGTGCTATAGAGTGGATAGGAATAGAATGTCGTGGAGTAGAGTAGAGTGCAGTAGTATCGTGGAATGGAATACAACAGAGTTGAGTGGAGTAAAGTGTCTCAGAGTGGAGTGGCATAGAATAGAGTGGCATAGAGTGGAATAAAGTGGCATTGAGTGGCATTGACTGGAGTGTCGTGAAGAGGAGTAGAGTGTAGCAGTGAAGAATGGCATGGAGTGGAGCAGCATGGAGTGGTGTAGAATGAAGTAGTGTTGCAGAGTGGAGGGGAGTAAAGTATGTTGGAGTGGTGTCAAATGGAGTGGAGTATTGTGGAGTGGCGTAAAGTGTAGTATAGTGTTGTTGAATGGAGTGACAGAGTGGAGTTGCATGGTGTGGAGTGGCAGAGAGTGAAGGGTTGTGGAGTAGAGTGGTGTTGGGTGGAGTGACAGGGTGGAGTGATAGAGTTAAGTGGTATAGAGTAAAGTGGTATAGAGTAAAGTGGTGAAGAGTGGAGTGGTGAAGAGTGGAGTGGCATAGAGTGGAGAGTGGAGTGGCATAGAGTGGAAGGGTGTAGGGTGGTATGCAGTAGAGTGACAGAGTGGACTGGCATAGAGTAGAGTGTGCATGGTCTGGTAGCGCACTGCCATTACATACAACACACTTTCAAATTAAATTACCATTAAATTTGCATAGATATACAGTTTAACTGATAAAACTATAACTATACATAGCACAAACAGTAATGTGTGGACGTTGGCATGACCTGTATTGATTTGTTTTGATTGTATGATTGTATTAATATATTTGTTTTCGCCACACTTCAGAATTACAAAAAAATTGCTTCATTTGTACATACATATCTATATATATATTACCTACTGGCGGTCGCCAGTAGGTAGATATAGTTAGGACCTATTTTCCATAGGAAATCCGCAACATTCTATTTGGAATAACGTTGGCGCCGATTGACGAATCTTCGCAAAAGTTTCCAAACTTTTGGCAAGCTCCGGTCCGCTCCTATCCGGAAAATATCACGGTGATTCGTCAAGCGGGGGCCGAGAAAAAAAGGGGGTCCCAAAACGCGTTTTCCCCCATGCATTTTCTCATAGGACCTGTTGAAGCAGCTACAGCCCGAACTGCTGTATGGAATTACACCAAATTTGGCAAAGATGTAGACCTCAGTTCAGACTCGTGCCTTTTGCTTAAATGGTGTAAATCCGTTCAGTAGTTCCTGAGAAAATTAGAGTTAAAAAGATAGATATATCTATGGCCTCGGAGGATCCGCGCACCCTCCCGAGCACGAGCTGAATGCTAATTGGCTGCCAACACTCTGAATCAGGAAGTGTTGGCAGCCATCTTGTGCCTCGGTAGAACCGAGGCACAAGAAAACCCCCCAAAAAGGCGCAAAACGCGAAAAGGGGGCAGGGTAGAAACACCCTAACCGCCTAGGCCTGCCCAGGGGTCCCACAAGGACCCCCAAGGCCCACCAAATGTTTTCTTTTTTTTTTTTAAATCGCGGGATGCGCTTAGGATTTGCGCATCCCGCTGCCAAAAAACAAACGAAGCGCGGCCTCCCGCGCTTCGTTTTTATCTAGCCCCCGGGGGGGCCAAGTCCCGGGGGCAATATGTATATTATAATGGGGGCCCAGAGGGGCCCCCCAGCCCCAGGGACCGCCACCCCCCGGGACTTATCTGAATTATGGGGGGGGGGCTCTCACCCCCCCCAGCTCCGGGGACCGCCACCCCCGGTGCTTTATTATATATGGGTGGGGGGCTCAAAGGCCCACCCAAGCCCCGGTGACTGCCTCCCCCCGGGGCTTTATGTCAATGTATGCGGGGGGGCTCACGGCTCCCCCGCAGCCCTGGGGACCGCCACCCCCCGGGGCTTTTTTTTTTTTTTATAAACAAAAACCCTGTGTGGGGGGGGGCTTGAGCCCCCCCCACACGCCCCGGGGACCGCCACCTCCCCGGGGCACTAATTATTTAACATAGGGGGTCCAGTTACAGACCCCTTTCGGCCCCCCCCCCCCGAAGCCAATGATGGCCCTGGGGACCGCCACCCCCCAGGACCGGCTCCTGCAGTGTCCCAGGGTACCCACTCCTGGGACACTGTAGTGGGCAATGACAGGGCGGGAGCCTCGCGGTTCCCACCCTGCCATTGCCAACTGCTTTGCTTCATTGAAGCGAGAGCAGGTTTCCCTGCTCTCGCTTCAATGAAGCAAAGCAGATTGCTTTTCCACATGGGGAGCAGCATGTTAGCTGCTCCCCATGTGGAAAAGCAATGCCGGCTCCCGCAGGAGGCGGTGAGCCGGCTGGGACCATGGGGAGATTGGGGACCCCCCCCATGGTCCCCAACGAGGTGGCCAGGCCCCGGGGGATGGGATCTCCGGGGCCAAAAGGGGTCACAGGAGGGGGGCAAGGCAGCCCCCCTCCAAAATACAAAAAAAAAAAAAGGGCCATGCCCCAGGGGATGGGGTGCCCGGGACAAATTATGGCCTCGGGAGGGGGGGGGCCACGCGACCCCCTTCGCGGTTTTTGGGGTTTTTGTATAAAAAAAAAAAATGGGGGCAGGCCCTGGGGGATGGGGTCCCCAGGGCAAATAAATTAGAAAAAGAAGGGGGGGGGGCTACACAGCCCCCCTTCTAAAAAAAAGAAAAACAAAAAAAAGACGGATCGGGCCGGAGGCCACGGCCCCTCCTTGCACCACTCTGTAAACGAGCCCCCTGGCGCGTTTGCAGAGGGGGATCTAATTCCCCTTGAATACTGGGGGTCCCTGATGGCCAACTAGCCCACCAGGAACCTCCAGTATGCACCAGGGGGCTGCGTTGCAGAGAGGAGAGGTGTAATGAGGCCACACCCCTTTTTACACCTCTCTGCAACGCAGCTCCGTGGCGCTTACTGGAGGTACCTGGTGGGCTAGTTGGCTGCCAGGGGACCTCAGGATTCAAGGGGACTTAATCACCCACCTTAAACCGCACCACGGGGCGCGTTTGCACAGTGGTGAAGGTAGGGGGCGGGGCCTGCGGTGATATGTGTGCAAACACGCCCTGTGGCGCGATTTAAGTTGGGGAATTCATTCCTCTTCAATCCAGAGGTCCCCTAGGGGCCAACTAGCCCACCAGGTACCTCCACTAAGCGACACAGAGCTGCGTTGCAGAGTGTTGTAAAAAAAGGGGCGTGGCCTCTGAACACCCCTCTGCAACGCAGCTCCCTGGCGCATACTGGAGGTACCTGGTGGGCTAGTTGGCCACCAGGGGACCTCAGGATTCAAGGGGACTTAATCCCCCAACTTAAAACACCCCACGGGGCGCTTTTGCACAGTGGTGAAGGTAGGGGGCGGGGCCTGAGGTGATATGTGTGCAAACACGCCCTGTGGCGCCTTTTAAGTTGGGGAATTAATTCCTCTTCAATCCAGAGGTCCCCTAGGGGCCAACTAGCCCACCAGGTACCTCCAGTAAGCGCCACGGAGCTGCGTTGCAGAGAGGTGTAAAAGGGGCGTGGCCTCTGCACACCTCTCTGCAACGCAGCTCCCTGGCGCATACTGGAGGTACCTGGTGGGCTAGTTGGCCCCCAGGGGACCGCAGGATTGAAGAGGAATTAATTCCCCAACTTAAAACGTGCTACAGGGCGTGTTTGCACACGTCACCTCAGGCCCCGCTCCCTTCCTTCACCATTGTACAAATATTCCTCTAAAATCAGCCGAACTACGAATTCCGATTTTCTCACCTGTTATCAGGAGACAACCCAGTGATGCATCTTTTAGCCCAGCACTGATCCTGGAAAGTAATTCTAAGCGTACTTACCAGTAACTTGTATTTCCTTCCATAGGAATCCATTGTGTGGTTTTCACCAAAAAAGTTTCTAAGTGTCCATTTTTGAAACGTACAAATATTCCTCTAAAATCAGCCGAACTACGAATTTCGATTTACTCACCTGTTATCAGGAGAGAACCCAGGGCTGCATCTTTTAGCCCAGCACTTACCCTGGAAAGTAATTCTAAGCGTACTTACCAGTAACTTGTATTTCCTCCCATAGGAATCCATTGTGTGGTTTTCAGCAGAAAAGTTTCTAAGTGTCAACTTTTAAAATACAATAATATTCCTTAAAAATCACTATTGTAACCAAAACGCTTTTACTCAACTGTTTACAGGAGATGTCCAAGGACTGAATCTAGTATCCAGTCCTGTGGTTAGAAAAGTAATCCATAAAGTAACTAATTGCATTTAACTAGAAATTCCCATTGAGCTCAATGTTGCAGTGTGTTTGAAATTGTGTTGCCCATTGCAACAACTGTAACTACTGTACTTAAAATTCTATTGCCTATTTGCAAAGTATTTAAACTAAAGTAATTCATTCTGAGAAAGTATATTTTGTATTGTAATGTATAATGGAATTATAATGTAATTAAAAAAAAATATCTAAAAATAAATAGTTTAAAAAATGTAGTAAATCAGTATCAAAAAAATCAGTATAACAATTAATACTTTAAAATTTGTTATTTGCAAAACCTTTGACCATGGGTTTCAGGCCTGATATACTTAGGAATTAGCATTTAAAAAACCTTTGAAATTCACGGAAAAAACCATAGGTTTCAGGCCTGATATAGTTAGGAATTAGCATTTAAAAAACCTTTGAAATTCACTGAAAAACCATAGGTTTCAGGCTGAGATGTCATCAGTGATGTCACTGACCATGTCCTGAATGATGTAATATGTGACATCATAAGCAGTGGATTGCGGACGCGCGAGATGTAGTTAGTACAACTAACTATATTGGAGGAATTTCAATGGTTTTTTTCGAGTGAAATGTCCAGCTAACTCTAACACCCGTTAAAACCTATTGTTTTTTTTAGTGAATTTCTAAGGTTTTTTAAATGCTAATTCCTAACTTTATCAGGCCTGAAACCTATGGTTTTTTCAGTGAATATATATATATTTGCAGAAAAGGTTGTCCCTCGACATGAAACACACTCCTCGGTAGGTAAAAACCACTTTAATGAAAGTTGAAGCGATGTCACCAGCAAAAACACAGGATCACTTCAAACAGCGGCCTGACACGTTTTGGGCTTCCGCCCTTGTTCACAGGCCAATTCTGAGCAAGTAACGGCACATTACAGTCACCTGTTTTATTCAAGTCAAAGTTCTGCCCCCAGTGGTCCTCCTTTGTGGATGAAAGGCATTCTGGTAATGGTGGTTCTGTTTCGCCCTTGTGGGTTTGCCGCCGTGCCCAGATATTGATTACAGTTCATTACCCCAGTGGGCTGATGCCGATGTCAAACTCCTGAACTCAGTGCATATATACTGTCCTTCTCACTTTGTAGTCAGAGAAACAAAGGTGAACACAAACCTCCCTCAGAAGCCTAACATTTGTCCTCTGTCTTTGAATGCACAGCAAATGTGGCAAAATAAAAAAAAGTAAAGGCCTGTTTATTGCTCATTCACTTCTGAACTCCAGCATGGTTATTTTGGGGATGCTTCAGAACCCCTTACACTGCTACTTCCAGCACCTCTGGCATGGGTGTGAATTTGAGGAAGAGTTCTGTGAATAAGTTACTTACCACCGGTAATGCCTTATCCGGTAAAGACTCTAGCCACAGATTCATACCTTGGAATTATCCCCTGGAGGCATACTGGATCCAGATATTTTTCATGATCAGTAACCCTGCTCACTTGTCAGTGGCGTTGTTCGGCTCTGTATGTCATCGTTTAACTGGAAGTGACGTGCAGGGTGCCTATATGGGCACCACCCCAGCGTGCCTACGTCAGTTTATTTTTGTGACTTTCCACGCCAGGAGCAAAGAAAGATTTTGACCCCTGGTGTGGAAAACTAGGGCCCTGAAAGGGGAAAACCACGTCTCTAGAAATCCTTTCGTAAAGTGGGGAGGATGGGTGGGTTGGTAAGGAATCTGTGGCTAGATAAAAATCTGTACCAGATAAGGTGTTACCGAAAATAAGTAACTTGTTCATCTGACAGAGACTTCTAGCTGCAGATTTCTCACCTTAGAATAGATATCCAAGCAATATCTCCCCAGAGGTGAACTGCAATTTTTTTTTAACTAAGAAGTCCTGCAGGTCTGCATGGGCAAAATGCCCATCCTTACGGACCTGGCTTTCCAGGTAGTACTGCTTGGTAAATGGGTGCAGAGGTAACAACTTTGCGTCCTGGCAGATGTTCAGGACCAGAACTCCAAGTGCTAACGCAGTGGTCGCAACCTTGGCTCTGGTGGAATGAGCCCGCAAGCCCACTGGGGGTTGATTCGTGGCCAATGTGTAGCAGTGCACAATACCTAGGGAGATGGTCCACATCTGCATGGCATTTCCCTTCTTCGCTGCAACATACTCCACGAAGAATTGGTTGTCCACCAAGGTAGGACAACATCACTCTTTTTGGGCCCAGACGGTGAAGTGAAGTCAAGGGGAAGCTTGAAAGGTAGGCAGGGTTATGAAGTGGCCTACATGAAATGGAGCGACAACTTTCGGCAGAAAGGAAGCTGTAGTGCGAAGAACCAGCTTGTCTGGGTGGATGTTCAAGTACGGAAGCTTGGATGACAAAGCCTGAAGCTCACTGACCCTCCGCGCAGATGTTATTTATTGTCACCAGGAAGGCTGTCTTGATGGTAAGGAGCCTGAAAGGACAATTGTGCAATGGCTTGAGGGGGACACACATCAGAAAAGTTAGAACTAGGTGAAGGTCTCGCTGAGGAATGATGAAGGGCAAAGGTGGAAACATTTGTAGCTAACCCTTAAAGTACTGATGTACAACAGGGGATTTGAAGAGGGGCGGCTGATCTGGCAACCGCAGAAAGGCTGACATGGCAGAAAGATGGCCCTTAAGGGTGTCCACAGCTGAGCCCTGCTGGGCAAGAGAAAGGATAAAGAGAAGGACCTAAGAGAGGGAAGCAGAAAGAGAGTCCACCAGTTTCTCTGCACACCATGCCACAAACCTGCCCCAATGGCAGCCGTATACAGACTTGGAAGAGGGATGCCTGGCTGCCAGAATATCATTGCAGACTTCGGGTGGAAGGTCAAAAGCTGTCAACTGTTGTTGCTCAATCTCCACACAGGAAGGTGCAGTATTGACAGGTTTGAGTGGATAACCCTGCCCTACTGCTGCGACAGAAGATCCTCCTGAAGGGGCAGCCTGATCGGGGGACCGATGGCCATGCTCAGCAGCTCAGGATACCGAACCCTCCGAGCCCAGTCCAGAGCCTCAAGGCCCAGTTGTTCCTTATCTTCTCGAGAACTCTGGGAAGGAGTGGTATGGGTAGAAAGGCATTCAGGGGCCTTGGGCTCCACTTCAGATGAAAAGCATCTCTGAGCGAGAGCCGTCTTGAAAATTCATGTTGGACTTGTTATTGTGATAAATTCAACACAAAAATATTCTATGACCAAGAGGAGAGTCTCTTTACATTCACTTATTTGTTTAGGTATTTTGTGGAACAATAGTTGTCATTTTACTATAGCTTTGGAGCACTAGGAACCTACAGAAGCAGTATATTAGCAGTTATTTCCGTGATTGTCCTTAACTTCCCTGTGACCTATTAACAACATTGCTTGGTACCTACCACCAGCTGGCAACCTGTGCACACTGACCCCAAAGGAATTGACATCACATTTATCACCAGGTGCCATTTATGTACATACGTCTAAGCACCTATCTACTAATGCACACGTCATTGGTACTGTGCGTGGACATTAAGTGATTTGCCCAGAATCACAGGATGTTCAGCGTCATTGCCGAGACTCGAACCCAGTTCCCCAGATTCGAGGTCGACCGCCCTAGCCATTAGGCCACCATCTCGAAGCGCTCTAGCACTGACTACACCTTGTATCCTAAGAGACGGGAGCCAAAATCAAAGTCAAAAGAAACTTTATTGGGCCATCCTAGGCCATAAAAGCAGGTCAAACACACAATTATAAGAAAAAGAAATACCAAAACTAATCAATACAATATATTAAAAGACACCAAATAGTAGTTCATATGGCTGTATCAGACAATCAAAAGGTGTGTAGCTCGAAGAGCACTGAGACTAAAAATGTGACCACCCTATAAAGTGCAGAATAGTGCAGTACCTATGCATACAACCATTAGTATAATACAATTCATTACTAAAAAAGGCAATAACACATTTAAGTTACAGGCTTAAAGCTCCTGATAAGAAACTAGCAACTCCAAAAAAACATCAGAGGGGAGGACAGCATTTGCAAATATATCAAAGCTGGTTTCACTTGTGTAAATCTACAATGCCTTAACAATGGGAAAGTATTTATTTTTCGCAGCTTGCAATAAAAGTCACAGAAAAAGATAAAATGTGAGAGGTCTTGTGCTGAAAAATGATCACAAGGGCAAGGCATTAAAGCCCCCGTCTGGGAAATGCCCTTAGGGACAGATAGATCCCAATGGGTAAAGTTGATTTATTGAGTTCCCTATTTTCCTTTTCTGTCATCCTTCTTGCTAAGATTAATGATTTTATATCTCTCAGCGCATTGAGGCGCATTGGTCCATGATTCGTGCACAGCTCGGGACAGCCTAAGATCTTCAACTGCTCTGAGACGTAACCGGGCCATGGAATATCAAGGGCCCTATCAAGTTGCATACAGTCTTCTTGGACAAGGTGGTTCAGCGTAAGAATGGGGTTCGACCAGATTTTCAACCAGCGCATTATTGGGGCCATAGCAATAGTATCAGAAATTTAACCCTTCCCAAGTTCCTCATGTACCATAAAAGATGGGGTGCATGGAGGTACTGCAGGAGTCTGCGGAGGTGTTTATTCTCTATAACTTGCAGTTCGCTAACATCTTCATAGCCCCACACATCACTACCATAAGTGGTCATGGGTATGCATTTCTCATTGTAAACTTTCAGTAGGGCTGGTAATGGTTTGTCCCACAGCCTCCTAGCAAAGTCCATAGTGGCTCCAGCTACTCTGGCCAAGGTGCTTTTTTAAATGCCCTCTAAGGCAGCCAAGACCCCCTTACGTCAAACAGGACGTGTAAGTAATGGAATGTAGAAACTTTAGTCAGGTCTCCACCCCTTCACAAAAGCCTACATTTGGAGAACTTTGGGGCATATTATCAAGAAACGGGGTTAAAATTATCGCCGCTTTAGCGGCAGAAAACTGCCGCTAAAGCGGCTATAATGGGCTTGATAATATGCCCTTGAGAATTCCCAGAGAAGCCTATGTTCTGGTGTCAACA
The DNA here is from genome assembly GCF_964204655.1 of Triturus cristatus. Classification (NCBI taxonomy): domain Eukaryota; kingdom Metazoa; phylum Chordata; class Amphibia; order Caudata; family Salamandridae; genus Triturus; species Triturus cristatus. Next base: position 121,624,932 of record NC_140594.1, on the reverse strand, counting down.
TGGGCTTCTATTGGAATTCTCTGCGGCATATTATCAAGCCCATTATCGCCGCTTTAGCGGCAGTTTTCTGCCGCTAAAGCAGTGATAATGTTAACGCTGTGCTTGATGATGTGCCCCTTTGTTCTTCCTACCGTCATTATGTGTGATTTAGAAAAATTAATAGAAAGGTCAAGTGAGACCATAAAATCTATAAAATTATTTACAAGACTTTGCAACCCCACAGTCGTTCTGGCAAGTAGCACTGCACCCACCGTCTGCATACAGCAAAGCTGGGATAAGTTTAGAGCCTGCTCTGGGGATGTCTTTGCAGGCAGCAGACAAAACCTCCCCAAGTTTATTAATGTATGAAGTAAACAAAACTGGGGCTAAAATGCACCCCTGTCTTACCCCCCGCTAAACCTCCCAGGATGCTTAGAGTGAGCCGTTTTCATTATATGGAACAGAAGCACTCAGATTTGAGTGTGATCAATGCAGGAAAGCCACCAAATCATAATCCATGCCCATCTCTGATAACAAAAGTCATAATTTAGACCTATTAACATGGTCAAAGCAGACGTGCGTTCCATAAACACCATATGCAGATTTCCCCTTTTGGCAGTTGTATATTTACCGGTCACCAGAAGCAAATTGTAACATTGGTCCAGGGTTCCTCTCCCTTTCCTGAAACCATATTGCAATTCTGAAATAATAGATGAGTCTTCTAACCATAGTGTCAAGCGGTCCAGAATCACCCTACCCATAATTCTAGCAGCCGAATCATGTAGGGAGATCGGGCGATAACAGGCTGGATCGTCCCTCGCTCCCTTCTTGAAAATTGGGACAATAACCGCAGTAGACCACAAGGGAGGCAAGCCACTCGGGGCTGCTGCATTAAAAACGTGGATCAAGATCTTGGCCCACCTCACAAATCAGCTTTGTAATGATCAGACGGAACCCTGTCAGGACACGGAACTTTCCACCTAGCTGGGTCCATAATGGCTTTTTGAACCTCATCTACCCTAAAGGTCACGGGTCGCATATCTGCATTCGGAACCCATGGGGTGTCATTCCCTTCCACCCCTCTATAGATCTCTTCAAAATATTGGACCCAATTATCAGCAGGGATGGTGTCTATTAATAACTTCCCAAAATCTGGAGCAAATAGATAGTACACTGGCCTGGCTTAAGACATCCCATGCCTAATCCTGTATAACTTCTTTCCTTTGTTTGAGTGCTAATTTATAGGCTCTCCTACAAATCTTAACCTTCCCCACATCTCTAGGTTTATGTTTCAGTGCGGACATGAGGGATTCATGTGATTTAGAGCATACAGCGTCAAACCATCGTTCCCCCTGGATAACTCCAGCTCTGCCACTAGCCTCTAGGTTGCCTGCTATCCGCTTAACTAGTTTGCTATAAGCATCTAAAACCACACTCTCCTGAATACAGTTATCAAGACAAAGTTCAATGTCTTCCGCTCCCTCTGCATACAGCTTATCTAAAAAAATTTCAGGTATTATCTTCTCCCATTTAATTCTACATGCCTGATTTTTTGTTTTTAATTCCCCCTTTGCTATGCTCTTACCCGCCACACAATGAAAAATCTGGGCCCTTCTTAGTTCCATCATTAGATGGTTATGATCAATAAAACTAGTCCAACACAAATATAAATAGAGTACTTCGGGAAGCAAAAGGGCAGCTACCAAATAGAATCAATGGTAGAAAAACGACCCCTGCCAGTAAATGTTGGTACAGAATCTGCTTTCCCAGTTCTTTCGAGGCAGTGCATATTATTAGCTGCAAGAAGACCCTCTACCCGCAGACCTTGGGGCGAATGCTCAAAATGAGCTGAAGGTAATGAGGCGTCCCAAGGTCCTTTAAGTGAAGTACAGTTATGTTGGCAGCGGTGTTCATTAAAGTCCCCCAGAATGATAACCTCATAGTATGGACGTTCTACCTCCCCATAGTCCTCTAAAAGGCCCTCTAATGCAGCAATGTGTTCAATATCACTAGTTCTAGCGAAAGAATTATAGAAATTAATCACCAAAAAGGTAGGCAACTTTCTGACAGTTAATTCCACTGCTAGCAAATGAGGAGAGTGGCAGGTCACCACCTTAATAGAGCAAGCAATTTTAAGCGATATCAGGTTTAGCAGGCCGCCCTTAGCGCGACCTGCTATCGAGGGAGAAGCTGTTTTAAAAAAAGAACTAAAACCATCCAAGACAAAAGAATCAGATGCATCCCACGTTTGCTGAAGTGCAACCACATGGCAGGGCCTTATTGTTGCCAACCACCTCTCCTCATCTCTCTTGGCCCGCAATGTTCCAGGTCATTACTGTAATGAAGAGAGGGGTGAGGGGGGTGGAGTTGGCCTGGGGCAATGGTCTAGGCGATTCAACTGTCAGAGCGGGGGACCCTACAGTTTGCCCACCCCCAGGAGATTTCAGCTGTCAATTTATAGACCGAGTCTTTCCTGTCGGACCGCACGTTCCAGGTCTGGGATGGCAACTCCCGCTCTGACTCTCTTCCTCTGACAAGTGGGGTCCCCCAGGGTTCCTCACTCAGTCCCACTCTCTTCAATGCATATATGGCCCCTTTAGACGACGTAGTCACCCCCTTCGGCATCAAGATTGTGAGCTATGCGGACGACACGCAATTGGTCGTCTCGCTCTCTCATCTTGAGCAATGCCCAGATAACCTTTTGCACTGCCTCCAGAAAATTCATCTCTGGATGTGCGAGTCCTCACTCAAACTTAATGGGTCGAAAACAGAAGTTATGCTGATGGGGAACAAGTGGTCAGCAATTCCACCATCTGTCTGGCCCGATATTATGGGTGAGGTTCCCGTCCCTAAAAAAGAAATCAAGAGTCTTGGGGTCTGGCTCGAACCGGACCTCTCCATGAAAACCTAGGCGACTAAAACAGCGGGAACCTGTTTTGGACTTATGCGGTCAGTCCGCAAGATCCTTCCTCTGCTTCCCCCTCAATCCAGGAAACTCCTGGTTCAAGGACTGGTTCTGGCACGATTGGACTACAGCAATGCTGTCTATTTAGGAGCCCCTGAAGCCACTCTGGGCAAGCTTCAACAAACCCAAAACGCGGCGGCCCGGATGCTGATGGGTCTCCCCTCCAGAACCTCTGCCAGACCTGCGCTCAAGGCCCTGCATTGGCTACCAGTCCGAGAAAGGATCGAGTTCAAGGCAATGTGCATCGCTCACAAGCTTCTCAACGGACAAGGTCCATTGATCCTGGGAGACATGGTAACCCCTTACAAAGCACCAAGATCTTTGCGCTCGGACAATGAGGGACTGGTGATTGTCCCCAGGTTTAGGAGGGTGCGTGCTGGAGGCTGTCGTTTCTCCGTTAAGGCGTCCACTCGCTGGAACGCGCTCCCGCGCAGTCTGCAGCTGGAACCTTGCCACCTGCGTTTCCGCAAACAACTTAAAACTCTGCTTTTTCCAAAATAAGTCTTCTCTCCCCTCTTGACCAACTGTAGCTCTTACAGCGCGGGGATGCCTACGGGTCACCAGGCGCTTTACAAATCCTTAAATAAATAAAAATAAAATATAGTTTCTAGGTCCTCCAGTGGGGCATATCTGTTGGTCAAAGGGATACCTGCACTTAACAATGGGCGCTCTGTTATCCTTACAGGGGGGGAAAACCCTATTAATATGCTGACTCGCAGGGTTAGACATGCGTGAGGGCTTCATTAAATAGGAGAAGCGGTTCAGAGGGGGGGAGGGGTCACTCCCCGCTGAAGCATCCCTGTCAAGACGTTAGTCTTGACTGCCACTGAGGACAGACTAATGTCGAGAACCTTGGCGGCACTTACCACCATAGCAAAAGAAGCCCCCTCTTCCGTAGCCACGGTAGGAGAGAGCATGCCAGTATCTGGAGAGGTGTCCAGTTCACTTGAATCTGCCAATCCCTCACGCAAGTCTATGTTGGGGTCTAGGAGCTGGCATTCTTCAGGGTCCAGTGACCTCTCCTAATCTTCCCCAAGTCTCAGCCCAAAGGAATAGGACTCTGTCTCTGGCCTGGAAGGCATGGTTCCAGTTGGCGGCAGAGTCAACGTGAGATGACGCCCCTCTGGCTTCATGTCAAAGTCTGGGATGAGAATGGGGACGGCAACATTGGCATCGGGATCGGTCGATGTGGTACGACTGGCACAAGTTCACATCCATCAATGTATGGAAGGGCCCCGGCTGAAGCCAGGGGACGGAACCACAGTAGAACCAGTGGGGCCCCTCCCGAACCAGTAGAGCATGAAGGCATGCCAGTAGTTACAGGCTGCGCAAATATAAGGTGCATGGCATCATAGAAGTCGCGCAGTTGGGCAGGGGTCGCTCCGGCTCCCTGAAACTTCGGAGGCGTGCAGCCAGCCCAGGTGCAGGCTAAAACGTGGAGCAAGTTTTTGAATAAGAACGCTTCCTCGTCTCTTTGTATGACTTTGATGGATGGGTCAAAGTCGAAGTCCTTTTCGGCTCCTTACTCTTTTATGGTTGTGGGACTAACCCGAAGATGAGTTGGAGTGCGACGAGGATCTTACGCACTGCTACTGTTTGTGGGACCTTCCTCTTGACTGTCATAGAGACTGTTGTGGCGTCACACGTCTGGTAGCAAGGAGCTTGAGGGTTGAGCACTCGCTCAAGGTCTTGGGGTGTATGGCATGGCAGTCGATGCAGGTCTTCTCATCGTGGTCACGCTCAAGGCACCAGAGGCAAACAAGGTGCAAGTCCGTCACTTACATCTGCCAGTGAAAGGCACTGCAGGGCTTGAAGCAGGCCTTTCTAATTGACCTCCTGCCACTTCAGGAGTAACATTTCTAAAAGACTTTGGCAAAAAAAAATGAAAATGTCATTCAACAAGTGACTGCTTGTAGCTCTCTCTGGAGCTGTAGTGACTGGAGCGGAAAGAAAATAATTGACATCAGTGAGCTGGGGTGATGTATATATAGGTACCATGCACGCACTTTCAGCGCAGGCAACGCAGACGACGACACATGGAGCCGCATGACGCAACCTACCGGCGTGCAGGGATAATGCTCATGAAAAAATTTCCGGATCCAGTCTGACACCTGGGGAGGATTCTAAGGTTAGGAGTATGCAGCTAGAGGTCTTTAACAGTTTTACTGCTGTGACTCCGCCCACCCCGCACTGATCCCTTTTTTGGCTATTTGGGGTAGTTTGTGCTTAGGATTGCAAAACATTTTCCACATAAGTTATCCATGCCAAACTTGCGTCCTTTTTCTTCAATGATTTTGGGGATTCTAAAGGTACCCAGGGTTTGTAGATTCCCCTGGAGGGGTCCGAGAAATAGGCAAAATATAGCTACATTTTGAGTTGTTTGGGCAAAATAGGAAAAAAGTGCTCCGGATAAAAGTCTGTTTTTTTTCCTAACAATGGCATCAACTAACAGTTTGCTGTGCTAAAGTCACCAACTCCCCAGCTTTCAGGAACATACAGAGCTAAATAAAAAAAACTAATTACCACAGTTTTGGCATTTTTTTAAAGCGATAGCCCATTTTTCCTATTTTTTATGCTCTCAAAATATTTCCAATTTGTGGTGGAAACCAGTGTGAAGCCCATGGGTGATCCAGGAAGGCTATAGATTTCTGAAAAGTAGACACAATTCTGAATTTAGGAAGGGGTCATATGTGTGGATCCCTCTGGGTTTTCTCAAAGAAACTAACTATTGAAATAGTGAAAATGAGTAGGAAAAAAACTGCAATTATTTAATCTGCAACTTTTTGTACAAACAGAATATACCATTACATCTGCTAGACCATTATGGGGATATATAGTTGGGTTTGTTTGTTCTCCAAGAACCCTAGGCACCCAAGACAACTGAGCTGCACCTTACAATGTTTGTGTACCGAGTATTGGCCATTTCATATGATGAAATATGTAGAGTGAAAAATGGGTATCAAGGAAACCTATGTATTTCTGAAATCGGCACCTGATATGGAGTTTAGGAGCAGTGGTTATTTGTACATCTCTGAATTTGTGGGTACCCATACTAGCATATGAAATAAAGAGTATTTTTCAAAATGTCTACTTTCTTACACACTGGCTTACATTTGGAAGGCACAAATGCAGCAAAATCCAATTGGTAATAACCAATATTCTACTTTGCTATCCTCCCACATGTTTTCTGATAACAATGGTACCTCATTTGTGTGGGTAGGCCTAATGCCTGCGACAGGAAATGGCCCAAAACACAACCTGTATACATCACATTTTTCCACTCAAAACTGACACTATAAATGTAAAGTGGGGAGCTGTGGATTTTGAGCACTAGCTCAGCCGGCACCTAAGGAAACCTAGCAAACTTGCAATTTTTTTTAAAACTATGCCCCTGGGGAAATTCAGGGTGGGGTGACTTGTGTCGCCTACACCAAGTTTTGTTTACCCAGAAGTCCATGCAAACCGCAAACTTGGACTAAAAAAACATTTTCCTCATGTTTTTGTGATGCAAGGTTCTAGAGTGTGCGGGAGCCACACATTTTCTACCACCCTGAGTTGCAACTCAGTTGCTAAATCCTACCTTGATAGATGAGCAGTAGGGGTAGCTGCTGTATTTAGGGCTTGCTGTGGTGCCACCCATGCAAACTTACGAACCCCAAACATTTTATAAAGCTAGGCAACCAGGGGATTCCAGTGTGGTGTGCCTTGCATGGATCTCATTAGGTTTTCTTACCCATAATGCCCTGCAACCCTCAAACTTTGGCTCAAATCATACATTTTCCTTATGTTTCTGTGATGGAAACTTCAGGAATCCGCAAGACACAAAATTGCTACCACTCAATGTTACCCCATTTGTCCCAATATGTGGCTGAGCCTAGTGTCCGTGACAGGACTGGATCAAACTAAGGTCAATGGTAGCCGATCCATCCCTGCCACGGGTACTAGGTCCTGCACACCGTTTTTGTCGGCATAAGTGAGGGAAGGTTTGGTGGTAGGAATTTTGTGGATTCCTCGTGATTCCGGAGGTTTCCATCACAGAATGCAAGGAAAATTTGTGATTTTAGGCAAAGTATGAGGTTTGTAGGGCATTGTGGGTAAGACAACTTCATGGGATCTGTGCGAAGCACACCACCCTGGACTTCCCCCAGATGTCTACTTTTCAGAAATGTGTGAGTTTGGTAGGTTTCCCTAGGTGGCGGCTGAGCCAGGCCCTACTTAACGAAGCTACCCCTATTGCCAAATCAGATTAGTAGTTTGACAGGAAATGTTGATGTTTCCACATTACATTTTGGGGCTTTTCCTGTAGTGGACACTAGTAGGTTTGCATTGGAACAAGGGGAGGAATGCTAGGCAGTAGAAATGTTGTGACTCCTTGTGCATTCCGAAAGTTTACTTTACAGAAATGCAAGGAAAATTTGTAATTTCAGGCAGAGTTTGAGGTATGCAAAGCATTGTGGGTAAGAAAACGTCATGGGATCCACACAAGGCATACCACCTTGGACTCCACTCGATGTCTAGTTTTCTCCAAGTGGTGGCCTACCCAAGCCCAAAAAGTGTAGATATTCACCATGGCAAGTGGGAAGAGACTGGGATTTAGCTCTGCTCACCTGCCTTATATGGAAAAATAACATCAAATGTTTTCTCTTTTGCCTGTGGGATGGGATGTTATAGTTCCCAGGAGAGCAGAAAGACTGTTGAGGCTTTAGGGGTGAGGGTGGGGCCCGATGTCAGGATAGACCAGACTCACCCTATTATTTTATTTTTAAAAAATAGTCCTGTCATCCACTGGTGTCTGGTGGACTTTCTATCCCCCCCCTACCCTAGGGGGCAGGTTAGGGGCAACCTTCCCAAGTGGGACAAACTATCTGCCTGGGGTTGAGAAAGACGCTGTTACCCCTTCTGGGCAGGGGAATGGCCTGATGCTAGGGTAAGCCGCCAACTCCTTTTGTTTGTTTTGTCACCAATTTGAAATCCCTGGTCTTTACTGTGCTTTCTGCCCCCAGGGGATGGCAGATTGTGAGTGAAAAACCTTACCCACCACCCGGGGGAGGGTGCAGAAAGTTTATTGGGCCTTGGGGTGGGGAAAGCAAAGGTCCATTCCCAAGGGGACCACCCCTCCGCAACAATATGGAATAAATGAAGTTCTATGTGTCTAGTGGGCTTTCTGTCCCCCCTCCCCCCGGTGGAAGCAAATTGGGGTTAATTGCACCCATCCACCTCATGAGGGTGAAAAAAAGACTGTTGAGCCCTTTTTTGTGGTGCAGGGCAAAACCATGTCTACAGTGGGCAGACTCCACCCCTGTGTTTTGTCCCCTGGTATCTAGAGGACTTTCTGCTCCAGAGGGCAGATTGGGGGTAATCACCCCTATCTGCCACCCAGGGGGGCAGAACGACTGACTGTGCCCTTTCTGGGATGGGTTATAGCCATGCCCATGGTGGGTAGCCTCCACCCCTAAGTTTATTTTAAAACATTTTTTAAAACAAATACTCAGATTTCTAGCGAGCTTTCTGCCCCCCGACCCGAACGGAAGATTTGGGGTAATCACCCCATCTGCAAAGGTGCAAAAAGACTGTTACATGTATATTGGGGTGGTGGCATGGCCATGCCCTTGTGGGCAGCCCACCCCGCTATGTTTTTATATATAAAAAAAATACTGGTGTCTACTAGATGGGTAATCGCCACATCTGCCCCTTCCCATGGGGGGAGGGGGGTGGGAGGGAAGAAAGACTGTTGCATGTATATTAGGGTGGGGGCATGGCCATGCCCTGGTGTGCAGCTCCCACCCCTATGTATATATATATTTATATAAATATATATATATACATATTACCTACTGGCGGTCGCCAGTAGGTAGTTATAGTTAGGACCCCTTTTCCATAGGAAATCCGCAACATTCTATTTTGAATAACTTTGGCGCCGGTCGATGAATCCTCGCGAATTTCTCAAAATAGGTGGGGCGCTACGCTCCGCTCCTACCCTGAAAGTCTCGGGGGGATTCGTCAAGCGGGGGCTGAGATAAAAGGGGGGTCCCAAAACGCGTTTTTCCCATGCATTTTTCCATAGGACCTTTAGAACGAGCTACAGCCCGAACGGCTGAACAGAATTACTAGAAATTTGGCAGAGAGGTAGTCCCTAGGTCAAGGAAGTGCCTTTTGTAGGTTTGGTGTAAATCTGTTCAGTAGATTCTGAGAAAATAGCCTTTAAATCAATATATATATCTGAGCCCGCTTACGGTACGCTTACCGTACGCTTACCGTAAGCGTACGGTGGCGTGCGCGAGCGCGATTCTGATTGGCTCTTAGATCTTAGTAAACATTCGAATCGGCCGAAACCAGGAAGCGGCGTCCGCCATTTTGTCTCTCGCACTGAGTGTTGTTTATCAAACATGATGGCCAAAAACATGTTACGGGGCTGTTTTGACAACTCCCTCCCACATAGTAATGTTGAGGGAGTCCCCAAACATCCCCCAAGAGCAAAAACGGTTTTATTTTTTTTTCGGCAATTTCGCCGAGTACGCTTACCGTACGCTTACCGTAAGCGTACGGTAAAAAAATAAAAATAAAAAAAACACTATCCACACTCACCCTACCCCCTGTGCTTTTGGTGGCCGAAGGCCACCAAATGTGCAGGGCTTATTAATAGGTAAAAAAAACCTAAATTTTGGCAACATGAAATTATAAAATCGAAATAAAAAAAACACTATCCACATTGACCCCACCCCCTGTGCTTTTGGTGGCCGAAGGCCACCAAATGTACAGGGCTTATTAAAGTTGATAAAAACCGTGCACGGAACGAACTGCGTTAAGTGGGCGCGCACGCCTCGAATGGCGTAAAGTAACTTAGCATTTAAAAAAACGTACAAATTCACTGAAAAAACCATAGGTTTCACACACGTTATAGTTAGGAATTAGCATTTAAAAAACCTTGCAAATTCACTGAAAAAACCATAGGTTTCACACATGTTATAGTTAGCGGAAATTTTACTGATAAAAAACCAATGAAATTCCCCCGTTATAGTTAGTGCAGGAAACTATAACTCACGCGACCGCAATCTTCTGCTGATGACATATGTGTCTTTATGAAAAAAAAATATTTGTAATATATGTATAGCTAAAAATGTATGGAAGAAGACATGGGCAAATAAGTGTCTAAATACAGTATTAGCATCAGCAGAAGATTGCGGTCGCGTGAGTTATAGTTTCCTGCACTAACTATAACGGGGGAATTTCATTGTTTTTTTATCAGTAAAATTTCCGCTAACTATAACATGTGTGAAACCTATGGTTTTTTCAGTGAATATATATATAACCTGGTTTCTAGTAGATGGGTAATCGCCCCATTTGCCCCTTCCCCCGGGGGGGGGGGGAAGAAAGACTGTTGCATGCATATTGGGGTGGGGGCATAGCCATGCCCCAGTGGGCAGCCCCCACCCCTATATTTCTATATGTAAAACAAATCCCTGGTGTCTAATGGGCCTCAGAGGTAATTGCCCCCATGTGCCCCCCATGCGGAGCAGAAAGACTGTTATAATCAAATGTGCTGCCGGGCAGCACAAGCCCTTGCCTAAGGAGCCACTCCCTTCTAGGCTGGTGTCAAGTGGATGGATCCCTGCTTCGGGATCTCTCTCCTGTGGCGATCCCAAAGCATCGATACCTTTCCCATAAAAATCAGCCCGGGGGCTGAGATATGCCCCTCGGCACTGAAAGTGAAACGAGCCCTTTGGCTCATTTTACTTTCACTTTTATAATGTAATGACGTCCGCGCACCCTGTTTGCTGATCGTCATTACACACACAAAAAAAGCTCAGGCTGCTCAGGAAGCTCTCCCGAGCAGCCCAAGCCTTGGGAGAAACAAAGGAAAACTTGCGTGCAAAGCACCATAGGGGCCTTTCTAACTCTCCCCAATGTAGGTCAATGAACAACTGATGCAATGGGGAGGGCGTGAGGCCGTGGGCCGCACTTAAGGGACTAAGTTATGCTATTAGTAAAGAGCGTTGACCAAAATAAACAAGCGCGTAGACAGAACATTGTTCATCACAGGCATGCGAGACTGATGATCCAAGTGGCAAAGAAGTCAAGCAGAAGTAGAATCAGTCAAGCAGAAAGATAGGAGGCAGGAATCCTCTTCCAAGAAATACAGCACATTTACTGCTTCCTGAAAAAAGAAAATAAAATTTCCCAGAAAACTAGCACTCTTGAAGGAAAGGGCGGAACCAGTCAGACAGGCTGTACTCCACAGGAGGGACACACACAACCTAAAACAAATAAAGGCAGCAAATAGAGATTAAGAAAATGTGATTTACAGTATACAAAGCCAATGGTAAGCATGGGCGAAATGCATTCCTAGTGAAGCTTTCAGCATGTCCCCAATATGGCCTAAAAAAGAAGCAGAGGGCAGAAGTTAAAGGGGGACGCTCCTCCCTACTTCATTACATTAAGAATACAACAAGCATTGGCATAGCCAATAGGTCTCGCCTTTGGGACCTTATAAGTGTTTAGCCAGAGCTATTGGGTTTGCGAACTTTTTCACCTAAAGAGAATATGTTATGTAGACAAACAGTGACCAAAAGATAACTTGTGGTGCCAAATAAATGTTTTAAATAAAGAGACGAGATGCAGAGTGAAAAGGGACAAGGGCTAACAGCGCTATGCAAACACAGAAGCCCGGATCATAGCACTCCAAACAGAACTTTAGAACTCATTTACACTATTCCTGAAGTCTCTTTAAGAAACCTCTAAAATGAGGCGTGCTTGCAGCCCCGGGCTTCAGCGGCATGTTGGATACTTCAAGTTTTCAAACATTAAACCGGTGCGAAATGTATAATGCTGCTGGGCTTCCTATGCGGGTTACCAGTTTGAATCTAAGTGGGACCGACTGGCCTTTCAGACGCCGCCGCGACAAACAGAAAGCCTTTTGCTGTGGGTATATGCAGTGTTGAGTTGCGAAAGTTCTGCGGCTGTGACAGGAAGCACCACACATTGCTAACTCAGAAGATCTGCGCCAGGAGTTGGCCAAAACATTGCTAAACTTGGGCCTAATCAAATTCGAAGTCCCAGTGACTGGATAAAATACCAAGAGTGCCTCCCTGCACGTACACCCTTTTGCAGATGCCACCACACACAGTCATCTGTAAACACTGTAGTATCCATGATGGACAGACGTGTCACCAAGCCTGCCCATGAGATCTGGATGTAACTTGCAAGTCTCAATGACTGCAAACCAGGTCAAGCCACCACCCGCTCCGCTCAGCCTTTCATCCTTCCGAGGATGACGAAGTGAGATTCAACCATGAAAACAACCACGCTGCTTTTAACTTTGTTTTAAATTGAAACCTTTTTTTAGTTTCAACACATATTTCTGTACTTTAGGCCAAGTGAACAACGACCAATTATTTTAAAGCAAAAGCATACATGTAAAAAACACAAGGTTATTTACGTAGCGGTTATCACTGGAGATCACACAAAACAATAAGCGCGTCCCCTAGAATTCAGGAAATAAAAAAATTGCGCACAACTTATTTGCTTCATTTTTCCATTTAGTAAACTTAACTTACTACTAAAACGACTTTCCCCTTCCTTTTGCCGCACGAGTGTTTGGAAATATTTCAAAGAGAAAGTCACAAAAAGCCATAGAGTGCGCCTAACTTCTTTCCATATTGCAAAACTATTTTAACTTTCAAAATACTCACACTGCTGCAGGCTCAGGGCGCACGCTCCGAACACCCATAAAGCAGAAGAATTTAGAGGTATAGGAAAGATGCGGCTCTTACCCATCAATTATGTGCTCGGGAGGGTGTTTCTCATCGCTGGACGTGGCTAGAACAACATTCCCTCCATTCGAAGCCAGACTGATCCGGCTATCAAAGATAATAATTCATGGGTATTTAGGATACCAACAAAAAGAGAGATCCACAGCAGGCTGAACCTTTGCAGAGGCTACCGGGCCTTCGAAAGGAGAGTCCCCTAGTCACTAGGCAACTGAGAAGTCTTGTTGCGCAGTGCTAAAACCGCAACAGTCTGCATCAAAGTGGGTAAATTCGACTGCCATTTTGGAATAAAATGTATCATCTCGTTAAACTGCGATGTTGAGCCCACGGTTGCAGGACAGACATGCGCAAAGAGCTCGCCTTTTATTTATTGCATACTGTGAGGGTTGGGGGTGACACCTTACGCTGCAACTGACAAATCACTAGTGAGATAGGAATATCGACAGAATACAATAATTAGTGTTGAATAGCAAGCGGTATTGAATCATTAGTAAACTCATTGGCAAATAAGGAAAATTGTAAGCCTACACGACACAATATAAAAAGTGTGAAATAATGACAATTCATTTGCAAACATAAATTTAATGAAAATAAAAAGAAAATGTAAACCATTTAAGCGTATCAACAATAGAATTTATAAACATTCCAAGACGGCCGCTGCCATACCTCTCAGTGATTGATCTAGTGTTTCAGAACATGCACTTGGGTAGCTGGTTGTTAGTTTCCAAAGTGAGTGACAGAGAAAAGACTCCCACGCCACTTGTACAGAAGGCGCGTTCACTCCACAGGTTGGTGGAACTGAGTTTATGTTGCGAAGTTCGTACTTTGCAACATGTCCTACAAGACCTATAGTGACTGGTTAAGTTAGTTGGCCCCGTAGAAACCTTTAGAATGTGTTTGTTTTTTATCTAGGTCCACTCGTCTTTAAAAAGGTGAAGAAGTTCTCAAATTGGTACAAAGTATGTATATTTCAAATATACTGAGTTTGCGCGTGCATCTGAAGCACTCGTGCTTGTGCTGGCATCCGCCTTGCGGGAGCGAGCAGCGGCGGCGCGAGAGCCATATGTTTTCAATTAGCACGCACGCCGCTGCTCGCTCCCGCAAGGTGGATGCCAACACAAGCACGAGTGTGCTTGAAAAGGAGATGACTGATTTCTAAAGGTCATCTCCTAGAGCAGCGCATGCGCACTGCCTAGGTGAGACCTAAAAAAGCAGGAAGGAGAGGGATGAGTAGAAAACCAAACTTGTTTTATTTATAATATAAAAGCAAAAGTAGTATGCAAATTGAAGATAAAGAACATGATGCTATTTTAAATCATGGAAGAAAAAATTCAAAGTAAAACCAATTGCAATGAAAACAAAAAACAAACAATATGGTACTGGAGAGATGGAAGGTACAAAAATTCAATGATTTGCACAAGTTTAATTTCTCCTCATTCAAGGACATCCGCTTTTACCAGTATGCAGACTCTACCCAGCTCTGAGAGAATCTTCCGGCCGTGCATGTGTAGAGCGCAAATATTACTCAGAAGAGAGTATCCTGGCGACGTGCTTAAAGTACTATGGGCTCCCGAGAGAAGAGGGAACAGTTAGATTACTGAGATACAGAAGGATTCAAGGGCCTGAAATAGCCAGGTTTCAAGTTCTTTTTTAATCAATGCTTCAGACTTGATGTGGCTCATTTTACTGGGAAGTAGGTTCCAGGCTTTGGAGCCTAGAACTGTGAAAGATTTTCTACCTCGGGATTTTAATCTCAACGAGGGGGGTTTCAAGAGGTTCTCAAAAGAAGATCTTAAAGTTTGTTGGGGCAGATAATGGCGAAACTGGTCATTGAGGTATTTTGGCCTGGAGCGATGGAAGGCTCTGTGAGTGAACAGGAGTAGTTTGAAAAGGATGCGCTTATGGATTGGGAGCCAGTGCAATTTGCTGAGAGCAGCTGACGCTGGCAGTTGTGGGTCCAGTCTAGCAGCTGAGTTCTGCACCATCTGGAGTTTGTGGATGATCAATGCAAAAAGAACGCAAAAAGAACAGATGAAGGACGGAATGCTGAACAAATCAAACATTCACCCCCAGTCACAGATCTGGGTTAAATTCATTGTTTTCATCAATCAATCAATCAATCAGGGGTTGGTGAAGCGCGCTACTCACCCATGAGGGTCTCAAGGCGCTTGGGAGGAGGGAGTGGTGGGTAGCTCCGGATCAGTCGAAGAGACAGGTCTTGAGGTCTTTCCTAAACGTGTGCAGGGTTGGGGCGTGCCTGATGTTCACAGGGAGCTCGTTCCAGGTCTTGGCTGCGATGTAGGAGAAGGCTCTCCCGCCTGTTCAGTTTCTGCGGATGCAGGGGATCTCTGCCAGGGCGAGGTCGGCAGAGCGGAGGTTCCTTTTGGGTACGTGGAGGGATACTCTCTCGTTGAGGTATTTGGGTCCGATGTTGTTGAGGGATTCATAGGCAAACCAGTCTTCACCCTGTTCCCCATGGGAACAGTCCAGCCCATACTGCCAGGTCAGGTCCTCCCTGGTCCGGAAACAAGCCTCCTGGTACCGATTTCTGGGTATCACCCCTCATCAGCCAGGCTAGCTTGAATCTGGTGGCATAGCGAGCATGGGACCCACGTCTGGGCATGCCTTCCCACTTAGGGCGACAAATGCAAAAAGTGAATTATAGGCTTTGAACAGCCTGCATACAGACTGTTGCAATAGTCCAGTCTTTTTTTTTTTACTTTTTATTGGCATTTTATCAATACAACAGTACAGCAAGTATGTGGTAGACACTACATCATATATTAATGAATATATAATTTCAGTGCATATGTGGTGTTAAGATCCATCAGGCTCGGTACATTACAATCATCAGTAGCGTGTCTAGAGTATCACAACAAGCGCCTGGTGGGTAATCACTTTCCCATGCGATCCGACCATTTTTTGATACAGCAAAATTCTAATAGTTACAAGAGGGATGTTTATTAAATTGGCAGGACTTGTACGCAACAGTCCAGCTCATGGTCAAGGCCTGGCAATCACCATGAGTGTGAGAAGTGGGGGAGATGTCCCAGTGGTGTCAGTCAGGGCCTATCTATTGGCTATGGTGTCTCGTGAGGTGTAATTCCATCACCCTCCAACCCCCCCGTATGGCGTACCCCACCGCTGCCCATTATGCAAGCAACCCTCTGAGGTGTAGCTGTATCTTACGTCTCTCTGACGCATCACTCAGCTAGTTGCGGGATTGCAAAAATCAACTGTTTTATTACATAAAGTCCCTCATGTGTCCTCTACAGGCCCATTCGTTCCGGGAGTCTCGGTGTAAGTAGCGGTCCGCAGTGGTGTGCCCAGTGAGCGGCTCCTAAATGTCACGTGATCTTGAGCGAGTGGGTAATAGTTCTGCGCAAATGTTGTTTTGCTGCTGGCAATAAGTAATATCTGTCAGCCATTCCTTAAACATGGTCGCTCTGCCCCGCACCCACCTGCAGGCTATTTTGCATTTGGCAATAAGTAAGCCTATCGCCAGGAATCTTTTAGCTTGACCTTTGTGACCTGGTAGGTATCCCGGGAGGCACATTTCAGGCGTCAAATCCAAGTGTACCTCCAGCATGTCGCTCAATGCATTGCCAATCTCTGCCCAGTAATTCGCTATATTCTGGCACTCCCACACTAAATGTAAAAACCCTGCTCCTGCCCGCCCACAGCGGTCACATCTATCACTGTCTCGTAACCGGAGTTTATGTAATCGTGCTGGAGTGTAATACATTCTGTGGAAGAATTTAAAATGAATAATTCGAAACCTACTGCTAGCGGTGATGCGTTCGGTTTGTTGGCAACTGTATGCCCAAGCCTCTTCTGTGATGGAATGTCCCAATTCCGTCTCCCATCCCTGTTTAGCTTTCATGGTGTTGTGTGTCCCCGCCCTTATGGAAGCTTTGTATATGGCGAACATAGCATGTGCTGCCCCTCCCCGTATGAGTTGGTGCAATGGGGTCAATGTGGGGGGTTCCTCTGGAAACGCGGGGGTGGCAGCTTTGACAGCCTGTCGCAGGCGGATGTATAGGAATCTATCCATTGTGGTGGGAGGCGTGTCACCCATAAATGTAGTAGCGTCTTTGAATTGTCCCTGATGGTTCATATCTCCCAATGTGTTGAGGCCCAGTCGGAGTAGCATGCGTTTACAGATCCCTTCCTGAGTGATCAGCAGGTTATGTTGGTCTAATAGGGGAAGTAGGGGGGAGTACAGCATGGGGATTTGAGAT
The DNA here is from genome assembly GCF_964204655.1 of Triturus cristatus. NCBI lineage: Eukaryota > Metazoa > Chordata > Amphibia > Caudata > Salamandridae > Triturus > Triturus cristatus. Next base: position 121,607,980 of record NC_140594.1, on the reverse strand, counting down.
CTTTTCGCAATGGCATGCCATGCATTGTTGGTACACGCTATGGTGGAGCTTCTCCCCGCGGCTGTCTTGTCATCTACACCTAGGAATCCCCTCAGTGGTATCGGCGCCATGGTCCCCTGTTCCACTGCCAGGTGTGTCATACATGGGGGAGCGCGAACAAGTATGCTGCGAAATGTGCCTGGGCACTGAGATAGTATAGTTCAGGATCTGACGCTTCGAACCCGCCTGGTGCAAACGGTAGTGTGACGGTGCTTCATTTTTTTCCTGGGTTGTTTACCCCCCCACACAAGGCGTATGAGTTGACCTTTTAGTCTAGTGAAGAATGGACGTCCAGGGGGGAAGGGAATGTTCATAAATAGATTTTAAAAATTGGGCATTATGACCATTTTCATTAGAGCTATACGCCCCGCCATAGAAAGGGTTAGGGCGATCTACCTGCTGATCAGGTCCTCCACCTTGGTGAGAGCTACCCCATAGTTGGCGCGCATTAATTCCTCCTTATCGCTAGTAACGTTTATTCCCAGATACTAGACCTCGTCAGTGCTCCACAGCAGTGGATATTCCATTTGGATTGTGGCGGTGGCGTCTGTTAGTGGCATGACTTGGGATTTGCCCCAGTTAATGGTTATGCCCGAAAAGGCCCCAAATTGTATTATTTCTCTTATCATGTCATTAAGCCCGTCAACAGGGTTACGTACATATAATGTGATGTTGTCCGCGTATAATGGTATTAAAATGGGCCGTGTGGAAGAGTCCAATGCGTATGGTTTATGATGTTGGCGGAGCATGGCCGCAAGCGGTTCCATGGCATTCGCAAATAATAGAAGCGACAGGGAACAACCCTGTCCCGTTCCCCTGGTGATGTCGAAGGCTGGGAAGCGTTCCCCGTTTAGAAGAACTGAGGCCCAGGGCTTATTATACAGCAATTTCATCCACTGGAGAAATCTCAGTGGAAATCCCATGTGCGTCAATACTGCCAGGAGGTATCCCCATTACAGGGAATCGAACGCTTTGGTGGCATCCAAAAAAACTGCCACCGCCTGTTCATACTGGTCGATTTCGTGCAGGATAGAGAAAAGAGTCCGCAAATTGTGCGATGTTGAGAGGCCCGGTATGAAGCCTGCCTGTTCAGGGCAGATAAACCTATCCATCAGCAGGGCTAGCCTATTAGCAAAGGACTTTGGCCAGTATTTGAACGTCGCAGTTTATCAGCGATAGTGGTCTATATGAGTCTGTGGATTCCGGGGGTTTCCGGAGTTTCAATAATGAGACCAGCATTGCTTCTCGCATAGTAGGCGGGAGTAATCCTGTTTCGAGGGCCTACTCATAAACTACTTTCAGGAAGGGGGCTAGCGTGTCTATATATGTTTTATAAAATTCAATGCTCAATGCCATCCGGCCCCGGTGCTTTGCCACTGTTAATCTGCATTATGGCCTCTCTTATCTCGTCCAGCTCAAAGTCGACCGCTAAAAATTCCCTGTGACCATTGCTGAGCCAAGCTAGTTCTATTTACTGTAAGTACTGTGGGGGTCTCCCCCTGACGTGCCGCACACGATGTATATAGCGTTTGGTAATGCGCAGTGAATACTTGGCCTATAGCTTCCGTGTCGCGCTGCATCACGCCTTCTCTGTCTTGGATGGCAAAGACATGATTCGCTGTTCTGGGTGGCCGGATCGTCTCCGCATGTGCTTTGCCAGGGCGTTCCCCCTCACCATACTGTCGCGCCCTGTGGTATTTGCCACGGAGCATACATTCCCGCTCCGCTTCCCCTTGATATTCAGTTATGGTCTCTCGTATCTTGGCCATCATGGGGCCGTCATCTGTCCCCCACGCGTCTGACTCCAGTTGTTTTATCTGGCGTTCCAGTCACGATATAGTTGTGCGTATGTCTTTAAGAATACCCCCAGTCTTGGCCATGCAATGTCCTCGCACAGTGACTTTTAGTGCCTCCCACACCGTAGCCAGGCACGGGACGGAGTCAACATTGAATCGTAGGTATTCTTCTAGCGTTTCCTCCAGTTTAGACACAGACACCGTATCTAGCAATGCCGTGGGTTGCAGGCGCCACTGCCTAGCCTGGGAAGACATTCCTGGGGGGTAGGGGTTCACCAAGATAAGCACCGGGGAGTGGTCTGAGTAAGTTTGCGCTAAGTGGCAAGAGGAGAGGATGCGCAGCGCAATGTCTCGTGACACTAACCACATGTCCAGCCTACGTGTTATGTACAGCCGAGTGGAAGGTGCCTTCATATTGTGTCGGTGCTGGTGGCGCCAGACATCCACAACGGAGATTGTCGGCGACTATTTTCTGTAGTTGGTGCTGCGCTATGGAGTAGTGATGCGGTAGTGGATGTGAGCGGTCGTAGGGTGGATGGAGTGTTAGATTAAAATCTCCTCCCCATATGAGGTGTGTCGATCCTATATTTACTATGCGCGTCCAGAGGGTGATAAAATAGTCTTTGTCATCTATATTGGGCCCGTAGCTGCACACCAATGTAACGGAAGCTGATGCCAGATGCCCCCATGTTATGCAGTATCTTCTTCCTTGTGAGTCGTTCTCGGATCCCTCCTCTATGTATGGCACCGTTTTATTAATTAAGATGGCTGTCCCTCTAGAGAAGTTGGAGTACGAAGAGAAATATCTATGCGAAGCCCACCGCGTGGCAAATTGAGGCCGTATCTAAGGGGGGGGTGCGTTTACTGCAGCATAGCTATGCTAGTGTGATGTCGGTCTAGATAGGCCAGAATATGGCGTTTCTTCCTGAGATTACCCAATCCCCTAACGTTCCAGGTGAGGAGAGTGAGTCACGGTGTCATGTCAGTCTTGCGGCTGTTGTCCATCATCTCCCCTTAACTCGTATATGTATGGTCTAGCTTGGAGTACCCAATGTCTATGGCTGTGTGGTATCCCCATGAGTTGAGTGAAATATCGTCACTTGAGTAGTGTCTACCTGTTTACCCCAACATACCTCCCACAACAGCATTGCATTGGTCCCTCCCTGTGAATCCTTCCCAAATTACCTCCAAACATTCGGGACATGTACATCACCATAACCTTGATTATGTGGTATTTTAAACATGCTAATAGGATATACAACTTGCATGGCATTTGTATCCCCCAAAATAGGAACATAACTATGCTATGTCATAGCAGTCTCAAGAGCGATTCTTTTTTAGAGTCATTTAGACCAATCAAGGAGACATTAAGCAGATGCTTCCAGACATTATGACACAGCCATTCAGCCGGTAACCCGGGGGTCCGGCGGCGTTGTACATGTTGGCATTGTTACAGGCATTCGGTAAGTATCTTGATAAATTACAGGTCTATGGGTTTTGTGATTTTTCCCCATAGTCTTAGTGTCGGTAACAGTGGTGGCGCAGTGTTCCAGCCCGCATCGCGGCTATTGCGGTCGTCGCCCAGGCCCTGATTGAGAATTGCCCTAATTGTCGTGGCTAATCGTAAACGTGGGGGTCTCCGGGCGGTACAGCGTCAACGTCGTGTTCGTAATGTTGGCCGGAGCACGGCAGTAGTGTTTCGGTATAGCTCACTGAGGCATGAAAGTTAACGCTTGAGTTCGGCGAGCCTAGCCCACAGCTTCGTAGGTAGGGTCCATGTGTGAGGTGTATGGCGCGCATCTGTCCCCCTAGCGCTGCGCCCCTGACGTCGCCGGTTATCGGGGTTATGTCCAGTATTCAACTCAATGTGCCCTTGACCGGATCTCACCGAGAGCTCTGGACGTACCCATCCTTGGTGGGGTGCGTATGTCATCGCATCTCCGCTGCCAGAGAGCGGTGTGCGTTTAATAGGGCATCGCTCCGGGGATACCGGACGACGTGTCCATCCTCTGTTATCCGCGATAAGATAGGAATCTGGTCCGGGAACATGGCCAGTAAACAAACTGTTCCCTATGCTTATGTGGCGATAGGGAGAATAGGGGTTAGGGTTGTAAATTCAAGTGGGGTCAAGGGGAGGAGAGGGGGGAGATCATTGTGTGCTGTAGCGGGGGGGTTGGCAACTGTCCAGTGGGGCACAGCAGGCCTGTGCACTGTGTGCAGGAAGCAGGGGACGGGAGGGGGGGGGGGGGAGGGGCCCCCAGGCAGGACGTAAACCCAAAGCTTCACGCCTATTTCCTTTGTGTGCTGTGTGCTCTGTTGCGTTAGGGAGAGAAGGGCCAGGTGTGGCGAGGTGGTTATGCCTTCACGTCTGTGTCCCCAGCCAAATAGTATGTGTGCAGCTTCGAAGCTTGGCAGCAGCGTTCGCTTAGTGTGCGATATCTGCGCGTTAATTTATCCCTGAGGTCGGTCTCATTTAGGGCGGGAGCAGAGGCCACCAAAAGCGAGCGGGGGGGTTGGGAGTCAACTCCGCCACAGCCTTGGGGCCGTCTCTGCCTGTCATTAAGAGATCAGGTAGTTCCATAGTCTCAGGTTATCCCTTGTTCTTGGCAGGCCATCTGGAATGCTTTAAGGCGGTCATCCCAAAGCTGGGCAATGGGGAATTTCCGAAGACCCGCGGTTTCCTCCCGAAGGAGCACCGTGCTCTCCGCTTGTGCCCAGTTAATGAAGGAGGCTTTCCAGTGTCTAATGTGCGGGGGGGTCGTGTCCTTCCAGTGCTTAGTGAGCAAGCGCTTGGCCGTTATAAGTCCCATGTCCCAAAAGCGTGCCTGCACTTTGTTGTGTTTTGTGCGCTTATACAAGCCTAATAGGCATGCCTCCCATGTGCGTGGCAGTCGCTCGTCAGTGTCGCACGCGAGTAGTGTCAGTGTGTCGTCCCAATATGCCCATATAGCAGGGCAGTGCCACAGCATATGGAGGAGGTCTGCTCCCGGTAGCGAGCAGCGCTGGCAAGCTGCGTCCGTCAGTGAGAAGTATCTATTTATCTTGTCGGGCGTGAGGTATGCACGCTGCAATATGTAGTATTGGATAATTTTAAAGCGGGGATTACGGGGGATGTTGGTCGGGCCAGCCAGGATCAATGTCCATTCTTTATCCGTCCAGTCTCTTCCCCTGTCTGTCGCCCAGCGTTCTCGCAGCGGTAGTGTGGATGGTTGCGAGTGTGTCTGTAGAGCTTGCGCTAGCCAATGTATGATGTGAGAGCCATTGCCCATAACATGCAGGTATTGTATGAAACTGTGCATGGGGAGTTCTTCTGTGATGTCGCCCCAGGAAGCAGTGAGCGTGCGCAAGAGGGACGCATGCAGTAGGAACTGCCCCTGCGGGAGAGCTGCATCCTCAGTCAGGTGTGCGAAGGTTAGCAGCTCACCATCTGCATATAAGTCACCCAGCGTGTCAACTCCTGCACGCTCCCAGCTTGCCAAATGGGCTTCAGTGAGCGGTCCCGTCGGCCCAGGTGTGCCTAAGAGTGGTAAGATCGGGGCATAGGGCTTAGTTGCTCGTGTGAGACGAAGGCACCGCAGGAAACACCTGCGCGCCACCGCCAGGTATATCTGGGAGGGGCATTGAGCGTGGGTGTTCGGATGGAACAGCGTGTTAATTTGCGTTTGTGTCCAGGCAGCTGTGGTCGAGGCGGTATCCTTGAGGTGCCTGCCGCTCAGCCATCCCGCCACCCATTGCATCTGTGCCGCGAGGTAGTATAGCTCCATGTTTGGGACTGCCAGGCCCCCCGAGTCCGTGGGCATGTATAATTTGGCCAGCGCCACTCGCGGTCTCCCCTTGTTCCAGATGAGGCTACGCAGCAGCACCTCCAGGTCGCGGAATATCTTGGTGGGAACATACGTGGGCATGTTTGCAAAATAATAGAGCAGTCGAGGCAGCACAATCATCTTGGTCAGCGCAATGCGGCTAGGCACATTGAGGGGTAGGGTGTTCCAGAAGCCGATTTGCGCTCGGATGGAAGTTATCGTTCGGAGGAGGTTGCCCTCCAAGATGTCCGTTGGGTTTCTGTATATTCTTATCCCCAAGTAGCGAAAGGCAGTGGGGTACCACTGCAGCTTGTCCCCGCCCAGACGAATGTCACATTCAGGCGTTTCCGGACTAAAGGGGTAGGCCCCCGATTTGGACCAATTGACTCAAGCCCGACACTTCCTCAAAGGTGCGGAAAATGTCAGTAAGGGAGGCGGGGATGGCAGTTATATCTCTGACGTATAGTAATAGGTCATCCGCGTACAGTGACACCGCATGTAGGCCGTGCGCTAATGGGATTCCCCATTCCAGTCCATGTGTCCTGAGAGTCACGGCCAGAGGTTCCATGGCCAAGGAAAACAACAATGACGACAGTGTGCAGCCTTGTCTCGTGCCTCTGCGGACCCGGATGTCGTCTGAGAGGAGCTGGCCCGTGCGGACACGGACTGTCGGTTTGCCATAAAGCAGGTCGACCATGGCTCCGTACCCTCCCCCTAATTGGTACTTCTCCGTAACTGCTCTCAGGTACGGCCACTCCACCGAGTCAAAGGCCTTCTCCAGGTCCAGTATCAGGCATCATGCTCTGGGCCATTGCTGTGTGGCGTACTCCTGCACCCGAAAGAGGCGTCGGATATTGTGAGAGGTGTGGCGTGTGGGGACAAAGCCGTTTTGGTCCTGGTGCACCAGGTTGGGCACATGGGGGGCCAGCCTCCTGGATAATGCAGAGGCCAGTATCTTGTAATCCGTGTTTAGCAGCTCCAAGGGGCGGTAAGAGCCCACCCGTGTGCTATCTTTGTCAGGTTTGAGAGTAGAGACCAGGGTGGCCTCGCTTAACGTTGGGGGCAGAGCGGCGTCGTCCGCCGCCGCGTTGTACATTCTCAGGAGTTCCGGGATGAGAATATCCGAGCCGGCTTTGTAAAGCTCAGCTGGTAGTCCGTCCGGGCCAGGGGATTTGCCATTAGACAGGTTAAAGACGGCTTCTCGGAGCTCGTCCGGTACGAGCGGGGCTCCCAATTCATCCTGCTGTGCGATAGTCAGTTGCGGCATTTGCAGGGGGGAGAGGTAGCCAGCAATATTGGGGTGGGGACTGGTAGGCGGGAGCGGTACAATGCTTCATAATGGACGATGAAGGCGTCGTGTATGTGTCGTTGTGTGTATACCAGTTCCCCTCCCTCTGCCCGTATGGCTGCCACTGGGGCCGAGCGGGTTTCTTGGGAAATCAGCCAGGCTAGAAGTTTGCCGGGTCTGTCACTTAGGTGGTGCGTTCTCGCCGAGTGTGCAGCGTAGTTGATGTTTCGGAGTCGCTCTAATAGGCGCGCATGTTCCGTGTGGGCTTCGTGTAACGGGTCCTCATCACCTTCTATAGCCCCCTCCTCCCTGGCGAGTCAGACTACAACCGGGTTAGGTCCCTCTCCAGTTGGTGTCTCATGTGGTCCTGGGTGCTCAGACAGTGTCCTCGGAGCACTACTTTGAAGGCGTCCCACTTCACCTGGGGGGTGGATGCCGTGCCGGTATTGTCTTCAAAGTACTGTGCAGCACGCGCGAGTAGGGAATCGCGGAAAGCCGCGTCTAGTAACAATGCAGGTTGTAGGCGCCATGTGGGCACAGGGGGGTGCGGTTGTTCCCAGGTCAAGGACATAAAGTGTGGGTTGTGATCTGAGTGCGTGCGACCCATGTAATGTGTGTCTGTTACGTGGGGTAGAAGGCCAGTGAATGCCATGAACCGGTCCAGTCGGACGTGCAAGCCATGAGCGCCTGAGTAGTAAGAATATGCCCTCGTCCCTGGGTTGCGTGTTCTCCAAACATCATGCAGGTCCCACTGTGTGGCCCACTCCAGTAGTGCTTTCGTGGCTCCCCGTGTGGAGGCGTTTACTGGGGGCGGGGAGGAGCGATCCAATGTTATGTCTAGGGTGCAATTGTAGTCTCCCCCCAGTATCCACGAGGTTGCATGCCAAGGTGCCATGGTCGCTGAGAGACGCGCCAGGAAGCCGCTCTGATCGACATTGGGGGAATAGAGGGACACTAGTGCAATTTGCTGTCCATCTAGCCTGCCTTGCGCAGCGGTAAATCTGCCCTCCCGGGCTATTACAACATCCGTGACCTCCCAAGGGGTCCCGGGGCGGACCCATATCAGTGTTCCGCGAGCGTATGAAGAATAGTCCGTGGCATACAGTTGCCCTCGCCACCTGCGGTGCAGTGCCCGTACCTCCACCTTGTTTAAGTGCGTTTCTTGGAGGAGCGCTATGTTGATTTTATGTCGTTTTAGATAGGAGTAAATGTGATAGCGTCTAGCCGGTGTGTGCATTCCCCTGACGTTCCAGGTGCATATTTGTATACTAGCCACAGCAGTCGTGTGTGTGTGCGTCCCCCGCTTCCTTCCAAGATGGAACGCCCAGCACAGTGTTTCCCCAAGCCCAGCGCTTCGCTCCCACCGCAAAGTTAGTGTTGGTGCCGTGCGTGCAGTGCCATGATCTCCAGCAGGACATGGGGATAGGGAAGAAGGGAAAAACATATAGCCTCAACATGGCAACAAAGTCAAAAATGCCAAAAGGTCGGCCGTACAACATGTCGCCGTCCAAACGCTCGAGTGAGCTCGTAAACTATACAGTCTTAGGGGGTATCTTGTGACTTATAGCGTAATAGTAAACAAAACGGTGTAGTCTTTGGAGGGCTCGGCACCCCTCCCGGGCGAGTAGTGGAGGCCGCTGCTGTCTGGCGGACGCCCAGTGTCTGCCGCTCAGTGCCATATCAGCGGCCTACCCGATTGTCAACCAGGCGTTGGCAAGGGTCTCAGGGGAGCATGCATGCCCCTCCCCGAGCGTCTCTTGTGCCAGCAGATCGGTGGGGCAGCATCCCAGGTCAGGCGTTCGTGCCTGTATTGTGGGTGTGTGAGTCTGGTGTCTACAAACAGAAAATGTACTCACAGTGTCTGGCTCCGTTCTCGAGTCCCCGGAGCAGCGATGGTCCGGGCGCAGGGAGGCCCATGATTCTCCCAGTGGGGGGGCAAGGGAACGAGGCAGGAGCTTAGGTAGATCTGCACCGTGCTTCAGGGGGCAGGCCGCCGCCGGGTTCTGGTCAGCCAAAGAGATCCACTGTTTGCGGCGTGACGTCCGGGGGTTCCCCAGAGCACTGGGTATCCGGTATACCATAGATCGCCTCATCATCCGTCAAGGACACGGCAGGGCTAGCGCCCAGATGAAGTGATTGCGCCGGGGAGTTACTGAGCGCCGCCACCTTGCGTAGGGCATCTCGCTGTTCGTGCTGAATTAGGTCCGCCGATGGGGAGTGAATCCTCGCATCTCCGGCCAGTGGAGGCTTGGGCGATTTGCGGCGGCGTCGTCGTCGCGGTCCTCGGGTCCGCTCGGTGGCGGCGGCTCCCAGCTCTCTTCTCGGCGCCTCGGGCCTTCCTCCATCCAGCCAAGCCTCCGCTTCCTCAGGGCTCGTAAAGAAGTGTGTCCTGTCTCGTGTAATCACTCGAAGCTTGGCAGGGAAAAGTAGCGAGTACTTGAGGTCAGCTTCGCGCAGCCGCCTTTTTACTGCCAGGAAGGAATGTCTCTGTCTTTGTACTTGCACCGTATAGTCCGGAAAGAACATCACCGGGCCATTATCTATGTGGATGTCCCCTAGTTTCCTGGCTTCGCGCAATACGGCATCGCGATCCCTGTAGTTGAGGATCCGGAGGAGAAACGGTCTAGGGTTAGAGCCAGGGGGGAGCGGTCTCGTGGGCACTCTGTGGGCTCTCTCCACCACGAAGTAGGGGGAGAGCACGTCTTCTGCCAGCAATTCTCTTAGCCATTCCTCCACACGGCGAGCCGGGTCCACCCCTTCCCATTTCTCCGGAATGCCCACTAGGCGGATGTTGTTCCTTCGCGCCCGTCCCTCCGCGTCCTCGGCTCTGTCTTCCAAAAATTCCACTCTGCTCAGGAGGTCTTGTACTCTTTTATCTGTCTGCGCCGCCTGTGGTTCAATGACTGCCAGCGTATCTTCCAGCGCCTTAGTGCGATCTTGTAGCTTCTTATGGTCGGCCCTGAGGTGGGTTAGGTCTATTGCCACGCCATCGATTCTGGTCTCCAGGGAGGTGCGTGTCTGTTGGAGGGAGTTTTCCATCCTTTCCATGGCTGCTAGGACGCTGTCCAGCTTCGACGCCACTTGTTCAGTATCCATCTTGGGCGTCGCTTTTGCTTTCTTTCCCTTTGTTGACTCAGTCCCTGGCCCGGTGCGTGTTCGCACCCCTCCAGGCATGGGGCTGGCGGTGTGCATCAGCGGTCCCTCAGACAAAGCGGAGGTCAGTGGTGTGCCAACAACCAGGGCAAAGTATAATCTGCAGCAGAAGTGTTTGCCCCCCTAGGGGGGGGGAGAGCCCAGGAAAACGCTGCAGCAGCCTACACTGCAGGAATGGTCACTGTTGTCAGGTCCCCAACAAAGAGGTCACATGTCAAGAAAGGTATCCAGAATAAGAAGAAAGGAATGATGGTGGCTGTGTTGTCAAAACTGTGTAAACAGCATTTGGTGCGAGGTCGAATGCAACATGGCGGCAGAGCGTTCCTTAATCCGAAACGGGTTAGCGCTCTAGTTGATTTGGCAGATTTGCGTGATACCGGTGAGGCGCGCGGAGAGCTGCGCACTTCACCTGAACTGTGAGAGGAGTAGGAGGTTACCTCAACGCGTCGCGTTAGTCAGGGAAAAGAAGCTACGCGTCGCGAGAATTCTGAGGAGAATTTAGAGTTTGGAAGCAGCCAGCAACCCCAAGTAAGACTGTTCCATTTTTCTACCAAAGAAAACGTTCCGAACTTCGCAGCAGCGGAAGTTAAACTGAAGCACTGGTTCTAGTGAATGAAATTACAGCGTTCTAAAAAGTCAACACAAGTTTTGGTGTAGCGTTAGTTTTTGGTGCGAGTTGAGTCAGCTCAAGTCTAGTATATAAAAGGTTTAAGGTACACTAAGTAGTTCCGAGTGAGTTCCGATTCGATTCCTGTCAATAAGAAACCATAGGGAGTGAAAAAACTCTTGAGGGCAGAATACAAATGACACAGAAAAGTAAGAACAAAACTACAGAGAAGCAACAGTAGTTAGAACAACCAATAAAAGGTGAAGAAGAATAAGAAAATAAACCAAGGCTTCCGTTCTCTGTCCAGTAAGTGAGTTTAGAGGAAAAAGACTAAGAGAGGTCAGGAAGGGTGAAGGAAATATAATAACACAAGTTATTTATCTTACAGTGAAAACACATTAAGAACAGAAGAACGAGTAGCATAGAAGAGAAGCAAAGGCACACAGCATCAGGGTGGGTACAATAGAGAATAAGGAAAGACATAGGTAGGAAGAAAAGGGAAGTAGAAAGTGATTTACATGTAATTGTTTATTTACAGCTCACGAACTACAGCAAGAGCCAGAGAAAAGATAGACTACATAAGAAGAAGCAGAAAGGAAGACCACCAGTGTGTGCATTCTCTTCTCTGTCCAATTCCCCTTTCCCCCTTGGGGCTCTTCTGGCTACGCATTTAGATATTGTGGAGGCCGGGGAGTTCAGAGGAGGAATTGGGAGCTTGCGTCATCCTGCTCCTGTGTCAACCGCCAGCAAGAGAAGAGCTGGTTCTGACAGAGTGAAGTGCCCACGAGGTATTGGCACCTGAGCAGAATGGCGGAAGGTTTGGATTTAAAGAAGCTAGGAAACATTTTGGATGAGATACAAAGAGAACTAATTACCGTTAGAGAAGAAAACAGGGAACTCAAAAAGGACACCACAGAATTGGCGCAAAGAATAGGGAGTTTGGTTGCGGGAGATGAGTATAAGATATCTTCCCCAGTCTTGGGTTCATTTGAGGAAGCAGCTCCGTCCCAGTCAAGGGTTAACACACAAGTAATACATTCTTTATCCCCGGTGATTCCCTTAGCACCCCCAGAACGCTTTAGTGGAGATCCCCAGAAGGCCCAAGTCTTTTTAACCCAATGTTCCTTGCACTTTATGTGCAGACCAGCCTTGTTTCCAGATGCGCAGTCTCGAGTGGCATTTATCCTTTCCTACTTAAGTGGGGATGCCGCAGCTTGGTCAATGCCTTTGGTCACCAGAAACGACCCTGTGTTATTCAATTTAGAAGACTTCAAGAAAGAGTTCATGCGAATTTTTGACCGTCGGAAGGTGTCTCAAGCTACCGACAATGAACTTTTAGAGATCCGACAAGGAAACAGAGAGTTAGTTGCATATTTGGCACAATTCAACAAGTTGGTGTTAGAGACGGAATGGCCAGAGAACAAACGAGCCGCAGTATTTTATCGGGGGCTAAAGGATGAGTTAAAAGATGCCTTAGCGCAAGTTCCCAATCGTCCCACAGACATCTCTGCTTTGGTGGATCTAGTGTTGGAGATCGATTTTCGCCAGAGCGAGAGAAGAGGCGAGAAGAAACGAGATTATCGACCCAGTGTACCGCGTTTTGATAGAGCCAGATATGAGCCTCACAAGGAGCAAGATACAAATCGCGGAACCGAGCCTATGCAAATAGGAACTATCCGTGGACCTCTTACAAAGGAGGAGAAGGAGAAGAGGCGGAATAATAAATTGTGTCTCTATTGTGGAGGAAGTGGGCATTTTGTTCGAGATTGCCCCAAGAAGCCCAAGACGCAGTCGGCGGAAAACGCCACGCGCCACCAGTAGTTGGAGTTGGACTGGTGGTTGCAGAAACAAAGTCAGCTCCAATGAATCATGCTTTGGCAAATACTTTACAAGCAGACGCTCCTCATTTGGTGATATCTGTCACTCTGAGCTATCGAGAACAAAAGAGAAATCAGATAGCTGTGATGATAGACTCGGGAGCGACAGGTAATTTCTGCGATTTACAATTCGCAAGGAGAATTGGATTACTAGCAATCCGAAAGGAGAAGAGTGAGCCCGTCAGAGCAGTGGACGGTACCAATCTGTCATCAGGCCCCATTGTGAGTCACACAGAGCCAGTGCATCTAGAAACCACAGAAGGTCATCATGAAATATTACAATTCAATCTAATAGACGCCCCGCAGTTTCAATTGATCTTAGGGTTACCATGGCTCACGGAGCATAACCCCACCATAGATTGGGCCGCAAGAACAATAACCTTGAACTCGGATTACTGCAAGGAAAATTGTTTCAAAGACTGCAAAATTGGAATAAAAGAATCTCCTGCTTATCATTTAAGTGAAAACGAAAATTCAGTTTGTTTGATAGACACGGTAACCTTACCAAAGAAATATGGAGAATATCAGGATGTCTTTAATGAAGTTGAAGCAAAGAAATTACCTCCTCACAGGGAGTATGATTGTAAAATAGACCTGGAACCTGGAGTGAACTTACCCTGCAGTAGAATCTATGCTTTGACCGAACAAGAGGATAAACATTTAAAGAAGTATCTGGCGGAATACTTAGAGAATGGATTCATTCGACCTTCGCAGTCTCCAGTATCCTCCCCTTTGTTTTTCATTCCAAAGAAAAATGGAGAATTACGCACGTGCATAGACTACAGGGCAATAAATCGAATAACAATCAAGAATCGTTACCCTTTACCTCTGATTTCCACTCTTCTGGACCAGGTGAAAGAAGCTAAAATCTATACCAAGCTTGATCTGCGAGGAGCTTATCACCTGGTTCGAATCAGAGAAGGTGATGAGTGGAAGACGGCGTTTAGAACGAAGCAAGGTCTATTCGAATACCAGGTGATGCCATATGGGCTATGCAACGCGCCAGCTGCATTTCAACATTTTATTAATGATGTATTGAAGGATTGCATAGACCAAATAGCAATTGTGTATATTGACGACATATTGATTTACTCGACAGAAGTAGAGACACATGAAGAACATGTCAAGAAGGTACTACAAAGACTTCGTGAGAATGGGTTATTTGTCAAATTGGACAAATGTGCATTTGATGTAACCACAGTCGAGTTCTTGGGATTTGTACTTGCTCCAGGAAGAATCACCATGGATGAACATAAGATAAAGGCAGTGACTGAGTGGAAATCCCCTACCTCAGTTAAAGAAATCCAAAGTTTCATAGGATTTGCCAACTTCTATAGAAGGTTTATTCAGGCTTTCTCAAAAAAGTTAATCCCAATCACACGTTTATTGAAGAAGGGAGTTCCTTTCCAGTGGGATGCTGAAGCAGAGGCAGCATTTGAGCAATTAAAGAAGGATTTCACCACAGCGCCTATTTTGTTGCATCCAGATCCTGCAGAACCATTCTTTGTTGAAACGGATGCGTCGAATCTGGCCTTGGGAGGAGTGTTATCGCAGAGACACAAAACTACAGGTCAGCTCCATCCAGTGGCCTTCCGCTCTCGAAAATTAACACCTCCAGAAATTAATTATACAATCACTGAAAAAGAATTACTGGCCATAAAGGATGCTTTCAAGGAGTGGAGGCATTATTTGATGGGAGCTCGACATGTAGTAACAGTGTATACTGATCACCGAAATTTGAAGTTCTTAAAATCAGCCCGAACTTTAACTCCCAGACAGCTACGCTGGTCCTTGTATTTCTCTGAATATGATTTTGTAATCACCTTTCGACCTGGAGCCCAGAATGGAAAGGCGGATGCCCTATCTAGATTAGAGACGGAAGGAGTCACGGAAAAGGTTTTGGATCAGGCAATAATTCCAGCGGAAAAGGTGATCAATGCCGTCTTGCAAGAAACCGTAGAAAATCAAGAGAAAGAAGATCCTTTGGGTTGCGAAGAGATGAGGAGTTGGTTAAAAGAAGATTCCAAAGAGAAATTCGAGAAGGACTACCCTATCACCATGGAGCATTATACTTGCCCACTCCAGAGATGCAGTTAAAGGCTTTAAAAGAATGTCATGATAGCATCTTATCAGGACACAAGGGAATTAACAAGACTAAGGAATTGGTGCGCAGACGATTCTGGTGGCCAAACATGATCAAGGATATACATCAGTATGTGGCGACTTGTGAGACTTGTGCGAGAGGAAAATCAGAAAGGAAACGTCCACAAGGCCTGTTACAGCCCTTGCCCACCCCTCCTTTTCCCTGGCACACTGTGACCTTAGATCTCATAGTAGATTTACCCTCTAGTCATGGTTATGATTCCATTCTAGTGTGTGTGGACGCCTTTACAAAGATGGCGCATTTTGTGCCCTTGAAGGGGGTACCATCTGCCCAGGAGTTAGCGGATGCTTTCAGCCAGCATGTAGTTCGTGCACATGGCATACCTAAGGTTTTGGTGTCAGATAGGGGCTCTCAGTTTCTGTCTCATTTCTGGAAGGCATTCACCAAGCGTTTAAACATAGAGAATCGATACTCCACTAGCTTCCACCCAGAGTCAGATGGGCAAACAGAACGCACAAATCAGGAACTGGAGCAATATCTGAGATTGTGTCTTTTAGAACAGGAGGGAGATTGGCCCGATTATTTATGGGCAGCAGAATTTGCACATAATAACACTACAAATGCATCAACTGGATACACTCCATTCTTTCTGAATACAGGTAGACATCCACAACATTCCTTAAACTTCCAAGAAGTGGGTGTTCCAGCAGTATCCAATTGGGTAGAACAACTGACACAAGCCCATAGTAGAGCTATCAAGAATCTAACAGTAGCAAAGGCAAAATATAAACACTACGCAGACAAAAAGAGAAGAAAAGAACCAGAATTGTTGGTAGGAGACAAGGTTTGGTTAAGTACAAAAAATATCAGATTAAAAGGGGTTAGGAAGTTCCAACCACGATACATTGGACCTTATCCAATTGCGAAAAAGCTTAGCACCTTAAATTATCAGCTAAAATTACCTAAGAGGTTGCGGATACACCCAGTTTTTCATGTTTCTTTATTAAAGAAGGCAGAACCAGAAGTTAGATTGAGTAAGACCCCAAAGCCAATTCAGACTGAGAAAGGAAATGAGTTTGAAGTTCAACAAATTTTAGACTCTAAACTACAGAATGGAAAGTTGTACTACTTATTAGATTGGAAGGGTTATGGTCCGGAGGAAAGATCCTGGGAGCCAGAGTCTGAAGTAAATGCTCCACGACTAGTAGCAGAATTCCACAGAAGATTTCCAAGCAAGGTCCGGAAGGAAGGAAGATCTTTGAGGGAGGGTACTGTCAGGTCCCCAACAAAGAGGTCACATGTCAAGAAAGGTATCCAGAATAAGAAGAAAGGAATGATGGTGGCTGTGTTGTCAAAACTGTGTAAACAGCATTTGGTGCGAGGTCGAATGCAACATGGCGGCAGAGCGTTCCTTAATCCGAAACGGGTTAGCGCTCTAGTTGATTTGGCAGATTTGCGTGATACCGGTGAGGCGCGCGGAGAGCTGCGCACTTCACCTGAACTGTGAGAGGAGTAGGAGGTTACCTCAACGCGTCGCGTTAGTCAGGGAAAAGAAGCTACGCGTCGCGAGAATTCTGAGGAGAATTTAGAGTTTGGAAGCAGCCAGCAACCCCAAGTAAGACTGTTCCATTTTTCTACCAAAGAAAACGTTCCGAACTTCGCAGCAGCGGAAGTTAAACTGAAGCACTGGTTCTAGTGAATGAAATTACAGCGTTCTAAAAAGTCAACACAAGTTTTGGTGTAGCGTTAGTTTTTGGTGCGAGTTGAGTCAGCTCAAGTCTAGTATATAAAAGGTTTAAGGTACACTAAGTAGTTCCGAGTGAGTTCCGATTCCTGTCAATAAGAAACCATAGGGAGTGAAAAAACTCTTGAGGGCAGAATACAAATGACACAGAAAAGTAAGAACAAAACTACAGAGAAGCAACAGTAGTTAGAACAACCAATAAAAGGTGAAGAAGAATAAGAAAATAAACCAAGGCTTCCGTTCTCTGTCCAGTAAGTGAGTTTAGAGGAAAAAGACTAAGAGAGGTCAGGAAGGGTGAAGGAAATATAATAACACAAGTTATTTATCTTACAGTGAAAACACATTAAGAACAGAAGAACGAGTAGCATAGAAGAGAAACAAAGGCACACAGCATCAGGGTGGGTACTATAGAGAATAAGGAAAGACATAGGTAGGAAGAAAAGGGAAGTAGAAAGTGATTTACATGTAATTGTTTATTTACAGCTCACGAACTACAGCAAGAGCCAGAGAAAAGATAGACTACATAAGAAGAAGCAGAAAGGAAGACCACCAGTGTGTGCATTCTCTTCTCTGTCCAATTCCCCTTTCCCCCTTGGGGCTCTTCTGGCTACGCATTTAGATATTGTGGAGGCCGGGGAGTTCAGAGGAGGAATTGGGAGCTTGCGTCATCCTGCTCCTGTGTCAACCGCCAGCAAGAGAAGAGCTGGTTCTGACAACTGTTCAGCGACACAGCAGGGCAGCATCAGCACCCCAGTCAGACAGATCGTGGGGAGCAGCCCCGGTGCAGGCGATTCTCACCTCAATATAGCCTCGACAGGCGTCCCAGCTAGTCAAGTCTTGGCTGCAATGCCGGGTAGGCGGCCCCTCGGCAATCCAGACAGCGTCCTAGGATATGCTCATTGACACTGGGACAGGCAGCTTCAGGGAAGGCGGTGATTATCAGGTGACCGTCCGCACCACGAGTGACAGCCACCATCCAGGGCCTCCACAGGGCAGCGCCGGCACACTGGTCAGGCAAGCAGCGAAGGCAGGCCCGGCCCGGCGATCCCCTTCGTGCCGCTGCAGTGATGAGCATCTCAATTTATCACGCCCCGGCTGGGACCTCAGGCAGGCATCTTCTCGGCACCACAGGTAGCGCCTCGCAGCACTGCAGCCGTCACCAAGGCAGTGGGCCACAGGGAGTGCGGCCGCGACGGATTTCAGGCGGCCCACGCAAGCCGCGCCGTTGCTGACGGCCTTGTGGGAGGGGCCAAGCCCCGGGCTCTCGTAGCCCAGTCCTCCCGTGTAGTAGCGGCCCGCCTATCAGCTCGCGCGACCGGGAGTCAGGCGGGAGGAGATGAGTACCGGAGCTTCAGGGTCCCTCCAGAATTACATTGCACTGGGCGAAGGTCTCGGCAAACAGCTTATGGAAGGAGAATTGAGCCCGTTTGGGGGAGCCTCCAGCAGAGCTCTACCCAGATACGTCTGCCTTCATCACGACCGTAGCCACGCCCCCCGTCAATCATCTTTCTGTTGCGCCGTAGCGCCTCCACTGGTTGTTGGTGAGCGCTCCGCTCTTTTGGTTCCCAGCACTGCTTTTTTGAAGAAGTCTGTTGCTTGTTGTGGGGTGTTGCAGATCTGATGCTTGCCATCGTAGGTGATCCGTAACCTTGCAGGATAAAGCATCGCATATTCCACTCCTTCCTGTTGAAGTTTCTTCTTGATGGGTGTAAATTTCTTTCGGGCTTCTTGCACATTTAAGGTTAAGTCCGGGTATAGCGGGATCACGTTGTTGTAAAAAATGACATCTTTCAGTTCTCTCGCCTTGCGGAGCGCCATGTCACAATCGCGATAGTGGAGTAGTCTCGCGACTATGGGACGGGGCGGTGCACCTGGTGGGTGTCTTGGTGCCAACGTGCAATGTGCTCGTTCCACTATGAGCATCTTGGAGAAAGCTTCTTGTCCAAAGTACGTTGTTAACAATCGTTCCACATAATCCTCAAGCCTTCCAGTATTTGCGGACTCAGGGACACCCGTTATGCGTTTATTTCTTCTTGAGCGGACTTCGATGTCCTCATTTTTGGCTGCAATCACTTTTAATAGCTTGTCAATGTCTGTGAGTTGTCCCGCTGCTTGTGCATGGTCATCTTCTAGGGTGGATATCCACGTTTTAGCCTCTTTAATTCTCCCGTTCTGGTGATCAAGCTTGTGAGTAATCTGTTCCATTCTGGCACACATAGAATCCATCTTGTCCTCTATAGAGGCGAAGCTTGCTTTCATCGTATGAAGGATCGTCTTCATGTCTACCTCGTCTGGGCCGCCAGTCTCTGCGCCAGTACTGTCTTGCTCGGGGTCAGGCAGTTGTCCTCTGGGTGTCTTGCGGGTGTCAAAACTTGGATTGTTTGCCATCTGGTTTTCCCATTGTCTTGTGCCTTGCGGTTGCTGGGGTTCACCGGTGTCTATGCGGGGTTGGCCGGCCGTCTGTTCGCTCCGCACGATATGGACGGAGTGTGAATAGTCCTGGATCTGGTTGGTGTAGGCCCTGGTGCTGTCTAGTCTCCCAGCGCAGGAGATGGGGCGGTCCTCTTCCGTCTGTGAGCTTTGGCGTTGTGATCTGGGGGCCCCCTAGCACCTCGGGCCGGTACCTGGTGGGGGTCTCGGACTGCACCTACAGAGCCATCAGCATGGGTCAGCACCATTCAGGGTCTTGTATCAAGTGCGCCTTTCACTTTTCCAAATCTAAGCAGGCTTTGGGGGTTGCTCGATTCTCTATTTAGATGCCGTGGTCGCCCTGTGCACCTCAATGGCAGTCGACTCCAGTTCCCCGTTTCAGCTATGGTGGGGGCCTTCAGGATGTAGTCCGGGCATCACCCCCTATGGGTCCGTGCAGCCGTCCCCCCCAGTTACGAATGCGCTCGGTCCTGGGATGGTCCACGGGTAAGGCGGCATCAGGAATTCACCATACGCAGGTTTGAAGGAGCGTGAAGGAGAGGTCTTGGTGATTAGGTTGTACACTCCGTCAGTAGAGCGTGTTTTCCTCACCACCACCGGAGAGTCCTTAGGGGCATCTGCACGTCTAGGCCCTTGGCTATAGTGATGGTCTCAGTGGTGAGCAGTGCTTTAGTGTGGGGGAGGAAAGGTGAGGAAGCAAGCGGGTTGGCCCAGCGCGAGGCACGACAACCCCAGTGGAGCACAGCGGGCAGGAGGCTCGGAAGGCCCAGGGCAAAGCCCAGCAGGTTCGGGGTGAAGTCCGGCTGGGTGGGGATGAAGCTTTTGGCGGTCCCTCTGTGATGCTATCTAAAATGGCAGTGTATGTGGCGCTGATCTCAGGGCCTGATCTCTCGTACGGGATGCTCCAACAGCTGGTTGATACATAAGGGGTGTCGTGGTTCTCAGCAGGCTTCTCTGAGGCTTTATATCTCCTAGGGGCTCGCCGTGCTGTACGGGGTGAAGCTTTTTGGTGATCCCTCTGTGGCGCTATCAATATGGCGGCATATATAACTCTGGTCACAGAGCTTACTCGCTCGCGCGGGCCGCACTGTCAGTAATTACGAGGCCGCTTACATGTAGGGAGTGTCGCAAATCTTAGCGGGTGCTTCCAGGGCCGCACTGCTTCCGGGGGCTCTCCAGTGCCTCTCGGCGTTATGCCGCCCTCCCCTGCTGCGCGGTGGAACTCGCTGCACCTGGCAGACTCCTCCGCTACGAGCCGGGTCCCAATCCCCGGCCCGGCACTGCCCTAGCCCGCTCCCGCTTCTCCGGGATGTTTCTCCACCGCGCTCTTACTTAATCTCGTGCCTTGAGTGCGGCGCGCACTTCCAGTCGCTCGCACACCATCTCGCCAGCCTTCTCATGCGGCTGATGGATCGCCGCTGTGTCCTTATCCCCAAGCACCAGCTGCCACAAGACCGTTACAGGGGATGTGGCCTTGCCAATCTTCGTGGGCCGCTCAGCTCGCAGTGTAGTTTGAACGCTTTCAGGGTAATCGCTGCTTTTGTTGTTCCGCAGATGGCTCTATCAGTGCTAGTGTGCTTCTCGGTTCAGTGAGCAGGGTTGATGGCAGGATCCGCTGCCAGATTCAGGATGGATATTGAATGGTGGATTCAGGGCTGACAGAGCCTTACTACAGTGCGACCATCTTGTCGCACGCCCCCTAGCGTCTCCACGCAATACTCCAGTCTTGATTAAATTAACGCGAAGTCAACTGTTTTCCTAGCGGCCAGAGGCAGAAGATTAAAGATGGATTTTTGTGACTTTACAGTATCACTCTAGAACCTTTTTACTACTACTCAACTGTGGATGACTACGCCATTCCTCAAGCTGACCCCAACCAAGACAGAGGTTGGCCTGGTCGCCAGTGCTGCATCTCAAAGGCTTCCGCACAGCAACTCATTGATAGATCCAAGTCCCTGAACTGCAAAAATGATACCAACATCAGCTTCAATACACACATTGTGGACAAGACCACAAGGCATCAGCTGCTCTGGAAAGTAGATCCCATCCTACAAGAAGGCAACTTCAGAATTGGTGTCCCAGTGCAGGTGATAACTTACATTGAGAGAAGCAATGCCCCAGTGGCTGGCATTTTCGAGCCCCATCTGCCTGAACAGTGCGCTCCATAAATCAGCATGATCACATCAAAGGTTTTGGGAAATCCAGCAGGCAAGTCCTACTTCCTGAGACCACAGTGCTTACCTTCAACATTTGCAGCATCATTTATGAAGCAGTCTGTGCTGACACCACTCCATGCCTGATCAGCAAGATTAAAAGACCTGGAGGCCGTGTAAGATATGCAGCAGCAGCCCCGCCAGCAAATGCAGAATAAAACAAGCATTGGCATAGCCAATAGGTCTCGCCTTTGGGACCTTATAAGTGTTTAGCCATGCAACAGTTGCATAACTAAATACTTATAAGGTCCCAAAAGCGAGACCTATTGGCTATGCCAATGCTTGTTCATTACGGGGCTGAGAAGTAGTAATTGCATGCACGGGAAGAGGGATCAAATACCAGTCTGAAACACAATCCAGACCCACTATGCCCCTGCCTCCTGGACTGTCTATCTCTAATAGGACCCCAAGTGGCTAACAATCATGCAAGTTCGTAGACGCAATTTAACTGAACTTTGCAGACAATTGTCTTATGAACGTGCATAAGCTGAAGAATTTAAATACGCTTTTGTAGCTTAAACTCTTGAGTTAATGGTTTAGAAGCTTCCAAAACAAGGAGGAAAGAAAGGGTTAATCACCTGCACATGCCGCCGCTGCTGGAGTAAACAGAGGCAGGCAGGGGGGAGTGCTGGAGGGGGGGTTTCGCAGTGCAAGGTCTCTCAGCCATGAGAAGCCCACAGCTGTGTGTGTGTGCTTAGAGGGTGGGGGAGGGCTCCAAGTGTGAGAAGGGAGGGGGGAAGCCGTTAAAAGGCAGACAGAAGGGATTATCAATGCCTTCGTGAACACCAGCGAAGGGAAAGGAAAAGGAACATGAGAGGAAAGAAATGAAAGAGTGCAAATGGATAACGCAGTTTGCAGCTTTTTAAGCAGCAGGTGTTCCAAAATGAATAGAAATGGGGTGAAAGCCATCCATCCAAAACAGATTTTTATTTTTTTTCCATCAACAAAAACCTTTATTTAAAAAACTTTGAGATATACAAACATAGGTCAGGGAACTGCAGCAGCAGAACTTGAAAGCGTGGGTGGGCATGATCATGAAGAAGGTAAGCACGTGTTTGTGGGAAGGGTGAGTAGCTGGTGTGATGGGGTTCCCAATGCCAACAAAAACAAGAATAGGAAATTATTATGTGGAAATAAAAAGAGAAATTCAAATTGAAAGAAAAAAGAAGCAAAAAAGACTCAAGAAATAATTTCTGATGGAGCCAGAGAGAATGAAATACCGAAAAGAACTGGTAAAAGAAAACAAGCGCGCGCCGCGAACCATGTTCTGAAAAGGGAGGAGGGAGATGCGAGCAGAGCATATGGTGTGCACTTTCGCGGCCGCTTTGATGTTCTCAGTGGCCGCGCGGCTCACTGAGAACATCAAAGCGGCCGCGAAAGTGATCACGCAGGCAGACAAATGGTGCGCGCGCCCGGCGCACATGCACTGTAGCTAGAGGCCTGAAAAGCCACTAGTTTGCACTTCCAAATCCCGCTTACTAAAACTCTCGCCAGAGCAGCGCTAGAGCGCTGGCTCAGGCGAGACCTAAAAAGCACAGATGCCATACATTCTCCTACTGTGCCCTAAGGCTGTAGTTTAGAACATGGTCCACATGACATTGTTTCTGCAAAGGTGAAGAGAGAGACAGGTTGACAGTCATGCAAAAGGCTATAGAAAGATCAGACGTGTTTTGACAATGATAGATTTATTCAAGATACAAACTGAAAGATGGCATGAAATATTTAATGAATAACTATTGAACTGAGCAACACCATCTGCAAAGGTAGATGGTACAGCGAAACATTTTTTAAACTTATCAGTCAGATGTCATTAACACACTGATCAAGGCGCTTAAGTAGACACCCAGGGAAACGTGTTCATACAGATAACAAAAGCTTGCCTTGCAACCACTAGAGATTCAGAGAGGGGATCACAGTAGAGCTATGGTGGGTGCTGTATATGTTCCTAAGAGGCCATGTTGGAGAAATATTGACCGTACACACATACACATTTCTCTCGATTGCCATGTTGGACATGGAAAAGAATTCACCAGGCGTTGCCAGTAGGCAGCAAAGCAGGTCTTGCAGCAATGCAGCTGTATGTCCGTCTCAGTCATGTGGCGCAAAAAGACAGGACTTCATCAACTGAGCATGTAACCGGTGGATCCTACGTAACACCCTGTGACAAAACTGCAGCCATTTACTTTTATTCTGAATTATAGTGGAGGATGTCCTGACAGTCGTCAGTACCTCCAGGTTGTCTGAAGACAGTACTAAGTGTTAGAAAGGACGTAGTGGTATAGCATTCTCCCTTCCTCTATGGCAAAGAACAAGGACCTCTGCTTCATCCAAGAAGCAAACGGATTGTACACGGAGATGGCAGAGGTCACCAATTTGGATGAGGAAGGTTGCTGTCTGACCTTCACGGAAGTCCAGAGGCCTTTTGAGCTGTCTGCTCAGGTGATGTTAATCCCTCCAATGTGGGAGACTATGAGAAACATGCCACTCACAGGCAGCTCAGCGAGCCATTGGAGCTGTATTGAGTGAGCGTCCCCTTTCCTAATGCAGAATAGGATTGTGGTGTAATGTACATGTGGATACCCACACTGGTAGTAAAGCCTTCAATGGGAAGATATGCATGGAAAAAACACTACAAAGTGGCCACGCCCATACACTTAAGAGTCAGTGGTGATCATGGATAACAAATAGGGTGGTAGCAAGGCGCTCCCCACCATGATGGTGACAAAATGACCTCACCATTCCATAATTGGAACCAAAGATGATTGAACAAGGGTGAACGTCGCATGGTCTTCTCATAGCTGGTCACAGAGCTTAACTATATAAAGTTGCAGAGATGGGGCGTGGTCAAGATGGCGGCAAGGTAGGACATGTCGGCCCTGAAGCTTCTGCCCTCCGCCTGCCCTAACAGTGTTTTTGCAATGTATTTTCCGAGCACCGGACCAGCAGACCACCGCATTGCCATCCGGACCCCAGGCGTCACCACGCGACACGCGGTAAAGTCGGAGACCCGCGGCGCCCTGCTACATTACGGCTGTTTCCCTGCCGGGGCCTGCAAGCCTCGCCTCGCTTGGACTGTGGAGCGGGACCCGCCGGGCGGCAGTCCCGAGGCACGCACCCAGAGACCTCGACTCCCGTCCTCCATCGCTTTGGAAGGCCCCGACACTTCTCGCAGCAGCTGAGCGCGGAGGGTTCGGTACACCTCCGCAGGGCCTGCCTGATACCCAGCCTCCCGTTCCTGCCGCGCCCGGCGGCCGTGTGCGGCCTCGGGCTGTGGTTGCTGCCTGCCTCGCGTTTCCACTCCTCCAGCCATGGCACCATCGACTCGGCGCAGCAGCGAACCCCAGGATCCATCCGGGCCCCCCAATTTTTTGTGTGCTAGTGGCCCTTGGACGCGGAGGGACCGGAACACTCAGCGATGCAGAGGGGGCCTACCTCTTGATTTAGGGCCTTCACGCTCCTGTGGACTGCACAATACTCTGCACAACGAGTTGAGATCAATGCGCCCTGGGTGGTTGAGGGGCCATTACCCACCGCATTACTTGAACCTTTGGATCCACTGGGGTCCTGGGACGCCTCCGCTGTTGGTTCCTCGCGCCCGCCCTCCAAAGCCCCACTGCACACGTGGACAATACCCAGTGATTAATTTGTAAAATATTAAGTGCAGGTGCTCACATTGTTTTGGATGCCACACCCACCTACCCCAGCTCCACCCTCTTCCTCCACTGGCTCCACCCACTTACTCTATTGGCTCCACCCACATCCTCAACTGGCACTGCTGTTAGCCAGATGCAATTGTGCGAAATAATCTACCCTGCAACCCTAGGTGGTGTTCTCCAAAGACCTGATGGTGGGATAGTGGTGCGTGTGTGCCACTGCTTTAATAACAGGGTTCCTCTTAAATCATTGAGATGGGCAGTATGGTGCCTTTTTAAACTCAGTGTAGATTAATGATAACAGCTCCAATACATTATTGATAGCTTTCTTTTTATATAATTATATGTCTATGTTTTTTATGTTTATGTGTCAAAGGTCAGTTTTGTAATTGTTATTTAACTTTTCATTAAGGCTTCACATGTTAATTATCTTATTGTACTTTAGTGTCATTTTACGGTTTATATTAATGCGGGTCTAAATTTAACCCCCAACAAAACAGATTTTGTTACATCTCTTGGTACTTAATCTCTAACTCGGTCCCAACCTACTTGGATTCCACTATTATCTTTGAATGAACGCAGACCACCACTGGTTGCTCTAAGTCTCTCAATTTGCCCAATTTTGAATTACTTAGATCTTTTGTATAGGTTCTAGCTTGTTATGCAAGAAATAATGTTCCCTATTTGTGTTGCATTTAATAGCTTAAAATGTTGTTCTCGCATAAGTAGTCTCGATAGTATTCGTAGTGCTTATGCACTATGTAAAGCGCTCTGATGCTCTTGGGACTTATATGAAGCATCAACTGGTAAATTAATTTATAAGGACATTAAATATATCTAATCCATGGATGGACTGATGCATTGTTTTAAAAGCTATGGATGAATTTACAAAAAGTTCAGACCCCAGGATACTGAAAGAATTCTTGAATTAGACATGAACAGAACACCACTGAGGAATCCTCCCATTTACAGAACCAGTCATTAACTGACTCTCAAACCCCTACCCACAACATGTGGCCTCATCCAAATTTCCTTTCCTGGCTACAAATATTCCACAGTTCTGTTTACACAATTGCAGCACATCTACCTCCTCAAAACAAGAGAAAAATACAGTTAGGAAAGCTGGAGTGCATGCTTGCCGACCTACCAGTAAATATTTATTTAGACCTTCTGGTTGTCTGTAAATTCTGTTTGTGGGGACATTCTTGGACCATTCAGCTTCACTTCTTGGTAGTCTGAGTGGTACTTACCTTCCCATGCCATCGACTCTAGTCAACCGAGTTCCTCCCCAGACCCCAATGTCCTTCAACAGAAACACGTTCCATATTAACTCCATGATTGTCCAAGGTTTGGAGATTTACTAATCTAGAAATTCACCCACAATACAGAGTGTAAGCTTGACTTTCTGCCTGCTATTATAATGGTATCATACGCCTCCTGTTGTTTAACTGCTTTCATGAGCTTCATGACACTACCCAAGATTTTCAGTGACATTTTGTGTTCTTGTCTTAGTCCCTTTAAATGATATCAAAATTAATTAGTCTGTAACCCCGTTGGTAGTGGTTAAGATGCTGCATTCACCACTGATTAGAGCAACCATTCCTTAACTATACAAATCAGTCTTTTGACAAGTGAACTGCTTGCAGGTACTTAAAAGGGATGTTTCTGTGTCCTACAGCCATGATACAAGGGAGCCTCTTCACCTCATTGACGTCACCTCCATTCCTTAGTGTAACCTGCCCAAATGCTTTCTTCATAACTTGTATTATTACAGTGGTGGTAAGCTCTGTAAACAAGAGTCACAATCCACTTGCTTCTACAGTATTGCCCATGTCATGATCGCTTTGGGACAAGATGAGGAAGGATACCTAGAGCCACATTTTTCAGGGGTGGGTGACATTGCTACGGCAAACAAGGGTAGTTTTCACACCATGTTCACCATATTGCTCACTACACAACATACAACTTTGGTCCATCTAGTGTCAAAATCAACAATACATAGGTTTCCTAACTGTACTCCTATATAGGTGACCTTTATGTGTCAAAACTGTAATCTGTTCAATGATGATCCTGTAAAGCCTCTAAGCTGCAAGCAGGCTCAGGTCAAATAGCACCTGGGGATCGCCATTTCACCCTGCATATCATGCAGTGTGATGTAAAAAAACTCTGAGCCTATGAGCATTGCACCATAAATAAACACCAACATATTATTAGCTGATTCAGCACCACAATTATTGTTTAACACCATAATGAGTTTATCTCATATACCTGAAAACTCCGATTCGCCATGCTTCATAGTTTGTTTATTAACAAAATAAGTATCAATCATAATGCAAAATATATCAACCCATTACATTAAAATATTTTATTCAACACCTTCTCGGTGTTCAATTGTTAAAAATGTCAAATTGCACAAAACCTACAAGCAATTTACATTTGTTGGTCTGTGTGTAAAAGTGCCAGTGTGTTTGTTGCACTTGATAAAATTAGTTTCTGTAGGTATGTTGGCCCTTTTGAATGCTCATTCTGTGCAAGTGCACCTGTATGTTTTGTGCCTCTAATTGCGTAGGCTGGACAAAGGATGGGGCTAAAAAACTACATTTCTATGTAACTTCTTCCACCCACAATTTGAGTGATAGGTGATGCAAACACTTGATTGCTTGAGAGTACGAACAGTATTGAGAACTGCATCTACCAGAATGCTTTGGGAGTAATGACGAAGTCAGGCAGTTTGCTCCCCTGATCCATCTTTTACATTTCTTAAATGATGATCCATATGTGACTTTGCTGAGTAGACTTGTCAGAACTGGTACAGACCTTTCCAATTCAGGAGCTGAAGAGCATTACAATGTCCTAAGTTGGTATTGGGTACTGTAGACCCACTTTATTAGCACAAGATACATATTGAATATGCCTGCATCTACCACTATGGCCAATGATCAATTCATTTTTTTTTAATATATCTGCAATGTTAAAGGTCTCTTCAGGAGTTGTTTGTTCTGACAGGTGGGTCCCGCCGTTTTGCCCATCATGTCATTAATCGGCATCATGTGTTGACTGCTGTAATGTCACATCTACAACAAGGTATTTAGGCATTCCACGAGTTCAGACTCAAATTGTGAATACATGGAAGAAACTTCAGTTTTTGGACAGACGGGGAAGTCTACTCGTGCTGAATCAATAATTCCTCCTTGTGCATGAATGTTTGTACTAACCTGGCACAGGGGGCATTGAAAGCATTTGAGGAAGCTCACAATTGGAAACTCCACTTACTCTACCTGGAAGGATTTACTACTACCCTGTGAAGCACCTCACGTTTACCAGTGTGGAACCACTCCCAAATACCAGCCAAAATGACCACATCAAGACACAAAGAGTGCTGCAGGGAGCCAAGGGACAAGCGGCTCCGTCTGAATTATTGTTACAACAATTAGGAACCATTCTATGTAGTGAAGCTACAGATGATAATTCGTGTTGTTTCCATACAATAAACTGCCTCATTAGATACAACAATGCTCTTCAATAACAGATTAAATCAACATTGAAAACCATATACCCTACCAAGCACCCTGAACTTGAATGTCTGCCCAATCTGGTTCCGCATCAGCCATTTCTGTGTAACTTGCTAAATAAAGGAATGCCTGACAGAGAGGCTTAGTGTTCCGGGTGAAGCTGGGACGGATAACTTTCTGTTTCATTTATGCCTTTTCTTTGTGTGATGTCGCAGACACATTATTTATTACTCGGGTAGCCCGGCAATCCGGACTGAACGGAAGGTCATTCACATCAAATCAGCATGAGCAACAAATGAAAGGTGCACTTTTACTTGCACGTACTCGTCCTAAACCGTTAAAAAAAACATACTTGCTTCACACTACAGTTCTACCAAATATTAAAATCGAATCATTACTTACTTTGCCTTTGGCTTTTGGTTTTAGAGTCCTGCTGCTGCATGGTTCTGCACAACCTACGCTGCTTGCTTATTGAGTAGACTTGACGTGCTGCTGCGGCTGCGCAGTACACTGGGGGGGAGGAAGGAGGGGTCAAAACTGGGGAAACTGGTCTGATCTGCATTTGTTCGACTCCTCAAGGGAAAAGAAAGTCAGCGCCAAGGAGGAACGGACATCGGCTGGCAAAAAAATCAAATTATCAATTGTGATTGGTAGCTACTATTATTGCTGTTAAGCTGAGGCAGGGACCACACCCACGCATTTTAAGGCGGGCGGGCCCGGCCGCCAAATGTAAATATTTTATGCACAAATCCATATCGCATGTAGACCCGGCCCTAAGAAATAAGTGCCGGTGCTGAGCACCGGAAAGCACCGGCACAAATTAAGCACTGGCAATACCCTTCCCGTTGGCAACACCGCCGGGCGAGGGCGAGCGTGGCCGCCATTAGAGGCGGACGCCGAGAGGGGTCACGGTGACTCACAGAAGCATCCCCAGCTAGGCCTGGGTGCGGTTTGTGAGTCCGCCGCCGCCCCAGCTTGCCCTCCCCCAATCAGAGCAGCAACTGGACCCATCACACAGGCAGGCGACTCCCTGACTGGGCCGGATCAGCGAGAGAAAGCTTTCTGTGAGAGCTACGGGACGACCCCGACGTTGGCAGGTACCGGGGTGCGGGAGCCTGACGTGGGGGAAACGCCCCCTGACACCATACGAGCATGCCCCACAAGACTATAGCACCAGCCCCGACGTGGCCCGCTGCCCATCTGAACACCATCATCCAGTGGCGGGCGGATACCCCAGCTGCATCACACCTGGGCTACGGGTAGGACACTCTACACTCTTGTCACTCGCGAACATGCACCCCACTTTGACATCCTCAGGTGCCCTGCTTAACGTTCTCACCTACAGAGAGGCCGCCCGCGCCACAGCAGTGGAGGCGGCTGATCAGCAGCGGACCGGGCCTGGACACGATATCTTGACACGCTTCATGACTGAGGCCATCCATATAGTGCTCAGAGCTTTTGAGCCGCATCAGCGTCGTTAGCCTGGTGTTCCTACGTACTGTTTGCTACTTCCTGGGCCAAATACACTTGAACCACCCCTTACCTCGCCTCACAAATCCTGGGGATTGCTGGGGTCTGGGAACATTTCCGCAAAGAGAGAAAAGTCGCTCAAAGACATCTTCGAGTGCCAACAGAACATTTCCATATTGGCGTACTCCGCCCGGGGGGGGCTCGCCACCTGTGACACCCGGAGGCTCATGTGAGGAGCCTATAACCCGGGCGTTCCTGGAATCTCTCTTTTTAACCTTACGGAAGGACCTCCAGACGGTGAAGAAGGATCTCACCTCCAAAATCAAGGATATTCGCAGAGACGTGGATGGCATATGGGAAAGGGTTGCTGTCCTGGAGGATAAGGGGGACACCAGAGACACAGAGATGTCCACGCTCCAACAGGAGGTGATAAGACTCCAAGATCAGCACCTTGATTTGCAGCTCCATCTGGAAGACTTGGAGAAACGCTCTCGGAGACATAACATCCGTACCAGGGGAGTGAAAGCCACAGCAGATACCGATGATCTCTCCACTTTCTCCTGGGAGTTATTCAATCACATTCTTGGCACCTTACTTGATGCTGCCATCAAATTGGACTGTGCCCACAGAGTTGGTCCCCCATAAGCGAGCAATGCTCCACCTGCAGACATTCTTGTCTGCGTATATGACTTCAAGACTAAGGAGGAGATTATTAACAAGACCAGAGCTATCCACCCAATCTCGTTCAAAGGTCAGTCTCCGGTGCTCTTTCAGGATCTGGCTCTCCTTACCCTTCATCGGCGACGACAGTTTCGACCTGTCACGGAACATCTCCGTCAGCAAGGTGTCTCCTACTCTTGGGGCCACTCATTCTGGCTCATCTTCAGACATAACGGTAAACTGACACAGATGCGCTCCCTCACTGAAGCTTGTCAGTTGCTGGGAATCTCGCTACCCCCAGACAATGATGAGCGCTGCGACACAGCCTCCGACCCTGAGGTCTCCCCATCGGGCTGGCAGAGGCGCAGGCGACGAATCTGGCGGCCTGACCAGTTTGAGATTGTCAAAGGCCAGCGGGCGGTCCTTGATTCCACGTCTGAGGTTTTCGCACAAAACACTCCAGAGGACCCTTGAGTTGGTCGGATGACCTTGCTCTTCATCATTGCTTCTGAGAGGGGTGGCGGGCGGGGCGGGAGCTCTGCCACTTGGCCACAACATGGACCCCACACTGATTCTTACCCGGTCATCCTGGGATGGCGGACTTTCTTTCTTGACTCTGTTTTGCTTCTGTAGTTTTGCATTTGATTCTTTGACGTGATATATTTTTGGTTTTGGGGTCCCTCGTCCACCTTTTATTCCCATCGCTTAGATGCCCGTCGGGGTCTTTCCATTGGTATATGCGCTCATACACTACAACCTCAGAGGCGATCTCCTGCTATCGCTGTTCTTGGACCTACACACACGTAGATGCCATCTACCACTCTTAAAATTCTCACTTTGAATGTGAGAGGACTTAACAACCCTGTCAAACGCAGAGCAGTCCTCTCATATCTTGACAATGCCAAAGCTGATATCTGCCTCCTGCAGGAGATGCATCTTCTGTCGAAAGACTGCCACCGCCTAAAATCCCACATGTTTCCAACCCAAATGTTCTCATCCAGCCCCACTAAATCTGCTGGCGTAGCCATCCTAGTTTCCTGCACATTCCAGAGTAAAGTCCTTCAGAAAGAGGCCGAAATCAAAGGGAGGCTCCTCACCTATCAATTCATTTTGGGAGACCTGACGTTCACTCTCGGGTCGGTGTATGCTCCCAACGAGGGGCAAGAGAAGTTCCTACACGCTGCGCTCACTGAGGCCACAGCGACAGCTGATCGCCAATTATTGTTGGGGGGAGACTTGAACCTAGTCTTTGACAACATTCTGAACAGGTCATGCCAGTGCACGGGACAGACGGGCACGCTCTCTGCGGCAGGACTAGCTCGACTGCAGGACTTAGGCCTTAGTGATCTTTGGCGCTGCTCCCGACCCCAAAGCCGTGCGTATTCCATCTATTTAAATGTGCACAAAACGTACGCTAGGCTCGACTACCTCTTGGGTTCCACGCCTCTGCGCATGCTTATGACTGACGTTGAGATAGGGGTTGCCTCCCTGTCGGACCATGCTCCAGTACTGGCTACCTTCACACTCCCTCCTTTGCAGTGCCCTGTGCGCCTATGGCGCCTCCGCGACGCTCTCCTACACTGCGCAGATGTCGTAGAGCAGATACAGTGTGCCATCAAGGATTACCTTTCACATATTGCTAATCACGACACTTCCCTCTTGACACAGTGGGCGGCACTTAAAAAGGTCATCCATGGGGAATTTGTGGCCATCTCCACGATAGACAACATGAAGCGTAGGCGCAAGAGGGACGATCTCACCCAAAAAGATAGGGCGGAGTTTGCGGTCCACAAACTTCAGGAAGCCAGGTAGAGACAAGGGGTTCAGAAAATTCGCCGGTGGGATGGTAGGCGGGTATCGGACGATTCCGAGATTGCTGAAGCCTTTCGCGACTTCTACGCTCAAATCTATACAAGCCTGCCGCTGGCACTGCTTACCTCGCGGAGGCTGATTAGCCCACCTTAACTCAAGCACAGGCAGACCACTTAGAGAGGGAAATTAGACTAGAAGAGGTTATAGCAGCCATCTCGCGCCTTAAACCAGCTAAATCCCCAGGGCCCCGATGGCTACTCAGCTGCCTTTTATGAAACGTTTTGCGCACTGGTGGCCCCAATCTTGACTAGTCTTTTTAATTCCTTTGCCCAACCAGTGGTGATCCCTGAAGATATGCTCGAAGCATCCATTGTGGTTATCCCAAAACCAAGGCGAGACAGGACTGTCCGTGGAGTGTATCGTCCCATGTCCCTCCTTAACATTGACATTAAATTGTCCCCCTGGAATTTTAGCGGCCCGTCTAGCCCCATACATGCCGGGGCTGATAGACCCGGATCAAGCAGGCTTTATTCCCCACCGCCAAACGAGCGATAACACCAAACAGGCCCTTCACCTCATCGAGAAGGCCTCCTGGATGTCAGGGGAGTACATGCTGCTCACTATCGACGCCGAGAAGGCCTTCGATAGGGTCCATTGGCCCTACTTGGAACAAGTGCTCGCATGTGTGGGGCTGGGTGACAAACTTAGAACACACATCTTAAATTGCTACCGATTCCCCACCGCCACTGTCTGAGTAAACAGCCATACATCGTCCCGCTTCCCGATAGGCAGGGGCACCTGGCAGGGGTGTCCCCTTGCACCCCTCCGTTTTGCGCTCTATTAGAGCCTTTGACTCAGCGAATCAGACATAACCTGCTAGTAACAGGGTCAAGTTTGGAGGTGATGTCCATACTATTAGTTTATACGTGGACGACGTATTGATCTCACTATCAAACCCGGTTCCTGCATTGAGAGCCTGCTTTCTAGAACTGGAAAGCTTTGCGCATGCCTCTCCCTGTCACTTTCTACTCGAGCGTGTCTACAGGAGCAGCACCCTGCTCAGTGGGCAGACGACTCGTCCCCTACCTAGGAATCCAGTTGGCCCCCTCCATTCCGGCTACAGCTGCTATCAACTACGCTCAACTGCGATCACAAATTCGCAAAGAACTGGGCCAATGGAAACACTACCCGCGCTCCTGGCTTGGCTGGGTGGCAGCCACCAAAATGACTATATTAACCCAGATTTTATATTTATTCCAGACTTCCCATCCGCCCTCCCGCTAGATGGATCCGGCAGACCCAATCTGAGCTTGCACAATTCATATGGCAGGGCCGCAAACCCCGGTTGAAGCATGCTATAGCACTCCTCTCGCCTGAGGAAGACGGTCTCGGGGTTCCCGACCTTCAGCTTTATTTCCAGGCGACACAGATGCGTTATCTGGTTGAATGGAATCGGCTGGAATCGGAGAAACATTGGCTATTTCAAGAACGTGCTTCGGCCGCCATGCCCCTTCAGAAGGTTCCCTTCCTTCGAAGGGCACACAGGCCGCCTAATCTCTATGCATCCTATATTACTCGGGTGTCCCTGGAGGCATGGGATCATACCAACATTAAACATAAACTGACTACCTTCCCTTATCTGCTCACGCCAATATTTGATCACCCCGACTTCCAGCCGTGTATGGATGAGGCAGCGTGTGCACACTGGCGCTCTACCGAATGTCGGTCTCTGGGTCATCTCTTCGATGTCGGCGGGATCATATCGTTTCAGCATGTCAAATCGGAATATGGGATCCCTGAAGCCAAGCGACTACAGTACCTCCAGATTC
The DNA here is from genome assembly GCF_964204655.1 of Triturus cristatus. NCBI lineage: Eukaryota > Metazoa > Chordata > Amphibia > Caudata > Salamandridae > Triturus > Triturus cristatus. Next base: position 121,573,990 of record NC_140594.1, on the reverse strand, counting down.
GACACTGGGCACTACACCCAGAAATAAAGCCATATGCTCATCGACACCTCTCCACATATGAAAAATGGCTTCTCACACGCACATCGGATAGGAAACTCATCTCCGACTTGTATAAAATGCTATTGGCCAGGAACACACATATGTACAGTGCTAGCCGGGCTCGCTGGGAGCACGACTTAGGAAGGCCACTCAGTCATAAAGAATGGGAGGATGTGTACTATAGGGCTCGCCACTGAGCCTACCATACAGGTCTGACCGAGACAATGATGAAAATAGCCACTTATTGGTACTACACCCCTGCGCGTATTCACTCAGTGGACACACGACAAAGCGCGGACTGTTGGTGGGGGTGTGGGAAACTTGCCACTTTGGTACACCTTCTCTGGGACTGTGAACACCTACAAGCGTACTGGACTCAAGTCCTCGATGAGGTAGACAAACATTTGGACACACAAATACCGAGGTTTCCCGCTTATGTCCTACTAGGTCTCCCGAAACCCCTGACATTCCCACTTAAATCCCGCAGAGGCCGCTTAATCGCAATTTCTCTAGGCTCAGTGGCTCAGAATATTCTCACCCATTGGCGCACCTCCCAGATCCCCACATTCACGGGCTGGCAGCATCGACTATGCCATGTCCTGGGAATGGAGAAGATGTCTCTTACACTGGCCGGGAAGGGTTCCGCTTTCGGAGAGCTCTGGCAACCATTCTTGTCCCTTCTCGCTTCAGAATTTCGAGAACTCACCTGCCCTAGGTATTTACGACTCTTGCGTCTCACCAATCAGCAACCGTCAGCACCATAATTCCATACCCGTTTGCTGAATCTCCGCCAGCTCCCACAACTTTCACTGCCCCGGTGGACGAGGGAAGGGGAGGGGGTGGGGGGGATAGAGTAAGTTTGATTTCTGTGTCCTTGTATTTTGTTGGTTTGTTCCGATTCCTCTGCTTAAGTATACTAGCTACTCAGGGCTCTCACCACCCTTGCAATTTTGTATGCCTTGGTAAATCGGACAAGTTATTTGTTGAAAAAATCTCAATAAAAGCATTAAACCATAAAGTTGCAGAGATCACATGCAGACATTACCATAGGGTATTCGTTCTTTAAAGTACCAGAAACTTATGGAAACACTACGTTGAGAGTCTTGTCGGTCAAGAGAATACCCACTGTTGGGCTGATGGCTATTACTCTCCTTAGAGGAGAGAAAGCCTTGGCCAGGCGGCAGACCAGAATTGTCCCATGGGTAAATCCTTTGGCACGGAGTGAAAGGATTTCATAAAGCTAGCTAAGTGTCTCTAGTGTCAAGTATGGCTTATGCAGTGCACTAACAAGATCAGGAATTTAATAAAAGCATAAGGTCTCATATTGAGTCCATAAAGCTGTGTCCTGTACTGATAGTGGTGTGTTTTCACTGCGTAACAACTTCCACTTCGAAGACCTCTCAGACACCAACTCGGCCACACTGCTAGACTCCATGGACAACCTGGGCCGGAAACAAATCGTCACCAACCCCACGCACATCACTGGACACACTCTCGACCCCAACTTCACGTCCAGCGACAAGATCTCGTTCAGCCACACTACCAAACTCACCTGAATGGACCACAACATTGTTCATTTCACCATCGCTGTCACCCTACAGGCCACAGTCACCCTAATCCCTACCGCCCGCCACAGCTGGTACTCCATCACCAAATCCCAATGGATGACCGCCCTCAACACCACCACCCTCCACACATCCTACGTAAATCAAGTAGCTGCCAACCTATCCAAATGAATCACCACTAGCACCTACACCATCACACCCATCAAAACCCTCAGCAACAGGCACGCAAACTGGTTCACCCCTGAACTCAAACCAGAAAAACGCAAGGAGAGACGCTAGCGCAACAGCAAAGACCCAGGTGATCACACCGTCTTCAAAAGGGCCCTCAAATCCTACCACCATGCCGTCAGAGAAGCAAAGAAAGCAGCATTTTCTCCTTGCCTCCAGTCAACCAACAGCACCAAGGAACTATTCAATATTGTCAGAGAATTCTCCTCCCCAGACAGTCGAAAACACCATGGAGCCCTCCCAGTTCCTGAGCAACTCACTCCTGACTTCTACCACACCAAGATTGCCAACATCTTCAAAAACTTCGAAATGTAACCTCCGCAGCCGGACCTCCCCCCACCAACCTCCTGCCCCACTTCCTGGACACCCTTCTGCACCGAAACCAAAACATCCATCATATTCTACATCTACTCCGAAGCTCCCAGCAACCCCAGTCCCACCACTCCTTCAACCTCAGACACAAATCACATCCCTGTTCACTAGCATAATCAGTGCGGCATTCAGTTCCGCCACCTTCCCAGAAACCTGGAAGCATTTCAAAGTCAAACCACTTCCGAAGAAGCCCACAGCGGACCCAATCTTCCTCCTCCACTTCCCGGCTAGGGTACTGAAAAAAGCAGTCAACCGTCAACTCTCAGACTACCTGGAATCCAACCACTTGCTCAACCCCTCCCAATCTGGTTTCAGCTCGAACCGCAGTACAGAAACCACCCTTATAGCTACCACGGACGGCATAGGAGCCATTCTTGACCGCGGCAAATCAGCTGCCCTGATCTTCCTCGACCTGTCATTGGCCTTTGACAGCATTCCACCCCCTCCTCATCCAAAGACTTCACCACATCGGCATCTACGGCAACGCCCTCAAGCTGCTATCCTCTTTTCCTACTGGACAAACTCAGAGAATGTGCCTCCTGCTGTACACCTCCAACCCCAAGAGCATCATCTGCGGCGTACCCCAGGACTCCTCACTCAGCCCCACATTGTTCAATGTCTACAGGACTGCACTGGCACCCATTGCTCGCAGCCACAGTCTCAAAGTCATCTATTATGCCGATGCCACCCAGCTCATACTCTCCCTCACTGAAGACAGACACCACCAGAGCAAACTTCCAGAACGCCATGACTGACATAATCGACTGGATGAGAGCCAATTGCCTCAAACTTAACACCGATAAAAACGAAGTTCTCTTTCGGAAGACCCGTCACTTTGGGATGACTCCTGGTGGCCCCCCACCCTGGGACCAGGAGCCACCCCCACCACCCTTGCCTGTAACCTCAGAATCATCCTCGACAGCGAACTCTCCATGACACGTCAGATCAACTTGGTTGCCTTTGCCTGCTTCAACACCCTCAGAATGCTCCTGAAAGTCTTCAGATGGATCCCTACCAACACCAGAAGAACTGTCACTCAAGCATTCATCACCATTTGACTTGACTACGGGAACGCCCTCTATGCCGGAACCACCATCCTCTTCCTCAAGCGCCTCCAAACAATCCAGAATGCAGCAGCAAGAATCATCCTGGACCTGCCCAGACAATCCCACGTCACCCCACCCCCACCTCCTTAGTTTGCACTGGCTCCCCATCAAGAAGAGATGCCACTTCAAGCTGCTCATGCACGCCTACAAAGCCCTCCACAACATAAGACCAGTATACCTGAACAACCACTTGACCTTCCACCAGACACCTGTGGTCTGCCGCCCTGGCCCTCGCCACCACATCCCGCATCCATCGTACCCGAGCCGGAGGCGCTTCTTCTCCCAACTCGCAGCCAAAGCCTGGAATGACCTGCCATATCCACCGCCGAACATCTCCCTCCCTCACCGACTTCAGGAGTAGACTAAAGACCTAGCTGTTCAAGTAGCTCCACCTCACACAAACGCCTGGATACCCCTCATGGTGATTAGCGCACTCTACAAGTTCTGATCGATTGATTGAAGCAGAGGTACTTCCTGCGTTCCTTCAGGACAGAGTTTCCTTAAACAGGACAGGCAGTCTCATTCTTTCTTGTTTGTTGACTTCGAACATGGATGTAGTGCCGACAGTCCTGAACTTCCCAGATGAGACTTGTATCCTTCAGGAAGAACCCTGAGAATGACCATCAGGTCTAAGCTCCAGTATGCAAGTGTGATTCTTGTTTTACGATAGGCTTCTTTTGGATAGCCCGTGAAGCATCTCTCCCCCTCACCAAACCTTTGACAAATGCCTACCATTGTCATGAGGAGGTCTGGGAGTTGGAGTTGAAAGCAAAAAACTTAGCTCAAGAGCAACAGCACCGAACAGAGGGCCCCTTTATTGTAAAGTGGCCTGTGCCTCTATTATCTTCCAGAATGAGGTCCAAATAGGGAGCAGTGTTCATCCACTTGATGTTGTTGCAGCTATGGTGTAGGCTACTTTTATGAAGATGGCCATTCGTCTTTGTTCGGGGTTGGGGAGGAGACAGGAAGACTGATTTGGAGGAGCTGTATTTGTCTGCCGCAAGCACAATTGAGTCCCATCAGATAAACCAGAGTGTTCTCAGGAGCCTTGTATTTCTTCTTCTTCAGACATGCGATTAACTCGGGGATAGTGACTGGAATCTGCATTAACTTAGACTTTTCCTTCCATATAAGATCTAGAATAGGTGTTGATTTGACTGACCTACATGGATCACAGAAACAGACAATGCCATCAGTCTCCTTAGCAGTGCCTGGCAAGTCAAACCTTTTGGAGGCCATCTTGACCAGAGACTGAAACTCACAATGTCATCAAGTAGTGAATCAGAGAGGGAGGGGTTTACCCACATACCTTTGGAGTGATACAGGATTCAGTCTGCTTATTCACTGTTCGGCTTGCCCTCCGGCACGTCTCCTTCTCCCCATTCTCAGTGGCATCAGCCTCAACTCTTCGGAAGCAGTGGTGGGGGTAAGTGTTTTCACTGTATGATAATGTGGATTAGGACATCTGGTGGAAAAGTCTTGCATCACTACAGCTTAACTCTGATAAAGTCCACTGAGACCTGTCATACTGCCAATGCTGGACCCTTCCTTTTGAAAACAGAGAAGGTGCAAACCTTCTGCCTTCCTCTGTTCTAGGGTCAAGATAAAGATAGTAGCCGGTATATTCCTTATTATTCAGATATTTGACAAGTAACTGGTCTGGGCCGTAGGCTGGACTATAGGAGTCTTAATTCCCTCAGTCTTCTTGCACACCCTTATCTTTAGTCTCTAAAATCTACATTAGAAGCTCAGCAATGACCCTGCCTGACGATGTGTGCACTGGGAGTAGTGACACTGACTGCGGATGATAGAGTGGTGAAGGTAATTTGCTTCCATGCTGCCTGGGATACCATTTTCTGGGTGCTGACAAGGTGGTTGGCAACAATAGAACAAGCAGTATGTTAGCTGGCTGTGCTGCAGGTATCAATAGGTAAGAAGTTATTGACGATGTAAGATAAGAGCTGCCTTCAGATTCATCGGTCATCGACCGGGCAAGCATCGATGGTGCAGGACAAGAGATGTTGATGGCTGTTTAGCCATCGAAAGTTCATTCACATCGATGATGTCCTCTCTTACAAGTGTACCATGGAATGGATGTAAAGGATGGTGCAGTCGCTGACTTTTTTTTTTCCAGAAACTATGGTGCTTTATCTGTAAACACTGATGTTGGCTTCTGAGCCATGTCCTGCTGTTGCAGGGATTCTGCTTATGCACAGAACTATGCGCAGGAAACCAGTACCTCAGTGAACTGCGGTGTACCAAAAACTCACCTCAGTACCCAGAACCCCTATTCGACTAGCATCAGTGTCCCATTCGTCCTCCGTATCCTCTCGGAGCTCCCAATGTATAGACAACCCAGAACAAGCAACTTCGAGTACTCTCAGGAATGGTGGGAATCGGAAATACCTGTTCGTTGTTATTCTCATATCAGTCCACGACAAGAGTAATCAGAGACACGGTAAAGTTTGAAATGTTTATTTTATAAACTACGTGTCCTAAGATGCAGTACTTTGGCTAACATAAGCAGACAAATGATTAAAATTAAAACCATCAGCATTGTTACAATACCATAGATAATGAAGGGATAAATCATATTACAAATGATAGTGGAATACAACAACCCTCCCTTCACTAGTGAGCTAGTATTATTATACTAATAGAAGGTCTCTAGATTTAAATGGGGAACCCCATATCGTAAATATCAGCTTAGGTGAATCACATCACAGGATCAGCTTTGCTCTGTGTCTGGAAAACATTGTTTGGTGGCTCAGACTGTTTCTGCACACAATGTTCAGACCAAGGTCGCAGTGCACGTCTAGAGATGTGAACAACAGACAGTTCTCATGTGAAGAAAAGGCAAGCAAGCAGTTTTCAAATAATAACATGTAACTCCAGTGTCGTGTGCAAAAGCAGCAAAAGTGGCAAGATGGCGTTTCTAACATCCAAGGCGCTTATGCTAACATAGCAATGTATCTATCTAAAACGCTGCCTCCACTACACCCTCCCTTGATCGGACCACAAACTATTAGGAATACAATTAAAGGAACGCAGAGTTCAAGTTCGACAGAGCGGGACCAAGTGCATGTATTGGAAATCCAAATAAAGGGGGGTGAAAGTTCGAAGAAAAAAAACGTAAAAAAAATAAAATGAAGGGGAAAAAAAGAAATGGAAATTCGTAACATCTTCCAAAGGCTCAGCGAGCCCAAATGCCGAATCAAAAAAAAAAAAAGAAAATGTGTGGGTCGTACAAGGTAAGTTGGAAGACATCCAAGTTAATCCTTCAACGTGTAAGCACAGTAAGTAGCGACAGCTTCCAAGAGGAAGTCATTGGAATGGTCTGTAAAAGTTTCCGCCATCCAGTCTAACAAGGTAAAAGAACATACATGTTCCTCGACAACTGGGGCCTCTAGCACAAGCAGAGGACAACTGGCGTGTTCTTCAAGATAACTTCTTGCCAAGAAGTCATACGCTGCAGTACAGATGTCCCAATTCCCTAGGACTCCATGTGCCGCTCCAAAGGCCATAATCCTGATACCAGAACAGTCCAACTCATGAGCCTCTAAGGGACTCATCAGTCGATCATAATCCGGGGCAGGAGACACCGAGTTTGACAAGCACAAATCCAGAGCCCATTCGAAAGGACAATCTAGGCAATGAAAAACAGGTTGTACGCAAGTTAAGTAGGAAAACCGGAAGGATAATCCATAGGCTATGCTCAGGGTTGCCAGTGGTAATGTTCCATAATATTCAAGCATCCGGTTACGAACCACCAGCCCTGAGGGCGAGAATCAACGGGAGCCCGCCAAAGACGCTGGAAAAATAGAATGAAAAAATGCCGGTATCACACCAAAAATAGTTTGGAAGGAGGTCACGAGGACGGAATCCACAATTTTGAAAAAATTTGCCAAGCCAGTTTTGGACAAGGCATTAAATATAGTTTGAATCAGGGCACCGAAATGCAGTTGGAGATCAGTATTTAAAAGCGCATGCACCTCTGTGCGGGTGTTGGCTACGTGAAGGACAAATGTTTCACGGGATGAAATCAGAGCGACTTCTTTTTGAGACAATAGAGCCCTTATTCTGCTCATCTTGTTGAACTCTGCTTTCAAGGTTGGAATGGAAGGCCAGATGGATACATCCAGCTACCCATGCCGGGGTGGAAAAGGACATTTTTACAGCAGACTACTCTCTGTGATACAGTCACAATGTAGGGAATTCCCACTAGCATCCCGCAGCAAGCCTCGTTATTTAAAAGCAAATAACTACCGTTGGCTAACAAAGTGAAACAGGGTGTAATAGCTGGCACTGGAATCCCTTTCAGAACGCATTCTAAATTTGGTGCCTGAACGTTGCACGCGCCATGCAATTGGATGTGCCTACAAACTACTGAGTGATCAGGTGTGGCAGTGCAGTCCTCACCTTTCAAATAAACTTCTTTACCTTCTCTCATGCACCTATATGTAAATGGGAGGGACCAAACTTCATGCAGGAAAGCAGTACCCAAGGGTTCATATCTGCCTAGGGCATAATGTTTCATGCACAAACTGAATTTAAAAAAGGGAAATGGTAATGTGATTAAACCGTGGATAAGCCACACAGCGGAGTTCAATTCGTCCACAGAGAAAGGCAAAGGTTCTAACTTTTCAATATGCAGTAATGAGTATGTTGCATCTTTCATGGACGTGAATTGTTGTTTCGCAGTTAGATTAAAGGGAAGGAAGAAAGACGAAGTATTCATGTAGTCCCAGGGGACTTTCCCAGCCTTTAACGTTTGCAAAGTCCATGCAAACTGCATTATAGAACGCAATTGATTTTGATCATGATACAAAACAGACACATCATCCTGCACAATATCAACAACAGATGAAACAATATTATCTAATGTGTAAATCCTGGAAGAAAGGGTGTTAATGCTATTATCGATAACAGCAAGTACTTTTTCCAAATTGGCTTGATCAATGGCTCTCAATCTGGAAGCCGCTTCAATTTGAGATAATTTCCAAACTTCGTTATACACAGCATACACCCATCTTTTGGACCTGCCACCTACAGGACCATTAACAAAATCATTCAAATCTATTTTGTCATTTAATTTAGATAAATGAAGTTTAACAGATGCCAAGGTGGAATTTTGCAGCCAGTTCTGACATAACTTCCCTACAGAGTAGGTAGGAACTGAATGGGAAGATTCAAAACGGGGCGTCCACGCGAACCTGCGTATACCCAGGGCGCAGACCCAAAAACGATGTTGACAGGAATCTGAGCTTGTCTGCCAAGTTAACCATCCTTCCGAATGTAATTTAGAAATATTGAAGGATGTATTAGTAATGCATGACTGCAACGCATCAAGGGACAGATCTGTATGATTATCCCAATTTGGATAAGCACCCAGATCCGGAATAGAGGGAGAATTCAATTTTTTAGTTGTAGCCAATCCAAAGCAGGTGGTCTGAAAAATAGATGAATTCAAAAATAATATGTGGTTTGGGATGAGGAAGGCACGATGCAAAGCTTCTGTTCCCTGTACCTGCCATGTTTTAGAACCCCAAACAGATTTAAGATCAATAGTAGCTTTCCACAGATCATAACCCCTGACCGCCAAATCATCCATAAAGGATTTGGAATACAATAATTTAGTGTGTGTCAGCCTAACCTTTGAGGCAGACTCTGCTGCCACTTTAAAATAAAAGGCGACCGGTTTTGAAACACTGAAATCACTAAAATAGGCAAATGTGTTCACTAATGTGTTGGAGCTGCCTAGCATTGGCGTTGGACAATGTTCCCATTGCGTATAATTTACAAAATTTCGAAACATATTGGCCTTATGTAGGAAATGATTGCCATAATGTTGATAGCAAAACAGTTCCCCATAATTAGCAGTGTCCAAATACAAATCTTCAGCATCAAATGCAGCATAATATTTCAAATCAGAAAATAGTGCCTCTATGGCCTGAACATCCCAATCATCAGAGTAGTTGTTTTGTTTAACAACATCACCCATAGAAAGACGAAGAACATTTGGAACATTAATAACCTCAGTGGGTCCATGAATTTGAAATTTAACAGCATCCCACACAATCCCATCTAACACAGGCCAGGCAGTAATATTCACAAAAGTCTGGTCCCTCTTCATGATGTGTGATGAGGAGTGGGGGGCCAAAGTTCCATCAATTAGTCTAATTGTAGATCTTTCCTTTAGGTAGTGTCGATTCACCAGACGAAAAAATACAACCACCAATCCAATGGACATAAACAAAAAAATACATATGAGCACCAGCCAAATGTAAGTCCAAGGGGGAATTAAAAAATGTCTCTTAAACCAAACAGCAAAAATATAAACTTTTGATGGAGCACTGGAAGTCATAGAGTTAGTGTCAACGGAGAAACGTGACTGGTTAACTGCGGTTGATTGTAAAACAGGCAATGATACATCTGCGGGATAAGCATACTCAGTATCTTCAGGTGGACCACCAGCCGGTGGTAGCAATAAAGGATTAGTAACTGTATGCATCTTGATGGCAATATCAGGCATGGTGGTAGAAGCCGGAGCCAAAACAGAATTTCTCAGCATCGCAGGGCAAGAAACCGCTGGAGTCATACTAAGAAGAATCGGCCACTCGCTGTAGTTTGACATTGTCAATGGAGATGTACCTGTTATCCTTGCGACCAGGAAGTGGAGGTAAAATGACTGTTCTTGTACCCTGCATGCCAAGCACTGGAACCAGGGCACGATAAGAGGGGCCTAACTCCTTCTTGTTCTCCACCTTCTCACGGACCAGGTCTCCAACTCGAGGTAGCCAGCCGACTACCGTAATCTGAAGCGCAGCATCAGATGTGGAGGGCAAGTGTTCTTTTGCGAGACTGTCTCTGGTCTCTTGTAGATTCTGTAATACAGCGATCATCTACGTCAAAGGGTGCGGCGGCCACCGCCATGTCTAGACCATCAAGGTCCGGGACAAACATTTTCATGCCAAAGAGCATCATGTATGGGGTCCGCCCACCCAGAGACCTTCTAGGGAGATTATTAAGTGCATGTTGGACGTTATACAGATGGGCTAACCAGTTCCGGCCAGTGCCTAAAACCCTGGCTGTCAGGGATTGCTTTAAGTCACGGTTCATTCGCCCCACTACACTAATACCCTCAGGCTGGTATGGAGACAAAAATTTGACTTGGACCCCCAAAGATTTCATGGCTTCTTTGTACGCCTTAAAGGCGAACGCAGGGCTCTGATCAGAATGAAAGGTACCACACGCAAAAATTCCCACAAAGACACGCAAATCCCTTATGACAGTATGAGCATCAGTACTCCTTTGTGGCCATACCCAAAGAAAACGTGTGCACGAATCCACTGCAACTAAGATATACTTATACGCAGTATCAGAGGAGAAAGGACCGCAGTGATCTAAATAAACACACCCAAGTGGTTTATTAGATATGTACAACGGAGTTTGTGGTGGGCACGCAGCAGTCAAAGGTTTAATCTGCTGGCAAATGTCACAATCAAGAACATAAGTGCGAGCTTGTTTATACAACCCGCGCCACCAGTAACACTGTTGTAAATGAGTAACAGTAGCTGACACGCCGGCATGGGCAGAGGCCATACCCTCGTGAGCCGCTGTTATCAAGGACGGTCTGCAGTCTGCGTTGGGAATCAATCTGTCACCAACGTCCTTAATTCTCACATACAGAACGTTATCAGGACTTAAGTGATAATGGTACCGAGAAGGGAACCCTCTCGGGTAATTACTTCCCTTCTCTGTAGCAGCAATAGCTGCCAAGATGTCATCATCGATCTTACTTTTGGATCTTGTAACCGCTGCTAGTAGATATGTCGCCACTGCTGTTTTCGCTGCTTCGTCAGCTAAGCTGTTGCCGACTGCGTGGACACCAACTCGCTGTTGACCAAGAGTGTGAATTACATTCACGAGAGGCAGCTGCTGTTTAAGTTCTGCCACTCGAACCCAAAACATTTTATGCTTTCTTGTGCTACCTTTGGAATCACGATATTCATTTTGAGACCAAAAGAACAGATTGTCGTTAAAAGACTGAACACAGTAAAATGAGTCACTCACGATTAGAGTAGTAACCCGAGGATCAGCAAACTCCAGTGCAAGCACCAGAGCACGGAGCTCCGCCAACTGTGCGGTACAATCACCCAATGACTGCGTATGCACGACATCAGATTTGAATTCTCCATTCACGAAAGTACCCGCCACAATTGCGCAGGCTGCTGAATAGGCATGCTTCGAATCCGTCGCCGGTTGCGCCGAACCGTCAGTGTAAATGACACAATGGTAATCTTCAAGCGGACGCAAAGACAGAGGAGCCGGATGAACGAATTCATACTGCAAGTACTCCTGAGTCTGTAATGAGGCATCAAAGATATAGGTGACATCTGGCGATGTCAACGAAGTGGCCCATTGTATCCAACGTGGATGCAAAGCTTTAGAATTAGGTACACTGGCTTTCGTCACTGCCTCTAGAGCAGGATATGGTGTAACCACCAACATGCGTTTTCCCTGTGACAGCGCACGTTCTTTAAGAATCGCCATCTGTACCGCAGTCAAAACTTTTTCAACTGTGGAAAAGCGCAGTTCAGCCGAAGTGTACAAGTGTGATTTGTAGGCAATGGGGACGGTATCGCCCTCATTGAACGTTAAGTACGTGAAACCCACCGCGCCCGGCACAAGTTATTACCAGGTTTTCACGTGTCAGTAACACGTGATAACCTGTGGCTATCACGTGTCAGTAAGTATTTCGAAGCAAGAAGATCAGCCTGCAAGGATTGCAAAATAGCTGAATGCTCTGACAGCCAGCTTGATTTGGAAAAAGTAGGTTGTACCAAGGCATAAAGTGGCTTGATACGCTGGGCATAATCGGGAATATACGTACGACCGAAATTCAGAAAGCCCAGCAAAGACTGTAATTTTTTCAGTGTTGTAGGAGCACGCAAGCATGCGCACTTCTCCAGAAAGTGAGGAGCTGTAACGCCCTGAACGTCTCAGGATCGTTTAACAGACACGATAATGAGAACGCAACCACTTGTGAAGGTTTAGTTATTTTAATGAAGGCAAAAATAATACAAGGAATAAACAAAGGTTATAGTCACTGGAATCCTCCAGGCTAAGTACGTTACCAGCCCACAGCACGGATGGTCCTAACCGTCCTCTGCATATACGCCGATCCCGGCGTATGCCAACAGAGGGCAGAAATGAAATGGCCGACAATGCCAATCGGTAGGCTGTGAGGGGCACGAAGAGTGTTGGGGAGAATCGAGGAGTCAGGGAAACACCCAGCCAGGGTCTCTACCTGAAGGGAGCAGCCGCTCAACCTCTTCCTCAGACTGCACCGGGACGCGGAGTCACCTCCTGGTGATGCGTCACCGATACCCCAATCACAAGCAAAGAAGACTGAACCGAGAGCAGCCGCTCGATCGATCCTGTGGACTTCCGAGTCTGTAACGCGGCAAACACCTCCTGGTGTGCGTTACAGCTGGCAGTCCCTGTATCTCTGGTCGGGCTGGGAGTTACGACTCCAACCAGCATAAGCGCCTCTGCGCTTTGACTCAGCCGAGTCAAAAAGCGAAGCTCAATGGTTATCCGGTAGAGCTTCCGGGTCCTTCACAGGTGACGATGGGGCAAGACACGGCCCAGGGAGTAACGACTCGACCTACCTCCGTTCTTGCCTTACTGGAGCACCACTCCGGAACACTGCTCTTCACTAAGCAGGTACGTCGGTGTAAACACAATATCCGACAGCGTTGTACCTCCCGGTTCCTCCCTTTATAGGGCGTGTTTTCCTTGAGTTATGTAACAGCTCTCCTGTTTACATAAGGGCGTGTTTTCCTTGAGTTATGTAACAGCTCTCCTGTGTACATAAGGGCGTGTTTCCTTGAGTTATGTAACAGCTCTCCTGTTTACATAAGGGCGTGTTTTCCTTGAGTTATGTAACAGCTCTCCTGTTTACATAAGGGCGTGTTTTCCTTGAGTTATGTAACAGCTCTCCTGTTTACATAACCTCTCAACCGCTAAGCATCCTGGGAGATGTAGTCCGTTTTCGCTGGTTACCGTTTTCCTCCCCTCGCATGACAGGAATTCTTGACAGGAGCTAACCCTCGACCCTCATTGTTGAGCTCATAGCCCAAAAACAACACAGTATACTCTGCAATGTGAGACTTCGCAAAGTTGAATTTGTAACCGAAGTCTGCAAACATAACAATGATGCGATCAACGCGACACAGATGCGGCCACAACTCATCGTCGGTGAGATAGATACCATCAACATACGAGTACGCATCAGGGTCAATGCTCTCTAACAGAGAGACAACACATGCGGCAAAGATGCCAGGACTGTTTTTATAGCCCATGGCTAATCTCTTAAACTGTTTTTGTTTGCCGCCAGAAGTAAACGCTGTCCATTGACTACTAATTGAGGACAGGTTATGGGTGGAAAAGCCATTGGATATGTCAAGTGTGGTCTTCAACCTTTTACGCACGAGACTATCAACGAGGGCAGAACTGTGGGTATTCTGTACAGCACATGTCCGACAATGAGAGTTCAAATGCCGGTAATCCAAAACTAGGCGGTACGACCCATCAGGCTTCGTTACAGTGAATAAAGGATTATTCATTGGTGACACACATGTTTCAATAACACCCTGATATTCCAATTGCGCGAGGATTTCTGCGACGTGAGATCTAGCCTCGCGGCGCATGGGATATTGGGGCTGTGGCTGGGGCATGGACCGTAAATGAATCTCATGGCTTGGAGATAATTTATCCCACCCGACCTGAGTACGGTACAACGTCGGAGCAAGCACCTGAGCCCACTCCTCGGCAAACCTTTCAGCATGCTCCTTTGGCAAAGTGTGCGCAAAGGACAGGAGGATTACCTCCTCCCACCTCGGAGCATCCAGAATGAAAGCCGGGGGCCAGTCTGCCTCAGCTAAGAGAATGTCATAGGAAGAGGTCAGATTATCCCAAAAAATCACTTGTACTGTGCGTTGTATGTCACCTTCAATTAAGAGGACTATGTCATATAGTCTGTCATGGGGAGCCACTCTAGTGTCAGCAGTTTCTACAGTAATGAACGTGTCAGTTGCTGTCGCCTCCAGATATGGACGCAGTGCTTGCCGCACTACTGTAACCTCCGCTGCGCTGTCGAGCAGCGTTAGTGCCCATGTCAGGTTCTGAAGCTGCGTTCTCACTATCTGTGGCATACCTCGCTGTTAGCGCAGCAACTTTCTTCTTCTGAAAAGGGGGACGTTGACGTGCAAACTTGTCCTGCTTGCCTTTACCGTCAGGCTGACGGGGTTGCTCATGTCCTTGTTGGGCACCCCGACCTTTGCCACGTTCTCTGCCACCGGTCTGTGAGACCGATGTTTCCTGTGAAGATCGAGGAGAACGTTGTTCAGTAACCTGAAATATATCAGGTTACCTAATACTAGTGCGATTGCTCAAATCGTATGTGCGTTCACCAGTCGCCTGTACTGGAGACGCAGGACGAGACCCTTGTTTCTGTTGCTGCTTTCCCTGTTTCTTTGTTCGCCAATTTTGTTTAGGAAAAGTTGGACGATCGTCTTTACCAGACGAACTCACCTTAGTTTGCTGTATTAAGTCTGGAATGACAATAGTAGGCTTAATTCCTAAACTACTGCGGCCAATAGTTCTATAAGCTTCCACAATAATTTTAGGCAACTCTCGGGGCTTATCGAGCTCATCGACGCGGGCTAAGCCATTAGCCACTTGAAATTGTACCGCATCTCCCTTGAGATTACCAAGGACGAGAGTGGCAACTACGTCGAACACACCGACAAGCCGCATTCCCAACTCAACTGCTGCCTCCGGACAGTGTTGATCTTGAACACGTTTGATTACGGAGGGAAGCACGGCCATAGATGGGGTGCCGAAGCACTTCGAGTAGACCGCTGCAAAAACCTTTCCCCAGTTGTCACAATCGGACACCTCTGGGAATAAGTCTTTCTGCAAACTAATGGTGAGGATCTGGTGTTTCTCCACAGGAGTAGAGTGCGGAAATACTGCTTCCAGCTGGTCAAATTTCTCAGCAAGCCAATAAGGCAAATCGTCCTTATTCTGGGGGCACTTGACCATTACCGAATTAACCATGACGGGACTAATAACAGCTGGCTGTCCCACAACAGCAGGTGCCCCCACCTGCACGTTGCGCAAAACGTATTGCACTAAACCCCTATATACAGTAATCAGGGCTGTATGGAGGACACAAAACTCATCCACCGCAACATTCAAATAACGAGGATGAGTTGTAAATCCGGCCAGCACCGGCCAAGTGGCCCCTGGAATTGACAAAGGGCCCATTCTAACCGGTGTAACTGCATGGGGAAGGGCACCATTAAACCAAATGCGATGCTGCCAAGCTGAAATAGGAATTTCTTGCGTCCTATATGGCGTATAATTTGCTGGGAGCCGCGTGGGAGTATAGGAGTGAAACGTATCATCATCCGCATTCACTGCCGGCATAGTCACCCAAGAGTAAAACAACTCGTAGGGATACGACGCATCGGCACTCACCACAAAAATAACGGCCACCCCATCGTCCGGCACCCCAAACTGCGTCAAATGACGCCGCAGAGGTGTTTGGCTATGCGCTGCAATATCGACCGCCATAAGGACACAGAGAAGTACAACAATGGATATTACAGTAGCACAAGGGTTCAGAAATATAAAAACCTTTTTAATTAACAAGCTTGACAGAACCTATCGTACAAATAGGTAGGTTAAAACCGTCACTCCCGCTATCCGGAAACAAGAGTGAGGGTGTCGTGGACTAATATAAGCACTACTAAGGCGTTTCAAATCAGAAGACCAAACGTTAGGTGCGCCATGTTGCAGGGATTCTGCTTATGCACAGAACTATGCGCAGGAAACCAGGACCTCAGTGAATTGCGGTGTACCAAAAACTCACCTCAGTACCCAGAGCCCCTATCCGACTAGCATCAGTATCCCATTCGTCCTCCGTATCCTCTCGGAGCTCCCAATGTATAGACAACCCAGAACAAGGGACTTAGAGTACTCTCAGGAATGGTGGGAATCAGAAATACCTGTTTGTTGTTATTCTCATATCAGTCCACGACAAGAGTAATCAGAGACACGGTAAAGTTTAAAATGTTTATTTTATAAACTACGTGTCCTAAGATGCAGTACTTTGGCTAACATAAGCAGACAAATGATTAAAATTAAAACCATCAGCATTGTTACAGTGTCATGTGCAAAAGCAGCAAAAGTGGCAAGATGGCGTTTCTAACATCCAAGGCACTTATGCTAACATAGCAATGTATCCATCTAAAACGCTGCCTCCACTACACTGCAATTTGCAACCTTACACGAGAATCCACAGAGGGACGATGACATTTCAGGAAAATGGAGGAGAGGCCTCTCTTTGTCCTTTAAAATTATGAAAGAAAACATGCAGCAGATCTTACAGTGCACAGTTTGGTAGTTACAGTGAAGGCAGTATTTCCAGTCCATGTGTGGGCCATCTGTACAAATTTTCTTTAGTCCAAATAAGGCTAAGGGCCTGAACTAGTATTTCCTCCAGCCTTTAGAAGAACTAACTATTCACAGAGGTTAAAAAAGTAGTTGTCCCTGGTCCAAAATACCATAAAAAGTCTTATAGAGCTGCCATTAAGAATTTCCATAAACTTAAGCGCACTGTAATGAGAGAGTACTTTATTAAGGAAGTTAACTCCACCGATAACTCCTCAAAAACTTTGTTTAAAATAGTGAAAGATTTTTCCAAACCACCTGCATTATCTAGCTCGATTCCCCCTAGCAAAGTTCTCTGTGATGGTCTATCAGACTTTTTCATGACAAAATCCTAGACATATTCTCCATGTTTAGCCCTACCCTGAATCCCCCGGTATTTGACTCTCGGGTAACTAAGAAGGAGGCACCAACGTCTTTTAAATCCATCTCTATTGAAACCTCATCTCAAAAATTGTTGGCCTGCAAATCAGGCTCCCCCATGGACCCATGTCCGGCACAACTATTTTGCTCGCTGGCCCCTCTTATTATTCCTCCTCTGAACTTGATCTGTGACACCTCCTTACAAACTGGTCTTTTCCCTTCGACCTCGAAACAGGCCATGTTGATTCCTATTTTTAAAAAAATACGAAGGTGACCCTTCTGTTTTTAGTAATTACCGGCCCATTTCCCTTTTACCTAAACCAGCTAAAATTCTGGAGAAAGTAGTTCAAGAACAACTCTCTAACTACCTTGAGTCCGGTCAACTTCTGCACAATTCGCAGTCCGGTTTCAGATCCGGTTATAGTACCGAGACTGCACTACTGGAGGTCTCAGAGACTATCCGCGAATGCGTGGACGCAGGCGACGCAGCAATGCTAGTGCTCCTCGACCTTTCCGCAGCATTCGATACGGTCTCTCATGCCATACTGATTGAGAGACTGTTTAGTCTTGGGATTCAGGGCACCCCTTTGTCCTGGATCAGATCTTTATTAAGCGGTGGCACCCAACAGGTCTCCCTTCAGCCTTTTGTCTCGGAGAAGAAACCACTCAGTTGTGGAGTCCCTCAGGGCTCTGCCCTGAGCCCACTGTTTTTTAATGTCTACCTGTCTCCGTTGGCCACAGTGGCAGAATCCTGTGGGGTCAGAGTGATCTCATACGCTGACAACACTCAACTGGTGTTTTCATTTAGAGATCACTCTGACGCTACCTCTTCTAACTTTAGACGCTGCCTTAGCAACATCTCCACTTGGCCGTCACGCAACACTCTCAGGCTCAATTCAGATAAAACCGAAGTATTGTTTTTCAATCAAAAAAATCCCCCTCTGCCCCTACTTTGGGGCCACCTGATCTGAATCACCCCCAGTCCCGGTGGAATCAGCCACGAATCTTGGATTCCGATTTGACAATGAATTGTCCTGCAAGGCTCAAATAAATAGGGTTTCATCTGTGTGTTTTGGTAAACTACACATGATCTGCAAAATTCTACCTTTTCTTCCTTTGGATGCTCGTCGGACCATTATGCATGCCCTTATAACATCACATCTGGATTATGCGGACAGTCTACTTGATCAAACGCTGCAGATTGTGCAGAATGCGGCGGCAAGAATGATCTGCAACATTCCAAACCGTCACTCAATCGCCCCACACTTAAAGAAGTTACACTGGCTGCCCGTGACTAGACGCATTCAGTTTAAATCTCTGGTCCTGGCTTATAGAGCAATGCAGGGTAAGGGTCCAGCCTATCTCAGAGCTAGACTTAAGCATGCTCAGTCCAAACGATCACTCAGATCGAATCACCTTCGCCTCTTGCAGACTCCCCGGTTTCGTCGATCTAGAATGGGGGCAGAGCTTTCGCAGTTATTACTGCTCAATCTTGGAACAGCTTACCACTGTCCCTTCGTATGACAGAATCTGAATGTCTATTTCAACGCAATTTAAAGACCTGGCTGTTTACCAACCCTTAGCCACTCAGTGATACTTACAACTGCCAACCGTCCGAAGCGCCGGCAAACCCCTGTTGGGGGTAGCTGCGCTGTACAAGTTTAAAAAATAAACAAACATATGGAGAGGGAAGAGGTTGCTAAGGAGGGGCCAATGGGATGTAGTTGTATGCTAATTTCAGATAAAATGTGAAGAAACTTAGTTATAACAAGAACTCGTTTAAAAAACAGAGCAGAGCTATTGGGGGAACCTCTCCACACACAACATGCGGTTAACATTTTAACTATGGTGCCTCTAGGGGAGTGGTTGAAATTTTAACTATCGTGCTTCTAGGGGAGTGGAGTTCAGAACACATTCACCTTGTTGGTTGAAGATAGAAGGGAATGTGCTACTAAACAACACTATTCTATGGCCTTTCAGGTGAGTTAATAATGCTGTATGCTATTGTAAAATACCAGGCGACTACAAGCTGAAGACAGAGAACAATTCAAGTATGTGAACCCACGAAACGTCCAATACTAGAGCCCAAATACCATAAAGTTGTATAGTGCCAAACCCAGAACTGGTATCCAGGTACTAGACATAACTCCCATGAATATTTCAAATACTGCTGAACTGGTATGTTTTCAAAGGCTTTTAAAGCATGATTAAACAAGTCCTTAATCTCATTAAATGTGTGGTTGCTGATAAGAACCTTTATCAGATGCAGGTACCGATTACACTTTGTGCTCTTCATAAATGGTGGGATCACTTAAAGCTTTCAGTTCCTTATTCTAAGCCTTATTTCTGGTTCATATTGCCGGATCCACAATTTCAAATAATCAAGGCATTCTTAATTAATAGGTCTGTAGAATACTGTAAGCATCCTAAATCGTACCTGTTGGGCAACAAATAGCTTATTCAGCTTTTTAAGAAAAGCTCAGAGCATAACGAGGAACACGCACAACCACAGCTGTGCAGTGTAGCCATAATCATCTGGGAACCCCCAAAAAGAGTGATCTACACTAAACTATGTGGGAGCCCATAATAGCTACCACTGTAGTAGCTTGGGGGTGTTCATCTAAAAGGGGCCGAAGTCCTGCAAAAATTGATAAATAGAAAGTACAATGTTTGTTAGTTGGCTTGCTCCTCCGAGTTTAAACAAAGATCAATCACAACACCAAGAGTCTTAGCTTTCTGGGCAATGCTATCACTAATACCTGTTTTCGCAAAAGGAAAATGTTACTTACCCAGTAAGCATCTGTTCTTGGCATGAAGAGCTGTAGATTCACATGCTTTGCATACTCCGGTCATCTAATGTTGGGTCCGGATGTTTGCAAGTTGTTTTTCTTCGAAGAAGTCTTTCCAGTCACAAGGTAGGTGACTCCTCCTTTCGCTGATAGTGGGCATGGGCATAGACTCCATTGTTAATTGTTTTCCCGCAGAGTGTGAGAATCGGGTTAGTAAAGGCAGAATAGAGATGTCCATGCATATATATATAAGATAAGAAAGAACTGCAACAGGTATAGGTACCCGGGCAGGCGGGTGGGCGCATGTGAATCTACAGCTCTATATGCCAAGAACAGATGTTTACTGGGTAAGTAACATTTTCCGTTCGAGGCATATGAGCTGTAGATCACATGCTTTTCATAGACTATACAGCAGTATTCTCTCAAAGCGGTGGCTAACCTGTAGCTGTTGCAGTTGTTTGAAAAAGTGTTCTAAGTACTGCCTGGCCTACATTAGTTTGTTGTCTCACTAACAAATCTACACAATAATGTTTTGTGAATGTGTGTGGTGTAGACCATGTTGCAGCCTTATATATGTCAACTATGGGAATGTTTCCTAAGAAAGCTATAGTAGCCCCTATTTTGCAAGTGGAATTCGCTCTAGGGGGTATTGTTAAAGTTCTTTTTACTTTCGCATAACATGTTTGAATACATTTAACAATCCATCTAGCAACACCTGATTTGGATATAGGATTGCCTTTGTGAGGTGGAGCAAAAGCAACAAAAAGTTGTTTTGTGTTACAAAATGACTTTGTTCTTTCTATGTAATATAACAAGGCTCTTCTAACATCCAAAGTGTGTAGAGCTCGTTCTGCCACTGAATCTGGTTGAAGAAAAAACACAGGTTACTCAACCGATTGATTGATGTGAAAGGCAGATACTACTTAAGGTAGAAATTTAGGGTTAGTACGAAGGACCACTTTGTCTTTGTGAAACAAGAAAAAAGGTTCTTGAATTGTTAGTGCCTGTAGCTCCCCCACTCTCCTCAGTGAAGTGATTGCAATGAGGAAAACGATTTTCCATGAGAGAAACTGCAGTTCACATTTATGCATGGGTTCAAAAGGTGGGCCCATTAATCGCCTAAGGACTATGTTAAGATTCCACACTCGGGCAGGTGGGAGTCTTGGTGGTATCTCTTTTTAGTCCTTCCATAAATGCTTTGATAACTGGTACTCTAAAGAGAGACAAGTGCTGCCTATTTTGTAGGTACGCAGCTATTGCAGCGAGATGTGAGTGGATAGATGTGTAAGCTAATTCTGACCTTTGCAAGTGTAATAAATAACAGATTATATTTTGTATAGAAGCATCCAGAGGGTTGATATTATTACGATAGATAACAAATCGTTTCCATTTAGCTGTAGAACAAGCTCTTGTAGTAGGCCTTCTGGCCTCTTTGATAATGTTCAAACAGTCTGGTGGAAGACTCAGATAACCAAACTCTATGACTTCAGAAGCCAGATCGCTAGGTTGAGTTCTTTGGGATCTGGGTGCCTAATTTCTCCTTGGCTCTGTGTGTGGAGACTGGATGTGAAGTGTAGCTTTTGATGTGGAACTATTGACAGTTCCAGCAGCATGGTAAACCAAGGTTGACGGGCCAATGTGGGAGCTATCAATATCAGTGTGAGGGATGTTTGTGTGAGTTTCTTAACCACTAATGTAATGAGTGGGAGAGGCGGAAAAGCGTAGGCAAATATCCCTGTCCAGTTCATCCATAGTGCATTGCCTTTGGAGAGCGGGTGTGGAAACCTGGAGGTGAAGCTTGAGCATTTTGCGTTTTCGTCTGTGGCGAAAAGATCTATTTGAGGAAAACCCCAATTTTGAAAGTACGGGAGAAGAACTTGAGGGTGAAGTTCCCACTCGTGGATTTGCTGCCTCTGTCTGCTGGGATCAGCAATCTGATTGTTTACTCCTGGAAGGTGTTCTGATAGGAGATACATTTTGTGGTGTATGACCCATTTCCAATTGGCTTGAGCTAGGCGTGACAGTTGGAGTGTGTGGTCCCCCCCTGTTTTTGTATATAGTACATTGCTGTCATGTTGTCGGTTCGGACTTGGACAGCTTTGTCTACAAGGTGAATATGAAAAACTTTGAGTGCTAGAAACACTGCTAGCAGCTCTAGGTGATTTATGTGGAGAGCCGTTTGCTTTGGACTCCACAAGCCTTGAATTGTGTGATTGTGGAGATGAGCTCCCCAACCAGTGAGCGACGCATCTGCAGTTAGCACTGTCTGTGGAACAGGGTCTATGAAGGGCCGTCCTTTTGATAAGCTTTGTGTTCCACCACTGCAGAGAGTGAGGAGTACGGCCGTCTACCAAAACTGGATCAGTTAATAGACCCTGCGACTGGTTCCACTGACTCGCTAAGCATTCCTAAAGGGGACGCATGTAAAGCCTTGCATGGGGAACAATCCTGATGCAAGAGGCCATCATTCCCAATTGCTGCATATACACCTGAGCTGGTAGTGAGTGAGTGGGCTGAAACTGACCAATTAGAGCCTGAATATTGCGAATTCTGGCTGCATTGGGAAAAGCTACAGCTCTTCGATTATCTACAGTGGCTCCTAGATAGGCTGGAGTGTTGGAAGGTTGGAGAGGAGACTTTAACACATTGACTGTATACCCCAGTTGGTGCAGTAACCGCAATGTTATGCGAGTGTGCTGGAGACACTTTAGGTACATACTGGCTTTGATGAGCCAGTCGTCCAAGTATGAGAAGACATGAATGTGTTGTCTTCGCAGGTGAGCAGCTACTACTGCCAGACATTTTGTAAATACTCTGGGAGCAGTAGTGACTCCGAATGGAAGCAATTTGAACTGGTAATGCTGGTCCGCTACCACACATCTGGGATATTTGCAATGAGCGGGATGTATTAGAATGTGGAAATATGCGTCCTTAAGTCTAGAGTAGAGAAAGTCACCTTGTTGTAGAAGTGGGAGCACTTGTTGAAGTGTCACCTTGTGAAAATGATCTGATTGTATGTAATGATTTAACTCTCGGAAGTCTAAAATGGCTCATCCTTTTGGGGTATTAGAAAGTACAGGGAGTACAAGCCCAACCCTTGATATTGTATCGGTACAGGCTCTATGGCTCCTTTTAAAAAGAGAGACTGACCTCTTGTTTGAGGAGGTGTAGATGGTCTAGTGACATTTTGTGTGAACGTGGAGGGATGTTTGGAGGATTGTTGGTAAGCTCCAGGCAATAACCAGATCGGATAATTCCTAGCACCCATTTGTCTGTAGTTATTAATTGCCAGACAGGTAGGAATTGTGAAAGACATTCCCCGACAGGAATTAAATGATCGGGGGGAAACGTAGGCAAGTCACTGTTTGTTATTTGAGGGGGAGGTGCATGTGTTGGAACCTCTACATTTGCCATTGTAGCCTCTGTACTTTCCTCTAAAGAAACCTTTTGAAGAAGAGGGCTGATTGTTGCCTTTGTACGGTGTACAGGCAGTGTCTGAAGAGATGTTCTTGGACCCCCCACAGTGGAAGGTGCGACGAAAGGAACCACGAGTAGAAGGGGACTGTAGGGCACCCATAAATTTTGCCACGTCTGTGTCCTTTTTCATTTTTTCTAAGGAAGTGTCTACTACAGGACCAAAGAGAGGTTGTTTGTCGAATGGTGTGTTGAGAATGGAAGCCTGAACTTCGGGTTTAAATCCTGAAATTCTTAACCATGCTTGTCTTCTTAGCGATACACTGGTATTGATGAGCTTATCCTCTTGCACTAAGTCTTGAGCTTTGGATTTATGCTCATCGGGTAAGAATTGGAGCAATTGTTCCATTTCATCCCAATGCGCCCTATCGTATCTGGCTAAAAGGACTCGGGTATTAGCAATACGCCAGTAATTTGCGGTTTGGGAGGCTACTCTTTTCCAGAAGCGCCTATGAGCTTAGTCCTCAGCTTCCATATGGTCACCAGTTCAGTCGAAAACCAAATTTGGGTTTGCCGGCTTGCTCTTTGCAAGGCACTATCAGGGAAGTGCAAGTCAATGCCATCCTTTAGGGGTTCACTGATCTAACGCTGATTTTGGGGCGTTTTTAGTCACTGGGGACAATAAATTGCCCAAGGCGGAACCAGGGAGTGGCTTATGATCTTTCACAGCATGCATTCACTCTGCTGTTTAAATGAGCCTCTGGGCTTCTAAGAAACACTAAGTTGGAGATCAGATAGTCTAACATATAGCACAGAGTAAGTTCCACGTCAACTGGGTCCCTTTTTTAGGTCCCAGTGTAAAATATGCCTCGCTCACGTGTGGAGCTACTAATTATTTGCCTGAGGTCCAAAGCATCAAAACGGTCAATAATAGATCAACTGGATCCTCTGTGTGTTCTTCTTCCCAGATGTTAAAATATCCCAAAATCATAAACTGATTTCCATGCTTAGCCTAGGAAACTGCAATTCTAATACATTCATAAAAAATACTGTGCTCCACAGGAAACCTGTACAAAACTGTCACGGAACAGTATATGGCGATTTGATGGCTTTACATGCCACTGCCTCAGGTTATAAGATCTCACTTCTTTCATCATTCTTGTCCTCGTGCTACTTCTCATTACAGTTAAATCTCCCAATCGGGGAACAGGGCTTTGACTAGGTTTATATAAAAAACGAAAGAATAAAAACTTTCATGGTGGTGTTTGTTTGATACTATAAGGCTGCAAGAGTTTTTAGAATTGTCCCAGCAGGTCTTCGGAGGACTTTTCAAGTGTTAATAATGAGAAATCAGTAGAGGATAACATGCATATCTCCCCTTTGCCTGTGCTGGACACGTTTCCGGGGTTATAGGCGTTCAGTGGCAGTAAAAGTATGACACTAAGTTAAAATGTTGTCTGCTCTGATTGTGGCATGTAATTACAAATGCAAACACCTATTACTAACTATACATGACAGAATGCTTAAATGTATAGTTATATATAGAAATGTAGTAAAAGCATTATATAAATGTGACCTTCCTGTCCCCTTATGCCCGCCCGAACTTGGTGTGCCAACTGCCTTTTCTTGCTCCCAGCAAGCTGAGCATCCCTGTCCTTGGTCACTATCTCCTCTTCTGAATTTTCTGCTTTAACTTATTACCCTTGTACTAATGGTATTACTTAGTAGTCAGGCTTAACTGTCTCACTGGGAACTGTACATAAGGACAGTGGTCCCAGAAAGTGACAGTAACAATGTAAAGAATCAAAACAAATATTCAAAACAAAGCAAAAAAAACACAAGGTATTTGTTATACTCAGTGTTTAATTCACACTGGGCAACAAACTCTTAATGAGAATATTTTCGTATTATTACATGCGACAATGTCCCTAGGCGGGAACATGGTGAGGGAAAGGAAAGGGGGAGGGTCGGGTTATGGTGGTTTTGTGAGGATCAGGAAGTGATTGAGGGATAGAGTGTCAATCAGAAACAGTACATTACTTGAAACACATGAGGCTCATTCATCAAGCCTATAAATCTCAATTCAGCAGAAACAGCATACAGCCATGTTATCAACAGTAGCACAATATGAAATATGTGTTGTTGCTGGCTATGCAGTAAAGTGTCGTTTCAACCCCTATGAAACTGTAGGCAGTTGTATTCCTTACGTCAGGGTCTTCATCAGGACAAAGATGTGAGGTGAGGGATGGCGTGATCTAGGAAGGACATGATAATAACTTTAGAACCTTATTCGTATAAAGCAGGGTTCAATAAATAAGAACGGGAGATTAAATCCAATTGTCACTATTACCATAAAACCTCTACACAATGACTAGGGGCGTAGAAGGGTGCGTAGGCTCCTATGGCGAGAGAGTGACCAAGGCCCCTGAAATGAATAAGGTGCAAGATCATTGGAGACCAAGGTCGATGTAGAGAAATAAGAAAAAAGACAAAAGAAGGTCTCTTACTTCCTATAGTGATAGACTTTGCTTATGTCATGCCGGGTGATTCGGGTATTTGCTGACACAGTGGAAAGGATCTGTGGAATGCAAGAAACAGGACCGCTAATGAGCTGAACAGATTGGAAATACACCCCCGAAATGGCATTGAAGTCAGAACATGAGTGACAAGAAGCGCGAATAAAGAGCATCAATCTAAGTTACCGGTTAAACAGAAATCTCTAAAACAAGTGTGTGAGAATAAAGGTTAAAACGGCGTGACTGCAAAGCGTTAATCAAGAAGGAGCATCACCTTGTCACAGGAGTGATAAGATGCGCGAGTAAGGAGCATCAATCTAGTTTAGCGGTTACACATAATGAATCCAGAATTAACTCTAAAACAAGTATGTGAGAAAAAGAGGATAAAACGGAGCAGTGGCGGTTTCTCTTTGAGGGCGTCGGGGCTCCGCCCCAGGTACATTTCTCAAGAGGAGAGATTAGATCACATTTTTTTTTTTTTTAAATCCCCAAAGTAGAACACAGGGACTGCTTAGATCACATTTTATTTTATAAAAAAAAAATCCCAAAGTAGAACACGGGGCACTGTCTCACTGCAGAGTCTGCAGTCTCACCAATACTGGCGCAGCTCTGCTGTCACGTCACGTGACTGATTTGCTCCCGGACCCAAAGAAGCCTGCTATGTGTTTGCCGGGCCGACAACATCACAGCCCTGAAGGCTGTGATGTCATCAGCTCGGCAAAGACCTAGCTGGAAGGCCCAGTCTCCACCCCCTGATGACGTGGAAGTTAAGTTAGCCCCGGGCATTTTAAATACAAGCCCGGGATCGCTAACTCTCCACGTCAATCAGAGAGTGGAGGAGAGCTTGTCAAGGTGTCACCCCACCCCTGACCGTCTGCGCAGGCTCGATGACGTCGATCTGACTGCTTCCCGCGTGCGTGAGTCGGCAGTTGGAGTATCAGCCATTTTACTCTCCACTCCAGATGGATGGACTGCAGAGCGGAGAACCAAGGTCGAGGAGGCGAGGCAGTGTGTCCTGAAGCATCATCGTGTGACTCGTGCCATTACCAGCAGCAGCAGCTAGTCCATGTTGCAGGCCGCCAGGTTGCTGTCCGGAGTAGGGCAGTAGTAGGAGGAAGGACTTGTGAACTCAAACAGTTCACACCAGGTGAGGCCCAGGCTGGCAGTTTTTAACTTATAGGCCCACCGCGTTACAGCTGAGCCTGCTGCCTGAGTGATTCGGATCGTTTAGTGACTGTACGATAAACGTATTGACATAGGGTGCCCATGTGCGACGCTTCATAATGCATTATTAATTCCATCTCCGTATGCTGCAAAGGCCACATGCTCGCGAGATAGGCAGGTAAAGGACTAGTTACAAAAAGAGTCATTTTAGTAATGAGGCTTAAACAAGGTTGTGCAGGCTGTGTATTGATTTCATCTACGGATGTTCATATTTTTATAACGTGTGTCAGTCGTCCAAGTAGAAGTATAGACTCGACCTCCTGTTCATCACTGAGACCTGGCTGAATGATTCCTCTAACCCTATTGTCCAGATGGCTATTCCAGGGTTTTTAGGATTTCACGGGCGGACCGCCCTTGCGGCAGAGGGGGTGGTGTTGCTATTGTTTATAGGGATGTTTGGGAAGTCACTCAAGGTTCTAACATTGTATTGGGGCAGGGCGAATTCTTGGATTTTACCGGGTTTTTTTCGGCCCATTCTACATTAGGTGGGATGTTGGTTTATAGGCCGCCCGGCTTTGCGGGGCCCTTTCTTAGTGGTCTTGAGGAGGTCACTGTTCCTCGAGCCTTCCGCTTTTCGCAATATCTTTTTCTGGGAGACCTCAATATCCATCTGGATCAGACAGAATTGGGAAATATACAGTCGCTTATAGACTCCTTGAATTTAGCCCAGCTTACCCAATGGGTTAGACTCCCGACTCACTGTGGTGGCCATATCTTGGACCCTATTTGTTCTAACTTCCCTATTTCTATTGAGAACCCTCTTCCAGTCTCCTGGTCAGATCACTTCCTCTCTTGTTTCACGTGGTTAGTGGGAGAGGGAGCCGTGGACCATCAGGCCAATTCCAGCCCTGCCACTGCCAAAATTGATCCGGCTGCCTTTAAGGATATGTTAGAAACCTCTAGGGTCGCTCTTACTGCCGATTTGAAAGGGGCTTTGGCCTGCTTTACTGATTGGATTGAGCGAGCAGTGGTTACTCTCTCCCCCCCTTATGTCGCCGCCGTGCTAGGAATTCTCCTTCGAAACCGTGGTTCTCAGCCGATTTGAAAATGCTGAAACAACACTGCAAAAAACTTGCTGGCTTCCATAGTGAAATTGAAAAAAAAATTCTGAGTATTCAGCCAGCCATGAAAGGCATTCAGGGTGTTAAGATCACCTCTCCAGACGACGAAAATATCTTCAATATAATGTTTCCACTCAACAATACAGTTGCGATAGGGATATCCGTATTGAGTACACAGTTCTGTTCAAAAAGGTGTACATACAGATTGGCCAGGCTGTGGGCGAAAACACTGCCCATTGAAGTACCGGAGATCTGGAGATAAATCCGGTCTTCATACTTGAAAATTTTTTCAGTCATAGCCAGCCTGGCACAATCCATGATGAAACTGACTGGTGAGCTCAACTCCTCCGAGTTATCATCCAGCAAACCTCTGATGGCTTCAAGTGTCTCCATCTGCGGTATACAGGTGTAGAGGGATTCCACGTCGAAACTGACGAGGAAATCCATCTCGATGTCAAAACTGATATCAGGAAGCAGCTGTAAAACATCTTTAGTGTCCTGGAGGTATGTGGGCATGGTCTTAACTAAAGGCCTCAGAAAGAAGTCCACAAATGTCGAGAGGGGTTCCTGGATCTCTGTATTTTTCCATTTGAGAGCGGCCTTGGAAGTGAACTTTACACTAAACCCATGGCCAGAAATTCCATCCTGTCGTATGACAAGTTTCCATCCCAAGTCTCTGCGGGCAGGCTTACCATTTGGGCAATTTCTGAGGTTGAGACAAAACTGCTTTAGGAAGCATGCCGATTCACTGTCCCAGAACCTCCTAGCCAGGCAATATCCTTCTAGACTTATACGACAATCGTACAAACGGGCTTCCAACAATAATCGGGAAGCCTTGTTGCAACCCTCTGTACCCAAAACATCTTTGGATAGACTGACTTGTGTAAACACCTTCAGTACTCAATCAAATCAAATACAAAAGATTGCACGTAAACGCTGCCGTATTTTAAACATTGGACATGTCCAACTTCCACCTCCACTGTTCTCTTTTAAGAGAAGTGCCAATTTGCGTGATACACTAGTTCACACACGTCCTAGGAGTGTAGCTGTTGCCTCTTTGAATACCCTTTGGGATATGCCACCTGTACAGGGACATTTTGCTTGTGGCAGTTGTGCTGTGTGTCCACAAACGCAACATACCACTGAGATTGATATTGGTACTGCTAAACCATGGCGAAAAACAAGACACACAAATTGCAACAGTGATAAGTTGATTTATTTAATCACATGCCCATGCAACAAGAGATATGTGGGGATGACGACTAGGAAAGTCAAGCTGAGAATCCTGGAACACAAGAGCACCATTAGGTGTAAAAAACAATCAACTCGCCTGACTAACCATTTTGTGGAACTCAATCACAAACCTGATGAAGTCTCATGGACTATCCTTGAACAACCTTTTATTCCCTCACATGTCACTAGCATATCGAACTTCCTGTTTAAAAAAGAACAGCGTTGGGTGTTCAGATTATATAGTGATGAGGTTGGGCTCAATGATGCAATTCCTTGGACCTCCATGCGCTGAAATAATACACTTGCGTTGCTTTGGTGGTTTGATATTAGTGTGGAGCACTGTGATAAGATTTTCAAACCCTAATGCGTTAGCTGCTGGCGAAGGTGTGTTATTGTACACTTCATTTTCACTGGGGTAACTCGTACTCCGGCTGTAGAGGGGTATGACCTCACATACCCTTGGTATGGGCAGGCCTCTACGTGATTGCCAACAGTTTATACATATACAATTTTGTACTTACTTCTATTGTCTTTTAGCGTTTGTGATTTAGGTCACACTCCTAGCGTTCCTCCTTTGGAACATTGGTGTTGGTATTGATTACTTATTTACCCATGGCTTGAGTTTTGATCTGTATCCATCACTATAGCGCTACTACCATGTGCCTTTGATGAGAGCAGTATGTACATGAATATAGCCTGTCCTGAGGGTTCATGATACTTCTAGTGTGTGTAGACTAGTTGAACATTTTTCGATCATGCTTCTTACTTATAGCAAAACGTATAAAAACCATTTTTCTCAATTTTTTTTCTGGGGCACATAGCATATTTCGACTGCTACTTGATACTACACTTTCGTTCATGCTGGTCACTGCTCCGTGACGTTCGAGTATGTGACGCTGATATGCCCGAGTCACGTGATGCAGTTCACTCGCGTGTGTAGACTGGCGGACGTTTTTCAACGATGCTTCTTATCTACAGCAAAATAACATTTGATGATAAATCCCTTTGGGCATATAGAGTATTTCGTACTGTTATCTAATACTACATTTCCCATCATGCCTGGTAATGATCCATGACATACGAGCGTGTGACTCAGACATGCCACAGTCACCTGACGAGGTTCACTCGTACGCTCCGTATGCCGGCTCCCAGGTGTTTAGCATTTCCAGGTTCTTTAAATGACGCGTTCGCTCCCGTCCGGTTACCACTCGGAACGACCAGGAAGATCATCCGGGTAACGACGGACAGGTAAGGTAGCTAGCGCGCCATTAGATTAGGTAAACATTTCTGGAAGATTTTAGGCTTGCTAGAGCGATTGCATGCTTTGTGGGTAATTATTTCGACCATGGCTTCATATCTCTAGCCTCAGTTTGGTTTTTGAGAGATGCATGCGCTTATATTACAATTGTCATCTTTCCCAAGTTGTGTGCCTTGGCCTTTTGTCTGTTAAATCTAATGACGCTCTGTTCCAAGGGCTGATCTGCATTCATTGGTGTTTTTCCATACTGGTTGTTCTACCTCTGATTTGTTCAAAGTGAGGGTAGCTCAACCTATTGGTTCTAGGTCCAGTACTTTGGCCATGACAGTCTCGTTGAGTGATTTCCTGAGCTTCCTGTTTTATGTCTATTTGTAGCGATGCTACTTAGAGGAATTAAGCACTTTATACCTGGGTCCTCTGTGGTATTAGCTTTTTCTCTTCGTTTTTATGTTTTGTATAGAGCGTTGCCTCATGCCCTAAGTTGTTACCAGGAGTGGAGGATTTTATCCCCGACTGATTGCGGGTAAGAAGGCCATGTGCATGTGGTGACCTTTGGATGACAGTTGTTGATAAATACAGTTGTTTGAGTGACTGTTTGCTATGACCCAATACAACATTTGATATGTGTTTTCTCCTGTTTTTGTCCTTTTTCAAACAGGTGATCACTCTGTATCCCTACAGTTCCGCCTATCTCTGAATAAGCAGGTATATCTGTAGGTTGTATCGTTCCTTATTTTTTATTTTGTGATTTTTCGCACTTTATCCACTTTTTGTTGCAGTAGTATCATCATATGGTCCTGAAGAAAGCCATGATCATATTGTCAGATCACAGTTGGCTGAAACGTGTAGACCGCATTTGTTATTAGCGTGCTCGGATACTTACAGAGAACACGCTTTCTTGTTTTTTATTCTTTGACACCTTAAGATACTCAATAAACATATTTTTCTTTAGGTAGTCAATTTTAATACACTGTCTATACACACTGCACTCTTATTACACTTTGTTTCACCACACTTTGCAGCTTCATCGATCTTTGAGATCTAGTCCTCTGTTCTTACATCTAAAAACATCCGCGAGCTCCTCCTTTTGACACTAGCAAGGAGTTGCAGCTCCTTAACTGCACCTGGTGTGGTTAAGAGGAGGTCCCAAATGATGAAGCTTGCCACTTCGGTGGGTGAAGAGACTTCGTCCCTTTGAATGTGTTGTTTTGTCACTACTAGCTCTCAGTTCTGATTCGCTAGACCCGCGGACTTCATGTTGATATATATTTAGCCTTCCTTTATAGCCATCACTTCTCTAAGAAGAGTCGGTAAGCTTCAGGCACTAACCATAGAGGAACAATTTTTGCAAATACGTCAAAGAAAAGTCGTTCTTGGAACAAACCCCAAATTCTTACCTAAAGTCATCTCTGCCTTTCATATCAACCAATCTGTTGAGTTGCCCGTGCTCTTACCTCAACCAGATTCAGTGGCAAAATGTGCCCTTCACACATTAGATGTTAGGAGAGCATTACTTTACTACATAGAAAGAACAAAACCTTTTAGAAAAACCGAACAACTCTTTGTTGCCTTTGCTCCACCACACAAAGGCAATCCCATTTCAAAATCAGGCATTGCAAGGCGGCTAGTTAAGTGAATTCAAATATGCTACATCAAACCTAAACGCACACTAACAATTCCCCCTAGAGCGCATTCTGCATGCAAACTAGGGGCTTCTATGGCATTCTTAGAAAACAGGCCCATAGATGACATCTGCAAAGCTGCAACATGGTCTACACCACACACAATCACAAAACATTATTGTGTGGATGTGTTAGCAAAACAACAAGCTAGTTTGGGCCAGGCACATTTACGAACACCATTTCAAACCACTTCAACAGCTACAGGTTAGCCACCGCTTCAGAAATAACTGCTTTATAGTCTGTTGAAGCATATTATCTACAGCTCGTATGCCTCGAATGGAAAATGATACTTACCCAGTATGCATCTGTTCTTGGCATATAGAGCTGTGGAGTCATATGCACCCACCCGCCTCCCCGGGTCCCTTTACCTGTTGCAGTGATATCCTACTTAGATACAATTTACATGGACATCTACCTTTACTAACTCCATCACCCTTTATGACAAAACAATTGAAGGATGGAGTCGATGCTCATGCGTACTATCACCGAAAGGTGGAGTCACCTACCTCGTGACTACAAGACTTCTTCGAAGAAAAACCAAGTGCAAACATCCAGACCCAACACCACTCTACAGCTCTATATGCCAAGAACAGATGCATTCTGGGTAAGTAGCATTTTCCTATAATTCTACTTTAACTGCACTGAAGAGCTCCGGGTGGACAACCAACTCTTTGTGGGGTACGATGAAGCAAAGAAGAGATGTGCTGTGCGGAAGAGGGCCATCTCCCGAGGGCTTCTCTGCATTAAAATCGGTTATGTTTTGGGAAAGAAATAGCCTGCTGAAGGCCTCAGAGCTTATTCTACCAGAGCTATGGCAGCCACCACGGTTGTCCAACGTGGTGTCCCGGTCCTCGACATCTGCCAGGCGGCTAAATGGACATCCCTGCACACTTTTTCCAAGCATAATTGCCTGGAAAATCAGGTCCGTTGAAACGGCCTCTTTGGAGGTTTGGCCCTACAGGACTTTCTGGTTTAATCTTTTCCACAGTCCCTCCTCTATGGATGGTATTGCTTTGGTATCTGTTCACAGGTAAGGAATCTGCAGCTAGATGTCTCTATCAAATGGACAAGTTACTTTCGGTAATGCCATATCTGGTAGAGACATGATCTAGCCCCAGATTCCTTACCACCCCACCCATCCTTCCCACACTGCAGATCAGTTCTTCATGAGGGCCTTGTTGTCTAAACACGTTGTCAGTCAACTTTATGGCTCCACGCTTCTGGTGTGGAAAGTCGTAAAAAAGTACTAACGTCAGCGTGCTGAGGTGGCGCCTATACAGATGATGCGGGTTGACTGACGCCACCTATCCGCGCGCTGGGGTATCACTCAAGAAAAATCTTCTGGGTCCAGTCTGACGCCTGGGAAGTTCTCAGGTAAGGAATCTGCGGCTAGATCATGTCACTACCAGATAAGGCGTTACCGAAGTAACTAACTTGTCCTTTTGCTCCACAAGCGGAGTTCAATAGTCCGCTGGATGTGGGGCACAGCCATAAAGGAACGTATCTCTCCATTGACTTAGACTTGTGATGAGGACCAGCTCGAGGAGAAATACTGCCCAGGAACTGAGCCGCAAAGACTGGCTGAGGTTTTTTATGTGCATGCATGCCTTCTGTCAATCTGTGCTTGGGCTCGTGACCCAGATCACATGAACGTGGCTTGGAAAGGTCATTTGAATTCCTCCGTGGCTTGGAAAGGTCATTTGAATTCCTCCTGTTTACTTCCATGAGATCTTTTGTCTGCTATTTCTGAACAGGGGATGAACACTATGGTTTACCCCTGCATAGAAGACCGTGAAAATTCCTTCTGTTGTGAGGGCCTGGTTTATTCAAGATCATGTGAACTCATCATCCTATGGCCTTCAGTTCCAGAGTTGTTACAGATTGCAGATTGCGGTCTGACCCTTAACCATAGTGCCCCAGTTCCCAGTGAGAGGCCGAGGCGGGAGCTGGCCCAGGGGACAACCACGAGGACAGCAGATGAACAACAGCTGGGACAGAGGACGTGGCAGTGCACAGAAGCAAGTCCACTTTCAGCCGGAGAACCACGGAGAGATACACACTCGACGCAAGACCTACAGGTGGTAGGAAGAACGCAGAACCCCATAGTCAATATCTCCGCCTACACGCTGAAAGATGAGGAATCAAATGTTTTGAGCAAAGGTCTTTCCTTTGTACCATCAGCACGCCCTAACGAATTTGCATTGCAGACTGAACTTCACTGTTTCTTCAGGAAAATCCGTCTGAGATTTTTTCAAGCAGTCACCATCACCGGGCGTAAATTCCCCAACTGGGTTAAGGATTCCTTCTACGTTTGTCCCACCAGCAAACCCCATGACCAACAAAATCCTAACCTATGAGAGCGTTGTCTTGAGAGACATATCTAAGATACTGAAGGAACACAAGCACACCAAGTACAACATCACAAAGTTGGAGAAGGTTGCTTTGGCATCTCTAAAGAACAATAAGGACATAGTTATTAAGCCAGCGGACAAGGGTGGTGCTATTGTGGTGCAGAATGTCAATGACTACAAAACAGAGATCCTGAACCAACTACAGGACGGAGTGAGTTATATGAGGATCGGCTCAGACCCGTCCAAGGATCCCTCTCAAGAGATACTGGCAATTACCACTCGAGGTCTTGATGATGGCTATCTAACGAAGCATGAGTTTATGTATCTGAATCAGAAGCAACCCCGGTTACCTACATAATATACTTTACCGAAGATACATAAGGAACCATTGAAACCACCTGGCCGTCCGATTGTCTCTGGCTGTGGCTCAATGCTGGAGCCTTTGAGTCGATATATTGACAATTTCCTCAAACCCATAGCAGAGGCAACACAGGCGTACCTTAGGGACACAATGCAAACTATTAACCTTGTGGACGGACGCCCCTTTGACCCTCACAGCCAACTCCTTGTAACGTTGTGTCACTCTACACAAGTATACCGCAACAAACTGCCCTCGAAGTAATCCGTGAAGTCCTTGACCAATGAGTTGCCCCGATGACAGTGCCAACAGAGTTTATCATAGACCTTCTTCGCATTGCCATGATGAAGAACTTCTTCTTTTTCAATGGGTTTTTCTATTTTCAGACAAAGGGAGTGGCCATGGGGGCTGCTTTCGCCTCAGATTTGGCCATTATTTTTGTGGACCACTTTGAGAGAGCTTTCATGTTTGGTGAGACCAACCCCTCCCTGGAGAAGATATCCCTATGGAAGCGGTATATCGACGATATACTTTTAATTTGGACTGGTGACTCCATGGAATTGGGCCTGTTCCACTCCTGGCTCAATGAAAGAAGCCCTGATATTCAATTCACTACCCATTCAGACCAGAGTGAAATAGATTTTCTGGACATAACCATTAAAGCTGAGGACAATCAACTTTACACCACTCTGTACCGCAAGCCCGCTGAAAGTGGAGAGGTGTGGCTCACTGGTTAGAGGCGGCAGACCCGTAAGCAGAGAATCAGCCAGGGACCAGGGTTCAATTCCCGACGCGGCAGGGTCGTGGACCAGGGTCAAAATGGACTCGATAATTCTCGCCTCAGTACCTACTCTAACCAGGAACACACTCTGCAACTCTGGGCATTAAGCTTGCCTCATCTCTACAACGGCCCCCCACAGACGCCGGGGATGCCTGGTTTCACCTTGGAGATACCCAGAAAGGGACCATCTCACAGGGATAGCCAGGACGGGTTCCCCAGCGGTCTACAGCGCCGGGACGCCCCGTCGCTGGGGCAGCTGTGCGCTTTACAAGTCTACAACATTTACAACATTTACAAAGAAATTCCCTTCTGAGATAAAATAGCCATCACCCGAGAGGACTCGGAGACAACCTCCCGTACGGGTAATTTCTGCGCATCTGCAGAAATTGCCCGAAGGAGAGTGACTACATGGCACAATCAGAGGACCTGCGTAACCGACTGATGGAGCGAGGGTACCCTAAAAGGCTCACCAAAAGGGCTCAGAAGAGAGTGTGGTACAGCCCAAGGGAGAACCTACTCACACAGAAGGAGAAAGACAAAGGACACATGGAAAGGATGATATGCGTTATGACTTTTTCTACTCAGAATCATGCCATTAAGAAGACTATCAATAAACACTGGGGCCTAATATCTGATGACATAGAGCAAGGCAGTCCTCCATTGCACTCTTTTAAAAAAGCTAAAAGCATCAGAGAACACGTTGTACGCTCCTTCTTAGAGACTGCAGAAACACCCTCAATCAGATCCATGTGGAATCTACCACCTATTCGAGGCCACTTCAAATGTGGACAGTGCAAAGCATGCCCCACCACCCTTCAAACTAGAGAGTTCATCTACAGGGACCACGAGATACCCTTAAAAACTTTTTCTAACTGCAACACAAACAATGTAATCTACGGAATTCTATGTCCCTGTGAACTCATCTACATAGGCCAAACTCAACAGAAGATCAAGGCCCGGGTCCTCCAGCACTGTAGCCGGATAAGATGTGGAACACAGGGAGCACCCCTTGTGGAACATTTTGCTACTATTAACCATAGTCCGGATGATATGCGTTGGGTAGTACTAGAGAAAGCGTCCCTAGGGCCCAGGGAAGGCAACATTGGTGCCATTCACAACTTAAGGGAATGCAAGTGGATGTCCCAGCTTGACTCTATTAGGAATGGCTTGAACGAATCGGAAATTAGCCATGCCCAATTTTCTTGTCTGACATTTGATTAACAATCATTCTGCAATCCAATGTACTTTTGATTAACAATCATTCTACAATCCAATGTACGTATCTCATGCATATAAGGGCACTATACATCCTACTATATGTGGTGCCTATTGACCAAGCAATATGCAATACCTCTAGTTATGTTATGTTATGTTATTGGATTTTGTAACGCGCACAGCTACTCCAAGGAGTGTCCCGGCGCGAGCCTACAGGGTTCCGGAAAGGAGACCGTTAGAACAGGAAAGTTTTGAGCTGTTTCTTAAACTGACTTAGCTCTTTGATAGCACGCAGAGGGACAGGCAGCGAATTCCAAGCCGTCGCCACCCTAACAGCCAGTGATCTGCCCCCCATTCTTTGGATCAAAAAACAAAAAGTCTGCCAATACTGCACTTTAATCCGAACAGCTTCTCACAAAGTGTAATGACTGAAACACTCACACTGGTGACTACTTTTTCTGTCAGATTTAATCATAAATAACTCAATCACATCAACATTTTACACGAATTGTACCAAAAACCTAAAACCACATCTCATAGTGATGTTCAAAATATTTTTAGAACACATATTTATTTTTGTGTATTTAAAACATTTCTTAACATTTTGACAACAATGACCAAATACAGAACAATCAATCAATCATTCACTCATACCCATTCACCCAACTCATAATATTTAAACACATCTTAGACTAACATAGATTAACATACAAATATAGAGACCATCAACATAAATGATATTAGTATGTTTTTTTAGATAATATGGACTCAGTTTACACTCGTGGCTGATAGATTGGCCTCGAACAGAGGTCTACGTGTTTCAGATCCCTTTTCTTGGTGGGATCCTCATCAGGACCTATGATCTATGTTAGTCTAAGATGTGTTTAAATATTATGAGTTGGGTGAATGGGTATGTGTGAATGATTGATTGTTTGTTCTGTATTTGGTCATTGTTGTCAAAATGTTAAGAAATGTTTCAAACACACAAAAATAAATATGTGTTCTAAAAATATTTTGAACATCACTATGAGATGTGGTTTTAGGTTTGTGGTACAATTCGTGTAAAATGTTGATATGATTTTGAGTTATTTATGATTAAATCTGACAGAAAAAGTAGTCACCAGTGTGAGTGTTTCAGTCATTACACTTTGTGAGAAGCTGTTCGGATTAAAGTGCAGTATTGGCAGACTTTTTGTTTTTTGATACTATTAGGCTAGGCCCTGCTGCCAATTTAGCCAAGACCCGAGATTGTTGTTTCCCCCCATTCTTTGGAGGCGCACACGGGGAATTTGTGCAAGCATCTGAGAGGACGATCTCAGATGCCTAGTAGGCAGGTAGAAAGCAAAACGCTTTCCAAGATAAGGCGGACCTCTGTCATATAAAGCGCGATGGGCTATGACCAAGGCCTTAAGCTCCACACGCTTCCTCACTGGGAGCCAATGCAGCATGCGCAGATGAAGCTCAGTACTCCTCCTGGTCGGAATGTTCAACACCAGCCGGGCTGCCGCATTCTGGACCACCTGTAACTTTTTAAAAATATAGTCAGGAAGGCCCAGATACAGCCCATTGGCATAATCGACCCGGGAGAGGATCAATGCCCGGACCACTGTTTCCTTCGCTGATCTTGGCAGTAGTGGAAGGAATTTCTTGAGAGACTTTAGTATCCCAAAACAACTCCCCGGCAGTTTTTTGATCTGGGTAGAAAAGGACAGCTGCTCATCAAACCAGACCCCCAAGTTTTTACCTGGAAGGCCTGAACAAGAAGGCAAGGGAAAATCAGAGGGCCAGAGTGAGTCCCTAAAACGAGAAGGAAATTTGCCATAAAGAAGGATTTCAGTCTTCTCCTCGTTACATTTCAGTTGGGCGGCAGAAAGCCATTGAAAGACAACTGTCAGACACTCCTGCACCCTTACTGTGGAGTAATCCGATTTGCCCCAGGTGAACAGAAACTGGGTATCGTCAGCGTAAGCAACGATCTTGGCACCTCGTTCCTCCGCCAATTGGATCAATGGGGTGACATATATGTTAAACTGCAGGGGGCTCAAAGAAGACCCCTGCGGGACTCCCGTGGTGACCAACTGTGGGGGAGACGAGAAAGACGGTAGCCAGACCTGTTGCGACCGTCCCGCAAGAAAGGATTCCAACCACTTCCAGGCTTGACCAGTGATACCAATGTCCGCTAGTCGAGCCAGGAGCAGAGCATGGGGAACAGTGTTGAACGCAGCCGACAAATCCAGCATTATCAGGGCTGCACTTCCGCCCGAGTCCAGACTGTCTCAAATAGCTTCCGAGACCTTGAGCAAAGCGGACTCAGTGCTATAGGCAGCTCTGAATCCTGATTGGGCTGGATGCAGTAGACTGAACCCCTCCACAAAGTCAGTTATCTGTTTATTGACTGCCTTTTCGCAAATTTTTGAGAGACGGGAGCAGAGAAATTGGGCGATAATTCCCTGGATTAACCGGATCAAGCGATGGCTTTTTTAGCAGTGGCAGGATTTTAGCCTGTTTCCAATCCAAAGGGACGACTGCCTCTTTGAGGGAGAGGTTGATAAGTAGATTAACCTCATAATTAACCGTTTCAGCAGTTGAGGCCAGGAATCTGGCCGTACACGGGTCTGCAGGAGACCCCGATTTCATAGATTTCAAAATTTTAAGTGACTCCGACAGATCTACAGAAGCAAAGGCAGGCAGCGTGGGAGCCACAGTGGGAACCACATCCAGATGAAGGCTCTGGCCAGCAAATGTCGCCTGGATAGCCCGGATCTTATCAATGAAGTAGTTAGACAACTTTTCGCACCAGGCAGCAGAGACAGGGAGTTTAGTAATCATAGCCTTAGGGGCCATGAAACTCTGGACAATAGAGAATATCTCCCTGGAATTATTGCTAGCGAACTCAATTCGTTCAGCGTAATAGAGACCTTTGGCCTTTCTAATGGCCAGATAGTACACCTTCTGTGCTTCTCTGAGTATCTTTTTTGCCTCAGGGCAAAAGTCAACGCGCCAACCACGTTCAACTCGGAACGACCAGGAAGATCATCCAGGGTAACGACGGACAGGTAAGGTAGCTAGCGCGTCATTAGATTAGGTAAACATTTCTGGAAGATTTTAGGCTTGCTAGGGCGATCACATGCTTTGTGGGTAATTATTTCGACCATGGCGTCATATCTCTAGCCTCAGACCGTTTGGTTTTTGAGAGATGCATGCGCTTATATTACAAGTAGTCATCTTTCCCAAGTTGTGGGCCTTAGCCTTTTGGCTGTTAAATCTAATGACGCTCTGTTCCAAGGGCTGATCAGCATTCATTGGTGTTTTTCCATACAGGTTGTTCTACCTCTGATTTGTTCAAAGTGAGGGTAGCTCAACCTATTGGTTCTAGGTCCAGTACTTTGGCCATGACAGTCTCGTTAAGTGATTTGCTGAGCTTCCTGTTTTATGTCTATTTGTAGCGATGCTACTTAGAGGAATTAAGCACTTTATACCTGGCTCCTCTGTGGTATTAGCTTTTTCTCTTCTTTTTTATGTTTTGTATAGAGCGTTGCCTCACGCCCTGAGTTGTTACCAGGAGTGGAGGATTTTATCTCCGACTGATTGCGGGTAAGAAGGCCATGTGGTGACCTTTGGATGACAGTTGGTGATAAATACAGTTGTTTGAGTGACTGTTTGCTATGACCCAATACAACATATGATATTTGTGTTTACTCCTGTTTTTGTCCTATTTCAAACAGGTGATCACTCTGTATACCTACAGTTCCGCCTATCTCTGAATAAGCAGGTATATCTGTAGGTTGTATTGTTCCTTATTTTTTGTTTTGTGATTTTTCGCACTTTATCCACTTTTTGTTGGAGTAGTATCATCATATGGTCCTGAAGAAAGCCATGTCAGATCACAGTTGGCTGAAACATGTAGACCACATTTGTTATTAGCGTGCTCGGATACTTACAGAGAACACGCTTTCTTGTTTTTTATTCTTTGACACCTTAAGATACTCAAACATTTTTCTTTAGGTATGCAATTTTAATACACTGTCTATACACACTGCACTCTTATTACACTTTGTTTCACCACACTTTGCAGCTTCATCGATCTTTAGGTGATCTAGTCCTCTGTTTTTACATCTAAAAACATCTGCGAGCTCCTCCTTTTGACACTAGCAAGGAGTTGCAGCTCCTTAACTGCACCAGGTGTGGTTAAGAGGAGGTCCCAAATGATGAAGCATGCCACTTCGGTGGGTGATGGGTCTTCGTCCTCTTTAAGAGGACTTCCCTTTGAAAGTGTTGTTTTGTCGCTACTAGCTCTCAGTTCTGATCCGCTAGACCCGCGGACTTCATGTTGATATATATTTAGTGAATAGGGGATTTGTCCGCGCTGGTCTGTAAATTTCCCTCAGACCCTTTAATCTACCAGTGTTTATGATATAAAGGAAGGCTACCTTCCAGGTAAGAAGGAATATGCTACTTACCAGTATGCATCTGTTCTTGGCATGTAGAGCTGCAGAGTTGTACACTTAGCATAGATCGCCATCTGGTGTTGGGCCCGGATGTTTGCAGTTTGTTTTTCTTCTTGGACAGTCTTTGGAAGTCACGAGTTTGGTGACTCCTCCTTCGGTCCGTACTGCGCATGGGCTTCGGCTCCATCCTCAGATTGTTTTTCGCCAACAGGGAAATGATGGAGCTTGGTAATCACAGCGAGAAACCCATGTGTGTAGTATCTAAATAAGATGTACTGGAACGGATACAGGTAGCCGGGGAGGCGGGTGGGCGTGTACAACTCTGCAGCTCTACATGCCAAGAACAGATGCATACTGGTAAGTAGCATATTCCGTTCGAGGCATATGAGCTGCAGATTGTACACTTAGCATAGATTATATAGCAGTACCCAACCCTAGCGGCGACCACCGGTATCCGTTGCAGTGGTTTGAAATAGTGTCTTTAGTACAGCCTGGCCCACTCTAGCTTGCTGCTTGGAATGCACATCTACACAGTAATGTTTTGTGAAGGTGTGCGGTGTAGACCATGTGGCTGCTTTGCAGATGTCATCTAAGGGTATATTCCCTAGAAAGGCCATAGAAGCCCCTAACTTTCTTGTAGAATGGGCTTTAGGCGGAACAGATAATGTTCTTTTAGCCTTTTGGTAGCAAATCTGTATGCATTTTACAATCCACCTAGCTATCCCTGATTTAGAAATGGGGTTGCCTTTATGTGGTGGAGAGAAGGAGACGAACAATTGTTTAGTCTTCCTGAAGGGTTGCGTTCTTTGTATGTAGTATAGCAAGGCCCTTTTTACATCGAGTGTGTGTAAGGCTCTTTCTGCAACAGATTGAGGTTGCGAGAAGAAGACAGGTAATTCCACCGATTGATTGAGATGGAAGGGGGAAATGACCTTGGGCAGGAACTTCGGATTTGTGCGAAGTATGACCTTGCTGTGATGTATTTGTATGAAGGGTTCCTGTATAGTGAACGCTTGTATTTCACCAACCCTTCTAAGGGAAGTGATAGCTACGAGAAAAGCTGTTTTCCAGGTGAGAAACTGTAGCTCGCATTTATGCATTGGTTCGAAGGGCGGACCCATTAGTCGTGTAAGAACTAAATTTAGATTCCATACAGGGGAAGGTGGTGCCCTGGGAGGAATTACTCGTTTAAGGCCTTCCATGAAGGCTTTAATAGCGGGCACTCTGAAGAGAGATAAATGCTGTCTGTTTTGTAGATAAGCAGCGATCGCTGCTAGGTGTAGGCGTATGGATGAATATGCCAGGTTACACCTGTGAAGATGGAGCAGATAGCATATGATGTGCTGTATGGATGCATCTAAAGGGTTGATTGTATTGTTACGGCAGTAAATAACAAATCTTTTCCACTTTGCGGCATAACATGCTCTAGTGGTAGGACGTCTGGCTTCCATGATGATGTTCATGCAATCAGGGGGAAGGTTAAGGTATCCGAATTCTAGGATTTCAGGAGCCAGATCGCCAGGTTGAGCTGAGCTGGGTCCGGGTGCCTGATTTCTCCATGGTTCTGGGTTAGGAGGCATGGGGATAGGTGCAGTTTTTGATGTGGTACCACTGATAGTTGTAG
The DNA here is from genome assembly GCF_964204655.1 of Triturus cristatus. NCBI lineage: Eukaryota > Metazoa > Chordata > Amphibia > Caudata > Salamandridae > Triturus > Triturus cristatus. The sequence goes on along the minus strand of NC_140594.1, from coordinate 121,530,842 downwards.
TAGCGTGGTGTACCACGGCTGCCTGGCCCACGTCGGAGCTACCAGAATGAGTGTGAGGGAGTGCTGTTGTAGCTTCCTGACCACTAATGGAATTAGTGGGAGAGGTGGAAAGGCGTATGCAAATCTGCCTGACCAGTTCATCCATATCGCATTGCCCTTGGACAATGGGTGTGGGTATCTGGCGGCGAAGCTTGGGCATTTTTTGTTTTCGTGGGTGGCGAAGAGGTCTATCTGAGGATGCCCCCACTGTTGGAAGAATGGCTGAAGAACTTGCGGATGCAGTTCCCATTCGTGTAGTTGTTGCGTTTGTCTGCTGAGCAGATCTGCCATGGTGTTTTGTACGCCTGGAACGTGTTGTGCCAGGAGAAAGATGTTTTGGGGAATTGCCCATCTCCATATGCTCTGGGCTAAGCGGGAGAGCTGGGGAGAGTGTGTCCCCCCCTGTTTTTGGATATAATACATTGCAGTCATGTTGTCTGTGCGAATGAGGACTGCTTTGCCCGAAATCTGTTTTTGGAAAGATTTTAGGGCTAGAAAGATCGCCAAGAGCTCCAGATGGTTGATGTGGAGCAATTTTTGCTGTGGCGTCCATAGACCTTGCATTGTGAGGTGTAGGAGGTGCGCTCCCCAGCCGGAGAGCGATGCGTCCGCTGTTAGAATCACCTGAGGAACCGGGTCCAGGAACGGCCGCCCTTTGGAAAGGTTTGTGGTGTTCCACCACTGCAGAGAGTGATGTGTGCGGCCGTCCACCAACACCAGATCCGTCAGCTGACCCTGGGCCTGGTTCCACTGTTGTGCTAGGCACTCTTGAAGTGGACGCATGTGTAGTCTTGCATGGGGCACTATAAAGATGCAAGACGCCATCATTCCTATGAGCTTCATGAACACTCTTGCTGGAAGAGAGTGTTGGGGAAGGAATGTTTTGCGTAAGGCTTGAATGCTTGTGATTCTGGCTGTGTTTGGATAGGCAATACCTTTGGAGGTGTCTATAGTGGCCCCGAGATATCGCTTTGTGTGAGATGGTATGAGGTGGGACTTTTGGTAGTTCACCATGAAGCCTAGCTGGTGGAGCAGTTGGATGGTGCTGTTTGTATGCTGCACGCATTGGTGGTAAGACGCGGCTTTTATCAGCCAGTCATCTAAGTAAGGGAAGACGTGAATGTGTTGACGTCGGAGGTGTGCTGCTACTACCGCTAGGCATTTGGTAAACACCCGTGGTGCGGTGGTGACCCCGAAGGGGAGAACCGTGAATTGGTAATGTTGCCCGTCCACCACGAACCTGAGGTATTTCCTGTGAGAGGGGTTTATTGGAATGTGAAAGTATGCGTCTTTCAGATCCAAGGTTGTGAGAAAGTCTCCCTGACAGAGGAGCGGGAGGACTTGTTGTAGGGTGACCATATGGAAATGGTCTGAATGTATGTAGGCATTTAGAGGCCGGAGGTCCAGAATGGGCCTGAGGGTACCGTCTTTCTTTGGTATTAGGAAATATAGGGAGTAAACCCCTAGATTTTGCTGATTGATGGGGACCTGCTCTATAGCGTGTTTTTGGAGGAGGGAGAGTACCTCTTGTTTGAGCAGTGTGGAATGTTCTTGAGACATTGGACGGTGCCTTGGTGGGATATTGGGCGGGGTAGATGTTAGCTCGAGACAGTACCCTGACCGAATGATTTGGGTCACCCATTTGTCCGATGTTATGGACTCCCATGCGTGGATAAAGTTTTGTAGTCTGCCCCCGACCGGAGTGGAATGGTCTGGGGGGAGCGGAGGGAAGTCATTGTGTGGGCGGGGTGGCAGAACGGGTGTTGTTAGTTTTGCCCCTGCCCTTATTGTTGTTGCCTCTGTAACCACCTCTTTGGTTGCCCTTTGAAAAGGTATTTTGAGGAGGGGATTTGTAGGAGGTAGAGGTGCTATCGGTGGAGAAGCCTCTGCCTGTGCCACGAAAGGAGGAGCGTCGAAAGGAACGTTTAGAGGCTTGTGTTTGGAGTGCCCCCATAGACTTTGCTGTGTCTGTGTCCTTTTTCATCTTTTCCAACGCTTCGTCTACCTTGGGCCCAAAGAGAGTTTGTTGGTCAAAGGGGTGATTGAGTATGGACGCCTGGACTTCAGGCTTAAACCCTGAGATCCTGAGCCAGGCATGGCGACGAAGCAGGACACTGGTATTTATGGCTCTAGAAGCAGTGTCGGCTGCATCGAGGGCACATTTAATGGAGGTGTTTGTAATGAGTTTACCCTCCTGTATTAGCTCATGAGCCCTACGCTTGTGTTTCTCGGGGAGGTGCTGCATAAGAGCCTCAAGTTCGTCGTAGTGTGCTCTGTCATAGCGCGCAAGTAGCGCTTGTGCGTTTGCAATGCGCCACATGTTTGCAGCTTGAGAGGCGGTGCGCTTGCCAGACGCGTCTAGGAGTTTGGATTCCTTGTCTGGCGGTGGGGCTTCTCCTGAGGACTGGGAGTTAGCCCGCTTTCTAGCTGTAGAGACAACTAGGGAATCTAAGGGAGCAGGGCCCTTAATGTATGCAGGGTCTGTGGGTGCCGCCTTATACTTTTTCTCTATTCTAGGATTGAGTACCCTGGCCCTGACAGGGTCTTTGAACACCTCTGCGGCATGCTTGGTGACACCCTTAAGCATGGGTAAGATAGAGGTGGATTTGTCCTGTATGTCGAATGTATCCAGTAAGAAGTTGTCTTCCACTGGTTCAGTATGCATGTCCACCCCATGGTAGTGTGCTGCTCTCTGCACTAAATGATGGAACCCTAAGGAGTCCTCTGGAGGAGACGGCCTGGATGGGTATAGGTCGTCCTGAGGAATATCGGGTACATCAGGGTTATTGTAATCCTCCCACGGGTCTGGGGTCCCTGGTGGAGTGGGATCCATTGGGGCGTCCGCCGGATAATTGTCTGGGTCCCCGTTATCCGGATCTGGGGACGGGGCCGGAGAGTAGTGAGGTAAAGGTGGCGGAGACCTGGGAGGGGGAGGGGGTGGAGGAGGTGGAGGAGGTAGGGGAGGTGGTAGTGGGGAGGGCACTCTGAGGGGAGAAGTAGCAGAGTCCTTCCGTTTGGGTGGTGGAGGAGGAGCCGGAGTATCAAGGCGTCTTTTCTTGATAATTAAAGTCAATAGCCCAGTCTTTGGATCTTTGGACAGAGTCTTTTGTAAAGGGTCTGGTGTAAACAGAGCCAATGGCGCCGAATCCTCCGTCGGCACCGGTGATTTCGGAACCGAGGACTTCGATGGTTTGTGTGCGCCATGCTTTTTTGGGGCCTCCGGTTTTTTCGGCGTTGAAGGAGTTTTCGGCGCCGGAGCGTCGGTGCCGACAGATTTGTGTTTGTGTTTGGTCGGCACCGAGGGTCCAGGCTTCGGCACCGGTGGCTTCGGAGTCGAGCTGGATGTTGCTTTCTTCGGTGCCGGATGCTGTTTTTCGGCACCGGGCGTCGGCTGGCTCGATCCCGAGCTGCCGTGAGACTTTGGAGGCTTCGACACCGGGCCCGAAGGTGGGGTGATCGAAGCTTTGGTCTTGGTTTTGCCCAGGCCGGCAGGCGAGGGAGTAACCCGAGTCTCTTTGGTTTTGGGCGCGGGGGTGGGAGGGGGCACAGTACTCACGGCCCGCTGCGCCGGTGTGATGTCCTCCACGTCGGAGTCGTCGGCCTCGGAAGTGCTGACGAAGTCTTCTTCCTGCTCGGTGTGTGTTTGCCCCGAAGCTTCGGCGCCGTCTCCGAAGATGTCCGGTGGAGCTGCAGACGATGAGTGCGCCATGGTGCGTCGAGCTTTTCGATCCCGGATGGTTTTCTTCGATCGAAAAGACTTACAGGCGGGGCAGTCTCTGGCCTCGTGTTCTGGAGAGAGGCAAAGATTACACACCTGATGGAGGTCGGTGTGGGGAAATTTAGACCCACATTTTGGGCACTTTTTGAACGGAGTCCTTTCCATCGGCCGGGACCGGAGTCGAGGAGGGCCCGAAGGCCGGTGCCGATGTACGGGATGGAGAAAAGTGCCGCTTCGAGAGATGAAGATGATGATGAAGAAACTCGAAGAAACGAGGATTTTCCGTCGAGGCTGGAACCGTAGAAGTTCGAAGCCGGAGCACGAAGTATCACATCCGAGCCCGATGGCGGAAAAAAAACAATCTGAGGATGGAGCCGAAGCCCATGCGCAGTACGGACCGAAGGAGGAGTCACCAAACTCGTGACTTCCAAAGACTGTCCAAGAAGAAAAACAAACTGCAAACATCCGGGCCCAACACCAGATGGCGATCTATGCTAAGTGTACAACTAGCGATCGTGCAGTTCCCCTTGATGCTGGCGGACTTTGGATTCTCAGGCCGCCTTGCTGGGTAGTTGGTCGTTCCCTTAATTCCCTCAACGAGCTGCAGCGAACAATTGGAATTGTAAATTCAGGCTTTTATTCTCTCTAGTCCTGATGATGATCTATGTATTGGTTGAATAGATCGAAACGTCGTCGACCCCATGTACAAACATGCATTTTAAACGCATTTGTTAAAAATTGTGCATGACATTGTACCTTTAAGAAAGCTTGCCCTTGTATTTCGTACTGGCTATAAGCTTCATTCTTCAGCCTGATGTATGTTTCTTGTGTTTGACTGTCTGTACTTTCTGTTCAGTTGGTAAGGACACAGGACTGTGTCCCACTCTACATTCTATTTGTATGTCAGAAATTAATTCTATTGATCATTAAAACTTCAATGTCCGGCTGGGCATTGTACAAGTGATATAGAGCCGATTCTGGTCTATATTTATCGCATGTTGCATTGTTTTTGAAGGACCTCTTGTTTTTCAAAATAGTAAGCACCCTGGGTCCTTCCTACCTTACGGGTTTCCCCTTGTCAAGCTTTAATATAAGTGTACAATCTGCAGCTCATATGCCTCGAACATTGTATTTCACATTTGTGTAACGGCTCAAATAGTGGACCCATGAGTCTTGTTGAGTCTATGTTGAGAGTCCACACTGGAGATGGTGGAAGTCTTGGAGGAATGAGTCTTAAGTCCTTCCATAAAAGCTTTAATAGCAGGCACTCTAAAAAGAGACAAGTGCTGTCTATTTTGCAGATATGAAGCTATTGCGGCGAGATGTAAGCGTATGGATGTGTACGCTAAATTAGAACGTTGGAGGTGTAATAGATAACAAATGATGTCTTGTATCGAAGCATCTAGTGGATCGATCTGATTGTTGTTACAATAACCAACAAACCTTATCCACTTTTCTGCGTAGCATGCACTAGTAGTAGGGCGTCTAGCCTTTCTGATAACATTCATACAGTCTGGCGTAAGATGAGGTAGCCAAACTCTAGGATTTCAGGTGCCAAATCGCAAGGTTGAGTTTCCGAACCACTAATGGAATGAGTGGGAGAGGAGGAAAAGCGTAAGCAAACATTCCTGACCAATTCATCCATAGAGCATTGCCTTTGGACAATGGGTGTGGATGTCTGGATGCGAAGTTTGGGCATTTTGCGTTTAGGTGTGTGGTGAACAGATCCATCTCTGGGAAGCCCCACATTTGAAAGAATGGGAGGAGAACTTGAGTGTGAAGTTCCCATTTGTTTATATTCTGTCGTTGATGACTGAGCAGATCTGCAACTTGGTTGTCTACTCCTGGAAGATGTTGTGCAGGAGATATATTTTTTGAGGTACGGCCCATCTCCAGATGCTCTGTGCTAGCTGGAGAGAGTGCATCCCCCCTTGCTTTTGTATGTAGTTCATCGCTGTCATGTTGTCTGTGCGAATCAGGACAGATTTGCCTACTAGATGAAGTTGAAAAGCTTTCAATGCTAGAAAAATTGCTAGCAGTTTGAGATGGTTAATGTGGTATTGTCTTTGTTGCAGAGTCCACCTGCCCTGTAAGGTATGTTTTCCCATATGTGCTCCCCAACCAGTGAGGGATTTGTCTGCGGTTAGCACTATCTGTAGAACCGGATTGAGAAATGGCCGCCCCTTGGAAAGGTTTTGTATGTTCCACCACTGCAGAGAGCGATGAGTACAGCCATCTATCAACATCAGATCTGATAACTGACCTTGAGCCTGGTTCCACTGACGTGCTAAGCCATCATTACGATCAATTGCATGCACACTCTGGCTGGTAATGAGGGTTGAGGCTGAAACTGTGATATTAGAGCTTGCTTGCTGCGAATCCTGACTGGGTTGGGGTACGCTAGAGCTTTGCGAGTGTCTAATGTGGCTCCTAGATACACTTGTGTGTTGGATGGTTGGAGGTGAGACTTGGTGAGGTTTACAGTGAACCCCAAGTCGTGAAGCAGTTGGACTGTTCTTTGAGTGTGATGTAGGCAGCTTTGTTGTGAACTGGCTTTTATCAGCCAGTCGTCTAGGTAAGGGAAGACATGAACGTGCGGTCTTCTTAGATGAGCTGCGACTAATGCTAGGCACTTGGTGAAAACTCTGGGTGCTGTAGTTACTCCGATTGGAAGAACTTTGAACTGGTAAGGTCATCTGTACACCACAAACCTAAGATATTTTCTGTGTGCAGGGTGAATGGGAATATGAAAATAGGCGTCCTTTCAGTCTAGAGCGGATAGTCGCCTTGCTGAAGTAGTGGGAGCACCTGTTGGAGTGAGACCATGTGGAAGTGGTCCGACTGTATGTATAGATTTAGCTGTCTGAGGTCTAGTATAGGCCTGAAAGAGCCGTCCTTCTTGGGAATTAAATACAGGGAGTATACCCAGGTCCCTTGATGTATTAATGGGACAGGCTCTATAGCATGTTTTTCTAACAGAGATAGAACCTCTTTCTTTAAGAGGGTGAGATGCTCTGGTGACATTGCATGTGCTCTTGGAAGAATATTTGTGCTTGTAAGCTCCAGGCAGTAACCATAATGGATAATTTGTAGTACCCATTTGTCGGAGGTGATTGAATGCCAGACAGTTAGGAATTAGGAGACACGTCCCCCGACAGGAGACAAGATCTGGACTAGGTCGGTGAGATTACCCCTATGCTGCGCCCACTAAAACTTCAGGTCCCACTGCAGAGCCCGCATGTGCCATCTGGCATGATTCACTAGCTGGATGCAGGAGGCCATAAGGCCCCGCAGCCTCAGTCAGTCTCACCAAAATCCAGGATAGAGACTCGCCATTCAGGAGGATAGACCCGAAACTGCACTGTGTCCAGAACAGCTCAGATGAAAGGGAGGGTCTGGGAAGGAGTGAGGTGCGACTTTGGCACGTTGATAGTGAAACCCACAGAGTGCAGGAGGTTCACCGTAGTCTAGAGGTGAGAGAAGACTGCCTGGGACGAGCCCGCCTTCAACAGCCAGTTGTCGAGTTACGGCAAGACTGGGACCCCTGAACTATGCAGATGAGCAGCAACCGCCTCCATCAACCTTGGTGAATACCTGAGGGACACTGGTGAGGCCGAAAGGGAGCACGGTAAACTGAAAGTGCTCGAGGCCCACCATAAACCCCAGGTAGCAACGATGGTAGGCAGGAAGGGAATATGAAAATAAACATGCTGCAAGTCCTACGCTACCATCCAGTCTCCAGGGTCCAGGGCAGTAGGAACCTGAGCAAGAGTGAGCATCTTGAACTTCTCTTTCCTGAGGTAGTAGTTGAGGGTGCTGAGGATGAGAATAGGATGAAGGCCTCCGTTCTTTTCGGGGACCAGTATGTAGCAGGAATAGCAACCACAGCCTACTTCTGTCACCGGAACAGTCTCTATGGCCTCCTTGGCCAAGAGTTGTGACTTCCTCTCGAAGTAAAGCAAGGTGATCCACCATCAGCCGATCGTGTGTAGGAGGCATGGAGGGTGAGGTAATCTTGAACAGGAGGGAGTAGCCTCTTCAGACTATCTGTTCGAACACACCTGTCCGAGATGATGTCCTGCCAGCAAATGAGGTGATAGCGTATCCTGCCACCAACTAGACTCCCATGATCTGGAAGGATCGGACTAGGAAGGCTTGGAGCTTGAGGAGGAAGGGGGTTTGTGATCTGACCTGGTTCTGGCTGCCCGACCCATGGGATTGGGGCAAGCCGCGCCCACGGATACACAGAGGCTGCGGAACTTGAGCAGCCCTCTAGCAAGGATAGGGCTGGCGCAGCTGGAAGACCCTTCCGTAGCCGCGAAAGGCGGACACAGGCCGGGATGACAGAGGGGCCCAAGGTCTTGGCCGCAGTCCACAACTCCTTGAAGCGCTAAAGAGCTGTGTCTGCCCCATCTCAAAAGAGATGAAAACCATCAAATGGTATGTCTATCAGATTGGCTTGGACATCTCCAGAGGAACAAGACGTTCTTAAACAGGTGTGGCACCTAACAGCCACCATCGAGGAAATCACTCTGCCCAGCATGTCTTTTGTGTCAAGACCACAGCATATAGTAAGCTTTGCTGCATCTCTCCAGTCTGCAACAGCTTGGGAGAGGATAGCCCTGGCCTTCTCCGGGACTTGTGGCCGCACTTGCGCAACCGTCTCCCACAGGGAATGGGAGTAACGGCCCAAGAGGCATGCAGTGTTTACTGACCGCAATGCAAGGCTGGTGGAAGTAAAGAAATTCTTTCCGAAGCTATCCAGCCTCTCTGATTCCCTATCTGGGGGGTGCAGAAAGAAACGCCCCACAGAAAGTAGAGGCTTGGACCAAACCAGCTCTCGGGGTTGGGTGAGAGGTGAGGAAAGCTGGGTTGCCTGGTGCAGGATGGTGGCAGGGGGCGATTGCCCTATTCACAGGAGCCCCTGTGCTGGATTTGGACCAGATCCCCTGAAGAACATCAGTCAAGGTCTCATTAAATGGCAGCAAGGGTTCCGTAGTGGAGACACTAGGCTGCAGGACCTCTATCAAGACACTGGTCTGGACCACCACAGTATGAAGCTGCAGGTCCAGAACCTCCACAGCCCTACGCGACACCATGGTGAAGGAAGCTCCCCCCCTCCTTAGTCAGGTTAGGAGGGGAAAGCATGCCAGGCTCTGGAGAGGTATCCAAGTCACTGGCGTCACCCAGTTCCTCATTCTAGCCCATTTCTTCTGTATAAGGCGAGACTTGTAAGGGGTTCTGTGTCCCTTCCAAATAAGGCTGAGGATACGACATGGAGCCCAAAACCTCCGTTGGCACTGGTTTTGGCGTTGGTAGACTCCCGACCGGCTCCATGTCTTCGGGGATAAGAATGGGGCTGGCGCCGGCGATGCTGGGAGTCTCGGGATTGGATGCGGTGTCGGGGGAAGGTCAAGGAGGTGCAACCGGTGCTGGTCCGGATCTGGGAACGGATCCATGAAGAGCCATGGTCGCTGGAGTGGAAACCAATGGGACTCCTTCTACTGAGCCTGCGTGGCCCGAAATTACGCACATGGTGTCCCAAAACTCTTATTATTGGGTGGGGGTCTCTCCCTGTCCCAGAAAAGGAGGGAAACGTGGAGCCGACCCCGGAATAACTTCCGCAGAATGAGGCCTGGAACATGGAGGCTCCTTCATCGCGTCGGGTGACGGACAGCGTGAAGTCGAAGCATGCTTCCACTTCTTGTGGTGCTTCTTACCTGACCCCTTTGAGGATTTTGAATGGGAGGACGAAGACTTTGAGCCCCCGGAGCGGTGCTTGGACCTTCCTCTCGACTGAGATCGGGAACAAGACCTCTGAGGAGACCCCCGAGGTGCCTGGCGCCAGGCCGCAAGCAGCTTTAGGAGCTTTATGGCCCGGCAGTCAGAACACATCTTCGGTTTGTGTTCATGTTGCAGGCACCACATGCCCACGAGGTGGGGATCCATGACTGACATTGCGCAGTGACAGGCACCGCGCAGTTTGAATCCTGGCGCCTTTTTAGACCTGATGGATTCCTACACACTGAAAAAAAGACAAAACATCGAAAAGTCTGTCAAAAAATGGTAGGGGGTAGCTCTCTAACAGATCTGCGCTGGCTGGTGCGGAAAGAAAAGAATTGATGTCAGCGAACCGGAGTGGCGCCTACATAGATGACGTGGATGTTACGATGACTGAAATGATGCAGATGATGTCACACATAGTCGACTGACGCCACCCATTCACAGGTAAGGAATATGCAGCTAGATGTCTAACAGATAACATTCTGGAACACATCCCGAGGTCTTTAGGACTTAAGGCAACTGGATAACAAAAAGGGAGAGTAACAGAAAATGAACAAATGTAGATTGGCACAGTTGCCTATAGTGTGGTGACATATAGGTTTACTATGTCAACTGTAATTTGAAGTGCATGCATAGGATTAATAAGCATCTGTGCATTACTGGTTTCATTGAGATAGTTTTAACCATACCTATCTGTGCCTTGGCTTAATCTGTACTCTCCCTCTACCTGGTGCTATGTTGATCATCCCAAAGGAATGGTTATTGGTGCCTCTTGTATAACCGCTCAAAACATCTTCAGTCTTCTCCCATTTTCTCTTTTATTTCTGCATTTCCGCCTAATACAATCTTGAAACCATCCTTTTTTCAAACTAACAATCTTTTTATATCCTTATTCATGTATTACTGTATTTTCCTTGAAAATTGTGTTTCTTTATATTCCTCCCTGTATCCATTACTTCTAACTGTTCAATCTTCATCACATTCACTGACTTACTGTTTAGTCTACCAAAATGCATCCCATACCTTTATCCTCACCTGTTCGATTGCTGGAACACTCTCCTTCTTGGAGCTGCTGTTTACTTGCCACCACCACTAAAAATGCTTAAGTAATTTCCTGCTAACTTTAACATTCCCAGTGATGTCCATTCTATTACATTTTCTTCATATTGTCCTTAAACCTATCCATGGTTCTTTCCCTTTTAACATTTGCTATCTCTTCTCAATTCACTAAATGATCCTCTCAATTGCCAGTTAATTTTCTTTACTTGGCATTATCAATTGAAATCTTGGTTCTTCGCAATAATCTCAATATACTCCTCAGCTATTATGTGTGTTCAGTCTCTTCACAGCCTTCTCTCTTTGCATCTTGTTAGACTTCTCAAGCTTTCGATAAGCCTAATTTTCTCATCACAACCAATTATCTTCTTCAGTCTCTTTTTACTCCCAACCCCTGCTCGGTCCTATTATGTTCCATTTCTGTTTAAACCAACTATGAACACATCTCTGATGCTACATCCTGAGTATGATCTGAGGAGCAAATGGAGTCCAGAGCAGAGAACCAATTGGTTGTCAAACATTTCACACTTAAAGTCGTTGCAAGTACACGAATACACAGAAATGCAAAAAAAAATATTTTTTATTTATATAAATTAAAACAAAACACAAGTACAATGGAATATTAGATGCACTCAAGCAGTAAAAATATGGGCAGCTGCATGTTTAGGGGCACATCACAAAGTCCTAAAAATGGTTTCTAAAGTAGTTGGTGCGATAATGTGGACCCATGCAGGCAAAGAGCGCTCAGGAACGCCTTTCCTGTTCCTTCTTTACTGGGTGGGGAAGGGATAGGGCGAATACGGAGTACCTGCAATAACATGCTTTATGTTAGCTTTTAGAATTGTGGTACAGCCCTTCAGTTTAATTAGTAAGGGAGCAGCCAATAGCACATGCAGGGACCAGCGTTCCCTGCTCCTAGTCAGAATAAATCAAAGAAATCTGTCAACGTAAAGCAACAGTTGTTCAGAGGGCCTTAATGGCAGCCACTGAGATGACGGCAGATTGCACCTTTGGATACATACATCATGTGCACTACGCTTCTATAATTAGGAGCATGCCTTTCTCAGTTTAAAGAGGCAGGCTTATAAAATATATTGAGTTGGCTGGAAGGTACAGAAAAGGTCAGCCCCCTGCCTTAAAGAGGATGATATAAATGGAGAAAGGACAACAGGTTTATCTTTCAGAGATATACATTTGATACAGGAAAACCCTGCTCCTGATAGGAGCAAGGACAGCCACCTGCTGTTGCTAGGCTGACCATCACTCGAAATGGATCCCATACCCTATGTGACAGTTCTCTAAAACAAGCCTGGAGAAGACACTGAACAACTACTACAAAATTCATTAAGATTCATCACAGTGCTCCTTCAGACCTTGGGCCTTCATCCTGTTCCTTCAAGGAATAACGTTTATTCTACTAGTGTTTATTCACATACAGTCAGCAGTTGTAGACATGTAGAATTATGGAAGCAGTACTGCAAGTTGGTCAACAAGATTATTCTTGGAATAAATGGATTCACCCACCCAGTAGTAAATCGGTCTCACTTTATCGCACAGGTAATGTTATAGAAAGGGAAAGGATCCCCTAAGCACAGCCGAGGGGCCCAATAAGAGGAATGGTATCAGTGGGACCAAGTTAAACAGAACCTTGTGTTGCACTGACCTATTTGCATGGGAACTATCCCAGGGTGCAACACAGTTCCTTTTGGAATGAAAGGGTCTGTCCAGCAGACACCTTTCTAAATAAATCCCACCAAATATTTCAGATCTATAATCAAAGTTTTGCAAAGCAAATTAGAATCATTTAAGTAAAGAACACTTCAGCAACCAACTGAATTCTAAACATACAACAAGCACATGATCATTATATAGAGGGCAGGGTCTCTCATCTGCAAGAATAGCGATGTGTGAATACGTATAGTCTAGCCACATGGACAAAACCTTCCAAGTACACGTAAGGAGTAGAACAGAACAAAATTCACAACAAAAGAATGGAAGGAAGATGGACATTCACCTGTCCTGTAGCATACCTGAGAAGGTAATCACATCCCCTGCCCTCAATAATTCTCTCAACAGCGAGCGCACACTTATCGGCGAGCACACACATATTTTAAAATGGCCCTTGATTTCAATGCAAAATAAAAAAAAATATTATTAATATTGTGTTTCTGTAAGATTAAGTTTCCTATAAACAGCAAACTACAAAATATACAAGTGCAATTTGTTTTCCAGTGGGGATCCTCAAAGGCTCCTTGGTGCGTGTGTATGTTTGTAACCCCAGCACCACTGGGCTAAGGCTACTAAAATGAACACCAGGCGGTCATCTTGTTAGGCAGGAGCCGTTAAAAGTCATCACAGTACCACTGGGTCAGGCAGTCAGAACACAATGTTGAGTCGGCAAGAAAGAGGACATGGGAAAAAAATCTCCACTTGCCAACTAAGGCAGACTCTGTGACACCATAACTCAGAGCCCAATGCCTGTCTTCAAACAATATGGGATTAGTCCAGTTAGTGATTAGTCCAGATGAGCCCTGGAGTAAGAAGGGTGTGGAGAAAGATAAAAGTAAGCTTTGTCCTTAAATCCTCTTACTCATCAGATTACTTGTTAAAGAGAGGCCCAGGCATCAACTGGTCACCTTTTAATTAGAAGAATAGGAGGTTGGTCGCTCTACTATGCACCTGCCAACTGGGGGAATGTGTTTTCGAAACCCAGCAATGTTGCAGCTTAGTCAGGAATCACAGGCTTTTTCCCTCTCAGTGCCCACACACTGCCTCACGAGCATCCTCCTCAGCCAAAAAGATCTCCAGGTCCATCAGCTTCTGAATGAGCAGGGCATCCACCTCACTGCCATCCAGGGTGGACCTTCGGCCACGAGTGGAGCCACCCACTGCTTTCATCTTCCCCTTGGCTTTTCTTTTCCTGGGTACAGTGAAATCCTGAAACTCCAAAACCCGCTTTCGCTTCTGCTGGCTGACAGCTACTAGAGCTCCATTCCTCTCCTTTGGCTCCTCGAAGATTGTCTCAAGACACCTGCAAAGAACGTAGACACATGGCTAAGTACAGTTATACAGTTTCACTATTTTTAAGTCCATGACAATTCTATACAAAACATAACACATTATGATAGTTGCTTTTAAAGCTTGTCTTGTGCTAAAACTGCCTCAATGGGTTGTGGAGGGGACTAGAGGAAAGGGAAAAAGTAAACACCTGAAGGAAGAAATCGAAAGCAGAGGAAGGGAGGCGAGGCACATAGGAGAGGCAACAGCAGAGTTTGGTAAGTGAGAAGTTGGTGTTGCGTGTGAAAGCAGTAAAGTGCAACAGGCAGTGCTTAATTTGCAAACAACTAAATGCCAGGGCTCCAAGGCATTTCGCATAGGTCCACTGCAATTGCTGCAATACACATGCCACTTTAAACTTCAGGTTTAAACGTCATCATGTTTTTAAGATTAAACAATTAAATACTTCACTAATGAACTTTGCTTAACCCCTTCAGTGCCCATGACGAGATAGTCTCGTCATGGAGCGCTGTTGCGCTGTGCCCATGACGAGACTATCTCGTCATGAACCCCGCCCGCTAATGCAACGCCCGGCACAGGGCGGGGAAAGGGCGGGGCACTGAAGAGGTTAAAAATTACACACACACACACAGCATCACCATGTGGTGGATTCTCAATAGTAGGTGCCAGTGCTTAGAATAGCTGCCGGTGCTCAGCACCGGAAAACACCGGAACAAATTAAGCACTGGCAACAGGGGCTGTACGGAAGCGGATTATGAGAGATGTAAGAAAGGGTTAGATTGTGACTGATTTGCACATTGCTAAAGAATCTTTGAAAGGGCATGGTGCAGCAATAAATTTCAGCATGCCTGATGTGGGAATGGGCACTCTATCATGGTCAGTTAAATAAAACTAGGCACAGAGTTCAGTATTTTTCGTTTTGGAGATAAAAGAGTAAGCACTGGCCGTACAAGTGAAGAGTCAATTGGGTCAGGTAAAAGGCACTGATGGGGTTTGATTGATTGAATAAGAAAGCGGGTTGGCTCTTCCTGATTTTATGAAAGTGGTAAATGGTCACAATGGTAATGGACAGTTACATATTGGTGTATTAACAGAAGCCAAGGAAAAGGGGCTTATGGGTTTGAGCAATGGCTGGGGTGGGTTGTGAAGGAAATATGGCCGGTGTGCGCTGTGAAGAAAATGGGGAAGGAAAACACAGAGTTGGTGATGGAGATGGGATAGCTAGTGATAAAAAACAGAGAAGCAGTTAGTAATTCTCTCCTAAATCTTTGGGGAGAAAAGTGCATTATTGGCAAAAAGATGTTACAAAAAATTCAAACAAAGATATTGTCTGAGATAGAGAGAAATGATGTAGGTAAAGGCAGGCTAAGCATCTGATTTCCCTATTCAATTTCCATTTGTATACAGGGGACTAACACTGTACAGATCATCTTGCTATTGCATGCATGCCATAAACTAGGTAGGGCAGACAACCAAGAGATTGCACCTGCTGATTTGACTGGACTGGACATTGCTATGTGAAGCAATAATAATTTGCTTACCTGCACCATCAGTTCTCCACCATGGGCACCTTTATTACGTTAAGATTAAATATCTGTTCATATATGTGGGAATCAAACACCCTTTCAACAGAGAAGTAAAGGTATCCAGTCATAACAAAACAAAGCTTATTTAGAGGAGTACTTTCGTTTCTTTTTATTATCTTTGCTATATTTCAACTAAATGAATATGTTAAAAATGCACTAGAAAATCTTAAAATACATGGAGCTACATAGCTACTCAAAGCCATTTTAATGTCTCCATTAAACCAATGAAGTGAAACTGATCCAACAGACACGCCATTGTACAAAGCATTCACTGCATTGCTGCATCACAGTAGCAAAGACACCCCGATTCCAACACCTAAAAGGGGTGAGCTCACACTGGCATGATGATGGTGGTAGTTGACCCTTTGGTTCTTAATTTCACTTTGTGGAGAGGATTACATAAAATATTATGAGGGAAAACGGATTGCTTCATTAAAATTTGTAAACTCTATCCTCATTTTGAAGACTTTTTATGGATGTAAGGTTTGTGTGACTAACTGTTTCTAGTGCCCTCTTTTATGTTTTATTTATTCAGTAATGAGCAAACATTATAATAAGAAATAGTAAAGACAATAACTTGGCCACAAAAGAAATCAGGAATAACAAAAAGACAATTCAAAATATGTTAACAATGGATGGCTTGCGCGCTGTCAGTAGCACGGCATTGGGTGACATCAAACGTACACAGTCTGTACCAGAGACAGCCAGGTAATTTCCAATGACTTCGTTCCAGAAGGATGATAATGGACACCTGAGTCCATAGTTCCACTTTGTCAAACGTCTGATCCAGGTTATATTTTTCGGGGGGACCATTTTACCAGGTATGCCCGATAGGGCGCCCAGATATTTTGAGGCCCGGGATTTGGGTGGCGTTAATAAGGATTCTGCTACTTACCCTGTAAGCATCTGTTCTTGGCATGTAGGACTGTAGATTCACATGGTTTGCATACTCCTGCCATCTACAGTTGGGATCAGATGCTTGCAAGTTGGTTTTCTTCTAAGAAGTCTTTTCCAGGGACGAGGCAGGGTGACTCCTTTTGGTGATAGTGTGCATGGGCACTGACTCCATTGTTAGACTGTTTTCACGCAAGAGGGTGAGAATGGAGTAAATGAGAGTCGTATAGAGTTGTCCATGTGTACATAATGTGAATAATAATAATAACTGCAACAACCATAGATGTCCAGGGAGGACGGAGGGCAAATGTGAATCTACAGCTCTACATGCCAATTACAGATGCCTTCAGGGTAAGGAACATAATAAGTTCGAGGCATGTGTGCTGTAGATACACATTGTTTGCATAGACTGTAGCAGTACCCTCCGAAAGCGATGGCTAACCTGAGGGCGTTGCAGTTTGAAAAAGTGTTCTTAGGACTGCCTGTCCTACATTAGCTTGTTGTCGTGCTAATACAGCCGCACAATAGGGTTTAGTAAATGTGGGTGGCGTAGACCATGTAGCGGCTTTACAAATGTCAGCTATAGAAAAGTTACCTAAAAAGGCCAGGGATGCCTCTATTTTACGAGTAGAATGTTCTCTAGGAGGTATAGACAACGTTCTTTTGGCTTTGATATAACCTGGAGATACCAGATTTAGAGAAAGGTTTTAGTTTATGAGGGGGAGCAAAAGCAACAAAAAGTTCTTTTGTTTTGCGGAACTCTTCTGTTCTGTCAATAAAATACAATAATGCTCTTTTGACATCTAATGTATGTAAAGCTCTTTCAGCTACAGAATCAGGTTGAGGGAGGAAAACAGGTAACAACTGATTGTTAGTATGAAAAGCTGAGGTTACTTTTGAAATCAACTTTGGATTAGTACGAAGAACCACTCTGTCTCGATACAGCTGGAAAAATGTTTTTTCCAAGGTTAATGCCTGAAGCTCACAGACGTGTCTTAGTGAAGTGATAGCATCAAAAAAGCCACCTTCCAAGAAACAATTTGTAGTGGACAATTGTGCAATGGTTCAAAGGGGGACCCATAAGTCTTGTTAGAACAATATTAAGATTCCATGCAGGTGAATGTTTGCTGGTATCACTCTTAAGTCCTCCCATAAAGGCTTTAGTTACTGGTACTTTAAACAGAGACAAGTGCGGTCTGTTTCGAAGATATGCAGCCACTGCTGCAAGGTGTAGGCGTATGGATGTATATTCAAGGCCTGCACGTTGTAGATGTAATGAATAACAAATTATTTGTAGTATAGAAGCATCTACTGGTTCAACTGTTTGATCATTACAATAAATAGGAAACTTTTCCCACTTTGCTGAAAAGCATGCTCTAGCGGTAGGTTTTCTTGCTTTTTTAAGAATTGTCATACAATCTGATGGTATATTTAGGTATCCAATTTCTAGGACTTCAGGAGCCAAATCGCAAGGTTGAGCTCCTTAAGGTTTGGATGTCTGATTTCTCCATGGTTCTGAGTAAGAAGGTTTGAGGTGAAGCTTCTGGTGTGAAACTACTGAAAGCTCCAGTAGTGTGGTGAAGCATGGTTGACAAGCCCATGTGAGACCTATACTATCAAAATGAGGGTGAGATGTTTGCCTGAGCTTCCGAACCAGAAATGGAAGAAGAGGGAGAGGCAGGAAAGCATAAGCAAATATCACTGACCAGTTCATCCATAGGGCATTACCTTTGGATAGAGGGTGTGGGAACCTGGAGACATAGTTTGGGCATTTTGACTTCTGAGCTGTTGCAAAGAGATCTATTTGTGGAAATCTCCACTTTTGGAAGTATGAGAGGAGGACTTGGGGGGCGGAGTTCCCACTCGTGGACTTGTTGTCGCATCCTGCTGAGGTGGTCAGCAAATTTGTTGCCTGTCCCAGGAAGGTGTTCTGCCAGAAGTTGGATTTTGTGATGTATTGCCCAACGTTAAATGGTCTGAGAGAGGCATGATAGCTGTAGAGTGTGTGACCCCCCCCCCCCCCCCCCTGTTTTTGTACATAGTACATAGCTGTCATATTGTCCGTCCGGACTAGGGCAACTTTCCCCATCAGGTGAGGTAGAAGTGCTTTTAGCGCTAGGTGAACAGCTAGACGCTCTGGGTAGTTGATGTGAAGACTCTTGTGTTTGGTGTTCCATTGACCCTGTTAGATGTTGTAGATGGGCACCCCACCCTGTAAGGGATGCGTCAGCTGTGAGCATGATCAGTGGAACAGGGTCGATAAAGGGCCGTCTTTTGATAAGTTGTGTGTTACACGATCGCAGAGAGCAATAGGTACTGCTGTCTACCAACACTAGACCCTGTGATTGATTCTATTGATGTGCTAAGCATTCTTGAAGAGGACCCATGTTCAATCTTGCAGGAGGTACCATGGTGCCATCATCCCTAAAAGTTGCATGAAAGTTCTTACTGTTAGATACGGATTGCTTTGAAATTGTAGCAGCAGTGTCTGAAGATTGTGAATTCTGACTGCATTGGGATAAGCTTAACCTGTTTTGAGTGTTTAGCATAGCTCTTAGATATGGTTGCAGATGGAATTTTTGCGCATTGACTGTGAATCCCAATTGATGAAGATTTATTGTAATTTGAGTGTGTTGTAAACACTTGAGTGTTGGCTTTGATGAGCCAATCGTCTAGATATGGGAAAACATGAATTTGTTGTCTTCTTAGACGAGCTGCTGCTACTACTGCTAGACATATGGTGAATACTCTAGGTGCAGTAGTTACTTCGTATGGGAGTACTTTGAATTGATAGTTTTTTCCTGCTACCACAAATGTGAGGTATTTGTGAAGTGCTGGGTGATAGGGATGTGAAGATACGTGTCCTTCACGTCTAGTGTTGACTGTCGCCTAGCTGTATGAGAGGAAGCACCTGTTGAAGTGTGACCATATGGAAGTGTTCTGACAGTATGCACATGTTTACAGGACTGAGATCTAATATTGGTCGTAGGGAACCACCCTTTTTTGGGATTAGGAAGTAAAGTGAATAAAACCCCGATCCTGGGTGTTGTATTGGAACTGGTTCTAGAGCTCCTTTTGTTAGAAGAGCTTGTACTTCTTGTTTGAGCAGTTGGTGCTCTAGAGAGAGTTTGTGAATGCGAGGTGGAATATTGGGAGGATTGCTGGTGAGCTTCAGGCAATAACCATGTTGGAGAATGTCCAACACCCATTTGTCAAATGTTATTGATTGCCAAATGGGAAGAAATTGATGGTCTTCCTCCCACAGGTGTATGATGATCAGGGGGAATTTATTTTTATGTCACTGCTTGTTGGGAGATGGAGATGTACGTGTTGGCGTACCTCTACCTCGGCCTTTAAAATTGTTTCCTCTGTAACCACCTTTGGAAAATCCTCTAGAGGTGGAGGATTGATTCAGTGGTTATAGGAAGATGTGTTGGCATCTGTGGAGGTACTTTTTAAGCTTCCCCTATAAAAAAGGGCTGCAAAAGGAGCCTCTGTTAGATGGTGACTGTAGCGCTTCCATCGATTTTTTCACCTGTGTCCTTTTTCATTTTTTCAAGTGAATCATCCACTTGAGGATCAAAAAGAAGTTCCTTATCATATAGGGCATTAAGTATCGTCTGTTTTACTGCTGCCTTTTTAGGAGAATACTAGTGTTACCTGCTCTGGTTGCAGGAGCAGCAGCATCTAACGCACACCTAATAGAGGAATTGGAAATTAGTTTTTCCTCCTGTACTATTTCTTGTCCTCTTTTCTTATGCTCCTCTGGGAGATATTGGAGTGAGTCTTCCATTTTGTCTGGGCCCTATCGTACCTAGCAAACAGACCTTGTGTGCTGGTTATATGCCAATGGTTGGTCGATGATACAGCCACCCTTTTACCTGAGGCATTTATTTGCTTGGACTCCTTGTCTGGAGGTGCTGCATCACCTGACGTTTGTGAATTTGCTCTTTTATGAGCATTGGACAAGACTAAAGAATCTAATGGAAGTCGGCCCTTAATAAAAATTGGGTCAGATGGAGGGGGTTTATATTTTGTATCCACCCTAGGTGTTTTAATACGTGCCCTTACTAGATCTTTAAAAATTTCTTCAGCATACCTCGAGCCCGAGGTGGAAGGCTTGACGTGAGCTTTTGGTGAAGAGCCAGAGGGTGGGGCGTTCGAAGCAGAGTCTTGTGCCTACCATGGCCGGATGGCAGTGGTGGCCCGGAAGCCTCATGTTTAACAGAAAGTGTGTTTTTTGGGCAAGGGGGCTTTGGTAGTCATGGCACTTTGAACGACTGGAACATCACGGGACTTCAGTTCTATCTCCAGCTCGGAGTTGGAGTCTTGGTTGGAGAAGGCCTCATCTTCCGCTGCGGACGCTTCCATCTCTTTTTGTTCAATATCTTCTCCAAAGATATCTGCGATGTCTTCGATATTTTTTTGCTTCATTTCTTTCCCTCGAGCCCACAGTCTTGCAGTGTATTTTTCTAGCAAAATGAGTGACAGGTGTCACAGTCTTCTTTCTTGTGCTCGGGAGACAGGCATAGGTTACAGAATTTGCAAAGATCGGTGCGTGGATATGTGGAGTGGCATCGATGGGCAAAATTGGAACGCAGTCCGTTCCATCGGCAGATTACTCAATTGTGTTTGTTTGAGTAGAAGCAAAACAACGGGCTAGGCCCAAAGGCCGCGGTTGGAGTTCTCTCAATCCAGGAGATTTCTTCAATTTTTGACACGCGGAGGATGGGAAACGCGTTTGAAACAAAACCGACACTGGTACAGTGGGTTGTGAACGGTCTCGACCCGGAGCACAGCAAACCACGTCCAAACCTGATGGTGGAAAGAAAACAAACTAACAATGGAGTCGATGCCCATGCGACTATCACTGAAAGGAGGAGTCACCCTACCTCATGACTGGAAAAGACTTCTTTGAAGAAAAACAACTTGCAAACATCCGGACCCAACACAAGATGGCAGGAGTATGCAAACCATGTGTATCTACAGAACACATGCCTCGAATATATAAATTATCAGATGCAACACCTCGAGGCATCTTTACCATCTGTTTTTTCCACGCTTCAGTCTGTTCCTTGCAGGATTGCCTCCTCAAGATGGGGGGCCGATAATAATGGTATCTGTGCCTTCCTTGTTGCCCATCTCTATACTGCCTAGTCTCTTCATTCGCAAAGTGATTTTTCAAATGTCTCTTGCGCTCATTGGGATTCTAAAAAGAGAGGGTTTGTTAGAATATCCCTGATTGCACAATGTGTGTAGTACAAGCAGGGGTGAACTTGCCGAATGGTATGGCTGAGAGTCCAAGTACTGCTGTTCGCCAGATTATTCTCTCTCGACCCTCTTCACTAGTCACCAATACCATCTTTGCCTTAAACTAAGTTTGTGCAAGGCGGGACCCCCTACTACCTTTCATCGAGTATGTAGTTTAACATAACCGAGTTAACTCTATAGTTTCAGTACTCCTCCAAAAACAGTTGTCTAAGCTTCCTCTTTATACGTCGATCATTTGATCTTCTCTGCCACGTGATCCAAAATAAGTGTGAGGATTAACGTTTGTGCATAAAAAAATTCTGTTTTAGTTTCATTGGAAAAAACCCCACAATATCTAGTGTCTGAAAAAATTTCTGAGTATCGTTAGACACTTTTTCCCTTCATCTATATACACTTTTTCCCTTAATCTATCACGCAATGTCAAAACACTGCAAATAATATACCACAACTGTATTTTTGGGGCTCAATGAACCAAGATACATAACTAAGCCAATATAAAAAGTGAGAAAACTCACTTGCTGCAAAATCATGTTTGCCCAGTGTCATAAGACTACATCAGGGGTCTACAACCTTTTCTGTAAGAAGAGCTACTTATGTTCAATGAAAGTCCTCTGGAGCTACTAATATTATTAAAAATGTAATAGTAACCACATAAGACAAGGTTACATTAGTTCCCACCATATGCAGTAATCACCTCAGTGCACATAGATTAGCTGCCAGCAGTACTGTAAAAAATGATTTGTCAATGTGGAATGCCTCTATATGGGTACCATAACAACCATCACTGCAATGCCACTAGAACAAAAGTTAATATTAGTAAAAAGTGCTCCCCAACACCGTTTGGTTTTTAGCCTTCAAATACGAGATTAAAATATACATTGGAAATTCAATCATTTTCTGACATATTAACTTATGAGCTCTGAAAAAACACACGTTTTCATCTTTGAATATATGCCTTTCAGTTTTAGTATACATATATTAATTTACCAAGCAAAAGTTGCTAATTTAGCTCACCGGGCTGCACACAAGAGAGCTACTTACAGGTATCTGGAGAGCTACCAGTAGCTCATGAGCTACTTGTTGGAGAAGCCCGGACTACATCATTTGAAGGGATGGCTACTCGCAGCTTTAGCTGTTTAATGACTTCCTGTTATCAATTCCTTAACAAAAATAGTACAGAGAAGGGGGTTTTGGGTCAGCCATTTTGAGCCATAGGTTTTAATTTGTGTTTATAGGTCCGGCGTTAGCCAAGACCATTTGATATTACCAAAAGTATATGATTAATACACTCACTTCTGATTACTAGCTATGTGGTAAACCCGGTGCAGTAAAATCACATCCACACTTACCATTAGAAGGCAGCATAATCACTCAATTACAAGGATTTTACATGCCCTGCAGAATCTGTTTTACCGGGTGCAATTTTACCACATTTGATTTTAGCGGCCAGGAAAATCTTACGAAAACACTTCATGCACAGGAACACCGCATCAAAAAGAAAGGTCATAATAACTGGAAGTGTGTAATTTCCTGTTTTCAAACTCAGTGCCAGTAGAGAGAAGAGACAGTTGGTGTAAAACAATCTACTCTTTGTCCCTGAGAGCAAGCTTCATTCCTTTCTCCATGTGGCAACCATTTTGTGGATGTATAATCTATTCTAATTCATCAAACCAAAGGGCCATACATCTAGTGTGCTTATTTTTTTCTCAAGCATGGCTCCTTAGAGGATTAGGAAATATAAATTCTGTTAGACAGAATTACAAGTGCTTGCAGAAGAGGTGGTACAAAGAGAAGGCAGTGCTAATGGATTACTTTGTGTCAAAGACACATGCCAAAACAAGATCCGAATTATGGATACGAATTGACAGCAACGTAAATGCTGTGTCTGCCCAGGACTGTGGAAGAGTGCAATAAACATACTTCCGGAACCTCACGCATCAAGTTTGTGGACTGCTATTCAAGCACAGTCTGGCCAGCCAGGCCACTGGTGGTGGTGGAAAGGCCTCAGAATTCAAATGAACTTCCAGGGAGGAAGAGGTGTAAAGTATAATAAATAGAACCAGCATTGAGGGAACTGCAGAAGGAGCAGGAGTTGGCGGTGTAGCGGAACCAGGTGTGTCTCATTCACCAAATATATGCATTATTACAAAACACAAATGTTGAAAAGACAAGACTGATGTTTGCATGTCTTTAAAAGTATTTATAATAAGATGTAATTATGCAAGAACTGGAATATGTGGAGACAAAGGGAAAGGCCATGAGTAAGTGTTGGGGCACTTTGTAGTACAAGTCTCCTCAGACCCGGAATTATCTGGGTCGCCAAAAGCTGGGCCCGATAATTTGAAGTGCTATAGGCAGGGGCTGTGGGGGCAGTATTACATTCTGGACCATGCCTAACACCTGCAGCAGTCTGAAGGGAGCAGCCAATACTCACACAGGAGAGGCACAAGCCTGCCCTGCACTCATGCCACCCCCACCAACTCATACCTCAATCCCCATCTGCCCCGATACTTTCCACATCTTCAAAACAAGCATAAAATGTAAGCATTTTTTTGAAGTCCAAAACGGGGAAAACGCGCACGTAAAGGACCCGATATCTCCAGTTTCCTGTAGGTATTCAAACATTCCAGAGACAAACAAAAATGCACTATAGCCAGTTTTTGATTCAGGGATACTGGGCAGCATCATACTTTGACCCAGAGGTTTACACATACCAAACAAAAAGGCACACCGAAATCAGGCCCTTAATATAGATATTGGAGCTATGTTTTAAAATTGCTGTTGTCGAATTATTACATTTTGTTATTACACTCTTCATTGAAGAAAACCCATTATAGAAAGACTCTGAACAGCCCTCTATTGGATTCACACAACCACCAGCCTTTTGAAAGCTCCCAAAAGCAAAGTCTGTGAAATGAGCCAGTGATACTATTACAACAGCAGCACAAAGCCAACCAACAGTCACTCCATCTGTACCCTCAATCGCTGGCACAAAAACACCAAGCGAGCCTGCCTCCGGAACTGTGACCACTACACAAACTCCTTCTGAGACCAGTACAACTGCAGCAGTCTATTACCCAACCACTTTGTCAGCATCCTTTTACTAAAGTGTGATAGATGTGTGCATGGCTGAGAGGGACGATAAGGAGGAAGATGAGGGTTTGAGACAGCCAAATGAAGGGGCAGACAGAGTAGAGCCAATCATCCAAAGAGGAGTACAACCGGTTCCACCACCACCTCTATAGCAAACACCATTGGAGAGAATTCTCACCAAATTGCTGCCATGAAGGAAGCCTGTGCTACTTCACAGAAAAAATCATATGACTCAACAAATTTAATCATAGCAATAGGCAATTAGATGGAGGCCTGGTGACAACATGAGTCAATTGGCAAGGCTGTAGCAACAGCAAAACAGAGCAACTACACGCCATCACATACAGTTGCGAGGTGGAATATGGTCTGCTCAAAGAAGACTGGTGAACCTTGCTGCACAGAGGGCTAATCAACATCCCTTTTACCGAAAAAAACACATGGAGGAAGACAATTCACAATCCAGGAGGACAATTCACAATCATGGTTGCCACTCGTGCCATTCAGGATGGGCAGTTGAAAAAAGCCAAGTAAGCAAATCCAGCCCTCAAACACCAGCACAAGCAGCCATTTACTCCCGCCATTCACCTCTTCTACATGTTCAGAGCAGGTCTCGCGCATCAGGCCAGGTAGAAAGTCTGCGTGTACGGCCAATATTCAAGGGCAAGAACATACTTTTGAAACAAAAAAGTGCTCCATAAATGTCCTTAAGACAGACTCAATTTTGAGTAGTGTATCAATATTATATTTAATAGATATTTTTAGTTTTTACAATTGGTTTGCGTGCTAAATTATCCAAACAAAATGTAAATATACTTTTTTTCTGCCTTTGTACAAATACATATTTAAAAAAAAATCTTTGTGGTGGATAAATAAAATATAAACAATATTACATTTTTTCTATCTTTGTTCAAACAGTTTCTCCACAAATCTTTGTGATTGAACAAAGAAATGTAAACCATATTAACCTTCACAAAAAATGTTTCAAATATATCATTTTATTTTTTTAATAATTGTTTTTAAAATAAGTTTTCATAGCTTTGAGGTTACACTTTTTGCTCTAGGTTTGGGTTTACTACCCACTCTGGGATAGTGGTAAGAGCAATAGTTACTTACCTGTAATCTGTGGTTCTCCAGTATTGGTGTCTTTCATAGATTGACATGCCTGAAGCATTCCCCGTTGTCGGAGTGGGAGTTCCACGGTACATAAAAAAGCAATAATTATGCATATAATAACCAAAAAACCTTGGTAACATGAAACCAGGAAGTAAAGTAGCCTAAGTTACAGGGAAAAACTTCCACACTTATGACTATCATAGTCATTATGTACAGTCCAAACTGCAGCCAATCAGGTGACAGCACCCACCAGAATGTTCTCCTCAGAGGCTCAGGCTCTCAGATTTTCTCACACAGGTGTGAACCAAAGAATAATAGCCTAACCAGCCTCTGAGGGGAGGTGGGCGGGTTGCATATGAATCTATGAAAGACACCAATACTGGAGAACCACAGATTACAGATAAGTAACGATTGTTCTTCTCCAGTATTTAGGGTGTCTTTTATAGATTCACATGCCTGAATCAGAGTAGATAGCAGTACAGAACATAATGCTCATAAGACGCTCTTTCTGTACCATAGTAAATACACATCATCAAAATGTATAATCATAGATAAATACATCTCTGTTCAACATTTGCAGAACAATTTTAAGATATAGAACAGTACGTAGTAAGCGTCTTATAGAAAAGAGCATAGTGGAGGAGGGAGAACAGAGGCTCACCTTATTTGAAAAGATTGCGGAGAACAGCTTCTCCCACTGATGCATCTGCATCACTTGAGGCTTCCAAACAGTAGTGCCTGGTAAAAGTGTGTCTGTTGGACCAGGTTGCCGCTCTACAGATCTGGTGATGAGGCACACCGGCAAAAAGAGAGGTAGATGAAGAAATTGCTCTTGTAGAATGCGCTCTTGGGGTTGCCTGCAATGGTCTTCCCGCTTGTTCATGGCATAAGCAAATTGCAGCAGAAATCCAACGAGCTATGGTTGGTTTGGAAACAGAATGTCCTTGGCGCAATCTACCATATGCAACAAACAGTTGGTCTGATTTGCGTATTGCTGCTGTTCGTTGTAAGTAGAACTTGAGACATCGTTTGATGTCAAGGGAATGCAAGGCCCTTTCCGCAGCTGTGAGCGGATTTGGAAAAAATGTCTTTAAAATTATAGGTTCATTAAGATGGAAATCCGCAGGGACTTTTAGCATGAACTTTGGGTTAGTGCGCAGCACTACAGATTTTGATGTAAATTGCAGAAAAGGTGGATGAATAGTGAACGCTTGAAGGTCACTAACTCTCCTTGTTGATGTCAGAGCCAATAGCAAAGAAACCTTCCAAGAAAGGAACTTTAAGTCCACTTTATGAATAGGTTCGAAGGGGTGTCGCATTTGTTGTGTAAGCACTACATTAAGGTGCCATCATGGAGGTGGACGTCGAACAGGGGGGAACATCCGAAACAACCCCTTGAAGAATTGCTGAATGACTATTAGAATAAAGTGAATTAGCACCATCCTGCCGAAACCTTGAAATTGCCACCAAGAACACCTTCAAAGTAGGATGGGAGGGGCCGGATCTCGCTAAATGAAGAAATAACGGTAAAATTTGTTCTGGTCTTGCCTGAATAGGGTGGAGATTGACAGATTGACACCACATTCAAAACCTCTTCCATTTTAGTTTGTAAGTTTTAATCGTAGCAGGTACTCTAGCATTAGCCAAAACTTCCTGACAGTCCGCAGGGATATTTAGGTGTGCGAATTCAAGGTGTTGAGGAGCCATGCCGCTAATCTCAGCGATGTTGGGTCCGGGTGACAGATTTGTCCGTTCTGGATGGACAGACGGTTCGGTATTGGCCTAAACTGGATGGGTTCGCACTCCGAGAGGAGAAATTCCGTAAACCAGTATTGGCGAGGCCACCTGGGAGCTATGAGAATCATGCAACAAGGTTATTTCTTGATCTTGCGGAGGACTCGTGGAACCAACGGAATCGGTGGAAAATCGTATGCATATATCTGCGACCAGTTCATCTAAAACGCATTTCCGAATGAGACTTTGTGGGGAACCCAACTTGCAAAGGATGGGCATTTGCGGTTCTGGCTGGTCGCAAACAGCTCTAGATCGGGGTGCCCCCACTCTCGAAAGACTGTTTAAGGTTGGTTGATGTAGTTCCCACTCGTGGTTGGATGTTGTGGACCTGCTGAGGGAATCCGCCAGAACATTGGTGACTTCTGGGACATGAATGGCTGTAAGGCTGATTTTGTGACGAATCGCCCAGTCCCAAATCTCTTGTGCTTGCTGAGATAGTATGGCTGCCTTTGTCCCGCCTTGTTTGTTCAAGTAATGCATACTTGTCGTATTGTCCGTTCGTATTAGTACGGAGGTTCCTCTGATGATGGTTCGAAATGATTTCAGAGCCAAGAAAATGGCTCGTAACTCCAGAAGGTTGAAATGCCACCTCTTTTGCTAGAAAGTCCACCTGCCGTTGACTGTCATCCCTTAAAGGTGCGCCCCCCATCCCTCGAGGGAAGCATCTGTGGTTATGGTGAAATCCGGCATTTCGATCAGAAATGCATATCCTTCTCTTAAGTTCTTTATTTGGCTCCATCAATGAAAGGTTTCCCGCATCCGAAGAGTGATGCGAATGATGTCCTCGAAAGAACCCGAAATCTGGAGCCATTGAAGGTTGAATTCCTCTTGGAGTGGCCTCATCCTGTAACGGCAGTTGGGTATCAGAGGGATGCAAGAAGAAATCATCCCTAGGAAGGACTTGAACAAAGGGACTGAAACGCACTCTTGACAGCAAGAAGCGAGTGATATTGCAGATCTTGAATTGTCTTTCTTTTGAGACAAAGGCCTGGGTCAGCTTTGTGTCCAGTGTAGCTCCTAGAAAAGTCTTTCTCTGTGATGGAGTCAGATGAGATTTTTCGAAATTAATTAAAAGACCCAGATACTGGAAGAGTAGCAGACACTTTTGAACATGTGCGGTTGTGGCTTGAAAAGAATGCGCCTTGATAAGGCAGTCATCTAAGTAAGGGAAAATATGAATGCCCTGCAGACAAAGGTGTGCGGTCACTGGTGCTATGACCTTTGTAAATACCCGGGGTGCTGAACGAAGACCAAACGGAAGGACTCTGAATTGAAAGTCTCCTCCAGCCACTCTGAACCGTAGAAAGTGTCTGTGTATGGGTAGGATCGGTACATGAAAATAAGTGTCTTGGACGTCGAGGGTGGCCATGTGATCTCCCGCCGAAAGCAATTGTAGAATTTCTTGAAGTGTTAACATTTGGAAGGATAACTTCTTTATTTGTTGAGGGCGCGAAGGTCGAGAATGCGGCGCCATTCTCCCAACTTTTTCCGAATGAGGAAAAATCTGGAATAAAATCCTGTTCCTCTCTGTAACGGAGTGACCTTTTCGATTGCTCCCTTCCAAATCATCAGATTTATTTGGGATGAGCAGGAGGTGGTCCTTTGGGAGGAGAGTTTGTGGGAATCTTTGTGAACTCCAGAGCATGGCCTCTGGCTACTATATCTAAAACCCACTTGTCTGTAGTAATTCTGGACCAGTTCGAGTAAAAGTGGGATATTCTTCCTCCAATTTATGAGTGGGGCAACGGCAAAGGTGGTGACAGTTGGCTGACTTCATTGTTTTTTATTTGAGTCCCGTCCACGAAAGGATTGCTTCCTTCTTGACTGTGAATAGGAGTTACCTCGCTGTCCATAAGATTGCTGTCTGTTTGATTAGATTGAGAGGATTGATAAGATCGTTGCCGATTATAACCTCCCCTGTTGGAGAAGGATCCACATCCTTTGGCACCACGAAAGGATGGCTTACGAAATTGCAGGCTACCAACAGACCTCGCTGTCTCTGGGTCTTTTTTAATGGCCTGAAGGGCCTCATCAACATGTTGCCCGAACAGTGACTCCCCATCAAACGGCATGTCGATAATCTTGGTCTGAACCTCTTGGCGAAAAGATGTTGATTTCAGCCAACCTTGTCTCCTCAATACTGCTGCACCCACTAATTGTCTAAATCCTGTGGATGCCACATCCACGGCTGCGTCGATTATTTCCGCAGAGGTATATTCTCCCTCCTGTAGATTCTTCAAGGCCTCGGACTTGGCAGGTTCCGAAAGCATGTTAATGTAGGGGGATCTGTCGGACCACATTTGCCAATCGTATCTCCCTAATATGGCTAGGGAATTTGCATCCCGAACCGTCGTCGCAGCCATAGTGGAAACCTTCTTTCCAATCAAATCCAACCGTCTGCCATCCCTGACAGGCAGAGCTGATATAGATGAAGAGGGGTTCCTGGCCCGTCTCTGCGCCGCTTGGGCGATGACAGAGTCAGCTTTCGGCTGGCCGATGAGGCATGCAGGTGAATCACTTGGCGCCTTATATTTTTGGTTGAACCGAGGCAGGACTGCTGGAAGAGAATTTGGTGTTGCCATGATTCTTAATCCTTCCTTCCAGATAAAATATATTATGGGAATTGTCCTGATCTGCTTTCGCGGTTGGTCTTTGAAATCATAAAGAAAGCAGTCATCTTTCTTTGGGATGAGAAACCTCTTTGTTGCCCTCTCCATAAGGAGATGGAAACTTCCGATATCCACAGGAGGAGAGTCCACGGGGGCCGGTGCTGGAGTTTGGATTTGGTATTCGTCCCACTCCGACAGCACTGACTGGTCATCCACCTCTCCCTCTTCTCTGTCATCATCTGTTGTATTTGCATCATGGGAATGACGAGATGGCAGTGGAGAAGGGGGTCTGGGAGATTGTAAAGAGGTTATAGGAACCCTTGGCATAGGCGTGAATGGAAGAGACTCCGCCGATTCCGATGGAGGAAAACAACAATAATAGTCCTGTAACATATATTGCAAATTGTTAAGCAATTCCAAAGGCATCTGTGCTGAAGGAACTGTGACAGGAGTTGGAGCTTGAGGCTCAGGACATGGTTCTTCCTCCTGGTCGTCATCTTGGTATTTTATAAAGAGTTCTGATGGACTCCTAGCAGTGCGGAATCTATCATCCTCTCCCGATTCATCTTCCTCTTCTTCCTCCTCAGAATCTAATAATTGTTCAGGCAGCTTTAATAGTCACAGGGCTTCCAATGAGGAGCCACGACGTCGTAGTAGAGAAGCCGCCGTTGAAGGCAGAGTGGATGAAGCAGTAGCCGATGTCGCAGACCAAACTTGTAAATCCGTGCCAGAAGACAAAAGAGGCGTCGACGAGTGTGCCGTCAACGAGATCGTCGACGATGGTGTTGGCGTCAAAAAGGTGAGCGTCGATGAGGAAGCTGTTTGACAACGAGGCAATTTTCATCGACGAGAGGTTAGCCGTCGACGAGGCAATCTTTGTCGACGAGGTCGTCTATGACTAGGTAATCTTCGCGGACGAGGTAATCTTCGTCGACGATGAATCAGTCTTCGTCGACGAGGCAGCCGTTGACGACGCGGCAGTCTTCGACGAGGTGGCCGTCGACGAGGAAGTTTTTGTCGACAGGTGGCCGTCGACGCAGCAGTCGTCGACATCTTCTTTGCCCTTACCGTCGACCGAGCGCTGACGAGAGATGTAATCTCCTTCGTCGACGAGATGGGTCTAACAGCAACGGAGACCAGCGTCGACGGAGACCAAGCCGATGTCATGATCATCTTCGGTCTCGGAGACGAGAATGTAACCGTCAACGTAGATGTAGCGTCGACGATGATAATAGTCGACGAAGGAGCCGTCGACAACGCAGACGGCATTTTCTGTTGAGGTAATTCCTTGTCAGGAAGTCTTTTAGATGTTAGAGACTTTCCAGTTTTTCTCGGGGGCATAGCAGGCTTAGACTTGGAAGGTGGAGAAGCCTTTTTTGAAGAAGAAGTAGAAGGCAAGCCAGAGCCTTCAGCAGGCTGAACTTTTCTCAACACCTGAGGCCCAGGAGATAAGTCTACCTCAGCCATCCTCTTTCTAGAGGACATAGACCCAGACACTGCACTTTCCACCTCAGATAAAGGATTATCCTTGTCCTTGATCTTCTGTAGCCACAGAAGTAGCCGCCCTTCTCTATCCCTGAGGGTTTTCTGGGGGAAGGTCCTGCAAATCTTACAATCCCTCACCTCATGTTCCGGATAGAGGCAGTAAATACACTTCTTGTGGGGGTCTTCAGAGAATAGCCGGAGCTTCCCACAAGATTCACAAGGCCGAAAGAGAGACCTCTTAGAAGTTGCCATCTTGAAGATGAGCAAAAAAACTGAAAAAACGGTGAAGTACTGAGCAGACTCAAGGAGACTCCTTTCACACGACGTGCGGTAGAAAATCTGAGAGCCTGAGGAGAACATTCTGGTGGGTGCTGTCGCCTGATTGGCTGCAGTTTGGACTGTACATAATGACTATGATAGTCATAAGTGTGGAAGTTAGTTTTTCCCTATAGCTTAGGCTACTTTACTTCCTGGTTTCATGTTACCAGGTTTTTTGGTTATTATATGCATAATTATTGCTCTTTTATGTACCGTGGGACTCCCACTCCAACGACGGGGAATGATTCAGGCATGTGAATCTATGAAAGACACCCTAAATACTGGAGAAACTTAGATACTAATTCCTCCTATCCACAGGGTTACCCACTGAACTTACAATAGCAGTTTCACATTTACCGCATACAATTTTTCCATGTGGAAAATCCAATTACGTTTCTGCATACAATTAATTCACATGTGAATTTACCAAGAGTATTTTCACATGGGAAAAAGGAAATCTGCATGTGGACAAATTTGTAATCCAACAGAACAAAATGAATGCATTAAACCATGGTGCAATTTTGCTCCATCTGCATCCTTATGTGTCAGTTTTACACTTGTTTTTTACCCTCATCTCAATCTCCCCCTTTCACTCTCCTGTGTCCTGTCTTTCCTCCACTCTTTCTTGCACTTTTTCTGTTTTCCCCTCATTTCAAGCTCCCCCTACACTCTCCTTCTGTCTTTCCTCCGTTTTTCACTTGTTTTTTACCCTCATCTCAATCTCCCCCTTTCACTCTCCTGTGTCCTCTGTGTCTTTCCTATACTCTTTCTTGCACCTTTGCTGCCTTATTTGCACTTTTCTCTCTTTTTGCCTTTTTCCTTTAACCTTTTTCAGCCCGTTTTTCCCTGCCGCTGCTGCCCCCGCGGCCCCTCCCCCCCAGCACGACCAGTGCGACTGGCCCAATCAAGCTCTCCTCCCCACTCCCGCCTCCAAGCTGCCCAGCCCTCCCCGACCCCTACTTAATGGCTGCCACTGCGGGGACAGGCAAGACCACTGACTCATTGTCAGTGAAACTGCTCTCCATCCCTTGCAGCTCCACCATTAAGCGAGGCCTTCCCCAAGCCCCTGTACTCTCGAGTGTTGGTCTTTGAGGCCCTCCTCCACCCGCAAGTTTCACCTGCGCCTCATCCCTGGTGGTCCAGTGGACCTCTGTCTCCTTTCACTTGCTCCGCTTTTCTCTCCTTTTTCACTCGCTTTTTCCCTCACTTCTATCTTCCCCCATCACTCGCCTTCTGGGTCTTTCCTCCATTTTCTGTTTTCCCCTCATTTCAAGCCCCCCCCTTCACTCTCCTTCTGTGTCTTTCCCCCGTTTTCACTCGTTTTTTACCCTCATCTCAATCTCCCCCTTTCACTCTCCTGTGTCCTCTGCCTTTCTTCCACTCTTTCTTGAACTTTTTCTGTCGTCTTCCCCTCATTTGAAGCTCCCCCTTCACTCTCCTTCTGTATCTTTACTCCGTTTTTCACTCATTTTTAATCCTCATCTCAATCTCCCCCTTTCACTCTCCTGTGTCCTCTGTGTCTTTCCTCCACTCTTTCTTGCACTTTTGCTGCCTTATTTGCACTTTTCTCTTTTTGCTTTAACCTTTTTCAGCCTGTTTTTCCCTGCCGCCGCAGCCCCTCCCCCCCCAGCACGACCAGTGCGGCCGGCCCAATCCAGCTCCCCTCCCCGCTCCCGCCTCCCAGCTGTCCAGCTCTCCCCGACCCCTACTTAATGGCGGGCACTGAGCGGCCGCGCCGCCGGGTTGCCAAAGGCAAGCTCGTCTGTGCCAGTCGGCGACCCGACTGCGACCAGCGCCAGGAACCCTGGATCTCTGCACCGCCAACGCTACGACCCAGCGGCACTCCACTCTCTCAACCCAAGCCGCAACAACAACTGCAAGCTAGCATCACCAGCCGACATCCACGGATCCTTCAGCTGTCACCGCTGCCGGCACACCTGCAGCACCGACAAGAACACTGACCCAGCGCAATCCGCCCGCAACAACCCAACCGAACCGAAGACCCTGCAATGATTCCTCCTCAACATCCGATCCCTCCACAAACACGCCACTGAAACCTGGGACCTCCTCGACAGCACTACCCCGGACGTAGCACTCTTTACTGAAACCTGGACCAACACCACCTCGAGACCGGACATAGCCATTGCCATTCCCCAAGGATACAAGATCTCCAGGAAGGACCGTCCCACCCGCCCGGGAGGAGGAATCTCCAATTGTCCCCAAATCCACCCTCCACCTGAGCACACTCCCCCGACGAGCCCACAGACCTGATGGAACACCTTCACTTCAAGATACTGGCCAGCCCTACCTCCACCCTCATCTACCGACCCCCTGGACCCTGCGGACTTTTCGCCAACTCCAGCACGGACATCATCTCCCCACATGCCATCGCGTCCAACTACACCCTACTGGGAGACCTCAACTTCCACCTCGACAACCAACTGGACCCCAGCACGACATCCCTCCTGGACAACCTAAACAACATTGGACTCCGCCAGATCGTGACCGAACCCACGCATTCAGCAGGACACACCCTCGAACCCCTCTTCACAACAGGAAACACCATCACCTTCAGCCACACCACAGAACTCCCATGGACTGACCATCGATGCGTCCACTTCACCTTCAGAACACCTACCATCCACAGACACCAGCACCTGCTCCCACGAAGAAACTGGACCAGAATCACAGACTACCAGCTAACCTCATCACTCAGCAACTCCACCCCAACCATCGCGGAAAACGATGACGCCAACACAGCATCCCAAACCATGCACAGATGGATCTCCGACAGCGCCAACACCATAGCCCCCCTCAAGAAAAACAACAACAAAGCTAGATGGTGCACCACCTAACTTCGAGAGTCCAGACGCACTTGCCCCCGCCTCGAAAAGGCCTGGAGGAACACCAAATCTACAGCAGCCCACAACAATTTCAGAGCCGCCACCAACGCCCACCACCAACTCATCAGAAAAACGAGGAAAAAAGCGATTGAAAACAGAATCTCCACTCATGCACACAACAGCAAAGAACTCTTCATCATCATCAAGCAGATCGCCCAACCCACCAGCGAGTCCACCGATATCCCTCCCTCACAGGACCTCTGCGACAAACTCAGCACATTTTTCCACCACAAAATCAAGAGCATCTACGACAACTTCGACGAAGACAACCAACACACTGAACCCTCACCAACCACCCCCGACACCCTGAAGCCAGCGATCGACAACTGGACAGCCCTCACCACCGAAGACACACTGAAGACGATGAAGTCAATCCACTCCGGGGCCCCCACGGAGCCCTGCCCCCACCACATTTTCAACAGAGCCACCGACACCATTGCACCCATGCTCTGCCACACCATCAACCACTCCCTGGCAACCGCCTCATTCCCGGACGACTGGAAACATGCTGAGATCAACCGCCTCCTGAAGAAACCCTCGGCGGACCCCACCGACCTCAAAAACTACAGACCCATCTCTCTGCTCCCGTTCCCAGCAAAAGTCATCGAGAAAGCCATCAACAGCCAACTCGCCACATTCATCGAAGAGCACAACATCCTCGACTCCTCCCAATCCGACTTCAGAAAAAAACCACAGTACGGAAACCGCCCTCCTCGCCGCAATAGACTACATCCGTACCTTACCGGACAAAGGAGAAACCGCAGCCCTCATCCTTCTAGACCTCTCAGCGCCGTTCGACAGTCTCTCACCGCACCCTAATACGCAGACTCCATGACGCAGGGATCCAAGACAAGGCCCTTGACTGGATCTGCGACTTCCTCTCCGGCAAAACGCAGCGGGTCAGACTCCCCCCCCCCCCCCCCCTTTCCTCTCGGACCCTACACCTACCACCTGCAGAGTCCCCCAGGGGTCCTCCCTCAGCCCTACACTCTTCAACATCTACATGGCTCCGCTCGCCCCAATCGTCAGAATCTACGGACTCAACATTGTGTCATACGCAGACGACACCCAACTCATCCTCAGCCTATCCAACGAACCCAACACCGCCAGACACAACTTTCGAGAAGGCATGGAAGCCGTTGCCAAATGGATGAAAAACAGCTTCCTACAATTAAACACCAACAAAACAGAAGTACTCATCATGGGCCCAAACCCAGACACCTGGAACCCCACCTGGTGGCCCCCCGCCCTCGGAAACCCCCCCACGGACCACGCACGCAACCTGGGAATCAACCTGGACGCAGAGCTCAAAATGGACCGCCAGATCAACTCCGTCTCGTCCTCCTGCTTCCACACCCTCCGGCCTCCTACATAAGACCTTCAAATGGACCCCCCCCTCGAACACAAAAAAGACCGTCACTCACGACCTGGTCACCAGCAGGCTCGACTACGGCAACCCACTCTATGCCGGAACAAAAAGCTCATCCGCAAGCTACAGAACATCCAAAACGCCGCCGCAAGACTGGTCTTCAACCTGCCAAGACACTGCCACATCTCCCAGCACCTGCTCACACTCCACTGGCTCCCCATCGAAGCTAGAGTCACCTTCAAGATGCTAACACACGCTCACAAGGCCCTCCACCACACCGGACCAGCATACCTGAACAGCAGACTCAAATTCCACGCACCCCAAAGGACCCTACGATCAGCCCAGCTCTTCTACGCTGTGGTCCCCGCACCAGAAAGACCAGATCGGGAAGCAGATTCTTCTCCTTCTGCGAGGCCAGAGCCTGGAACGACCTTCCGCTCCACCTCAGACAGACAACATCGCACCCCATCTTCGCAAGAAACCTCAAAACCTGGCTCTTCGACAGACCCCCTCCTTGATGGACTGGAACCTGCAACCCCCCTTACTCCCCACCCCCCAGCGCCTTGAGACCCTTAAGGGTGAGTAGTCGCGCTTAAACACCTGATTGAACAAACACCTGATTGATTGATTGAAAATGGTTTGTTTGACAAGTGTCCAGGCAGACTTCATTTACAAGCAGAGGGTGTGAAAGGCATAAAAAAGTAGGGGAAATCTGGCCATGAATGCCATAGGGACTGGTTTAGTGAGTGTTCGTGGGGTCAAAGCGGGGGCTAAAATAAGATATTATTATTGAAGTATTTTGTTGTTCTTTTCATCTTCAGGTACCTGCATGTAAAATATAGTACTAACCTTACATAAAAGAGCAAGTTAAACTTCTTAGTAGGAAATGCACTCTCTTATGCTATAAAATACCAATTGAATAGAGGGGTGGGGTGGGTGTGCGTCACTAGAGTGTTGCATAATTGAATCCTGGTTAGTGCAGTGGGGAATAGTGCATTTCTAGTGGTACAAGGTTCCAGTCTGTGAGAGAAAGCACTATGAATGTTAACTCTGTATGTCCGCCTCATTTAGAGATCGATGCAGTGTAATTTTTCTGTCGATGGAGCTCCTGACACTACCGGCACCGTTCACGGTAGACATTATAATGTCTTTTGTTTAATGTCTGTTGCCTCCCGGTAAAGCCAGGTGGCATGGGACAGACCCACCCCCGATCTCCCCCCCAAAAAAAACAAATCATGATCTCTGAACCCTCAAAGAGCAAGCTGTGGCGGCCATTAGTTTTTTGTTTCTGAAAACAGAAAACGTTTAAAGGTTTGGTGGTCAACTTTCTGTTGACACCAGTTCCTTTCAAGGTACAGAGATGACCGCTGGGCTGGCAGTAATCTAAATTTGACAGACGGCAGACTATCAGTGTGGTGGAGGTAATGTCCTCTGGCACCCTGACGGACAGAGTACTGTGTTTCAAAGCCTAAATTTGGCCCTTGGTGCTTAAGATAAAAGAACAGCTTTCAAAAGATATACCTCATTAACACGTAATAATCTGCACCTAGTGCAAACATGTGTCCATTAAAAGCACATACTCCAGAACTCAGTGAGTTACAGCCTTACATTACCTCACAAAACAAAGAAATCTTCTTAAAAAAACAATGCCATTTATAATCATACAGCTTAAACAAAACAAAAGAAAAAACATACCACCACGGCAGGGCATAATGATGTATACAGAGCACAGTAAGTATCTATGTGAGCTGGTTCTCAGTGGCAATCTCTCAGTCTGTGCAAGGTATGGGATCATCTCACCCAATCACAAGACCCGTGGCACACAAGGATGATTGGGTTCTCCCGGCACACAGTCATGATCTCCATCTGCAACGTATCCCTTATAGGCACACCTTTCACTCGACTTGCAGGCTTATCGTTTATCCATTCCAACCCTCGCAGCCCATCCTGGCTCTCCAGACCCGCTTGATGTCATGGCTTAGCAGGTATGTCTGCAGGGGGAGCTCAAATGTTCTTAGGCAGATGGGTCGAAGGAATCATAGTATAGTAAATTTCCAGCTTTTCATTTCTATATGAAAGGCCACGCAGCTAGTACTGCACCCTAGGTGCATGGTGCCCACCCGCCCAGGACACTTGCCTTTTGGTCAGCAGAAGTGGCATGGACATGAAGCATCTAATAGCGCGTGGCACCCTGTTCGCGTATCCCAGTAATGCAATCTTCTGTGTCAGCCCGATGTATACTGCAATCATATCTGAGATCTTCCTGCCCACTCCATTCCAGTATTCAATTACTCTGGCAGTTCCATGCAAGGTGTAGGACGTTTGCATCTACCGCACTGCACCGGACACAGTGGGAGTTTTCCTTAGTTAGTGAGAACAGTTTTTGAGGGTTGTGGATAGTCCTATGAAAGTATCTGAAATTGATATAGCGAAATCTGCCATTTAGGGAAAGATCCCCTATTTGTCCACAGCAGTAGCCCATTCTGCATCCAAAATGGAAATTTCCAAATGTGTGACCCACAGTGCTCTAGGCGCTAGTCATGGGCGTTGGAGTCTCTGTCCAAATAGAGTAGTATAGATTGTTCACCATTTTTCCTGACCTGTGGGGCCGCCAGGAACATCCATAGCGTGTTGGATACCAGCGGTTCCTGGGGGAAGTTAGGTAGTGCTCTCTGAACACTCCAGTAAGGCGATCATACGTAAAAACGTCAATTGGGGACGGTGTAATATCATCTACTAAAAGTCGGACAGCTCAGAAATTTACCCCCAGGAATGAGGTCATCCAGCACCACTATAGCCCATTTATGCATCCGTTGGGGGCGTGCCTTGTTACATGTCAGCAATATCACTGGGAATTGCGTGAGTGATTGTTTAGCCAAATAAAGGATCTGGGAGTATAAATTGTGTCTGGATCTTTATCCAGGTTAGCGGTGTGTTGGCCATTGTGCCGATCTCTGCTCATTTGCACCTAGGACGTTTGGCCAAAGAGTGCCTCAAGTGGGGTGGGATGTGCGCTGGAGTACTCTGTGTGCGCCATTTATGGAGGGGGATTGTACCAGAAATATGCGAGGTGTGCCTGCGCACACAGATAGTAGAGCTCAAAAATGGGGTACTCGAGGCTGCCCCTTTTGTGTGGCAGTGTCAGGGGTGCCCATCGTACTAGCAGTTGGCGACCTGCCCAAGCGACTGTTATCGAATGCAATATGAGAAGTGTTAATTCAATGGTATGGGGATGTTATTGAACAAGTAGCTTGAGTAGTATGATCATTTTGATAAGCGCTTTCCGCCCCATCAGAAAAAGTGGAAGGGTTGCCCCATCAGGGAAAGTGGGAGGGTTGCCCCATCAGGGAAAGTGGGAGGGTTGCCCAGCAGCGGATCTGTTTTAAATGTGTGTCATAGTGGTTCCGCAATGGTCCCCGATTACAGTTTCTTTATCCTGGTATTTTTAGGGAGTGCGTAGCCCAGGTTAGCGGGAAATCCAGTGTGTTGGGCAGTGTTGCCAGCATAAGGAGGATCATTGTGGATTTATACCAGTTTATCTCGATCCCCAAGACCGCCTGAAAGAGGGCGAATGCCTGTGTGACCGAGGTCAAGTCCCACCAGGTGCGCTAGGTACAGTTTGAGATCATCCCCGTAAAGCGACACTATTATATTTCGGGGTGACAATGCAGGCCTACGTTTCCCATGTAATTGTCGGGTTGCACATGCCAGCAGCTCAGAGGCGAGGGCATATAGTATGGGAGTTTTGGGGGTAGCCTTGTCTAGTACCCCGCACTATAGTAAATGGCTCTGAGAATGGGCTGCCCTGTGGTGTCTGGGATGTCGGGGACGCATACAGCAATCATACTCAGTTTACAAAGCGACGCAGGATGCCCATGTGCTGCAAGACCTCTAGTAAATCAAAGACTTTGGACGTGTGCAGAAAGACGTCCGCCGCCTGCAGTGTGAGGCTGAGCTGGTGTATAAAGGAGACTAGTGTACCGGATCTGCCTAGGATGAACCCTGCATGACCTGGAAGGACCAGTTTGGGGAATTGGCGAGTCAGTCTGTTGGCTAGCACCTTGGCCAGGATTTTGACATTCAAATTTATTAGTGATAATAGTCTATAAGAATTTGGGCGTTCAGAAGACTTATCTGGTTTAAGAAGTGTAATAAGTATGGATTCGCGCAGCGAAGGGAAAAGTGTCAAAACACTCCAGTGCTTCATTGTACACGTGTATTAGCCGTGGGGATAGAAGCGTTGTGTAGGTTTTATAGAATTTTGTGTGGAATCGCTGCATGAACCTCCTCCGGGGAGAGGGGTTCCACCAAGAACCATCTAGATGGCTCTTCAAACCAGGCCAGAGTTACACGGTCAAAATATTGGGTATAGTTGTCACTCTGTTGGGAGACCCGAGCTATGTAGAGCGGAGTAGTGATTTACCAGATCCGTTAATAAATCGCTCTAGTCATATCACGGTACCCTCTTCCCTCTGTAAGTGGGTAATAGCCTGAATGTGTCTGTTGGGTCTCGAAAGTACGGCTCCGGTTCTGTCTGGAGCCTCCATACACCATGCCTCGTGCAGATTTATGTAGGTGCTTGATCTCTAGTTCAACTGTCTCTAAACATTTAAAGTGTTTCTGTCTCAGTTCTGTTAGGATTGCAGTTGACAATTGTAAGAAACTGGCTCTATATATACTGCACCAAAGTGAGGTACAATGTGTATAGAGTCCAAGGGTCTCCAGAGGTTTGGCAGAGGTTAAAGTTAGATAGAACCTTACTCTCTTAAGTGGTATCTTGGTCGAGCAGTAAGGCAGTATCAGAGGACAGTCTTAAGCATTTGATGTACACACTCAGTCAGCAAATGAATTCACACACTCAAGAACTGAACTCTAGGCCAATTGTTTTTGTATAAAAACTATACTGTTTTATTTCTAGAACCAAGCAAGCCTGGTACAGGTAAGCATATAAATAATTTGCAGTAGTAAATTAC
Organism: Triturus cristatus; assembly: GCF_964204655.1. Lineage (NCBI taxonomy): Eukaryota > Metazoa > Chordata > Amphibia > Caudata > Salamandridae > Triturus > Triturus cristatus. Next base: position 121,489,819 of record NC_140594.1, on the reverse strand, counting down.
TTATATGAACACAGTTCAAACTTGCAGTATAACTTTTACTGATTTTGGTTACAGTTTAAGTAAGCAGTTTGCAACACTTAGCAGGTATAGTACATTCGAACGAATGGGCTTTTTAAGAAAAATGCAATTAATTCCTTTTCAGATTACTTTTGCTAACACAGGGCTGGATCCTAGATTCAGCACTGGGACATTTCCTGAAAACAGTTGAGTAAATTGGTTTTAGTTAGAGGTAAGATTTTTAAAGATTATTATTATATTTCAAAAGTTGACACTTTGAAACTTTTTCACATAGAATCACCAATGTTATCCTATGGAAGGAAATTCACTTAGCAGGCAAGATACTTCTGCGTTACTTTTGTAATCCAGTGCTGGACTCCTAGATTCAGCACTGGGACATCTACTTAAAACAGGTAAGTAATTACGTTTTGGTAGTTTGTACGATTTGTAAAGAATATTCTTGTATTTCAAAAGTTGACACAAACTTTTTCACAAAGAACCCCCAATGTCATCCTATGGAAAGAAATTCAATTCACAGGTAAGTTACTTTTTAGTTACTTTTCTTACTCAGTGCCGGACCCCTGGGTTCAGCACTGGGACCTTTCCTGCAAACAGTTGAGAAAATTTGGTTAGGTTATTTGTGCGATTTTTAAGGAATATTCTTATTTTTCAAAAGTCGACAAACTTTTTGGGAGAAAAAGTGTCAATGTTATGCTATGAGGAAAAACAGGTTATCGGTTTCGAGGTAAGTATTCGGTCTTTGAAGTTAGGGTTCTGGGGCAAGACTCCGGGGTCTCTCAGGGTCAGTGATGCACTGTTGTTGCACTCCCAGTGGCACTAGGGCGGCCGGGTGCAGAGTGTTGAGGCCCAATGTTATCCTATGGAGGATAGGTGGACTCCAGTTGGTGGCTGCTGGCAAGCAGGCCACGGGGTTGTGGGAGCAAAGCTCCTAGGGTTAAGCTCAGGGCAAGTTGGGGACCAAGTTAACATCAAAGGGGACCCTCGGCGGCACTAGGGCGGACGGGTGCAGGGTGCTGATTTGAGGTTGGGTGCCCAGTTGATTTCAATGAAGATTATCTGGGACAAAGAAACACTGCAGGCTCGGGGACGAGGATCTTCCAGGAGTGACCACCACTTCGAGGGGTATGTTGGGATGTTGAGGGTTGGTTAGGCACCGCTGGGTTGGGCACACAAGGCAGTGGGTCGGTGGGTGCAGGGGTGAATTGGGACGTCAGATTTTCTTACCCGCTCTGGTCCCGGTAGGGTAGGTGCTCTGAATTGAGGCTGCTGGCGTAGTCAGGAGGCTTGAGGCAGGTCAGGGGTCCGCGGATCTCGGGTCAGGATCGCCGGGGGGACCTCCTCGTGGCATTTTTCCACTCCTCTAGCGCGGGCCGGGTGCGGTGGGTGCAGTGTGGGCTGTATTCGCGGGTCCTGGCTAGCACCAGAAGCTGCAGTTCACACACGTCCGGTGTTCATGGGAGAAACAGCTTGGAAAGTGAAGGCAGGCAGGTCCTCCGGGGTTTTTGAGGTTGCTGTCCGCTGGACACGCCGGGGTTTTGCAGGAGCAGGTTCGAGGGGGAGACAGGCCTATAGGGCTGGGGCCAAGTCAGTGGGCGTCATCCTCTTGTTAGCTCTGCACGGCTTCTCGTCCTTCTCTTTTTCTTGTGGTTGCTGGATCTGAGGAAGGAAGGTTCAGGGTGCCCCTAAATACTAAATTTAGGGGCATTACAGGTACGTAAAGGGCAGGGACCAATGGGTCCCTTCCCTGGGGTGGGTACACGCCCTATTCTGTCACTCTCCAGTGTGAGGGGGCAGAAGCCTGTCTCTGGTTGGCTGAGTCCCCTCATCCTCAAGATGGCGGGGCCTCGAGGTTGTGCTTCACCTCGCCTCCCCCACCTGAGGGGTGGAGTTGGCAGAGGTGGGCACACCTCTTTTCCTCACTTGTTTTTGCCACTGGTTCTCCTGCCCAAAGTGGGGGGCATATCCAGTGGGGACCAGTTGCTGAAAGCAGCAAATGGTCTGGAGAGGCTCACAAAGGCGGCAGGCCCTTGAAGTCTCTCCTTCGTGAACCCTGCCCATCCTGGGGGAGGAGGCTTGGCACCTCGTTCCAGGATGTGCATTGTCCCAGGCCCCAGAGAGCAGCGAGCTCTCGACCCAGGGGTCCAGAAACATGTCTGGTGGTGGCATCCTAAGCAGCCACTCAGTCAGGTCACAAGTAGTTGGTCGAATTTGAGGGGGCATCTCTAAGATGCCCTCTGTTGTACATTTTGCATTGAATCCCACACTGGCATCAGTGTGAGTTTAATGTGCCGACAGGTTTGATACCAAACTTCCCAGTCTTCAGTGTAGCCATTATGGTGCTGTGGAGTTCGTAATGACAAACTCCCAGCACCATATACTCTTAATGGCAGCACTAAACTTACAGTGCCTAGGAATGGACTTGGGCACTGTAGGGGTAAAGGGCTCATGAACCTGTACCTTCACCACTTACATAGGGCACCCAGCTAGAGGGGTGACTGATGTATGCCAGGGAAGTGGTTTGTGGGCATGGCACACAGGGATGTGTGCCATATCGACTCTTCACTTTGTTCTGCACCAAGGCACTCAGTCTGCAAAGGCAGTGTGCGAGTGTCAGGGTACAGGGCCTCTGAGGGTGGCACAATAAGTGCTGCAGCCCTTAGAGGCCTTCTCTGGTCACAGTGCCCTGGGTACCTGTGGTACCATTTACCAGGGGCGGACATGTGGTCAGAGATGCCAATTGGGTTTGTTTTTGGGGAAAGAACAGGCCCTGGGAACCTGATTAGCAGGGACCCAGGGCACACCAAAAACAAAAGTGTCTCAGTAGTCTGGCAAAAAAGTGTGGGGGGGGTTACTGCAACAAAAATCCACTTTCCTACACATCGCCAGGTCTTTTAAGTTCCTTCTTGAGCCAGTCTAGACTGCCACAAAGTTGTTTTACTATACCGATGCCCCTCATGTATGCTTTGAAGGGCTTCCAAAGCATTCCAAATGATTGTACCCAATTTTCATTTGTAGGAAATAATGGATGGTTTCATTTTTCACCTCTTCTGTGAATGCAGTGTAGAGTAAGGGCTGCAGGAATAGACGCCATGTGAAGGCGCAGAGTCTATGGGCAGGTGTAGTGTTGGTTAGGTTGACCAGAGTGGTCTGACAGGGTGCAGTAGCAGATGTTCAATCCATGTAGTCCATCTGCTGGTATCTGTTGCTCCTATCCAATAATCCAGACATGCCAAAGACCCATGGGCTGTGGAGACATGTGTGCCTTCCGTTTGGGTAGAAAAGCAAGTTCTCCAGAGGTCTCTCAGGCCGAATTTGGTCATGATATGGGTGAGAAGTTGGAGGAGTTGAGTCACCTGTCCAGCAAAAAGTTAAAGTAGCCCACACAGGGTATCGTTTGGGGCCAAGACGTGGCGTTTATCCCATAGGTTTTTCACAAAATCGGGGTTGTAGGTGTTAGGGTCATAGGAGTAGAACAAGCTTAAAAAATGCAATGAGTCTCGCCTTTCATTAAGTTAAAGTCATTTGCTTTGCTATACAATACCATTAGCAAAGCAAATGGCTTAAACTTAATCAAAGGCGAGACCTATTGCATTTTTAATGCAATAAGTTTCGCATTTGCGAGAGTTTAAGCTACTGGCATTGTAAATGACAATGCATTTTATTTTCTGTTTTAATAATGAACACATAAATAAAAGGCAGTGTCATTTACAATGCCATTAGCTCAAACTCTTGTAAATGCGAGACCTATTTAATTTCAAAGAAGCGACAGCCATTATTATCCCCTGCTGCTTGGAAAGTGAAAAGTCCCATGTGCGCTGAATGTTGCAGGAAAGCATATCGTGCCTGCAGTTGGAGAAACTCATTAAAGAAAATAGTGCTTACAGACTAAATGAGACATACTGTGTAACAAAAGAAGTAAAAGGGCCAGTCCTCATGGGAGGTTACAAATGAAGACAAGGCGGTACTAAGGAGGGACTAAGAAGCCTATTAACGAATCAGAAGCCAGCATTTACAAAAGACAATGACACAAGCCAATGAAAGATATGGGCGGAGCTTAACGTCTTTACTAAAATAGAGCATTCCTTGCAGAGCAGCGCATGCGCTGCACAGGTTCGACCTAAAAAGGGGTTGAAATATTGTAATTTAGCAATGGTGGTGGGCGCTGACCAGTGGGTGCTGCTGAAGGCAAGAAACTAGGAGTTCCATATGCTGGGTTACACAACACATCCTGCAATATAAAAAGGACTCATTGGAAAGAACTTATAGAAGTTCTTAATTCACGACCTGGTGATCACTCAAGCATCAATTTAGGATTAAGTAGTAGAATCAGAAACCAGTGACATCTATAGCAGAGTGAGGAGTCTAACTGCACTGTGGTGCTCTGTGCTAAATGACGAACAAATGTCACTGTAAAGAAGCTATATCAATAACTTATAAAATTTACTACTTAATGTGTGCCCCATAAAAGGATGAAAAGCAGAGTTAACCATAATGGACCCAAAACTTGCAAATGTATTTCTAAATATTAATTTAAAGATTGTTTTTAAAACCCCTACAATGGACTTTACACGCTAATAAACCGATATCAGTCTGGAACATAAATTACTGACTTTGAGAAGGGTTCTAGTGAGGGTGCCGTCATTGAATTGTAAGACTGTTTAAAACTAAAATGAAGTCCTCCAAAAATGTACAACGCCCAGGAAATAATCCTGATTCTGACAGTAGGCACGGTATATATGAAATTGTATTTCTTTGTATACATCTCACATCCTATCTGATATAATTCCAAGACTTTCAGAGATTTCACATGGCCTTGTAGTGATGGTAAATTACAAGTGAATTGGTACAGTTCATCAAAATGGCAAATCCACATATACATCAATAGAGTAGGAAAGGTATCTCAGAACCGGAGAGCAATAATATGGAATCCTGAGGAAAATTCGAGCAAATCAAATAGATATAGAAAAGCCTTATAAAGTATCGTATTGCTCCCGTTTCATATGTATGCTGTAACAATGACAAATATTTCGTTTTTGCATGACAGCTCCTGAGGAATCATAACACACAAATACCAGACATTGCCAGCAGTTTCCATCTTCTTTGCTGCATCAGAAGAGAGAGGACTACGGCCGGCGTCAGACATCCTGGCATCATCCTCTTGGCTGTGGGTGTTGGGGGGGAAGTGTATGGGAGAACTCCTTAATGTATGAGGAGGTGTGAAGTTTTCATTTAGCCTGTTTGCTACTTACCCGCCCATTCTGCAAGGGTTTGAAAGAGGGAAAGAAGGATACCATTGAATGGGCATGAAGGTTCTTGCAGGTCCCTTGTAGTGATTGAATGCTTGTTATTGTGCATTCTGAGAATGACGGGAAGGTTTCACAGGGATGGTCAATGATTAGACAACACGGCCTGACATCGCGAGGTATAACTCAACCGGTAGGCAACATTATTTGCCTTGCCCCACACGCCCTACTATTCTGTAATACATTTTTCCACAATGGAGAGAAATGAAAACCCCCATAACAAATGTATTTTACTATTTAGAAGAGGAAGACATGAGCAGGTCCTGCCATTTCACCACGTCAAGCTTTCCAATGGGCAGAGGGGGGCCTGCTTTTCAAGCAAATGCTCTATTCGGAGGTGTTATGTGCTCGAATTGTTGTCTTTTTCTTTCCTTTCCCCTGGATTGTCCCTCTTTGGTTTATGAAAGTTTTAGGGAGCAAGAAAGTGTGTTTTTACTTCCCGAACTCTAATGAGCAGCGAATGCATCTGGGGGAGTGACCTCGCCATCAGACTCTTCAGGTGTCTTCTCGTGGGTGAAATGGTTGTTGCAATCAAAATTGTACTCGGAGACAAGTTCTTTTCTTTTGTAGTTCTTTTGCATATGTTATAATAGCAAAAAGCAACATCCATTTAAAATAGGATATTGAAAACCTCAGTTAGGAGGAGATAGCCATCAAGGGGTGTCTGGTATGTGCAGTGCATGTGGCACATTCCATCGTTTGACTGTCACATGCCTACGGGGAATCACGTGTGCTTAAAGCAAACAGCGCCCCCTTGAGTCATTGGATGCATGGGCGTGGCTCTGGAAGTCACCCAACTATTGTAGAAAACAGAAATACAGTTAAGCGCATTTAAAGTGGCTAAAAAAATGCACATTAAACAACAAAAAGCAGAGCAGTAAGACGTCATGACCCTAATCCATCTATGCCTGCCTGTCTGCCTGTCGGTCTGTCTGTCTGTATTCCACACAAACGACTTTCCGCTGCAGGGCGTGGCTGGGCGCTCGGTAGAGTTACTGTCCCTCAGGGCTGGGCTTTCGATGGCTGGTTCTTTGCATTCGAAGCATGCGTGTTAAACATCTGGTTATATGAAGTGCAGAATACACTGGTTCTATTTCCTTTGACTCCTAACCCACGCGGCCCCTTCTCGAGTAGCTTCTGTGCGCTCTACTCCCCGGTAAGCAACCACTGCTCACGAGACACAGCTCGGGCTCTGTTCTTGTTCCATTGAAAGTGGACAGAAAACCAGCGTGCCATCAGATCTGTTCGTGCCCTGTGTCTCGCACAACGGCAAGAACCATTTGGGAAACATCCAGCGTGGTTTTGCTCCAACAATTGAACATTGTATGGAGCTGCTAACCGAGCAGATTCCACGTGTCTTGTCTGCTCGCTAGTCATTTTGTTTCACATCGAGATTAATTTGTTTTTAAAGCGGACGGGTACGGCGTCTCCCACAGATTAGGAGCATATGAGGGTTGGCTGCTCTGAAGCCTTATACAAGTGGACATCTAGGGCACCATCTGTGCAAGGTACACACTGCGAAGGAGGCCCCGAGAACCCCTACAGAAGTCAGGGAAGTGGCTTTCATTGCGCAGCAGGTGCAGTGGCGCCGGCGCCCAGAGGCCTCAGGGGTATACTGAGCCCTGATAAATACGGTAGGCTCATTCCGATCCTTGAACTAGGGCTACGCTACTAACCGCAGACCCCACATTCGTTCAGCATACACAATGTAAACGGCGTATCCAGCTTCAGGAAATATTTCCTGCTTGCACGGCGAGTCCTGGCTAAAACGTTAAAAAAAAAAAAGACTACGCAGCGAAACAAGCAAAATAAAAAAAAAAATTAAAAACAGTTTGTTCTCTGTGTACCCAGCACAAGCTTAAATGAAAAACGGGTTTAATGTGGTATGATTCACGGTACTTTGAGATGTAAAATATTCCCTCGTGTACTGTAAAGCAAACAATTTGTGGGAGGCGGAATGATATACCCACTGCCAATAGAAAGCTGCGAGGGGAAAGGTCTTGCCCGTGCGAAGCCAGAGCTCACGCTTCGTCCAGGGGAAGAGATGGTAACAGACATGCCGGCCCTAAAAGCAGCCTCCCCTGCCGGAGGCAGCAGCTGTGCCTAACAGGCCTACTTCTCGCGTTTATAATTGTAGGCGCCTTTCTACTGAAAAGGACAGTTCTCGGAGTGTGGAGACTGACGTCTGTGACTGCAGCCGTCTCCAGCCCCACCGGGATGGAAAAACTAGACTTGCCGAAGTTTGTGTGAAAAGTCTGTCAGTTGTGGGGGAGGGGGTGGAAAAAAACAAACGTGTTTAACTAATTGTGAAACTACTTAAAACTCCTGGCGTTTGAACCATAAGACATTGGACACGAGCAGAAATTTCTGCTCGAAGTACTTACCGCAGACACAAATTACTTTTCACTTTTTTAAAAGCACGGTTCATATTTTTAAATGAAGTAAACGGCGAAACAATTTAAAAAGAAAATAAAAACTGATCGTTCAAACAAACATCACTAAACAAAGAATCCACTGGGGGCACTTCGCAAAGGTACCTCGAAATCTTACTCAAATCCAGCGGTGAGAAGTCTGAACTCGTAACACTATGCTGCACGTGGAGTTACAGGGACCATATGCTAAACGCGCAGCCGTGTGTGGTTGATGTAAAGTGCGGAAGGCTGGTGCGAAAAGTTAACACACAAATATTGTAAACGACAAAATGAAACACACCACAGCCCTCGGTACCAGAGCACAGGCTCGCACCACCGGGGGTCAGCGGAGCTCTCACTGCTCAGAGCGAGGGAGACTCCGATTTCCCATCGAGGACGCCCACCCCACGAGCAGCTCACACAGAAGACCCCCGCTCCAGCAGCAATGCTAATGGTGAAGGAGCGCCATGTAGGCGAGTAGGCCGCAGGCTTCAGCCCTGCGATCTGGATCCAGATAGCCTAGTATACTCTAGAACACCGACCAGTGGCAGACACGTAATCATAGCACGGATTATAATCTTGTGATGTGTCGCACATCGCTGCATCCGTTTACACTAATGCCACGTGTGGAAAGACCCCGGAATCCAGGTGATCAATGCTGGGCTTTTGGTTGGAACAAGCCGCTGACAGCGTACACAGGCCTATCAGGAGGAAGGAACGTGGGTCTATGTAAAGAAGCAATGTACTGTGATGTCAGCAACCAGACGATTGTGATGTCAGCTGGTGATATAAACAACCAGAGCCCTGTGGAACCAGTGAGGTAAACCACCAGAGAGCGCTGAGACGTCAGCTGGTGAGGCACACAACCAGAGCAGTGTGATGTCATATAGTGATTTATCCTGGTGATATGTAAACAACCAGTGCACTGTGTTGTCAGCTAATTATGTAAACACATTGCGAATTATGATGTCATATGGCAATGAAAACCACCAGAGCACTATGATGGCAGCTGGTGTTGTGGGCACACAATGCGTTGTGATGTCGGCTGGTAAAGTAAACAGACAATTGTGATGTCAGCTAGTTATGGAAACACACGCCTTCTCTTGAAGACACTTTGTTGGACGAACAATGGAAAGCAGAAATTAATTTGGGGGGGGGGGGGGGGGACTTCGCAAGGCCGGCGGCTCGCACTGGGAACTTCCGTCTGCGGCTTCCTCTGCTCAGCAGTCTCGGGAAGGCCGCTACCAGCACTGCGGCGGGGCTATCGGAGCCATCAGGCATATGTGTCTCTGTTCCCGGGCTGCGAGGCGGCTGGGGTGGGCCCTGAAAGGCAGGAGATGCTGGCTGGCGATAGCAGCGGTCACGCAGACACACCGGTTTCTGCAGCCTGTTAATGTCCAATCCTCGCTGCTTCACTGCCCGTGGGAACAGGAGAGCGCCCCGCCTTCATGGTAACCTCTCTAAAACATCTACTAGTAGTTTCCGGATTCTCACTTTGTGTGATCCCTAAAACCGCGAATAACCCCTAAGAGCCACATGTCTGGTGCCCTTGGGGAGTCACTTTGTGTGACTCCACTACATAAATGCTTTCTGTTTGAACCCTCTTTTGTCTTGCGAATGATGCGTAAAGTCCACTAATCCCAAACCTTTCAGGCGCTGTACGTCCAACCATTTACCCACAGAAAGCATGGGTGACTGGGTCATTCGTTTACATGGTGAACGGAAGGGAGAAGTGTGCGAAAGTGGCTCTGTATATACTGTTCCCAAATAGGTACAGTGTACACAGAGTCCACAGTCCCCAGAGGTTTGGCAAAGGCTAAAATTAGATATAACCTTACTCTCTAAAGTGGTAGCTTGGTCGAGCAGTAAGGAAGTATCAGAGGACAGTGTAAAGCATTTGTTGCACACACTCAGTCAGCAAATAGTCTCACACACTCAATAACTGAACTCTAGGCCAATGGTTTATATATAAAAAATATAGGTTTGTTTTATTTTAGAACCAACAATACGTATCAAAATATACTTTCTCAGAATGAGATGCTTTAGGTAAATACTTTTGCAATATGCAATTGGCTTTTGTAGAAAGTTACAGGTTGTTGCAATAGGCAACACAATTTCAAACACAATAATGCATTGAGTGCAATGGAGGTTTTAAGTTATTTGCAGTAGATTACTTTCAGGATTACTTTTGTAATTCCAGGACTGGATCCTAGATTCAGTCCTGGGTCAGTTCTTATTAACAAGTGATAAAATTTGACTTAGTTGCTGTTATGATTTTTAGGCAATATTTTGCTATTTTAAAAGTTGACAGAAGAGATTTCATAGAAAACAGTCAATAATTCCCTATGGAAGAAAATTCAAGTTGCAGGTATAGTATGTTCTTGTTACTTTTGTAATCCAGTACTGGGTGCCTAGACTCAGTACTGGGACCTTTATCCAAAACAGGTAAGTAATTACGTTTTCACAGTTTGTACGATTTTTAAAGAATATTTGAAGTTTGCAAAAATCGACACTTAGAAGAAATTTCACAGAAAAACAGTCAATGATTTCCTATGGAAGAAAATTGGGTTACTGGTAAGTACGGTTGTGAATATTTTTCAGGGTCAGTGCTGGGCACCAAGATCCATCACTCATAGCAGGTGAGAACTTTCGTTTTCGTTACTCGGCTGATTTTTGGTGAATATTTTAAGTTTTGAAAACTCCACACTTAGAAGAAACTTCAGAAGAAACAAGTCAATGTTACCCTATGGAGAAAATGGAGTTATCGGCTTTTGGGTAAGTACTCGACTGGCAAAGTTAAGGTTCTGGGCACAGACTCAGGGGTCTCCCAGGGTCAGGTAGGTACAGTTGTTAAACCCTCAGCGGCACAGGGGCAGCCGGGTACAGAGTGAGTTAGGCCCAATGTTATCCTATGGGAGGCAGGGGGGCCTTGGTTGCTGACTAGCAGGCCACGCAGCTGTGGGAGCTGGGCTCCTAGTCACTTGCTCAGGGCAAATGGGTAAGTAGATAGGTGTAGAGGTTACACTGCCAGGGCCACTCGGGCGGCTGGGTGCAGGGTGCTTTTGAGCCTTCGGGCGCTCAATTGATTTCAACGGGAAAGCTCCTGGTTGGAAAAAGGCTGCAAGCTCGGGGATGAAGATTCTTCAGGTGCCACCCACCACCACTTCGAGAGGTAAGTTGGGTAGTTGGAGGATAGGTGGGTACCCAGGAGTTGGGCACAGGGGGCTGCAGGGGTGCCTTTTGGTGTCGTGAAATCTTACCCTCGGTTGATCGCAGTTGGGGGGGGGGTACCTGGTTCTGAGGCTGCAGGCATCGTCAGGAACGTCGAGGGAAGTCCTTGGGTGCCGGACTCGGGGCCACAGTCGCCGGGGGGTCGTCCTCGTGGTCTTTGTTCACGTCGGCACAGGCCAGGCTTGGAGGGTGCAGAGTGTGAAGGGTTCGCGGTTCCGGGCTAATGCCAGGGATTAGAAGCTGATTTTGAGCAGAGCCTCTGCTCATGGGAGTCCCAGGTGCTTAGAACCAAAAGGTAGCCTGGTCCTCCGGGGTTTGTGAGATTGCTGGCCACAAGAGGTGCCTGGTTGTAGCAGGAGCAGGTTCGAGGGTCGACAGGTCGGTAGGGCTGGGGCCAAAGCAGTTGGTGTCTTCCTCTTCTTAGCAGCTGCACGGTAGGTCTTCTTTCTTCTTGCTCTTCTTTGGAATCTGGAATCTGGGGAAAGAAGTTTCAGGGAGCCCCTAAATACTAGATTTAGGGGCGTTACAGGTAGGTGAAGGGCAGGGACCAATGGGTCCCTGTCCTGGGGTGGGTACACCCCATATTCTGCCTCTCTCCTGTGGGAGGGGGGGGCAGTAGCCTAGTCCTGATTGGGTAGGGCCTCCCATCTTCAAGATGGCGAGCGCCCGGGGATGTGCTTCACCTCGCCTCCCCCACCTGAGGGGTGTGGTTGGCAGGCTGGCACATCCCCTGCCCTTATTTGGGGTTTCCGGCCAGGCTTCCCGCCAGAGTGGGGGCTGCCAGTGGCCTGGGGAAGCTCAAAGGTGGCATGCCTTTGAAGCTTCCCCCTGCCCATCCTGGGGGAGGAGATCTAGCACCTCGCCCAGGATGTGCATTGTTGCAGGCCCAGGAGAGCAGGGGCTCTCCTACCCAGGGGTCCAGCAACATGTCTGCTGTGTGGCAGCCTAGGCAGCCTCCCAGACCAGACGTGGATTGTAGGTTAGGTTTTAGGGGGCATCTCTAAGATGCCCTCTGGGGTGCTTGGTACATTAAATCCCACACTGGCATCAGTGCGGGTTTAATGTGCTGAGAAGTTTGATACCAAACTTCTCAGTCTTCAGTGTTGCCATTATGATGCTGTGGAGTTCGTGTTTGACGAGCTCTCAGCACCATGTACTCTTAAATGGCAGCACTGCACTTACAGTGCCCAGGAATGGACCTGGGTACTGTAGGGGCACAGGGCTCATGCTCCTGTGCCCACACCACTGGCATAGGGCACCCAGCTAGAGGGGTGGCTGATGTATGCCAGGGCAGTGTAGGTGGTGGGCATGGCATAAAGGGATGTGTGCCATGTCGACTGTTGTGTCTTGTACCCAGACACTCAGCCTGCAAGGGCAGTGTGTGTGTAAGGGTACAGGGCCTCTAAGGGTGGCACAACGAGTGCTGCAGCCCTTAGAGGCCTTCCCTGGTCACAAGGCCCTGGGTACCTAGGGTACCATTTATCAGGGGATGACATGTGGCCAGGGTTTGCCAATTTGGGTTTTAGGTTTTTAGGGAAGGAACATAGGCTCTGGGCACCTGATTGGCAGGAGTCCAGGGCAAACTCAGTCAAAGTACATTCAGCAATTCAGCAAAAAGTGGGGGGAATACCATGCAAGAAAGATGGCACTTTCACACAAGAAGTCACAGCAAAGATGACCTGCACACACAGCTGTAGAAAACCGATCACTTTTACTAACAAGCGCTCGCCATTACCTGGTCCCCCCCCCCCCGTGCGTCTCTGAGCTCCGTGCCTGCTTCACAGCTATCGTGAAGACTTTTTTATCCGCTTGTTAAATAAACAAGCAGATAAGAAAAGTCTTCACGTCAGCCGTGAATCAGGCGAGGCAGTCCACCAAAAAGCCAAAGGGAGACAACAAAAAACCCTCCTTTCCAATGGGAAGCCAGCATTTACCATAAACGCTGACGCTACCCAATGGAAAGGAGGGGCGGGGCTTGAGTCCCCTTCTCAAAAGTAACTTGTTTACTATAAGTCTCGAGGCCAGCCGAGACCTAAAAAGGTAGCATGCTTCCACTCCCACCGCCTCCCTATTGTAGCAGCCCTTAGCGTACCAGGATATCTGTCTCGTGGGCATATGTTTGATAGTTGTAAAAGGAGCAAAGACTGCTTCATTTGAATATTAGATGGGATTGTGGGTGTGCTGGAAGTGGGTCTCCTGTAGGAGAGTGATGTCTATTTTGTGACAGTCAAGCTATGCCAAGATCTGTTGCATCTTGCAAGGGTTATTAAGGCCTCTCACGTCCCTGGGGTGGCAGGGCCCGCTTCATTACAATTATGACTGTCTTACATTACTAGTCATGGGGGTCATTTCCCTTGCTATCCTTTGGGCCTAGGGCATCCTTGCTGCAAATAAAAAGGACAATGTGTGGGAGCACATTTTTTAAAAAAAATGGGGCAGAGACCATGCTTTAAGATTGTAGAAATACCCAGGCCTAGTGAGGAACACATGATGACACAGTTGCTGCCGTGGTAGCAAGTGTTCCGCTCCATCCTTAGTGCAGCCATTGCAGTTGAACTGCGGCCCAGGAATGTGAGGGTCACAACACCCCCATCATGGGGACAAGACTTTTATGGACAATTTCAGCTTCTGATTAATGCATGATGCATTTGCTCTTTTACACGTCTCACATTTAAGCTTATGAGCTACAGAAAAAAAGTATTCCCCGAAATAATCTCATATGCCCCACTTTACGCACTCATCCCTACTCCTCCTGTTGCACCAATCCTTGCTACAAAGTTTAAGAGGGGCAACCCCATAACACTTTCCTTAGAGGGGTTCGGTTCAGAGCAAAACAAGCTTGATGACCTTTGATCTAAAATGTGTAAGGTCCTTTATGCAACTGACAGGTTTTCAGGGTTTGAATTGGGGGGAATGGGGGCGTGCTATTCAATTGTTTGGTTACTATGGAAAGGAGAGACAACTGAAAACAAGGGTGTTTTCTGAAGATGAACCGATCTCTGCATACTTGGTTGAATGGCTTCTCTACAGTTAGGACATGTAGTTCACCAATTCTACAAAGAGAAGTGATTGCAATGAGGAATGCCACTTTCTGTGAAAGGAACTGCAGAGGATGATAATGTAACAGCTCAAATTGCAGCCCCATAAGAACAATGTTGAGGTCAGATGCAAGGATCTCTGGCACTACAGTAGGAATCAACCTTTTAAGCCCTTTCCTAAAGGCACTAACACCCGGGAACTTGAAGATTTGTATCATTTTTTATTAAGCATTCACACCGCATCATGGCTCTAAGGGTAGAACAATGAATAGAAGACCGAAGCAAAAGGAACATGAAAATGCAAGTCACCAAAACAGGAAGAGGTACATAAAATATACTGATGATCTTGACTAGTGCTCTCTATTTTTCAGTTAAGCTGCTACAGAATCTAGGCGTGCCCTTAAGGAAGGATTGGCTACCACTGAATTTTGTAGGCGCAGTAAGTAATAGACGATATATTGCAAGGCTGCCTCTCAGGGCTACTTACAGAGACTGGTAAAATTGTGAACACATCTTTTACGTTTGGCAGTGTAGCAAGCCCTCGTAATGGGCTTTTGAGTGTCCTTTAGAATTTGCATGCAGTCTTCTGGAAGCTCAAGACACCCAGATTCTAAGACTTCTGATGCCAAATCGAAAGCTTCAGCGCCCTGTAGTTGGGATGCTGTAGCGGACTGTATTGCTGTGCGATGTCTGGACATTGAGGCAGATTTTCATGGGTATGTATGGCTTCCATGGCTGCATTGCCAGGTGGGTATTATGAGGAGGAGCCTCATTGGAGCTTGATGCGTTTCCCTCACTACATCGAGAATGAACGATAGTTAAGGAAAATATCCCTGACCAGCTCACCAATAGAGCTTTGCCCATGAATTGTGGGAGTGGATACCTGGAGGCGAAGCTTTGGCACTTTGCATTTCATTTTGGCACGTGACACACAGATCTATGGCTGTAGTCCCCCAGTATTGGAAGTACTGTTAGATTACCTGGACGCTGACTTTCCAATCGTGTTTGCAAATACGCTCTGCTGAGAAGGTCTGCAAAGTCATCATCTAATCCTGGGAGTTGGTCTGACGAATGAAGGACCTGAAGATGAAGGATCCAATGCCAAAAAGTCTGTGCTAGCTTGAATAACTGAGATGAATGTGTGACTCCTTGTTTTGGAAGATAGTATATGGTGGTCATGTTGTCCCTGCGAATGCGCCCTTTTTTCAAGAAGTGGTTTGTAAAACGCTCTGAGCACTAGCTGAACTGCCAATCATTCCGAATACACTGATATGCGTGTTATTATTGGGGAGACCGATGCCCTTAGATTATGACCTAGCTATGTGCTCCCCATAGGTTGAAGGAGGTGGAGGTCTACTGGATGCTGGGGGCCGAGGAATAGCCTGCCAAGTAACAAGTCCTTGTGTTCCACTATTACCGTTTGTGTTGAACCTTGTGCTGCACTAACACAAAATTATCCCACTGATCAGTCACTTATAACCACTGTTTTGCGAGGCACTTTTGCAGAGGACACATGTGCAGCTGAATATTTTGTACTACTGCAATACAGGATGATACAATTACTAACAGTTTCATTACAAGTCTCACTGTCAGATGAGGTTACATCTCGTAATGAGGAAGCAGACTTTGAAAGACCATCACACTCATTGCTGAGATAGGCTTTGATTGTCACTGTATTGAGTATGGCTTCCAAAAACTGCTGTGTGATAATTCAACAGCACATCAATGAGACCAAACCTGCTTAAATGTTTACACCCACCACTTCCCATAGAATACTGCAATGGTCATCCTACAAAGCACCATCCCTCCCAGACATTGCTGACATACTCAACTCTTTCAAAACCACTTCTTATGAAAGATGCTGTCTTCTCTTCCTCCATCAAACTTTTCACTGGGGGCACTCTCTTACCCCCAGTTACCATTCTCAATGTCTCTCTCGCACATGGCATCTTACCAGAAGCTCTCAAAACAGGCCAGATTCTCCCCCCTCCTAAAATCGACACTAGACCCGGATGACCTCGTCAACTATCAGCCCATCACTCACCTACCAGTCATCCGTGTAGGAAAGTGCCCTTTTCACATGGCACCCCCACTTTTTCCCTGGTATATGCTGTGATTTCGCCCAGAAGGGCACCCGGTTCCCAGTTCCATATCTCTTACCCAAAACTGTGCAACTGGACTCCAATTGTCAATACCTTTAGTACCCTTTGTAAGTCCCTGGTAAATGGTATCCCTGGTGCCTAGATACTAAAGAGGAGCCTTAAGGGCTGCAGCATGAATTGTGCCACTCTCAGGGACCCCTCACCAAATTCATGCAAACCGCCACTGCAGGCTGCGTGTCTTGGTGCAGACAAAAGTGAAAACACGACATGACACATCCCTGCGTGTCGAGGCACCTAAAACTGCATGTAATATTTGTAAGCCACTCCTACAGCAGGCCTTATAGCCTGCAGGGTGCCTTGTATTCCATGTGAGGACATATCTGCCTGAGCAGATAAGCCCCTGTGCTAGTCAGTTCCCTTACTGCCAGTACATGTGATCAGGGAAGCCATTTTAAAAGCCTGTGGAGGACACCAGTGAAATCGAGTTCCCCAGCTATATGGGGATGTTTAGTATCAAAGATCTCATATTAAATGGGGCGTGGCCAGCAGCATGCAGGGCTAGACGTGTCCCGGGAGCTCCCGGCCGACGTCTATATATCCGACCAATTACACATCTCCGCTGGCCTAAAACCACACACTGGCTGTCGGTGGATGCCTGGAGAGGGACGAGCGCGACAAAGCCCGAAACCGAAGCCTCCAGAGGGAGTTTGGCCGACCTTGACGCGGCGCCCGTGGTGAAGGGGTAACGGCCGGACAAGATGGCGGCGCGGTGAACGGCCCGGGGCAGAGTGCCGCATCCAGTCAGGAACAGGAGACTACCTGTAAGCGACGAGGCGCCATCGGACACTGACACCAGCCGAGCCCGGAGAGCCGTACAAGCCCGGGTGCCTACAGGTCCGCCCGCCGAAGAGTCGGAGCACAGCGAAGGCGCTCAGGTGAAGGAAAGCTGCACGGGAGCGGACTGCGGAGGGGCCGGAACCCAGGGTGGCATGCTGTACGGCTTCCTCGACTGGGCCAGAGAGGGACGCCGGGCCGCAAGCTGAGTGGACCGGGTGCAGCGGGTGTCGCTGAGACTCGAGGCGCACCTACTCAACGTGGCGGCCGCTACACCGGACTGACGACCAGAGAAGAGCCCTGCGGTCTCCACGGCGGGAGACAGGACCTCCTTGCCCACACCGGCTACAGCGAAGACACGGAGGAGGTACACTGGTTACGGCTAGAGCGGGGGAGCAGCGGACGCCGAGAGCCCACCTTTACCAATATGGCGGCCGCGACCTCGGACGCACTCGGTGAGTGAGCGGTGCGAGAGAAGGCGGCCCTGCGCACCCAAACACACAGAAGCCGGTAGTGGGGTGCATCTGACTTGAAACGAGGGGTTACTGTGGCAGATAACCCTCCCCCCCCCCCACTCCTCACGCCCTCACTGCCAACCCACGGAGGTGAGCGCGCAGGCTACACTGGCGACCGCCACGCACTGGCAGCCACGCGAACCTGGGAGAGGCGCCCCCTGACCGCCCCGAGGAAGCACTATTGATGAGACCAGTGGCGATGAGAGGGCTAGCCCTGTAAAGAAGCAGGAGTAGTGCAGCGCAAGGTTGGAGAGCAGGGGAGAAGGTAACATCCACGCTGCACTGTCTAAGGGCCCTGAGGGAGGGCTGAGATTGCAACCAGCGGCGGTGTAGACAGGGGCGCCGGTTGGAACCTTGCTGGACGTGCTTCTGCATAGGGTGGGCCCACCACAGCTAACTCGGAGGGGCGACGCCGCACACCGCACTGTGCAACACTGAGGCGTAGTGGGTCAGGCAGAGCGGAGGGTCACTCGGAGACACACGGCCAGAATACCCGCTACCAGATAGGCGGGGAGGAAGAGGAGCACCAACCCAGTACACCACCTTGGACGATCAGAGTGAGGTGATAACGGGGGGGCTGCCTCGTAAAGGGTTGGTACTGGAGATTTGACGCACGGCGGGCTGTGCCTGGACACTCTGGATCCCTGTGGGGCACACAACGAGGAGGCTGCTAAAACCACTCTGCCCACATCCCTCACAGCTGGGCTCACCACTGAATCAGTTAGGATGGGGAAGAGGGACCTCCCAACCAAGCATCCCAAACACGGCACTCTGGATCTCTTCGCGGCGCCAAAGACATCCAAAGACAACACAGGCGCGGCAGCAGAGGGGGCCACTGACACGGACAGGTTACTTGCAGCAATCCAGGCGTCGAGATCGGATATCCAGGAATCCCGATCCGCGTTGGAGGGAAAAATTGGGGAAGTGGGCGCTGAGGTCACACTCCTGCGCCAAGATTTCAAGAACCTCTCCGCCAGAGTGACTGAGACTGAAACACGCATTGGAGAGGCTGAGGACTCGATAACTACGCTTCGAAGAGAAATGGCGGAGCTCCAGGCGTCGCACAGACAGCTGCTCTGGAAGGTGGATGACGCCGAAAATAGGGCGAGACGGAACAACCTCCGATTCGTGGGATTTAGAGAGGGAATCGAGGGGAACAATATGGCATCCTTCCTGCACAAGTGGCTCACGGACACCTTCCCTGGAGCCCGTTTTTCTTCCTGCTTTGTGATCGAAAGAGCGCACAGGGCGCTCCTGGCGAAACCTCCGGAGGGCGCGAGACCCAGGCCAGTGATCGCACGATTCCTAAACTTCGCTGACAGAGACTTAATATTGCGGGAAGTGAGGAAAATGGGCGAAATCCGAGTTGAGAACACCAACATAATGATTTTTCCGGACTATAGTCAGGAGGTCCAGAAGCAGCGGCACTCCTTTGACTCGGTGAAAGTCAAATTGAGATCACTGAACATTACGTATATGCTGCTCTTCCCAGCAAAACTCAAAGTCATCTACAATGATAAGGCGCACTTCTTCAGCCATCCGGAGGATGCATGGCAATGGCTGGAGGAGAGACCGATCTTCAATAGTCGGGAAACGGCAGGGAGAGAGGAGCTGGTGAGGGCGGCACAGGACAAGGCGCGGTGGGGCTCGCCAAAACAGCAGAGGAGGAGATCCAGGAGACTTTACTCGAGATACACAGGCACCCCATACCATTCATGCACATCGGCAGGATCCAGGAGGGGGAGATCGGAATCACCCGGGGCGTCGAGGACGGCACACAGAACACAGGAAGGGTCACGGGACCAGGCATGCTCGGAAGGAGAACACCTCAGGGACTCGGATGTGGAGGGCGAGGTGTCTGACACTGGCCAGCGCTCCTTACACCCACTGGAAACAGAGATCCGGCTGTTGGAACAGGACGTATCCGACAAACACTGCAGCACAGTACCGACAACACAAGACTCACATTCGTGAACCTGGAAGAAGTGGATGATTGGATTGTCGGCCGGGACACGGCCATGACACGCAAGTGGCCAACACCCTTTTAGTTGTTGTTTCTTTCTTTTTTTTTTCCTTTCGTTAAATCTTTTTGTGTTTTCAGGTACGGTTTACTTGTTAGCAACAACAGTTCTTTCATAGTCCGGACAGGAGCCCAGGAGTGGTGCATACCCTTGTCGGGGTGTTGTAAATTGAAACAACGATGTGATTAAGCATTTACTAAAGACATTAATTCCCTTCTCTAGATCATGTTTTCTCCGTTATGTTGACCGAAGTTCGGACTCCATTTTGTATTGTCATGCTTCCACGTGTTCCCCACGAGAAGAGTCCAACCTCTGTGTTAGTTGCTCTTGTAATCTGCCTAGTAACAGTCTATAAATAGCTCCTTTGTCCATCTGGCACATGCCCAGACTTGACCACATCTGTTATCAGTTAGCCTTGCTTGACCATGTTTTCGCGGGCTCAAGGAGTGTGTTAGCTCCGCCCACATATTGATTCAGTATTGGAAATGACCATAAATGGTAATGTTCTTCGGCCTCATGTTGTATCCACCCACTTATGAGCCCCTCTATTGTGTATAAAAGGGGACCATGTACGTAAGTTCTTTGTGCTACTCTATGCAATACTGAAGAGTGTTGTGTGGATTGTAGGACCACCCTTAAGGGTTAATAAATGCTGTCTTTGTACTTTGCAGTTTCCGTGCCAACTTCCTTATAGATTCCATTACAGGAGAGCGAACCCTTGTGTCCTGCGGGCCTAGCTGGGGCCTGTATCCATCAATTGGCGCCCGTCACGTGGGGCTCATCGGCGACTCGGATGCTCGAAGGATTGGTCGCGACGAAGGTGAGGAATTTGGCCGGGGACGTGATCACTGCCAGCGGCGTCTTAGCCCTGGCATCCCGAGGTTTTTCTTCCTTCCCTTCCGAGCTGACCGTCTGGGTGGCGCCGGTCCTCGACTGAGACCTCTTCTGTCGGTCTTGCCGTGAAAGCCGTTTGGGCGATTGTGGAGCTTGGCAGTTGGAATCTGGACTCTTGATTGGTAAGAACCGGTGTACGGTACTTGCTCCGAGTTTTTGAAGCCTGATCTGGCTATTTGAGTTTGATTTGTGATGACTAGTCATATTTTGTATTTGTCTTTGTGAAAATATATGCGTTGCAACACATATAGGCAGGTAATGTGGAGAGATTTCTCCGGAGCTGCGTAACTTTGAACGGCGCAACGATTAAGTGCCATTTTCTCTATAATATTGCATATTTTGCATTATTTCTGAGCATGCCTGCTTTCAGCGCACTCCGTAAGTGGTGTTGCTGTTTTGGAAACCGGTTGAACCTCGAGGAATCTGCTCCAGCTCCCCCAGAGGGGACTCCTAATAGGGATATGTATGTGAAGCATGGTCTTTCTTCCATAATGTACAGCACAGTATGGAGGAAATATACTAAAAAAGATCCTGAGCTACGATGGCCTTTGTATGCATCGTTTGATATACGTAAGATTGAGTATGTGGAACAGTGTATGTGTAAGCGGCGTGCTCGTCAGGATATGTTTGAGTGTGTGCGGTTGTGGGTGAAGGAGGTGCGTGAGCGAGAGAAGCGTGAGAAAGCGCTGTTCGATAAAGAACAACGGAAGAATGATCATGTGCGGGCACAGGAAGCGAGGCGTCGGGAGGACAAAGAACAAACGGAGAGGCAAGAGAAAGAACGTAGGCTGCAAGTCTCGGGTCAATATGCTGTTCGGCAGCCACTTTATCCTGTCCTTAATAATCTTGATGATGATTTTTATTTACTAGATCGCTCTCCGCCCCCTTATGTTGGCGCATCTGCTCCTAGGCCACAAGATTCTGTCCCGGGTCCGGGTAAGGTAGATACGCGGTCCATGTTATCGGCTGAGCATATGGCTGAGCTTCGGCAAATTTCCTTCCGTGCACTTAAGGGTAAGGTGTCCGTGGATGAATTGTTCCATACGTGGGGGTCGTGGCAGGATAGAGAGAGATTGTATTTTTTGAGCCATTTCGCTGAGGAAGTGATTGCTGCTTTTCGGAAATATTCTAGTGTCTTTGAGCCTGAAGAAGTGACGTCGGATGCTAAAGCATTGCATGATGGTGTTTTTTCTCCCTCTAAGGCTCCTGATACGGCTCGGCGGCTATTCGCCTTGCGGGCCTTGCGGGACGCGGTGCTGGCCCATAAAGAAAAAGCGCGCCAACGAGCAGGGGAGGAGACGCAGTAGGATTCGTGTACCGCAGAAGGCCACTCATCCACCTCCCAATCAGATAAGAGCGATCTAGTGCATGCTAAGCCAATGCGCGAGGCGGCGCCTTTGTATGTCCCTCCTAAAGGAGCGGGGACTAGCTCGGACATTACCTCCGCCGATGCTAAGGGATATTTTGTGTATAATTGGGTTTATACTCCGTGGCATAGAGCTGATGTTATGGCATTAAAGAATGCGCTGCCTGACCCCCGCAAGAATCCAGCGGCCTTCTACGAAGAAGTCGAGGGGGCCTTGAATTCTTGCGTTATGACTTTAGCAGATATAGACCTGTTCTTTGGCCTTATTCTACCACCGGATATGTGGCGATCTGTCCGAAAAGTAGATGATATAGTTGCCTTTAAGGCCCGGTGGTCTGACCTTGAGGATGAGGATAGGGAGCGGAAGCCCGCGCAGAAACCGCCCCAGAGTATTTTAGATCTCCCTGCTGCTATTGTGGCTAAGTTGAAGACAATTATCCCCCCTAAAAAGATTGACTGGAATATGTTAGCTGCATGTAAACAGAAAGTTGACGAGTCAGTTGCGGACTTCTTTACGCGCTTTGAGGAGACGTTTCATGATTTTAGTGGCCAGTCGCTTACTGACGATACGGGACGCCACCTTTTTGCGGATAAATATGTGGCTAATCTGCTGCCGGCAGTTGCGGCCCATTTAAAAGCGAGTGAAAGTTCTTGGTCTTCCGCTACTCCGACGGCCCTCCTGACTATCGCCCAGTATTATGAGCGTCAGGAGCAAGAAGCAAAGGGCCAGGAGGAAAAGAAATCGAAAGATTTGAAAACAAAGGTGATGTTGGCACAAGTCTATGGCCCGCCCCGACGGGGTAGTAATAGAGGTAGGGGAGGATCTTATGGTCCTCCCTCGGGCCGATCTGATTTGAATAGGAACCAATGTGCGTATTGTAAGCAATCGGGTCATTGGGCTAGGGACTGCCCGGTGTTGCATGCATCGCGTCAGGGGCATACCCACGGTGGCCCGCGAGGTAGAGGGGGTTTCTCGAACTTTCGAGGGAATTCTAACGAACAGGCTCGTTTTGACTCTGCTGGGCAGCACCGCGATAGATCAAACGTTTTCGATCGCCAGCATCAGTACCAAGTGTCGGGGATTGACCGGTCGGGGTACCATGACTCTCAGCATGCATAGGAATGCGTTGGATGGGGGTTCGAATCAGTTGAGGTGCCGGTCGATCAGAAGGGTCCTTATGTATCGGCTGAGGTTTTGGGCTCTACTGATCAGTTCCTAGTGGATACAGGAGCGACACGTAGTGCGCTGTCTAAGCAATTGGTTCCGGGGGCTCCCCCATCCGGCTTAATGGTCACATCGGTAGGGTTTGATGGTACACTCTCCCGAAGCCCTCTTTCGCAGCCCCTCATGTTTAAGGTTGATTCTTTTTCTGCACCCTGTCCGTTTCTGCTTGCCCCGTACACACCGGACAACATTATGGGTCTTGATATGTTTAAGCATTTTAGGGCTACGATCCGCTGCTCCCCTGCTGGGGTGCGGGTAATATTGAATGACAATTACCCCCGATCCGAACGGATGTGTGCGATGTCAGAGGATGCGCTGTTATCTACCCTCCCTCGTGCTTTGTGGGCAACTTCGGATACTGATGTGGGACAAATGGTGATTCCACCGGTCCGCATTAGCGTCCAGGAGGGGGCGGTGTTACCACGCCTCCCCCAGTACCGTATTTCCCAGGAGGGTGAGGCGGCTCTCATACAGATAGTGCAGGATTTAATGGCGGTAGGGGTAGTGGAGGAAGTCCCCTACAACATTTGTAACAGTCCGATTCTTCCCATACTGAAAAAGGATACGGATGCCAGAGTTTACCGGTTTATAATTGATTTGAGAGAAGTGAACAAGATCGTGATACCTCAATACCCAGTGGTTTCCGATATCACGACGTTGCTTACTTTGGTACCACCTACGGCGACTATGTTCTCCGTGATCGATTTGAAGAATGCCTTCTTTTCCATTCCCATTCACCCTGATAGCCGATATCTTTTTGGGTTTACATTAAATAATAGATCTTATCGTTTTTGTAGGATTCCCCAGGGCTACACAGAAAGCCCTAGCATTTACAGTCAGGCTTTGAAAAGACAATTGGATTCTTTTGTTCTGCTCGAGGGGGTCGCCCTCATTCAATATGTCGATGACATCTTGCTGGCGGCTGACACCCTGGAGTTGTGTGAGAAAAGTACGTTATCCTTACTCTCCTTTTTAGCATCCCACAATCATAAGGTATCTAGGAAGAAATTGCAATTTTGTAGACCAAAGGTGACTTATTTGGGTCACCTTTTGTCTAAGGAGGGACGTGCACTCACACCGGATCGTATCCAAGTAATTTTGGACACACCGAGACCGTCCACACAGAAGGATGTGCGTGCATTTTTGGGCCTTGTTTCTTTTTGTAGACAGTGGATATTGGGGTTTTCGCACATAGCTAAGCCATTGTTAGCCCTCTTGACAAAGGACACGCCTATCCCAATCCCTTGGTCAGATGAGTGTGATACTGCTTTTCAGCAACTACGACAGGCCCTTTGTTCAGCACCAGTGTTAGGGACCCCTGATTATGCAAAGCCCTTTTCGTTGTATGTGCATGAGAAAGATGGATGTGCATTGTCAGTTTTAGTGCAGATGCACGGCGATAAGCAGCGCCCTTGTGCATATTTTTCGGCTGCACTTGATCCTGTCGCCCGAGCATTACCAGGGTGTTTTCGCTCGGTTGCGGCGACAGCTGTGTCAATACGCCAAAGTGAGGGAATTGTGTTATCTCATAAGCTGTTGGTATTAGTCCCCCATGCTGTCGATGCCCTGCTTAATCAAACAAAGACGCAGCATTTGACCAGTGCCCGTTTAACGGGATATGAGTTGACGCTTTTGGCTCCTCATATTACGTTAAAAAGGTGCGTAACGTTAAACCCGGCAACATTGTTGCCATACCCCGAAACCCAGCCTGAGGCGCGGAAAGCGCATGATTGTATTCTCGTGACTGAGGAACAAACAAAGGGTCGTATTGATCTCCAGGATACGCCCTTTCCAGATGTAGATGGAGAACTGTGGGTGGACGGATCATGCCTGAAGCTACCAGATGGTACGACTTCAGCAGCGTATGCAATTACCACATTGCAAACAATAGTGGAGGCAGCACGCATACCACAGAAATCAGCCCAAGCAGCGGAACTGATAGCACTAACACGAGCATGTGAGCTCAGTACAGGACTATGTGTGAATGTTTATACAGATAGCCGCTATGCCTTCGGAGTAGCGCATGACTTCGGCCTACTCTGGAAGGAGAGAGGGTTTTTAACATCACATGGAGTACAGATAATGCATGGAGAGTTAGTTCACAATCTTTTAACTGCACTGACATACCCAAAGAAAATTGCCATCGTTAAGTGTAGCGCCCATAGGAAAGTAGTTGATAAAGTTGGAGAAGGGAATGCGTTAGCAGATCGAGTAGCACGGGAGACTGCGATGCAGCCCGGTACTACTGCCATGTATGTAGTAAAGTCACAGGTAGAAAGATGGCATGATGCGAAGGAGGAAGTGCGAGAAATGCAGAGGACCGCTTCTGACAAAGAGCGGGAACAATGGGCTAGCGAGGGAGAACTGGATGACGAGGGCTGCTGGAGAAATAAGCAGATGGATAGATGGAAATTACCCACGGCCTTTGTACAACCTATGGTTCAGATGGCACATGGGCTAGCACATGTTGGAGCTTCCGCAATTGTGAAATTGCTTACCCAAGTCTGGGAGCATCCAGAGATTGCTAGCACAGCGAAGAGGGTGGTGCAGACCTGTATGATCTGCCTGAGGTATAACCCAGGAAAGGGTACTCGAACTCCGGCAGGAGGATTTGTGACACCCACTGCACCCTTCGAGGTTTTGCAGATGGATTACATCCAGCTTGAGCGTTGTAATAATCTGAAGTATGTTCTAGTAGTGGTCTGCGCTTTCAGCAAATGGGTTGAAGCGTACCCTACGAAAGACAATACTGCAATGACTACTGCGAAGCTGCTGCTGAAAGAGTTCTTCCCTCGATATGGCGTCTGTAGACTTCTGTGGAGTGATAATGGGCCTCACTTTGTAGCGGATGTTATAAAGTACGTCTTGAAGGGCCTGGGCATCACCCAGAAGTTCCACGCGGTATTCCACCCTCAGTCTGCAGGACTAGTCGAGAAGTATAATGGTACACTGAAGCTTAAGATCGCTAAAATTCAAGCTTCGACGTCTTTGACTTGGCCAGACGCTCTGCCATTGGCATTATTGTCAATTAGATCGGTACCGCACTCTCGAACTGGCCTTACACCGTATGAGATTGTTTTCGGACGCCCAATGAATATTTGGGGTCCACCAAAACCTAAGGCTGTGTATGATGTACCTTGTGTAATGATGAACGATTATCTGGCACAGTTAACGGATAACTTGGTTTCTATTCATCAACAGGTCCGAGAGGCGCTCCCTGATCGGTCTACCGGTGAAGGACATGGTCTCCGCCCTGGGGACCACGTGATGGTGAAAATATTTGACAGAACAAACAGCTTGGAACCGAGATGGGTGGGTCCTGAGCAGGTCCTCCTCGCAACGAGGACGGCTGTGCGAGTCTCCAACAGAAAGAATTGGATCCATTCCCTGCACTGTAGGAAGGTGCCGCCCGGATTGGTGGAACCTGCCGTACTGACCGATCAACGAGAAATCTTGGCTGCAGAGACAGGCCGTGCTGCGGAGCCAAACGCCACTGAGGAGCTCTTTCCGGACCACGCGACTCCTGGAGGAAGGCGATATCATCTTCGACCAAGGAAGTGAGTTTTTCAGTACCGGGACATACTGTCAGAACGGCCCTTGGGTTAGTGAAACGGAGAGCCGATGAGGCAAGGGGGGGGGGATCAGCCCTGCATTAGTGTAGCGACACCCGTCTTGGCCCGCTGGTGAAGAAATCAACCGCTGCCCAAGGGGAAGAGTTCTGACAGACTTTTAGTTTCAGGAAGATATTGGGTTTTATTTTTACTTTGATATGGAGAAAAAGAAAATCCTTTGTGCATTAGGGTTCATGTTGACAGTAGCCATTGTTGGGATAACCACATGGTTCGTGGAGGATGTAACTCCCGCTCGGAAGATTCTTGTGTTGACAACTCCGGTGCCTGAGGAGCACTACTTTTATACATTACCGTATCAAGAGTTGAAGCATCGACAATCTTACTTGAACAACACTTTCATCCAGATGCTGCATCATACCCACGTTGCTGCGAATGCTACGAACTGTTGGATATGTGGGATGATGCCAGCCCATCAGAAGAAAGGAGGAACGCCATTTATACCACTTCCTTTCTCCCATAATGGCTCTTGTAGAGCATGGTACACTTTGCTTTTTGCCACTCGGAAACCGACAGTGGGACGATTGCTTTTTAGACTCAATAAAGAATGCCATCAAGACAAAAATGGGTATCCACAAGCGAATGGGACAATTTGGGAGTGGGAAGAGTACCGACCAGATAATGAATCCATTCCCTACATCTTCACGAACACAAGAGACACTGTGGGAAAGGACAAATTTGTGATTCAAGTAGCACAAGCTCAAGCGGACCTGTGTGTCCAGAGTGTGGGTTTTATCCCTGTTGGTGTTAGTGATTGTATTACTGTTCTGAACATTGATGGGTTGAACAATAGTACCTTTTTAGCCTCCCATAATACGTACTTTGTGTGTGGAAATAAAGGTTATTACCGTCTGCCGGCTGGGTGGTCTGGGGTATGCTATGTATCATTTCTATTACCTCCTGTATTCCTAGCTCCCGCATCTTATCATAAGGATTTGAAATTATTGAATAATGTGACTGTAAATAGGTATAAGCGTACTTTATCAATTGACGATGTAGATCAGACTGATACCAGTCTGCAGCAGTATATTGATTTTAACTTAGGACTGTTCTTCTTTGTTGGAGCTGCCCTGAACAGTAGGAAGATCCGAAGATTAACAAGAGTGGTAGAAGCTGTGACAAATCAGACTGCTGCTGCTCTTGGGAATCTTACGGAGGAATTACAAATTACTAGAATTGTTGCATTGCAGAATCGTATGGTATTAGACGTTATGCTAGCTGACAGAGGAGGAGCATGTAAAATTATTGGAAGTAGCTGTTGTGTGTTTATCCCTGATCATACGCCATCAGTTCATAATGCCATCAATAAACTGCATAAAATTGCAGCTGAGATCCATACAGAAAACGGCACTTGGTCCTTTTCTGGATGGTTTTGGGCGTTAATTACTGCCTGGGGATGGAAGGTTCTAACTGGTCTCTGCATTATTGTAGTGGTTCTGTTTTCGTGCTGTATCTGCGTTCAATGTGGTCCCTTGCTCTGCTCATTATGTGTATCATTCTGTATTCCTGATAAGAAAGCTATTGCCGATGTTGCTCACCAAAAACGTTTAGCTAAAGAAGTTGAAGAAATGATGACAATTGACATACATGATGATTATCCTAACAAACCGGATGTCTTCAGTAAATGCTGAAAGGGTCGTCTGTTGTAAATTGAAACGACGATGTGATTAAGCATTTACTAAAGACATTAATTCCCTTCTCTAGATCATGTTTTCTCCGTTATGTTGACCGAAGTTCGGACTCCATTTTGTATTGTCATGCTTCCACGTGTTCCCCACGAGAAGAGTCCAACCTCTGTGTTAGTTGCTCTTGTAATCTGCCTAGTAACAGTCTATAAATAGCTCCTTTGTCCATCTGGCACATGCCCAGACTTGACCACATCTGTTATCAGTTAGCCTTGCTTGACCATGTTTTCGCGGGCTCAAGGAGTGTGTTAGCTCCGCCCACATATTGATTCAGTATTGAAAATGACCATAAATGGTAATGTTCTTCGGCCTCATGTTGTATCCACCCACTTATGAGCCCCTCTATTGTGTATAAAAGGGGACCATGTACGTAAGTTCTTTGTGCTACTCTATGCAATACTGAAGAGTGTTGTGTGGTTTGTAGGACCACCCTTAAGGGTTAATAAATGCTGTCTTTGTACTTTGCAGTTTCCGTGCCAACTTCCTTATAGATTCCATTACAGGAGAGCGAACCCTTGTGTCCTGCGGGCCTAGCTGGGGCCTGTATCCATCAGGGGGTACAAGCCCGACGGGGGGGATACAGCACGGACCATTATAGGCGGCTCTTGCGGGCCATAGTTCGGTAGAGGGAGGGAGTGGGGGGGTGACAGACCGACTTCTACTAACAGCTTGGACCTTGATGGGGACGAGTCTGGAAGGGGAGAGAGGTGGGGGGCGGGAGAGGGCACAGGGGAATTTCAACAAGTTGGGGAAGTTGGGGAGGGAGTTGGACAAGGGATAGCACAAAGAGGCACAATCTGAGGAATGGGAGTCAACACTGTCACACACAGCCGCTATGGTCGCCTATTGACCTCCAGAAGACCTACACAGTATGGCAGGTACACTAACAAACACAGACGGTATACACAAGGGGATCTCCATTATGACTTGGAATGTTAATGGTCTGGGCTCCAAAATAAAGAGGGGATTAGTGAATTCATACATAAAGAGGACCGCCCCGGACCTCATCCTCCTGCAGGAAACTCACCTTAGGGCGGGAAAATGTACATTCATAGCGAGGGGGAGATACAAAGTCTTGAATCACGCGGGCTACACGTCAGGCGCCAGGGGAGCCGCAATACTAATTAACAAAACACACACCTTCACCGTAGCGCGCACATGGAGCGATACACAGGGGACATATGTGGGAGTACAGGGAGTGTGGAACAGACAACGCATTACAGTCATCTCAGTATATGCCCCACCGAAACTCCAACCACGCACACTCAGGGAGGTAGCGTCCATCTTACTGGAAACGGCGGATACGATGCAAATAGTGGGGGGGGGACTTCAATGACGTCATGTCGGAAGAATTAGACCGCTCGGGGGCAACACGCAGAGGGGGGACACAAACAGCTCTTGCGAAATACGTGGCGGACATGGGACTCACTGACGCATGGCGGTGGCGACACCCGACGCAAGAGGCATTCTCCTTTTACTCAGGGGCCCACAAAACCTTCTCCAGGCTAGACTATATTTTTGTGGCAAGACAGTACCTGTCGGAAGGAGATGAGTTCACGTACAAGGCAAGGGGAATTTCAGACCACTCCCCCCTATATGCGCTCTTAGGGAAGAACACCGAAAGGCGTGAGACGGAATGGCGCTTGGCAGCCTGGGATATTCAATCCCCTGAAATAGTACGGGGTCTGAGGGCAGACATAAAAGTGTATGTAGCGGAGAACAAGGGCTCAGTGGAATCTAACATTATCTTCTGGGAAGCCATGAAGCCTGTGATGAGAGATAGACTTAGAGGGAGACTACGGGATGAGCGCAGCAAACAGCACAGGGAGGCAACAGCGTTAGAACTCGAAATCCTGACCCTAGAAAGACACTACCTTGTAAACCGAGGGGACGGTATACTGCGGCAACTGCAAGACAAACAGAAGGAGTATAGGGAACTGGTCTCTAATGAGGCAAAGACGCAAGCCCTAGCAACGTTACACCGCCTGTATGATGTAGGCGACAAGTCAGGCAAGCTCCTGGCTTGGCTTAGCAGGAAAGAACACGCCGCGAGGTGGGTGTAACGAATCAGGAAGGATGGGGGAGGCCTGGAAACTACCGACAGGGGCATAGCAGAAGCCTTCGCATTTCACTATGAGAACTTCTATAGGGGCCGAGACCTCGGGTCAGTGGACGAGGCCTTACTTTATATGGAAAATCTGGATATCCCAGTATTGGATGAGGAACTCAGCGCCCCTTTGGAGGCGGGAATCACACTGGAGGAGATCTCCGCAGCCATCAATAAATTAAAAACGGGGAAAACACCGGGGCCCAACAGGTTCCCGGCGGAATTCTTTAAAAAGACAGCCGACCTATTGACGCCTCACCTGTTGGCTCTATATGTTGAAGCATACGGACTAGGGAGACTCCCACGAGATCTAGCATTAGCAACCATAGTGCCGATCTACAAACAGGGCAAGCCGAAGGAGGATTGTGCCTCGTACCGCCCCATCTCCCTCCTAAATATGGAGGTCAAAGTACTGGCCACAATTCTAGCGGCGCGCCTACGGACGGTGGTCCCAGACCTTATACACACAGACCAATCCGGATTTTTGCCGGATAGAGCGACAAAACTCAACCTCCGACGGACCCACAACTGGCTCCAAGAAATACAAGGTAGAACGGAGCCGCACTGTTTCCTGTCCTTGGACGCGGAAAAAGGGTTCGATGCAGTACATTGGCCCTTTCTCATGGCAGTGTTGCGTCGGTTTGGCTTTGGCCCACACTTTCAGAAATGGATAGGGCTGCTATACGCAGCGCCGAAGGCGCGGGTACGAGTGAATGGGTGCTTATCGCGCGAATTCCGGGTGGAGCGGGGCACCCGACAAGGATGCCCGCTGTCCCCTCTCCTTTTCACTCTCACTATAGAAATACTGGCGGCCAAAATTCGACAGAACCCAGAGATCCATGGCTTCAGGTGTACCGAGTCGGGGGATACTCAGGAAAAGGTTTCGTTATATGCAGACGATGTACTGTTGTATATCACGAACCCCGAGGTCTCCGTAGGGAAGTTGTTCAGAGAGTTGGAAGACTTTGGGGTAATGGCAGGCCATACCATCACCTGGCATAAATCAGTCTTGTATACGCCACGGGGAGCAGTACAGGGAGTAACGCTACCGGACCGTCTACTCACCACCGCTGAGGGGTTCCAGTACCTTGGGGTATATGTCACCTTGGACAAAAAGCTCTCGTTCCAGAGAAATGTGGAACGAATACTGAAGGAGGCAGTAGAGGATATGACAAGATGGAGACAGTTGCCGCTCACCCTACTGGGAAGGGCGGCGATGTATAAGATGATTACCCTACCCAAATTCCTCTACGCACTTCAAAATGAGTACTATCCGCTTCCGACTAACACTATCACCAGAATACACGCAGACCTGCGGTCATTCATATGGCTAGGCAAACAACCACGCATTGCGCTCCAGACACTCCAGCGACATCAATATAGTGGAGGGATTTCATTACCGAACCTGGAGGCATACTATTGGGCGGAACACCTGACCCCCATTAATGACTGGCTGCACGCACCAGCGGACCACCCAACATATGCATTAGAGAGGCATAAATTATCCGCACACAATATACTTCACTATCTGTATGGGGAAAAGGCGGAGAGAACGCTCCTGCCAGCGACTTTGATTACGATTAGAGCATGGTCCCGAGCTACTAGATCCACGGGATGGGAGGGGAGGCCAACACGTCAGACACCACTGTGGCACTGCAAATGGTTCAAGGAACTCCATAAACTGAAAGGCTTCCAAAGGTGGGATGACATAGGGATCTCCACCATTGGGGACGTGATTAATAAAGGTGAGCTGAAGACGTTCGCGATGCTGCAGGCGGAGTTCGGTTTACACCACACACAACGGTACAAGCACCTGCAGTTAGTACATGCCTGGAATGCACAGCAGATGTCACTACAGGACATACCGGAATATGCACCTTTGGAAGGGAGACTCCTACAGGAGCAGATGGTACACCAGGCAGTGTCGCTTACATATAAAACCCTCACAAACAACATGTTGGGAAATCTGGCGAAACTCAGAGGTACATGGGAGGCGGACGTAGGGCAGCTAGAGGACTTAGACTGGGAGCTGATACTGATGCACCCCCGAGAAGTCGCCATTAAGTCACAGCTGAGGCTGATCCAATTAAATGTATTACACAGGACATACTTCGACCGGAGGCGTCTCCACAAGATGGGTAGGATAGCAGACGCCACGTGTCTTCGATGCAATACCGAACAGGGAGATTTCTATCACACTATATGGTCCTGTGAGAACATTCAAACGTATTGGTCTCACATCTTCACAGAATTGGGGGAGGTGTTGGGAATAGAGCTAACACTAGACCCGAAACTGGCGTTACTGGGAATGGTGACCGAAGTAGACCTGCCGCGCCCACATATCATTTTCCTGGTGTTGGCGCTGGTGGTAGCGAAAAGGGACATTGCGAAATATTGGGGGTGGCGGAGCGGCCAGTGATAGAGGAATGGAGGAGAGGTCTGGACCTCTATATGGCAGCAGAACGAGTGACATACAAAGCTAGAGGCTGTCCAAAAAAATTCAGAATGATATGGAGCAAATGGAGACAATACCATGGCCTAGAGGTGGGACACATAGGAGGACACACATAGAGGGGTAGATGGCGGGGATGGGCGGGAGGGACCACCTGATAACGATGAGTACCCGTACAAGACAGTGACAGTGATTCATTTAGAGATTCCGTACATGCGAGATGCTATATTGTGTTATAGGAGGGGGGACAAGCACTAATGCACTATGCACGAATGAAACCGGTGGACTGGTGACACATAGTTGGATGGACTTGGGAGCTATCTGTCAACCCTGGAGGGGGACGTGCTATTAGTTCTGTAGGGGGTAGTGGGGGAAGGGGGGGGGTGTTGTGGGAGAAAATAGACAAAAAGCAGGATCGTGGGGTTCCATGTGGAACGCGTAACATTGGAAACATTTGCACACTATTGGAATACCTAGGTGTTGCTGCCCGGCCTCAGGGTTATGGGCATAATGGCTGTGGACTAATAACAAGATGTAAGTTTGACATGATGGTATGGACGTGCCACATCTGTAATCTTTTCATGCCTGCACAAAAATAAAGTTATAAAAAAAAAAAAAAAAGATCTCATATTAATAAACCCACAATGATGCCGGTATCGGATTTGGTAATACAGGGACACAGAGGGCACCTTAGAGGTGCCCCAGAAAACCTACCAGCCCCTGGTGCTGACTGACTGGTTTTTGTCAACCTGCAACCAGAGATGAGGGTCTCTGCTCTCTGTAAGCCATAACCCAAGCCTGCAGGGGGTGCTTTCACCTCCTTCCAGAGGATGACCTGCAGATTAACACTCCAAAGCAGAGGAGCTTGTAAGTGGCTATCGCCATTAGTATGTGTAGGAAAGTGGGTTTCTGTTGCAGTAACCCCCCCCACTTTTTGCCAGACTACTGATGCACTTTTTCTTGGTGTGCACTGAGTCCCTGCCAATCAGGATCCCAGGGCCTGTGTTCTTTCCCCAAAACTAACCCAATTGGCATCTCTGGCCACAGGTCAGCCCCTGGTAAATGGTACCACAGGCACCCAGGGCACTGTGACCAGGAAAGACCTCTAAGGGCTGCAGCACTTATTGTGCCACCCTCAGAGTCCCTGTACCCTGACACTCACACACTGCCTTTGCAGGCTGCATGTCTTGGTGCAGAACAAAGTGAAGAGTCGACATGGCACACATCCCTGTGTGCCATGCCCACAAACCACTGCCCTGGCATACATCAGTCACCCCTCTAGCCCTATGCCAGTAGTGAGGGTACAGGTGCATGAGCCCTGTACCCCTACAGTGCCCAAGCCCATTCATGGGCACTAAGTGCAGTGCTGCCATTAAGAGTATATGGTGCTGGGAGTTTGTCATTACGGACTCCACAGCACCATAATGGCTACACTGAAGACTGGGAAGTTTGGTATCAAACTACTCAGCACATTAAACCCACACTGATGCCAGTATGGGATTTAATGTAAAATGCACAACAGAGGGCATCTTAGAGATGCCCCCTGAAACTCAACCAACTCATAGTAACCTGACTGAGTGGCTGCTTAGGCTGCCACCACCAGACATGTTTCTGGACCCTTGGGTCGAGAGCTCACTGCTCTCGGGGGCCTGAAACAATGCACATCCTGGGACGAGGTGCCAAGCCTCCTCCCCCAGGATGGGCAGGGATCACAAAGGAGAAGCTTCAAAGGTATGCTGCCTTTGTGAACCTCTCCAGACCATTTTCTGCTTTCAGCAACTGGTCCCCACTGGTTCTACCCCCACTTTGGGCGGGAGAAACAAGTGAGGAAAAAAGAGGTGTGCCTACCTCTGCCAACCCCACCCCTCAGGTAGGGGAGGCGAGGTGAAGCACAACCTCGAGTCTCCGCCATCTTGAGTATGGGGGGACTCAGCCAACAAGGGACAGGCTCCTGCCCCCCTCCCACTAGAGAGTAGCAGAATAGGGGGTGTACCCACCCCAGGGAAGGGAACCATTGGTCCCTGCCCTTTACGTACCTGTAACGCCCCTAAATCTAGTATCTAGGGGGCACCCTGAGCCTTCCTTCCTCAAACTAGAAACCACAAGAAAAGATAAGAAGAAGGACCGAAGAGCCGTGCAGAGCTAACAAGAGGACAACGCCCACTGATTTGGCCCCAGCCCTGTCTCCCCTCGAACCTGCTCCTGCGAAATCCCAGCTTGTCCTGCAGCCAGCAACCTCACAAGCCCCGGAGGACCTGCCTGCCTTCACTTCAAGGACTATCTCCCGAGAACACCGGACGTGTTTACGCTGCAGCTTCTGGTGCCAGCCAGGAACCGCGAATCCAGCACACTCTGCACCTGCCCGACCCCGGCCTGAGCTCGAGTAAACCAACACCATGAGGAGGTCTCCCGGGCAATCCTGACCAGAGATCAGGCGACCCCTTACCTGCCTGAAGCCTCCAGACGACGCCTGCAGCCTCAAACCAGAAGCCCCCACCCTACCGCGACCAGAGCGGGTAAGAAAATCCGACGCGAAAAGGCACCCCTGCACCAGACGCCCCACTGCCTTGTGTGCCCAAACCAGCGGTGCCTAGCCAACCCACAACATTCCAACTTAACCCTCAAAGTGGTGGTCGCACCCAAAAGGTCTTCAACTCCGAGCCTGCAGCCTTTATTCAAACCGGAGGATCTCCATAGAAAACCACAGGGCACCCAATACCGAAACAGCACTCTGCACCCGTCCGCCCCAGTGCCGCTGAGGGTGCACTTTTGGTGCCTACTTGTTTTCCCCTTTGCCCTGACCTAAACCCTAAGAGCTTTGCTCCCACAGCCGTGTGGCCTGTTAGCCAGCAGCCACCAACCGGAGACCCCCTATCCTCCATAGGATAACATTGGGCCTCAACACACTGCACCCGGCCGCCCTAGTGCCGCTGAGGGTGCAACAAGAGTGCATCACAGACCCTGGGGGACCCCTGAGTCTATCCCCAGAACCCCAACTTCCACAGTCGTTTACTTACCGCAAACCGATAACTTGTTTTTCTTCCATAGAATTACATTGACAATTTTCTTTAGAAAAAAACGACTGGAGTTTTGAAAACTTGAAATATTCCTTAAAAATCGAAACAATAACCAAAACGCATTTTCTCAACTGTTTTCAGGAAATGTCCCAGTGCTGAATCTAGGCATCCAGCACTGAGTTAGAAAAAG
Organism: Triturus cristatus; assembly: GCF_964204655.1. Taxonomy (NCBI): domain Eukaryota; kingdom Metazoa; phylum Chordata; class Amphibia; order Caudata; family Salamandridae; genus Triturus; species Triturus cristatus. Next base: position 121,453,781 of record NC_140594.1, on the reverse strand, counting down.
TATTGTAAAAGTTACTTACTTGCAATTGTTGAAAAAGCCCATTCATTTGAATGTACTATACCTGCTAAGTGTTGCAAACTGCTTCCTTAACTATAAACCAAAACCAGTATAATTTCTACAGCAATTTTGAACTGTGTTCACACAAGTAATTTATTACTGCAAAGTATTTTTATGCTTACCTGTACCAGGTTTCCTTGGTTCAAGAAATAAAACAACCGTATATTTTTTTTTATACAAAAACAATTGGCCTAGAGTTCAGTTCTTGAGTGTGTGAATTCATTTGCTGACTGAGTGTGTACATCAAATGCTTAACACTGTCCTCTGATACTGCCTTACTGCTTGACCAAGCTACCACTTTAGAGAGTAAGGTTCTATCTAACTTTAACCTCTGCCTACCTCTGGGGACCCTTGGACTCTATACACACTGTACCTCACTTTGGTGCAGTATAAATCGAGCCAGTTTCTTACAGTATGTGAATCTGGTGTCTCACAGGAGAAGAAGCCAACCCCCCTTTGTCCAGAGACATATGGCCCCTGGACAGGCAGGAAAAGTATCTAGTCAGATAGGCAGGTCCTACCTCAGGCTCGTGCCACCTCTAAGGTTGGCTACCTGAAGGAGAGGCAACTTTTCAAAGTCAGAAACTCTGTTCCTTCAGTTCACTCCAATTTAGACCCTTGTTAAATAATTTTGTGCACAAATGTTGTGTTTAATTTATTTTGTGTTGGTACTAAGTATTAAGTGCAATGTCTCCAATCTTGCACTAAATGAACAACAGAACTATGAGCTGGATGTGGGACCCCACTTTCTGCTCCTGGTCTCACTTCAAAACTCCAAGGTTTTGCTCACCATCACTTCTCAAATTGCTTTTAAAATGAAAACGTTACTCTGTGTGAATTTTCCTTGTTGATATCGGTGTTTAATCACATTTCTTTGTTAATCCTTTAATTCTTTGTGGTAATTTCCATCTACGTTTTCAGTAAATATTGAACATTTCTCATTGATATCCAAATACTCCAATCCTGCACAATGCATTTCAGGTCGTGGACCCTTTGTATGGGGGCATCTATGCTAAAAAAAAAAATAAATAAAAAAAAAATAGATTCGAAGTGTCAGCCCTGTACACTCTTGCACATGTAAACATCTAGTCAATATCAAAGTCATTGTACCCGTGTCTGTGCTCTCTGTGTGGAATAAACTTAAATGTGTACACTGAACGCATCTCCAGGTTTCACAATGGAGGTGTGCTCATGAGTTAATTCAAGGATACATCAAAAGGGTGACTTTAACAACCAGAACAGACCGAATGGCCACCGTGACACTGCAAAATTATTTGCATGCATCTCGAGCACCCGTGGCTTCAGAAAAATTAATCGCTAAAGACCGAAACTTGCAACCTCAATGAAACCGATTTCTTATCCTGCGCACTCTATCTTGTTATTCCATGCAATCGTCTCTTTAGTGACACGTTGTTTTACTATAGAGATGATGCATGCATGCTAATCATTTTACAATGTCACTGTGGCCATTCGGTCTGTGAGGCATCTGTTCCTTACTGCGATGCAAGGGAGGTGAGGCATCGGTTCCTTAGTGTTGCCGGGGAGGTGACATTGCGGTGGCGTCGGATCCTTATGACGATGCGAGGTCGATTATTATTATTGGAGTTTTATAACGCGCACGGTTACCCTTGAGCATCCCAGCGCCAATCGAAGGACCAACAGAGGCTAACACGTGACACGCTAGTCTGGGAAGAGATAGGTTTTCAGAAGTTTGCGGAAACGCCGAGTACAAATCTCAGCCCGCAGAACAAGTGGAAGCGCGTTCCACGCAGAGGCCGTGTTCACCGAGAACCTTCTTCCTCCCGTACGGGCTCGTCTTACTCTAGGAGACTTTAAGAGGAATTTATGATCCGAACGGAGGGCCCTTGCTGCTTTATAGGGTTGGATCATGTTCCTCAGGATTGCAGGCCCCTTCCCCTGCAGACTCTTCTGTGCCATGCAGAGTGCTTTGAAGGTTACTCTTTCACGCACCGGGAGCCAGTGCAGCGTCTTTAGTGCCGGTTTGGCGGACTGCCTTCTGGGGACATTTGTCAGCAGTCTGGCTGCAGCATTTTGCACCTGCTGCAGCTTCTTGAACGTAGATTCCGGCGCGCCCAGGAGGATTGCATTGCTGTAATCCAGCCTTGAGATGATGAGCCCCTGTATCAGCAATTTACGGGAAGTGTCTGGGAGGAGTGGCAGAATCTTGCGGGCTGACCGGAGCATACCAAAGCATACACCAGCGGTCTTTTTGGCGTGTGTTCTAAATGTCAGATCCTGCTCCAGCCACACCCCCAGGCTCCTGATCTCTTTCTTTGGGCTGGGAGGAACCCCCATGCAGTCAGGCCAACTGCTGGGAGACAGAGCAAAAGATGTATGGCCTAAGATCATGAGCTCCGTCTTTGACCCATTCAGTTTAAGGGATGAGGTCGTCATCCACCTAAACACTTCCTCCAAACAGGAATGAAGTATCGCCGGTTGCTTCTCTAATTGGGAAAGCCCCACAACCAACTGCGTGTCATCCGCGTAGCTGATGATGTTAAAGCCGAACGGAGACACCACATCCTCCAGTGGGGCCATATATACATTAAATAGGGTAGGGCTCAGCGACGAGCCCTGAGGGACCCCACACTGGAGGGCAAAGGAGGGTGACTTCCCACTTCCCTCCCACACTTCAAATGACCGTCCTCCTAAAAAGGAGGCAAGCCATCTCAAAGCCAGTCCTGTGACACCCAGCCCTTCCAGCCGTTCGAGTAATACCTGGTGGTTTACGGTATCAAAAGCAGCACTCAGGTCCAGGAGGATCACTGCCACTGACCCTCCTGAATCCAGAATGCACCTGGCTTCTTCCACCACGGCTAGCAGGGCAGTGTCAGTCCCCTGTCCAGGGCGGAATCCCGTCTGGGAATCCCGTAGCCGGCCATTAGTCTCCAAAAAGTTAGAAAGCTGGTGGTTAACCAGTCTTTCCGCAATCTTGCTTATACCCGGGAGCAGTGAAATCGGCCTAAAATTAGCCAGATCCGTCGGGTCAAGGCTCGGCTTCTTCAGGAGGGCCTTGACAACCGCTCCTTTCCATCCCGATGGCACCACTCCCTGTGCCAGAGACAGATTAATCAGCTCGGTCACTGGGGCCACAATTGTCGGTGCAGCCTGTTTTAGAAATCGCATCGGGACAGGGTCTTTAGGGGAGCCACTCTTTAATTTCCCCAGCACACTTCGTACATCTTCCGCCGTCACAGGGCCGAACAGATCCAACTCCGGTGTGCCTGCCCTATGCTGAGTAGTTGGCACTGCCACTGCGGTTAACTGGGGGAGTGAACAAAGGATAGTCTCAATTTTGGCGCTGATGGATTCGGGAGGTCAACCACGTCAGCTATTGGCTCCGCGATGGTGAAGCACCGGCATCGCTGTGGTCAGGGCTGCGGTGGGAGTCAGGGCGGTGCATGGGGAGCATCACTAACAGTGCCCTCAGCTCCGTTGCAGGCAGCGGCCTCGGTGACGGTGTCACGAGTCTGTATGGCTTCAGCAGGCATCGGGGATGTGATGCAAGTCGGAGCAGTGCGTCATGCACTTCATGTGCGCTGCCCACGGCTTCGATACAGATCACGGCGTTTGTGTTGCTATGTCCCTCTGCGGCAGCTGAAACAGCAGTTTCAGGTGCAGAAGGACAGAGGAAATGAAATCTATGTGTCCCTGAGACTTCAGAACAAGAGGCAAGCTCTACACCAAGCCTCTTCAAGCAGGATACACAGCACAGTTCAGTCTTTGTCCTCTCCTTGGCAGAAACAGCCACTGCATGCCAACCCCACACAGAACAGAGGCATTACTTCTCCATCTTTCCCAGCTTTTCTCCTTGGCAGAGGTTGCTCTTGGGTACAGAAGTATTCTAAAGTTCTGGGGTCAGAGCCCCAATATTTAGCCACATTTCCCTTTCTTCTCTTGTGGCAGAGTCTCTCTGTGCTTAGTCAAAACCAGTTCTGTCCTCTCAGGCCCAGCTTCCCGGCAGGAGGTGGAGACAGCATTGTGTAAGGCAGAACAGTCCTATTCAGGCGAAAGGAACTCTCCTCCCCCTACTCTAAATGCAGCAAGGTCTATTCAGCCCAGCCCGGACTCATCCAGGAAAGGCTGGACACACCTCAAACCCCCCCAGAGGCTATCTACAGTGAATGCACATCCCCAGCCCCTGCCAATCCAAAGCCAGACAGTTAATCCACATCCCAGCAGATGCACACAGGATGTTTAAGCAAGAACATACCTACTTTCTAAAAGGGGCCTTTTCAAACACACAATTTAAAAAACCATCTTTACTAAAAGATGTTTTTATTAAATTCTGAGTTCAGGGAACCTAAACTCCATCTTTCTATCTTGTCCCAATCTGAAGTTACACTTATAAAAAGTTTCAAAGTATCTCCCATTCTATCCTATATTAAATGCACTGTATTTCACTATTAGGACATGTCACACACACCAGGACATGCCCTACCTTTCACATACACTGCACCCTGCCCAAAGGGGTACCTTGGGCCTACCGGAGGGGTGCATTACATGTAAGAAAAGGGAAGGTTTGGGCTTGGCAAGTGGGTGCACATGCCAGGTCGACATAGAAGTCACAACTGTGCACAGACACTGGAGAGGCAGGTCTGAGAACCCTTTGAATGGCTGCTTGTGTGGGTGGCACAACCAGTGCTGCAGGTCCACTAGCATCGGTCCTAGGATGCTTGTTTCCAGTCCAGGGAGGACCTGGCTTGGCAGTTCGGGCTGGACTGTTCTCATGAGGCACAGGGTCAAGACTGATTTGCATATGGCTGGGTTCCAACTGGAATGGCAAGGTGAGCAAAAAAACGATGGATTTAGGTCCAGATCTCTGTACTGGGATGAATGTATGACATTGTTCTGCATTCTGTCCATCAACTGTTGTTTTTGCAGGCCCACTAGCAGCATTTGATTTACAGGCCATAGGCACACACAGTGCACTGTACTAGGTTCTTAGCAGTACATAAAATAAGCCAATCATGGAAACACCAGTCCATAAACACAATTTATGCAGGGAGCACTTGCACTTTGGCATTGATCAGCAGTGATAAAGTGCCCAAAGTATCTAGATCAGCAAAAAAGAAATTCAGCACACAGCCAAAAATATAGGAGGCAGAGGCAAAAAGACAGGGGAAGCCACACCAAGGATGCCAGGTCTAACAGCGTCATATGGGGAGGTTGGAGCCAGCATAAGCCCCTTAGTCGGGATCGAGAGGCACACAGTTGGTGTCCAGGACAAATCAGCAGGCAGTAACCAGATTGGAGTCTTCTTTGGATCCATGGGGCCAGATGGCGCTTAAGTGAAATCTGGTGGGGTTTCGAATATCTGCAACATGGCCTCTTTCACTTTCTGGATCTACTGCAGAGCAGGGGAGGGCGGAGTGCCACTGCACGGAATTCTACGAAGTTGCCTAAAAACTGTGGAATTCCACTCCACTCTACATGAAGGCAGCCGACATGGAGGGTTCTTGACCCCCAGAATGTCATACCTGCATTACAGCACTTACCTGGGAGTGGCGTTCTTTGCCGAGCCTGGGCTGTCCTCCTTGGTGCAAAAGCAAAACCCCTACGCTGTACGACTTTGTGAGGACTGTGCATGTGCGCAGTCCTCCCAAGACGTACAGTGTAGGGGGTTTGCCTTTGTACCGAGAAGACTAGGAGGAGCACAGCCCAGGCATGGCGAAGAATGCCAGACCCAGGTAAGACCTGGTTCTCCTCACCCCTTAACTATCTCCACAGGGTGGGCGGCAGGGGCAAACTCCGCCACGCCGTGGAATCAAAGTTTTTGCCAAACTCTGCATTCCCAGCAGAGCGCAGAGTTGGCAAAACTACGCAAACTACGCTGGCGGAGCAGAGTTCGCAACCCACCCTTACTGCAGAGTTGCTGATGGACTTAAGAACTAGGTTTGGATCGGATGTAGCACCAGGGTTGGCTCTGAGGTGGGAAGCTGAGACTGCAAAATACCCTGGTGCTTGGTGACTTCTTTTGGGTACAGTGGTGGGGAGAAATGGAGCCATGTTTCAACTTCTTGTGCTTCCTTTTTTTTTTTTTACTTACCTGAGGACTTGGAACGAGATGATGACCTCTCTTTTGGGGACAACAACACAGCCACTCCTTCGACTGGGACCAGCCTTTCAAGCCTTTCTACAGGGCTCAGCAACATAGACCATGGCCTTCAAATTTATTTGATCCCTGAGGGCCTTCGGGTTCATCCAAGCACATTCACTGTACAATTTCAAATCATGCAAGGAGCCCAGACACAAAAGACAGACTTTATGAGGGTCCGTCGCTGACATTTTTGTGCCAATTTCTGCAAGGTTTAAAACACGTTTTCAGGAGAGACATGTCCCTTGCACACTGGAAAAGTTAGTGAAGCATTGAAAAATAACTCAGTCAGGTGACAGAAATCAGGGGAGCGAGCTCCAGATCCACGTCAAAAGGAGCAGAAGAAAAGAAATGGCGCACAGAGATTATATATTATAGGCCGATGTTATTTTCAGGTGGGAGGGACCAGATGTGGAGCTGCACAACACCACCTACCGGTGAGCAAGGGAATTGCTGAGAAAATTTCCAGATCCAGTCTGACGGTATTCACAAGGTGAGGTATCTGCCATTAGAAGTATTCATCAGAAATACAGTTTGATGGTATGATGGGATACGTTTTGAGTTCTTCCTTTTGAAGCAAAGCCTGCTCTACATCTTGCAACAGCCATAGGTGATCTTGGCTGATGTTGTACCGGTGTGGTGGATTATGGGTAGTGTGGTATGAAACTCTAGGTAATAGGTGTGAATGTCTATTAAAACACCCACTTGTCCCAGGTTATTTACTCAAACTGTAAAAGGTATAACCTCAGGCATACCAACAGGTGTTAAGTGGTTGGTAGGGTAATGCATGAAAGGTCACTGCTTGGAGGATGGTTGATCTTGCCTTATGAAGCTGTTGCCCCAGAAGCCACTTCTAAAGTATGGTTTTGGTGACTGACCCTCCTCAAAGGTATGTTATATGTGTGGCTGGTATGGTGTACCTTGGGAGGAGGCTGCTGACTTGGTTCCACCACGTGCTTGTGGACTTTGAAACTCTGACTTTGTAGGCTGGGTTAGGAGCGCCCTCATGGATTCTGCCTTGTCTGCATCTATTTTAATTCTTTTCATCTTGGAGTCCACTTGTTGGCTGAAAAGGTGTTCATCAAAAGGCACACAGAGAAGGTGCTGCTGTACCTCAGGTCGTAACCCAGATACTCGCAGCTAGGATTGACATCCGAGAATAATCGTGTTGGTTTTACTGAAGGCTGTCTCAGTCGTATCTGGGGCACTCCTGTGTTTGAGATGTTTTTCCCTTTTTGAGCAACATTCTCTCCAAGTTCTGTATATTTTAACAACTACCCAACTGAGCTGTGCGGCAGGACCCATGGCTACTCGCTTGCCTGTAGCATCAATTTGCTTGCTTTGCCAGGTGGAGAGGCATCCCTTGTACCCTACGCAAAAGCCGTTTTACAGGATATATGTACTACACGTAAATCTGGTAGGACATGACCTCTGATGAAAGATGGGCTCTTGTGGCATTGCTTTATAATTCTTCTCAAGCCTAGTCTTGACAACTCTGACATTTTCTGCAGAGTATTTGAGCATGCTTAACACTGGTGGAAACGGAACAAGGAGCTCTGGCTTTGACAACTTCTCAATAAAGAAGTCAATGATGATCCAGGTCTCGAAGCAAGCCCAAGCTCGACCTTGGAGTTGCTGTCTGTTCCAAGGCAGGAATTGAAGATTTTGCACCAGAGGTTTGTGCTCTGTCTGTCAATGCTTTCCTAGCAGCAGAGATTTTCTTTCGGGGATGAGCTGGCTTGGCTGCAATGGCATGCACAAACTGCCGAGGCTTCTTTAGAGGCATTTCAGGGCTTAAGGCATGGCGCTCTCTGGGCTTTTTACTTGCAGTTGTGGCTCAGATCGAGGTCAAACCCCAGCAGGAAATATCCTTTCCTGCTGATTTAAGAAACCCAAGTTGTAGATTATCCTGTGTTACGTGAATGGCCTTGGAGAAGAATGCTCTCCAAAGTCATTAGATGAAATGTATTTGGGACTCTACTTCTCTTGGATCCCTGGAGAAATGAAAAGGCCCAGCCCTCTCACCATCCAAGTCAGTGCCTTTGAGCTTTTCAACACCATGTGAAGTTGATGGCTTGGTAGAGCATTGGCACCACATTCTAGAATGCGCCCAACATCTATTTCTTCAATGCAGGATGGTCTTTTTACACTGAAAAGCCATAAAGGCCGATTTTTCATGATCCCACCACAAACAGAGGTGAAAGACCCAATGGTGGTCTGACCACAGTAAGGAACGGGTTCTTACCTGTAATCAAAGTTCTTTCTTAGGGGAATCTCCAATGAAATTATAAGCATTGTATAGTTCCACCCACATGCGGGGACCCCTGGGCAGTTCTTTGAAAGTCACGTTTTTTACAGTATTTTCACCTATCAGCCTTTAAAAATCACTTAGAGTAAAAGTTCTTCACAAATATTTGTTATTCTTTTAAAGGGAATGATGGGGAAAGAAAGGGCAATGAAGCTGTGTAGGCTGCTGCATTGAAAGCAATGAGAATAGAACCTTTAAGGGCACCTTAACCTGCAGCATCCAATCATGTCCTGCACGTGGCAGTTTACTCAGTTCTTTATGACGTAAAAAATGTAAAGGAAAATGTCATCTTTATTTTATGGGGAGGAAGGGTTGCTTATGAATTCAACAGTGATTCTCCTGAGAGAGAAGGATTATGTTACTTACCCTGTAAGCATCTTTTCTTTGCATGTAGTGCTGTAGATTCACATGCTGTGCATACATCTGCCATCTAGTGTTGGGCTTGGATGAGTCCAAGTTGCTTTTCTCCGAAGAAGTTGTTCGAGTCACAAGGTTGTTTGACGACTCCTCTTGGTGATAGTGAGCATGGGCATCAACTCCATATTTAGATTGCTTTGCCGCAGGTAGGATAGAATGGAGTTGTAGTAAGTGTTAGTAATGTGATGTCCATGCAATTAATGTGAAATAGTGCAAGTAAACTGCAACACACACAGGTTTCCCGGGAGATGGAGGGCACATGTGAATCTACAGCACTACATCCCAAGAACAGATGCTTACAGGGTAAGTAACAATCTGTTTGAGGCATGTGTGCTGTAGATACACATGCTGTGCAATGCTGTTAAGCAGTCCCTCTCCCAAATTGGTGGTGATCCAGCGGAGGTTGCAGTTGTTTGAAAAAAGAGTCCTTAGTACTGCTTGACCAACATTAACTTGCTGACGTTCAAGTACATTTACACAATATTGTTTTGTGAAGGTGTGCGCTGTGGACCAGGTTGCTGCTTTGCAAATGTCTACAAGGGAAATATTGCTTACAAATGCCATAGAAGCCTCTATTTTACAAGTAGAGTGAACTTTAGGGGTTACAGGTAAAAATATTTTAGCTTTAGCAAAACAAGCTTGGATACATTTTACAATCCATCTTGAAATTCCACTGTTTGAGATAGGATTTCCCATGTGAGGAGGTGGAAAAGCAATAAATAATTGCTTACTTTTCCTAAAAGTCTTGGTTCTGTCAATGTAGTACATTAAAGCTAGTTTGACATCAAGTGCATGTACGGCTCTTTCTGCAACAGACTGGTTATGGAAAGAAATCAGGTACCTCAATTGACTGATTAATGGGAAAAGGCGAGAATACTTTAGGTGGAAACTTTGGATTTGTCCGAAGGACTAATTTGTCTCTGTATAGTTGGAAGAATGGTTCTTCTAAAGTTAGTGCCTTGATTTCACTAACACCTAAGTGAAGTGATAGTTACTTAAAATGCAACTTTCCAAGATAAATATTGCATTTGGCAGTAATGTAGTGGTTCAAATGGAGGTCCCATAAGTCTTGTTAGTACAATATTAAGATTCCATATTAGTGCAATTGGAACCTTAGGTGGAATGAGTCTTGCGTCTTTCTATAAACACCTTAATCACAAGTATTCTGAATAAAGACACTTGTTGTCTATTTTGTGAGTTAGCTGCAATGGCTGCTATGTGTATGCATAGAGGTATAGGCTAGACCTGAATTTTGTAGATGCAACAAATACAAAATAATTGTTTGTACGTGTGCATGTAGCTGATTTAACCTTTTGCTGCTGGCAGTATACAAAAAATCTTTTCGATTTGGCTGCATAGCATTGTCTGGTTGCAGGTTTACACACTTGTTTAAGAATATCCATACAATGTTGAGATAAATTTATGTATCCAAATTCAGGAGTCATATCGTAAGGTTAATTTACTTGGGATTGGGATCTGTTATTGTGCCCTGGTTTTGTGTGAGAAGGTCCAGGTTGAGGGGACGCTTCTCGTGTGGGACTACAGAGAGTTCCAGTAGTGTGGTGATCCATGGTTGACGTGCCATTGTTGGAGCGAATAGAGCTAGGGTAAGGGAGGTCTGCTGTAGTTTCTTGACCACTAGTGGAAGAGGTAGAAAAGTGTAGGCAAATATTTCTGACCAGTTCATCTGTAGGGCATTGCCCTTGGATAGGGAGTGTGGGAACCTGGATGCGAAGTTTGGGCATTTTGCACATCATTTCTTCCTCTCTCAGGGGATCTCCATTGATAATCATAAGCACCCTCATCCCCACAGGAAACCGCGAAGAAAGAGATAAAAAGGAGAGGAATAACTAAGCAAACAGATTTCCTAAAGAGGCTTGCCCCACCTGGGAATCTTCCCTCGTATCCAAGTCAAGACAATAGTGTCTCACAGGTGTGGACAGATCTCCAAGTGGCAGCTTTGCAGATCTCAGAAAGAGGGATGTTTCTGAGTAAGGCAGCAGTGGCTGCTTTACCTTTAGTAGAATGAGCTTTAGGATTCCCAGTTAAGGTTCTGTTGGCTTTCTGGTAACCGAGGGCCATGCAGGAGGCAAGTCATCTAGCAAGCACTGTTTTGAAGTATAAAAACCTGTTCGTAAAGGACCATAGTTCACAAAAAGTTGCTTTGACTTTTTGAAAGATTTCAATTTATCCAGATAAAACTTTAATACCCTCCTAACATCAAAAGTATGGCCAGATCTCTCAGCAGGAGAAGAGGGATTTTGTAAAGATGTAGGCAAGATAATCATCTGATTAACATGAAAAGCAGAGACTACTTTAGGGAGGAATCTAGGATGGGTCCTCATCACTACCCTTTTACTATGGAATACTATGTAAGGCTTGTGGGGCATAGGGCATTTATCTCGCTAACTCTACGTTTAGATGTTAGAGCAACCACAAAGGCAGCCTTATAAGAAGTTATGCTGTTCCCAGACTACTCCCGTGCGGTCCAGCAGCAACGAGCCACCTTCCTGGCGGTGAAGCGCGCCCTGCGCCTAAAAAACAACCAGTACGCGCTCCTCTTCCCGGCCCGTCTCAGGATCACCTATGGAGGGGAAGCGCACTTCTTCACGGACCCGGGAGAGGCGGCGTCATGGGTGGAACAGCACGCACAGCAGCCCGGGGACGACCCCGGCCCCCGCCCAAAAATGACGCCTGGACCGCCGGACCCGGAGGACCCCCTCCGCGCCAATTAGCGTGCGGACCGGAACTACCACCGCCAGCTCCCCGGACCTCGCACAGATGGTCGCGGAACGTCGAAGGGCCCTCCAGGCGGTGGCCACCCTGAGCCCCCAGGACAAAGGATCGGACTCGGAACGAGGCCCTCACATCTTTAGCTCGGATGACGAACAGAGTGCAGCGCCGGGATCACGGGAGGGCTCGTTGACCCCCCCGGTGGTGACCCCCCAGACAGCGGACACACTCATTTTACAAGAGACTCACAGAGCGGATCGGCAGCGCAGCGAGCACGCACGGTCCTACAGACCGCATGGAACAGAACGACCACTGAGCCCAACACCGGGCAGGACATTTATAGACATCAACGATACACGAGCAGCCGCCAGAGTGGGAGTCGGCAGCCACCAGATCCACTACCCCCGTGGTTACGAACTAAAGTTACACTACAGCAAACAGTTTGGGCTCATCGCTTCGCACAATGCGCCCCCAGCATTGGGACTGTTTCCCACCGTTGTTGCAGTTCACCCCCCTACCCTATGTGTTCCCTCCCCACCATTCCCGAAGCGGGCAAGGCAACCCTTATGGACGATGTGGTGCGCAAACAGAAGGTAGGAGACGGGCGAGGGGCCAGACGGGGCGACAATGGGTTCCACAACACGACACGGACGTACTCACATGACTTCCCACAGCACGTCTCACAACTCCCCTAACACAGACATAAAATTCCTGACACTCAATGTCCGGGGAATGCATACCGCCCGCAAGCGATATTCAGTTTATGCCTACATCAAGAGACAAAAGGCCCAGGTAGCGCTCTTACAAGAAACGCATCTGACGGCGGGGGAGGCAGACCGGCTACAGAAAAAGTGGCGGGGCATAATTTGTGCCACGACCTACTCTGCATTCGCTAGGGGCGCGATAATTTGGGTTCGGCCGGGGGTGCCGTTTAAGGAACAGAGCAGACTTGTGGACAGGGAGGGCCGCTATGCAATACTGACGGGACTATTAGAGGGTCAGCAACTACTGATAGGGAGCATACACGCCCCCAACATAGAACAGGAAGGATACTGGGACAAGCTTACACGCGCACTGGCTCACCATACATCGGTCCCATGGCTCTTGGGAGGGGATTACAATTGCACCCTAGACCCACACCTGGATCGCTCGCACCCCCCACCAACCCACTCACCAACATACAAGCAGGCCGCAAACCTCCGCAGCTGGGCGGACAGATGGGGACTAGCAGACATCTGGAGAACTCGCCATCCTCTCACGAAACTATACTCCTTTCATTCGATCCCACACGATTTGAGGGTCCGCCTCGATAGATTCCTCTGCTCAACGTCGCTCCTACCCTTAGTACAAGAGTCGGACTACCTAGGCAGGATAGTGTCGGATCATGATGCACATACAGCGGTTCTCCGGTGGTGACCCCCTCACCCCCCGATCCCCACGTGGAGGATGCCCCGGGAATGCCTCACAGACCCGGTCTTCCACCAAAATCTTGAAGACTATATGCAGGGCCACTTTAGACAGAACGACGGCACAGCATCCACGCGATCCACTGAATGGGACGCATTTAAGGTGAGCGCTAGAGGCCACTGCATTCAGCAAGTAATCGGGGTCAGGAAAGTATTGGACAGGACATTGCAGGGTGCGGAGACCCAGCTCGCGGAGCTCTCCAAGAGGGCAGATCAGGGGGACACCACTGCGGCGCAACTAGCGGCGGCCAAATCTTCCCACGCAACAGCGCTGCGAGACCTGCGCAAATATAACTTTCGGGCATACGCGACGCGGACACACAAAGAGGGTAACAGGGCGGGATCTCTTCTGGCCTGGCTAGCCAGACAGGACGCAGCAACACGCCCAATCACAGAACTCCGGGCAACTCAAAAGTTCACAGACGGATATCCTACATATCTTCCGCGAGTACTACGCGGCCCTGTACCGGTCCCCGCGGGTTAGACCCTTGGGAGACCTTATCGGTTTCCTAGACGGATCATCCCTGCCCACGATCCCCCCCGCGGTCGGGAAGGACCTAGACAAAAAACTCGCACCGACGGACGTAAAACAAGCGATTAGAGCCCTAGCGCGCGGGAAGGCGCCCGGCACGGATGGCTTCCCGATTGAATACTACCAAACGTTCGTGACACCGCTGGCGCCACGACTGGTCTCCATATACGAAGAGGCAGTAGCCCGCAAAATACTCCCGGAATCGATGCGAACGTCGATAGTGGTGACCTTCTTGAAGCCGCACAGAGATCCCGAGCTCCCGGCTTCCTACCGACCGATAACGCTCCTGAACACGGACTGCAAGATCCTAGGGAAAGTCTTGGCTGACCGCTATAGTCAAATACTCCCCACACTGGTGCATACGGACCAGTGCGGATTCGTTCCCAGGCGTAACACCTCACACAATTTGCGCCGCCTTTTTCACATCCAGGATCAGGCGAAAGAACGTTATCCACGGGCGGCATGTCTGGTCCTGGATCTGGAGAAGGCGTTTGACACCCTACTGTGGCCCTACCTATTCGAGGTCCTGAGGCACGTGGGCGTCGGGCCTACGCTGCTGGCCTACACTCAGCTGCTCTACGAGGGCCTCACCTCTAGAGTGCGACTCGGCAGACTGGTATCGGCGCCATTCGCGGTGACTCGTGGGACCAGGCAGGGATTCCCTCTCTCCCCTCTCCTCTTCGCCCTGGCGATGGAACCCCTGGCCGTAAGGCTACGGCGGGAGGGGGAGGCATGGGGGATACCCATAGCGGACGTCACTCACTGTGTCATTATACGCAGACGACCTACTGATATACGTCCGCGATATATCAGCCGACCTCATGCCAATCTGGACGACACTACAGGAATACGAGGAAATATCGGGACTCAAGGTCAACTGGGAAAAATCATCCATTTTCCCTTTGGGTGCCCACGCGGAACCCCTGGAAATTACGCTGGGCGATCGGAGGCTGGGATGGGATGGGACGGCCCCCAGATACCTGGGGGTACGCCTATACCACTCCCCCAGAGACCTCTTCAAGGGAAACCACCGAGGGGCACTGACGAGCCTGCGTTCAGCGGTGGGGTTTTGGAAGACGCAACCACTAGCACCTATAGGGCGAGTTGCTCTAGCAAAAATGATCATGGTCCCCAGAATGCTCTACTACTTTGCAAACCTCCCAGTCATCCCGCCACGTTCTTTCTTTCGGGAACTCGACACGCTGTTGGCAGCCCTGATATGAGGAGGCGGCCGACACAGAGTAGCGCTGCGCACACTGTACCTCCCCACGACGGCCGGAGGCCTGGGAGCGCCGTCCTTCGAGTCGTACTTCCTCGCGGCGCAGCTCCAGTGGCTGTCCCACTGGACGGCGGAGCAACACGTAGGGGAGACGATCACGGAGGGAGGCAGATTGCCTCTGCCGACGATCCGCAGATTGCTCATGCCGGGATCTAAACCGACGCGCACGCACCCGCTTCAGGTTGCTATAGCGCGCAAATGCATGATGAGGATCCACCGTATGTCAAAGGACCAGCCACTTTATTCCCCTCTACTCCCCCTTGTGGGATTCCCCCAACGGGACGGATACCACACCGCGAGGGCCCTCCAAGTGTGGACGGACCATGGGATCACAGAGGTGGAAGCGCTGTTCCAAGAGGGACAACTGAGGACGTACGCGCAACTGATGGAGTGGTATGACCTCCCCCAGGGGCAATTCCTGAAACATAGACAATTGCTGGAAAGTGGCAGCCGCTTCTGGCACCCGCAAGACAGGGAACCCCCGACGCATCCGGTGTTACACACAGTGCTGCGTATGGGAGCAGGCAGCCGCCTTATCACCTGGCTTTATAAAGCGATTCGGGAGCTAACAGACGTGTCCCTGGACAAACTCCGGGAAACATGGGAAGACGACGCAGGCAGAGTATTTAACGATGCAGAATGGCAGAAGGCCCTAGAGTCCCCAAAAAAGGTGTCCAGGAACGCGCGATTCAAAAATATTCAATTCAATATCCTACACCGGGCATACCTCACCCCAGACAAACTCCACCGGTTTTACCCCGATACGCGCTTCGAATGTCCCCGCTGCCGTCAAGTGAATGCCGATTTCAAACATATGTTTTGGGCCTGTCCTTCCATACAACGGTTTTGGGGAGGAGTACACCGAGCCGTTCGGGCTACGACTGACATACAGACCACCTCCACCTGGGAGGAATGTGCGCTGGGAATAACCCCAAGAAGAAAGTCCGCGAAGACACAAAGGAAGTTTATCTCCTTGGCCATTCTCCTCGCGAAGAGGAACATAGCAATGCATTGGAGGGCCCCAGAGGGACCATCCGGTCCGGCATGGGTGGGAGCGGTGCTTAAATGGGGAGCAGCAGAGGAGGAGCTGCTACGAGAAGAGGAGGCAAAGGGAGCCCACAAACGCCCGATTTCCATGGAGTGGGCGCAACTCCTCATCCCTTTTAAGCAAACATGCGCGACGGGGGAAGCCCCGGACATGACACAACCCATCCCCCAGGACTCGCAGGCCTCCCCAGACCGCCACGGATCGGCGGGGGACGCAGGCAACCCATAAGACAAGCGGCCTACCTTGACACGCGAGTGGCCACGG
Source organism: Triturus cristatus (assembly GCF_964204655.1). Lineage (NCBI taxonomy): Eukaryota > Metazoa > Chordata > Amphibia > Caudata > Salamandridae > Triturus > Triturus cristatus. Next base: position 121,437,559 of record NC_140594.1, on the reverse strand, counting down.
ACCCAGCCCCCCCCCCCTACATGGCGAACAGGGAGTCCGCCCCCCCCCTCGCCTGATAACGAACCCCAGAGCACACCGCACATGAGTACCACCAGTCCATACACAATCTACCACGGCACCTTCTCGCTTGCCGATTCCGCACCCCTTCTCCCCCTCCAACCCTTCACACACTACCTCCTTCCCTCCCCTGCCCTACCAAGTTTCCGGGCCTTACACCCACCCAAAGGCCCTTCCCAAGCCGCCCCGTAGGCGGCAATAACCCCAGTTGGCGGTTTACACGCCGAGGTCCTAGTTATATGACATGATAGGGAATCAAGGACGGAAGGGACCACTGCATTGACCTAGCTAGGGAGGTAGGGTTGACCCTGCGAGAGACGACAGTTGCAGGCACTACCAGGAAGATATGCAGGGGAGTCAGATAAGACCGACCTATGGGGGGCAGACCCTTTGAGCCATCTCAGAAGATCTCAACAATCAATGGACTGCAGCATCCACACACAATAAATTACGAAAAGGTCCATGAAGTTCCGGGACAATAATTCACGCTTCTACCAGTGAATGTTTCTTGTGATGCAATGTAACGTATGCAAAACCCTAATAAAAACATGTAAAAAAAAAAATAAAAAAAAGGCAGCCTTATAAGATAGGTGTTCAAGAGAGACCTTATGAGTGGGTTCGAAGGGAGGACTCATAAGTCAAGAAAAGAAAACATTTAACTCCTATTGAGGCAGAGGTCTCCTGATAGAACATATTTTCTTAATGCCCTCCAGGAAATCCTCAACCAGAGTCCTTTGAAAAAAAAAAATATTTGTGAAAGACTTTAATAGACCGTGATTGTTGCAAGATGCACTCTAAGAGATGTCTATTGTAAATTTTGCTTTAGCCAAATGGAGGAGGTATGGAAAACCGCCTCCTGTTGGAAAGCGGGTGATTCAAATTGTTCTGAGTACATGAGATGCAGAATCTCTTCCATTTGAATAGATAGGAAATTCTAGTAGGTCTTTTGGCTTCTGTCAAAACATCCATGCACTTCTGAGGGAGGTTTAGGTGACCATATTGAATGAGTTCAGGATTCAAGCTGCCAAGATCAGCGAGTGAGGATGAGGTGTTGAATTTGGACACCGAACTACTGAAGGAGGTCTGGTCTGCATGGCTGCCTCCTGTGTGATCGCTCCTGAGCAATGAGAATCATTCTGGCCTTCGAGTGAGACAGTTTAATGATTACGGTTGGCAGAAGGGGAATTAGAGGAAAAGTGTAAAGAAATCTGCCTGACCAGTGGAACCAAACAGCATTCCTCAATGTGCCTGGATGGTAAAACCTTTGAGGTGAAGCTTGGGCAGTTTTTGTTTTCCCATCTGCGAAAAGATCTGTCTGTGGGGAAACGTAGGTCTGAAAAGAGTTTGTGAAGGATGGGTCGTTTAGTACCCATTTGCGATTCTGTGAATGGTTCAGCTGAGAAAATCTACTTGAGCATTCTGGATCCCCAGAAGATGAACAGATATGATCCTGCAATCTCTGGATTTTAACTATTTCCAGATTGTTTGTGCTTCCAGAGAGAGGTCAGGTTCTCGTTCCTCAGAGCTTGCTGTGATAATGCAATGTTGTTGTATCGTCCGTTTGCACTAGGAGGAGGTTTGTCATGAATGATGGGAGGAAAGCCTTCAGTGTTAGATGTACTGCTCTCAACTACAGTAGGTTGATGTGGTAGGATTGTTCCTCCAGAGACCAGACAGATGTCTTGAATTTGAAGCTGGCCCATCGGAGCACCACAACCTGAAAAGGAAGCATTTGATCGACATTTATGCCTTTCAGACAGTTCTGTGAGCAGCAGCACCAGCTGAGTGACTGTTTTGCATTAGTGGTTAGTATCACTCTGTCCTCCTATCGTCTTGAGAGCTAATACCATTGATTGTTGAGGCTGAATGTAGAGACATGCTTTCAGTAACAGAAAAATGCATGATGCCATTGATCCCAGAAGATTGGAGACTTGTCTCACCATTGGATGGTCTATTGTCTTCAGATTGCAATATTTCAGAAGGATAATAGTCTCTTCACAAAAGGAAACACTCTTGTATGTACCGTGTCTAGGACTGCACCCAGATAGTGAAGGGTTTGAACTGGTACCAAGATCGAGTTCTTGTGGTTCACAAGCAGTCCCAGCTGACAGTGTGACAACAGTCAAATGATGATGTTGGCTTGCTTGATTGTACACGATGCCTTGATGAGCCAGTCATCTAGTTCTGGATTGATGAAAAATGTAATCTTTCTGAGCTGCCACAACCATCATGCATTTGGAGAAAGTCTGCGGTGCGGATCGGAGACCAAAAGAAAGAGTCTTGTAGTGGTGAAAATTGGCAATTCACAAATCGATTGTTTGCAAAACCACTTGTTTGCTCTTCTTGAGGTCTAAAATGGGTATGTAGTCCAGCCGTTTCCTTTTCACCAAAAAGTAACTGGAATAAATTCCAAGCCCTTTGAGGGGAGTGGGGAACTTTTCCACCACATTATTCTGCAAGAGAATGCAGATTTCTTGTTACAGCTTTTGCCGATGGAAGAGGGATGGTTTCTTCACTGGAATGGATGGTGGCGGACACTTGAATCTGAGACATTATCCATGTTCTACAATATTCTAAATCTATTTGTCAGTGGTTATGTTTCTCCACTCTTCCAATATGTTATGCTTCCCCCTACAATAGTGGGTAACAGAAGAGGGGGAAGCAGGCACTCATTGCTTGCCTCCAGTAGTTGGTTTGGGCAGATGACTGTTGACCTGCTCTGCCTTGTGACTTAAGTCTGTGCTATTGATGTCTTTGTGGCTGTAGGTGGTGTTGTTGTCCTTGAAGCCAATAAGGAATTTGAACATTGATGAAAATGTCAGCGGTCAAAGTGTTTATAATACTGCATCTTATATTCCTCCCTTTTCTCTAAACCAACAGCTCTGAGAATGTCCAGCTCAGTCTTCATGCAAGACATCTCATCATGAGATGCAAATATAGTACTTGGTGAAAGGAGAGATTTAATATACAATGTTGGGCTTTTCGCTTTAACCCTGTGAGCCTGAGCCAAGATGAGCGATGGAGAGCTAGACCATGACAATATCCATGCACTGCTAGTGTAGAGGTATCAGCTGCAGCACTGATAATCTTATCTGTCATATCGCTCCAGAAGACCAGAAGCACTAGCAGCTTTCATAGCATCAGCAAAAAATGAACCACATACTTTCCCTCCCACATAATCCAACTTTTAACTCTCCGTGTGTAAGATTCAAAATATTTCCAAGCAGTTGTAAAGTTAAGCAGTTTTAATGAAGCAAGGCACAGTACTTCTCTATCAAGATCTCCAGGCAGAATGACAAGGAGAACTGTCAAGTATTACAGTTCAAATTGAAATGCACTAACAGAGCAGCATGTGCTACAATCAAAAATATACAAGAAATTAAAGGGAAAGATACAGGGAAAATATAAAGTAATAACAATGCAACACATTTCTCCCCTAAGGAAAATCAAGAACTATTAACACATTTCGAAACACATCTAACGTTCCATATCTTACCATCTTGTGTGACAACACTGTTATAATTAACTTTACAATTTTAATGGGTTTACCAAATTTCGATTCAGCTTTATGTACTAATCCAGGCTTCCGTACTCTGACCCACTCTCCTACAGAGAAAAAAGGTTCTTTGACTTTGATACGGAGATCATAGTTACATTTACTTTTCTCGTTTGATCTCCACTCTTTGAGCTACATCATCAAAACAGACATCAGAATTACAATATTTCATACTTTTTTTGAACCACTATGGGCATAATTTGGAAATAGGATCTCTACCTCTTAAAATTCGGAAAGGTGAAATTTCAGTGGTAGCATGAGGGGTTATACGGTACAACCAAAGTTTTTCTGTTAACTTATCCTTCCACTGAACACCAAAGTTCCGCGCCCACAAGATATCCTGTTTAAGAACCTGTTGCATCTCTCAACTTGTCCACTTCCTTGAGGTTCATTCAATGCCGTGGTCATTTGTTTGATATTGTAGAATTTAAGAAATTCTAACATCTCATGGGACTTAAATTGCACACCATTATCAGAAATAAGAGTTTCTGGCTAACCCTCTAGGGCAAAGACTTCTTTAAGAAACAAAATTACACTTTCAGTGGTAGGATGAGGCACAAGTTTGACCTCCGGCCATTTAGAATGATAATCAACACTAAAGCATATCTACAATCCTGTGGCAAGAAGTTGAAAGGACCTGCAATATCCAAACCTAATTTTTGCCAAGGATGATCTGGCCACTTTATTGGAATGAAAGGGGCAGAATCACATTTACACATTTTGTCACTACTAACACATTCAGGACATTCCCTCACAACTTTGTCTACAAACCTATCTAACCCAGGCCACCAGAACACAGATCTAATCAACCTTTTCATAGAAGACATTCCTAAATGACTTTCATGGCTCACAGACAAAACGTAGTTACAAAGAGATGAAGGGGGAATGCACTTTCCTTGTCGGAAAATTAAATACCCTTCTGTGACAAGTTCATCAGAAATTTTCCAGAAAGGAGGGATATCAGCTGGAATGTCATTTTTTGATGGCCATCCCATCCTCGTCGCCAAATGTAAGATTCAAAATATTTCCAAGCAGTTGTAAAGTTAAGCAATAACTGATATAGTCAATAATTTTACACAAAGAGAACATCTTCATCCATAGCTCTCTTCCACATTTCCTCAGAAATAAAACCAGACAATCTGCAGTTACGTTAATTTTTCCTGGAACAAATTCAATGTCAAAACTGTACTCCTGTAAACGCAACATAAGTCTAGCAATGCGAGTAGTAGCTCTAAAACCTCCACCTGGAGATAAAATAAAAACGAATGGTTTGTGATCTGTCCTCAAAACAAATCTAGTACCCCATATAGAATTACGATAATGCTCAACTCCCCATACACATGCCAACAAATCCCTTTCAATGACTGTATATCGTCTTTCGGTGGTACTAAGGGTGCGGGGAAGCAATTGCAAAATTCCACTCTTCTTTTCCCGCACGTTGGGACAATACACAACCTAACCCATAGAGACTTGCGTCAACAGTTAGTACACACAATTTGTTCATACAGAATGGTTTAAGCAGCCATCATTTCAGTTTTTATATTCTCAAAAGCATCTTGTTTTTTTTTTACCCCAAGTAAATTCTACATTTTTCCTAGAAAGTTCTCTTAGTGGCTCCATTTTCGTGGCAAAGTCTTTGATACATTTGCTGTAATACTCACATAGTCCTGAAAAGGAAAGAAGCTTGTCATTACAATCAGGAGCAGGTGCCTTCAAAATAGCGTCGACCAGAGATTTTTTAGGAAAAACACGTTCCTTGGATACAGTATGCCCCAAATATTCAACAGAGTCCTGATACAATTTACATTTCTTATTTTTGAGAGTAAGACCATATTCGTTGAGAACATTACAAACACTTCTGAGATGTTCAGTATGAACTTCTTTGTTTGGAGAGAAAATTAAAATGTCATCCTGAAAACACTTGACATAATGTTCCAAGGTCTTAAATAGATGGCACATAGACCTCTGAAAAACAGATGCCGCCGACGCCAATCCAAACGACATCCTCTTAAACTGGAATAGCCCTTGAGGTGTGATGAATGCTGTCAAATTCCTCAACTCTTTTGCTAACTCTATTTGGTGATATGCTGAACTAAGGTCAAGTGTAGAGAATACCGTAGCTCCCCCCAACATACTCACCACTTCATTTATATTTGGTAGAGGATGACAATCAATAATGATATTGGCGTTTAGAGCTCTAAGGTCAATGCACATCCTCAAAGATTGGTCAGGTTTCCGTACAAGAACTACTGGAGAAACCCATTCGGATGATTCTATTTCCTCAATCACTCCTCCCCTTAACATTTCTTTCAACGTTTCTCCCAACTCTTCCCTTACATTGATGGGGACATTCCTTAATTTTTGTTTAACTGGAGATACACCTTGTTTGAGCTTGATAACATGAGTGAAACCTTTCAGTTTCCCTAATTTTTCTGAGAAAACATCTGGAAATTCCTTTTGCACCTCATACCTCTCCATACTTTCTTCAACTACCATAACTGGTTCTTTGTTGCGAGGATTAAGAATGATACCCAATTTCCTTTGGTCCCTCCAACCTAGGACATTAACCCCCTTTATAGCAACATATAACTTTGATCAGGGCAGACCTTCCTTTAAACTCAATCTGAGAAGCTACATATCTAATAAAATCAATAGCAGAACCATCGAAACTTTGAGCCACAATGTCAGGAGGATACAAATCCTCAATGGATCTTTTACCACAACATTTTTCATTGAAATATCACTGTTATAATAGTCCAGGGAGATCCTGAATCCGCCATGAGCTTAAGATCTTCATCCAAAAATTTAACTATGCACTTAGGAGAACTCTGTGCTTCTCCCTCAACACTACCTACATTCAATAATGAAACAACAATCCCTTTCTCCACTTGGGAATCATTACAAGATGAATGCTCGCATCTAGAATAAGTAACTTCACTAGATTGGTGAGACCTCACACACGAAACCTCACTATTCTTGTTCGAATTTCTATTCCTATCGAAGTTTTTCTTCTTATCATCCCTACAAGCCTTAGAAAAGTGTCCCAATCTTCCACATTTATTACATTCTTTACCTATCGCTGGACACAACTTAAATGACGCTAGATGGCTATTGCTCCCACACCTATAGCAAATGATGTTTTTTCCAACACATTTTCCTGCTTGAGGATTTTTACTAGAATTACTCATAGCACACACCTCATCGCAAACCTTTTCACATTTTACACCCTTAGAATTGACATCTTGTATGGTCTTCATCCATTTATCAGATTGCTCAAATGCCTTTGCGGTGGCAATAGTATCATGCAAGATGGGATTACCTAATATCCATAGTTGTTCTTGTGTTTTTTTTACTCCGAACATTTACAATAATTTGGTCCCTAATCATCTCATCAGATATGGCTCCAAAATTACAAGAAATCACTAGTGTCCTGAGTGCAGTCAAGAAATCATCAAATGATTCCGACTCTCTTTGCGCTCTAGTGTAAAATTCAGATCTATTAAGCGCAATACTAGTAGTAGGTTTAAATCTAGTCTCTATGCGTAACATTGCCTCATCAAATCCTCCCAGATCCCCTTGAACAATAGGAAGTGCCCTAAACACAGCTTGTCCCTCTGAACCTAGGCAATGAAGAAAAATACTTTTCTTCCTTTCATTTCCCATTCTCTCTCCATCGATAGCCTTTAGATATGTTAGAAATTCCTCCTTCCACCTAATCCATGGAATGGGAGGATCACCTTTAGACTGAAGAAGTTTAGTTGGGGGATCGAATTGCATGATGTACGATAGAGGTGCCAACTGTATGTGAATTAAGCTGTAGTTAAGCTAACTAATATAAGCAGGGATACATAAGAACAAGTAATACAATTATTGTAAGTAATGGTACATGTAACATATGAATGTTAAAACACTTTCTTGAAAAGACACGGAAACCTTTGTTTATTTGCAATAATATAATTACTACATAAGCTGTGCACATCAGCGTGATGTGCAGGATGAAAATTCACCACAAAGGTTGTTCTAGACACACAGTACCTTGCGAGGTGTCAGCATTTGCAAATTGGCGGTGAGATATAAACTTCATACTTAAGGAAAACAAATAGAATTTCCGGTTAATGCTAACGCTACACTCCGCTAGCGTGAAGATTTAGTTGAATGAAACCGCCTTCTTGAATTATTCAAATGTACAACCAGCATAAATGTACTTCCCAAAATGGAGGCTGATGATGTTAAGGCGTTCCGTTCCGTTCAACGTCTACGTGATGACGTAGTGACGCCGAAACGAAACATGTCTACCGACATCTAAGCGCCAAGGAACATGGAATGCCGAGCGATGAAGAAAACGCTTCAGGTTTCCATGGATCCAGATGAGGTAAGTACGCGCCGAGTTGTACACGTGACAGGTTGTTGATTCTTGAATGCTGCACCTCGAGAGCTGGTCAAAATCGCCGAAAAGTCACAGAAGGTTTACACAGCAACTCAGGAAAACGCAAATTCCAGTAGAAAATACGCGCAGAAATGTACTAAGTTTTAAAGCTACCTTTTTCCTCCAAACATAAAACAAAGTGCAGGCAGGTCACAACAACCCAACAGTCCAAAAGTTGAATGTACCGCTCCTGTGCCTCCTAAAAGTAGCAGGTACTCCCGTTGTCGCCAAATGTAAGATTCAAAATATTTCCAAGCAGTTTTAATGAAGCAAGGCACAGTACTTCTCGATCAAGATCTCCAGGCAGAATGACAAGGAGAACTATCAAGTATTACAGTTCTAATTGGAATGCACTAACAGAGCAGCATGTGCTACAATCAAAAATATACAAGAAATTAAAGGGAACAGATACAGGGAAAATATAAAGTAATAACAATGCAACACCGTGCCTAGAGGAACAGTAGCTGAAGAGGATTTGGCACAAGAATTTCAAGTAGCAGAGACTAGGACTGAGTTTTTATACGATCCATTGAAGGCGGGATGGAGCAGCCTTAAAAGAAGCAGGTGTCAAAAATAGATCCATACCAGGCTCCAATAGACACGGTACCAAAGGTATCAATGGTCTAGAAGCGGACCTTTGATGAAGCCTTTCAAAGTTTACCGATGTGTAGGCTGTCGTAGTTTGTAATTTAATATTCAATTTGTTTGTTCCCCTGATGAGAACCTCCTGAAAGGTGTTGATATCATCAACAGGAGGTATTCTCACTGGAGGTGAATCTGTCAAAGTAGGTGAGTACAGACCCGAAGAGGAAGTGGAATTATGAGACAGTGAGGATCTCAATTTGAAGGAAAAATATCTTCTTCGCCGCGAATGCCTGGGAGATCTTAAGTGAAGATGATGATGGAGAGATTCTGATCTTGACCTAGACCTATTGCTGTGAGGTCTGGTATGACAGAAGTGAGATCTTGGGTGCTTTGGTGTAGATGCCACAGGTATAGGTGGCCTAGAAGGAGTGGCTGACTGATTTGGTGGCGGAATTACCGCTTGAATTGCTGGTTGTGAAGGAGACTAAGGAGGTGAAGGAGGGGATTCTGTCAGAGCCTGAGGAGGTGTCGGTAAATCAGGAAAGGTAACTGGAAAAGTCAGCCTAGATGGAGAATACTCTGAATCAGATTCTGATGAGTCTGTGAGCTTTCATGCGTGAAAGACACTCCGTAGTCTTAGGCAGAAAAGTTGAATGATGTCTTGACGTTGAATCAGGTCTTTCCCCTTTTGGCATCATATGGTGTATCGACATCGAAGTGCCTCTCAACGCACTGGTGCTCTCTTCCTCGAAGTGCTGCACCTCTTCTCTAAATCAAATGGAACGTTTTTCACCAGATCTCCTTTTGGATCTCCCTCTGCTGGAGTTCAGATGGTGAGATGGGGGCACTGGTAGGAGGAACAGTCTCCCCTAGCCCTTCAAATGTCACTACCTAAGGAGTCTTACCTTGCCAATGGAGGCAAATCTTCTCTCTCTCTCCCTCAAAGTGCGCCTGGAGAGAGTCTTCCAGTGGCAATCTGTCTTGGGGTCATGAGAGTCTGCTAAACAAAGGATACAGATCCTGGGCAGGTCTGTTTTTGCAATTTTCAGCCACATTCTAGGCATTTCACAAAAAAGAGATAGTAGTTTGTGAAAAAATAGATATATTTTCTTGCAGGAAAATATCAAAGAATACTCTTCGCCCTAAAGGACGTTCGAGTTAACTACTTTTGGTGAGGAAAAAAGTGAAACATTTTTGGAGGCAAAGCCTTGAAAAGGCAGAGCTCTGCTCCAGGATCCTGTCAGCAGGAACCAGAAAAAAAAGAACTAAGTAAACTGCCACCTTTCAATGTTGCAATCTATACAGCTATATTGGCCTTTATTTCCCTATCATTTACTTTAAAAGAAGTAAAAATAATTTGTGACAGACTTTTTTAAAAGGTCACTTTGAACTACTCGAAGTGATCTTTAAAGGCGGATTCTTTTTTTCTTCCATTTTTTAAAGTAAATTCTTGTGATTGGCAATATAGCCAATTTAAGGGCTGCAAAATGTACTTTTCTGTCACAGGTACCTGTGCTTTCTAAAGAAAGGTGAAGGTACTGTAAAAAATGTGACTTTTAAAGAACTGCTCCGGGGCCTCAGAACGTGGATGGGACTATTCAGTGCTTATGATTATCAATAGAGATCCTCGGAGACGGAACATACTGTGACAATTCGAACTGCATTTAAAAAGGTGTATTCTCCATATTCTTCCCTCTAATGAATCATTTTCATAAGACCTAGTCCTAATGATTGTGTTACAAATCAGTTCTGAAGCAGTAGACGATCGCAGAGTCTTGGTATGCTGAGGGTACTGGTTCCAGTGTCTCATTGTCAAGAATTTTGCCTCCATAGAACAATAGTCCCTAACCTCTCAGAGATGTATCTCAACCCCATGGTGGAAAAAACGCAATGTAGGGTGGAGTCTAGGTCTTAGTGTAGTGTGGGTATCAGGGGAGTTGTCATGATTCACCTTAAAACTAAAACTTCTACTTTGCAGAAAACTAGATGGCAGAAATGCACTGAGCATGTGATAATTAGCAGAACATTGTAATTGTATTTATTTAGCGCTTATGACCCCCGACGAGGCGTCAAAGCAATTTTCGGCGAGTAGCACGCTACTCAGGAATCCAGAAGGATTAGTGGTGGATTAGTATAGGGAAATATGACTTAATTTGAGCGGTGGACATGAGAGTCTATTAGTTGTATTGAATTCAGGATAATGGCGGGATAGAAGAGGGAAGAGTCTAGAAAGTTATTTGGGGGATAATACTAATAAGATGAGTTTTGGAATGAGTAAAAGTAGAGATGGAGGAGGGAAAGTCTCTAGAAAAGGATTATGGCGAGCATAGTAAAATGAGGTTAGGAATGAGTCAGAGTTGAGGTAGAGGATATACTGAGAGGTATAGGGTGACAGCGTACAGCATCGGAGATAGTCAAAGCTTTTTTTTCTTTCTACAGTAGGAGTAATGTAATAAACAGATTCATAACTACATAGATATGAGTTATTGGAGCAAATTAAACTCATTAGTATATCTTATATGTTAATGATATATCGATCTACTTGTAATGGATACAAGGATAAAGGGAAAGGGATTTTATATATATATATATATATATATATATATATATATATATATTTATATATATATATATATATATATATATATATATATATCTACATATCTACATTCACTGAAAAAACCATAGGTTTCAGGGGTGTTATAGTTAGCTGGACTTTTCACTTGTACAAAACCATTGAAATTGCCCCGTTATAGTTAGTTCAGCTAACTATAACTCGCGCGCCCGCAATGCACTGCTGATGACATCACATATTACATCACTCATGACATGGTCAGTGACATCACTCATGACATCACTGATGACATCTCAAATGACATCACTGATGACATCACTGATGACATCATCCAGTGAATGTGTGTTATTCTGAAAATTATATATGTTTTATATATGTATATCTCAAGGTCGATGGAAGAATAAATGGGTATATAAGTGTCTAAATGGATGATTTGTTTTTGAAAAATTGATTGTGTAACTGACTGATTAAGTGTATCATAGTGAATACATGGCTTAGTGAGTAATGTTTAAATATGTAAATATCTGTATCAGTCTCTCACTTTGTGTATAAGTGGCTGCATGGGTTGGTGAGTAGCTACATGGGTGTCTATATAGGTTATTAGTTGGTTTTTTGAGTATCAGTCTGAGTGTCTGCATGGTTCGGTGGGGGGTATTACGTAGTGCATAGGTGCATGAATGAGTGACTCACTGTTTGTATGTGTTGAACACAGTATGTGTGCAGGACTGTATGGGTGGATGAGTGTGTGTATGGGTGTGTTAGTGAGTGAATGACTGTCTCAATAGTGTCTTTATGAGTAACTACATATGTTTTAAACTAGTATATGTGACTATTGGTGTATATATGTGAGTATATGTGAGAGTGAGAGATTGAAAGAGTTCCTGTATGAATAAGTATGTGTTTTTATAAGTGATTGTTTAAAAGACTAAGTATGTGTAAGTTTCTGTAGAAGTAAGTGTGGTGGTGTGTGTATAACTGTATATGCAAGTAAATGTATGTTTGATTCTTTATTAGCATGAGTGACTATGTGTGTGAGTAACTCTATGGATGAGTGGCATTGTGTAACAGGATGTATAGGTGTATGAGTACATATGATGAGTGAGTACATGTATGAGTGACTGTATTGGACTGTTGGTGAATGAGTGGATGTGTATGTGGATCTTAGAATTACTGAAGAGGTTGTTGTAACTGGTATTGGTATGTCCATTGTTTTGAAAATTTTAGTCTCTATTTTTGAATGTGTGTATCAAAGGTTATATTAGGGTGAGAGGAGGTCTGCCACTCTATCACAAGGATGATGTCATCAGTGATGTCATCAGTGATGTCATTTGAGATGTCATCAGTGATGTCATGAGTGATGTCACTGACCATGTCATGAGTGATGTAATATGTGACGTCATCAGCAGTGCATTGCGGGCGCGCGAGTTATAGTTAGATGAACTAACTATAACGGGGCAATTTCAATGGTTTTGTACAAGTGAAAAGTCCAGCTAACTATAACACCCCTGAAACCTATGGTTTTTTCAGTGAATTTCTGAGGTTTTTTAAATGCTAATTCCTAACTATAACGTGCCTGAAACCTATGGTTTTTTCTGTTAATTTCAAAGGTTTTTTAAATGCTAATTTCTAACTATGCCTACAGAGATAGGACATGTGAAGAAAGAAGAAAAAATGCACAGAAAGAAACAAAAGAAGTGCAGAAAGAAGCAACAGAAGTCCTCAAATACGAAGATAAGTGCAGGAAGAAGGATAACGTGCAGAAAGAACAAAAAGAAGAGCAGAAAGAAGCCTTGTTGCAAAATCATCCTGTACCCTCAACTTTTTCAGACGGATACTGGTGGTAACTGAGTCTGACTAACCAGTCCTAGAGCCAGTGCTATGTTAAAAGACACTTAGAATACAGTGAAAACACCTACATACACTAGGGAACATTATGCGTTGGGGTCCCCCTGTGATTAGCCTTACCTCCTCTATAAGCCCCTAGTATATAATAGGGCATGGGGATTAAAACTACCTCTTAAAACAGGCCACAGGGCGTTTTTGCACACGTTAACTCAGGCCCCGTCCCCTCCTTTCACCATTGTGTAAACACGCCCTGTGTCCGTTTTTAGTTGGGAGATTAAGTTCATTTGAGTCCTGAGGGTCCCTAGGGTCCAACTAGCCCACTAGGTACCTCCAGTAAGTGCCACAGAGCTGCGTTGCAGAGAGGTGTAAAAAGTGGCACGGCCTGGACCACCTCTCTGCAATGCAGCTCAGTGGCGCTTACTGGAAGCACTTGGTGGGCTAGTTAGCCCCCAGGGGCCCTCAGTATTGAAGGGAAATTATATCCCCAATTTAAAACGTGCCATGGTGCGTGTTTGCACACGTCACCTCAGGCCCCGTCCCCTCCCTTCACCACTGTGTAAACGCGCCCTGTGGCTGTTCTAAGTTGAGAGATTAAGTCCCCTTGAATCCTAAGGGTCCCTAGGGTCACACTAGACCACTAGGTACCTCCAGTAAGCGCCACAGAGCTGCGTTGCAGAGAGGTGTAAAAAGGGGCTTGGCCTCAGAACACCTGTCTGCAGCGCAGCTCCCTGGCGCATACTGGAGATGCCTGTTGGGGGCGCGTTTGCAGAGTGCTGCATGGAGGGGGCATGGCCTCCGGCAAGATGCCAGTCTTTTATTTATTTTATTTTTTTAAGAAGGGGGGCTGTGTGGTTCCCCTTCTTATTCTAATTTATTGGCCCTGATGACCCCATCCCCCAGGGCCTGTCTCCTAATTATATTTTTTTGACCCCAATCCCCAGGGCCGGCCACTGTTTTTTATTATTTTTTAAAAATATATATTTATAGACACACCTAGGACATGCTGGACAAACCGTACGTACCTATCACCATGACGATTTGCGTGATATTCATTAAAAGGCGACTATGCATGCAATTAATCCACGTGGAATGTATTTACACCACTAGTGAAGCTCTGACATGTCTGATGCTCTACCGTGCCTAATCCCGGTAGACACCCTTGTCGTTTATTTATACAAACATGGGTAGCTATTGATGGGCACATTTAATACACATGCACACCAAGCCATTCAAAGGGGATTCGACAAAAATTCGACCAAAACTATGCAAGAAACCCCCCTCACAGTTAATAAAACACACATCCACTGCCGGATGTGTAATACTTTTTATTTTACTCTCTGGAAAGGGGACGAACATCACTTGCGAGTCACAGCGCGCTCCTGACAGAGCCCAATGCTGTGTTACACCCACCATTGCCTGCCGAGTGCCACACACCTCTGTATTGTATTCCACTAGCTAGTGCATATGCTATGACACTCTCTAGCCCATGTGCACTGTAACACCACCCCGTGAAAATGTCATGCCACACTTGTCTTCGCACGGGTTATATTGCCCCATCTAACGTGCCTTCCTCGATGCCTATGTTATAACACACAGTGCTATGCCATACATATTACAATTTGGGATCCATATCTTTGTCACAGTGCATATGCAACGTTACACTCCCCAGCACATATTTTACAACTTTAGAGACTAGTTAGGTTACACAACACTGCCCTGTGCATATTACACTCCAAGGCGCATATCGCATAGCACGCGCTAGTGCCTGTGCTATCTCGCGCTCTCCAATGAATCTGTCATTGCGCACAATGTATTGCATATTATATTTCACGCCTGGTTCATCTTATATCACACTTTTTGGTGCATAGTTTATACCATACACTATATCTAGTTTTCATTTTCAATCGTGCTCTCAGGACTATGTTCTATATAACACTGTGTTCACCTACCCTTTTCACGGGCATTACATTTTGCGATAGGGGGTGGAGGGTCAGGGGGTGTTTTTGCCAAGTGAGCCCGGAGTCACAGTCACTAACGTCTTCTTCTTCCTGAATAAAAGTGAGATTATGCTGCATACTTGTTCATATTTTAAGTAGTTTGCACAGACAAAATGTTTTAAAAACAATAAAGTTTCTAATACCCGCCTTCTCTGAACAGTTAGCTTGCTGCCCCATCCCCCTCCTCCCTATCCTCTGTTGTGTGAATCCATGGACTAGCCTCCTCCCTCCTGCCATGCATGGTCTGATGTGCTGCCACTGCCCTCAATTTAGTATGATGTACCAGTCCACTCCTCCTGCCCTCCATTGCCCAATTCTATGCCCCATCATTGACCTCCTGCTTAAACTCTGTGCTTAGCTTGCTGCCCCTATTCTCCTTCCCCCTGCCCTCCGATGTCTTTGTGCATGCCCCTGCTCCATCCTTTTTGCCCACCATGTCCCATGGACCTGCCACTCCTATCTACTCTGAGTGTTCTGTTGAGCTGCCACTCCCCTCCCACCTGCCTAGCATTGTCAGATGACTGTAACCTGTCCCTGCCACCTCCACCCTGCCTGTCCACATGCCATGCCTCTATCCTCTTGCTCCTGTCCTACATGGTCCATTGTACTGCCACACCCTTCTGCCCTCCCTGGTCTGTTGTGCTGCAACTGCTCCTCCTGCCTGCCCCGTGTGGTCTGTTGTGAGGCCCCTTCCCCTGAACTTTCTTGTCTGTGCACAGGTCCTGACCCTCCCTTCTATCCTCCATCGTCCTTTGTGCATGCCCCTGCACCCTCCTTCTTGCCCATCATAGCCATTGTGCTGCCACTAACCCTCCCACTTGCCATGCATGGTCTTCTGTGCTGCCATGGCCCCTCCCACCTTCCCTGTGTGGTCAGTTAGCTGCCCCTGACCCCCTCCCACCTTCCCTCCATGGTCTGTGTGTATGCCATCACAGTCTCACTGTTGCTCTTCATGTTGTGTCTTGCTTCTAGTGCCCATCCTGCCTGACCTCCATGGCTATCTTGCTGCTCCTGCCCTGCCCCCTTGCCCCCAGCCCTCTGTTTACATGTGCAGACCCCTACTCCCTCCCTCCTGGCTTGTCTGTTCCATTGTAATGCCCCTGATCCGTCCCTCCTGCCCTTTATGGTCTGTTATGCTGCAGCCTTCTCTCCTGTCTGTCCATTATGGTCAGCTAGCTACCATTGCCTCTTGCCCCTCTGTTCTCTGTTGTCCATGTGCATGGTCCTGTCCCCTCCCTCTTGCTTTCTATGGATTGTTGTGCTGCACTCCCGTCCTGCATGCCCTGTGTGGTGTATTGTGCTGCTGCAAACCCTGATGCCTGCCCTGCAGGGTCAGTTTGGTGCACCTCTCCATGTCTCTCCTGTCCTCTGTTATCCAAGTCCATGTCCCTATCCCATTTCCTTCCATGATCCAATGTACCATACTTGCGAACATTTTGAACTTGGTAAGAGGGAGATTTTGAAAAAAAACTGGGGTATTGATTTTCCCCTTTGAGTTACATTGAAAAAGAGGATATTGTAGACAGGAGACAGATCAAATAAAGCCCATTTGAGCTTAAAAACATTGGACGTTTCCTGGCTGAATCGGGTCTGTTGGCATGTATGGTTGTACTACCATTGCCTCTTCCTTCTGCCCACAATGGTCTATTACATTGCCACAGCCTTGAAGGAGGGTAGATTTTGTATCACAGGGGGCCCCTGGCCCGTTCTGTCCACACCTGAAGTATGAGACCCTTGTCCTTGCCCTGCCAGCCGCATTTGTAGGCCGTATTAAATTGACCAGCGGGTCCTGTGTTGCTATATAATTATCCTGAGACATCCTTACCACTCAGCCAGCATAAAACCCCTGTGTAGGCCCTTCTGTTCAATATGTAGGCCTCTTTGTTAAATTGACCATAGCTCTGCAATTTTAGTGTATAGCAGTCTGAAGGCAGGTCTGCGAGGCCTTCTGCTCCAAACTAGTAGCCCCCACCCTACCCGAGTGCTCCGTGCTCGGTATCAAAGTTCAACATCCCCCTGAAGCTGTCGACATACAGTAGGCTGCATCCTGGACTGGTACTTGCTTCCTGGGCAGGTTTCCCGCTTTTAAGGAAGTGGCAACCGCAGAGCGTCAAGTTAGGAGAACTGAGGAGATTTTATACATGAATATATTGAATTCCTGTACAATACCCATTATTTTCTGCTTGCTCTATGGAACTTACGATAAGCGATTGGCCTGAGAGACTGACCTTTTCACCCAGTCCATTGTCAGTATTAAGTGGGTAAATGACGAAATGTCTGGTAAAATCTGCAGACGAAGCTTTTGGGTAGCATACGTAGGTAGATGTAGCGTGCAAAGGAGCCCACAAAATGATATAAAAAGGGAGCACCCACAGATATCGACGGACAACCTCGCCGTCTGTATGTAGGTTAACAGGCTGTGCAGGTTTTCCCCAAGAACTGGGAGCTCTTGTCTTCCTTTGCTTAAAATGTCTTGCTCTGCTTTGCTTGAAGTATCTTATTCTATTTTACCTATATGAAATGTCATGTTATGTTTAACCATTGTTCTCTTTACTTTTGCATTTAAAAGATGTTGTATTGTAATTGCAGGAATGCTTGCTCTAAGAGTAAATGTGAGTGTCCCTAGGTAACATTTTCCTTGGTGTAACTTGTTTCTCATGATGCATTTATAGATGTGTTTTCTCTCTCTGTCAGTCCATTAATTGAGATACAGAGAATATCATGACAGCTGTATGATTATCTGGATTCTGTATTTTGTACTTTATGTCTCTATTCTGCGGTTTCTTTGAAGTTGCATCTTCTCATTAAACTGCCATTGTATTCTGCCTCCAATTCCATGTCTCATATGTCTGTTTTCTTCATTTTTGGAGCAAGCGTTCCTAGGCACCCCGGCTCAAATTAAGGTGCCCCTTTTGTCCCTGACTCACTCTCCTGCTCAGTTCTGTGGTGGCTCCCGGGGCTCTGGGGACCGCCCCTAGCTTCCTTGACCCGTAATAGATCTTCCCTCCAACAGCCTCTCTTGCAAGTCCTGTATTGTTGGTTTGTTGCCCCTGCCCCCCTTTCCACTGCCCTCCATAGTCTGTTGTGCTTCCACGGCCCTTCCTGCCTGCTCAGTGTGGTTAAATTGTTGCCTTTGCACCCTCCTACCTGCCTTCAATTTTCAGAGTCCGTGCCCCTGGCCTCTGCCTCTCAACAGTATCCTAATGAACAACTAGATTGCTAACATTCTATATTTATTACAAAAGTGTGGAACGCCTGACATCATCTTGATGTAATCAAAACTGTAATACCTAGAGCATTCCTTTAGAAATTACATATATGAGAGGGTCTTATTGGCATCAAAATTATGGTTAGTGCTCTAAAAGACTAAAATAAGGACATATTTTCTGAGTTTTCAAATAGCGACAAAGCACTTTTAAATTATTTGTTATCTTTATGTTTTTTTATCTAGTTGACAACTTGATTAAATGTTGCACTTAGGGGAGAGGATGTGGTGTTACTTCCAGAACTGCAGACTTTGCAACTGGGGAACCAGGTTGAAGTTTCTGCTTCAGCTCGACATTCTGTGATTCTGGTCAAATCACTTAGTCTCCCCATGTCTACAACCAAAATGAATTTGTTCTTGTGTGATGTAACCAATGCTCATGTAAAGCACTCCAATACCTGACAAGTCTGCACTATATAACACTGCAAAAACACAAAATAATAAGTGTTTTGCACACTTCTGTCATTGGGCTATATTTGGGCTATATCTGGGTGATTTTGGGCTACATTTGGGCTCTTTTGTCTCCGGTGGCCATCTTGGGAGATTTATTTGTTATGAAGTTTCCTAATTTCCTCATGTACTGCAGTCTCCTCAGTCGGAAATGCTTTCAGTTTTTTACTTTGATTCCATCATGAAGGTATTCAGATATGTCACACATTTGCCATAAATTCTGAATGTTAGCACTCTAGTTGCTCATTAGATCACTGCAGTAAAACTACTGTTCACCATGGAAGTCTGCTCCTGGTATTAAAAGTGCATGTTTCAGTCTGCATGTCAGAATTTTTTAATGAAATAGAAGAGGATTTGAGAAGTCACTCAAAATGTGCCCTCATTTTCTTTCTTCAG
This sequence comes from Triturus cristatus, assembly GCF_964204655.1. Taxonomy (NCBI): domain Eukaryota; kingdom Metazoa; phylum Chordata; class Amphibia; order Caudata; family Salamandridae; genus Triturus; species Triturus cristatus. The sequence goes on along the minus strand of NC_140594.1, from coordinate 121,418,407 downwards.
CATTAATCATAATTTCTATGGCAAAATGAACCCCCTCATTGTGTTCCTTTTTAAATTAAATGTTTTAAGTGTTACCAGTTTATTCCAATCAAGATGGCTTCAGGTGTGCCATACTTTTGTCATAATGAAGACAGTAAGTGCTCTAGTTGTTTTTAAGAACATTCTTGGACATTCTGTCATTGGGCTATACTTGGGCTACATCTGGGTGATATTTGGGCTACATTTGGGCTCTTTTGTGTCTGGTGGCCATCTTGGGAGACTTATTTGTTATGAAGTTTCCTAATTTCCTCATTTACTGCAGTCTCCTCAGTAGGAAATACTTTCAGTTTTTTACTTTGATTCCATCAAGAAGGCATTCAAATGTGTCACACATTTGCCATAAAATCAGAATGTTAGCACTCTTTTTGCTCATTAGATCACTGTAGTAAAGCTACTGCTCACCAGGGAAAACTGCTGCTGGTATTGAAAGTGCATGTTTCAGTCTGCATGTCAGAATTTTTTAATGAAATAGAAGAGGATTTGAGAAGTCACTCAAAATGTGCCCTAATTTTTCTTTCTGCAGCACTAATCATACTTTTTATGGAAAAAAGGAACCCCCTCATTTTGTTCCTTTTTAAATTAAATGTTTTAAGAGTTACCACTTTAATCCAAGCAAGATGGCTTCAGGTGTGCCATACATTTATCATAAGTAGGACGGTTAGCGCTCTAGTAGTTCTTTGGAACACTCTGGAAAGCTGCAGTAGAACACAAAGGAATCAACTGACAGTCTCTGCCCTTGTTGGATGTACATGTTTTACTGAGAATGTCAGACTTCATTCTCACATGACTGAGAAAGATAATGTGAATTTACAGAAAATAAGCTCTCAGTTTAGCTTATAGATCACCTTCCAAACCTCTGTGGTAAAAGCATGAGAAAATATTTTTCTCTCAATCATGATATCCCAGCAGAAGGCTTTTTCACATGGTGAAATCACCTTAGAACATACCACAATTCCTAAAATGAGTATGGTACCATCAACAAATGATTTATAATGTAACTAAAGTCTTAAAACCTTCTATTAACTGCAATGCTTTTTAATGAGGTGCTATCATGTATATTGGTCCCAAGATGGCTGCCAACACTTCTTGGATGAAGTGCTGACAGCCAATCAGATCTCAGGATGAGATGTGTGGTTAGGCTCCGCCCACATATATATATTGATTTAAATGCTATTTTCTCAGGAACTACTGAACAGATTTACACCAGACCTACAAAAGGCACTTCCTTGACATGAGGACTACCTCTCTGCCAAATTTCAAGTAACTCTGTTCAGCCGTTCGGGCTGTAGCTGTGTCTAAAGGTCCTATGGAAAAATGCATGGGAAAAACGCGTTTTGGGACCCCCCTTTTTTCTCAGCCCCCGCTTGACGAATCCCCCCCGAGACTTTCAGGGTAGGAGCGGAGCGTAGCGCCCCACCTATTTTGAAAATTTCGCGAGGATTCATCGACCGGCGCCAAAGTTATTCCAAATAGAATGTTGCGGATTTCCTATGGAAACAGGGTCCTAACTATAACTATCTACTGGCGACCGCCAGTAGATAATATCTATATATATCTATATATATATATACACATATAAATATAAACACATATATACACATAGAAATTATATATATATTATATATATTTGTTATGAGGTCTAATTGCAGTATCTAAAGGCATCCTAGTTAATTATTTTATTTAGTTACATGAATACAGAAACAAAGCTACAAACAATTCACCTCAAACAATTCACATTTCCACAATCGTGATTTTTCACTTGCCACAATTATACCCTTTGCAAACCAGGATTAAAAAAAACTATTTAAGGAATCGCACTAAAAGTCCTCACTGACTAAAACGCATATCATCCGTAGAATGATTTGTCCTTGCAACAAAACATACATTGGGAACACCAAAAAACAGTGCATTCAGTAACACTATTGCAACATTCATGAAGGTAAACTACAAAAAGCGATGGTGAAACACTTCTAAATGCACGAGTTGCATAACAAAATCTTTACTCTCTAAGCAATCAAAAGATAAACCTTAAACAGTAAGGTAACACTGTAGTCCAGCATATGCGAAAGGTGCTGGACAGTCTAGGCGCCATCAATAATGGACTTGACTGATACAGAAATGCAGTATTGTTTGATGGAATGGGAAACTTGACTATGGTTATAACTGCCTTTTTACCCAGACTGTAGAACATTCTGCTCCCCTACTCGGACATCAGGGCTGCTCCTTTCTTTTTTCCCCACAACATTACCACTCAGCCAGTTGGACCACTTTCAATCCATACCAAGCTGCATCTCTTACAACAAGGCACCTGACTCCAGTTATATGTTGTACAATGGGCAAAGGCCGTTGCTGCAGTGCAAAGAGTGGCGTATCCATATGGAGATTAACTGGGGTTCCCACCAGTTTTCCATACAACAGTATAATCCGTGCTGCACCATACTCTATTTTGCATTTCCAGACACTACCTACCAGCCAGATAGATAGATATTCACCGGGATGCCACCCATATCTTGCCTTGATACTTAAGACATCCCCCAACATCGTAGTAGCACACTACAATGACAGCACAAAACTCAGTCAGCACTTTACTACACAAACTATGTACGAAATGTACACCAGAAAGCACGCTTTTACCGGTATTTTGAAACCCTCTGCATGGGCCACTTTGGACAAGACTTTACAGGGACAAGACCTATTCCTTCCTGCTCAGACGAAATACAGTAAGACGCATGGCAATCCCCCTGATTAAATAAGCACCAGCTGCCAACCATGCCATCTGCCACCTTTTCTCATCTATTAGGTCTACTGCCACACAGAGACACAATTTATTATCAGGTACATACCACACACACCTCTAATTCAGAGTACTCCAAGGCTTACTTCCCTACACAAAAGGTAAATCCAGTACACCATCTGTCCACTACAATACCTGGGCAGATGTAAAGTCCTCTCTACTAGGGGGAAACCTAATATGCAGCTTTGTTGAGAAATGTACCTATTTCAGCAATATGTGAAGTCGCTACTTAAAGGTCTGTCCACACTTTTATATAGCACTATTGTCTTGAGCCGAAATCCAGCATGGATGCCCAGATACACCAAAGGAGAATGCGGCAGATGGAAGGTCAAGTGAAATGACTACTTGCCTTTAACGCTCAACAAATTTAGATGGTGCAGAGGCAGAGCTAAATCTTATGCTGGTCTGGGGGATTGTGGAAGCTATGGGTGGGTATAACTCACTTAATTTAGGGTAAATGAGTGGGCTGTATCTCTTGAGGTGTTGGAATATGGGATGGTCAGTGTCTGCAAAACACTTTCTCTGAACTGCCCTTATTCTCTTGTTTCAAAATACTATCTTTACTACTGTAATTAATTGGATTACTATTTGTGAAGGATGTGAGTCCTTCACAAGAAATAGCTCTGACTAGCAATAAGTAGCACTTAACTCTCTCAGGGTAGCAAAGCAAAGCAGTCCAAGGACTACTCAGGGGAGGCGATGTCGACTAGCAAACCCAGTTCGTTGTAACACAGTTAACACTCAATAAATGATTGTCCAGTCCGAGTTTTTTCTTTTAAAACGGAAAAATATTTTTACTACACACACACACACCCAACTAAATATTACACATTAAATTACAAAAATATACATTCAGGTAGATGAGAATACCTATACCCCTAGTGGGGTCTGAACCCCATAATCACAATACACCCCCATCCATGTCAGATGCAAAATAACAATATATAAAAGGATGTCATTTTAAATAAGACAGGCTTAAAGGTTCTGACAGAGGGTCACCACATTAATTACAAGCACTGGCAAAGCCAAAATGTCTGGCTATTTTTAAGTGAAAGCGCCTCATTAATCATTAACTAGTTTATATAGCTTACATTGATGATTGAGAGCACCAATGGGTGAATGAGTAGCTGAATGCTTGGATAACAAATGGGTGAGTGTGTGCATGGATGGAAAGTTGATTGGATGAGTGCATGTATGAACAGTTGAAAAAGCAAATATATGCATAGATGGATGCATGACTAGCTAGCTCAAGGAGTGAGTGAACAAGTGTACAAATGGATGCAAATATAACACCAATCTTAATGACCAATCCAAATTTCTGTCACTGCAATGATAGAATGGTTCAAGCAATAGGTTATTGTTGCTGAAGATTACCGGAAAGCTGGAGATTATACAGGAGAGAATGACACTGAAATGGATGGAGGTCAATGGGGGTGATATTTAAAGTGAAAGAATAATTACTCCCTGAAGCATAGCTTTAGGCAATGTGTTTTAAATAGAAGCAACATCTCAATAACAATATATCTAAATATGTGGTGATCTAGAAGACGGCTACTGATACGATGTATATTCCAACCGAAAATGAATATGCTACTTACCAGTATGCATCTGTTCTTGGCATGTAGGGCTGCTGACATTCATATCTGTGCATAGATCGCCGCCTAGTGTTGGGTCCGGATGTTTGCACGTTGTTGTCCTGGAAGAGTCTTCGAAGTATCCTGGGATAGGTGACTCCTCCCCTGGACTACAGTGCGCATGGGCATCCTCTCCATCCTCAGATTGTTTTTCGCCATTGTGGCAGTGATGGAGTAGATCTAGAAAGTGATGACCATGTTTACAGTAATTCTGAGAGCTGCAGCTGCTACAGGCGCCGGGGAGGAGGGAGGGCGATATGAATGTCAGCAGCCCTACATGCCAAGAACAGATGCATACTGGTAAGTAGCATATTCAGTTCGAGGCATGTGGGCTGCTGAATTCATATCTGTGCATAGAATATATAGCAGTGCCCTCTTATTAGCGGCGGCTACCAGTGCCAGCTGCAGCGGTCTGAAAAAGAGTTTTGAGAACAGCCTGTCCTACAGCTGCCTGCTGTTTTGATTGTACATCTACACAATAGTGTTTGGTAAATGTATGTGTAGTGGACCAGGTGGCTGCTCTACATATATCATGCAAAGGAATGTTTCCCAGGAAAGCCATGGAGGCCCCTAACTTACGTGTTGAGTGGGCTCGTGGGGGAATCGTTAATGTGCGTTTAGCCTTTTGATAGCAAATTTGAATACATTTAACGATCCATCTGGCTATTCCTGCTTTGGAGATAGCGTTACCTTTGTGGTGTGGGGCAAAGGCAACGAAAAGTTGTTGTGTTTTCCTAAAGGGTTTGGTCCTGTCGATAGAATACATGAGGGCCCTTTTGACATCTAGTGTATGGAGTGCCCTTTCTGCGACAGTTTGTGGGTTTTGGAAGAAAACGGGCAGTTTAATGGTTTGATTCATGTGGAACTGCGATACCACCTTTGGCATGAATTTGGGGTTGGTACGTAGTACGACCCTGTTGGCGTGAACCTGTATAAATGGCTCTTGAACGGTTAGTGCCTGGAGTTCACTAACTCTTCTCAAAGAAGTGATCGCTACTAGGAAAGCTACTTTCCAGGTAAGGAATTGAATCTCGCATGAGTGTAGAGGTTCAAAGGGTGGACCCATCAGGCGTGTGAGGACCAAGTTGAGGTTCCACATCGGAGCCGGTGGGTGGCTTGGTGGAATGACTCGTTTGAGTCCTTCCAAGAATGCTTTGATGGCAGGCACTCTGAATAGAGAGAGGTGCTGCCTGGTCTGTAGATAGGCTGATATTGCGGTCAAATGGACACGTATAGAGGTGTACGCCAGATTGCATCGGTATAGGTGTAATAGGTAACAAATAATGTTTTGGATGGATGCATCTAGCAGGTTAATGTCATTATTATTGCAATAAATGACGAACCTCTTCCATTTTGCTGCATAGCAAGCTCTGGTAGTGGGTCTCCTGGCCTCCTTAATGATGTCCATACAGTCAGGTGGCAGGTTTAGGTAGCCAAACTCTAGGACTTCAGGAGCCAGATTGCCAGGTTCAGCTGTTGCGGATCTGGGTGCTGAATCTCTCCATGGTTCTGCGTCAAATGCTCGGGTTTGACCCGCAGCCTTTGATGCGGCACCACGGAAAGTTCGAGAAAGGTGGTGTACCACGGCTGGCGTGCCCACGTTGGAGCAACCAGGACGAGCGTCAGTGAGTGTTGACGCAGTTTGCGTGCCACCAGCGGTATCAGTGGTGCTGGGGGAAAAGCGTACGCAAATCTGCCGGACCAGTTCATCCATATCGCATTGCCCTGCGACTGCGGATGTGGGAACCTGGCGGCAAAGCTTTGGCATTTTGCGTTTTCGCTTGTCGCGAATAGGTCTTTCTCTGGATGACCCCACTGCTGGAAGTACGGTTGGAGTACTGATGGGTGTAACTCCCACTCGTGCATCTGGTGGCTGTGTCTGCTGAGCAGATCCGCCATCTGGTTGTCCTTGCCGGGGAGGTGTTCTGCCATGAGGAACATGTTCCTTTGAATGGCCCACTTCCCCATGCTCTGAGCCAGATGAGACAACTGTGGAGAGTGTGTTCCTCCCTGCTTCTGTATGTAGTACATGGCAGTCATGTTGTCCGTCCGGATCAACACGACTTTGTTGCACAAGTGTACTTTGAATGCTTTCATAGCGAGGAAGATTGCCATCAGCTCTAGAAGGTTGATGTGCATCTTCTTTTGTTGTTGTTGTGTCCATAGTCCCTGCACTGTGTAATGGAGTACATGAGCTCCCCATCCCTGGAGAGACGCGTCCGCCGTCAGTATTATCTGTGGGACAGGCTCTTGGAACGGTCGGCCCTTGCAAAGGTTTTGTGGATTCCACCAATGCAGAGAGTTGTATGCCCGACCGCTCACCAACACTAGGTCTTTCAACTGTCCTTGAGCCTGATTCCACTGACGTGCTAAGCACTCCTGAAGCGGGCGCATATGTAGTCTCGCGTGGGGGACTATGAAGATGCAGGAGGCCATCATGCCTATCAACTGCATGAACACTCGTGCGGGAAGGGAGTGTTGTGGTTTGAACTTTGAAATCAGCATTTGCATGCTGTTGATTCTCACCAAATTTAGCTGAGCTGTGGCCGCCAGAGTGTCTATAGTCGCACCTAGGTACTGTTGTACGTGTGCGGGCTGTAGATGGGATTTTGGGTAATTTAGTGAGAACCCCAGACTGTGAAGGAGGTGAATGGTGCGGGACATGTGGCTGGCACATTGCTGGGCTGACTTCGCTTGAACGAGCCAGTCGTCCAGGTAAGGGTAGACGTGTATGTGCTGCCTCCGTAGATGTGCCGCCACAGTAGCTAGGCACTTTGTAAACACCCGTGGTGCCGTTGTCACGCCGAAGGGAAGGACTTTGAATTGGTAGTGCTGCCCTTGAACAGTGAACCTGAGGTATTTTTTGTGTGATGGGTGAATGGGTATGTGGAAATACGCATCCTTGAGGTCCAGTGTGGCTAGAAAGTCTCCCTGCTTGAGCAGCGGGAGGACTTGCTGTAGAGTGAGCATGTGAAAATGCTCGGAAAGAATGTATCTGTTTAGGGGTCTCAGGTCTAATATAGGTCTGAGTGACCCGTCCTTTTTCGGTATTAAAAAGTACAGGGAGTACACCCCCGTACCTTGCTCGTGGACGGGTACGACCTCTATTGCGCCTTTTAGAAGCATACTTTGCACCTCCTGCTGTAAGAGCGTTAAGTGCTCTGAGGACATAGGACGGTTTTTTGGAGGTATTGTGGGTGGAGTGGAGGTTAGTTCTAGACAGTAACCGTATTTGACAATATCTTTGACCCACCTGTCCGTGGTGATGGAGTTCCACTTGGACAGGAACCTTTGTAGCCTTCCCCCGACAGGTGTTATGTGGTCGGGAGGAAGGGAGAGGGCGTCACTGCTTGTTCTTGGGGAAGGACCTGGTGTTGCCGTAGCCGCGTCCTCTGCCCTTTGTACTGGAGCCACGATATCCACCCCGGGTGTTTTTATCGTAGGTGGTTTGTGTATTGCCCTTGTTGTATGTTTGCTGTGACCCCTGTCCTCTACCTGCTCCTCTATTTCCGGGGCGACGAAAGGAGCCGCTCCGAAAGGACTGAGTCTGGAGAGCCCCCATGGACTTTGCAGTGTCCGTGTCCTTCTTTATTTTCTCTAGGGTGGTGTCAACCTCCGGGCCGAATAAATAGTCGGGGTTGACAGGCTGGTTGAGTATGTTGTTTTGCACCTCAGGTTTGAATCCGGAGATTCGTAACCAGGCATGTCGTCGCAGCATGACGCTAGTGTTTATGGCCCTGGCAGCTGTGTCAGCGGCATCCAGCGCGCACTTGATGGATGCGTTTGTGAGGAGCTGTCCCTCCCTGATGAGGATCTCTGCACCTTCTCTGTATTGGTCAGGGAGATGTTGGATTAGTTGCTCTAATGTGTCGTAGTGCGCTCTATCGTAGCGAGCAAGGAGTGCTTGAGTATTGGCAATGCGCCATATGTTGGCTGCCTGGGCGGCAACCCGTTTGCCAGAGGTCTCTAACACCTTGGACTCTTTGTCCGGGGGAGGAGCGTCCCCTGTTTGTGAGTGTGCCCTCTTGCGAGCATTCGCAACGACAATGGAATCCAGAGGTAATTGGCCTCTGATGTAAGTAGGGTCCCCAGGCGCTGATCTGTATTTCTTGTCGATCCTGGGGTTTATCACTCTTGCCCTGGTGGGTTCCTTGAAGATGTCCTTGGCTGGTTTGAGACACCCTTCAGCATGGGTAGAGTTTTTATATTCCTTTCTGAGGGTGCAAAAGTATCCATAAGAAAGTCGTCCTCGACGGTGTCCGAGTGAAGTTGCACCCCATGATTGGCCGCAGCACGTTCAATTAGAGCGTTAAACGCTGCCGTGTCCTCTGTGGGAGATGTTTTTGCTCCATAGAGTTGCGGGTCTTGTGCATCCATAGGTGCACCTGGGTCCACAGAGTCATCCCAAGTTTGATCAGGGTCCTGTTGGCCGTCAGGGTCCATGTCTCCGGGGTAGGGGACTTGGTCACCCATGTAGTCCACCAACGCATCCGTGTCGGAGTGTGTGGGAGAGAAGGATTGTGGATCCTGGTAGGGTGAGTGGAAAGGTTCGTAAAGAACTGGTTCTGAAGCCACAGGCAGCTTTCTTTTAAGTGGAATCCTGAAGGAGTCCAAAGCCGGCTCCGAAGTTATTTTCCGTTTGTGGATAATCATCCTGCCGGTGTCGGCGTCGATTAGATGCGAGGGAGACGTCTCCGCAGAGCGTTCGGGAGGCGTGATAGTGGTATGGGTCACCCGTGTCCTGATTTGGAACAGTTTCGGGGCCGTGGATGGTGGCAGGCCAAAAGTAATGTTGGCTGGTGTCGAAGAGGCTGCTGGAGCTTTAATTGGTTCGGAGCCCGACGTGTCCTGGAGGACCATTTTCTTTTTGGTGCTTTGCGCAGCAATGGGTCGCGTCTGGAGCGCCCTCGAGTCTTTTGCACCGACCGGTTCTGTTGAGGCGGTCGTGGATTTTTTCGGCGCCGGTGGGTCATCGAGTCGAGGGGCGGGAATGGCCGTCGACTTCTTCGATGAGTGTGGCTTTGGTGTCGCCGTGGAAGCGGTGTGAGACGCAGCAGGCTGTTTGACCTTTGGGGTCGGAGTCGATTGCGTCGGTGCCGGGAGCCGAGCAGGTTTGGCGGTACCGAAGGCCTTCTTCCTTATGTCGACTCCGACGTCGGCCGCTTCGAGTTCGGCACCGAAGTCTCGTTTGGTGCGCTCGGTGCCGATGTGTTTTGCTGGCGTCGAAGGTGTGGAGGGCCTCGATCCGACCAGCGCCACTTTCGGTTTCGGTTTCAATTGAACCAATACAGGTTTCGGTTTTGAAGAAGGGAAACCAGCCGGTTTGGGCATTAATGGCTGCCGCTGAATGTCAGAGGCCGGGCCCGAGGGCGGGGCCGAAGAACTGCGGGATAGGTCTTGGGTAAGGCCCGAAGGCGATCCCTCGACCGGAGCCATAGACTGTTGCACTGGGCTTTCTTCAGTCTCAACGGGTAGGCCTTGCTCGTCACCGGAGCTACTCTCTTCGGCCCCTAAGGCCTCATTGTAGTCTCCTACCTCGGTGTCGTCTTCATCTCTGCGAAAGAGTGTTTCGTCGACGTCTTCCGATCCGGAGTCATGTTCGGAAACGGGACTGGAGGGTAGGTTCTCCACTTCTTCGACATATTCGGTCTCGGCGTTGAAGATGTCGGCCGGGGCCGGTGCCGCTTGCTGCGCCTCGAGTCTCGCCGCTCGTCGATTCCGTAGAGTCTTCTTGGATCGAAATCTGGCACAGGCCATGCATGTAGATTCATCGTGATCCGGTGAAAGGCATTTGTTACACACCGGATGGACGTCGACGTGGGGATATTTCGCATTGCATACCGGACACCTCTTGAATGGTGTCCTCGATTCCATCGTTAATGTCGAATCGACGGTCGGGTAAGATGCAAAAGTTTGTTCTGGAAGTTAGTAAACTAACAAAGATAATATCGATACCGATCGAGAACAGTACCGACGCGAACTAAAGGCCTTTTGGCCTGAAAAAAGATTTTCCTAACTTGAGTCAAGATAACACATCCGAACCCAATGGCGGAAAAAAACAATCTGAGGATGGAGAGGATGCCCATGCGCACTGTAGTCCAGGGGAGGAGTCACCTATCCCAGGATACTTCGAAGACTCTTCCAGGACAACAACGTGCAAACATCCGGACCCAACACTAGGCGGCGATCTATGCACAGATATGAATTCAGCAGCCCACATGCCTCGAACACTTTAATACGTCTCAGATGAAGAGCCGCCTTGAAAAGTTCCATAAGACGGAACTGTGCAAGCTTTGCATGCAAGCTGACTATTCAAACAAATCCAACCTACATAGTTTGCAGAAAAGAAACTGTTAGTGGACAGGGAGAAGTTAATGGGCTTCCCCTAACGGGAAGCCTTTTTGGATAAAACAGTCTCATGCCACTCTGTCTCTCAGGACAACTCAATCATCTCTAATGTAATATTAGCAACAATGCATTGGTAGCACTGCAACTAACATTCAAATGACTGTCGAAAATTCATTTGATATCGGTTTATGGTTTGTAAGAGGTGAGCATTCAAAAGACATTTCACCACATACGTAAATGAACTTACACGGTAACATGTTTTGTTTAATTTCCACACTCTATACATGCAGGCAAGTGCTTCAGTGCCCCACAAAGGGGTGGTTAGTGCTATATAAATTGTGAAATACAATAAAAGCATTCATCAAAAATACAATCTGATCCTGCACTGCAAACATGTAAGGACTCATCTAAGCCCAACCTGACTTGGCGCTCTATAAAATAGAGAGCATCTGCTCCCAATACAACACTGAAAAGAAAGATGTGGCAGAGCAGGCCGCCTGAGAAAGTGAAGCCAGAGGCAGAGGGCGGAAAACAAGAGCTGCTCTGGAACATCAAATTTCCATTTCTGCATCAATAATGCTGGACAAAGGGCGCCTCACACACTTAACAGGATCTGCATGTTGTGCTGAAGCCAGTGCTTGCTCAGTTGCTGGTTGCCTTCGGGGCACTAGAGCAACAAGCCTGATCACTGGCAAGGAACAGAAGTAATGGCCCGCTGTATGTCAGTAACAAGGAGTGCTACACATAACCACAGCCTGTGGAGGCTACCAGCTAAAGTATGAAGTAATTAGTCTGGATGGCTCGAGGTGAGCAGAACTCACAGACCATTTCAGTCATAGTTTTCGCGCCAGGCGCGAGAAACTGCTGATGTTGCATTTGTTCACTGGCTGCTTACTACACTAGCCAATATTTGAAACCAAGTGGCATTGTCTCTGATTGCATGCCCCTGACTGTCTTTGTTCAGCAGTACTTTGGAGGGCAGGCAATGAGGCCAAAGAAGGACTTCAATAATCCATGTGAGTGTAACAGAATAGGGCTAAAATGCTGTCAATCAAAATACAGACAGCTAGTTGATTTAGTGGGATGGCTTATTAACCTGTGCTGTATACTGTAGTGGGTGGAATCAAAAGATGACTGACAGCTGACCAGACAAATTCATGAAGAAAGCTGACAAAGCCCTTCTCTACAGGTTTATATGTATGTTTGTTTTTGAGAAAACATGAGGCTGGTAGGACAGTAAAAGTGGTCTCTTCGGTCAGACCTAATAATAACTGCGTCATGCTTTGTCAAGATAACACATTATAAGGGGTGTCAGTATACATGGGGCAGGCCTACTGGCTTTGTCAGGGTTGAACCACATTAATAAAACCAGCAAATCACGTTTATACCTTATAATACCATTAAAACCAATGGAAATAGTACCACTAGTCATAAGGATTCATTATAGCTGTAAACGTTCATTAGTCAATATTCATGTAGTCAATCAAACATTTAAACTCAAAACCACGTCTAAATCATTCTTAATTTGATACACTCCATAAATATAGACAAATGACCAACTGCAAGGGGTCCCCCGCACTCCAGAGCCCATAAGCTAGGAAACATCCTAGGCAACAAGCTCAACATGACGGTACAAATCAACGCAATGAGCACCTCCTGCATTCACATCCTATGCATGCTGCTAAATATATTCAAATGGCTGGCACAGAACACCAGACAGACCTTCACACAACCATTCATCACTAGCAAGCTCGACTATGGTAGACAACTCTTACACAGACTCCAGGCCATTCAAAATGCTGCAGCAAGACTCCTACTCAATGTGCCACACCCACATCACACACACCTCAAAAACCTTCATCGGCTCCCTATTCAGCCAATTCAAGTGTCTTTCGCACACATAAAAAACCCAGCACAACACAGGACCAGAATACCTGAACAGCCGCATACACTTACACAAGCCCACCAGACACTCACATTCTGCCTCACTTTCACTCACACACACTCCCCGCAAGAGAAAGCAGTGGAGGAGGCCTTTCTTTTTTCAACATCGCACCCAAAACATGGAACGACCTCCCTCAACACCTCATAGCCTCCTCCTCACTGCCTGAATTCCACAAGAAGCTGAAGACCTGGCTCTTCAGGTACCCCAAGGGGATCACATACCTAAACACCTGCCTGGATACCCTCACAGGCGAGTAGTGACCTATACAAATACACATAAGATAGCTCCAGTTTGGAAGCGTTTGCCTTCATGGTAAACTTCTCCTGGGGTAATGCGTCTTAGGCCTATGGAGATATAAGGCTATTTTCAGTAACACATTGCTTGGGGCTGCAGCACCTCCCACAGCCCCTCATAATACATTTATCACCCATTGGTGGTACCCTGAACTTCCTTTGAGCCACCACAAGCAGACAAAATTGTAAAAAAAAAAAAAAAAGCCCTCTGGGCCATTATGGGGCACTCCTTTCCAAAGGACTTGAGTATTTTATGAGCAGGACCCAGGCGGAGGCAAGTGGCTTCACACTTTCTTTTTCTCTTTTTTCTTGCTTTCTGTGGCCCAGTCTCACCTGGGGCACCAACGGACTTCACCTTTTATTGGGGCTGCAGAAGGAGCCACAAAGCCCCCGCGACTCCCAGTGTTCCCCGCGTGCAGTTACTCTCTTGCACAGAATCTAACATCTGCCCTCCTGCTCCCGCCAGGAAAAAATCCCCTTCTCTGTTGCAGCGGTGGGAGCAGCTCTCTGGTGCTGGGCCTGCCTGACACCCCCAAACACTGGCACAAGGGGGCATCAACACAGCCACCCAAAGTGTCCCTACCTTGGGGGGGATAGGGGGGAGTCCCTGAGGCAGGAGAATATTATCTGCTCTGGACCATGGAAAGATGGGGGCTGCTGGGGGCAAAACTGCATACTGGGAGGGGTCACCACAGATGTCCCCTCCCCAAACAGGAATATTAAAATAATAACTCCATGCTGCGCCAACCCCTGGCCCACCACATGGTATGAAGAAGAGATTGGTCGGAGCGGCAGGTTCTCAGCCACTCATTTTCTTTATTTTAAAAGGGAAAATCTCTAACGTAGCATTTCTCTGGCCCTGTCTGGCCAGTTTTCGCCATCGGAGGCTTGGTTTGCTTCTGGTGGCCAGGTCCAGTTACAAGGAGCATTTCCATCAGGCCTCTAAAGTGGGGCACTCTGCAGGGAAATGGATTTACTGGTTACCTGCATCAACATTCTCCTCTGCCTGGCTCCGGGTGCTCCACCCCTACTGGTGGGAGCATCTTGCGCAACCCCTCTGCAATCAGCCAGCACAAAACCCTCATGCCTGCAATTCCCAAGCCTGAACCTCACGGCTGTCTAGATGGACACCCAGATGAGGGCAGTGGAGTCCAGGTCCTCCCCCGCAACTGGTCATCAAGGGAGGGTATATGGGCCAGCACCACTGGCCCTGGACAGACCCCATCCTACTCCTGAGGGACAACTCAATTCAAAGTGCTCAGTCCATCCTTGCAGGGCATCAGGTGGCCTCTCTTTCCAGTTGAGCATCCTCTCAGTTGTCAGGACCTCTCAAGTCCAGTGTCTTCTCAACTTTCTCCCTTCTGCAGGAGCTTTTAAGCTGGGGACGAAAGTTCCACATCCTCCCTTCACCCCTGTCCTAAGATTCCTCCACAGCATTCTGGGGCAATGCAACATGACAACTTCAGGTTTTCTCTGGAAAGAACTCCTCCGAGGGCCTCAGCTTCACCCCTAACTAACATTACTGCCCAATTCCTTCCTACCAAATCTTCAAAGGCGAGCCCCTACTATGTTAGCCTCAGAAGTTTGGTCCTTTTGTTTTACTGGCTCTGGGCTGCCGCAGCTCAGGTGCAATGTGACAACCTAATTAACAGATGCAGATGCCTCCCACACCCCTTTCCGCACCAAAGAACAGTGTTAACTCTTCCTTTGTGCGTTTCCTCTGCTGAGTAGCAGAGTAATTAACTTGACAAATTAGAGATTATGGGGGGCAAAGTCCCGGGATCTGATAATGAGCTGAACCATAGAAATATGACAGTTCCTAAAGACCCATGAAATGTGGATATGGTGTGTTGGGGAGATGCACATTTTTGCCCCAGTTTGATACCTTGCTGGAAGCGAAACTGTACTTTAGGACTCAGATAGTGAGATTCACTCAAAGTAAAAAGTCAGAAAGCCGAGTAGTCCGTTGCGAAAAATAGTTGCAGAATAAATGGGTAGAACCCATTTGCTACAACCACCTTTTCATCTGTGGAGCCATATATGCCTTCAGGACTCCCCACTTTGCAGCAATGCTCACTCTTGGTTCTGCACTCCCGAGGTTTCATGTGATACTATATCCATGGTCTCAGTCACCATTAGGGGTCTAGCAGCTGGTGATACAGTGCAGCACACTGCTGCCACCTATAACAGTCTTCAGGGGATTATTAATATTCTGATCTACCTATATTTTTCTAAGAAGACTTCCGGGGCTTATTTATTTATTTTTTACTATAACACTTCTGTACAATAAACATTGGAATTATAACAATTTCACAACAATTTCAACATCCATACTTTGAGGCTAATCTTTCACCTATGCAGGAAAAGCATCTTTTAAAAGACATTTGGAACCAGTGATGTTTTGTTGCCGAGATTGCTGCACTGTTCTTTTGGCACACACAATCTGCCCTGCATCTAAAAAGGATGCTATTTTCTTAGCTTCATTATGCAAACAAAAGACCCCTTTGCAGAGCACCATTATGACTGTACCCCCATCTACTACTGACTGAGGCCCACTGGCTTTTCAAGGAAGGCTGTATGCACCCGATCTTCTCCACTACTTTGTGAGGGGACTAGGAGGCCTGCTCAAAAAGAACTGCATTGCCTTTGTGATGGAGGTCTCAGAGGTAATGCAAGGGAACCTCACAACTCTATTATTTAATGCTCTCAGATAGTTCTCTATTTTTTATCCAAAATAATAATTATATGTAACACTGTATTTTTTAAGTCTCTGCAGTCGTGCCCTTATCCCTCCATTCCATCCATCCATCCATCTTTAACTCAAACAGTGACATTCGGCTTTCCAGTGATTTCACCTTCATTTCAGCTTCAATTACCCTGGTCTTCCATTTTTTTGCTAATAGGGCCTCCACTGCTGATGCTGCTATCTCTACCGTATATAGGTTTAAAAAAAAATGGTTTCCTGGAGATTTGAGGCTAGATGTACGACCCTTTCATTTAGCGCCTCGCAATTTGTGACTCACTGCGAGTTGCAAATTGTGAGGCGCTAAATGAAAAGTACAACAGTGTTATTACACTGTCTTGCGATTCCCAATGGGGTCACAAATTGCAAGTCTCATTAATATTAATGAGCCTCTGGCAATTTGCGAGCCCATTGGGAAAGACAGCCCTCCCAGGGATGGTGGCCTGCCGGGCTCAGCAGACCACCATGTCTGGGACTGCTTTTTAATAAAGCAGTTTTTTTGTGTTTGTTTTATTAAATGCAGCCTGTTTTCCTTAAAGGAAAACAGGCTGCATTTAAACATTTTTTTTTTTTTTAAATATGAAACTTTGTTTCATTTTTTCAAGGGCAGGCAGTGGTCCCCGAATGTCCAAGCCCTGACACATGATGTAGAATACCTGGCATGTACAGTGTTGGATCATAACCCGGTCCTCTTGCATCTACAGTGGGGGGGTTCCCTGCAAAAACATATCCACTTGGCGGCTCAAACTGGAAGCATTAGAAGACTAGATTTTCCTTGAAGATATCAGGGGGCACATCTTAAATTACTTCACTGAGACAGAAACCCGTCCAGATTAACTGAATGGGATGCCTTTAAGGTGGTAATCAGGGGTTTGAGTCCGACGTACCTTGGAGACAGACATGGAACTGAAGTCCCTAGAAAGACCGGGACACCCTGAACTGGCCAGGCCCTGCTAGATATCAAAGAAGGGGTCGCTACACAGGTTGAGTGGCTGCGGTGTTTTGAATATATAAAATGTATGTAGTGGACCCATGCCGAAAGAGACCGAGTGGGATCTCTGCTGGCTTGGCTGACTGATCTGGCCCAGAGGGGCTCCCTAACTGCCGAACTTGAGGACGATGATGGACACCGGCTGTATAGGCAAGATAAGATCAACCGAAGGTTTCTGGGGTTCTATACTAACTTGTATAAGAGTGTGACGATACAGGAGGCGATCCGGGACTTCCTTGCAATGCTTCCGCTCCCTGCCCCGACAGAGGAAGATGCAGAGGCGATGGGGGCCCCTATAAACGTGCAAGAGGTTAGAGCAGCTATTAGAGGAGTGGCTAGAGGCAAAATGCCGGGGGCGGACGGGATACCGGTTGAGTTTTACGTAGCTTATATAGAGAAGTTAGCCCCTAGGCTGGTGGACATGTTTGAAGCGGCAGCAGCAGAGGGTTCCCTTCCCAGACACCACCCGTGAGGCGCTGGTCGTCCCTCTTCTCAAACCTGGTAAATCCCCCTTGGACTGAAAGGCATACGAGGCCCTTGTCCATGTGTAATCTAGATTTTAAGATACCTAGCAAGATACTATCAGTGAGGTCTTGCCATTTATGACCACTCTCAAACACCCGGGCCAAGAGGGATTCATCCCATGCCGGAACACGGGGCTCAACATACGCCGCCTCCTGTCAATCATGGAGGCACTGGACCTGATGGGAGGAATAGGGATAGTCTTCGCGATCGATAGAGAAAAGGCCTTTGACAACCTCGAATGGTAGTTTCTATATGCGGTCATGGACCGTATGCAGCAGGGACAGAACTCCTTGAGATGGGGCAGATTATTATATAAGGATCCCTTGGCACGAGTCTGGACAGGTCACATAATCTCAGAGCAGTATGAAGTGAAGCGGGGCACCAGACAGGGTGCCCCTCTCCCCATTGCTGTTCGCCCTGGAGCCGCAGGCTTATCTCGCCCGGACAGGTAATAGATACCACGGCATACAAATAGGGGGGACATAATCACCATCTAGCATTATATGCTGATGACTTACTACTGTTCCTGGGAGATGCAGAGGGAGTACAGAAGGGAGCCAGGGAGATGTCGAGACTTAAGGTCAACTGGCAGAAGTCTAGGCTTTTCACGCTGTCGGGGAGTAGAGATCCACCAGATGAGCTGGGAAGCCTCCAGTTGGAGCTTTTCTGTTTGGGGTATCTAGGCATGAAAATAGAACATTCTGAATCTGACCTAATAGAAGGGAATATAGAAGCAGCTGTGCGGTCTTTGAAGATCAGCATGGCCTTCTGGTGGGGCTTGCCGCCGTCAGTGGCTGGGAAAGCGGCGCTTTTGAAAAGGGAGGCACTCCCCCACCAGCTGTATTTCTTCACGGCATTGCCTCTCTGGATGCAGAGGAAATGGTTTACTGACCTGGACTCCCTTATGACAGCCTTTCTCTGAGGCAATGGCTGCAAACAAGTGTCCTTGAAGACGATGTAGCACCCGAGGGGGGATGGGGTGCTTGCGGTGCCCCGACTTTGAAAAGTATTACTTAGCAGGGCAACTACAGTAGTTCAGACGATGTGTGGCAGGTCGACAGACAAAGACATGCAAGATTGAACGAAGTCACGAAAACAGTGGCAGCAATCATTGAATGATCTGTTTCTTGTATGCTGGCCCGCTGCCTCTTGGGCCTGTTCCCCCACAACTCCAAGAGTTGGGTCGCCAGCAGGTTCCAGGACCTGCTCTTTATCTTAGCTAAACGAGATATAGCGAGACATTGGAAATTACCCGGACCTCGAATAAAATTGTGTGAGGGGAGGGTCTTGCTCAGGAATGCTCGTAGGGGGATTAGCTCAATTGAGAGGGCCTGGGAGGCACTGGGGGATACCCTGAAGGACCCAGAACCAGACTCCGGGGAATCCACGTCACTGAAGCAACCTAGAGGAATTTGAGGGTAGTCATTAACCAGCTCAAGAATTGGGAGGGATCTTGATTAGGACAATGCCCGGGATTGGAGCGGGAATCATCCTGTTCACGTCTTTGAGCCTCAGCAGCTATCTGCAGAAGGGGCAGGGGGAGTTTGCATAAAAGATGTTTTGTACGAATGTTGTTGCTACATGCAATTCTACACGATTTTCTTCAACTTCATTCAATGCCATGCCAGGAAAAGCCTCCTAGTCAATGTATACGCTACATGAATATTAAATGCAATAAAATCTGTTTGGAAAAAAAAAAAGTGAACACTTGTCCCAGACTGGGTGTCGCATCCAGTTTTATCTAGGTCGTTAACTGACGACTTGACACTCTCCTAGTTCTAGGAATGATAATGATCATAGCAGACGCCATTAATGTTTATACCAAGTTGGACAGGCTAACTAATATGGCACTATTGCTAAAATAGAACACGTCCTGTATGTTTAAGAACCTATAGGACACTGGCTCTTTATATAGTGGACCAAAAAGTGGAACACTGTGTAACGAGTCCGAGAAAACCCCAGAGGAATTACAGAGGCACAAATTACACCCCAAATGTTCTCTTTTGTGGTAGGATGGGTGAGCAATTAAGCATATCAGAGGGTAGTGCTAAACATTTATTACACATACAAAGGCAGTAAGTGAGACCACAATCAAAGAAATCCGTCAAAAATTTATAAAAATAACATACTTTTATATAAATTTAGATACCAAGGTCATCGGAATCGGGTCGGCATATTTGAGTTATGAATTTTTATAATTTTCAAAAATGGACACTGTGCATCTTCTGGATCGGCAATGTTATCCTATGTATTGCATTCTGGCACTTAGCAGCGACTTATGGAACTGTTCTTCAGGACTTAAGGTGAGTATGGGAACAGGTCCAAGGTCACATTAACAGGTCACCTCGGGAGGCTCTGGGGTGTCCGGGTGCAGAGGTGTGTCATGGCGTCAGGTGTCCCATTCATTTCAATGGGAGAATAGTCCGGTCACAAAGAAGCTGCAAGTTGGGACTGGGGGACCAGTCCGGGAGGAATTCACTGGGGCGCTCGACCCTTGAGGTCTTTGGGCACACCGGGACACCCTTGGTCCACTTCTCCTCAGACTGTGGGGCTTGGGTGCAATGGTCTCTTTGGGGTCGGATTCCAGTGCAGGAGTCTCTCGTGGTTGGAGGGGGTCTGCAGGAAGAGGCTGAAGGCGGTGACTCGAAGTCCAGTCTGGGCAAACCCAAGCGTGGGCTAAGCTCCTGTGGGTTTGAGGACCCCATTGGCACTGTCATCTCCCTTGTACCGGGGCGTGTGGGTGCATAGGTGCTTTGAGGTGTCTGGTGACAGCAGTCCCATACTCACTTCGCTGTCTTCTGCAGGAGGGACAAACAGGACATGTGACGATGACAATGCATCACTGTCCCTGAAGTCCTTCGACATGCACGTCGGTCTTCCTCGGTGTTGGTGTCTGGAATGTACACAACAAGCCTTGGCTGCTGTAAGGGGTCCGGTACCCGGGTATTGGGCCTGTGCGGCTCCAGTTGGATCTGGTGTCCTTCCACTTGCTGGGCAGACGGATCTGACCTTCAGGAGCACAGGGTCCTTTTCCTGGGGAGCTGCTGCGTCAGGTTGGATGGGGAGCAACAATTTGGGAGACTGCACCTTGCGTCTTTGGTGCCTGTGGCTGTAGGGGAGTAGCTCCTCTACTTTAAGGGAGTTTCTTCAGGCAATTGGCAAAGCACTGGCCACCCTACTGGTTTCTTTGAGACTGCAAAGTGGCAGGACAAGTCTTTTCCACGATTGTTGGGGGCAGCTGTCAGGCTGGCAGGGTTGGCGTCAAGTCAGTCGTTGCTCATCGGTACTCTTCTTTGTCCACTCCTCCTATTGATCTGTAGAAATCTTAAGTCTTGGTATCAGGGGGTCCCCTACTCAATTTATGGGAGTGAAGGGTAGTAGTCAATGAGCTACTTACACCTGGGGTTACTACACCTCCTACTTGACCACTTCCTGTGGGAAGTGGGCATCACCCTGTCCCAGAATTCCTATTTCCACCACACACAATATGGTGGAAGTTTTAAAGTCATGTTCACGTCAGACTGGGTTGCCGTAGAGGTGTGCCCAGCCTGGCAGTGCAACACGCCTCGTGCATAGCTAATTTTCCTGCCTGTCCAGGTGCCAAACAGCTCTGGACAAAGGGGGTCTGCTTCATCTCATGTGAGAGAAGCCAGATTCGCATTTCCAAGGCAGTGGGCTCTTTCAAGCCCCCGGTCTTGGAATGCTAATTTACCAGCCTTTCCCGGGTGAGGAGGTGATAAAACCTCTTTAAAGAGCAGGCATTGTTCTTGACCTTCTGAGAGCGAAGGTTCTCACCCCTAGGGGTCAATAACTAGTCTGTGGCAGTAGAGCTGGACTGGACCAGTCAGCTAGCAACCTGGAGGGCTGAAAGGTTTCAGAGGGTACCTGTAAGGTACCCTCTGGGTTCATGTTTTAAGTCCATCACTGGAATCAGTGTGGGTTTATTAATAAGAGGTGTTTGATACCAAACACCATATGTCTCAGTGAAGCCATTATGTATCCGGGGAACTCTTTTTGATCAGAGTCTAGTACATACCTTAAGAAGGCTTACCTGCTTACTTGCAATATCCAGTAACAGAACTAGACATCATACGGGCACATCTGCTCATGCAGATATGTCCTCACATAAAATATAATGCACCCTGCTTTAGGGTTCAAAGGCCAGCTGTAGGGGTGACTTACATATATTAGATGCACTGACTTTGGCATGACACAGAATAGTGCCATGTCATGTTTTCACTCATGGTTGGCACCATGTCATGCAACCTGCAATGGCAGTCTGTGTGGAATTTGTGTGTGGGTCCCTTAGGGTGGCATAGGTTATGCAGCAGCCCTTTGGGACTGTCATTAGCACCAATGCCCTAGGTATCATTTACTAGGGACTTACAGGGGTGCTAAAGTCCTTAGCCAATTGTAGCACAATTAGACAACACCTTGCTTTGGGGATGGAGCACTGGCACTGAGGTCTGGTTAGCAGGCCTCAGTGCACTGTAGGGGTCGAAAATCAGCATCTAGTAGCTAAAAAGGGGTAAAAAGTGATAGGATAGCTGCAACAAAAGCCCGGTTTTCCTACACATGGGCATAGAAAGGTTTGGGTGACCGTCACAGCTTTATAAATCTTTGTTCCATGTCTACTGCTCAAAAACTCAGTAGTAATTAGTGTTACGACAATCTCTTTTCAGGTTTTAAAATACTTAAAGGTAAATAACTATGCCTGATGTATAGCATTCTCTATCGCCACTCCCATCCCCAAATGCCCCCCAAGACAAATTCATAATTCCTTCAATAACAAATGTTTGTACCTTGCAGCAGGAGGAGACTTATAATTCTTATTGGTATAAATTTCTTCCAAACTGAATTCCTTCTTTTTTATCCTGTAATAGAAAAGGAAATAGTACTTTTAAACATGTACAACAGAAATGAAAACTGGTGCAAAGTAATCCTGTAGGAATAGTTTTCAAGGATGGAAACTGGAGATCTGGGATCTCCATGAGTTAATAGTCTAAAGTGTTTGTCCAGTGTTTTTAGGTGGGGTGGATTGGGATGAAGTGGGCCTATCAAATAAGTATCGCGCGTACCCCTGCAGTTTTTTGTACAGTTTGCAGAGAGAGGATCATGCACAACTATCCTAAAAGTTGATGTGAATGGTTAGCTCTGGCACTCTGATTAATCTACCAGGCCTTTAGATGCATGCAATATATTTAGCACAAGCCACAACATATTACAACTTGAGCTCTTCTTCCACCAGGTTTACATTTTCCCATGAGATATTACTAAGCCTAAATTAGGTCTAGGGTTTGACTGCTTTTTCATTTACCTCTTTTTGATCTCAACCGAAGAGCGGGGTTTCTAATTTACCTTTAGACCCAGGAAACTTATGTATATCTTATTTCAGCTGAATGACAGTCATAGGAGCAAATGTTTCAAGTTTGCATCCTCATGTGTTAGAGGGTCAATGTTTCCATTTCATTATTGCTCTCAGGTGACCCCCAAGGGGTAAAGTAGGTAATGCCATTTCAACAATGGAATATCAACACTTAAGTTTAAGGCTCGTATGTTCTCACCTTTTTGGTCGGGGAAGCCCCATAGGAGTGAGGCTAATATCCTGCTTCGGCATGGTTCTCCGAATTCTTATCTGAGAGACTCGCTGCAGCTTCTTCTCTTCTTTGACTTCCTGCAATATTTTAAATTCCACAAATCAGAAGCCTTTAAAACTGGTCAACTAATTCTTAGACACCAGGAATCTGGAGGAAGTCAGTGAGGAACACTGATGAGGAAGCACAAAGTCCAACCCAGCCTATCAACAATCACTTTAATCTTGAGCTTATTTAAAAAGTTACATTCTCAAGTCACTGGAAGTCAAATTATAGAGTTAATTCTTACCAACAAGCACATAAGTAACCTGAAGGGAAGAAAACATTCAAAGATATGCCATGCCTTATAACCAAAGGAATGAAGCTGCCCTGATTCTTTCGCGCCTGGACTACTGTAACTCACTGTATCTGGGAGCTCCAAACTCTACTCTAAGGAAGCTTCAGGTGACACAGAATTGTGCTGCGCTACTTTTGACTGGCTGTTGTAGAACGCAGCCAGCCAGGCCCAGTCTGAAAACCCTACACTGGTTGCCGATCGAGGAGAGGATTTCCTTCAAGGCCTTATGTACTGCTCAAAAGACTCTTATGGGGACAGGCCCTCGCGTCAACCAGTCTCTGATCACCGTGTACCTACCATCGAAGTCTCTCTGCTCAGCGAATTTTAATTTAGCCAGCATCCCTAAAATTAATAGGATGCGTAGCGGAGGTCGCTCCTTTTCATACAACATAGCCAGATTGTGGAATACCCTCCCTCTCAATCTGTGGCTAGAAACTTCCCACCTTACCTTCCGGAAGGGTCTTAAAACGTGGCTATTCCGGAAGAGTAATTACTAGGCACCTACTTTAACCTGTTCTGCCACTAGCGCTGGGATGCCTTAGGGTAGCCATGCGCTCAACAAATGCTAATTAATAATAATAGGATATAATGAAATAAAGGACTTCAATAGTGCTTAAAATATCAGGAGAAGGCTTCTGTGGTGAAATACTGCATAAATTCAAAGCACTAGGTACTTGGTTGGCCACCCCCATAAAGTGACAGCAGATAACCCACAGCATATTCCTAAGAACCCTCCACCTAGAGGCAGCATCAAGTCAGAATTCCCATCCTACTATATTATTAAAATAAGGTCAACATATGTAGAAGCTTCCGTCCTCTACAATAAAAATACAAGCTTAAGTATCTTGCACAACAAAGATGAGGTCAACAATAACACTTCAAATCTCACCCTAGAATATCATCTGATGTATCACTATTACGCTGATGCCACTTGCAGCCAGTAAAACAAATTACTCAAAGCAGTAACTCCAAACATGTGCTTTTATAGTTACCCCCCACTTTTTGCCTGGTGGTATGCCGTTTCTGACTACTATGACAAGGGATCCTGCTAATCATGACCCCGGTCTACGTGCTTTCTCCCCTAAATTGGATATAGTGAGTACTTGCGTGCACCCCAGATTGGTCACTGGTGTACCCTTATAAGTCCCTAGTTTATAGTACCAAGGTACTTAGGGCATAGTTACACCAGAGGTCTCCCATGGTCTGAAGCATGTATTGTGCCACCTAAGGGAGACCACTCAAATTGTGACTACAGGCATGCCATTGCAGCCTGTGTAAGCTGGTGTTCGCACCACTTACTACGGATATAGGTTTCCCTATATCTGAGGACACTACACTTAACACCTATTAGTCACCTCTAAGGCAGGCCTTTTAATCCTGAAGGCAGGGTACTCGTGTCTAAGTGTGGGGGTGCAGGACACCCCTACAACCTTCGGAGTCCATTCTCCCCGGTTGTAAGTGCATCAGCCATTAAGACATATAGAGGGGCTATGAGTCATTATGTGATGACCATCTCTAAAATGGCTGTAACGAACCCTGTGATGTTTGGTATCAAACATGTTGGAATCATACCCCCACACCGTAAACTGTGTGGGAGGTATGATTCCATGCACTGTAAAGCACCTTCAGGAGGCCCTCAATGCTCGAGGTACCAGTCTTACAGAACCGGACTGCAAGCTAGGGCTGCTGCCGACCAGAGACATGTTTCTGCCCTCCTGCTGCTGAGCCAAGCTCGAGCAAGGAAAGGGAGAGCAATAGGTATGTTGTCAAAGGGAGGTGTGACTACCTCCTAGACAAAGTTTAGTGTATTAGGGCAGGGTGGGGGCGTTTGCCATCACCACTGGGACTGCTTGAAGGGCACACTTGGTGCCCTCCTTGCATACTCCAATTCAAAAAAGTTCAGGGAGCCATTGGCTCCTGCTCCGATGCGAAACTGGACAAAGGACATGGAAGTATCCTCCCCACTGTCCAGACCCTCTTCTGGGAGGGACCCCTGAATCGTCCCAACGCTTTCTTTAGGGTACTTAAGGGCTTACCTGTGGGTGGGTGTAAGAATCTGTGTTTCTGCTGCAGTAACCCCCCCCCCACATTTGGCCAAACTACTGATGCACTTTGAATCTATGTGCCCTGGGTCCCTGCCAATCAGGTTCACAGGGCCTGTGTTCTTTCCCAAAACTGTACCTTGTATCCCAAATTGGCACCTCTCTGGCTACATGCCAGTCCCTTATAAAAGGTACCATGGGTACCAAGGGCACTGTGGCCAGGTAAGGCCTCTAAGGGCTGCAGCACTTAGTGTGCCACCCTTAGAGGGGAGATATATATATATATATAACCCCCCCTTTGCAGGCTGTGTATTTTGGTGCAGAACAAAGTGAAGAGTCGACATGGAACACATCCCTGTGTGCCATGCCTACAAATCACTGCCCTGGCATAGGTCAGCCACCCTTCTAGCTGAGTGCACTATACCTGTAGTGAGGGTACAGGTGCACCCCCCCACCCCCATTGCAGGCTGCGTATTTTGGTGCAGAACAAAGTGAAGAGTCGACATGGCAAACATCCCTGTGTGCCATGCCTGCAACTCACTGCCCTGGCATAGGTCAGCCACCCTTCTAGCTGGGTGCACTATACCAGTAGTGAGGATACAGGTGCATGAGCCCTGTACCCCTACAGTGTCTAAGTCCATTCTTAGACGCTGTAAGTGCAGTAATGCCATTAAGAGTTTATGGTGCTGGGAGTTTGTCATTACGAACTCCACAGTACCATAATGGCTTTATTGAAAACTGGGAAGTTTGGTATTAAATGTCTCAGCACATTAAACCCACACTGATGCCAGTGTGGGATTTAATTAAAAATGCACTCAGAGGGCATCTTAGAGATGCCCCCTGAAAAAAGACCAGCCGCTGGTGGGTTCCCCGACAGGTACACACCAGCCTGCCACCACGAGACATGTTTCTGGGCCCCTGGGGTGGAAGCCTTCGCTCCCTGAGCCCAGAAACAAAGCCTTTCCTGGGCAGAGGTGTTCACACCTCCCCAGGCCCGGAAGAACCATCGGTGGTAGGGGAGCTTCAAAGGCCTTGCCACCTTTGCAATGCGACCCCCAGCCTCTCCTACAATCAGGAGCAGGTCCCCTTCCTGTCTCCCCTCCTTTTCGGTAGGAAGTCAGGCAAGTAAAATTAGCCAGCACAGAAGGTGTGCCCACCTCCAGCAACCCTACCCCTCAGTGGGTCCCTAGATTCTTTGTGGGACAAGATTCAGATCAGACACCACTTCATCTTCGACCGTCTGGGCACTCTGGACTTCGCTGGACTTTGCTCTGGGCACCAAGACTGAAACTGGGAAGACCCCTGCTGCTCCTGGTCTCGTCGCCTTACTAGTCTGCTGCAACATCTGTGCCCGTGCTCCATACAGGATCCTCACAAGGCCTGTGGACATCCAAGACACCTGGAGGAATCTCCCCGAAGTGAAGGAGTCACTACCCTGCATCTGCAGGCACCGCAACACAGATGACTGGTCTGCTGAACCTGGACTCCCAAGGACCTCGAAAGGCTCAGCAACACAGGTGATGGTTCTGCAACTCCCTCGAGGCCTGAACTGTCTTTTCACGAAGTTTGAGGCCATTATTCCTCATCGGAACCGCTGGAACAGAACCCTTGCGCACCGCGTCGACTTGCCGTTGCCAAGGCTTGTTGACTCTCTTCCTCGAGATCCAAGAAGCTTCAACCTCACGCATCTCCTGCAGCCAAGATAGTCGTCCTCACCACATCCCTTGCACTGTGGGCCTTCATCTTTGGTGAGCTGCTCGAGGGCCTCTTGCAACTCCTTGGCCTCTGGGTCCTCTCGAGGGTTTTCTTTGACTCCAGTGGGCTCCCCCGATTGCTCAGGGCCTACTCTAACTTCCCTGCTTGTGCTGAGTCACTTGGACCTTGCTGGTCCCGACACTGCACCCTTTTTGCTTGCCATATTGTTTGCAGTTGCCAAAGTTTTGTTCTCTCGACGGACACCGTCCCGTCAACTCTCGACATCAGACGTGGGACAGCTCGTGAACGGCTCTTGGTCTCCCACAGCGTCGCCTGGTCCACACAGCTGCAGCTCCAAGGTCATTGTCCACTCTCCTACATCACCCGACATCGGTGGGCATTTGTCTTCTGTGCCTTACGGTCACTGCTGAGTGGCATAGACCCTGTCCCCTCTGCTTGCAGGTACTTGTCATCTAGAATCCACCTTTGGGCTCCACCGGACACTTTCACCTTCGTCAGCGGCATCTTCCTGAAGTGGTCGACTGAGTTAGACGGCCGTTTCCGACACCACTTCACACTTATGCACCCGGCTTCCCTGGTGTAGGTATCCTAGTTCCTAGGGTATCCACCGGTGGGGGGGGCTCTCCACCCTTCTGTATTCCAGGGGGTTTCTTCAGGGTCCACTGGGATCAGGGTCCTCCTTTAAATAAAATTGCAACCGAGACTTACCCACTGACCTGAAGTGAGCAAGCAGTCGTGTTTCCACTCTGCACATGGCCTCCATGGGGTTCCTGGGTACTTACCTCGGGTGGTTCCTTGGGTCCCCAGCACTTCTACATCTTCTGGGTACAGTCTTGACTCGAGTCGTGGTTCGCATCCCAATATTTTAGTATAAGGTTTGGTCTTACCCTGGATCACTGTGTATTTGGGCTACTTACCTATTCTAGTTGCAAAGTATTTCTGTGCATTGTTTTATGTCTCCAGGTAGGAGATATTTTTGTGTTACTGAGTGTTTTATAATGAGTACATATTTTTATAAATACACTGTGTGGTTCTTTTTCACCTAATCTATACTAATAAAATTAGGTTCTGGTAAAACAAGCTGCTTTACACTCCTCCTGGACTAAGCCTGCTCTCCACAGCTACCACTTAGACTCTAGAGAGCGTTCTAAGGTTGTCTAAGACCACTAAAATCACCATAAGGGTTGTCTAGACTAGTGCATGGTGCTACACTTACATAAGTGAGCACCATATACTAAGCCAGCCTCTTACACTCCCCATACAGGGTATGCCGAAAGCACTTCAGAACAGCAAAAGTGTTTTTAAACATATAAGGCCAAGCAAGTTCTGAATTCCGAAGCCTCAATTAGCATTTCTTGCCCTCCACAGATTTACGGGCAGACAGCTAGTATGGAGGGAAGGAGTTGTAGATCTATGGGTACAAGAGACACTAAAGTGATCAAGTAAAACATTAATTACATAAAACACTAGTATTGTAGATGCGGAGTACTAGTCTGCAATCTAGTGTTAGGTGTGTTCTATTACAAGATAGTTTTCACGGATGTCTAATTTCAGTTTCATGCATGTGACTTCGGATCCTTGATCTTGACCACAAGGGCTCCTCCTTAAATTATACTGAATACAGCATCCCTCTCCAATGAAAGGTATGTATGCCGTACAGAATCATTTGAGTGATTCTGGTAGAACTGTAATGCCTACATTCTACATTGATACTGGCCCTGGATCTGGAGTGTTGCATGTGAAACTATGTCACTAAAAGATGTAAACCAAGTGTTACAGGTAATATGTTCGGTTTCTAGCATATGTTGAGGAAAGCAAATAAAGGACAGATTAACCCACTTTTGCTTTCTTTCTAGCTTGAATAATGACACTAATGTTTGATAAACGTGTGGATTAAAGTCCATGTGGTATTGTTACATATGTTAATCAAAAACACCTCTGTTGCTCTATTCTTGATATGTAGTAAGCATATGGTATATGTGAAAGTATGCTTTTTGCTTGGTTATAGCAAATTAGAATACATCGAACAATCCCAGCAGTTCAAGCCTTTGAAGAACAAGTTAGTTACTTTCTGTAACGCTCTTTCTGGTGAGTCCTCTATCAAAAAGGGGATTCCTCACCTTCTGAGTTTCCTTCCAGCTGCCAGAACCTTTTTCCTCCTGCATGCTGCTAGTTGGCACATTGGACTCTGCAGCAGTTTCGCACTGCCTATGGAAGTGCTGGCACAGAGCCATATATAGGTGCCACCCCCCCGAGCACGGGCACAGTTTTCTTTTGAAACTCAGATGCGGATCAATTGTGACAGACTAACTGCTAACATGACAGTTTAAAAACTTAATATTGGATCTTTTTAGAACTATAGAGAACACTCCACAGAATACGCAGAAGAAAGGGCAGTTACTCTACCATTGCATTCAGTAACTCCCTCTGGAGGATACTGTATCGAAGTAACAGAAGTCTGAAGCATCAAATTATCAGGGAAAAAGGTGGTGTATGGCAGCTGTAGTTACCGTGCGTGAAGCTCACTTGCACAACGCACAGAAGTAACTGCAATGAGGAAAACAGTCTTAATGGTCAGCGGCCTCAGGGAATAGCTGTGGATAGGCTCAAAAGGCATGTACATCAAGAATGTGAGGACCAAGTAAAGATGAAGAGCAGCAAATCAGCAAATCATTGACTTAACGATGATTGGTCAAGGAAAACATAGAAAGTCCCGAGAAATGGTGGAATCGGTTCGGATTCAGGAGAGATTAGGGGAGTGCATTACCTAGCATGACACTCTTGCGCCTCCTCTGTAGACTGAGTTGCAGGATGAGGTAGAGTCCCACTTGCCCTTCTTATACTTATGTCTAGACTGACTTTTACTTAACTGAAGACTTCAAGAGAAAAGTGGACTTTTTGTGGGAGTGGCCTTCTGACAGGGCCCTCTCCCTGTAAAGGGAGTGGGACCTATGCTTCGCCCTCTTATGTTCGGCAATAGAGTTTAGATTCCCAGTTCCGAACCCCCTTAAAGGCCATAAGTGCAGACTTACTGCTTTCCTGTGAATCGAGGCCTTAGCCTAAGCAACATAGGTATACTTCATGCGAGTCGCGACAGATATCTGCTTCCTGCTGTCTCAGCCCGGCTTGAATTCTTTTTTTGGAAGGAACACTATTCCCTAGCACACTGAGAAAGTTCTTTAAGGCAGACACAAGGAGATGAACGGAACAGTGAAATTTTTCAGACACTCACCCCCAGGCACAGATCTGGGTTGAATCCATCATCATTCTTTAGCTCACTTCGCCACCCCAGTTCAGATCCTGCAATATGCAAATCAGTCACAACCCTATTCTTCATGGGAATAGTCCAGTCCGAACTGCCAAGCCAGGTCTTCCCTGGACCGGAAATAGCATTCTGGGACCAGTTTTGGGGTAACACCCCCTCATAAGCCAGGTTAGCTTAAATCCAGTAGCAAAGTGAGCAAGGGACCCACGTCTGGGCAGTTCTTTAAGAGCAATGAGAAGACCCACAATGTTGGAAGCGGAGCTCTGAATCTGCATCAAGGGTGTAGAAAAAGAACTGATGTTAGTATACAATGGTGGCATTTATAAGTGCCTTTACTCTGTCACTTCAGGTGTTGTATCACTGAACTATATGGCACTACCTACCGGCACGCAGGAGCAGGGCTGGTATAGTTCTGTGGATGTGTTGTGATGCCTGGGAGTTTTCTAAAGGTCTGAAATCTTAAGTTAAAAGTATCCATCCATCAGAAGGTGTTTTTGTAGTGCTAGGAGGCTGTTGGAATCTACTATCGATGGAGACAGGCTCTGTTACTCCTACTCCTCAACAATGGCCGAGGGCAGGATGTCTTTCCCAAAAGTAACCTATTACTGTGTCTTCACCAACAACCCCACTGAGGAGATGCAGGGAATCATTTGTGAATGATATTTTCACATCAAAATGCTCTACTAGTAAGACGGATACTCTTTCTGTGACACAGTGGAGGTCAGACTCTATGCTGATGGCACTCAAATCATTGTCTCCATAGGAAAAAACGACGATGGTCATAGGGCCTAAATTTCATGACTGTACGCTGGCTGTCCATGATTGGATGGACAGAAATTGCCAGAAATTAAACGCAGAAAAAACAGAAGTTTTACTTTTGAGACCACAATCAGAATTCTGGGGTCCATCAGTCTGGCCAGCTCCTCTGAGCCCCATCCCCCCTCCAGTGGAAAAGGCTCGCAAAGTAGGAGTGATCATTGATAATAAACTTAAACTTCACAGATCAGGTAAATAAGCTCACCTCATCCACTCTGAATACCCTCAGGATAATAAAAAATCTTTTTCATTTTATACCGGCCAAACTGCAAAAGACACTAGTTGACTCTCTAATTCTATCTAAAATAGATTACTGTAACAGTCTGCGTCTGACCACTCACAAGTACAACATTAACAAAGTTCAGGCCCTGCAAAATGCTGTTGCAAGACTACAGCATCCCAAGACCTAAAGAGTTTGCATTAGCTTCCTATTAAGCAAAGAATCACCTTTAAGGCATTAGGTCTAGTCTATAAAGCGTTTCATGAACTTGGTCCCGACTCTTTAAACCAGAGCTCCAAAGAATATCTCCCTGTCAGAAATTTTCGATCGGTAAATGCCAAGTTATTAGTACTCCCAAAATGTAAACAAGTAAGATGGGGCGAAAAGAGCATAGTGTTAGAAGCATCCAAGGCATGGAACTTACTGCCTCCCTACATAAAAACTATAACCAGAAACAGTGGTTCCTGTGGACAAATGTAAGCAATAAAACAGCGCCTAGCTTCCTTGCTTTCAGGAAAGCTGTGAAGACCTGGTTGTTCAGGACTTGGTAGTGGTCCTGGGACAATCTGAGCTGGAACGGATAAGCGCATAGACGCCTTTGGGCATTAATGCGCTTTAAAAATCTCGCTAACATAACATAAAAGCACACCCTGGCAAGGGCTTCAAAGCTGTGGCCCTACAGTCGAAATAGGAGTCAGAACCAGAAACCCGCTCGAATCACCAAAGGCAATCAAGAAAAAAGAAGTAACCGCACCCTAGGATACTTAAGACAGCATTGGCAGGATTCGAACTCTTGGTCTTTAAAAACCTGTGCCAACAAATTACAAGACTTATCATTGAGCTATAGCTCCTTCCATAACCAAGTATGTGAAACACAGTAGCACATTCTGTTATGTATACTCTGTATACCAAAAGGCACTCTGATTGGAGAGGTTCATCAAAAATACACAAACCAGTGAAAAAGGGTACTAGGCCACCAACACAACACTGTAGGTGACTTACCTTTTGACATACAGCATTTTCTTAAGGCATCATAAAGAACTGACATCTGTATATCATATATACCCCACAATAAACAACATTCTACCTGGCCTTCAGGCTCCGTTGAGTTTGTTGAAGCTCCCAGAGTTTGCTTCTTATCTTGCACTTAATATACTACATATTAACCTTTCTCAGTTATCTAAATCAATACAAAAGAAAAGAGAAAATGGTACTGGGGTTATAACCGCCGCTCCACACAGGAGCACACGTGGTAGAACTGCAACCAAAACTGGACATATACAATATCTTAACAAGGCTACTCCTTGACCAATAAAAGCATATATCCCAAGCTTAGGGACAAGCTAAGCAACACAGTAATGGAAAATGTAGAACTAGGACTCTTTAGATCTCTGCCTACCATGTAAGCGTCTTAACGCCACATCTGCCTGACTCCCAAAAAGATGGGCTCCATCAAATGGCATGTTGGCCAAAGTCGACTGGACAGCCTCCGAAAAGCCCAAAGTTGCCAACCAAACCAGACGCCTTCGTGCCAATGCATATGCCTTGGCCCAAAACACAATCCGTTGTTTCGATGCCACATCTTATGGTAAACCTAGCAGCCTGTTGACCATCTCTAATCAAGTTACCAACCTCAGCTTGGAGGTTATCCAGAAGAGTTGGGAGCATGTTCTGTAAAGAATCTCAAAGCATGGGGAAAAACGCCCCAGCACACAAAATGTGTTGGTGGATCTCAATGCTGAGCTGGTTGAAGCAAAAATGTTCTTACCACAAGGATCACGACCCCTAGAATCCTTACCCATTGGAGTCTTAAGAATAGAATCTACATACTGTAAAGACGTTGCACCCTGAGTCACTAGGCCATGAGTGGAAGGATGTCTATGTAAATAAACTGGTTCCCCAGGTGCAGGCAGATGTGTGTGTGTGCAATATCACGGTCCACTGTGACCCCCGACTCAGGCTTGGCCCAAGCACATAACAAAATGTCAAATAGGGCCTCACTATATGAAAGAACAGGCCCTTCTCCCATCTGTCCCTGGAAAAGGATCTCGATCAGTGGGTCTGTAGACCTGCACCATGGACAGGGACAAGTCTAATAGTGCAGCCACTTTCCTCGGCATGTTTGCAAAGGAAGAACTTGCCTTTGTGGCAAGACTAGGAGGAGAAAGCAACCCGAAGGCTGGTAAAGAATCCAGTCCACTAGCCTCACCAAGAGCTGTCAACCAGCTCTCCTCCACCTGAAACAAACTGGTGTTGTAAATAGGCTTAAGAAGCAC
Source organism: Triturus cristatus (assembly GCF_964204655.1). Taxonomy (NCBI): domain Eukaryota; kingdom Metazoa; phylum Chordata; class Amphibia; order Caudata; family Salamandridae; genus Triturus; species Triturus cristatus. Next base: position 121,384,829 of record NC_140594.1, on the reverse strand, counting down.
TGTCCCCGTTGACACAGGTGGACCTCCTAAACTCTCTTCTCGAAAAGGCACAACAAACTGTACAATCCCCTCAGGTTTCATGGTCGACTTCGCATCAGACGACGTTCAAATGCCGCCATCACGATCTCGACTGGGGGAGGAGAGGTGCATTTGACCAGCGCTACCAACGTCAATGTCTGAGTAGGTAGGTCAAAAGACTGGTGTCATAAGCAAAGATCCCAAAGGACTGTGAACCTGCGCCAAAGTGGAACCGCTCGAAATCGACCGGCGTCGACCCGATGGCTCAGATGGCCCAACTGTCACCAAGGACAAACCCTCCGACGGCGCCCCACTCACCTCCTTGGGGCCTATAGGCGTTCCAGAGTGATATGGGGTCCCAAAGATGAGGTGCAAAGAATCATATTTCCTCATCTGGGCCATAGACGCCCCGGCTCCCAGAAACATAGGAAAACGCGGTGCGGAGTCGCGTACATTCTCCTCAACCGTTGAGTGACAGGAGTCATGGGAGACAGAGCCTCCACGCAGTGAAGTCCAAGAATGCAGAGACTTTATCAGCACCTTACCTTTAGACTTCACCGGAGAACGATGTCCCCCAGGCCCGCCCCGGCTCCTAGACTGGCCCGCAAATGCTCTTCTTGAGACAACAAAGACCAAAGCCGGAAAGCCTCAGAGGATCCAGACAACCGCACCGCCATCAACTTCAAACGGCGCTCCTTAAGTGACTTCACCCAGGGCTTCAGGGAAGTGGTTATTCTTCTGAGGAAGTCATTCCCATTGGTGATGGGCTCTGTGCACTAAGACACATCAGAGAGATCTGTTGTGATTACAGGTCTGGTTGGCGGTCACCCCATGACACTTGCCAGTATATACGACCTCACAGTACTGACAAATGTATTAGCTTACTCACATCTGGGGGTCACGGTTATAGGTGTGGACTTCAACACAGTGATGAATGTGGACTGTGAAGGTAGTGGACACAGTCTTGGCAAGACATACACAACTTTCTCAGTGGGTTAACAGACCCGGTTAGGTTGATCTGTGGCACAGACCGCATCTATCAGACAGGCAATTCACTTATTCTCCTCAACACAGCTCCTCTTTCAAACTGACTGTGCAGGTAGTGGACAACACAAGGACTCTACCCACTATCTCATCACTCCCCTATTCAATTGATGCTGCACACAGCCCCAGGAGGATTCCACAGGGTTTGGCGGCTCAACGTCTAACGGCTTAGAGACAACTCTTTTGCAACCCATCTCCACAACAGTGACGGATATTTGACTCAGAGTGCCAATTCAGTAACCTCCTCTGTAAGACTCTGGGAGACATTCAAGGCAGTTATATGTGGGGGACGCAATGTAGTATATTAAGGGCAAGATAAGAGACAAACTCAGGGAGCTTCAACAAACTCAACGGAGCTTGAAGCCCACGTAGAGGCTCGAGAGACGGTCTTTAAACTTCTCCGCGCTCTCTTGAGTTTACACGCACCAAACCAGAATAGAAGTTGTTCGACTCAGAGTAGAGTTTAGAAATGGGCGGTCTCGTCAGTGTGCACTGTGGACGAGCTGGAGACTGCCACATCAACAGGTATTGCTGCGGCCTTTGCTTCATACTACAAATTGCTGTACTCAGACACGCATGCCCCCCCTGCGGAGCGCATCCACCCAATCATCCATGATCTGCTGGTGCCCTGTTTGGTGTCGACTGACACTTATGCTTGCCTCTCCCGTTACTGAGGAAGCGATACAGAAAGCATTAACAGCCATGTCCTTGGAGAAAGCTCTGAGTCCCAATGGCATCACAGAGTTTTACAAAAGATATTCTAAATTACTTGCCCCACATCTCCGTAGCCTTTCTGAAGGAGTATTCGAGACTGGCTCACTGCTGTACGATTTGTACAGAGCAAGGATATCGGTCATCACTAAGCTCCAAAAGCCTGCAAATTATTTTTCCTATAGTCCCAATTCCTTCATCAACACTGAATAACATATTTTCGCAAAAGTACTTGTGACGCAATTGGCTCGTGTGGTGTGCTCTCTGGTTCATGATGACCAAAATGGATTTGTCGTAGCACCAGGCATTGCCTGCGTCGCCTCTATCTGGCTGTTGCCAGGGCAGCTGACACTATGGCAGACCGTGCACTATTACCGTTGGACAAGGAGAAGGAATTCAACTTTGCTCAATGGCCATCCCTATAGCAAGTTTTCGAAAAATTGAACTTTGGACACCACTTTTGTCAATTTGTGGAAATTCTATACACCGAACAATATTCTGCAGTTTTGCGTTTCAAGTAAAACCAAAGTGCATTCTGGTCAATGAGCAAACCTTGATAAATGTTCCTAGTATTTCATTTTTCTTAGCACCAGAAACATGTGTTTCTCTATTCATGAGCTCATCGGTGGAGCAAAGCAGGTATTGAGCACAGAGTATGTTTGCTGCATAATAGTCAGAGATCAGTACCTTCTTAACAGTTCAACAAACAGCATGTTTACTGCAAGGGTCATCCTTCACTTTCACCATCCAATCATATTTTTGGGAAACAGTGGATCAGGATTTTTTATTTCATTTTTGCAGTTCAGGTGAGTAAAATGGGTGAAAAAACCATGAGTGGGGCCAAAATGCTATACTTTTCCATAACCTAAGTAAATTTAGTAAAGAGTTGAGTAGATTGTCCAACATTTCCATGCACAAAATAAGTGAATTCACATAATAGTGAATGTACAGTGGTATATTACGAAAGTAGTTTGCTAATACTTTTCCTGGCTATTCAAGTTATTGAGAGATACAACTTTCATAGCTAGGCTTAAAAATATATAATCACCAAAGCCAAATAGCTTAAAATGCTTTTTCTTTGTATACCAACCATGCATTACTTGATAGTGAAAAATAAAATGAAGTGAAACTGGGTACCTATGCGAGCTGTTCAATTTTTATTTTGACACATGAACCAGAGTTTAATCTGTACCTCTCTCAAATCTGTAATGCACATAATGTCATGCAACTCAGAGGGTATTTTAACAAAAAATATTTTTTGTTGACACTAGTAACTATGATTTTGCCAAAAAAGCAAGGGTCAATGGTAAATATGCTACAATGCTCCGTTCCTGCATTTCCCAGGCAAGGGCACGGGTAGGCATAAAATAAGGGAGAGGAAAGTGACAAAACCAAGACCTTCTCAAGTAAAGTTTAAGGGTGATCTTTCAGTCACATTTAGCATGTGGGATGCCAGTAAGATTTAGCCCAAAATGTGGATGGATGGCCTACAAGGATGCCTACCAACTTTATAAATGCCAGAATTCCTGGGCAATCGAGGAAGATGGGACTTCCATGGCCTGCACCCCTTTTCTATTTTTTACCCATAATGTCCAGAAACTTTAAACTACAGCTAAAGACCGTTATCTGCAAAGGGCAATATAATCCAAGGAGCAAAGTAGGAATTCTCCCTCTACTAGAGAAAAGCTAGGTAACCACCTGGCATCTGCTTCTCTGTTGGTGGGTGTGGATTAGTTATAGGAGCTCCACTTCTGACCCCCACAACCCATCAGCCAGCCGAACACTGAAAATCCAAGAAGACACCCTCCATTCCACTAAGACACTACCACAGTAATTTTCCTTCACCATGTTCTTTGATTGGGTCCACAACTTGAAAAGGTATAGCTGCCAGATAATATTTAGATCCTAATAAGCTTACCTTCCACAGTACATTGCTGGGGAATCCTCTTGATCTCCCCCATAGGAGATGAGAGAGATAGTGGTAGGAAGTCGGGCTTTATGCCAAAAGGGAAAGGTTATCATGAATCCACCAGCGGAATTTCCTAGGGGCCACCGGGAAGGATTCCTTCTCTGGATTGCGGTATAGACCTAATACCAATTAAAAAGCCTATTGTGAAGGGGCAGTGTTGGAAAAGGGAGTGCCCCGTTTACCTCTTTCCAAAATCCTACCTTGGAGATCGTGCTGCTTTTTAAAGATCTAGATTGATCTCATGTGATGTGGTCATGGAGGGTTGAGGGGTGATGTCTGTGTCTGATCCACTTTAGGTGCTGGGACATCCTTTCAACATCACTATTGTGGTGGCTGGCCCGAGAGGCTGAATCACTGAATGGGCTTCTTCTTGTGCTTCACATCTATGAAGGATGGTAAATAATGACATGGACAGTGCCTGAAAACTGTGGAAAGCAAGCCTCCTGCCCCGCTCATTGCAGTCAAGCTCTCCGCTCTCTGCCCATGGAGTGAACCCCTACTCAACTACCACCTGGAGAGCATGGAAATTAGGCTCAACCACAAGATACAGAGGAGCCACAAGATGTGTCTGCCTGTACAATATGTGGTAACATGACAGACCACCTACTGGAGAATCAGAGCTCTACTTTGCAGAGCAAAGTTAGTGTCTCCTCACCAGCACACAGGGAGGAAGTGGTGGTTAATTTTCCACGTGCAACAGGCCTTCAGCACTTGCCCCAGTAGGAAACATATGCTCAATTGTTTCATGAAGTAACAGCTATATCTAGGAGAGCAGAGAATGCTCCAAAAGTGCAACAAAGCCAAGGACGCTTACATGCCTGAGACAGTTAAGCCAGAAAATAGAAGCAAGGGAATCGTTAATCAAGTTCTGGCCACAACAGTTTTTATTTTCTTTGTTTTCTTTAAAACATACTTGGTCAACAAGTTTTGCGCGTGAATCTTTTCTTCAGGGCCACATAATGTTATGTCAAATAAAATAAGTAACTGCATATATGAATTCAAGGTTCTGGGCAATAAAAGGATTGTTCCTTGTAGGATTTCTTTAAAAAGTCATTAGCATATGTAATTAAAGTCCGGCGTAGTGCCACTCCCCCTTTCAATAAATTACTTTCATATATACAGTAACATGCCACTTGCCTAGCTTAGTTCACTGAATTGGTTTAGATCTATCAGTACGGATGGACTGATATCAAGTCTTAGGATCTTAAAACTCTTCCTTAACCCCTTCACTTCCCGGATGATACACGCATCATGAAATGCAAAAGAAAGTATTGAAACCCTGGTACAATAGGGGCTAACTGTAGGGGTTAATTATTGAAGGCCGCCATAACAGGTAAGTTATTTGTGTGCCAGGGTCATAGACATTAAAGGGTCAAATCCTTTCTGGCACTATACAAGAAAGACAACCCCCCCCCCCCCCCCCCCCCCCAAACACAAATCGAATTTCTTTAATTTTAACTTTGTTACTTACGTCTATGGTTAAACAAGATTACCAATTCTTATTTTGTGTTTTATTATAACATTATTTATTAGCTGACGTACACATTTTCCAACATTTATACTTCATAATCAATTCATCAATAATACAAAATGATCTTGATTTGACAATTTGAAATTATAATTTATACATATTTTGATTTTTTATTGAACACAAATAATCACAACGCATTTAATTAAAAACTATAAACCCTCTGCCCCTCGCTTCACTCATCCAACTGTACATATCTATATAGACTCATTCAGAGATTAAACACACGTGACCCCAAACTTTCAATTCAAAAAGTTTTCTTAGCGCATGTTTCCTCCAATCTCTTATTTCTGCACTGTTGTTTAATGTTTGTTTGGTCTAAAAATGGCTTATGCAAGTTTCTGTGGTTCTTTTATTTCCACCTTTCCCAAAGCCAAACTCAGAAAGTGGTCTAAATATCAAAAGCTGGGGCACGGTGCCAACAGAGTTATCTGAAATATAGCCATGCTCCTGGTATTGTATTTTCTTGTTTTCTCTATTAAGTTGCTGGTCAAATGTCTACCATTCACTTCAAAGAAAATGACGGGCAGTCTCTATGCGGCTTGAGAGGGCATCCAATGCTTTAAAATAACCTCAGCGATCCTTTGTCAGCTGGTCGTTTAACTTTCACTAGCTCATGGCGTATCTTGTTGTGACATACTCTCCGCTTTTTCAGTTTGATGTAAAGCGGGCAAATTTTACTCCTCACACGGTTTCCTCCTCATACCATAGGATCGCTGAGAAGATAATCTAGAGACCTAGCACTGGGGTGGAGCTTTTCAAGGAAGACAAGCTTACAAGTGTTTTTGTGAATCCCCGATTTAAGCTGAGGTTTAAGTGACATCCAGAGATTTTCCCTTTTTCAAGTTTATAAGCAGTGACAAATGTATATCCGACATCTGTAAGTAAAGGTGTAAGTAGAGCCACTAGTGTTCATTATTGGCAGCTTTTTTGTCTTCTTAAGCAGATCTAGGCAAGTTCAAGGAGTTGGGAGGTGCACTTCAGGACAAACAACAATATGGAACAGATATATGCTACCCTTAGTGTTAGGCTGAGGAGGCCCCTCACACTGGATTCGAATGCTTTAATGCACTGCAGCGCACAGCCTCGTTTAAAATTATGAATGCACTGAAGGCTCTGCATTGTTGCAGTGTTTACCATAGCAAGCACCCCCTTATTAAAAATGTCCTTCACTTTCTTCTTTTAATTAAACGAGTGCAGAAATTGCCACAGCCAAGCAGGCTGAAGAGATCCATCCACCATGTAACAGTCTTCAGCGTTCTGGCTGAAAAAATAATTTCAACTTAAGACAAGTGGCATTAGTGGTATATTGAGAGAAAATGAGAAAGCTGATCCCTAGAATAGAAAGAAAGGACTTAAGTTTGTGGAAGGGCGCATACACATTGCATAGGTACAGTGAGTCCCACATTCACCTAGATTTCCAAAAATAAATAAAAACAATAAATTATCTGCGAAAAGTACACTGCTCTGTCCTGTACCAGTAGGTATACAAACTATTCTGGTGAAGGGGCTGGGAGTCAAAATACAGAACTAATCTTTCCTCAGCCTATATCCTTTATAATTATTCCATTACAATAAGTACAGCCACTCTTCTGCTAAGTTGAAGAGTTTGCAAACTCCGTGTTAAAACGAACGACTTAGTCCACTATATAGATTTGTGCATGTTGATTATCCCTCTATAACATCTTTGACAAAAGCTGACCTTTTCCAAATCATTGATATAAGCCGAAAAGTTGCCAAGTAGAATTCACATTGACTGTCATGCTCCGAGCAAAAGTGTGGAGCTTACGTTCTACTAAGTGTCTGCTAACAGATGTCATACACTCACCGATGTTGCTTCGATGCTGCTCTGAATTCCGAAACAGGCACCTGGAGAAATGTCATCATCAAAAGAATGGACTTGGATTTGTGATGTGAAATGTTCCAATGGAGAACTGGTCAATGTGGCAACCAAATCAGATACGGGTGTTAAGACCAGAGGCGACACACTCTGGTGGTTACTAAACGATTCAAAGGAGAACAGAGGAGAAATGTACATTACAGATGTGAACAGTCCAGTAATGGGAAATAAAATAGTTGAGCAAAAACAAGAGATTAAGGTTCTTCATCTGATCTGGGTAGAAGGTAGCAAAAAAAGGCAGAACAAGAGCACAACAAAGTAGAGACACATAAAATAAATGGTATTTCTTGTTGACAAGCTGGTAAAACAGTGCAATATTACATCAGCAGGAGGGAATCTGAAGGCAAGAGTGTAGGAAAGTGCCCCTTTTTGTCATGGTTACTCCCACTTTTTGATACTGGTACTAAAGGTTTTTGACGGATATGTACTGGGCCCCTGCTAACCAGGCCCCAGTGCCAGTGTTCTTTCCCTAAAACAAGGTAAAATCATCTAGTTGTAACACAATAGGCAAACACTTTGGCACCCTTGTAAGTTCGTAATAAGTGCTACCCTTGGTACCTAGGGCATGGGTATCAAAGAGGGTCCCTCAGGCTGCAGCATGTATTATGTCACCCTGAGGGAACCCCATACAAATTGCATACAGCCTGCCATTGCAGACTGAGTGTCATGGTGCAAACCAGGAGTCAAAACATGACATGGCACACTCACAGTGTCCCATGCCAAACACACTGCATGTAATATATACACAAGTCACCCCTACAGCAGTCCTTGTAGATCTAAGGCAGAGTGCATTATATTACATGTGAGGGCATATCTACATGAGCAGATATACCCTAGTGCCGTCTAGTTCAATTATTAGATGATACAAGTGAACAGGGAAGCCATCTCAAGTATATGTTCTGGGCACTGATCCTTAGGAGTTTCCAAGCTACACGATGGCTTTACTGAAACCTATGGTGTATGGTATCAAACCCCTTGTCTTAATACATCTGTACTGTTGCCAGTACAAGCTTTATTATGACATGTAATCAGAGGGCACCCTGGAGGTGCCTCAAGAAAAACATACCACTATCTAGTGTGCTGGCTGATGGGTCTAGCCCAGCCACCATAGACATATTTCTAACCCCTTGCAGGTGAGAGCTCATGCTCTCTGAGGCCAGAAACAATGACTGCACCGGAGGAAAGTGTTCACACCTCCTCAAGCCGGATGGCTAGTTGTAGGTAAGTGCCCCTTTGTGCATGGTTACCCCATAAAGTTTTTCCAGATACCTGATGCCAGCTTGACTGAGTGTGCCCTGGGTCCCTGCCAATCAGGCTCACGGGGCTTGTGTTCTTTCCCCAAACTCTACCTTTGTTTCCACAATTGGCACACCTCTGGGCTACATGTAAGTCCATTGTAAAAGGTACTCCTGGTACCAAGGGCCTTGTGCAGCAAGCAATATGCCACCCTCAGAGATCACTCACCTTAACACCCACATACTATGTGAGGCTGCGTGTTTTGGTGCAGACTAAACTGAATAGTCGACATGGCACCCATCCCTGGGTGCCAGGCTCACCAACACGACCTGTAGCATGGGTACGTCACCCCTCTAGCAGGCATTACAGCCCTAAAGGCAGGGTGCTCCATACCACAGGTGAGGGCATTGCGGCATGAGCAATGTTCCCCTCCAGTGCCTGTGCCATTCACAGACATTGTAAGTGAAGTGAAGCCATTTTGAGTACATGGGCTGGGAGTTTGTAAACACAAACTCCACAGCTCCATGATGGCTTTACTGAAAACTGGGAAATTTAGTGCCAAACACGACAGCATAATAAACCCACACTGATGCCAGTGTTGGATTTATTATAAAATGCACTCAGAGGGCATCTTAGAGATGCTCCCTGAAAAACGACCAACTTCTAGTGTATTGGTCCCCGCCGGACAGCCACCACCAGACACATTTCTGACTGCATGGGGTGAGAGTCTTTGTGCTCTCGGAGGTCAGAAACAAAGCTTGCTCTGGGTGAAGGTGCTTCACACCTTTCCTTTGCAGGAACAGGAACACTTGGCGGTGAGCCTCAAAGGCTCTCAACTTGTGATATGCTGATTAGGGGAGATTAAACTTGTGGAGATGCCCCCCACCCCCGTCCAGGCCAAGCTTTTGGCGGCAGGACAGGTGGGAAAATTAGTAGGCAGAGGAGGAGTGACCCCCTTGGCCTAGCACACCCCTAAGGTAGCAAGGAGCTGAGGTGAAGTCCTCTCTGAAAAAATCTCAATCTTGGTTAGGAGAATTAGGCCAATAGGAACAGGACTGGGCCCCTCTCCCCAAAGGGAATGGGGCACCTAGAAGGGTGTAGTCACCCAAGGGGACAGGAGTCATTGGCTACTGTCCCCGACCTCAGTAAAGCCCTTACATTTTATACCTGGTTTCTTAAATTCCGAGGACCTACGAAGAAGGCCGTGCAGCAGTGGATAAGACGACAACAGCTGACTTGGCCCCAGCCCTACCGGCCTGTCTCCTCCTCCAGCGACCCAGCTCAAAGAAACCAGTATGTCCTGTGGCCAGCACCTCTCCAAAGACCTGAGCTGACTTCAACAAAAACTCTTTTCTTCCGTGGACACAGATTTGTTCAACAAAGAAACTCCAACTTCCAGGACTCCGGGTCCAGGTGGATCCGCGACTACTGCACACTCTGCACCCGAACCCCCGACCTCTCCAGGACCCCCACCTCTCATGGCCAGCAGCCTCTGTTCGAAGGGTCCTCTGACCGCGATCGGACTCAGCTTAGGAAAGCAAATCCTAAAAGGCCCCCCCCCCTGCATCCTCTGCCCCCCAACTTAGGGGCCCTCAGCCGACAGTGCCCAGGTGTACCAAAGCTATCCAACTTACCTGCCCAGCCATTGGTCACCTGAGTCCAGCTTCCTGGTGCAAGCCTGCAGCCTCTTTCTGAAACAGGCTACCTCCTGTCGAAAGCATTAGGCACCAGATGCCGATTTGCACACAGCGCCCAGCCACCCCTGTGCAGCTGCTGGTGTAGTTTTGTGGCCCCCTCTATGCTCACCTCAACCCCCGGGGCACTTGCCCTAAAACTAAAAGGTACCTACGTGCCAACTGTGTCTCTTCAAGGTACCCCCCTCCCCCCGACTCCATGGGAGAACATTGGGCCCAGCGACCTCTGCACCCAGACGCTCCAATGCCGCTGGTGGTGCAGTACCTACCTGGTCTTGTACTTTGCGCAGTGTTATCCTAAACCCCCGACGCCTGGGGAAGTAAGTTGAGCATTTACCTGCAAACCGTTTAACAATGTGTTTTTCCACAGGATTGCATTGTAGTTCTATCTATTGCATTGAATTGTCTAATCCTACCACTGCAAAAGCATACAACTGTACTTGATTGACATTTACAAAAAACATTCTTAATACTGTAAAGTATATAACTGCATTTACAAAACAATACTGCATTCTTGAGTATGGCTAGTTTTAAAACACTGTAAAACTTACCTGCACTAAGTGATTCCTGGTTCTAGAATAAAATAACAGTGACACCTTTTCGTACAAACCATTGGTCTGGATTCGGTCTGTGAGTGTGTGATATTTCTTACCGGAGTGTACAAAAAATGCTTAACACAGCCCTCTGATAAGCCTAACTGCTCAGCCCAGCTACCACTAAATTGAGAGTAAGGTATTATTGAGAGTAAGGTATTATCTACTTTATCCTCTGATATACCTTTGGGGACTCACTGGACTCTGTGCACACTATACCTCTTTTTGGTATAGTATATACAGAGCCAGCTTCCTACACTAGTGATTTAGCTCATCATGGCCAGTTGCTTCAGAGCCCCTGCCGCCTTTGATATGCGACCCTGGCTTTCCCCCAGACCTGGGAGATGCAACGCCCTGCCCTCAGGCTCACTTAGCACCAGGGCAGGCAGGAAATTAGCTATGCGAGTAGGTGTGTTGCACTACCAGGCTAGTCCCACCCCTAAGATGGGCTACCTGATGTGCTTCATGAAAGGGTCTCATCATTTTGTTTGTCAGCATCTCCCTTGAAGACATTTCCCTGCAGACACCGATAAAAACATCCCGTGCACCAATCTGCTGACCACTGGGTCCACCGAAGCAGCAGCCACCCAGGTGGAGTTCACCATGCTCCAGGAGGTCAGATCAGTCTCCCCACCAAGGTTGGAGACTCCAGGACTCCCGAGAGCTGCCCTGAACAAATACCCAGGGTAGCGGACCCCTTGCAGTAGTCAAGACTTGGTCAGCATCCAGCTTGGATGCCAAGACCGCCCTACCGGCGAGGGACGTCAGCATCACGGAGGCCAGCACCGAGTGGCCCTGCTGTCCTGATCTGTCCCCCTCTCCAGGTCGACTTAACAAGTGAGAGCCTCTAACACAAGTGATCCACCGGACAAAACACCTCTGCACTCGAGCCCCACAGCCCGAGTGACCTACCAACGGTTCACGCTTGCCCCAGAGACCCTCATGAACCAAGCCTCCTTTTGGGTTCCGACAAACTTGTCCCCAAGTCCCAACTGCAGCATTTTTATGCTTACAGGTTTTATCTATAGACTTCAGCTGTAGCGTTTGAGGCTACCCTTGTGACCAGCACCTCTGCACCATGACACACCAGGGCAGGTAAACCACAACTGCTGGTGGTTCTAAGGACCTTTGCCCCTACTTACCTTAAGTTCAGACAAACTACCCTGTAACTTGATTGAAAGTACCTCTATATAGTGTATGTTTCTCCCATAGGACAAGATTACCGCGTTCAAGGCATATGCCTCAAATCTAACAGCTGTATTTTCTGTGTTTCTGAAAAACACTAACTAGAAAAATACTTACTTAATTTCGTAGATCTTGGTGTCTAAACTAATATAAAAATCAATGTTATTTTTCTAAACTGGTGTTGAATTTCCTTAAGTGTGTGTCTAATTTATTGACTGTATGTATGCAACAAATGCCTAACACTCCCCTCTGATGAGCCAAAGGCTGCTCGACCGCACTAGCACAAATAGAGCACCTTGGGATTGTTAAAGCAAGCCCTGTACACTCATGAGGGATATCTGGATTCTCTAGAGTGTTCAGCTCATTTTGGTACACTATATAGAGAGCCAGCTTCCAACAAGGAGGACGATGGAGGCAATTAAAATTGTAAAGACAAATTATTTACCTGAAAGTCCTCATCCATCAACTTTGGGATGCAGTCGTTTTTTCACTGTTGTGAATAATTCACACCTATCAGCAGTTGAGTCGGAGCAAAAAGTCAAAAAGGCATGCCATCATGGTTTCTTCACTGGCAAGTTGCAACTGTGACCACCTCAATTCCCCATAACCAGAAGTTCTGTCAAACCACTAATCACTTTAGTTAAGTGGTTTAATGGGAACCATTAAGATCTAAGACTGTGGAGGATGAAAGAGTGGAACTAGCTTCAACAAGATGAACATGGATGGACTACTACAAGAGGTCGTTTATCAATCCCTTTCTCATTTAGGACTGCAGCAGGTTTTTCCCACTGTGAATGTGTGCCACAATACTGGGGTACCAAAACCAAGATGGTGAGTACAGAGGTGTATCAGAATATAATTGAAAACCTGCTGTAGTATGATACTTTTCTTACACATCAGTGACCAAACTCATTTTATTTTTGTAGTTTGATACTAACATCTGCATTATATTGATACATTAGCGGAGTCAAAAAGACAAGCAATATTGGTCACTTCTTATGCTTGCCTGATCCCTTTAAAGAGGGTAAGATACTGCTGGTTCTGAGGGGACTGGCAGCATCTCCCTTCTCCTCAAGTCATCTAACAATACCGTTGACCACAGACGTCTCCTCGTTGGTCCAGTATGGACAGAAAGAATAGCATTTTCTTTTTGACTGACAAGTCAGTACATTTAGATTTACACTTTAGCGGGCAAAAAGACAAAAGGGTAAAGATGAGAGACAAGGATGTGTCTCAATGTTTGCCTGAATGGGCACTTCATTTAATGCCACACAACGAAAGACTGTCAAATAATTGGCCGCCATAAAATGTCTCAGATGTACTATTACAATATCTGCAAACATCTATGAGGATTTTTAATAACACTGTTATACCTACACAGAAACCCCCACAATCCAGAAATAGCAGAAACATTTCCATTTTAAAGTATCCAAGTAACTTAAAAGTGGATGTTTTGTAAATCATAAAATACCTAGCCCCAGACATAAATAAGCATTATTTCTTGGAGCACTCACTGTAGCAACTCCTAGCATGTCAGTATGCCTACTTTAATTCTCCAAGCTCAAATGACAGACATTACTTGGCATAAAGGACTTTCTATGCCTGAACGTCTTCAAGTTACCACCTCCTTGGAGCCTTCCATTGTCAACACTCATGAGCTGTGATTTAATACTCTGTATTCCAACTCTGAATTAAAGGACTCCTTAATTAAGGATAAAGCCCCCAATCTATTACATTCACTAGACATTTATGACAATCCTGACAGCACAGTCACAACGTCAAGTAGACTTCAACACAATCAATGAACATCTTTGGCCTTTGTGAAGACACGCAACTCTAGTCATAGAGGACACCAATAACCATACTTTTTAAACCCATGCAAGAAGCCAATTTTCTACTTCGCATTACATCTCTCTAACACCAGCATGCTTAGTCGCAGTGTCACATTGGCCATGAAAGAGAACATCAAACAGCCTTCATGCTGGACACCCGACTCTTCCAAAATAAGGTACTCTGCACTCAGGCACCTCCCAACCATGCTCGCCAACTTTGCTTGAACTCCCACCAAACAAATGAACAGTGTTGCAAAATCCTACCAGTGATGGACATAGTCTTCAGAAGGGAACACTGACAATTTACTACATCAATCAACAGCAATGAAATAGTAGGACTCTGTATCATGAACAAATCAGCAAGAACAACAATTAGAGCCCATCAAATAGCTTTAAATTATAGGAGCCTGAACAAGTAACAGATCTCATGAAAAATATAAGCATTGAGTTTAACCAATTAGCTAAAGGCCAATTGGTTTCAATGTCTTCAACTGGGGATGTGTAGCCGAGGGGTGGGAGGGTGGCAGATGTAGCAGTGGCCGAGCACCCACTATGGTGATCCTCCAAAGGTTGTCAGTTTTATTCTGATGCCACACAGGGCCAGTCTAATCTCTTGTGTAGGCTGCCTCTGACTGAAAAATCCAGGACTTATACCATACTTAAGAGAACATATTTCTCTTTGCCAACACACATGCCCAACCCAAGATTCAAGAACAACCAGTATGGCACCTCACCATTGGTCGCTTCCTGTGCACATTTTGTCGACCACCTGCACACTGAGGCAACCTATATTAAACTGTAATTCTGAAATCAAAAATTACAGCAATATTTTCGGCTCACCTTTCAACTGGTTCTCTTCTCAGTAGATCCAGACGTTATTCAACATTTGCTATTCAACATTTGCTATTCAACAGTAAATAGATTTGGCCACATACTGCTGAAACTCCTGATTATGATAACCAGTCGGAAGAACCTTACATGAAGCCTCCAAAGTGAGGAGTCTGGTATACAGTGTAGTCATGTTGTGCAATACTACATACAAATCCCCCCGCAAATGCTGCCTCCATTCTCTCTATTCTAGTTTCCGTGACATGCAACAATTTATGGAATTTGTCAAGAGGTACTATCAAAGGTTGCTCTCTTTCGTAGTCCGCAGTCTGGCATATGCAACTCCTCTGATCCTATTGATTCTTCCAGGGAAGGTTCCAAACATCATTACTTTAGCCTGAACTTTCCCTTTGAAGAAAACTGCCTTCCTGAAACTTCTTTCTGAAAAAGGTATCTGTCTACACTGCAGAAGCCAAGGATCACCCCAGAAAAATAAACAGTTACAAACTTCCAGTCCAAGCTCTACATCGTAGCGCTCTTCATTGATAGGCCTACATATTAGAATAATTCCCAGCTGTGGTTAGGGACTCCAGAACACTTAATTCACAATGATCTCCAGAGTGTGTGTGTGTAAAGTTAACATGTCCAAATGTAACAAAGGCACCCTCTAAACAGCTTATCAGGATTCTTCCACTGAGAAAAATGCCATTACAAAATGACACTGCAACATCCTACACCTAACTGCTGCCAAAATGAGTGTTGAACAAAGGTAAAAGGAGCTCTGATACGCATTACATTAGTATAGTATATAAAACGATGTCTGTGCCTTTAAGAACACTAGATGATTCTGTAGGAAGCTGGCTCAGTCTATACTATACCAAAGTAAGGTATAGTGTGCACAGAGTCCAGTGGATCACCAGAGGCTTTACATAGGCTAAAGCAGGTAATACCTTACTCTCTTTTGTGGTAATGTGGTTGAGCAGTTAGGCTTATCAGAGAGTAGTGTTAAGCATTTGTTTTACACACTCAGACACTGTATCCAAGACCAATTATTTTGTATAAAAATATTACTTTGTTACTTTTATCTTAGAACTAAGAGCTCAGCTGCAGGTAAGCACCAGTTTAAAATAGCAACACTTTTCAGGTACAGTATGAATGTTTTTGCAAAAGAATGCTTTACAGTGATACTGAAAATACTTTGTGGTGTCAATCAACAATAGCAGTAACTTAGCAATGTAAAAGATAGACACTTAGTGCAAATATCAGAAATGCAATGCAATCCTATGGGTGGAAAAGAGTTATGCACATATACAGGTAAGTACTCTACTAACACATCCAATATTCGGGGGTTTTAGACCATCACTGGGCAAGGGTTAGATCAAGGTAGGGACTGCACCACCAGCTGCACTGGGGCAGCCGGGTGCAGAGGTCACTGAGCCCAATGTTAGTCAATGCAGGCTGGGGGCACCCCAAGAGGCTGGTTGCAGGTAGGTATCAAGGTTTCAAGGCACAGGCCCCAGAGGTTTAGGCAAGTATGGGGGGGCACAAGGCAGCACCAACCATACATCACCAGCGGCACAGGGGCAGCAGGGTGCAAATCAGCGGCGGGTGCCCAATGCAAGTGAATGGGGAATCTTGGTTGCACAAAGGCTGCAGGCTCAGACCAGGAGGCTGGACGAAGGTGACCAACAGCTTGGCAGGTAAGTAAAGGGGTCAGTGGATGCCTGGGCACCGTCGGCTGGGATCCCCAAAGTCGGGGGGCTGAGGATGCAGGGGTGCCTTTGGACATCAGAACTTATTTACCAGAGGTCAGGGGGCCTTCGAAATGAGGCTGCAGGCGTCTTTGTGGAGTCTAGGAGAGGTAATTCACTGATGGTTTCAAGGTCAGGATCGCTGGGGAGACTTCACTTGAAAGGTGAGGCACTCCGACTCGGGCGTCGGGTACAGAGTGGGCAAGAGTCGCGGTTCCAGCTGGATCGTGAAACCTTGGAGTTGTTATCTTGTGGACATAGCCGCTGTCCTCTGGAGATTTAACATGCATTTTGATGATGCAAAGAATGTGGGGGCGGGGGAGTTAAGTCAGGAAATGGCGACCTTACAACTTATGCTAAAATCTGATTCCCCCACCCATCAACTGGGCCATTTGCTCGACCCCATTTTCGCTAACTTGGAGGCCATAGTGGTGAACCTACCTCTCCCTGTTTTATGGTCCGACCATTTCTTGGTTCCTTTTGCGATGATGTTGCCGGGGTTAAAGGAACAGGAGAAATCCAAGAGGGAAATAGCATGCCGGAAGTGGGCTGGCTTTTCTCAAGATAAGTTTAACAGTGCTCTCTCGCAGGGTGGGTTGCCAGGGGACTTGGATGTCGAAAGCGCATGCGAAAATTTGGATGGACGCATTTTGGAGGCACTGGACAGCACCGCTCCCTGGTCACAAAAAAAGCCGGGAAGAGTACAAAAATCTGCTCCCTGGTATAACACCGCCTTGAGAACTGCTTAAGCAGATTGTAAACGCCTAGAAAGGCGGTGGAGGAAAGACTTCTCGGACCAGGTTAGGAGGGAGAATAAAGTCACTCTGAAGAGCTATCATGGGCTCATTAGAAGGGCTAAGGCAGCCTACTACCAGGAGAGAATTGGGGAGGCGGAAAACTCGGCAAGGGAAATGTTCAGGGTCTACAAAGAAATATCCTCCCTAGCAACAACGGCAGTACCAGCAACTGGCTCAGAGGAGTCGTGCAACCGTGTGGCGGATTTCTTTGCAGATAAGGTGGAGAATATTTACTCCACCTTCCCAGACTCTGCTCGAGTAGGCCATGAGACCGCGGGAGAAGCAGGGAACGTTCTAGAGATAGAATGCATTGATAGATTTACCGTTCCCCCTCCAAAGCGGTTAACTAAAATATGTATTAGTGTCAAATCGGGCTCTCCAAGAGACCCTGCTTCCCCTAAAGTGCTGGGAGGGAGCATCGTAACTCTTGAGCCATGTATTAGACACCTCTTGGAGTCATTTTTGAGGACAGGAATAGTGCCAGCTAGATGGAAGGAAGCAGTGGTCCTTTCGCTACCTAAGAAACCGCACATCAACCCAGATCAACTGAAGAATATGCGTCCAATCTCCTCACTCCCTTACTTCGCAACGGTTGCGGAGAAAGTGGTAAACACGCACCTTACTGAGCATATTGGGAAATATAATCTCCTGCATCCCACTCAGTCGGGTTTTCGGGCCCTCCACTCGACTGAATCAGCCCTGCTACTCGCCACTGAAACCATTAGGAAATATGTGGACGAGGGACAGACGGCGGCCTTAATCCTGCTGGATTAAAGTGCCGCCTTTAACACTGTTGCCCATCATACTTTGTTGCAGTGTCTGAGGAAAGGAGGGGTGTCTGGCAGTGCATTGAGCTGGATGAAATCCTTCTTCTCTGAGCGCAGTTTTCAGGTGAGGCAGGGTTCTCATTATTCCAAAGTCATCAAACTGAAACAAGGGGTGCCGCAGGTATCGACCCTGAGCCCGACCCTGTTCAATCTCTATGTTACGCCGTTAGCGGAGATTGCAGACGGGTTTGGCATCAGGGTTGTGTCCTATGCCGAGGACACTCAACTGGTGGTTTCCCTGACACAAGCACAGGATACGGCAGCCTCCAACTTCATGGCATGCATGCAAGATTTTGCATCATGGATAGCTAATAACTGCCTGAAGTTGAATGGCAATAAGACCGAGGTACTTGTGGTGGGGAAGGCCCCGTCGGTGTGGTCATCGGCATGGTGGCCCCAGAGTCTGGGACCCACCCCCACGCCCTGCCCTCACGCTAAGAACCTGGGGGTTTGGTTGGACAGGAAGCTCTCCTATGAGTACCATACCAGGCGGGTAGCAGGGGCCTGTTTCGTAGTCTTGAGGGGCCTTCGGAAAACTCTGGACATGCTGACTACTGCAGTCAGGAAGACCATGGTGCATGCCCTGGTGACATCGCGCCTTGATTATAGTAATATACTGTATCTGGGGTGCCACGGCTAAATGCATGCATAGACTCCAAGTCATACAGAACGCAGCAGCTCGGCTGCGTCTCATGCTTCCGAGGAGGGCCTCCTCGAATATGGCGTTGGTTTCCCTCCACTGGCTGCCGATTAGTGAGAGAGTCCTGTTCAAGGCACTGTGCGTATGCCACCGTATCAGTCAGGGGACAGGCCCATCCTACCTGTTTGATTTACTTACTCTCTACTCCCCAACACGCCAACTAAGATCATGGGGGACGGGCCAGGTGTGTCTCCCTACCATTAAGAGAGCTAGGATGGGCGGCCGCTCCTTCCGCTTTTTGGCGGCACAGCAATGGAACAAGCTCCCCATGAGCCTCCGGTTGAAGGACTCGGAGGGTACCTTCCGGAAAAACCTGAAAACTTATCTTTTCCCTCCTGGATAGACATGCCTGGGTAGGATAGGGTGTAGTTCAGAGGCAGTTTTTTTGCACCGCAGCGCGGGGACACACTGGCCGAGTGTAACCAGGTGCTTTACAAACGTGCTTATTATTATTAGATCAGGTCTGTGTTGAAGAGCAGGCAGCCTTCGAGTTTCTGGAAGTGAGGGGCCTCTGAGGGTTGCACAATACATGCTGCAGCAATTAGGGAACCTCTCTGGTCACAAGGCCCTTGGTACCAGTGATACCTTTTACAAGGGACTGATATGTGGGTCAGATGTGTGCCAATTGTGGAAACAAAAGTACAGTTCTGGGAAAGAAAGCTGGCACTGGGAACCTGATTAGCAGGGACCCAGTGCACATTCAGTCACAGTGCATCACACATCAGGCAAAGACCATGCAAAAAGTGCCACTTTCCTACAGATTCCAATCCCAGAATACACTGAACTGGCAATGAGTCAGAGCCATATCGTTTAGATGGATAAGTACAGTTGAATTTATGAGCAAACACCGCTAACACGACCTTGGGCAAAAAAGCCAGGAAAGTAGGCAGCCAATAGTGACTTCAATAAAAGATCATTATGATGCAGACATTGGATTACAAGTAGGTAACCATGTATTATGCATAGTAGTATCTTCACTCACAGCCAACACAGTAGCAAGAAATTCATAAAAAAGTATTGCTTGACCATAAAGGATAAAGTCCAACTACTATGGAGAAATATTAAAATAGTCAGGCAAACCAATTCTTCAGGATAATTTGACTAACTACGGAATCTTCCCTCGTATCCGAATCACTGCAAAATAGTCTTGTAAACGTGTGCACTGATTTTCAAGTCCTTGCTTTACACATTTCAGTCAAAATTATGTGCTCTTTCACAGAAAGAGTGGGACAAGGTCCTCCTATACCCACGTAAAGTCTCCCGCAATGTGAAGTTTCAGTATATTCAACAACATTATTTCATACATAATGTACCTTATGCCTGCACGCTTGCATAGAATGTATGGTAGTGCATCAACATGCCCTAGATTTTTCTCCCAGAATACTGATATGGCGCACATGTTTTTGACTTGCCAAGAAGCACAATTGACGTAGAAAGCGGTGACGGATGCTTGACAACCATCACGGGGAGGGAGAAATTATGCATTATAGAAGCATGTTTACTGAGGCTATACAGGCGTAAAAAAGGCGTGTAGCGCCACTAACCGGTTTATAGATCTGACGCTACTCATTGCTAGAGGAGCCATCGCCATGAAGTGGAAAGGTGGCCTCTTCCCTTATTTGCCTTATTGATTTGCGGCCAATCCTAAATGAGATAAGGATGAATCGGTTGCAATTCGTAGAGAGGAGGTTAGAGGCTTGCGTAAAGTCCCCATTGCGGTGGAGTGGGACACACTCCAGTAGGAGTTAGAGGTGCTTTCTGAGGAACCCAAAGATGCCACGATGGATGGGTAACTGGGACCAACTAGAACACTATTACATACTGCGAATGTCGCCTGATGTGTCGCTATCCCGCACCCGTCTTTATTGTTCTTGCCTCATAAATTTCCCCACTGAGTCTTGGTCTGTACATAATGTTTGTTGGACCTTTCTGCCGCGTTCGACACCGTCTCTCACCAGATCCTGCTCAGGAGATTGGACTCAGAGGATCAGCCCTTCAGTGGATGACAAGCTTCCTTTCCTCCTGCTCTCAGACCATTAACTTAGGTCCTTTTCGGTCAAAGATGATGGAATTGACCAAGGGAGTACCTCAGGGCTCCTGTTTGAGCCCTACCCTGTTCAACATTAATGTTGCTCCCCTTGCTAATCTCCTTAGGACCTGTGGCTTTACTCCTACTTCAGCCGCTGACGACACCCAGCTTCTCTTCTCATTTAATAAATCCACTCCATCTGTTCAGTTTACTTTCTCTTCTGGAATGATAGCTATCTCCAATTGGATGAGAAGCAATTTTCTCCAATTCAATGTAAGGAAGACTGAGATCATGCTTTTCGGAGTGGCATCTTTGCTCTGGACACCAGAGTGGTGGATGGCCGACCTTGGTGCTCCTCCTGCCCCCAAGACCCTTGTTAGGAACCTGGGCATCCGCCTAGATCAGGCCCTGACCCTGAAGGAGCGTGTAGCTTATACTGCTGGCTCCTGGTTTCACGTGCTGGGTTTGTTACGGGGAGTTTTTCCTTTTCTCCCAGATTCCACACGTAAAACCCTTATTCAGACAATGGTATTAAGCCGCTTAGACTACTGCAATGCTCTCCTGGTCTCAGCCAACTAGTCCTCGCTATGCAGATTGCAGGTGGTTCAGAACACCGCAGCACGCCTTGTCTTGAATGCCCCCACCCATCGAAAACTGCCTCCTTTCCTCTCCTCCAACAGCTTCATTGGCTTCCGGTGCGTAAGCGGATTAAGTTTAAAATCTGCGGCACCATTCACAAGGCCTTGTATAACAATGTCCCCTCCTATCTCGCTGAGAAATTCAATCATCATGTTCCCTCCAGGACTCTTCGCTCAGGAACCAAATCTCTTCTCTTGGTCCCCCGGGTTAGGAAATCAAGGTTGGGCAGGAAAGCTTTTTCCTACTTCACTCCCCTTGATTGGAATCAGCTCCCCAGCCATCTGCGACAATGTCCCGACTATCTCCAATTCAGAAAGCTTCTCAAGACTGCTATATGATAAAAACTGCCCCGTCAGCCTTCCTGTTGCACTGTTCGAAGAGCAGAGATACCCCTTTGGGGGTGATTCAGGCGCTATACAAAACCTATAAATGAATAAATAAATGTTGGAAACTGCATTAGCTTGCTGTGGGCACTATGCATTTTTACCCAATCCATATTTAGAGGTTGATCCCATAGATTCATCAACAAGTGCTGAAATGTTTGTATGCTATTTGTGCAGAGATATTGACTGACTAACTGTTATGACCTACCAGTTGTACTTGTTGCAAAACAACATTTGTTGATTATGTTAATGCTGAACCAAAGCCGCCTGTTGTGAAACGCCATTGCCAAGGTTATATAGGCCCTATGGGAACATATCCACTGATGTAGATTCAACTTGCCTACTGTAATTGCTGTGAAACTGTCTGCATTGTTTAAAGTCAATAAAAATCAGTTTCTTTAGAAGGTTACCATTCATATGAAGTCCATTTAAAAGAGAAAAATTGCATGCAATAGAATTAAGAGCAGAGAACAGTAATACTGAATTCAGTTTAGTACAAACTTAAGCCATCGCTCGAGAGACTGCAAAACTACACAGAGAACCTCAATTTGATGAGAAGAGCTCTCTGAATAAAACCAGACATTATCACTTGCATGCCTTCTTTCAAATCCCAATCCTATTTTGCCCCGTCTTTGCCATCAGGATCAAGCACGGTTTAGGATGTCACACATGTTTTGGTAGCTGTGGTATAGAATAACTGCACATTTACTGCCGCTAATCAAGTAAGGGTTCCATATCAACCTCCAAATACAGATCCAAGATACAAACTATATTTAAAGGTACTCTAAACAGAGTCAAAACACCCGGATACCAATAAGGTGCAAAACTGATTGTAAACTACAATCAAAACACAAATACTCCGACACTGGAGCACACGGAAATGTTCTTATTTATTGCTGTTCCAAAGAACCAGTTGATGTGTCTTCTTTCTCCTTATTTTTTACTACTTCAAGTGTTGTGGATAATCTTGATCGTAAACTACAAGCAATCAAACACATCTGGCAGCAGACACATTTTGTCTAGAACAAGACTTTTTCATGGCTGCAATATAAACAAAATGCATTTTGCAATTCTTACATTGACTTACAAAACAAGTATAAATAAAAATCAGATTGTATGGCCACAAAGACCAAAAACAAGAAAAAAAAGTCCTCAGAAATGACAGACAGGTCCACAATCAGGAGAAACCAAGTGCGATGACTCAAGGCAATGAGCACAAAGTAATGAACAAACTAGAAGCCTGGTGAATGATAGACACATGTATGAGCTGCATGATGTGCATATTTCTGAAACGCTTTTGCCTAGTTTTGCTGGCTGCTATTGTGGAGAGGGGACTCGTTGTCCCAGAAGCTGAAGCGGGAGAGGAGGTGGCAGATTCACCCGCGCACACGCTAAAAAGCGAAGTTCTCCTAAGGGCGGGCCCATCTGCACCCGCCAGAGACCGGAGGAGGCTGGGTTGGGCCTACCCTCTTGGTCTCCCTCCATTGACACCTTTCTGCTTTTGTTTACCAGCAAGTCGTAACACCACGAGGAGGTCCGCAGTGGACTGTGCATTCTGACCGTTCAGCTCATCGCGGTACTTAAGGAACAGGTAGGGAGGATGGAGTTCCCTCGTGCTATAGCTCAAGAACTTATTTTTTACTTGTTGCAGTGTTATAGTGACCGGGTGACTATTTTTTTTTTTTTAAACTGGTCGCACGGCTTGTCAGGCTTGCCCAGTCTGTTCTAATGTGTGTTATTGTGCTAGCAGTCCCCCGCTGGCTATTTATGTGCCAGCTTCTAGCACGCACACTATTACCCCTTGTTGTCAGCCCATAGCTTGAGAGTGCAGAGCGGATACTAATCTGGGATTGCTATGGGGAAATTTAACCCTTTCGCTGCAGCGCGAATTCCGCCACAGCGCTGGGGGGGTTTGGGGTGAACGCGGCGCCGCCATGCTCATGACGGAACCACGCCGTCATGAGTCACGGGCGAGCTGTGCTCATGACGGCGTGGTTCCGTCATGACTCCACCCACTTGCGCTGATCGCCCGCACAGGCGGGGAAACAGCGCCGCGTGGGCGGAGCGGCCGCCAACGGCCGCAGCATGACGGAGCCACTCCGTCATGAGCACACGGCGCCCGTGGCTCATGACGGAGTGGTTCCGTCATGAGCATGCAAGGGGTTAAGGTGGCTACGCTGCCTGGAAAGGTTGATACAGGTACAGTGGTCACTATGGACTTTTTCATACAGAGGGCGGCTGGAGTTCTTGATAAGGAGAAAGAGCTGGTGACCAGACACCTCTCTCATTCCCCTATTAACCACCTCCTCTCAAGTCCCCATAGGATGCTTGTGATCCCTGAAATTGCCACAGGCCCATTTAATAGATCCTTTTTTTTTTTTTGAAAATCTTTATTGTGCAAAATAGCATCGTTACAAATATGGGCCTACAACCACCAGGGCCGGCCGCTAGTAGAGGCATATCAATTGCTGGATGTCACGAAGCAGTGACTGATCCCCAGAGTCGAAGCAGGGTTACAGGAAATATTCAAGCAACTCAGAAGCTAGGCAGGATACAGATATTTTTAATTTTGAAAAAGAAAAAGAAAGAACAAACAAAGGAACAATGAAACAAAACTCAAGGCGAGAAACAGTCTAGATGGTGTCGAGCTCCGACGGGGGGATCCCACCATACCAGGTAGAGAATCAGGAAGACAATAAAGATGACCGTTGGGGGGGGGGGGGCTGGGGGGAGGGAGGCAGCGGGGAAGTCAGAACAATCAGTCAAAAGGGTACAGTATTCCAGGAACCTCAGGATCAGGGGGACAGAGAAGTGTCCGGAGTATCTACAAAAGGGGGCGTACAGATGTTACCTCGGTAGGTGTTCCACGGACCCCAAATTCTACACCACGCCCCAGGCTTGCCCCGAACCAGATACACCGTCTTCTCTCTGAACATGCACCAGTCCATATTCTCCTTCCACACTGACACGGTGGGAGGCCGTCGGGAACCCCAAAGCTGCGCAATATCCCTCTTTCCAATCATGTTCCCCAGTGCCGCCCACCGGGCCTGGGCGACGTTGTAGTCATTCGGCTCCCATACATTCAACAAACATCGACGAGCCTCCGGCAACAGAGCGACCCCAGTAACACACTCCATTACAGCATGCACACGGTGCCAATATGCCGCAACCTCGCAGCACTCCCAAAGGATATGAAGGAAGGTGGCGCTCATTCCACAGCCGCGCTTACACAACCCAACCGAAGAAAAACCCATCACAACCAAACGAGGACCCGTCACAAACATGGTGAAGAATTTTGAGCTGGACGAGACTGAGACGGGCAGGAATGGCAACCTCTTTCGGGGAGGACAGTGCGGACTGCCAGTCTTCGTCATCCAACTCCAACCCGTCTCCGGTCCAGGCCTCCCTAAGACGCACGAGGAGGTCCTTTCGATTGTTGATTAATTTCTTATAAATCGAGGAAATCGTACTATCGGGCAGATGACCATCAAGTATACGGTCCTCGAGTGGTGAAGATGCAGGGACTGTGGCACCGGCCTCGAAGACCGACAGCAAAGCGTGGCGGACCTGTGCATATCTGAAGAACTCCCTCTCACTCAACTCATACTCACTCTGAAGCACCGCAAAGGACTTGACCGCACCTTTCACCCAGAGATCACCCACTCTGCTAATGCCAATCATATCCCAGTTATCAAAACCTTTCGTTGTCCAGAGACATCCCAATCTGTCCGATGCAAACAAGGGGGTCGCTTGTGTCAGGCGATCATTCCATCCCACAGCCACATTGGCATCCTTCCACACACGTACTGCAATCTTAGTGGGTCCCGTTAGGTTCCTCCCCGCTGTCCGAGAGTAGAGCGCTCTGTTGAAGTTGCTACCGGGCAACTGATATTTATCCATCTCAAAAGCCGGATTCGGTCCGGGTTCATACGTAGCATGGTTGATGGCGGATAACTGGGAGGCCCAATAATACCTCCTGATGTCCGGGAGCGCGATGCCCCCGTCATACCAGGGGAGAGTCAGTTGTGCCAGAGCGATACGTGCGCGGCCGTCCCAAACAAGTCTCCACCTCCCGAAAGTAGGCCGCCGGAATAATATCAAAGGAGTTCTGGAGTGCGTAGAGAAATCGGGGCAGGGACATCATTTTAAAAAGTGCCGCTCGACCGAGTGGCGACAACGGCAATCTACGCCACCGAGCCACGTCCAACTTCAATCGCCGGAGAGGGGGAAGGAGATTATGCTCGTGGCGGACCGCCGGGTCCAACGATACGTAGACCCCCAAGTACTTGAAACCGGATTGCGAAATTTGGATGGGAAACCTATTCGGTAAGGGGGGGGAGGCCACCGGAGATAACATACACACACGATTTAGACCAATTGATGATCAAAGCGGAGTTTTTATCGAAAGAGGTGAGGACGTCAAATAGGACGTTAAGGGATTCACGCGGGGAGGTGAGGTACAAAAGAATATCGTCGGCGTACAACGAAACCCGGTATACAAAGTCAGGGGCCCACTGAATGCCCTTTATCGATGGTTCCCATCGGAGCCAGGCTGCAAGTGGTTCGAGAGCAAGAGCAAAGAGCAGGGGGGACAGCGGGCACCTCTGCCTAGTACCCCTCCCGAGAGCGAAGGGCTGGGACACCCTACCATTGACAACAACCTGAGCTAGCGGATCCGTATATAGAAGTCTCACCCAACTAATAAACCCCGCACCGAAACCGAACTTCGCCAGAGTGGCCCAAAGATATGGCCATTCTATCGTATCAAAGGCCATCGTGGCGTCCAAGGAAGCCAAGATGGCCGGCTCAGAGAGAAACTCCGCCCTGGCGAGAACGCCATGTAAGCGCCACAAGTTGAGAGCAGTGTTCCGGTGCGGAATGAAACCAGATTGATCCGGATGAATCAGGTCACAGATGACAGCGAGTAAGCGATTAGCAAGGACCTTGGCGAGAATCTTCGGTTCAGCATTCAATAGGGAAATAGGCCTGTATGAGGCACAACGATCACGAGGCTTGCCCTCCTTAGGAATCACAACTATAGTGGCCAGACGCTGGTCACTAGGGAGGGAACCAAGCTCACGCGACTCCAGAAACATATCACGGAGAAACGGTGCGACTTTATCCGGGCGCAATTTGTACAATTCAATAGGCAATCCATTGGGGCCCATAGCTTTGCCAGAACGAAGTGAACGACTCGCGGTAGCAATCTCATCGGCCGACAGCGACGCCTCCATGCGCTCTCGATCCTCTTCAGACTTCAGACAAGCAGGGCAGCGCAATGTCCCTCAACAAGAAACGAGAGTCATCCTCATCTCTATCGGACACCGGGGAGTAGACCACACGGAAATAGTCAGCAAAACACTCCACAATCTCACCAGGGTCAGTCACATGCACACCGTCAGAATTCTGAAACACAGGGACCACACGGTTCACTCTCTCCTTCTTATCAAGCCACGCAATCAATTTACCCACCTTATCCCCTACATCATACAGTCTACCTTGCTGTTCCCTGTACATTGTCTTGGCAGCATCCGTAACAAGGGATTTATATTCAAACTGTTTCAAGCTAAGGGCGTGGAGCCTATCCTGGGTGACACCTAAGTCGAGATCAGCCTCCAACTCCAGTATTTCGGCCTCCAGCTTCACGACCTCCGCATTCCTAGCTTTCTTGGTCTCGACTATTAAAGATAGGGCCTGTCCACGAATAACAGTTTTGAAGGCTTCCCACAGGGACACTGAGGACAAAACAGACCCCTCGTTCTCCAGGAAGTAGTGCTCAAGCGACTTAATGAGGCTGTTACGAGTCTTGGGGTTGTGCAGATGCCAAGGGTTAATAGGGGCGATCCGCCCCGCGGCTTGCGTCCCCGTGTCGAAAAGAAGCCACACAGGGGAGTGATCTGAAATGCCCCGGGCCAAGTGTCTTAC
The DNA here is from genome assembly GCF_964204655.1 of Triturus cristatus. Lineage (NCBI taxonomy): Eukaryota > Metazoa > Chordata > Amphibia > Caudata > Salamandridae > Triturus > Triturus cristatus. The sequence continues at coordinate 121,357,240 of NC_140594.1, read as the reverse complement.
CTCCCCAACGTGGGGGGACTGAGCCGCGGGCATGAGGAAGTAATCAAGCCTGGAGAGACTCCCATGAGCCCCGGAGTGGAAGGTGTATTGACACTGCGTCGGATGCATTAACCTCCAGCAATCCACCAAACCAAAGGTGTCCAGAAACCCACCAAGCCATGATTGGGAAGGGAGGGGGGGGGGGGGGGGGGGGGGGGGGGCGGTGGGGGTGGCGATCCAGATCGCCGGATGGCACGGAGTTGAAGTCCCCACCCATGAGGAGAAGACTATCGGGGAGTTCCAGCAACATCCGACCAACATCAGAGAAAGTGGAGGTCTGGAGGCCTGGGGGAACATATATCGTGGCTAAAGAAAGAGTCTTACCCTCCCACCTACCGGTTAGGGCGGCATAACGCCCTCTGTCGTCAAGGATGACATTATCAATTTCTAGTGGGAGGGAAGACCGGACCAGAATACCAACCCCTCTGGAACCAGTGGTGAACCCGGAGTGTGCAACCAATCGGTACCCCCACCTATTCATAGCATGACACACATTGCCGACCAAATGCGTTTCCTGCAGGAGTACCACATCAGGGGTCAAACAACGCAAATATTGCAGTACAACACCCCGTTTAATACGATCCCCCAATCCATTAACGTTCCAAGATATCAACCTCAACCCACTACCCCCCATCCCCACAAGAGTTGCATAAGTCCCCCCACAGAGAGCAGGACACCTCAAGCATAGAAAGAATCAATATGCCGCCTTGAGAAAAGAAAACACGAACACTAACACCCTTTCCCACCCCCCAACCAAACCCCGTTACATCTCCCCCCTCCCTGTACCCCTGCAGACTAAAAAACCACCCCAAAATGCAGTGTGCCTGTCGCCCTAACAATCACATTCTACAAAAAGACCTCGGAGGAGGAGAGAGGCCCGTCTCCACCCGCCACCCGGACACGAACTACTATAAGGCAAAATATACAAAAGAAGTAGAACCCAACTGAGCAATGTCCGATTGTCAGGGTTAGAGACCAAAAAGTCACTTCTGTGTAGGCTCACCACCCTCGGCACCGCCAGGGTGCCCCGTTCGATCGCCCCGACCAGGCAGGGAATCCAACCAGTCACTCACATTGTCCGGTCGCTCAAAAAAGAAGGTCCGTTCCTCGTATTCCACTCGAAGCCTGGTAGGGAAAAGCATAGCATACTTCAGTCCCAGGTCCCGGAGACGTCGCTTAACCCCCTGAAAGCCCATCCTCTGTCTCTGGATAAGTTGAGTGAAGTCCGGGAAAAAATTGACAGAGGAGTTTTCAAATTTCACCGGGCTGTGCACTCTCGAAGCCTGCAAAATCGTGTCACGGTCTCTGAAATGAAAAAGGTTTGCGATGATGGGCCTCGGAGGAGCGCCAGGCTTGGGCTTACCGCCCGGAACACGATGTGCACGCTCCACAGCGAAAAACTTGCTCAGTCCAGAAGGGGCAAGATGGGTGAGAATAAGATCTTCGACCAGGAGGTCAACCGAACGAGTCTCGGGATTCTCTGGAACCCCTGTGATGCGAATGTTGTTGCGTCTTGCCCTGTTCTCAAAATCCTCCAGCCGATGGGACATCAGGTTGTTGGCCGATTTCAGAGTGCCAAGGTCTGTGTGAAGTTCCAACACATCGGCCGTGAGGCTGGAAGTCTTCAAATCCAATGACTTCACCTTCTCGTTAGTCTTAGACAGGTCGGCCCTGATTAGAGTGACCTCAATGGCGACCGTGTCAATTTTACGAGCCAGAGCCTCATACTGCTGGCCGATGGTCTCCTTCATGCCGGCGATGCGCCCATAATGTCCTGCAGGGACAAGTCAACAGGGGCAGAAGGGTCGTCTCTGGCGTGCTCCGGGGTACTACTGGAGAGCCCGGGGAATCCTTTGGCTTGAGTGTAGCGGTCCATAACATTTGTCTGGAACGGTCCCCCACAAAGAGACGTCTTGGTCTTCCACTTCTCGGGTTCGCCCCTGCCCGTCATGTTGGAAGATGCACCCCGGAGGGGCCCGCAAGACCTGGTGAAAATGGCCGCCGGCAAGTCTGGCACCAACGGGCCAAGAAGCTGGCTCGTGAGGTCCGGAGAAAGTCACGACTTGACCCAAAAAGCTATAATGAGGAGGCAGCGATGACACTAAATGGAGGCTGGATTGGTCCCCGGCCGAGCGAAACAGTCTCTCAATCAGACCATGCCAGGATCCGGAAACGAAACCGAAAGTGGGGGTACGGCCACCGATGAAGTCCCACTGCAGTTGTTGTTCAACTACGACCCGGCTCCACAAGTCACCAAGTCCTCGGCACGGCCTCAAGGTGGGCCTCAAAAGTTCAAAGTGCTGTAATTCTGGTCGCCCAAGTCCGATTCAAATTCTGAAAAGAGTTATGGACTCAGTCGAGGTTCACCTTCGAGAGTCCGTCCAAGAAATCAGGATATCATCAGGATAAATTGCGAGGAGTGGCGAGGGTCCGGGGAGCCCTGTGCTCACGCGACCATCTTGGATGCGCGCTAAGCTCCTCCATCTAATAGATCCTTAATGCAAGAAGCAGAGGGCCCGGTCAGCTGCGTAGCTGGTCACGCATACCCCTTTCACCTATCATTGTGGTTACTGTCAGGACCGACTATTCTTTAGTCTTCAAATAACACAGGAGCAGAATGTTGCTAACTTCCCAATGCCCCCGTCAGAACGTCTCTGCGAGATCTTTTACTGACTCTCTCAGCAGGTAAGTGTCAACAGGGGAAAGGGGATTGGGAAAAAGAGAAGAGAGAGCCCTGGATATCTTCGTCTTCTTATTTGAATGGAAGCTGCAACAATTGACATTCAATTACTTTTCTGCTACTTGAGTTTATAACTTACTGTATTTTTAAAATAAGTTAGCTTGTCTTACCAGGATGTATTCAGGACCAAACCTCTCTTCTATCTTCTCAGTTGTGTGTCTTGCAACTGATTTGCTCTGGCTTACACTAGCTTTTCTTACAGGTACCAATGGAGATTGTCTAGTGTCTTGGAATAGAATCATAAAAGGTAAGTATTGTGAATTTCTGTTATTGTCTAACTATCTAGTAGTTTGCCTTTTAGAAAACTTACTAAGTTCCTTTGCCTGAGCACTGTGTATTATTCTTCTTTAGTTTATACTGGAGTTGATGGGAAACGAGAGGTGCTTATTAGTTGTTTTTACCTTGGAATATATCCTCCCTCACAGTCTTAAAGAGTGAGTTTTTTTAATTAGAACTGCGCTAAGGAAGGTTCTCGAAATGCGTAGTATTCTAGTACGCTAATCAGTTTGAGGAGAGTAGTGCTCTATTCTTTCCTCAAATCCTATAGACGGATTATTTTATAAGAACAGCGCGAGAGAGAACTTGCGCTCGTTCTTACCACTAAGAAATTGCTATGGATTTTATATTTTACTTCAGACCCTATTTATCACTAGATGCACGTTTACTAAGAATGCTACTCAGTCAGAGGAGATTAGTGCTCGTACTTATTCTAACCTTCCAGACTGAGAAGAGTTTTTTGATGCGTTTAACACTCGCGCATGCGCCGGTATTTTTCCTGAGACGCTAATCTTTAAACTCTCACCTGAAGATAGATTAAGTTTGTTGACCGTTGAATCTAAACCCGACAACACTACGACGCAACCTACCCTAACTTCCAGGACGGTGTGAAGGTAGGTGTTATCTCGTTGAATTCTCTGGTGAAGTGCGCATGAGAACGTTGGCAAACGCGCTTCACCTGCTTCATTAGAAATGAGGGAAAAACTAGAACGCTAACCCGCGAACGCGTCGGCGGCCATGTTGGACATCCAACGGCGCCAACACATTCGCCAACTAGGGGCCCCATGAGTTCTCCCATTAAATCTAGCAGGAGAAACAGCACATACAGTTGTGGGTTCAGGATCACGCGGAGAAAACCTCCCATGAACCGTGACAGTTACCCACGTAACCGGGGTTGAAGTCCCCTTGATCCAGGAGCAAGTTGTTGGTAGCCCCAATAAGCAACTAGCAGTCATTATGCCAGCTTTGCAGGGGAAAATAAGTGGAGGAGAGCCGGCCAGTCTAGGCTTGGGTACGAAAAGAAAGGGCCTACTGACTGGGGGTCAGGCCAAAAGGCCGAGGGGACATATCAAAAGGCATCCAACGAGCAAGTACTCAAAAACGCAGATATGGTGACTGCACTGTAATCTTTTCAGGGCTCACTACTGGCTATATTAGACTCAAAATTAGATTTACTCTTTCAACGCCTCACCTCTATAGAGAAGGGGCTTTCTGACCTTAGACAACGTATTGCACCTATGGGGAGGCTCTCAATACGGAACAAAGGACCTCGATGGGCCACATTGTAACTGAGGGCCCTAACCCGGCTGATTTATGTTTAAAAACTGGGAAGCAGCCATCACTACCTCTAAAGCCCTCCATGGGGATTGCCACCAATTGCCCTCAGCATCTACGGCCCCCTCTGCTGAATCAGTTGGGTCCAAGTTTAGGATCCGGGGGAAGGGCACCTATCTCGGAACAAACTAACCCCAAAACTCACAACACGGGGTAAATACTTAATGTTAGAGAGGGGGCTCCAATCAAGATTTAGTTAACTTACATCTCCCGCCAGAATCAACGCCATATGTTGTGATTCTGGGGAATGTGTCAACTCTCTCTCCGGGTGTCAGAGAAGACTATTCTCAATTGAAGAAGTGTCATACACTGGTTGTCCTGTAACACTGCTTTGGGCATAAGGGTGGAAAAATACATCAACATGGTGGGCAGGGTCAACTGGGTAGGAACATCTTATAAGACCTATAAAGGAGACTGCGTCATCATTAACTTTAATAGGTTGCACATCGCAGAAAGGATCCTCCACCGTATACCTTTTTTGGCCTAGAGTTGACCATTATGGCCCTCCATCTCAGATTCTATTATAAACCCGAGCCTTCAGGTTGGAACAGGATCCATAACAGTGTAGCCCTGCTTGGAAGGCAGACGCCTACCCACCCTCCTTCTAGGCCTACAAACACTTTAGTGCCCTGGAATAACCCAAACCATACTTTCCTAGCACTACAAGGCAGGCAGTTGTTTGTAACACCTCTCATGGAGCTATTGAATCGCTTTGCACCTCTGGGCACTCTGGACACCTGTGATTGACTGACTGGGGCTGCTCCTGTGGAAATGGGGTAATCAAATATTCAGCAGGACAATTCACAGCAAGGCCTCAGGATTTTGGGCGGAATGGATTGTAATTTCATCTCATGGAATGTTGCTGGCCTGGCTAACAAGTTTCTTGACCCCTCATGGATCCTATTTATAAAAAAGTTTAGTTTGATCTGTTTGCAGGAACATGGGCGACTGGGAACAGTATCCCCCTGGAGGGTTATAAAGCCTTTTTTGTTCCGGCTACTCCTTCAATTTCAGGAAGATCCAAGTGTGGTCTCGTGATTTATGTTTACCGAGCAATAGAGTGTAAAATATCAGTGTTGTTGACGGAGAACCTGTGTTTACAGTTGTTACTGTTGTATAAGGGGTCCTGTAAATTGGGGCTTTTACATTTCAACAAAGCAACGTCTTGTCCCCAGGCTGTCTGTAACATATCTTTGTCGGGCTTTTTTTTTTTTTTAAAGGAAAAAGCTTGTTGCGGATTCTAAAAACCTCGTGATTGCCAGGGATTTCAATATCCACCTATGCAGGGACCCTAGGATCACTAGTTTGATTGATCTGGGCTGCCAAAGTGTGAAGGGGATTCACTTTGAACATACTGCACAAGGCGACTCCCTTAACGACTTATTACGAGAATTTGATTTATTCTCGTCCATGTGTACAATAGAACCCTGCAGTACTGGCCTCATTCCGTCCTTTGTAATGTGGGGAGGTGGCTCATTTATCGACTTTATTCTGGTATCAATGTCTCCCCTCGAATTGATCTCAGGTTTTATCATCAAGGCCAGCATACACAGTGATCACAACCCTTTATGTGTTTATATTAGCGGGCCTTTATTATCACCCAGCAGGGTATTGCAAACAACAGATGGAAGAAGGTTAAAATGGGCCCAGATAACACCCCCCCCCCCCCGGAGTTATTTTATGAATCACTAACCACCTTGTGTGATAATGCGTTAGCATTGTGCACAGCACCATCAAAGGACTCCGGTGGGGTCATAAAAGCTTTCAAGGTCATCTCCTCTATAATAACAGTCCTTCTTAGTGCCCCTGTGCGGCGACCCTCTGTCCGGGATCCCAGGTGGTTTGATTCAGATTGCTCCCACGTGGCTAGGAAATTAAAGGAAGTATTAGGCAGGAGCCCAAGGGATATCGCTTTAGCCACAACGTGTCGAAGGGAGTACAAGGCAGAATTGGCCAGACGCAGGGCAGCGCTGAAGGAGGAAACATGGAGGAGTTAATAGAGGCCAGTACCGTGAAGAGCAGCTCCAAGTTCTGGAACATAATAAATAGCCCCTTTTTAAACAAAGATGCAGGAAACGCGGTGGGAGCCTACATCGCAGAGGAGGAATGGGTGCTCCATTTTGAAGTCATGTTCCAGGGTCCCCCGACATGAACAGTCCTCTCCTGGCCTTTACAGTAGAAGTGGTTAGGAAAGGTATTGTTGGGCTGTCAAACAACAAAGCCCCAGGCCCTGATGGCATCCCGCAGGATCTTTATAAATCCAAGCTAAACCTTTGGGCACCCATCCTCACAGTAGTCATTAACGCAGCAGTAATAACCGGTCCTCCCGATTCTTGGGCCACCTCCACCATAGTGCCAGTATTCAAAAAGGGTAATCGAGATAACACCCATTGTTATAGACCAATCTCTTTGCTGGATTCTGTGATCAAGGTGGTGGGCCGTGTCCTCCTAGCTAGGTTGACCAGCTGGGCAGAGGATAATGATATTCTAACAGATGTCTAGTATGGTTTCCGTCCTGGACAATCTACCGTAGCCCAGTGCTTTAACCTATTTATGATCCTCAACAAATATACGTCTGCCCGACCCGGTACCAATTATTTGGCCTTCATAGATCTGTCATCCGCGTTCGATTGGGTGAACAAAGTTAAGCTTAGGCAGACCACGCTGTGGAGGTGGTGGATGGTGATATCGTTCATTTTTGGAGGACCTCCATAGCTACACCAAGCCCGAGGTTTGATATTCACAAGACTTCAAGGTCTCCTACCAGTCTTCAATAAAAAGAGGAGTACGCGAATGGTGTATCTTAGCATCTTTTTGTCTAATTTGTATATTAACAAACTGGAGAAAGTTTTATTGTTGACTAAGGTAGATTATCCTCAGGTGGGTAGGGGCGGTCTGCAGGTCTTATTATATGCGGATGATGCGGTCCTCATGTCCCGGGCTGCAATCATTCCTAAATTCTTTTTCTTCATTCATGGAGGATCTGGACTTGTCAATAAACTATTCCAAATCCTACGTGATGCAGGTGGGACCTCGACCTTGAAATCACTATCCGTTTATGGTTGGACCTGCCCTGGTTCCCCGCATAGATGTCTTTTTGTGTTTTGGGGTTCTGATAGACGACAAAATGTAATGGGGGCCACTAAAACAGAGAAAGAAGGGAGATCTAGTGAGCGCTAACACAGGCATTTTTTTTTTGCATCAAGATTAGGCAGGAGACCGATTGCTGCACTCCTACAGTTATATCAGGCTAAATGTATTACCAAAGTTTCCTATGGCAATGAAATATGGGGCTATGCTGCTATGGATGAACTCAAGTGGCTGAGAACAATTTTTTGAAACTTCTTTTATGTGTGCCACAGGGAACGTCAAACATGATGGTTCATGAAGAGCTAGGGGTGCCCTATCTTTCCAATCTGTTGGCCCTTCACCCCCTAACATTATGGAAGGAGTGTATGGCCCTTGAATATGCCAATCACATTCCGTGGTTTAGTCACATACAGAGTTGTTTTGGGAGGCTGGGAAGAGCTGATCTATTCACCATTCCAGAATCAGTGAATAAGAACAACCTGGGCTGGTTTCGGGAGACCTTTTATAGTCAGAGGACAACAGATAGGAAAAAGTGTGAGCTGAGGAGACCTAGTGTCCAAAAATGTGTCATTTTGAAAACTGTGCAATCCACTGAGCCATATCTCCTGGGGTCTCTCAGTACTTACTAACTATTTTTATTGACCATGTTTCGTACTGATCTCTTCCACGTCCCGTTGGAACAGATACGTGGGTGTGGCAGAGGTCAGAGCTTAGAGCCCTGTGGCTGCGAGGGTAAGTCTACACAGGACATGGTCCACTTTTTAATGTTTTGTAAGTACTATGTGACTCCCCGTAAAACTTTTATCATTCCTATTTTGAAACAAAATGGAGTTTAAGCAGGTGCAACCAGCTTTTACTTCTTTAAAACTGCTATTGGGTAACACTGCCTTTTATGTTCTTAATTTTTTTAAAATCAGCGGTGAGGCTTAGAGCCTTCTGTGACTGACAGTGATGCACTGTATTCTACGATGCATGTTTGTGACAAATACAGTTTAGTTAGGGATCCCGTGCTTATTCCCCCCTTTTTTTTTTATCGTACATGCACTTTATAACACATTTTTATACATTGTACATGTGACTTCTAAGTCGGATTGGTTATGTATGTCACTTTTCTGCATAACATACTGTTTTAGACTATTATCTTTTACTATGTATTGTTTTAGATTACTTTTATGGTTTTATGCAAAAACCGAATAAAGTGCAATTGACTGATTGATTCAAGGCAATGTGCAAAAAGTAATGAACAAACTAGAAGCCTAGTGAATGATAGAAATATACACAACATGCAGCTCATACATGTGTCGGACTGATATTTATCAGTTGCTCTGTGAATAGAACCAAACATCGAAGACCAAAACACCCGAGGGAAAAATAGAAAGATAAAGTGCAAACCATGACCATTATGTAAAAAAACCAGACCGAGTGTAATGAAGGTAAATACCTCAAACAGATCTGGTTGTAGACAAATTCGAAAAATGTCAAAGGATCATATTACTAAACTTTTCTTAGCATCTAAAAAATAAAGAGTACAAAGAGGTTCGGGAAAATTGTTACATCGAGTAATAATAAAAGGGGGTTCAACTATACATGCGCAATGACAAATTCTCTTATCTATGGCACATAGAAAGGTCAAGTTCAAGGAATTAAAAAGCATTTAATGCCATCTCTCGTAGTAACCAAGTCAAAAATGCCCTAAGTTATGGCATATGTAAATAATAAGCCATGATAAGATAAAAGGGAAAACAACGATAATATATGTTTAGAATTCCTCTCTGTATAAGAACCCCACTGGAGTTTTAATAAAAATAGGCTCGCCTCTAACCTTTACTAACCTCGAAAACGTGAGCAATCCGGAAGGTAGCTTGGCGTCCCTGTAACAAACTGCTAAGACGCTAAGAAGGCATGGTGTTAAAAAAGAGATGACTGACTGTTAAAAATAAAACAAATTATCACGCACCGCAGAACCTGCCATGATATTAGAGTGTCTAAGTGGTCTATAAATAACCATCTAATTCGAGGAAGAGCAAAATAGAAGTAGGCCACGGAAGTGAATTGGCAGCATAAATATACTGTATCTAAGGATATATAAGGACATAAATAGGCACCCAAAGATTTTAATAGCCATATTGGGTTAGTAGTAGGCATGCAGTGATAATTCGGAAAGCGAGACACTAAGTAGTTTCTCAAACCCATAATGTGTTCTGCCTGTCCACCTGAGTGACTGGTAATTAATGAGGCAAGGGACCTGTTAACGAAAATATATCCTATATGTGAAGATAAAGTGGAAAGTCTAGAAGGGTAACAGTGACTTGCTCAGAAAGTGATACTCTATAAAAAAGAAAGAACAAATAAGGGGGTGAGATTGAAGAGTACTCATTTATCAGATTTTCCTTTTCTTTAAAAAAAAAAAAAAACAGGGCATATGTATCTGATTGTTATTTTCCACTTGGTAATAGTCATAATACGAAATAAACATAATTGGTTAAATAAGGAATAGGTGTACGTGAACCAGTGGCGGTTCGCATAGGGCATTCTGCGGGGCGGGGGGCATAGTAAACTCGGACATACGACGGAACGGAGGAATGTAATAATTACTTTGCTCTGTTCTGTCGTATTTCCAAGTTTACTAACCTCCCACCCTGCCACTCCCGAGCCCCACAGCACACCCTATGCGAGCCGCCCCTGACGTGAACGTATTAATGGTTGGCAATCCATAAATTACAAAGCTTACAACTATAGTGACACGCATGTTGCTTTATCCTTTTGTACAGCTTAGAATGTTTTGAGTGTGTGTGTACTATCACACTAACTCAGTAATTTACAAAAGCAAAAATATGTACAAATATCAACAAGCATTATATTTGTATAAATGTGTTTGTTGTAATATCACACAGCAACAGCACTAAATACTGAATCTACTCCACTAGAGTATATTCAACTTGTTAAAAATACACTTAATTCTCTAGCCTGAATCAGGTCTACAAAGTTCTTAATCTAATAACCCAGCTTGTTTTCGTTTCATTATTTTTGTAGGGCTAATGTTCTATTCCCACCCCTGGGAGAGGTTTTATAAAGGCAATATCGTGAAAACGAATGTTATGATTCTCACTTAATCTGTGTTGTACGTTATGGTGTGTGGCAAGGAGGTAGTTGCTGTTGCTATTTCTAACTGCCATGACATGCTCTTGTATTCTCCCCTGGGCGTATAGTACTAACCACACATCAAATTGCACTGACAAAAAATACAGTAAAACACATACTTGGTATTACAAATCATGAAATGTTCCAAATGGTATTCTTTTCTAGTATCATACTGAAAACTAGTAGTTTTGTTTAGTGCATATTGACATATGTTGCAGTGACCACATTTGTAGAAACCGGTTGATGGTGGTGTCAACCAAATTAGCCCTCCATTTGTTATTTTGTTGTGTAGTCCCTGCTGTGTGTTATCTGTGGGTAGAAGACTGGATAGAATATTGTCCAAAGTCAGCAAATGCCAATGTTTATACAGTCTTCTATATGCTGATGCACTCTGACTACTATATGGTGTTGTGAATGTTAATCGTTTCTCTTGATTATTACGTTTAGGACTGTTAGCCAATTATGTTTTATGTTTTTTCTTGTTAATTCTTGGTTTGGCCGTGTTCAGGACTTTGCTAGGATATCAAATCTGGGAGACCATATGTCCAGATAGAAGTATGTTCCAACCAACCCATGTAAAGGTTGACATAAGGAGGAGAAACTTTAGAAGCCATTGCCACCTCCTGTGATTGAAGGTACCACTGTCCATTATGTAGAAAAATGTTGTTATCCAAAATAATGGAGGTCATATCCGTTAGCACAGTTGTGTGTTCCAACCATGTTGCAACTCGAGGATAAGAAATGTTGCAATGCAATAAGCCCCATGTCCTATGGGGTGCTTATTTATAAAGAATAAACATTCAAGGTGACAAAGATAAGTTCAGCCAATTACGTAATACCCACAAGTTTAAGAAAATCTTTTGTATCCTGTATGGATATGCTGGAAGGTTCTGTACAATTGGTTGTAATTATAGATCTATATATTCTGAGATGTGTTTGTTGGGAGACACTGAGCCCAAGATGATTGGCCAGCCCAGTGGAAATCGCCCAGGCTTATGTATTTTTGGCAGATTTGAAATAGATGGATTACTAAGGTATGAGTTAAATATTTAACTTCTAAATCAGTTATAAGACATAAATCTCACCATGTCATAAGTTCTTGTTGTATCATTCTATTCACCTCCCATGGGGTAACATTCCAGTTTGATGCAAGCCTGGCAATCGGAAAGCTTTTGATCTATTTGCCATACGTATCTCTTGTTCATCACCACAATGTTGCCCCCTCCTTATCTAACACTTTAATTATAATCTCAGGGATCTAAGAGCCCTCCTTTCATTGAGTGTTAGATTGTTCTGTGGGTGTCTAACTTTAGATGTTACAATGTCATCCAACTTGTAGAAGTCTTTAGTTTATAGAATACATCAATAGTATTATCTGGTGATAGACAGGTAACAAAAGTAGATTTGGTTCTTAAGCCATTGTCAATGTTTAGATTTGGTACTATATCCAGTTCAGCACAACTCCGGTATCAAGCCATTGGTGCCCCCGTATCATCTGAAGACAGTAAAAGTTGTAAGTCCTGGAGGTCCTACATGGGCTTGTTGCAATTGGAGGAAATGTGTACCGGTCCACATGAATTTGGGTAAAGTTAGCTACTGCAGTAGGACAGAAGCCCAGACCTTTGCACAACACATTTATTTGGAGTTGGTTTAATACTTAATCATAAAGGTTAATAGTTGAAATGTGTTTCATAGATGTATTTGTTTGTCAGCACTCTACGTAGAATGAATTGCCATCTCAGTCAAGAGATTCAATACTTCTGGTTTCAGGAAGCTGTTCCTGTTACCACCTATTCCATTGTGACCTGGCCTGGCTCTGCTTTTGCCCGTTCATGTGAGTTTGTGGTTTTGCCCTGTTTTTTTGTTTTTTTAAGTTTCCTTGGTGCCTATCCACTTTCTTTCCACCTCCACAAAAAAAAGATGTAAGGTTCCCACTTGGTTCTACATAGCATGTCCCACTACAGGTGCCATCCGGGGTGGTCACTATTAATACTAGAAAGGTCCAATTCACTTGTGGAGCTGATAGAAATCCTTTATTTTGTTGTTTGCCCAAAGTTTGTTTGATTTTTATGTCATCATATTTGCATGCATAGGTAAACACCCTTCTGTTATTATAGTCACTTGTGTTTTTTCTGTTTACACACTATTTTGTCCTTTACATAAAGTAGATGTTTGGCAATAACATCTTTCAAGATATTTTAAAGTGGTTGCTTTGGCTAAATTAAGCCGCTTAATTTCTTCCTTTAGTTTTTCCATTTCAAACCACAACATATTGCACTTGTGTTCCACATGGGGTATCAAGAAATTCATCATGCCATAAGATAAACTGTGTAACAATTGTTACCATTCAAATAAATCCTCCTAGATTTTTAAATGAAGGAAATACAACTATACGGAGTCCCCGAGTTACTCGCTTGTTTTCAATGCATTTCTGTAGAATGGTGGCATCCCACAATCGGGAAAGTTCTTGTTTTTAAGTCGTTCAAGCCCCTGAAATTTTAGTTTCAAACCTTCTTTACTATTATTTTGTTTGATATTTGGATTGCAATTGGTATCACCTTGATTAAACAGCTCATGAATCAGTTTATCCTCGTCATTGTTGAATGCGGCCATCTTAATAAATTAAGTATGTGTATAGAAAAAAAATAAAACCTATACGATTGAGAGTTTTGATTAGCACAAACACATAAGAGAAATCAATTTTTGGTAGCTGTAGTATAGAATAATCACACTTGATTGCAGACTTATGTCCCTAGTCTATGGACTTTTTGTTTCTTGTTTGGGTTATGGGGGCCATACAATGATTATATTTACACCTGTTTTATAAGAAAGTGTAGGAATTACACAATGTATTTTGATAATATAACAACCCTTCAAAAAGTCTTGTTAGAGACAAAATATGTGTCGGCTGCCAGATGTGTCTGAACGCTTGCACTTTACGATCAATATTATCCACAACGCTTGAAGTGTTCAAAATAAAACACATGTACTGCGTCTTTGGAACAATATTAATAAAGAAGGAGTAGTTTCTTTTCTGTAACTCCAGTTCTGTAGTAGGGGTATCTCTGTTATAGTCATAATCTAGTGAATAGTCCCGCCCATGTGCGTGGACCCCGGAGCAATAAAAAATAATCTCTAAAAGGTGACAAATCATGCAGACCTGCATACACCTTTAAGAGAGAATTTAATTTAAAGACAGATAATGCAGCCTATACCCACAGGCTACACTGTCCAGTACTTCAACTAGAATTCCACCAACATCCACAAACAGCCCTGCCTGTCTAGTTTTTCTCCACAAAGGAAAAAACCCTGCCTCTACCAGCAAAAGCCTCTGGAATGATAGAGAGGAAGGAGAGGACAGACAAGCCCCATAGGCTGCCATTATGTGGCTTGGAACAGGATACTGTGCCTTTAAGAAAACTTTCCAGTTTTCCAGAACTTTCCCCAGTATCCCAGAATGCCTAGCAGGTCCCATTTACTTTCAGTTCTTTTTGAAGGCGTAGCACGCCAGACCTGTAGCATTCTACATATGAATCAGTATCTCTCCACTGGGGAGGAGGGCGGGCGCTTATGACTATAATAGAGATACCCCTACTACAGAACTGGAGTTACAGAAAAGAAACTACTCCTTCTGTAGTAGGGGATCTCTGTGTATAGTCATAATCTAGTGAATAGAATGGCAAGCCCATCCCCACAAAACAAAAGCGGTGGAGAACACACAAGACACTACCACTACTGTGCGAACAAATTTCGCAGCGAAGCCTGCCCAACCTGAGCATCTGCCCTGGCATCCGTGTCCAGACAGTAATGCGCAGCAAAGGTATGGACCGACTTCCAAGTGGCCGCCTTACAGATTTCCGCAATCGGAACATTACGCAGCAAAGCCGTCGTGGCAGCTTTGCCCCTGGTGGAATGAGCCTTAGGTTTACCCCCTAAGGTCTTATTAGCCTTTTGATAACACAATTGTATGCAGGACACAATCCACCGAGAAATGGACTGCTTAGAGGTCGCAAGACCCGTCCTGACTGAGCCATAGTTAAACAATTGGTCAGACCTACGAATATCCTTGGTCTTATCCAGATAAAATTTCAACACCCTCCGAACATCCAGGGAATGGAGAGACCTTTCCGCTGGCGAAGAGGGATTCTGAAAGAACGTAGGTAAAGTTATGGTCTGGTTGACATGAAAATCAGAGATAACCTTAGGAAGAAATTTAGGGTGAGTACGCATCACAACCTTAGCAGCATGAAATACAGTATAAGGTTCTTGACAACATAATGCCTGAAGTTCACTCACCCTGCGGGCCGATGTAATGGCCACCAGGAACGCCGCCTTCCAGGATAGGTGCTGCAATGAAGCCTTGTGAATGGGTTCAAAAGGCTCCTTCATCAGTCTGGACAGCACCACATTCAAGTCCCAGGAAGGCGAGGGAAGTCTGACGGGAGGAAACACTCTCTTCAAGCCTTCCAAGAAATCCTTGACCACAGGGATCTGACAGAAGGAAGTCTGTGAAGGGCATTTCCTGTAAGCAGTCAAAGCAGCCAGATGAACCTTAATGGAATGGAAATTAAGGCCAGACTGCGCCAGATGTAAAAGGTATGGAAGGATGACATCTTCCTTACATGTCGTCGGATCAAAGTTCTTGGACTTACACCAGATACAGAACCTCTTCCACTTGTAAGCATAGGATGTTCTAGTGGAAGGTCGCTTAGACTCCTTCAGAATGTCCATACAATCGTCTGGTAGATTCAGATGGCCATATTGCACTATTTCAGGAGCCATGCCGCCAAACTCAAAGACGAGAGGTTGGGGTGCACCATCCGCCCCCCGAACTTCGTGAGAAGGTCCGGCCTGCACAGCAACCGCATGTGAGGAAGGAGAGACCGGTGAAGAAGGTCCGTGAACCACCACTGCCTGGGCCACTCCGGGGCGATCAGGATCATCCGCGCCCTGGACTGGGACAACTTGATGAGCACCGCCGGAATCAGGGGAATGGGTGGAAAAGCGTACAGAAAGCTATTCGACCAATCGATCCATAGCGCATTCCCCAGCGTCCCCCGCTGGTAGTACCTGGATGCGAAGTCTCGGCATTTGCTGTTTTCGGCGGTGGCGAACAGATCTACGTCTGGAGTACCCCACCTTGCGAAGACTTCTCCTAGTACTTCGTCGTTTATGACCCATTCGTGGTTTTCCTGAATCAGCCTGCTCAAGGCGTCCGCCTGAGCATTCTGCACTCCTGGCAGATGCGTGGCCGTAATCGTCAGTCCTCTGGCCAGCAGCCAGCGCCAGATCGCCTGCGCCTCCTGCGACAGAGTGCGCGATCTCGACCCCCCCTGCTTGTTGAGATAATACATCGTGGTTGTATTGTCGGTCTGTATCAGCAGCGAGTTGGTCTGGAAGGACGGAAGGAAGGCCTTCAGTGCCAGGAAGACAGATCTGAGTTCCAGGAAATTGATGTGGTACGTCGATTACAAAGCAGACCACTTCCCCTGAATCTGCAAGTCCCCGGAATGCGCTCCCCAGCCCCGGAGAGACGCATCCGTCACGACACTCGTCGTGGGAATGTCCTTGTGGAAGGGAACCCCCTTGAGGAGGTTTTCCGCCGAACACCACCACTTCAGAGACTGAAGAGCATGCAGCGACAGGCGTATCTTGTCGTCCCAAGAGCCTGTCCTCTGATCCCACTGATCCTCAAAACACTCCTGCAGTGGTCTCATGTGTAGCCGAGCGTGAGGCGTGAGGAAGATACAGGAGGCCATCGATCCCAGTAGAGACGACACCTTCCGCACTGTTGTCGATGGAGCAGTCCTGAGGTCCTGAGCCTTCCGAAGGAGTGATAACCGTCTCTCCTCCGAAGGAGACACGCTTGCTGACCGCGTATCGATGGAGGCCCCCAGGTACTGTATGCACTGGACCGGAGTCGTGACCGACTTGGACATGTTGACGTGTAACCCCAGCTTGTGCAAGAGCTCGCACGTCCATTGGAAGTGTTCTTGCGCTTCCGCGAAGGATGATGCCTTGATCAGCCAATCGTCCAGATACGGGTAGACAAACAGCTTGTTCCTCCGCAGGTGTGCCGCCACCACCGCCATGCACTTCGAAAAAGTCCTGGGCGCAGATTTTAGCCCGAATGGCAGTACTGTGTATTGATCGTGATTGGCGCCGACTTGGAATCGCAGGAACTTCCTGTCCTTCCTCGCTATGGGCACATGGAAGTACGCATCCTGTAGATCTATGGCACAGAGCCAGTCTCCCCGTTGCAGCTGAGGGTAAATCTGGTGCAACGAAAGCATGCGGAACTTCTCTCTGCGAATCCATTTGTTTGCCTGCCTCAAATCCAGAATGGGCCTGAACTCGTTCTTGTCCTTCTTGCGAACGAGGAAGAACCGAGAGTACAGACCTCTTCCCCTTTGAGACAGAGGTACCTCTTCTACCGCCTTTTTTCTCAACAAGATGTCTGCCTCCGCCTGGAGCTCTCTCAGCTGGAATCGAGAGCTGACCGGCGGAATCGCTGGAGGCGGGCTGATAAACCGAAGACTGTATCCATTGCAAACAATATTCAGCACCCACTTGTCCTGAGTAATTTTTCTCCACTCTGCCGGAAAAAATTGAATGCTTCCCCCCACTGGAGTGGGTAACGGTTGAGGGGGAAGTAACCGCTCAGGGCCGAGACCCGGCCGGGCCCTTGGTTGTGGTAGTAGCCTGCTGGCCTCCTCTACCCCTCTGGCGTTTCTGGAAGGGCTTGCGGAACTGCTGCTGTTATGGCTGCTGCTGTCCCGAGCCCTGCCCTCGCCCTCTGCCCGACGACCCGAACCTCCTTTGGAACGGGCGCTTCTTTTTCTCGGCCTTCTCCAACCCGACGGCCGTCAGGGTTTCCGCCTCAGCCTTCATGCGGGCCATCTCATCGTCCGCATGCTTCCCGAACAGGGTTTCCCCCGAGAAGGGCAGGTTGGCCACTCTTTGCTGCGCCTCTGGCTTGAGGGACGTCAGGCGCAACCACGAATGGCGCCGCTGGTGGACGCCGTGACAGTAGGCGTGGGCGGCCAATAAAGCTACGTCCGCCGCTGCGCTGATCGTTTGATTCGACACCAGCATGCCTTCGCGCACCGTCTCCAAGAAGCCCTCCTTCTTGTCCCGTGGCAGGAGGTCTGCATATTGCTGCAGGGACTCCCACAGGGCCCGGTCGTAACGGCCCAACAAAGCCCCTGCACTCGCCGCCTTCATGGTGGTGGCGGCGGTGCCACACACCTTCCTGCCCGCAGAATCCAGCCAGCGGCTTTCTTTGTCGGGTGGAACCGTGGAGGCCGGGGCGGTCGCATGTTGTTTTCTTGCCGCCGTCACGATCACCGAATCCGGCTTCGGGTCCACTCTCAGAAATGACGGATCCGACTCCGGGGCCCTGTACTTTTTCATGAGCCTGGAAGGAGCGGCCTTCGTCGTCGCGGGAGTAAGGAACAGCTCCAAGGCGGGTTCCACCAGTCCTGGCACCAAAGGCAGTAGGGGGCGAGACAGGTGTTTTTTATGAAGCGTCTCGAATATCACGGACGTCGTGGGTGTTGGAACCGTCACCGTGATACCCAACTTGCAGCCCCTCGCAACAGCACCTCTTGGAAAGACACCAAGTCGTCCACCGGAGACACCCTCGTCCCCGGGGAGTCCGACAGCGTCGGGGAAAGGTCTCTGTCCGAGGAGCGCGTGCGGGACCTGGACCTATACCTCCTACGGCGTCGTCTTGAGTCCGACGAGGACCGTCCACGGCTCCGTGATCTTCTCCTCCTGTGAGAGCGGGAGCGCGACCTCTTCGGCTTCGGCCTGTCCGCCGGTCTCGCTGGTCCAGGCGACCGTGGGCGTCGTGGTTTCGGGGTCCCCTGCGGCGGAGTCGGGTACCGTGGAAGGGAAACCGACCGCGGAAGAACCGGCGGCGGCCCCACAGGGGTGCGTGGCAGCGACAGAAGCTGGGGCGGCGGAGGCAGCGCCCGCGGCCGAGGTGGCGGTGGTGGAGGTGGCGGCGGTGGAGGTGTTTGTGGAGGTGGTGGTGGAGGTGTTTGTGGAGGTGGTGGTGGTGGCGGTGGAGGCGGCGTCGGCGGGAGAGGAGGAGGCGACGGAGGCATCCGAGGCGGCGTATACACCACCGAGTACACCGATCCCGGTGACACTCTCTTCCTCGACGTCGATCTTCTCCTAGACGTCGATCGTCGCCTCGACGGCGACCTGCGCCTCGACGGCGACCTGCGCCTCGACGGCGACCTGTGCCTCGACGGCGACCTGCGCCTCGACGGCGACCTGTGCCTCGACGGCGACCTGTGCCTCGACGGCGACCTGTGCCTCGACGGCGACCTGTGCCTCGACGGCGACCTGTGCCTCGACGGCGACCTGTGCCTCGACGGCGACCTGTGCCTCGACGGCGACCTGTGCCTCGACGGCGACCTTCGCCTCGACGGCGACCTCAAGCGTCTCGACGGCGACCTCAAGCGTCTCGACGGCGACCTCAAGCGTCTCGACGGCGACCTCAAGCGTCTCGACGGCGACCTCAAGCGTCTCGACGTCGATCTCCTTCTCCTCTTCATCGACGGCGAGCTGCGATCCCTCGACGGCGAATGCCGACGCCGGGTCCCATCTCGACGACGACCGCTGGACGGGGCCGACGACGGCGTCGTCGACGACGCCGATGTAGTCGACGGCGGCCTATTCAAGTCCCTCGACGGCGATCGTCGACGCCGCTTCTCCCCAGAGCCCTGGGGGGACGGCGAACAGACTGTGGTCATCCTCCTCGACGTCGCCGTCGACGCCCTCGACGTCGACAGGGAGTGGGAGCGCTTACTGGTCTTCCTGCCCCTGGGGAGCCCCCCAGAGGCCACAGTATGGGCCAAATCAGCCCCTCCAGACCCACCTGGTGCCTTCAGTCTTCGTTCCTCCAGAACTTGAAGCCTGATCTTCATTCTGTCCCTCAGGGTCCTGGCAGAGAACGAGTGGCAGATGGTACAGCTTTCAGGCACGTGGGACTGGGGAAGGCAACCTATGCACACCTCGTGTGGATCAGTTTTAGCCTTCTTTCGACCACATTCCAGGCACTTGTCGAACAAGCCAGGCATGTTGACAGTACCAGCTACTAAACACAAGAAAAAGTGACAAAAATTGCCAAAATCTCAATTAAACCCTTGAAAAGGGGAGAGCTCAATGCTCCAGGGTCCTGCTAGCAGGAGCCGGAAAAAAGAACTGAAAGTAAATGGGACCTGCTGGGCATTCTGGGATACTGGGGAAAGTTCTGGAAAACTGGAAAGTTTTCTTAAAGGCACAGTATCCTGTTCCAAGCCACATAATGGCAGCCTATGGGGCTTGTCTGTCCTCTCCTTCCTCTCTATCATTCCAGAGGCTTTTGCTGGTAGAGGCAGGGTTTTTTCCTTTGTGGAGAAAAACTAGACAGGCAGGGCTGTTTGTGGATGTTGGTGGAATTCTAGTTGAAGTACTGGACAGTGTAGCCTGTGGGTATAGGCTGCATTATCTGTCTTTAAATTAAATTCTCTCTTAAAGGTGTATGCAGGTCTGCATGATTTGTCACCTTTTAGAGATTATTTTTTATTGCTCCGGGGTCCAAGCACATGGGCGGGACTATTCACTAAATTAGGACTATACACAGAGATCCCCTACTACAGAACCAAGTTCTGTGTGCTCCAGAGTCACTGAGTATTTATAAAGACTTGGACTTGTTTAGCGCTGATGACAGGGAAGGAGACTGGTGGGTTTCAAGTTCCTCCTGCAGTAATAGTTGAATTTCCAGTTTAGTGGTAACCTGACTGACCTTAGATACCTCCTTGACTTTGACATGCAACACATCTATGACCCATTTGTGATTCTCTTTAGAGAATCTACGAAGAAAATCTGCTCTTTGAGTTTGCTGTTATGATATAAGAAATGCCTTTATGAAGAAATTCCTTTCTAGCAACCATGACCAGATCTTCTGAGCTTCGAGCAACGGAGGTCTTGACCTGGTGTCACCCTATTTAAGTAGTGGATTGTGGTGGATCTGATCCACTGTTAGAACCAGCTAGAATGGCTTGAGAACCAGGGTGACTGGTCTGAGCTCCGAGAAACTGATGTGATAATATATCTCTTTTGGGGGTCCCCAAATCCTGAACAGACGATCCTCCAAGGTGAGCATTCAACCTAGTAGGGAGGCATCCAATACAATTGTCTGGGTAGGAAGATCTTGTTGAAATGGAACTCCCACCAGTAAACTGCTTGCCTAGGATGTGAGAAAGTAACTCTGTATATACTGTTCCTTAATAGGTACAGGATGTACAGAGTCCACAGTCCCCAAGGGGTTGACAGAGGCTAAAGTTAGATATAACCTTACTCTCTAAAGCGGTAGCTTGGTCGAGCAGTAAGGCAGTATCAGAGGACAGTGTAAAGCATTTGTTGTACACAGTCAGCAAATGGTCTCACACACTCAATAACTGAACTCTAGGCCAATGGTTTATATATATAAAAAATATATGCTTGTTTTATTTTAGAACCAACACTTTGCATTAAAATATACTTTCTCAGAATGAGATGCTTTATATAAATACTTTTGCAATATGCAATTGACTTTTGTAAACAGTTACAAGTGGTTGCAATAGGCAACACTATTTTAAACACAACAATGCATTGAGCTCAATGGAAATTTCAAGTTATTTGCAACAGATTACTTTTAGGATTACTTTTGGAATTCCAGGACTGGATCCTAGATTCAGTCCTGGGTCAGTACTTAGAATCAAGTGATGAAAGTCGACTTAATTACTGTGATGATTTTTAAACAATATTTAGCTATTTTAAAAGTTGACACTTCGAAAATATTTGAAAGAAAACAATCAATGATTCCCTATGGAAGAAAATTCAAGTTGCAGGTACAGTATGTTCTTGTTACTTTTGTAATCCAGTACTGGGTACCTAGACTCAGTACTGGGACTTTTATCCAAAACAGGTAAGTAATTACGTTTTCAGATATTATACGATTTTTAAAGAATATTTAAAGATTGCAGATATTGACACAGAAGAAATTTCACAGAAAAACAGTCAATGATTTCCTATGAGAGAAAATTGGATTACTGGTAAGTACAGTTGTAAGTGCTGGGCACCAAGATCCAGCACTGGGAGCTCACCTAAGAGCAGGTGAGTATTTTTGTTTTCGTTACTCGGCTGATTTTTGGTGAATATTTTAAGATTTGAAAAGTCCACACTTAGAAGAAATTTCAGGAAAAAGCCAGTCAATGTTACCCTATGAAGAAAATAGAGTTATCGGTTTAAAGGTAAGTACTCGACTGGCAGAGTTGAGGTTCTGGGCATAGACTCAGGGGTCCCCCAGGGTCAGGTAGGTACAGTTGGTTCACCCTCAGCGACTCTAGGGCGGCCGGGTGCAGAGAGAGTTAGGCCCAATGTTATCCTATGAGGGATAGGGGGGCCTTGGTTGGTGGCTGCTGACTAGCAAGCCACGCGGCTGTGGGAGCTGGGCTCCTGGTTACTTACTCAGGGCAAGCGGGGAAGTAGGTAGGGGTTAGAGGTTGCACTGCCAGGGCCACTCGGGCGGCTGGGTGCAGGGTGCTTTTGAGCCTTCGGGCGCACAATTGATTTCAATGGGAAATCTCCGGTTTAGCAAAAGGCTGCAAGCTCGGGAACGAGGATTCTTCAGGTGCCACCACCACTTCGAGAGGTAAGTTGGGTAGTTGGAGGATAGGTAGGTACCGGAGGATAGGTAGGTACCCCAGGATTGGGAACAGGGGGCCGCGGGGCACCGCGTGCAGGGGTGCCTTTTGGTGTCGGGAAATCTTACCCTCTGTTGATCGCGGTGGGGGGCACCTTGTTCTGAGGCTGCAGGCTTCTTCAGGAGTGTCGAGGGAGGTCCTTGGGTGCCGGACTCGGGGTCACAGTCGCCGTGGGGTCGTCCTCGTGGTCTTTGTTCACTCCGGCACTGGCCAGGCTTGGCTGGTGCAGAGTGTGCTGGGTTCGCAGTTACGGGCTGCTGCCAGGGATTAGAGGTAGGTTTTGAGTAGAGCCTCTACTCATGGGAGTCCCAGTGGCTTAGAGCCAAAAGGTAGCCAGGTCCTCCGGGGTTTGTGAGGTTGCTGGCCACAAGAGATGCCGGGTTGGAGCAGGAGCAGGTTCGAGGGTCGACAGGCCGGTATGGCTGGGGCCAAGGCAGTTGGTGTCTTCCTTTTCTTAGCAGCTGCAGGGTAGGTCTTCTTTCTTCTTGCTCTTCTTTGTATTTCGGAATCTGGAATCTGGGGAAGGAAGGTTCAGGGTGCCCCTAAATACTAGATTTAGGGGCGTTACAGGTAGGTGTAGGGCAGGGACCAATGGGTCCCTGTCCTGGGGTGGGTACACCCCCTATCCTGCCTTTCTCCTGTGGGAGGGGGGCAGTAGCCTAGTCCTGATAGGGTAGGGCTTCCCATCTTCAAGATGGCGAGAGCCCTCGCCTCCCGCACCTGAGTGGTGGGGTTGGCAGGCTGGCACATCCCCTGTCCTTATTTGGGGTTTCCGGCCAAGCTTCCCGCCAGAGTGGGGGGTTGCAGTGGCCTGGGGAAGCTCACAGATGCGGCATGCCTTTGAAGCTTCCCCCTGCCCATCCTGAGAGAGGAGATTTAGCACCTCGCCCAGGATGTGCATTGTTGCAGGCCCAGGAGAGCAGGGGCTCTCCCACCCAGGGGTCCAACAACATGTCTGCTGTGTGGCAGCCTAGGTAGCCTCAGAGCAGACGTGGATTGTAGGTTAGGTTTAAGGGGGCATCTCTAAGATTCCCTCTGGGGTGCTTGGTACATTAAATCCCACACTGCCATCAGTGTGGGTTTAATGTGCTGAGAAGTTTGATACCAAACTTCTCAGTCTTCAGTGTTGCTGTGGAGTTCGTGTTTGACGAGCTCTCAGCACCATGTACTCTTAAATGGCAGCACTGCACTTACAGTGCTCAAGAATGGAACTGGGTACTGTAGGGGCACAGGGCTCCTGCTCCTGTGCCCACACCATTGGCATAAGGCACCCAGCTAGAGGGCTGGCTGGTGTATGCCATGGCAGTGTAGGTGATGGGCATGGCACACAGGGATGTGTGCCATGTCAACTTTGTTTTGTCTTGCACCCAGACACCCAGCCTGCAAAGGCAGTGTGTGTGTGTAAGGGTATAGGGCCTCTAAGGGTGGCACAATGAGTGCTGCAGCCCTTAGAGGCCTTCCCTGGTCACAAGGCCCTGGGTACCTAGGGTACCATTTATCAGGGGCTGACATGAGGCCAGGGTTTGCCAATTTGGGTTTTGTGTTTTTAGTGAAGTAACATAGGCCCTGGGCACCTGATTGGCAGGAGTCCAGGGCACACTCAGTCAAAGTACATTCAGCAATTCAGCAAAAAGTGGGGGTATACCATGCAAGAAAGATGGCACTTTCTCACATTGGACCACCCAGCTACAGTATGGTCGCTCTGTCTGATACAATTTGAGCTTGTGGTCCAAGTTCCCCTTCTGGGCTCACTGATTTTCCAAACATTTTTGCAGCGACACTGCAGGAAGTCTTGCATTTGGTACAATTACAATGCACAAAGCTACTGAACCCAGCAGTGATGATATTACACAAACTGTCTTATTTAGAGACCACTTGAGAAGCTGACATTTTTCAACTTCTCTGTTCTCCCTGTGGGACCACTTGTTGCTGTCTTTAGTCTTGAGTTACTCCTAAGAAAGTTAGGGTCTGAACTGGAGACATTGCTGATTTCTGGTAATTGATTTTAAGTCCCAAAGGATGACGGACTGAGATCATAATCTGGAGATCTTCCTTTAGTCTGCTTAGATTGCTGGCTTTCATAAGCCAATCATAAAGGTATGTATACACAGAGATTTTCTGATGATGAAAGGGTGCCACTGCCACCACAATACATTTGAAGATCGATTTCATGCATCTAGTGTCTCGTCTTTAGACGAGAAAAAATCTGGTGTAATGCTAGCACACAACTGCACTCGCCTGATCCAGTTGTTAGCTAGTCGCAAGTGTAGGGATGAGCCTTTTTTAGATTAGAAAGTGGATCGAAGAGATGCTTCCCCCCCCCCCCCACACCCCTTATTTGGAGACATGGAACTGGTTCAATCGTGTTTTTTCTTAGCACTATAGCCCTTTTCCTGTGCAGGATGGCTAGTTACTGTGTTGGTACAGATGCAGTGATGGTGCTATGGAGCTTCAGTGAAGATGCCACTGCTGTCGACAAGGTTGAGGAAACTGAGCTCCTCAATGTCAGTTTGCAAGCTTGCTTCGACATCAAATGGCAAGACGTTGATCTAGATGGTTTCGCCACTCTGAGAACACTTTGGTGTCAAAGATTGTACCAATACTGGCGATGATTCCTCACTCCCAAGGGCGAACATGTTGGCAGCATACCATTACCTGACGCTGATTTCCTTGACGTCAAGCAGGATCACTAGCAACTGGAGAGACAGGAATGAGATTTTAATTTCCTTTGGAACGTCTTTCCCTGAATTTCCCATCTCTGGGATCCAAGGGAGCTGAGGATTTAGTCACAGTAGACGAAGTGCCCTCTTTAGAGGCTCTTTTAGACTTATGCTTCATCTTGGTTTTTGGGTCTTCAAATTTCTCCCTTAGTCTGATGCCTTCTTGATCTTTATATTGCCTTTTAGATGTTTTAACACAAAATTTACATTGTAATGAAATCAGATCAAGGAAGGCAATCTACACACATCTTGTGATGATCAAAAGCTGTGTTTTGCCTGCCACTTGAAGGGAACTTCACAAACTGAACACAGCATAACTGAAAAACTAGCTGGAAAACACAACAAAAGCTTGGAAATGTTTCTCAGTGTTGAAAAACATTGATAATGTAAAATAAACAAAAAGGTTCTGCCAGGAAAAATCCATGGAAATTATGTAACAACAACCACAGTGTTCCTAGGTCTCGCTCGTACGAGCCAGGAAAAAGAACTGGCTCTGAAGGGTAACTGCCAGTACAGTGCATTCTGGTATTAGAAGCATCTAGGCTTCTTAAAAGGCACTGGCGGGCTCTTTTGTTTTTAATACCTCCTTAATATAGCACCTAATAGATATCCTTTTACTGTTTTTCAACACTCGCTTTGGCAGCAGTTAGGTTACGAGTTCTGCAAAGTAATATTGTAAATGGCATTCCTTTTTTTGTGGAGGAGTGTGAATTTGGAGAGAAAGGTTGGCCCCAATAGGCTGAATAGAGAGTCTTTATTGCAATTGGACATCTTAGCTTTGTGAACCCTCTTTTGAGATAACTGGATTAAGTGTTCTAGGGTCCCAGAAAGCAGCAAGAAAGTTGTCTAACATTTATGACTGTCAATGAAAATCTAAGATGCTGAAACTCCTCTGTGCCCCAACATGCAGCAACCACTGTGTCTGCAAATGATTTACGTAAAGCATATTTTAAATTTATTGTGGTAGAACTGCTGCTGCACTTGTGATGCGAGGTCCTATGCAATTTGTCTGTTTCCACTCACAACCCCTACTTCTACAGGGAACATGACAAAACTGCAAGTACACTGCTATTCACTTAATGCACCTTAAAGCTCTCCTCACATCACTGCTTAAAACCACATGCCTGCTGGCTCTCAAGATTAGTGATTCAGTTTATGTTAGAATACCCTCAAGTTAACCTTCAAAGAGGGATATGCTTCTCATCTACACTTTACTTTCAATGTTCAGTCATTCTTAGATACAGGTAACATCAACCCCAGCACTCAGGAACGTGGACAACTTTCTCTTCTTTATTGTTGACCACAGGGCTCCTTTAGAAGTAGCATAAGCCAATACATAGCTCTCATGTTAGACTGTTCCTAGATAAACCAATGTAATGCCTCTAACCAAGCTTTGACTTAGGCATCACATGCAAAACGCTAACTTTCGATGGAATCCTACATCCATTCATTACATAAATGGGAATTCATTTCACCATGTTTATTAGGAGATGCATCTACATCAACAAACTCAATCTAGAAAAGAAATCAAGAATAAAAAGTAGACAAGGTCGCCTCCAAATCTCTCATAGTGAGGGAGGCATGATGCAAGCATAAGTGTTCTTAAGCCAAGGGTCGTTGTTGGAAATGGCCTTTTTTGCAGGGTTATCCCAAAACTTTTTGCTTCTTCCTCCTATTTTTTCCTGACCTGTTTGTGCTGGTTTTAGGACTCTGGGCACTTTTTACCACTGCTAATCAGTGCTAAAGTGCATATGATCTCTGTGTAAATGGTGTAATGGATTGGTGTTTCCATGATTGGATATTGGATTTACTTGTTAGTCCATAGTAAAGTGCAATGAGTGTGCCAGGGCCTGTAAATCAAATGCTACTAGTGGGCCTGCAGCACTAATTGTGCCACCCATGTGAGTAGCCCTAAAAAGGTAACTCAGACATGCCATTGCAGAGTCTACGCGCAGTTTGTATCTGCCATATCGACTTGGCCAGTGCACACACTTGCCAGTTTCTAACCTTCCCTTTTCTTACATGTCAGGCACCCCTAAGGAAGGCCCAAGGTACCCATGTGGGCAGGGTGCAGTGTATGTGAAAGGTAGGAAATGCCCTGGTGTGTGTGGCATGTCCTGATAGTGAATTACAGCCCATTTCGTTTTTCGCTATTGCAAGGCTACCTGTTCCCCATAGGACAGAATGGGAAGTTTGTTTATAACATCTTAGAAACATAACTGGCCCTGGGAACAAGGTGGGAAAATAACGTTTAGTGTACCTGAACTCAGAATCTAAAGTTGCTTCTTTTAGTGAAGGTGATTTTTACATTCTGTGTTTGAAAATACCACTTTTAGAAAGTGGGTATTTTCTTGCTCAGTCATCCCATGCGCCTCTGCTGGAATGTGGATTGCCTGTCTAGGTTTGGATGACAGAAGGCTGGGGAGCAGGAGTGACTCCAGATAGTGTAGGTAGGGTCAGGAAAGGGCTGAATAGACCTGGGCTGCAATGGGGAAAGGGGGAGATTTCCTTGCACCTCAAAGGGCCTGGTCTGCCTCGGACAATGCCATCTCCACCTCATGCCAGGAAATCAAACCAGAGAAGGCAGAACTGGTTCTGGCTGGGTACAGACACTCTCTGCCTAAGAGATCAAAGGATTTTGAGATATAAATATTGGGGCCCAGACCCCTGAACTTTAGAACTCTTTTGGATCAGGAAGACTGCCAAGAAGAGCTGGAGAAGCTGTGAGGAGGACCTACCACTTTGCTGTGTGCTTTGATGTGTTGGCCTGCAGTGGCTGCTTCTGTCTTGGGCAGTGAAAGGACTGGACTTAACTTTCTGCAATCTGCGTTGTGAGTTTCTCCAAGGGCTTGAGGTAGAGCTTGCCCCCTGTTCATGAAGTCTTAGGAACAACAAAGACTTCAAGCTCTTCTGCCTGCAGCACTGGGGACTGTGTGTTTTGTGCTGCAACAGAGGAAAAGCAACTCGACGACATCTACGACGCCGCAGAGTCTGACGGCACCGCCGCAACGTGACCTTGGTCTCACCGACGCCTGCTGACGCCACCACCGAGCCGCTGCTCACACCGCGACCTGTGGGCACCGCCTCACTTCACGACGACACATTGGCATCGGAGGGCATCGGCGCAATGCCGCACCGCGACCCTGGTCCCACAGACGACACCATCTGATGCCGCCACCGAGCCGCTGCTCACACCGCGACCTGAGGGCACCGCACGCCGCACCGCTGCACTTCGCACCGCAGCACCAGACGCCTGCCGACGCCAGTGCTCCTGACTCCTACAGAGAGGAGATCGACCTGCAACGCATGTGACTTAGAGGGCCCCGACGACTCCTGCCCCGACCTCCGGAACAGACGCCTTCAGACGCCGTGTTTTCGGAAACTCCGAGAGGTCGCCGGCGCCCTGCATTTCTAAAAGGTACTGTTTACGGGTCTTCCCGATACCGTAGCTGGCCCGCGATGCCGCAGTCAGCCAGAACTGGTTGGATTTGTTTGCTCACAACGCCGTGATAGCCCCGGATGGAGCGATCGACATCAAGGAACTATTTTTAAAGCATATTTTGATAAGTGAAGATTTTGAGGTACTGTATTGTGGATTTATTTCGTTTTTGGTCTTGTCTTAAGTATATAAAATATTGGATATTTTTCTAAACTGGTGTGGTGTCCTTTTGTAGTGCTTACACTGCATTACTGTTGGTTATGTGCAAATGCTTTACACACTGCCTCTAAGATAAGCCTGACTGATCGTGCCAAGCTACCAAGGGGGTGAGCAGGGGTTATTTTAGGAGTGTAACTCCCTTATCCTGACTAGAGTGGTGGTTTATGCCTGGCTTTGGCACATGCCCTAGCCTGCCAAAAATCCCATTTCTAACATCATGCATCAGTATCAACGCGGCCACTCTTATTCCTTCAAAACATCTGTATAGAACTAAATAAAACCATCACTAAATTCCTTTGGAATGTGAAACATCTAAGAATGTCTCTTAAAAAAAAGCTCGAGAACTCAAACATAAAACATTTCTAAGTTTGCACATTACTACCAAGCATTCAGACTTAACCAAGCACGTGTGGCTAAACCTTCCATACAACTCAAACATCAACATGCCCATCTCCAATAACATACTTCCATAGAGAGTCATGCATTGCATTGTATTGTATTGGATCAGGGGGGTGGGGGGGGGGGGGGATTAATCAATGCACATTCCTTAGTCAAACATGCACTTGATATCAGAGAGCTAATCGCAGAACAAGAATTAGATTTTTTATGCATAACAGAAACTTGGTTAAAGGAAGATTGTAACCCAGATATTGCAACTGCTCTGCCCCCCAATTAAACGATCTGTAGGAAAGACAGAAGTTATTAGGGAAGGAGGGCTGGCCATTATCTACAGAGACTCATTACAATAGAAACATTTCGACCTACATACCCTTAAGGGAGCAGAAAGCCTCGGCTTCTGCTGCGCTATAAATGGCTCCCTTCCATTCTCTGGGGCATTGATATACCACCCTCCTGGCCATAGTAGTGCCTTTCTTGACTTGTTAGGGGAAACACTCAGCCACGCCCTGCTCAGATACGCCAATTTCACCATGTTCAGTGATATTAATCTGCACCTAGAATACGGTAACGACCCGGGGGTCGCCACCTTTCTGGAGATAACTACTCCCCTTGGCTTAAACCAACTAGTTAGGGGGCCGACACACCGGGCAGGGCATACATTGGATGGAGTTTGTTCCAACTTCACCTCACTCCTTACAGATACGCCTACTCCTCAGGCCTGGTCAAATCATTACTTTATTCCCCTTGACCATCTTAATGCCTAATACTGCACAGGCAGCTAAGAATGCTCCTATGGCGGTGCCTAGACGCAAATGGCCTCTGTTAGCTGCCAACCCCAACCTGCCCAAAATTGCCCAAGAAAACAAGCCAGTTCTTACTGGTGATTCTGTAGAGGATTCTCACCGTTTCTACACATGGATGATGGCTATAAGTGAGAAATTAATCCCATCTAAACACGATACTAGAAGGGGCAAAGCAAAATCGCATAATGACCCATGGTTTACCAAAGATCTAGCGAAGCAGCATCTACACTGCAAACAACCAGAACATAGATGGAGAAGGGGCTACGAGTTGGCATGTTTTTAAAATTCACAGGAAACAATATCATACTGCTATCAAATTAGCAAAAAAAGACTTTCTAATAGAATAGCTATTGCCAAGCACAATCAAAAAGATATTCTCAATCGTAAAATCTTTTATTGACCCCAAAGCGTTACACTCAGAAATTCTCCCCTCTCAGACCCTTTGCAATGATATTGCGATATACTTTGAGGACAAGATTAAGAATATCCAAAAGGATTTTGGAACATTAAGTTCACAAGAACTCGTCAACGATCACGAATAGGACCATATGCACAATAGGCCCTCCCTGCATGCCTTCCAACCTGTCACTCTTTCGCTTACACATGCAGCAATTTTAGCATGTAAATCAGGTTCACCTATGGATGCGTGCCCCCCTGTGATATTACACCAAATCATGGATATAGTAAATCCAGTGATTAACCACATTGTGGACTCCTCTCTTGGCTCTGGCACGGTGCCTGACGAGTGGAAACTCGCCATAGTGAAGCCACTAAAGAAAAAACAAAATGTGGACTCATCCAACTTTTCCAATCTTCGGCCAATATCTCTGCTGCCAATTTTGGGGAAAATAACTGAAAGAATGGTCTATAAAGAGCTCTCAAACTTTTTTGAAACCTCTCAGACCTTACACCCTCGCCAGTCAGGTTTCCGTCCCAAACACTCCACAGAATCGGCACTGCTAGAGATAACAGACATTCTGAAATTCATCACAGATAATGGCAGGAAGGCAGTGCTGATTCTGCTTGATTTGTCTGCTGCTTTTGATACCATC
Source organism: Triturus cristatus (assembly GCF_964204655.1). Classification (NCBI taxonomy): domain Eukaryota; kingdom Metazoa; phylum Chordata; class Amphibia; order Caudata; family Salamandridae; genus Triturus; species Triturus cristatus. Next base: position 121,326,246 of record NC_140594.1, on the reverse strand, counting down.
TTACATGACATACTTTTTGCCAGACTAAAATCTTGCGGCATTTCTGCCACTGCACTGGCCTGGATCACTTCCTGACCAACCGGAGGCAAGCGGTCTCTCTTGGCCCCTTCCTGTCGTCAGAACGCAGCATTACTGCAGGAGTCCCACAGGGCCCCTCACTCAGTCCACTTCTATTCAACATATACATGGCTCCGCCTTTCTCCTTTATTTCATCATTTGGGGTTGAGATAACATCTTATGCTGACGATACGCAGCTGATCCTGTCCCTTGATAAAAATTCTACGGACGCAGAAGAACATTTTAAACTGTGCCTTACAGAGGTCATCAAATGGATGAAAAACAACCACCTCCAATGTAATACAGACAAGACAGAAATCCTGCTGGTAGGAAAAGACAATCCCTTTCAACCTAAGGCCTGGTGGCCTGAGGATGTAGCATCCCCCCATCCACTGTGGAAGTGGCTAAAAATCTGGGAGTGTTGTTCGACTCCTCCCTCTCTTAAACCACATGCACTTAGGGTGGCTGGGACCTGCTTTGGCTTAATTAAAACCTTGACTTAAAAAAAAAAATCTTATTCCTCTCTCAGCCAGGAAAACAGTTGCGGTGGTGCGGATACTTTCGCGCCTAGACTATTGTAACAGCTTCCTGGCAGGTGCCAAAAAATCAACCCTGAAGAGGCTACAGGTAGTGCAGCATGCAGCAGCCCGATTTGTCTTGAAACTTCCTCGTAGGGCTTCCACCTCAACAGCTCTGAAATCTCTTCACTGGCTTCCGCTACACAAGAGAATTTTATTCAAACTTCTTGTTACCACCTTTAGAGCTACTCGCCGACTGGGGCCAGTATATCTTTCAACAAGATTCACAACATATACTACAACGAGGTTACTTAGATCTTCGTCAGCAAACCTCCTCAAACCACTGGATTTCAAACTTAAAACACAGGGAGGGTAATGGGCTGCCGTGTTGGGTGCAAAGGCTTGGAATCTAATGCCAAATAAATTGAGATCTATAGAACCTGAAATGCAGTTTAGGAAGTCTCTAAAGACCTGGATCTTTGGAGCATCAGATGAATTCTGTCAAGCCCTCATCTAGGTCCCTATACTGCACTGCTAAGCTTGCCTCTATCCGTATAGCGCCAGGAGGCTCCTTCCGGAGAGACAGTTTGCGCTTTATAAATACCACATTTCATTTCATGTGTATAGCGCTTCACTTCATACCTTGGACAAGAGTGCATACGGATTATAACATAACCACAGCAGTAGATCCCCCAAATCAACCTGAATAATAAATATGTTAAGGAATCTCCACCTTTTATGTACATAAGCATATCAATTTCTGAAAATACACATCTTTATCAATTAGCACTTTCCATTTTAGGCACACGGACTGTTTTCCAGAAGAAAAACCTTTTCTAAAAAACAAGTTTGCCTTAAAATTATCTATTTGCGTTTTTAGGAAAAGCACAGTCCCTTAAACATCAGCATGTCTTTGATTGGGTACTCCCTATTTACAAATGCCTCACATGGACAGATTCTGCTTCAAATGCACCATTATACCAAGGCCACTATTGTGCTAATGCTGGACACTTTAACGGCCAAGATGCCCATATATCAGCCATGGCCACGGTTACACATGAGGCAGTCACCATAATGGCAGGGATAGCTAAAAGTAGGCCAGTCACACTCTTAACATGACAGTGATGGCTGCCAGTATGCCGCAACGAGACCGTGAATGCCCAAAATAGTCCAGGAAGACCATTATACCACCATGAAGAGAGACAACTGTGCCAGAGAAGAACCCTTTATCATGGGTGTAGCATATACTTTTGGTGGTCCCCGTCTCTCCATAGCGCTGGCACAAAATCAGGCTGCCTAGTGCAACACACATTCTTTGGCACCATAAGGCAAAGGTGCCCGCATCATGTCTAGCATGGAAGGATACCAATTCAGTACAAAATAATATGCTCAGACTAACTTTAAAACGTTTCCCACTTCAAATGTGTGCAATACAGTGTAGAGCTCATTCTGCCACTGAATCCGGATGAGGAAAGAACATGGGTAACTCAATGGATTGATTGATGTGAAAGGCAGAAACTACCTTAGGTAAAAACTTAGGGTTAGTACGAAGGACTATTTTGTCTCTGTGAAGCTGGAAAAAGGGTTCTTCTATAGTTAGTGCGTGTAGTTCACCCACTCTTCTCAGGGAAGTAATTGCAATGAGGAAAGCTATTTTCCACGAGAGAATTTGCAGTTCACATTTATGCATGGCTTCAAAAGGTGGGCCCATTAATCGTTTGAGGACTATGTTAAGATTCCACACTGGGACAGTTGGAAGCCTTGGTGGTATAACTCTTTTAAGTCCTTCCATAAAAGCTTTGGTAACTGGCGCCCTAAAGAGACATGTGTTGCCTATTTTGTAGATAAGTAGCTATTGCAGCGAGATGTAGGCGGATAGAAGTAGAAGCTAATTGTGACCGCTGCAAGTGCAACAAATAACAAATGATACTCTGTATGGAAGCATCAAGAGGATTGATGATGTTATTGTCGCAATAGATAACAAAACGTTTCCATTTAGCTGCATAACAAGCTTTTGTAGTACGCCTTCTGGCCTCTATAATGATGTTCATACAGTCTGGTGGAAGATTCAGATAACCAAACTATGATTTCAGGAGCCAGATCGCTAGGTTGAGTTCTTTGGGATCTGGGTATCCGATTTCTCCATGGTTCTGTGTGAGAAGACTGGATGTGAGATGCAGCTTTTGATATGGAACTAGTGATAGTTCTCACAGGGTCGTGAAGCAAGGTTTATTGGGCCCATGTGGGAGCTACTAGAATCAGTGTGAGGGATGTTTGCCTGAGTTTCGAACCACTAACAGAATGAGTGGGGGAGGCAAAAAACTGTATGCAAATATCCCTGACAAGTTCATCCATAGTGCATTGCCTTTGGAGAGCAGGTGTGGGTATCTGGAGGCGAAGTTTGGGCATTTTGCGTTTGTGTGTGGCAAAAAGATCTATTTGAGGAAACCCCGAACATTGAAAGTATGGGTGGAGAACATGAGGGTTAAGTTCCCACTCGTAGATTTGCTGCCTCTGCTGAGGAGGTCGGCAATATGATTATTTACTCCTGGGAGGTGTTTTGCTAGGAGATCGATTCTGTGGTGAATGGCCCATTTCCAAATGGCTTGAGCCAGGTGTGACAGTTGGAGAGGGACCACCCCCTGTTTTTGTATATAATACATAGCCGTCATGTTGCCGGTGCAAACTAGGACAGCCTTGCCTAGAAGGTGAGCCTGAAAGGCTTGGAGCGCTTGAAACACTGCTAGCAGCTCTACAAGATTTATGTGGAAACCTTTTTGCTTTTGACTCCACAATCCTTGAACTTGTGTGATCTTGGAGATGAGCCCCCCCAACCAGTGGGCGTCGTGTCTGCAGTAACCCTGGGCGTAGTTTGCGTAGTAGCACTACGCACGCTACGCGTAGCTACGCAAACTGTGTAGTGCAGTAGGGAAATGCTGTTCGCACTGATTGCACAGTGCCGGATAATTGTCCGCACTGTGCAATCATTGCAAACGGCATCTTGCACAGTGCAAGCAGTCGTTTTCTGCCGCTCTAGTAGATCTGTACTCGAGCGGCAGCTTTCTCAATGCTGACTAGTAGTTTCTCATCACGTGCGGTCGCGAGCATACGCAACCACTCGCAATGAGAACCCTGACCTCCCCGAGTTGAGAATCTCGCCGGGAGGTTTATTTTCCATGCTCGCGATCGGCAACTTGATGTTGCTGATCGCGAACGAGGAAAAAGTCTTGCCGGGATGTTGATTTTGCTCACTCGCGGTCGCCAACTTGACGTTGAGGACCGCGAGCAAGTAAAAAATGCCCGCTACGCGTTTTTGCACTGTGCTACGTGCAATTCGCGTAGTGCATAGTGGCGAAAACTACGCACGCCCTGCAAGCGTAGTATAGTACTATGCCCAGGGTTAGTCTGCAGTTAGCATTGTCTGTGGAACTGGTTCAATAAAGGGCCGTCTTTTTGATACATTTTGTGGGTTCCACCGATTCAGAGTGATGCGTACAGCCGTTTACCAACACTACATTGGTTAAAAGACCCTGCGACTGGTTCCACTGACTTGCTAAGCATTCCTGAAGGGGACACATGTGAAGCCTGGCATGGGGAACAATCATGATGCAAGAGGCCATCATTCCCAGTAGCTGCATGTACACTCGAGCTGGTAGTGAGTGAGTGGGCTGAAACTGGATAACTAGAGCCTGAATATTGCAAATTCTGGCTGCCTTGGGGAAGGCTAGACCTCTGAGTATCTAAAGTGGCTCCTATATAGTTATGAGTGTTGGAAGGTTGAAGATGCAATTTCAAAACATTGACTGTAAACCCTAGTTGGTTCAGTAACTGCAGTGTTACGTGAGTTGCTGGAGACACTTTAGGTACGTACTGCCTTTCATGAGTCAGTAGGTGAGCAACGACTACTGCCAGACATTTTGTAAAGACTCTGGGAGCAGTGGTGAATCCGAACGGGGAAACTTTGAACTGGTAATGGTGCCCCACTATCACAATGAGAAATTTGCGATGAGCGCAATGTATTGGAATGTGGAAATATGCGTCTTAAGTCTAGAGCAGACAGAAATCACCCTGGCGTAATAGTGGGAGCACTTGTTGAAGCGTAGCCATGTGACAATTATCTGATTGTATGTAAAGATTCAATTCTCTAAGGTCTAAGATACGCCTGAGAGAACCGTCCTTTTTGGGTATGAAAATGTAGAGGGAGTATACGCCTGGTATTGTATTGGTACGGGCTCTATGGGTCCCTTTAAGAGGAGAGACTGAACCTCTTGTTTGAGGAGGTGTCAGTGATTTGGTGACATTTTGTGTGAATGTGGTGGAATGTTTGGAGGATTGCTGGTAAACTCCAGGCAATAACCAGAACGGATAATTTCTAGCACCCATTTGTCTGTAGTTATTAACAGCCAGACAGGTAGGAATTGTGAAAGGCGTCCCCAGACAGGTGTTAAATGGTCTGGGGGAAGTGTAAGTAAGTCACTGGTATTGGAGGGGGGAGGTGCGTGTGTTGGAACCTCTAACTTTGCTGTTGTTGCCTCCGTAACCCCCTCTGAAGAAACCCTTGGAAGCAGAGGGCTGATTGTTGCCCTTGTACAATGAAGAGGCAGTGTCTGAGGAGGTATTCTTGGACCCTCCATGATAGGAGCGCCAAAAGGAACCACGGCCAGAAGGGGACTGTAGGGCTCACATAGATTGGCCACTTCTGTGTCCTTTTTGATTTTTTCTAATGACGTGTCTACTACAGGACCAAAGAGGCGTTGTTTGTCAAACAGTGTATTAAGAATAGAAGCTTGAACTTCTGGTTTAAACCCAGAAATTCGTAACCTAGCATGTCTTCTTAGTAGCACGCTGGTGGCAACGGCTCTAGCCACAGTGTCAGCTGCATCTAACGTGCACCTGATGGAAGTGTTAGAGATGAGCTTGCCCTCCTGCACTAGGTCTTGAGCATTAGACTTTTGCTCATCAGGTAGGAATTGGAGTAATTGTTCCATTTTGTCCCAATGCACTCTATCGTACCTGGCTAAAAGTGCTAGGGTGTTAGAAATGCTACAAATATTTTCAGTTTGGGAGGCTACTCTTTTCCCAGAGGCATCTATCAGTTTGGACTCTTTGTCCAGAGGTGGAGCATCTCCTGATGTTTGCAAATTGGCCCGTTTACGGGAATTAGAAACCACCAAAGAATCGAAGGGTAACTGGACCTTGATATAAATTGGAACTGATGGTGCAGATTTATATTTTTTGCCTATCCTGGCGGTAAGAATACGTGCCCAAACAGGATCATTAAATACGTCGTCCACATGTCTTAACATACCCTTGAGCATGGAGAGTGTGTGAGTGGATCTTTGGGAAGTACTAAGTGTTTTGAAAAGGAAATCCTCCTCTAGGGATTCCTTGTGTAATGGAACCCCATGATAATCAGCAGCTCTGCTTAATAATTCTATATAGCTTACTCGGTCGTCTGATGGAAAAGGTTTAGTAGGGTAAAGAACAGGATTGTTACCTGTTGGAGAATCTGTGTTGTAATCTTTCCAGGGGTCTGCAGGTGCAGGATCATTGTCCCTCACCCCCGTAATCCTGATCATCAGGTGTATCTGGAGGTGGTGAATTAATAGGGGTAATTAACAAGTGTTGTGACTCAGGGGAAGGAGGGGGAGGAGGAGAAGGGTTAGTACCAACATGCTTCCTCTTTAGAGGAATGTGATAAGCTTCTTCAGACTCAGGCTTGCGTTTAAGTGGCAATTTGGTTGCAATATGTCCAGTTTGTGGATTGATGTACAGTACCTTGTGTTTCGGGTTCGGTTTTGAAGGCGGGACATCGAAACGGTGCTCCTTCGATGGTATGGGAGCATGTGTATGTTTCTGCGCCCAAGTTTTCGGTGCTGGTGTCCTGGATGCCGAGGTTTCCTGTTCCGAAGAAATTTTTTCATCGCAGGAGGTGGGTCAGAGCCGGGTTTAAGCTTTGGCCCGAAGGTTTCGGCTTGGTGCCTGAACGTGGACGACTCAATTCGGAGCCGGAAGGCTTTGGTGTGTGTATTTCGGTGCCGAGCCCGAAGGCGCGGCGTTGGAAACATGTTCTCGGTGCCAACCGTGGCCAGAAGGCAGAGGTGGGACCGGAGCCTTTTTCTTGAACCGAGTTGGAGTTTGGGGCAAGGGAGGATCGGTACTCGCGATACGCTGACCTTGCGGGATGTCTTCGTCCACGTCGGAGCCGGACTCTGATACGGAGATACGCTACTCTTGTTCTTCCTTGGCTTCTATGGTATCGCCGGTCTCTTGTTCAGGATCTTCTCGAAAAGGGCCGGAATGGAACCGGTGTTCTGACTCTGCATGTCACGACGTCGAGCCAGACGGTCGCGGTGCTTTTTCTTCGACCACAAAGATTTAAACACGTCTCAGTCCTGTTCGTTGAGCTCCAGAGATAGGCACAAGTTGCACACTTCGTGTGAATCGGTGCGCGGGAACTTTACGTGGCACCAAGGAAAGAATTGGAATGGAGTCCGTTCCATCGACTGCGAGGAGGCCCGATGCGGATAGGCCCTACGTCCTTCCACAAGCTACCCGATCGAAAAGAGGTTTTGTATTAGTACGATATGCAGAGAATGGAAATACGCGATTAAAAACAATACTGTCACGGGTAAGTGGATTGCGCACCAAGGTGAACCAGAGAGACCGTGTCGAACCGAAGCGCAGCAATTAACGTCCGAATCCGATGGCGGAAAAAAATAATCTAACAATGGGGTCGATGCCCATGCGCACTATCACGGAAAGGAGGAGCCACCTTCCTCGTGACTGGAAAGACTTCTTCGGAGAAAAACAACTTGCAAACATCCGGACCCAACACTAGATGGCAGGAGTATGCAAAGCATGTGATCTACAGCTCACGAACAGGGATTTACGTCAAAAGTAACGGGTGGTTGCAGGGGACCGCCCATTTACCATCTACAGAATAGCCCCTTGACGCAGAGTAATGCAAAGCAACACTTTGTGCTGCTTTGCCTTGTTCTGAAGCAACATTTCGGCGCAAACAAGATTTGTGCTAGAAAGAAAAGTTTAAAAAAGAATTACTAAACATCAAAATAATTTCACCTGACTCGTGCAGTCCTACACTTCAGTGGTCAGCATTGGTTATTGCTCAGGCTATTGCAGGCACTCTTCTTTCACAGTCCGTTGTTCACACACAGGGTGCAACTGATAAAGCAGGGCATACAACGTGGCCAATCTCGTGACTAGATTGACAGTTGAAAAAAATGGTCATGTGGCAAACTCCATAGGTCAACACAGGATGTCCGAGTGTTATCAGGAGGCCCAGTCAGTATTTTGCCTGTCAATCTAAGGGTCTTCGGATGAGTAGGGATGCCTTCTTTAATATGCATTGAAAGTGATATTGGGCTTGGCTTCACCCTGTGTTGTTGATGGTGTTGTGAGCTACCAGTCGCTCCTGACTTGTTGGGAGTCCCCTGATTTAAAGGACAACGGCCCGGTCCCTTACAACTCCGAATTGGCCTAAGCAATGAATTTCCACTTCTTGTAACTGAGTAAAGGACCTGTTATGGCATTTACATCTCTAACCCAACTGATTTTCTTCACCACTCACAGAATCATCTGAACCCCATTAAGAATCTCCAAAATGTGTCTGCTCCAGTGCTTGCGGGAGATGAAAAAGCAATGAAGCCTCTTCTAATGGCATGCTCTTTTCCTGCCAACTGTACGACTATGCATAGCAATCAATCAATCATGGCATTTCTAAAGCGCACTACATACCCGCGAGGGTCTCAAGGTGCTAGGGGTGGCAGGAGGGGGGGAAGCTGCTACTGTTCGAAGAGCCAGGTCTTGTAAAGTCTTCTGAAGGTCAGAAGGTCTTCGGTCTGCCGCAGGTGGATGGGGAGGGTGTTCCATGTCTTGGCGGCGAGGTGGGAGAATGATCTGCCGCCAGCGGTCACTCTTCGGATGCGGGGGACAGTGGCGAGGGCGGGGTCTGCGGAGCGGAACTGGCGGTGTAGAGGCTGAGTCGGCTGTTGAGGTACATTGGTCCGGTGTTGTGGAGTGCCTTGTGTGCGTGGGTGAGGAGTTTGAAGGTTATCCTCTTGTTGAAAGGGAGCCAGTGTAGGTCTCTCAGGTGGGGTGTGATGTGGCTGCAGCGAGGGATGTCGAGGATCAGGCGTGCGGAGGCGTTCTGGATGCGTTGAAGCAGTTTCAGGAGTTTGGCCGGGGCTCCTGCGTAGAGTGCGTTTCCGTAGTCCAGTCTACTGCCGACGAGGGCCTGGGTGACCGTCCTCCTTGTTTCGGTGGGGAGCCACTTAAAGATCCTGCGAATCATGCAGAGGGTGTTGAAGCAGGAGGAGGAGACGGCGTTGACCTGCTTTGTCATGGAGAGGGTAGAGTCGAGGATGACCCCTAGGTTGCGTGCGTGGTCGGTGGGTGTTGGGGGTGTTCCTATTGCAGTCGGCCACCAGGAGTCGTCCCAGGCCGAGGGGGTGGATGCGAGGATGAGGACCTCCGTCTTGTCAGAGTTCAGCTTCAGTCGGCTGTTCCTCATCCAGTCGGCGACGGCCTTCATTCCTTCGTGGAGGTTGGTTTTGGCGCTGTGGGGGTCCTTGGTGAGTGAGAGGATCAGCTGGGTGTCGTCGGCGTAGGAGATGATGTTGAGGTCGTGCCATCGTGCAATGTGGGCGAGTGGTGCCATGTAGACTTTGAATAACGTTGGGCTGAGGGATGAGCCTTGGGGTACGCCGCAGATGATCTTGGTGGCTTCGGAGCGGAAGGGAGGGGGGGGGTGGACGCTCTGTGTTCTGCCGGAGAGGAAGGAGGAGATCCAGTCCAGGGCTTTCTCTTGGATTCCGGTGTTCTCCTCAAGTAAGCTGGTCAGTTGTTTGTTGATAGCCTTTTCAATGATCTTCGCCGGGAACGGGAGCAGGGAGATGGATCGGAAGTTCTTAAGGTCCTTGGGGTCCGCCTTGGGTTTCTTGAGTAAGGCGTTTATCTCTGCGTGCTTCCAGCTCTCCGGGAAGGTCGCTGTCTCAAAGGAGACGTTGATGGCTTTCCGGAGGTGGGGTGCGATGGTGGTGCTGGCTTGGTTGAAGATGTGGTGTGGGCAGGGGTCTGACGGGGACCCGGTGTGGACGGTGTTCATGATCTTGATGGGGTCGTCGTCGTTGATGTTGGTCCAGGAGATCAGGCGGTTGGTGGTCGTGGGAGTCTCAGTGGTTGCCAGGTTGGTGACGGTGTTGAAGTTGTCGTGGATGTCTGTGATCTTGCGATGGAAGAAGGAGGCCAGCGAGTCGCACAGGTCTTGTGAAGGTGGGATGTCGGTGTTGGAGCTGGGGTTGGAGAGTTCCTTCACAATGTTGAAGAGCTCTTTGCTGTTGTGTGCGTTGTCTAGGCGGTCTTTGAAGGAGGTCCTTTTGGCGGATCGGATGAGGGGGTGGTGTCTGCTGGTGGCGTTCTTGTGGGTGGTGTAGCTTTCCGGTGTTCGTTCATGGATCCAGGTTTTTTCGAGTTTTCGGCAGGTTCGCTTGGGGGCCTGGAGGTCTTCGGTGAACCAGCTGGCTTTCTTGCTAGTGTGGGTGTTGGAGGGCTTCATGAGGGGGGCGAGGGTGTTGGCGCAGTCGTTGATCCACTGTTTGAGGTTGCGAGCCGCGGTGTTGGGGTCGGTCGGATCTGTGGGTGGGTTCCGGGCGAGGGAGGTGGAAAGCTGGTCTTCGGGGACTTTGCTTCAGCAGCAGCGCGGCATCTGTTGGGTGCGGTGGTGCGTGGTGGGTTTCCAGAAGGTGAAGAAGATGCAGCGGTGATCAGTCCAGTGTAGCTCGGTGGTGTGGATGAAGGAGACGTGGGAGCTTGCGGAGAAGATGGGGGTCAAGCGTGTGGCCGGTGGAGTGGGTGTGTGTAGTGACGAGTTGCCCGAGTCCGAGGTTGGCGATCAGGGTGGAGGAGTTGGTGTCGTTGTTGTTCTTGAGGTGGAAGTTCAGGTCCTCGAGGAGGATGTAGTCCATGGAGGCATGGGCGTGTGTGCTGACGAGGTCGGTGATGGAGTCGCTGAACTGTGCTCGTGGTCCGTGGGGTCTGTAGATGAGGGTTGCTCTGAGGGTGGTGTTGGGGTCGGTGTGGATCTGGAAGTGCAGGTGTTCGGCGGTGCTGAGGGTGTCGTCGGCGTTGGTTGAGACAGAGAGTGTTCCTGTGGATAATGGCGATTCCTCCTCCTACTCCATTGGTGCGGTCCCTGCGGGTGATCTTAAAGCCTTCCGGGACGGCTATGGCGATGTCGGGTGCCGAGGAGGGGTTCAGCTAGGTTTCCGCCAGGAAGGCGACGTCTGGGGTGTTGGAGTCCAGTAGGTCCCAGAGTTCCACGGTGTGTTTGCGTACGGAGCAGGTGTTGAGGAGGATGCATCTGAGGTGGTTGGGTTCTTTGGTAGGTGGGATGGCAGGCCGGATGTTGGTGAAGCTGCAGTCACGGCAGGAGAAGGGTCCTTGGGTGCGCTTCGGGGCGACCCGGCAGCAGATGCGTGATCGGCAGCAGTTGAGTGCATGGAGGGTGCTGGAGTCGTAGCAGAGGCGGGCGTTGTGGCGTTCGCGGGGGCCAGGGGTCCTGGCGCTGGGCACGGTCCAGGCGCGGACGGGTGCAGACGGGTTTGCCTTAGGCGCGCCTGGGGAGGAGCAGCTAGGAGGCAGGGGTAGCGAACGGACAGTCAGGGGGGCGGGGCCGCAGGGGATGCAGCGGCGGGAGCGGTGGACGGCACGGGGTCAAGGGCACAGAATCACGGGGCACAGGAAGAAAACGGGGCACAGATCACGGGGGCACAGAGGAACAAGCATTTGCAATACAATAGGTCTCGCATTAAGAAAGTTTGAGCTTTTTGTATTGTAAATTGACTAATTTTTTATTTATGTGTTCTTATTGAAAATATTGAAATTACTAGCTTTCTCATGTACAATGTCAATAGTTTTAACTGTTGCAAATGTGACACCTATAGCATTTGTAATGCAATATGTGTTGTATTTACGTGACTTAGATGTATTGATATTACAAATAACAATGGCTTTTAATTTTTGCAAATAATACTTAAATAAAAGTTAATGTAAATTATAATGGCAATCGTTTAAACTTTTGTTAATAACTCTTGTGAAGATTATGTTTAGTGTATTTAATTGCGCCTAAAATCCAAGAACAGAAGTTAAATATTATCAATTTTTTTGTGCCATTTGTAATAACGCCTAAATATTGAGAGAACATATTAGAGCCAGTTGTTGTTGAATGGTTGTACAGATTGATACTGTGGTGGTGTCGAGTGATGTTGTGGTGGTGTCGAGTGATGCTGTGGCGTTAATTGATGCTGTGGTAGCGCATAGTGATGTAGTGGTGCCCTTGAGTGATGCTGTGGTGGTGCTAAGTGATGCTGTGGTGATGCGATAGATAGAGTGCAATAGTCCGATAGATAAGATAGATAGATAGATAGATAGATAGAGGGCGATAGAGTGTAATTATGTAGACTATAATTATGTGGCACTGAGTGGTTTTGTGTGGAGTGTATGTTGATTTTAGTGGCGTGTAATTATGTGGCATGGAGTGTTATTTTGAGTGTATCTTGCATTGTTTGCATTGTAATTAATTGGCACTGAGTGTTATTTGGAGTGCATGTGGCATTGAGTGTAGTGTAATTATGTGGTGTGTAATTATGTGGCGCTGAGTGGTATTTGAAGTGTATGTGGCATTGAGCGCTGTGAAATTATGTGGTGTGTAACTGTGGCACTGATTGGTTTTTGGAGTGTCTGTTGTATTGAGTGCATTGTAGTTATGTGGCATGTAATTATGTGGCTCCGAGTGGCATTCGAAGTGTATGTTGCCTTGCCTTGTATTTCTATGGTTCCTTAAACCCTTAGAGGCAATTCTTTTATTTTAACTAAAAGGATGGTAGTTAAATAGTGTTTACGGTAGGATGGTCGTTAAATGGTGGCTACGGAGAAGCTGTGTGCTGAAAGGCAAAGAGAACACGGGCATGAAAGCGAGGATGGAAATAGAATGAGTGTGGCAGGATGGTCGTTAAATGGTGGCTACGGAGAAGCTGTGTGCTGAAAGGCAAAGAGAACACTGGCATGAAAGTGAAAGCAAGGATGAAAATGGAATGAGTGTGGCAGGAGGTTAGTTAAATGGTGGTTACGGGGAAGCTGAGTGCTGAAAGGCAAAGAGAACACGGGCCAAAGCTGGAAGAAAACACGAGATGCATGTGTGTGGGGCAAACACTGGTGGGGCTCAGAGCATTCTGTTGCTGCCTTGATGCCTGTGTGTGTGAGCAGTGGGGCTGTGTGTGTGAAGTGCCTAAAGTTGCAAGAAAACATATGGTTATTTAAATCCTTAGACTTAGAATTAATGGAGCTAATGTTCTCGACCTTAGAAGGATGAAAAGGGAATGAGCGCGGCATAGGTTAACTTTGTCAGCGCAGAAAGCGTGCAGGGCAAACTTATTATTTTGGTTGTTTGAGACTCAGATCTGGGCAAAGCTGCAAGAAAACACGGAGGGGGGAGGGCGGGCTGTGTGTTGAAAGCCAAAGAGAACACGGGCATGAAAGTGAAATCGATGGATGGCAATGTGTCTGTGAGACTAGCCCTGTGGTGGGGGAGGGACAGTTGTGAGAGGCGCCATGAGGAAACAATCTCTCGGCATGCTATGGCGGGGGAGCGCATTCCAGGCAGGGGAGCGGACCCTTTTAAGTATGATGCCGAGGCTACACGTGCACGTGCCAGTGGGCTGAAGCGCTTCCCCAAACGGAAGCACGATGGCAGCACGATGCACATGATTGCGCGCGTGCTCGCCATGCAATCCACTTTTGGGAGCACTTTTGAAATGCCCCTCTTATTAGAGTCTCGCATTGCGATTGCGTAAACGCAATAGCTAGGCGAGACCTAAAAAACGGGGCACAGATCATGGGGGCACAGAGGAAAAAAAAAGGGGCACCGAGGAAAAAAACGAGGCACAGATCACGGGGCACAGAGGAAAAAAACAGGGCACAGAACTTACCTCAGCAGCAGCAGCTGGGGTAGGGACAGGACGCACAAGGCATACTTCCATATACCATCATGTATTGGAATGTATTGTATTGGATCATAGCTATTTATACTCGTGACAAAGTTGAATACAGCTCCAAGTTTCATAGGTTCCTGGGGACCCTTTCTGAGGTGTGTGGTTGAAAACATATTTACAGATAGTATGTCCTATTTGGGAGATGCTGGATTAGGTGCGTAAGGTTTGAAGGCATGCTTCAAACATAGCACAGCATAAATCACAGCGCACTGGTAATGGAGAGTGAAAGGAGTCGCAGTGTGCATAAGATTCTCAGTTTGTATGGCTCATGGTCACCAACATTGTTATATTAATGGGAGGAGCCATGTCTTTAATGCTTCCACATATTGGTGGCAATGGTCTATATTCATCTTATTTGAATAGGCACTGAATTCTCTAGTTTGGCCATCTGGACAGATGAAATTGCACCAGTTTGAGTCTTTCTGAATGGGGGATTAAGTCAATAATACGACAAGCCTTGAAAGCAGAGATCTTTTATGATACAAGTGTAGTTTCTGTTGAAGGAATAATTCAATTTGGAAAAATTGAGGACTGCCAGAAAATTGATTGAATTATTTGTGCGGTATTTCACCACAAAATCTTTCAAGACAACAGGTGAAGATCTACCTCTCTACAGACCTAATGCCTTTTGGATTAGCAAGGAGGTGATAGAATATCAAAGAGCGGGAGAGGTTGATTTAAAATGTTTTTATCAGAAGGTGCAGTTTATCTGATGGTGGAAAGGCAAGTGTTATTGCAACAAAAGGAAGGGGAAGGAATAGAATCAAGGTACTTTAGCTCACAAATTGATGACAAAGTAATCAGACGGGAAAATTACAGACGTTTTGGAGTTTGCGATCTAGTGAGGGACATGATCAGATGGAGCGCAGTTCTCAGTTTGATCTGTTTGCGCATTGTGCGTTTTGCGAGAGAGTCTGAAATGGAGGGTGTTGATTTGGTCGATGGGACAGGTCAGTGTATGTTAAAGCTGCAGAAGAAAATATTGGTGTGCTAGTCACAAGTAATTAGTCATCAAGTCATTGACGTCACAGAAGTAAATTTAAAAGAGGCGAGATAAATCTTTTTTTGCACTGGTAGAGGTGGAAATGGAGCATGGACAAGTAACTTTAAAAATAGTAGCTTGATCACGGTCATGCACTGGAATGCATTTGGCAATAGCAGAACTGCGCTCATGGAGAGTGAGATGGAAGGGTGGGTCAGGTGACAGCAGGTTCAGAGCGTTTTGAATTGATGTCGAGTTGAAAGATTGTTTATGGGGGTAGGGATTAACACTATTTGTGCTGCCTTCAAATTGCTAAAAGATGACATGCAGAGTAAAACCTTTATGTAAGTGTATCAATCCATATGTCAAGTTGCTTAGAATGAAAATCGAAAAAAATCTTTCTATTGTGCTTCCTTACAAGAAGGGGCAAGCTCTCTTCGGGAGAGCATAGAAGATTTCTTGCAGTCAAATCTGCATCTGAGACGGATACTGTTATTAGACAGGATCTGACCCTACCAAGAAGATACAAAAGCCCTCTGCATCCTCATATGAACTGCTGCCAGTTTATAAGTTTGTCCAAGAACGATGCTTCATCCCTGAAGAGGCTTGCTACCCATAATTGTACTCCTAATTATGTGCAACCATCTACCATCTTCGTCTAGAGGTTCACATTATGATCAATATGCTGCAGATGCTATCATGGAGTTGGCAGGTGTGGGGAATGGGGAAGAATCATTGAGAAGTTTATATTTCTGTTGGTGTTTGGTGGCATTCATTCTGGTAAAATCAGGATGTAGTGTAGTTCCTATTTCCCTTATAGGCTCTGCACATTGGAATAAGATAGACTATAGTTTTTGCATAGGACTAAGGTCAGTATGCTCCTATCGAGTACATTAAACTTAATTACTTGTGTGTGCCAGCTAACTCAGAGGTCACCAGAAACTTCTCGAATGAACAAGAAGGGATTAGTTTCTGACAACCGCATAAACATGACAACTTTGCTTCCCTTAGAATCTGAATGCGTCTCACAAATCGTGGAAACAATAGATAACAGTTTCACTCACTCAATTGTGCATGCTTAGTTTCTCCAGAGTTACACAGAAATAGATAGACAGGCGTTTCAATAAAAGGGTTTATTGAACAGTCTTCTTTCTCGTGTAAGAGATATGAGCTATTACAATCGTTAGACAGTAAGCAACATATAATACGCACAGCGTAAGCAGTAAGAAGAAATAATACTGCAATATCATTGTCTTTTTAGCTATGGCATATATTCATATATACAAACAAAAATAACAGGCTAAAACGTGAATACTCGTCTCATGCTTCTAAATAGTTCTATCCCAGTGTACCTAACCTAAGTGTAGTACGAGGTAAGAAGTAGGTGCTGTTTTCTACAGTATGGTATATACTAAGTTTAGTATGCCAAGAGTCCCTCTAAGTTCTAGTCAGCTCCATACCTTAGAATGAGAGAGGTGGGAATCTCTTTCCGGGTCTAAAACTCAAACACCCCGCAAAGGGCGTCAGAACACTGGAAGCTAGATTCTCTGCGAGCAGGGATGACAGCGTCTGGTCAGTGCGTCAGGCCGGGATATGGTCTCTTCCGAACTTGCTGTGGCGAGTCGTGCCGTGGATTGCCATGGTAAGGGAAGGTATATTTATACCGGGAAGGTATATTTATACCTGGAAGGTGCTTAGGAATGCTAGCATTGACAAAGTCGGGCAGAGGAAGATGTCATGGATGAACCCCTTAGGAATAGTAGTTCATGCATAATAGATGAGTTCTTGGAGAAATCAATAATCCTAGCTAGGGAAAGTCCCGTTCGGCTTAAGGGTCCGGTTTGTAAGAACTTGATGCGACGTGGGATGGACGGATGTAGGTGACCATGCCTGTATTTGGTTAGCATGGCTAATCCCTAAATAAGGACTGGGATTCTATGCCTAACTAAGGGCAATGCGAATTGTGCCTATATAAGGACATGATTCAGGGAAACCTATATACGGGTATCTAAATCGAAACACAACAAGGAGTCCAAAAAACACTGTAGCACCAACTCCAAGAAACCAGACACCAACCAACTCCAGGAATCCAGACACCAAAGACACATTTTTTTGGGATAATGCAGGAATATATAATGTTTTGAAAATCCCAGAGATCTGAACCAGTTTGCTTTAAATGAAAACATAATATCATTTTTACTCAAAATAAAACATTTAGTGAAGCAATACAATATCAGGGAGTGATCAAAGTCACAGAAAAAAATTGGCTAATTTGTGTGTGGATACAGAGCTCTTCATTTTGGTCTTGCCATGGCGCTACTCAAACGTGAACTCAAATTGAGTCTTGAAGCACACTGCTTTGTCTATGCACAGAGCGTGGCGGTCAGTTACATATGGCGTATGAGGAAAAGTTACTGACCTGTAACACTCGATTTGCAGTGTGCAGTGCTGTAGATGTATATGTTATACACACCACTGCCATCTAGTATTGGGCTTGGAATGTTATAATATTTTCCCAGAAGTTTTTTAGGTTTTGACGTAACTTGATACCTCCCCTGAAACTCATAATGCACCAGGACACAAACGTCACCTTACTTTGTGTTTTTCCTCCACAGGT
The DNA here is from genome assembly GCF_964204655.1 of Triturus cristatus. Taxonomy (NCBI): domain Eukaryota; kingdom Metazoa; phylum Chordata; class Amphibia; order Caudata; family Salamandridae; genus Triturus; species Triturus cristatus. The sequence continues at coordinate 121,309,002 of NC_140594.1, read as the reverse complement.
AAATGTAAAAGTAACCTTTGCAGGTGTTATAAGTAACACAATGGTTGCTATTGTAGCCTCTTATGGATGTATGTTCAAACCATTACAGTAATGTGTACATTTCTTTAATTTAACAGTGTAACATGTCCGCGTTGCAGGTTTTCCAGTTTCCCTCATAATTTCCATGCAATCCCCAACTCCACGCATAAATAATCAATCCGTGTCTGTCAAAATGTAGTTTCCCCCACATGCTGCACAGCCCTAAAGCCACCCCAAAGGAGGCAACTAAATCTGCATTTGCTCTTTCCCAGAAGGGTCCATTGTTAGCATGAATGACGTTTTGACCATGTGGATGATTTCCATTGCCCACTATGTTATGTAATGGCCTCCCTCAGATTCTCAAGGAAATCAACTTTGCAAGGGCTACATGAGTAGGGGTGGCAACCCTTCAAGAGTATTAGCTTGTTGACCAATAAAAATCCCTGTATCATCAGTTCCCACTGAGGCACATAAAAACAGGTTGGCTGGAAGCTCTGGCCGAGTAAAGAAAATTACAAGTACTCTTAATCGGTCCTCAACCTCAGGAGACACCTTATGGTGAATAGTTTCTTGATGAGAATCACATTAAATGACTACGCTTCTGAAAACGAGGAGTCACTTCCACGACTAGTACATTCACAAGGCTGTAGGTGGCAATGATGAGGTCGGAAGCCAACAAACAGGAGTCTGAGGTGGTTTTCAAGGAGGAAACTCAGAGGGCCAGCTGGACCTTTCTCAGCGTGGTATCACAAACGTCTTGGGTAGTAGTAGGATATAACTATTTCTTTGCAGAATGCTGAATGATTTTCTGTGATGCTTTTCTTTTTGCAGCTTCAAGAGAAGATCTTTGGGAACCCGTTAGTTGTCAGAAAACAAACTTGTTTTTTTTAATATACAACTCCCTTCTCTCTCCATTGAAAAACCAATGTGTCAAGGATCTGCATTCTATCACTACTAAAACGGTGAAATGAAGTGAACAGAAGGACAGAACAGACATTTGGAATTCCCATCTTCCTTTCCCTGCACGGTGACCATTAACAGCACAGTTTGAACTTCAGTATGTTATAAGGAACCTTGTATAGCTTGCAACGTTCTGGGATACTCTCAAAATGTTCTGCAACACAAGGGCACTCGTTTTACTTGGAGCTTTGTAGATGTCAGAGGTCTTGTAAGATATGAGAGCGTCAAGATCCTCCTTTGAGCTGGAGTGATGGGAACCAAGAGAACTTCAGTGTTGAAATGCCTCTGTATAAAGTACAAGCTGGTAACATTACTTCACTACTTAGAAATATTTGAAAAAATAACTGCCTTTTATTGCAAAGTCTTAACCTTGGCTAAGGCAGAATGGATAATAAGGAAGGTGAAGGATGAGAAATCATTGAAGCATGAAAAGGGAATAATATAAAATCGTGGAAGCAGCAAAATGAGTGTTAAGAGCTGCACAGGCAAAGTCATACAAGCACTTAACATACAAGGGGCATTGTCAAATCCTTATTGTTGGCAACTGTTGGTGATGGATATTTGGGTTTTAACTTTTTAATGGACGATTCCTTCAAATTTGTGTAAAGATAGAAGAAAATGAGCAAAAAAACGTAAAGGGCATAAGAATATCACAGTGTACAAGGATTGAGAGGAAAAGAAGAGTAGTAAGAAAAAACAAATAAGAAGAAATCGAAGAAGCTAGAAGACAAGTAGAAAATAGACAAAGGAAAATAAAATAGAGGTATGACAGACAATTTGCTTTTTGGGAAACGTCTTATTGTGAAGTAAACATCCTACCTGAACAATGTAGGACCCAAGATTTCTGTTTGGCTTGTGCTCTGGATCGGCATGTGTGGTAATTGGCCATGTCCACTTAAAAATACAAATGAAATATATATTAAAACTTGGTTTTTAATGGAAGAAAGGTATACTGAATTGGAAAATTGATGTCCAAGTTATAAAAAACATTTAACAACAGTTGTGGCACCATGACCAGATACCTATACATCAAAGAATACACGTTATCTCCCTCTGACTTAATGGGAGCTGAAATGATTTAAGACCCTTTCCAACCAGATTAAGAAACAATCTAAGATTTTTTTCTATGGTGTACAAACCATGGGCTATCCAAGCACTAGCATATAAATAAAGCGCTTCAACGCCTCGTCAGGGGTAGTAAGCGCTATATAAATGCAAATACAATACAATACAATATGGTGTTTTGGAAGAGATGAGAAATGTAGAAATGGTGTGCATTATTTCACAGGAACATGCAACAAGTGATTAACCTGGTGCATAGCACAAACAAAATCGCTGTTGGAGTAAGGTTACTTGAAGTTAAAGTTCCTACATGAAGGGAAGAGATGTGGATTCTGGGGCCCACGGTTCGATCCCCGGCACCAGGTCAGCCCAGCACCATGTGACTCTGGGCAATAGCTTGCTTAATCTTCCCGAAGGCCCCCAGCGCCGGTATGCCTCCGGGTAACTGTTCGCGCTTTATAAATACTTGATTTACATTTTTTTTTTACATACACAAACCCTACATGGGCAAATAAACCCAAAGATGGCCAAAAAGGTCTGCAGTTCTGTAAGGATTTTAAGACAATACAGATAAAGGAATATATTTTACTTAGTTTGCTTTTTAAAAATCAATGGTCCAAATATATATTTCATCAACGTTTTGATGCAAATAATCTACAAATGATTTACAACTTTAAAGATGAAAAGGTTAAACAAGTACTGGCCAAGCCAATAGGTCTCGCCTATTTCAGACATATAGGCTTGTCAACATCTTTTAGTCATGTTGTAGTGCAGCATGGCTGAAAGTTAGAAAAAAGCACTAAGGTGCTGCCAGTGCTGCTTGCGTCATAGTGCTTTTTTCTGTCAGAAGGGGTGGAATAAGCAACACAATGCAGGAGTGGGATGGGGGAAGCAACACAAAATGAGAGGGGGATGGAACAACCAAGACAGCACGGAAGGGGCATCGGGGTGATGGTGCATGCAACACAACGCAAGGAGGAGACAACAGGAATGGGCCAAGCATCACAATGCAGGAGGGGTAAGGTGCAAGCAAAGGGAGGATCGGAGGAGAGACGGCCTGCAAACACAGGCAATCTTAACGAGTGCTGCAAATAAATAAATAAAAAGTAGTTCTAAAAGGGGAGGGAGGAAACTGGGCAATGAAGAGGCACTTTAGCCATGCTCCGGGGGAGACAAACACATGAAGAGGAAGTGAATCAGGCTCACAATGAGCAAAGAGAAGCAAGAAAATTACAGTGACAATGAAGCCAACTAACTAAGCAATGGATGGGCTCTTAGCACCATGGGCTGTCTCACGTGAGACCTAATGATTGGAGGATGAAAGGTTCTGTACTCAAAACATGGTCAATGACGACTTGGAGGGGTGGTAAGCCTAATACCGCACATTAACCCTGTTAAAGTCTATGGGGGCATAATGAGCATGTCAGGAATGCTGCTTTATTTGAGTTATAAACCAGATATTGCAAAACCAAATCTGCTCCACATTAAAGATAATGGGCAGGTGCTTCCAGCACCCACCCCAAAGGCTCCCAAAAATATACGAACCAGCTGTGTTCACAACTCAATTAAACTATTCGAGATAATGCAGTTTCTGCACAGTTGTACGCAGCAAACACCTCGGAGGACTAAAAGGAACAATATTGTTTTATTTTTGTTGAATTAATATGTGGTCTAAAAGTCTTGTTATGCTGGTTTTCTTATGCATTATATGCACTTTATGAATTAATGCCCCTTCTTCCCAGTTATCAGATTGTATCATTGTGCGGAGTTATTTATTTTAACTAGAATTATTTTATTCTATATTCTGTGTTGGGCTGCCAGAAGAGTGCTTTACTTAATTTTGTAAAACTAATTTAGGGAGTAGCTGTGCTCAAAATGCGACTGACTGAAAATCTATCCACATCATACAAACTACTACATCAGCACAGTAGGCTGTTACAATCCAGTTGTCTTGGAAGCTATATACAGTGCTCTGGACACCTCCACTAAATGACCTTGAAATGGAGATCAAGGACAATATTGCAGCTTTGAATCGTAAAACTGAACATAAACAGTCCGAGTGATTCTAAAGTGCTTAATAAATAGCCTACCTGTGACCCTTACTGCAATAATTCCATCTCATGCCTCTATGATCTTCCTATTTGGTGGATCATTTAAGTGGATGAAGTTGGTAGAAGGAAGATGTCCACTTAAAAGAGGTGTTCTTGTGAAACACTCCATGTTCTTTGCTTGTTATTCACACTCTTACAAACCTGCCCTAACAATTCCTTGTGAAACCAGGTATCATATGAGGACACAGGGCGGAGGAGTGTGACACCTGTTGAACTAAGAAATGTGGGGTCTACAGGGGTGTTCAACACAAGTCCAGATGGGCTGGATCCACACCATATTTTAAGGATAGCCTAACCACTGACTAATTACATAAGTGGTCTTTCAAATCAATGTAAGTGCATTTTTATGAGGATGACAAGAAAATCTGGCATGAATTTGGGTGTCCTGGACCTACATTGAACATCCTTGAAGTCACTTGATGTTATTTAAGCTATTCCACAGGCAAAAGACTGTAGCAAGAATGCTTGCCAAATAGTGAATTTGTGCACAAGCGCCATGAGATTTATTTTTTAATTAAATGCAGCTCAAATAAGTAATATTTCGAGTAGTTGAAGAATGTTACAACGTGAAGTACGTCTTACAATACTTTCTTCATATTTGAATTAGGAGAACAAACAGGACAGTTGGTACATCAAATTGGAAGACAGTTGTCACAAAAACATTTCCTAACAAACTATCGCCTTACAATGGAAAAAGCAACAAGATATTGCCTTGCAATAGAAAAAGCCCTCGACCTTGCCTACCTCGCTATGGCTCACTCACCTATGGAACACTATGGCAATGGAGCTCTTAACTTGTCGTATCACACACTCTGAAACCAAATTCACATATGGATGGCAACCATTGCTAGAACATCTCTCCAAACTACAACTCTGCCGCTTCACCCCACCGCTTTCGCGTCTTACAGCTCCTTTAAGATATTCTTCTGCCGTGCAGGGCTGGTCCCTCACAATGAACCGGCTCACACTAGCATAGGCAAGGGACATTCTATTCAACCCCTTGCTCCATATTGCCTCTGCCCTAACCCCTCAGCTTCTTTCTACACGCTCATGCCCCCCTCCGAAGATGGCTAGGCTTCGGGCGACGACCTCTTTGGGCCCCATTTCTCCTTCTCCAACTCGTATTCTCCCTATTTTTCTTCGCTACTCTGTTTCAATAGGCATAAACGGAACTCTGTTTTCTATACTGCAGCTTCCTCTCATCTAGGCGGTGTGACAACACTATATGCTTTATGCTGTGTAATGTTTTCATGTCTCACTCCATATTTTCAGAATTAATAGCCCCTCAACAGCAACTATACCACAGTGGCTAGTGAGAACGCTGAATACTTAATGGCAGCATACAGGAGGCCGAAACAACACTATTAAGAGCAAAACGTTGCCCTAAACAACTGCATGATACGTTTTTGCTATACTGGGCTGGCTCACAGCAAATGTTGGTTGGATCTGTATACATAAACCTCTGAAACAATGAAACTCTCCAGAGTCCAATGGAAACTATTGTATGTCCCCAAACAATTTACTGTGATAAGATCACTCAGGAAATTGTGGGCAACTAGAAGCATATTGACAGGATCCGTCTAGTTATTAATGTACTGTACAATTAATAATAATGTTGCATGTGTAATAAATGTGCTTACAGTTATTTGAAAACAATAAAACAGATTTAAACAAAAAAAAAAATCCGATTCTCTCCGAACTAAAAAGAGACAAGGCGGATAGAAAATGGTGGCACCTGAGTTGAGCTGCACATTTCTGAGAACATGGCCCAGGAGCTGCGGCAGAGGACAGGAGTGCTGCCAGCACAGGATAGGAATGCTGTAGCTTCACACAGAGTGGTCTGAGTGTAAGACCAACTGGTAGGCAGTGACTAAAACCTGTCAAAATAGCCATGCACTTAATTCTCAAAGGACTGCGCTTTTGAGCAAAGAATGAACAACGCACTACATATATCACTGATAGAATAATGCGCTTACGCAAAGAATCAACTAAGCGGTACAAATGGGACTGACAGAGTAACCTACTTGTTCAAAGAAAGAACCAAGTGCTACAAAGAGCAGTGACAGTATAACCCACTTGCTCAAAGAATGACCCAAGAGCTACAAAGAGCAGTGACAGAATTACATTGCTATTCAAGCAAGCAGGCCGAATGATAACAGACATTTACAAAATCCTGACAACACCGGCAGGGCCCAGCCTGAACTGAAATGATGTGCATTTCTGAGGCTCAAGAGAAATGCTAACCTTACACTATACACTGGATCTGAAAACGACCCCAAAGAGAGGTCTGATCACAGGGGTGTAGTTCACATCACACGAGGCAGGCGAGCGCCAATTCACTCCAGAAACCCTGCTGGCCTCCTTCAAATCTCAACAGATTATAAAAAAACAAAAAAATGTAGAAGTTACAAAATAATAGGCTAATAAAGCGGACTGTCAGTACGACAAGGAAAGGAGGACAGAGTGAAAATGATGACTGGATTGATTTGCCACAGAATATGCCCCCATGAAGCCAGCAGTGGCAGGAATTGCACTGATTTCATGTTCTGAAATCACTTTCCCGCTATCTTTACAGCACTGTAGTTAAAAGCTGTTTTACAAGATGGGCTCAATTACCTTTCTGAGCTGCAGTCCAAGCCATGAAAGGACCACTGTCTAATTAAACCATACACCCTTCAGCTTAGTGAATGAGTCCGAAGAATGCAAAAGAAGCAAGAAAAAAATACTATAGAGGCAGTAGTTGGCAGGAGGAGTAGAAGGGGGGGATAGTTCCTGCATCACATTGCGAGTAGCGGACAAGGACTGATTAGTTGAACCAATCAGTGCTTGCTCCCTGCTCCATAGCAAGCATCGGAAGTGATGTTTCAGCAGCACTGCCCAATTAAGATGGCTGCAAGAAAGAGTGATGTTGAAGCAGACAAATGTTAAGCAATGGGCGGGCTCCAAGCCCTTTCGAGGTCTCGCCTACACAGCGTGCATGCACTGCGTAGGAGGGCCTTTAGCCGTGGCTCTGCTCATTTTCAAGCACTGCACTTGTGGTGGCATCCACCTTGCAGGAGCACGCAGCGGCGCGCCACAAGCACGAGTGCAGTGCTTGAAAATGAGCAGACTGCGCGCGCATGCATGCACCACTCCCGGGCTCACCTCCTGCTCCCCCTCTCTCTCACGCGCATTTCTTGTTTTGTCATCTTGCGGATTACTCATCTCCCCGATTTCCGGATTTAACTTTATTACTGACAGCACTTTTTAATCCATTCCCTTTGGGGAAATTAAAATTGAAAGCCCTTAATTTTTCAAACAGTCAAAATATTTGAAATGCGTTTCATTTGTATTTGTCTTTTTAAAATTGCATCCAATATTTCAGTCATACGGTGGAAGTTTTGTTGAAGCAAATTTCCTGTATCACCATGCTCTATGGATCCGAATGGAAAATGTGCCAGCTATTTGAACACCACGTCCACCACCACCACGTCCACAAGTTTTGGTGAAGCAAATGTCCTGCATCACCATGCTATATGGATCCTAACGGCAAATGTGCCAGCTATTTGAACACCACATCCACCACCACGTTCACCACCAGCACCACGTCCACCACCACCAGCACATCCACCAGCACGTCCACGACCACCACCACCACCACCACGTCCACCACCAGCACCACCACGTCCACCACCACCACCACCACCACGTCCACCACCACCACCACCACGTCCACCACCACCACCACCACGTCCACCACCACCACAACCACGTCCACCACCACCACCACCACGTCCACCACCACCACCACCACCACCAGCACCACCACGTCCACCACCACCACCAGCACCACCACGTCCACCACCACCACCAGCACCACCACCACGTCCACCACCAGCACCACCACGTCCACCACCAGCACCACGTCCACCACCACCACCACCACCACGTCCATCACCACGTCGACCACCAACACGTCGTCCACCACCAACACGTCGTCCACCACCAACACGTCCACCACCACCAACACGTCGTCCACCACCAACACGTCCACCACCACCAACACGTCGTCCACCACCAACACGTCCACCACCACCACGTCCACCACCACCACCACCACCACGTCCACCACCACCACCACCACGTCGTCCACCACCACCTCCACGTCCACCACCACCTCTACGTCCACCACCACCTCCACGTCCACCACCACCTCCACGTCCACCACCACCTCCACGTCCACCACCACCTCCACCACCACCTCGACGTCCACCACCACGTCCACCACCACCTCCACGTCCACCACCACCACCACCACGTCGTCCACCACCAGCAAATCCACCACCAGCAAATCCACCACGTCCACCACCACGTTCACGACCACCACCACCACCACGTCGACCACCACGTTCACGTCCACCAGCACCACCACGTCCACCACCACCACCATAACGTCCACCACCACCTCCACCACCACCACTACGTCCACCACCACGTCGTCCACCACCAGCACATCCACCACGTCGTCCACCACCAGCACATCCACCAGCACCACCTCGTCCACCACCACGTTCACCAGCACCACCTCGTCCACCACCACGTTCACCAGCACCACCACGTTCACCAGCACCACCACGTCCACCACCACCACCACGTTCACGTCCACCAGCACCACCACAACCACGTCCACCAGCACCACCACGTCCACCAGCACCACCACGTCGTCCACACCAGCACCACCACGTCGTCCACACCAGCACGTCGTCCTCCACCAGCACGTCGTCCTCCACCAGCACGTCGTCCTCCACCAGCACGTCGTCCTCCACCAGCACGTCGTCCTCCACCAGCACGTCGTCCTCCACCAGCACGTCGTCCTCCACCAGCACGTCGTCCTCCACCAGCACGTCGTCCTCCACCAGCACGTCGTCCTCCACCAGCACATCCACCACCACGTTCACATCCACCACCACCACCACCACCACGTCCACCACCATGTTCACATCCACCACCACCGCGTCCACCACCACCATGTTCACATCCACCACCAATACCGCGTCCGCCACCACCATGTTCACGTCCACCACCCCCGCGTCAACCACCACCACGTCCACCACGTCCACCACGTCCACCACGTCCACCACCACGTCCACCACCACCACCACCACCACCACCACCACGTCCTTGTCATAGTTAGTTTGTTGGGCCCCCCCTTCCCCTGTCACCTGGGTGCCTGTGTGCGCATGAACCTTGGCTCATTCGGGAAGCAATCCTCCTCACTTCCGGTTTTTCTGCCAGTTAGCGGTCCGGCCTTCCTTGCCAGAACCGCTACGACGTCACTGGCGCTTCCGGGGGAATCCGCATAACAGCAGCGGGTTTCCCCCGGTTCAGCGCTTTGTATTGACGCCAGTCCCGATGCCGGATGCCTGGCCATGTTCCAGGACGCTTCCTCAGGTAAACTGCCTGCCGCGCAGGAGCGCTTGTGTAGTCACCTGCATTGCCGCTCTGGAGCGCATGTTTTAGTTGCCTTGCCCTGAAGCACTGGGGCGCTTGTTTTGCCTCTGCCTTCAATCTTGCCATTTTGCGCAGGAGCGCTTATTTTTTGTGTTTTCCTTGACATTGCCACCGCGCTGGAACGCTTATTATTTTTGGGTTCTTTCTTATATAGCGCAGGAGCGCTTGTTGATTTGTTGTACATTGCGCAGGAGCGCTAGTTACTGTGGCAAGCTATTCTATTCTTTTCTCAAAGATGGCGGCAGATCTTATGATGTCGACGGATGAGGTAACCGCCGACTTCCGCATGTGTGTGCGTTAGTGATTGGTAACAAGTTTGTTTGCGCGGATTGTAACTGGTATTCCCTTATCTCCCTGTCCAGCTTGCCCACGGTTCATCCAAACAGAGGGACGCCCTCTACTACCTTCCTGACATCATCCTGCCATTTTTAACTACCTTCCCATCTTCATCCTAGTTTGTTGTCAGATCTAAAGTGGGGTAAGGTGGGCGTGGGGGGCGATAGCTCATGTCGTCTCTGCGAGATCTCTCTGCAAGAAAAAGGTAACTTGTGGGGTATCTGACAGTCCTCCACCACCACGTTCACCACCACCACCACGTCCTCCACCACCACCATATCCACCACCACATCCACCACCACCCACCACGTCCACCCCAACCTCCATCACCACCACCACGTCCACCACCACTACGTCCACCACCACCACCAACACTACGTCCACCACCACCAACACTACGTCTACCACCAACACTACGTCCACCACCACATCCACCACCACCACCCGTGACAGGTAAAGTGTCACTGGAGGGCAGGGGTAATAGGAGTGTCAACCCCGGCTGTACATGGGGCATTTAAGGATGCATTGGGTGCGAGAAGACGGGAATAGGGGCTAGAAGTATTACACCAGACCCAAGATACATTTTGAAGAGGTGCAATGTCACAGGGGCTCCTGTAAAAGCACTTGCAGCATCTCTACCTCACAGTGGCATACCTGCACGAGCCACTCACTCAAAACAAGCATTGACATAGCCAAAAGGTCTCGCCTTTGGGACCGTATAAGTGTTTAGCCATGCAACACTTGAGGTTGTTGCACCAAGGATATTGTGCTGGATAACTAAACACTTATAAGGTCCCAAAGGCAAGACCTATTGGCTATGCCAATGCTTGTTGTAAACAGTGTCTCGCAAGTGAGACGCATGTGGTAGCACATGCTCGACCCTAAAATCTATTACCATGTTTTTCAGAGCATCTTTTTCATTCGGGGGTCTGTCACTAAACAAATTTACTGATAATTATATAGCAAAAGAGAGCTTTTCCAAAGTTACATCATTCAACATATAGATCAATATCAGTAAAGTCTAACATGAAATATTTACGTTAAAAGTATTCTTGGTTTTGCCAAAAAACATCTTCAGACATCTTACTTAAAAAAACATGTTATGTCCTGTCTATATCCAGTCATTACGTTACACACTTGTCAACTCCGTGTTACTTTACGCCCATTCTCAGGCGGCATGCTCCACCGTAGTAGCTTTGTACTTACATGTGACTTAAGTTTTCATTGTCCTCGAATGTTACGTATTATTCTGATCACACTCTTACCTGACTGCATTTAATCACAAAGTTGTGGCAGTACTGGACTATAAATGTTTGTCAGCGGAGGTTAATTTCAAATGCTTCTTTTATCACAATACAATGTCCCATCGTTGTTGATGTTGGACCAGACAACTTCTGGCTTGATTTTCCCCTATCTTTTTGCTTCTGACCGCCTGTTTTTGACTGTGTGCTGGATTCGTTTTTGCTGGTTTTAGGACTCTGGGTACTATACGACTGCTGATCAGTGCTACAGTGCAAGTGCTCCCTGTTTAAAATGTAATGGTAGATTGGTTCCTCTATGACTGGCATATTTGATTTACTAGTAAGTCCCTAGTACAGAGCACCAGAGGTGGCCAGGGCCTGTATGTAAATCAAATGCTACGAGTGGGCCTGCAGCACTGATTGTGCCACCAACGAGTAGCCCTGCAAACATGTCTCAGGCCTGCCACTCCAGTGTCTCTGTGTGCAGTTGTAAGCAGCTAGGCTGCCCACTTGCCAGGCCCAAACATTTGCTTCTATTTCATGCAAGTCACCCCTAAGGTAGGCACAAGGCAGCCCCAGGGGCAGGGTGCAATATATTTAAAAGGAAGGACATGTACTGGTGTGTTTTACATATCCTGATAGTGAAATACTAATCATTTTGTTTCACTATTGCAAAGCATATCTCTCCCATATGGTAACGTGGATTACCTTGAAAAATCTTTTAAGTGTCATTTCCTATTGGAAGCAAATAGAGACTTGAAGTTTGGGGTCTCTGAAATCACAATTTAAAAATACATATTTTGGTGAAGCGGTTTTTTGAATTGTAAGTTTTAAAAGGCCACTTTTAGAAAGTGAGCATTTTCTTGCTTAGCCATTCTGTGACTGTCTGTCTGAAGAACACACGTCTGGGATGGCTGACAGTTGGGCTCCTGTCATTCACTCTAGAAAGTTACACGAAGGGAGCTGAGGTGTGCCCTGTATATCCTGATGGGCCATCATGCGGCTGATGAGCCTTCCTGAGCTAGAGTGGTGGGACAAGTGGTCACTGACGCCCGAATAGGGCTGTGCCTGTACTCACACAAAGTCATCACCACTCCCCTGTAGTGTGTCTGGAGCCAGGTCAGGGAAAGGCAGGGTCTTGTGCACAGGCTTTCCTTTAAAGTTTGCCTACTTCAAAGGCAGAAAGGGGTACAAGTACTGGACATCTGACACCCCAAATTTAGAACACTTCTGGACCGAAGACATTCTGCCAGGAAGAAGAGCTGGATGCTGTAGGAGGGACTGCCACTCTGCCTGTTGCTTGCTGGTTCTGTCCTGGGAGTGGAAGGGCTGGACTTTGCTTTCTGTATCCTGCTTCCAAGGTTGTCTAAGGGCTTGAGTTGAGCTTGCCTCCTGTCAACAAGTCTCAGGGCCATTGAAAACTTAACATACATACCTGGGCTCTTCTGCTGAGAGACCTGACCTGCCATGTGGTGCCAAATCCAGTTCCTTGGGCCTTGGAAGCGCATTCTGGAGATTTCAAGGAGAAAATCCATGCATGGACTCCTAGCGTCTTTCCGATACTATGTATCGCTGCAAAATATGATGCAACATTGCTGCCAGCACCGGAGCGCAGTCCCAGCCTGACGCAATGACCGCGGTTTACAACACAGGCCCCAGCATTCCGTCGCAGAACACCAGAAGAACTGCTGCAGCGTGAGTTTCAAGCACTGCATCACTGAAATCCGTGACACACCACCCTGACGCAGCGCCTGTTTTATCGCTATGGAATTGCTTATCGATGCATCGTCCCTGGGTGCCGATTTCTTCAGACACCACACCGCAGTAAGGAACCGGTGCATCATTTGCACAACTGACGCATTACCTCCCCTGCACAGTAAGGAACCAACGCATCACCTCCCCTGCCTAGCAGTAAAAGCATCACCTCCCTGGCTGTAAGGAACCGACGCATCACCTGCCTTTTCAACACCTCACCTCTCATGCGCCTCGCACCGTCTTTGATTTTTGACGCCTTTAAAGTACTTTGTCCTAATTACACGCATCCATTAATTTCTATGGACTAAACTTGCTTAATCTTTTAAAAGTGATATCTTGACTTGTGTATGTTGGATTTTTGTCATTTTGGTCAGTATTGTTTTGTTCAGATAAATATATTGGCTATTTTTCTAAACTAGTGTGGACTCCTTTGTAGTATTTTCACTGCGTTACTGTGCATGTGTACAAATACTTTAAACATTGCCTCTGGGATAAGCCGGACTGCTATGTGCCAAGCTACCAAGGGTGTGAGCTGGGGTTATCTTAGCTGCGTGTCTCTCCTACCCTGACTAGAGTGAGGGTTCCTACTTGGACAGGGTGCAAACAACTGCCAAATAGAAACCCCATTTCTAACAGCCGAGACATTCAAAAGACCAGGCAACATGTTCTTCACATGCTATGGTCCAGAGGCAGTCAACTGCGGTGAGATGAACTCATCATGTCACAATATTTGAGTAATCATTCATAAGAACAGGTTACTTACCTTCCATGAGCATTTCTCTGGTAGAAACTATATCTAACCATGGATCCCGCTCTTTAGAATACTCTCCAGTTGTCACACTGGATCCAGAAACTGGTTCAAGCATTGCTCCTGGGCGCCACAGTGCAGCTATATGCTGGATCCATTCTTCCCCAGAAGTGACAGAGTGGAGTCGCATGTAAGTGCCACCACTGAGAGCGGATGTCTGCTTCATGACCATAAAAACTAAAGGTTTGAGATCAGCGACAATAATAAACCTCTTCCCCCACAAACAAACCTGAAATTTCTCCACAGCCCACAAAATACCCAACAACTTCTTCTCTACGACTAAGCAGAGCATCTCTGTCTCCCTGAGTATCAGAGAGGCAAATTCAATTGTGAATTCTTCCTCTGCAGACTTCTGCGTTAAGTATGGCACCTACGTCGACATTACTAGCATCTAAATTGACCATATAAGGCAGAGCTGGATTATACGTTTGAAAGTCTAAGACCCAGTAATTTCTCCCTAAATCCATCTAAAGGCTTCTTCACCCTCTCCATTCCATGTAAATGTGTTAGTCTAATAGCGAAAATGCGTGGCATACTCTGGCAAAAACTTCAACTAGATTTCCCACAAACCAAGTAAATTCTTCAAGCCAGCTTTAGCAGGAGGAGGCCATGCAATTCTGATTTCTTCAACTAAACAGTGTGGGAAGAATTTCTTCCTTACAAACCATATGACCTAAATATACCACTTGTCACCTTAAAAATTCAAATTTCTCCTACTTGAATACCACCCCTTTACCCTGTAAAATACGGAACACTACTTCCAATACTTTATCATGTTGATCCCTAGTATGGATATATTCTAAAACGTCATCTTGGAAGACCTCTTCAACATTCTTGACCATTTGACCAAAGATTATTTGGAAAACCGCCCCTGAAAGCTATTCAACTGGCATGCAGCAAAATTGCTAAGAGCCACATGGGTAAACAAAGGCTGTGTAGTGCAGCAAGTCAGGTTCAAGTTCTACCTGATGGTCTAACTTACAAAAAAACTGAGCTCCGGGAGCGTGGACAGGATCACACTCATCTTAGGGTGGATTCTCATCCTCTTCCTATGTCCTTAATGCTGCATAGGTACACATTTACATGAACGTCCCCACAGCATTTGCATGCAACGACCAGGGGTGAAAAAGAGAAGATTTAATAGGTTCACGTATTCCTTCTTTGCACAATATATCCAGCTCTTTTCCAGGTGTGGCACTTTCTTTGACTAATATAGGATTCTTAAAATTTGCAATCTACCCAATAAGTGTCAAAATACTTTAGGATACTTTTCAAACAGTTTGCTTAGCCAATTTTCCTCTTGCACTACCCGTACCAGTTCTGATGCACCAGGCCTCGACACCATACCAAAAAGAGCCTGGTGAAACCAACCCATGATACTCCAACTCATACCGGTAATGCACACTTTTCTTTGAATGCATCTAACTTAACTCCAAAACATCCTGAAAGCAACCCTCCAGATCAAGGTGCTCTTCTGGAGGCTATAGCATTCATCTAGGCTAAGTTCTCTAGAACAAACTCTTAGTTATAATGGCAATTCTAGCAGCAAAATCGACAAGCAAACAAAGAATTCAGTTTCCCACCTTGACTTGAATATAGAGATCAACACATTTCATTTGGTCACCTTGTATTGCAAGCTGCTCTTGAACTATGTGCATGAAGTCCTAGAACACACTAACCACAGAATAATTTGAAGTCCCTGTACATTTTTCAACCACTGCCACTCTCCCAGTTCCGTTCTTTGAGCTCTGACATACTTGGCAAAGTGCCCTTGTTTCTTGTTTTTCCTGCACACCAAGTCTTCTGCAGGACAAGGCCTTCTTCCTCCAGAGTGTAAAATAAAACCCCAACAGAAACATTTGTTTTTGGTTGAACAATGCTTTGTTAGACAAACCAAACATTATTCCTTGAACCACGGGCACAGGATTCATCCTTTAGCTCCCTGACAAATGTGTGAAGAATCTATGCTCATATAGTTGTGCAAATAGGGAAGAATTATCGATAGAAAGTAATTTTTATTGTATTTCTTAGTCGCAACAATGAATAACAAACTGGTCATTAACCAGTTGGTCACTATATGCGACAAATTGAAACTCGGTGTGAGGCGGGGAAAAGTAGGGCTATAAGAGGCAACACTTTCTCCTTGTCAATGTAATCTTTTCAGGAATTTATGTCCCAAAGCCACATGGTTAGACAAAACGTTAAAAAGATGCTTTAGTTTTTAGCTGCTTCTTCATACTCAGCTAGCATACCTTGAGGATTCTTAACCAAATATGGAGATGCTTCAAAATTTTCCAACTCTCAAACCCCAATTAATGCACGAGAAGACATGTTTTCCTTTCAGCTCAAAAACTCAATTGGCAGAGGAACATTCCTATGGATTGTCGCACTCTCCCAGGACGGCCGCCTGTTCTACACCAAGACTGGCTACCAGATAAACGCATGCAAGGCAAATGAGGAGTTTGACCACTTTGAGGTATCTGGTAAAATCACATCCACCCTATGCTCTTTAGGATAGGCATTAGTACAATTTTATGTATTCATATAATTAATGCAATAATCATAAGGTTTGAATAAGTCATCTTCTTCACCATTCTTGTAATGCTGGTTACTATGCTTTGTTTTCTTCCACTAATAATTGCAGCACACATTTTACACAAGGATCCAACTGCTTCAATAAATGTTTGAAATGCCAATTTGTGTATTTCTTGTGTCTCCCTTTGGGCATGCCTGCTTTAACAACAAAAGGTTAGATCTGCAGGGCTCGAAAAATATACTCGCCCGCTTGCAAATGCGAGTCAATTTCTTCCAGGGCGAGACAGTTTTCAGACCTACTTGACCGGCCTGGCATGTGAGCTTTGTCGCTTTGTTAAAGTGCAGTGCCGGTTGAAGGCTCTAGAGGGCAGCTGGGTGAAATATTCAGGAACTGCCGTGACAAAATGCGGGAAAAGCAAAGGTGTTGATTGGCTGATTGCTTGATTGCAACTAGGCCTCAGCAGACCGAGCGGCAATCAGATCGTAGCTAATCTCCACACAGTAAAGTATACACGCTTCTCATCGGTTGATTACAATGAGCCGCAGCAGGATATACTGACGGAGAAGCATGTAAACTGCCTTTGCCAACACCTGTGCCCAATTCACTTGACCGGAGGCAGGCCATTAACGACACTGGTGCCCTAGAGAAGCACCGTGGGTGTTTAACCATGTTTCTGGGAGCCCTGCGAGTGGAGCTCTGCCCGTGATGTAAGCCTGCGCCTGCCGAGGACAGCTCGATATCTCTGCGGGGGACCCTACGGTAGGTGCGCTTGGATGGGAACACCGCCGCGGGTCAGGGGTTCTTGCTCCGATTGTTGGGGAGAGTGGCTTTGAAGGGGATTGACACACAGCAGGGGCTATTGTTACGCTTGTTATTGTTTCAGACTTCAAGTCTTCTATCCTGTAAAAGCACAAACCTACCGGCAACGTAAATAAACCTAGTTGACTAGAAATTAGGTATTAGACAATTATAATTAACGTGTGCGATCACATTAGCACTGCGAACTGCCTGTGATCAGAAGGTTGATAGTGCTCAGAGAACCACAGCTAGATGAGGCACATGAAAAAGGTTTGAGATTTCAAAACTGCAAAGCATTCATGGACTCTAATAGAGGGAGGCCAGAGGGCACTCACTGCACGTGCCTCATCCAATGGTAGCTCGCGAGGTGACAACAAGCTGCCTGCGGTGCCCATCAAGGCGCCAGATGGAAGCGCATGAAATTTTGTATTTTCTCACAACTTAGATGTTGGATTACCCAGCTCTACAAGGCGGGTGCAGTCGGGGGTGCACCGGCGGGATGCAGAGGGTAAACAGCGCCCCACGATTCCCTTTATTTTAATTACAAAAATATTTAGCTGCATAATACGATCTATAGTAAGGAAGGAGTGAATGGGTGGGTTGGCAAAGATAAAAGAGGTAAAAATATAAGGAGGCTGGAGAAAAGTAGACAAGAACGAAAATATATGTCCACTCCAAATTGTACAACGAATCACGTTAAACGCCTATCTTTTTATTTCCCTGGGTGACTTTTAATTAATTGTATATGAAGCACGGCCGTTCACAAGGAGGATCTGGCTGGCGCCGACTTCATTAAGTTGAAAGGCCAGGCCGTGGAGCCCACCAGGAAGTGAAACAGATGTATGAGCAGGTTGTAATCACAATCTATGGTGTGAAATCGCACTGAAAGGCTTCACCGTCGCTTGACAGACAGGTCACCACGTTAACGACCTGGAAAGGAGTGATGGAAAATGACGATATCATGTCATGTTCAAGCAGGGCAGTTTTGTATATGTGGCCCTAGTTGTGCTTACACAGCATGCCTGGTCTGATAGCTGGGACATAAAATACAAATGCAAGAGCCCGTAAAAACGTTCCAGTCATACAGTTACTTCTGTCCCAAGCCATGGTGCGATCTGCCCTTTCCTAGGCTGTGCTCTAGTATGTTTAAGGTACAGCGGTGTACCCGAGTACTGCTAAGAGTTTTTGTTTTGCAGATTTATATAGCGCTTACTCGACCTGAAGGTATTGGAGTGTTTTACATGAGCACCAGTTACTTTACACAAGGCGACACTCTTTTTTGTTAGGCACGTGGAGATTAAGTGATTTGCTAGGAATCACAGGATGCTGAGCCACCGGAGCTGTACTCTAGTATGTTTAAGGTACAGCGGTGAATCTGAGTTCTGCTAAGAGTATTCATCCAGGGGCCATGCTCTAGTATGTGTAATGTACAGTAGTGTACCCGAGTACTGCCAAGAGTGTTTATCTGAGGCTGCACTCTAGTATGTTTAAGGTTCAGTGGTGTACCCAAGTACTGATGAGTGTTTATCCAAGGCCATGCTCGTAACTTTCAAAACATTGCAGTGAGAATGGTAAGGAGGCTAAAAAATGTGATCATGTCATACTGGTCACTGATCAACTACGCTGCAAATGTTTTGAAGAAAATTTGTATGCAACCAATTTGTGGGTCGAGTACATTGATGTTAGGTCGAGTAGAAAATTCTAGTCACTAGACCTGCAGGTCAAGTACGATTTTTAAGATTTGTCGAGCCCTGATCTGTTTCCACAATTTCCTTGGAGGAACTGGGCTGTCATGTTCTGAGGTTGCAGACACCATCAGGTACCCCGTAAGGTTTAGGGGTCCAGATGGCGCACTGTGAGCTAGCCAGGAACTAGGTCAATATATTTTGATGTTATGAGTGGACACAGTCTCCCCACAGTTTTGATGTTTTAAGTTGCCCAAAAGCACAGTCAGTCTTACTGAATTAGTAAGAACCGTACAACAGTTGACAGTGTTGTGAAGGATGCTTCAACAAATTTCACTGAAGATCCTGTGGTTAACTGAACACTGGTGCCAGAAAAATGTGGTGATCGGCAGTGTGTGATGCAACAAATGCCTCTATGGAGATTGAATATGAAATAGTATATACTGGTTGTAAGGCTCACAACTATCTATCCTACATTTGGAGGAGAGAGAAGAATGGATTTGCATAGAGGTCGAACTTTTCAGATTAAACTGGTAGGTAGGATGCAGTGGGCTTCTGCAGGGTGTCATAAGAGAATAGTAGAAAACCTCAATAGGGATACTAGGAGAGTGTACCTGTAGGCAGCATGTTGCCCTGGCAACCTGAGTAGATATACAGAATCTATTCTGCAAATTGTTGGTTACACTATAGTACATTCTTCCATGACAGTTGAAAAAGGTGGGAAGGGTGTTGGTCATGCCTGACATGCCAAGGCTGGGATCTTACTGCCTCAACAAGGATAGGTAGGACACCTTAGCCATTAGAAGAGACATCAATGGGTCACAAAATTAAAAGTTCAGCTGGGGTAGGATAGACACTGATAGACAGTGGGACACCAGTGCAAACGGTAGCTACTGGATATTGGACGTCACTGCAATCCATGTACGAGGATGGACCGGAGGCATACCAACATATATTAAGGGGGGGAACAGATCAAAGAAGTTCTTTCGGGCATAATAAGAAGCATAGGGTGCTAAAGTATATCAGCAGATGCAGGATATGCATTGTGATGTTGCAGAAGATACATCCAACTGCTGTAAAGGGGAGATGATGTGCATGAAGTGGTAGTGTCAAATTTATTCTGCCACATAGTATGCATATGGGATGGCGATCAGAAGACGGGAAGCACCAGTAGTGCCATTTACACATTGATGTATCTCACCAGATCTTGAAGGGCAGTATATCCTGGTTTATATTCTTCTAGATGGGAAAGAGCTCTGTATCATGAATATGTACATGCTAAATGTGGAAGACAAAGATTTTTGGGGGGACAGGGAGGATAGTCAATGTGGCTATGTTGTTTTTGATGTGTCTATGATGTTGGGAATGAGACATCAATTGTGTACTTGAATGACACATGGATAATATAACCCTCACACTTCCAAGGTGAAAAACAAACCAAGAATGTCAATGGAGCTGTGGGAGGTTATACAGAGGTGGGTTTACTAGACATCTGGAGAGTATTAAACTCTGCGGGTCAAGAATACTCTATTCACTCAGTTAGGAACACTTTTAGCAGACTGGAATGTATCATGGTGAAGCAGGAAGATCAAGAAATAGAATATTGAAATATTTGGGGAGGCTTTTGTCTGATCATTCCCTGATGCATGTGAGGGTTGGCGAATACAGATGTGCAAAGATACAACCAAGGATAGCGAGAGTAGAAGCCTTAAGAATGGTGCCTTTCTGGGCAGCGTCACTGGGGCACAACATGGATTTGGGCTCAGGAGAAAAAGACCATGAAAGTACTGCTAGGTGAGATGTGCATGTCCACAATATATAGTTTGTATTTTCACCTAGACCAGGGGCTTACAAACAGGACCACACCTTCCCACCTACAAATGCTAGTGATGAATGGCCCATGAAAAAAGGAGGAGTGTAGGGATGTCAGAACAGACTCATATGGGATAATGTGGATAAGTTCACTCATAGTAGCCACAGGCAAGAAAGGGGTGGGGGGAGGGGCAAGGTTGCCAAAGAAGCAAAATAACAGCACTTAGATACTGGTACTGCAAGTGATCAGGGCGCTATGGTAGTCACACTGGCAGAAAGAAGACAGTTGAATTAATCACAATTAATATGACAGAGATGCATATCTCCATGATGTTATGGAGCTTTATATAGCACTCGTGTACCCAAAGGTGTCTTGGTGCTGCGTAAGCGTGACCTGACAGAGGAAAAAGGAACATCGCCTAAAATAGCCACATTTTCAATGCCTTCCTGAAATGTAGAAAGTTCTGGAATTTTTCAATTCGAATAGGAGGGAATTCCACAATTTAGCGGTATATGTTACAAAGCTTTTCCTGCCCTAACGGACAAGTCTGAACTTGGGCACCTCAATATTTTTCATGCCCGAAGAGCGTAGAAGTCTAGGTCTGTACCAACGGAAACGCTGGCTAAGGACCACTGGTCTGATATTGTATGGATATCTAATCCATTACAATAGTCCAGTTTGGACAAGACTAGTGCTGACGATCAAATTTTGAAGATTAGTGGGGATATAGGGTATCATTTTTCCCAAAGTCTTCAAGAGAAAGAGGAAGCTATTTGATTCATCTGGTTCTCAAAAAGGGGAGTTTTTTGTCAAAAATGACCCCTAGATTTCTAACCTTTTCCACTGGGGATGGAACAGGGCCCATATCTGATGGCCACCGGTCCACAGACCACAAACTGGTGCGGTTTCCGAAGAGTAGAACTTCAGTCTTACCAGAGTTTAATCTCAGGCAATTCTCAGCCATCCAGGTTCTAATATTTTCCATACAGAGGCGGAATTGAGAAACTGTATGGGTCAGGTTTCCTGTGACCGACACCACAATTTGCGTGTTGTCTGTGTAGGAGACATTTGAAAAGTCAAGTTTTTAACCAGTATAACCTAAGGGCAGATGTATACATTGAATAAGGTGGGGCTTAATGATGCCCCTTGAGGAACACCACAAGGGAGGTTACACGTTGGGGAGGCAAATATTTCTAAAGTGATGTATTGTTCCCTATCCGCTAGAAAGGACGTTAATAAGGCAAGGGCTTTGTCCCTGATACCAAGTTTATATAGGCGGTTGGTCAGAATGACGTGATTGACAGTGTCAAATGCCGCTGAGAGATCTAAGAGTATCAGGGTGGCGTTTGTCACCTATGTCAATGATGGATCTAATGCTCACTGCAACTACGAGAGCAGATTCTGTGCGGGATTCCAAACCCAAACAGAGTCGTTTAACAAGCTATTTTCATTTATAAAAGCTGACAGTTTATGATAGAGAGCTTTATCCAGCATTTTGGCTGGCAGGGGCAAGCGTGATCTAGGACAATAGTTCGTAGGATCGGGTGTTGGAAGGGTGTCTTTTTTTTATAAGGGTAGAATATTTGCTTTTTTTCATAATTTAGGAAAAATGCCAGTGCAAATAATTTTGTTAAAGATGAGTGCTAGATTACAGCAATAGTCTTGATTGCAAGATGTAGCACTTTGGGGGTAGAGGGGGTATGGGTTGTATGGGGAGCCTGATCTAGTATTGAACAATAGGTTTGGGAGGTAAAATTAGAAAAGCAGCAAAGAGTGTTGATTTTTGGTTGGGTGCTGTGGTTGTTAAATGGCTTGGGTGTTTTTGAAGAAAAAGTTAAGAAAACAGAGCACTTTTGATTGGAAAGTTGTGGCTAGTGCGTTGTAAAGGTTTTTACTAAAATTAGTCAGTTTCTTTTGAGCTGTGTTTGATAAGGTTTTGACAGTTTTAAGTAATTCTTTTGTTGAGTTTTTTGCTAATTCAATTTTTGCCAAGATATAATCGATCTATTTAGAAAGATCATAATTTTGAATGTTTTAAGAGCTTGCTTATATGTTTTTTGTCCTCCTCGTAGTTTAGTCTCCATTTCCGCACCAACTTGCGGCCATCTTTTTTTGTTCTTTAAGGCTGGGGGAATACCAAGGTTCTGAGGGACTTTTGCGCTGTCTGGTGGAGGTGGTCGATGGGGCGATATATTTATGGCCTTAGTTCGCCAAGAGTGGTAGTTAGTTGCCATTATATCGGGGTCTGTCAAAGTGAGATCGGAGGCAGAAACGGAATTTATTAGGCTGACTGAGTCTATTTTGTGCAAAGGCTGCGTTGTACTGGTTGATTGGAAAAAGGCAGTGGGACTAGCCAGATTAGTAGAGTGGGGGTCAAATAGTATGTCATAGTGGTCAGACCATGCTTACGGTAAAGCCTCCTGGAAATGAAGGTCAGGCTGATCTGTAAAACTCCTGTCTAGGGTATGTCCGGATTCGTGGGAACCAGTATTAATTATTTGTCGAAGACCGAACGTTGCCATATTATTTGTTAATCTGTTAACCCCCGAGTTGCTGGAATTTTCCAGGTGATAATTAACATCACCAAGGATAGTAAAATTAGTAGTAACAAATTCTGTTTCTAAATAAGAACCTAATACTTCCAGTAAATGTAGTTTATAATAGGTGGCCAATACAATAATTTTCCAGTGAAGGTGTTTTCTGCGTCTAATTTAATCTTAAAAGCGAGCACTTCGCATTCCAGGTTACGTGGTAGTGGTGGCACATAGCCAAGAGGTTATTTCTGGAAATAATTGCGATTCCACCACCTTTAAGGTCAACGTGGTCATGGGTAAACATTGCCTATCTCGGCGGGGTAACTATGGCTTAGTCAGGTCATGATGCTGCATTGGATCCATATTTCTGTTCCGAACAGAATATCTATATTATATTCGATAAAATCGGAATTCTTGACGTTTTTTTACTAGTGACCTGGCATTGATGAGGGCGCAATTAATAGGGTGAACTATTGGCTGCATATTTGAATTGGCTACTGATACACTGTTTCCCATCTAAGGAGATTTGGTGCGAAATGGCAAGTTGAACTACATTTTTCTACCTCCGGAAATGGGTGAAGGGTGATACACGTTTGAGATGTTTCTGCTGGGTTTATTGATATACACTTTCCTGCAAGTGAGATCTGGCGGGAAACGGGCAGGGGGCTGGTACTGGTTGTGGTCCATATGGGCACAGATGCCTTTGGCGCGCTTGCTGCATGAATCCACTGGCGCTTGGCCCGTCTCCTGATTTTATAAGGTGGTGCGGCAAACTACAGCGCTACCCCACTGATGACGGCGTGCGGAAGAAAGGGTACTTACAGTGGCTTCTTCCGCTCAATCTGGCAAGCCTGTCACGGACTGAGAAGTCAAAAGAGCGAAAGGTCCATTTGTAAACTTAAATTAAAATGATTCTATCAACATTAAAGTAAAGCTCACTGGAAGCCCTGAATAAAAGTATCTCAGCACTCAGTTCCAGATCCTACCTGGACTGACTGCCTACAACAAACACAGAGCACTGACCGAGAATCAAAGATATGGAAAGTAGATCACAGCACAACAATCTGCACTTTAAGTGCGCTCAGTTGCCAACAGTAGACCTATTCTTGGAAAGGTTGATCCTAGAATCTCTAAAATCTGAAGGTCTCTCTAAACCTTTCCCAACTGAATGGCTCACAAATCACTGACGCTGAAGCCTTATGTCATTCCACATGGTATCATAGCTAGCTTGCCAAATTACTGTGACAGAAATGCTATTCTGCAATGGCATAGAAGCAGTACATAGGCACATTCTGAAGTGTCAAGTGAAGATTTTTACAGATTTGAAACAACAGGTACATCACCAAAGAAAAACATCTGAAGCAATAAAACGCAGACTTTGGTAATCAGCCGAAGGAAACTCAGAAAGCAGATCACACTTACTGGCTCCCCAGAAAACAACTTTGGACTGGCCAGGACAATGGCAGAAATTACGAGGACACATGACACTACCAGAGTAAACCCTGAAGGAGGTAATAAAAAAAAAGGAAGAGGTTGCTGGTGCTGCCTCTCACGGCAAGTCCTGGTAAACTTAGAGCACGAATTATTGAAACAAGTGACGCAATGGGTTTTCGAGTTGCATTGATTTCTATATCATTAAGACACTACTCGCACAAACAGTTACTCCTGAATTACGATGACAAAATCATGCTACTACTAGGTAGCAGAACAGCTGGTGGGCAAGTGAGTTGCCAGGTTACATCTGTACTAATTACTGGGCATAACTAAACACAACAGCAGTGTTCTGGGCACTCTCACTGAAAGTGGGATGGGCTACTCAAGATATGTTTTCCTAGGAGACTTTCTGCTTTAAGTGCCTTTATAACTGGTTATATTTATTTTGTTAGGGATGTCTTAAGAGGGACCGAACTGGATGTTCCAGCGAAGCATTTTGCTTGATTTTTCTACCAGTTTGCTGATGTTTATTGTAGATATAAAGTGATATGTTTTTGTGGTGACTTTTTCAGTGGAGGTGGCACTTTAAATGGACAGGAAATGTGTTTTTGAAATGTTTATGCCTCTAACGCAGTGGATAGGTCAATTTTTCCAAAACTGTTAGACCTACTCGAGCCATAGCTCAATGGTTCAATTGTGTTTTATCTGGTACGAGAGACTGATTCACCCAGAATACCTGCAGTGACACAAACTTACACAGTAACTCATTCACCTTTCTTGACTTGAATATGGTTGATGTGTGGAAGAAAAGGCATCTTGTTGGTCTGGAATATGCCTACTCTCCACCTCATGAATCGTATTGTAAGCTGGATTACTTTTTTCTTAGTCGTGAAAGTAGAAAGCCGACTATTTATGTAGAGCACCTAAGGGGTACACTATGCAAATAGACAGATGACCTTTATCAGTTTGCTGGGGATTTCTTTAAAAATCCCAAATGCTCTCTTTGTGGTAGTGTGGTCGAGCAGTTTAGGCTTATCAAATGGGAGTGTTAGGCATTTGTTGCACACAAAGTCAATAAATGAGGCACAAACTCAAAAAGGAAATTTGAGATCAATTTAGAAAAATTCTAATTTTTATATTAATTTTGACACCAACATCTTCGAGATCAGGTAAGTACAAGGCAAATTCGCAATTTTCAGAAACACAGCCTCAAACGCAGTAATCTTATCTTTTTCCTATGGGAGAAACATACACTGCACAGGTATACTTGCAATCGAGTTACAGGGTAGTTCTTCTGGACTTAAGGTAAGTAGGAGCCAAGTTCCTTAGAAACACCATCAGTTTCGGTTTACCTGCTCTGGTGTGTCTGGGTGTAGGTTAAGGTCGTAAGTGTAGCCTCGAACGCTACCGCTGAAGTCTATGGGGAAACCTGTAACAAGAAAAAGGGTGCTAGTGGGGGACCAGTGCGGCAGAACCCAAATGGAGGCTCAACTCTTGAGGATCTCTAGAGCAAGGGTGTCCCGTGGGTCAGCTCGGACTCAGGCTGTGGGGCTCTGGTGAAGAGGGATTTTGTCTGGCGGGTCGCTTGTATTGGAGGCTCTCATTTTTAGGTCGACCTGGACATGGGGACAAAATAGGACAACAGGGCCACCCTCAGTGATGGCCTCTCCGATGCAGACGTGTCCTGGCTGGACTCTGAACAAGCCTTTGCTGCTGCAAGGGCTCTGGTACCCAAGGTATTGGTGCTGGAGGGCACATGGGGGATCAAGCATCTTGAACCTCGTTGGAGAGACAAGGCTGACCTGAAGGAGCTTTAGGAACATTCTCCTGGGCTGCTGCTGCGTCGGTAGACCTGGTGATCAGCAGATCGGTGAACCAGACTTTGCGGTCGGCACCTGCAGGAAAGTGACTTCTCCACTTCAAGTGAGATGTTGGCTGGTTGACGAAGTGCTGGCAGCCCTCCCAGGCTCTGGGAGAACGCATAGCTGCAGGACGAGGGGGTTTTGCAATTGTCCAGACAGGGTTTGGCACCATTTCGACGAATCTGAGTTCCTGGTGTCAGTAGGCCACCTAAGTGGTGTCAAGGGGAGTCAACGGTAGTAGCCAATGGGCTACTTACCCCTGGGTTCACTACACCCCCTATAGGACCACTTCCTGTGGGGAGTGGGCATAAGCCTGGCCCAGGGGTTCAAATTCCACCAAAAATAAGGTGGAATACTTCTTTCGTGCAGCACATCAGACAGCCCACCTTAGGAGTAAGACTAACCTACTCGCATAGCTTCTTTCCTGCCTGTCCTAGTGC
Organism: Triturus cristatus; assembly: GCF_964204655.1. Lineage (NCBI taxonomy): Eukaryota > Metazoa > Chordata > Amphibia > Caudata > Salamandridae > Triturus > Triturus cristatus. Next base: position 121,282,119 of record NC_140594.1, on the reverse strand, counting down.
CAAATGGGCCTCAGGGCAGTGGGTGGCATCATTAAGGGCAGGGGGATGCCAGGGTCACATATGAAAGGCAGCAGGGGCTTTGAAGCCCCTGGCATGCTAAATCACTAGCCATCCTGCTGAAGGGTGTGTGAAAGAACACCTGCCTTCAGAGCAGGCACTGTTGCTGGTCCCAGAGAGCATGGGCTCTCACCTGCAGAGTGCGCGAAACTGGTCTGTGGTAGCAGGCTAGATGATACTGATGGAGCAAGGATTCAAGAAAACGAAACTTGCTTGAAGAAATCCTTCATTAACAGTACTAATTGTTAAAAGTAGTAAAGAAGACGAAATTAATATACGCACAACATCTATACACGGGAAGAGAGCTTTATGCATGCTTAAATAACAAAGGATAAATTGCATCGCGACTAAAACCCGCTTTAAACTGGAAAACTCTTTTGCGCATGTGCAAACCAGAATTACGTAGATAACGTGACTAACCCGTTTGAGAGGGAAAACTCACGCATGCGCAGTACTTACTAACATCAGGTCTTGAGGCACCACATGCCTGGCATATGCTTGCCCGATTTTAAAGAGCTGTTGCTGCTAATGCTATTGCTTAAAGAAAAAGAGAACATTGGATGGAGTAGAAGTGGGTGGTGAACAGTGAAAATCACATATTTGAGAAATTAACATCTGTTTATGATTCCTTTATTAATAGTGTACGTTTGGGCCTGTTATTACATGCAAAAGAAAACGATGGTGGCGAAAAAGGAGGCAAGCTAAGCATGTGCAGTGTAATCATGATGAGACAAGCTGATGGTGTCGCTGACAGGCTACAACATTTTTGGAACAACCTTCTGCCCCTATCCGCTGGCACAGCCATAACTGCATTTACAATAAATTGTTCTTCTCGTATTCCTCTTATCCAATATACAAAACGTTATTTTGTTCCATAGATAATCCATGTACTCCCTTTGGAATAATTTGACAGGCTGCCAAGAGTCGAGGACAAACGCCGTGAGAAACCTCTTCTCGACTGTGGAACTGCATTGAAATGTTTTTTGATTTGCAAAATTAGATATATGGGAAAGGAAATAAGACAGAATAATGAATGAACTAAAGGGGAAAGGTTTGTTAGACAAAAGAGTTTATTAAGAAATTAAACATAACAGCATGAGGTGATGACAACTCCACTGTCCCTGCCTAATCACAGTCCGTAATCCACCGATATTTGCAACTTTTGAGGGCGAGACATGCAGAAATAAAGACTATAACTAGAGTGACTTAAAGATGAGAGAGAACCTTTTTGCTGATAGCGAGATTCGACAAGAGAGAGAGAGGCGAAAGTTGCTGCTGATGAGGAAAGAGAACAGACTGGGAACATTCACCTCTGAAAGACAACCTGATTAGATTGAAGATTCCGGAAGAATATCGAGGAGGGAGAGAGTGCAAGAGAGGGATGCCTCAGTGCGTCGGGTCTGTAGAGAAGTTTAGTAAGTATTGCCCTGTCCTGATCCTGTCCTATAGTCTTTGTCTCCTGATTCTTAATCAGGGGACCCCCACCAGTCCTTTGGCCAGAGGGCTGGTTTTCCCGTTATCACCTTTGGGTAACTATTATTCTGTCTTAAATTTGCAAAACTTTTGCAAATGAATAATTTATTATGCCTTTTGTCTCTTCATCTATCCACTCTTAATGCATTGCTTTGTTGAATGATTATGTGAATTGAATGTCTTGCTAAATTAATTTTCTTTCACATGAAAGCTGATGGAGTTTGCACTGTGAATTTGTACTAATGAGCCTTCATTTATGACAGATTTAGATCAAATTCATTGACTCTTACCCAGAGTCTGTGGTTATTTCACTAAGATCTGTAAGTTAGTTAGTTAATTGTTAATATCACCATCAACTACTCAACTAATGGTCCATCGACCAAAGGAAGAGAGTTGATCTGTGAAGATTAGTTAGACATTGAATAGAGTCTGCAGTGAGTTAACTAATCAAGATCAAAGTGAATATAAAACTTGACCCCCAGCAAAACAGCCCGGAAACTTGAACGTGTATATGGGCCCATTTGAAATTTTTCCTGACTGTGAAGTGTTTATCCCTGGCCTTTCGCTGGATTAATACCAGTCAGCCTAGATTCTGGCAGTGTTTTCAGGGGGCACTTCTAAGGTGCCCTCTGGGTGCATGTCTTAATAAATCTAGTACTGGCATAATACATGCTCCAGCTCGGAGGATCCTCTTTAGTCCCCTGTTCCTAGGCACCAGGGGTAACACTGACCAGGGACTAACAGGGGTGCTAAAGTGTGTGCCAATTGTATTACAATTAGACCATTGTACCTTGTTTTTAGGAAAAGAGCAGTGGCACTGGGGCCTGGTTAGCAGGGTAAGAGTGCACATCAGTCTAAAAACATCAGTTACAGAGGCAGAAAAGTGGGGGTGGCCATGACAAAATGGGGCACTTTCCTACAGTGAGTTGTATGACAGCTGCATTGATGGGAGTTATTCGAGGAAAATCGAGTCGGATCACTCTCCATTAATCCTCACTTATACTAAATTCAGACGCAGACCATGTGTCCTCTCTTGGAGGTGAGGCATGTCATGATAAGTGTATAGTTCACACATATGTATCACTTAGCCCATTAGAGAGCAACAGACCTAAAATCCTGTCCCTGTCTCTATATGGTACTGCCCATCCAGTGCATGACTGCCAGGCTCTTAGCCAGTGGGAGTGCCACTGAAACAAATTTGCTATTGCTTTTGGGGATTTCTGCGTTGTAGTCCAAAAGACCCAGTAATGGGAAAGTAGGTATCACCTTCTCATTACCCTGAGTGAACTCAGGTAGGACCACCATCTTGAAGATTGGAATACAGCTGAGAAGTAATCCACCTGTTCACCTGTAGAGCCAGGATTTGTATCGTTTTCAAATAATACTTCCTTACCAGTTCTCTTATCTTTGCACATATAGATACCCAGTTATTATATCGCTTCCGGCTTCAATATCAATGGATAGTCATATGATACTTTCTCAGGCCGTCGTTAGTGTAAGTACCTCAGATTTTCCCCAGTTAATCTTACAGCCAGAGTATCATCCAAGCCTCATCCCCTCCCAGACAATCAGAATAAAACTGAGGTTCCATTTCTACAAATGAAGTATATTATCGGCTCAAATAAAGATTATATGTAAGGGGGGTTGGAATAACCCTATAGGCCTTAGGCAATCAAACCAAACAAAAAGACTCTTTGCCAATGAGGGATAGATTGTGTCTTATTTCGGTTGTCAATATTTATTAATTACTATTGGGCTAATTCCTCTTGCTTCATCTACGGGTTTAAATAGGGATATCAAACAAGCATTGGCATAGCCAATAGGTCCCGCCTTTGGGACCTTATGTGTTTAGCCAGAACTTTTGGCTATGTTGGGCCATTGGAATTAAGCGATTCTGCAGCCACAGCGTTTTTACAAGTAAATATGGATTTGCACTTGCCACATAATCCTTCATCTGCAGCATAATTTGAAGTTTTTAATAGCAAACTATCTTATACAAGGGTCAAATATTACTAAAAATGCAATGATGTGTTGCTGCACAGTAGATGTCCCTTCACAAAGATTTACTTGTCACTAATGAAGTGAAACCTTTTTCCACACAGTGTTAACGTGCAAAAAATGATAAAGTAATACTGTCCCACATTGCACTGCAACATTTATTCAACCCCGCTGCATAATATGATCCTCCCATGTTGCATCATTCTAGAGGCCCTGATTATAGTGCTGCTGCTCTTCCGGTCCTAAACTGATAAGAGAGAAGGATGATATAAAGAAAGAAGAGAGTGAGGTGGGAGGAAGTAGAGGGGGAAGTGAGCGGGACAACAAGGTGAAGTGGAGAGAAGGGATGGTGAAGTCAGAAGGCAGGAGGGTGACACCAGCAGAGTTATAGAGCAGATCAAACCTATACGTTAAAACCTCTAGAAATGAACAGGTAAAATTAGCAGTCAGGACCTGGCAATAGGTATGGTATGCATCTCATATTCATACAAGTCCATCCAGCATACCCAGACCCAGCTCTCCATTACCTGGGAGTCTCTGGACAGCCTCACGAATCTTTATGGCCCACCCATTCATCTTCATGGCCCTCCCATATCCCAAAGCCTGAGTAAGCTTATAACGAATTGGGCCATTAACTTGCAGACATTAGTATGTATGCCTGCTACACAACTGCATACGAAACCCACTACATCCAATAGTAATGAAAGCTAACTTATTCCATACAAGAGAAAAATAAAGATGTGCATTTCTTCAATGATTCTACAAAATATATACATTAAGAAAGCAGGTGAAATCACCAGTGTAAGGCATGTATGCATTGCTACAGATGGTGAAATTATTCTGTAGGGCCTTCACAGCTTGTCCCACCTAGTGATGAACTTGATGGACTGAAAGCGTGACTTTCCTAGTAAAAGGTCTGGCAAGAGTGCATGTGCCACCATAGCTTAAGAGCCGCACTGAGATACAGAGCCCATGCCGCGATGGGGCGTCTACCACCCAAAGGGTATGGAATGGGAAGAATGTGCGTGTAGATATCTTGAGTTGTTTACTCTGGAGTCCGGGTCTCATAGTAATCAAGTTGCTACTGAAATGTCATTGATGCTGCCGCCTCCCTCCATACCTCCACCCTGAGAGCTAAGCTATTTCACACCTCCATGTTCATTCCCGACACCGACAGGCACTGCCAGGCTCCAAGCACATTGTAATCTTTAAACAAGCATTGGCAAATCAAACTTGCCTAGTGCTGCCTGGCAGCCTTTTGGCTTTGTCAATACTTATCTACTTTGCCATGGTTTTTGCAAAAAATGTTTTGTCTTCAAAGCACACACTGCAATAGTAGTCACTAGCCTAGAACTGAACTAACTTTAAATAGATGTGCTCCTTGAGTAAGTAGAATGCCATCACTCACTGTAGAGTTAGACAACGGGTGCATGAGGAGACCCACTACCCCACACCGTAGGCAGTAATGAGCATTAGAAAAATGGGAATGATACAGCAATAGACAAATAGGGAGTGGGAGGGGGGGGAAGAGAGGCTGGTCTCATCAATAAGTAGCTTTAATAAAATCAACTGGCAGCTGGTCCAATCTTGGAGGGTGGGGGGCTGTAACAGAATTCTAACGCTTAGGAAAAAGTTTACGGTTAAAAATAGACCCGCACGTAAAGCTGGCGACCACCCGCCCGCCAATTATTGAGAAGTCTGGCCTTTTCCGACCGCAGATCAGCTGAATCGCAGCATTAAATGGTTGTCTTGGCGTGCATGTGAAGTTGAAAGTCTTGCCCAGATACGATCAATAAGTCAAGCAGAGCGGCTCTCATGGGCTGCTGGCATTAGCATGAGAAAATAGCCGGTGCACCCACTCCGACAGACCTAGTGAACAGCGCCGCAACACACAGAGCACTCCTACGTGCAGCATGGCACTGGAAACAGATTCATGTTTACAGTCTACACCATTAGCACACAGAGCTGCAGCCCAACACGCTTATTATCCACAGGAATGGGCCAAGCACACCCTCTCCCCAAACAGCTCTGAACCTGGTAATACAACAAACTACGGTGAAGAGGAAGAACAGATGCAGAGTGCAGTCTGCGGCCTTCATAGTTAGACACCACATCCAAATACCTGCCACCAAAACACGAACAGAAGTTCAAAAACGTTTCAAAACGAATGCAATGACAGGCTTTCCACTCCAAAGGCACCGGGGAATTTTTAAACTGTAAACCTGAACGTCTGGTGAGTTTTCCCCCCCATTTCATTAACTAGCCTGTGTGTCTAAAATCACAGGGCTATCAGGGTGATACACTTAAGGAGGAATAAATACCCAAGTGCTGGCGGGACCCCAGAAAGTTCTGAGTTACTCTAACCAGGCCCAGGCCGGTTTCTATAGCAACCGGTCACCACTTCATGACCTGGGCCCAGCTCATGCTTCAATGTGCAAGCCGTCTTGTAGGTGGCAATTAGGAAGCAAATTAGTAAATAAATACAATTTGATGACATTAAACCACTTTATTTGCCGACTTGCAAATTACTTTTTACAAATTTTATAATCACTATGCTAGGAATAAAATTATTTTATTGGTGCACTTACCTGACGCTGTGAACAGAACTTTTCTGGTGCCACACTGATGACTACCTACCTTTATACTGTGGGAGCCCTATGAGCCTGTACTATTCAGGACAGACATAGGACATTGGTGATTTTACATATAGAGTTGATATTGTTTAATCTACCCAATACGAGTTTGAGGTTTTCCCCAGCGTTTAGAGTTATTTTGGTCCTGAAGAGAGCCCTACATCAAGTGGGCTCGAAACGCGTCGACCCTGTGTATTGTTCACCAGACAATCTTAGGGTTTATGTATTTAATAGTTTAGTGCATTTGGATTTATATTGATTAATTTGGTAATTATATTACATGTGTAATGTTCGCACTATAATGGATTATTGTCTGTACTAGGTGATGTCTGGTGCTGGCCCCTGGCTTTTGAATTTAAAAACATTTTGGTCAGGTTTTTTGGAAAGATTGGCTTGTGTAGGACTGTAGTTTAGTATGGGTGATGTATGTAGAATGATTGTGATATGAAAGTAGCAAGTAAGACTGGTGTAATGTGTGTAGTAATTTGATGAATATATGGTTGATTGATTGTTTTTAGATATTTAGTCCTGTCGAAAGTGATTTGGTTTCTTAAAGAATGAATTAATTTGGAACCTAAAAATGTTAAATTAGTTCTAATAAAATTCAAATTTAGCAAAAGATTGCTTAAGGTTGCTTTAGATTTGTTCTATATTCAAAGTTACAAGAGCAACCCTTATGTCCCTGCGAACCGGGTAAGTACACTGTACTACAAAAACAATGTTCACAAGGAACTCATTTGAAAATATTCAGCTATCGCATACAACATCAATAGTTGTGTTTGAATTAATCTCTCATAGAACTAACATGAAGTCAATGCTAAACACAGTAAGCCTACACACAACCTTTCATATTTTACCAAGCCTCATCCGAGGTTTTTTATTTAACACAAATTTTTAATTCACATATAAAAACATATTATATATACATTACTCCTCTCTTTCTTACATTCGCAGTGCAAAGTGAACCCCAGTGAAAAAGACCATAACCTCACAAACATAAATAAACAAAAAATAATGAAGGTGCAAAAGGTTATTGGAAAAATTAACAAGGACAGTTTGTAAATAATATATGATAATTCAGTCAAAGCTGTCTCTTATTTCGTTTGTCGACGGCGTTTCGACCCACTTCTAAATACCGGGTCTCATCAGGACTGTAAATATGGGGACTGGTGGAGGGAAGAAGAAGAGGGCGAGTATGACTATATTGGAATCAAAATATTCATATATACAGTTAAAAGCTTTAAATGTGTTGTGAATTATTACTTTATGGCTTACCAGTTTGTAGCATACATTAGTCCATCTCGGATCCAGTATGCAAAAGAATGAGCAAAATAGAGTTTTGTGTCCAAACCTGTAGGTAAGGAACATATATGTATTTTAATTCCTGGTGTAAATTCAATTGTGACGTTAATCATCGATTCACCACGATGTGGAATATTTAAATGTACTTACTTTGACTTTTTTATCAAAATGTTTTTTATATTATTGTTCATCCACCGATAATGGTAAAACGATAGACCGAATATGTGGCGAGACACACACCCTACAAATAAGGAATAGGTGTTGTTAATTATATTTCATGAATATTCAATCATGGGGGTCCTAAAGTAACACCACGGTGTCGAGAATTCCTTTAAAACCACTTACTTGGGCTTTATATTAATATCCCTCCATGATTCAGAGGTGCCCCAACTATTCAGGGAGATACGACCTGTTCTTATCTCGACTTGTCTGTAATATATCGAAAGAGTTAATCCATACATGACTCACCACAGAGTCTCCACGCTGAAGCAGCGACTGCAATTACTTACATGTCCAATTATCTACAGCGAAGGAAACGAAGTCCGTATTCAGGGAGGGCAGTGAACAATGGCCCAAACTTCAGTGCGCGATTAATCCGTGTCGTGCCAGTAGCGGAATGAATCTCGCTGGCTCCCAGACCCGGAAGTGAGTGAGAAATTTATCTATCAATCCCGGCCGGAAAAAGGAGAGAAATAAACGCGGCCATCTTGTAGTGGCTAACAGTGTTCTACTTGCTCAAAGATTGAGATAATGAAATCGCACATGCTTAAATGATAAAATCCTAATCATGCAAATGCACAATTATTGTACCTAAAAACGACATATCAGGTAACTTTTTCATTTACGAAACGTCCTGATCTATGTCTTAGGGGACCGAAGTTGGTGAAATTTATCTATCAATCAATTAGATTTGTTCTAGGCAAGAGTTGAAACATTAAATGGATTATCAGTATTGGCACTCCCGTGTTGGTTGTCTTTGTTAAAAAGACACATGCAAAGGCCAATAGCCTGGGGCAAAACTAAAAGCACACGTGCGAGCGTGTGCGAGCGTCTGCTGCGATTTCTGAAAGCCCTCACATAAAGTCTTCGCCAGAACAGCGCATGCGCTGTTACAGGCTCGACCTAAAAACTACTCAAAATAGCTGCTATTCAATCTTTCTTTTCTCTATTATCATGAGTATTGTCAATATCCAAAACATTCAGTGATTACAAGACAAATACATTTTTCCTGATATATTTGAACACAGGACACTTGTGGCCCACGTATTGTTTGTTACTGGGTCTGTCTTGTGGGTCGTCCACATGTGTGTCCAATTAGCACCACAGTCCTGGCTCAAAAACCTAAACATTGCTGTACTTGGACTGGTGTTTCTTGTAACAATATTTGTTTCCAGCTCTTGTGGACACCTTTAGGGAAAAGACACATTTCGGCCTAAGCAATCCCACCTCCTCAGGACTATACAAGATGAGAGCATTCTTTATGGTCTATGGGGTGTTGCCACACAATTTACAAGATTCGTCACTCTGTAACCAGTGGGACAGAGTTCCTTGCTGTAACCCTCCAGTTGCCCTAAATGGAAGACAGTCCCAGTAATGGTCCTGTCTCTTGTAAGCAACGCTAGCACTTGGAAGTCCCTAGACGAAGTCACTCGATCACTCGTCTGGCGTAGATGGAAAAATTCTTCTCCAAAGATGCTCACTCTACTTATACGGGATGTGTCTCCTATCAGGTGAGTAAAATAAGCCGAGTGGAATCAGCCAAAGCATCCAACCCCGATGTTCTTAGACAAATAACCGGCGTTAAAAAAGATTAGCCGTTTCCTCTTCTATAAATAGTAAGGGTGCATGTTTCTCCCACAATGGCCTCTATTGCCTCTATCATTGTACTGCTTGACCATACATACCCAACACTTCTACTGTAACATTCTAGAGAGCTGAAATTTGTTTGTTATGGTTCATTTATTCATGAAAATATACTGCTTGAATTTGTAACTTTGAAAATAATGGAACACGTGAGGAAATAAATGCATTGAATGTTAGTTAATATAATTGCTTCAAATTTAATAATACACAAAAAATAAAATAAAACTGTGGATTGGAGCTGCCCTGTTTCAAGAGCTTCGTCATACATAGCCGATATAGAGATTTTCAGAATATTCTTTATGGATGGAGGTAGTGAGGCAATCTGGGCTGCAGGGCTTACCACCTACAAGTTCCTTGTGTGCGTCCTTTATTTCTTTGATGGTCAAGGGTTATGTTTATGGATTCCCCCATCTAACCCACGATCAATCACATCTCACATCACCTAGATATTCCCTTATATGTTGTGCAGCTCTCAAGAGAGCATAGTTGACAACAGTAGTTGGAAAAACTTCCAGTATCTCAGTTGTCTGAGTATTAATTTCCCGTTTGAGTCACGTAACGCGGTTGCATTCTCTTGTACCTTTGGCCCATTTAATATCCAGGCTAGCGTTTTCCTGGGTTGAGCATTCTGCCTAAATGGCCTACCACTGGCTTATTTGCCTAGGTATATCACCTCTTGGTCATCTCTGTCCCCAAATTCCACAAGACTGTTCCCTAGCTGTTAACGGTTACTAAGTGTATGATCGTACTCAGACAGACGCTTTTAGTTAGGTATCCAGTAGCTTCAATACCCTGCGTCTTTAGATATACACATATCAAACTGTAGTGCTACGAACAGCCCTCATTTAGCCCAATCAGGAAGTGACAGACTGTGCTCTGGGGAATAATATTGTGCCTTGCATTTGATTTATTAGCTTCCCGGATACGAGCCACAGATTTATGTGCAAACTTGAGATGGGAACCGTGGAATCAAATGTGTACTGAGTTTAATTTGGATGGAGCTCTCTGCATGATTATGTACACTGTGCATAGGCATTATTTACACTATATTGTCATTAGTCTTGGATGGCGGTCTGAGTGCCTGTCCATTTCTGTCCAGATTTAGAGTACTGCGTTACAATCTCCTCCCCATATGATGCGTGCCTTCAGGGAATAAGGGAGGTCTACGAGTAGTTTGTTATAAAACTCTGTCTATATTTTGACAATAGCTATTAATCAAAGTTACATATTTTGTTCCTTTTGTTGCAGGGACCATAGAACATCCGTATGTAGGGGACTGAGTCACCATACCATATCAGTATCTATGAGCCAGAGTCCGACTAGCTATATTGCCTCACTTGCCCTCCTAAACTTTCCAGAGAGACAAGCCATTTGGCCCCCCAGAAAACACTCAATCCTCTCAGGGTTTGCGGTAACAGGACACACCATTTCGTTCTCTCACTCTTACTTATCCATAATAAGATAAGATGTACGCTACAATTAGAAAACAAATCCATACCCCAATAATATCATTAGCATGCTTAATAAAGCATATACCATGAAAATCCCTGTAATGTTATCTGAAAGATCTGCCACACTACTGAAGCCACACTCTCGGCTCATGACCTTCGCTCTGTGTCTGTTTTTCCAGAACCCCTATTATAGGACACGATATGTGTATTCAAAAAAAGCTGCATTCCTCTATTAGGTCTAGGTGCTAGTAGGGCAATGTTGTTTGACCTTGCCTAGAATGTTCAGACTAAATCCCAGGAAAATAATAAAAAACAAAAACATGCTGGTTCCGTGTAAAAATTTAATGTGGCACAAAGACAAGTGTGTCATTAAGTAACGTGTGCAAAACAAACATGGCCTACAAGGTGCCTGATTAGGCTAACATAGGGAAAACGACGATGGGCCATAAGAGAAACACATGACACTATGTGACCTACCACTATTACATTATCTGTCACATCGCAACATCACTGGAGAGAAGTGCATAAGGAGTAATATCTGATGTGCCCTGCAGCAAAAGATGCCCTATTTTCAGCCCTCAAATGGGTCTCTTCCAGCATGCAATGTCGATAATATTTCTTTTTAGAAAAAATATGATCTGTCTCGCATTTTTGGGAGAGTTAAACCTGCAGATATTCCACCTATTTTAAGAGAATATTTCAGCTATTCGTATAGTCCATCTATGTAATTGCGGTCTCTGTGATAGGTTTCTAAGTGTTGCGATGTGCTGTATATACAATGCATAACTCCCCACTTCCCCCCCACCCAGGGTGTCCTCACCCTTCCATTCCAACATCAATTCTGAGTGGCTGTATCAACTCAAAAAAACACACGGAGTCTAAAATGCCCACTATAACAAAGTCTGTATGCTACACACCGGAGGACTCCAGTAGCATGGATGACCCATGTAGGCCAAGCTTAATTGGCCATACAATAAGGAAGATGCTGCACAAATCTTATTGGTTATGTAGAAAACTTACCCATTATAAAGGTGTTATAACTATCAGAAATGTAATGTCTCTTGAGTATTATCAAGACTTCACCTCACTCCCCTCTCAAATACCTTTATAACGGTTAGCAGAAATGTCAGCGAAAACTCAGACAGAGGTATATTACAACGCATCAATTACAATGTTAACATTTACAGTGCATTTTATTGTACCTCTATGGAAATATTTACATTGGAAACATTTACATAGACTTACACTTACATTGCATTTTTCACGATGCAATGTAATGTCATGTTTATTCTTCATTTTATGATTTCACCCTCAGTACTTTTTAAAAGTGTTTGTGTTCTAATCAGGGAATGTGTTCTGTTCAATTAATGTTTATTTAACAATATCATTTATTTACAAAAGAATATAATTCATATTAGAATCAGGTTATAAAAGTGCTATGGGGCAAAGGTTGGGAAGTAATTTAAGTATTTCTGATTTCAGAATTCAAATAAGATTCTATTTTGTATGAAATTTTAAAGTGATATGGGGCAAAGTGCGGGAAGAAATTTCTATAGAAACTACATGTTTTTAAAATGTATTAGGATCTTTATTCAAATTAAACAGAACACAGCCCTGCCTTAATTGAAACCATTTTCAAAAAATGTTGCCAGAGAAAGTACAAAAAGAAAAATAAACATGAAATTACAACGCATAGTAAAAAATGTTATGTGAATGTAGGTCTATGTGAATGACCAGCATTGTAAAAAATGTGCTGTAAATATAAGTCTATGCTCTATGTAAATGAACCATTGTAAAGGCGATATACCCTTTATAACATATGGCACCATACCATCTGACCCTACAGACATCAAAGTCTGGTGCGGGTCATTTAAGCATCATCCCACCTCCCCTTCTTATGGCGGCCGTGCGCAATCTGCGCCCGTCCGTGCCTGGACCGCGCCCAGCGCCAGAACCCCTGGCCCCCACAAACGCCACAACACCCGTCTCCGCTACGATGCCAGCACACTCCATGCACTCAACACCGGACAAGCACACACCTGCTTCCAGGCCGCCCGAAGCGCACCCAAAGACCCTTCTACTGCCGGAACTGCAGCTTCACCAGCAGCAGACCCGCCTATCCACCCACCAGGACAGGACGCAACCACCTCAGGTGCATACTCCTGAACACCCGTTCCGCACGCAAACACGCCGTCGAACTCTGGGACCTGCTCAACATGTCATCCCCGGACATCGCCTTCCTGAGAGAGACCTGGATGAACAACTCCTTGGCACCCAACATTGCAATAGCCATCCCGGATGGCTACAAGATCACCCGCAGAGACAGAACCAACGGAGTAGGAGGTGGAATCGCCATCATCCACAAGTCCACCCTCAAGGTCTCAACCAACTCCGACGACAACCTCAACACCGCCGAACACCTGCACTTCCAGATCCACACTGATCCCACCACCACCCTCAGAGGAACTCTGATCTACAGACCTCCCCGTACCCAGGCCACAGTTCAGCGACTCCATCACCACCTTCGTCAGCACGCACGCCCTTGCTTCCACGGACTACATCCTCCTCAGGGACCTGAACTTTCACCTCGAGAACATCGACACCAACTCCGCCACTCTGATCGACAACCTCGGACTCAGACAGATTGTGACAACGCCCACCCACTCCGCCGGCCACACGCTTGATCCCATCTTCACCGCAAGTTCCCACGTCTCCTTCAGCCACACCACCGAACTCTACTGGATAGATCATCGCTGCGTCCACTTCAACTTCAAGAAGCCGACCACGCACCACCGCACTCGACAGATCTCCCGCCGCTGCTGGAGCAAAACAACAGAAGACCAGCTACACACCGCCCTCGCCCAAAGCCCACCCACAGACCCCACCGACCCGACGCAAAAGTTACTACTTGTGTAACGATATATCTGTAAGAGACGTTAGTGATAGATTCCTTACCTTAGAATATTCCCAGGCGTCAGACTGGATCCGTAAAATTTTCGCTTAGCAGTATCCCTGCACGCCAGTAGGTGGCGTCGTGCGGCTCCGCGTCCGTCACTGGCATCGTAAGCGCCGAGATGACGCCACGGAGAGTACTTAGGCGCCACCTATGCGCGCTGAAGTCAGTTCTGTACACGACTTTCCGCGCCAGGAACGCAGAGCCATGCAAGATACTGACCATTGGTGCAGAAAACTAGGGCCCTAAGAGGGATGACCCTAACCCTAGTAACCAGTTCGCAGAACAGGGAGGATGGGTGGGGCGGTAAGGAATCTATCACTAACTAATGTCTCTTACAGATATATCGTTAACCAAGTAGTAACTTGTGCATCTGAAAGAGACACGTTAGTGATAGATTCCTTACCTTAGAATAGATACCCCAGCAATACCAACCCCGGTGCTGGGTCTGCGAACAAATTACACCAGAAAGTCACGGAGAACAGAACGGCCAAAGAAGCCGTCTCTCCGGACTGGACTTTTAAGGCAGTAATGCTTAGTAAACGTGTGCAGCGAGGCCCACGTAGCTGCCTGACAAATGTCCTGCAAGGGGACGCCGCGTCCCAAGGCTGATATTTGAATGTTGGTCAGAGCTAATGGAAAAACTGGGTTTTGTTGGACAACCAGAATTAACAGAGACCTCCTGTGAGAACCAGCACTGAGTCTCCTGAATGACCAAAGATCATTTTGGCATTTACAGTCCCAGGAACTAACACTTTCTATAACTGCCAGACTGTAACAAAGAGCTTTGTACAAAGCTAGATCCTGAGGTAAATAAGGGTCAGGACCCATTTTCAGGGAGAAAGGGGCTATTCTAAACCATGTGTTCAGCACTGAGCAGATCATAGGAAGCATCCTTTAGGACGGAGGAGGAATTTCCTAGGATCAAAAACATGCTGACTATGCTGGCACGCAGAGTACAAACCGTACAAATCCGCCTAAGGACCTATCCCTCAATAGCCAGTTAGAGTAGCTATGAAACACATCTTGAGATAAGGCAACAGACAGCACTTCTACCACTCTGAAGAACACACAAGTACCAAGCTCAACCCATAGGACAACAAACAGCTCTGGTGGTGGAGACACACCAAGAGGCTGAGTGGCAGCCTCATGAGGGCATAAAGACATTTAACTAGGTTAATAATGCACAGCCAATTAACTGTCTGGAGTGCCATGCAATAAGTAACTTGCTGGAAAGGCTGGTCAGGGAGGAAGAAGTTGAAGTGGTGATGATTTAAGACAGTTTGAAGACCACCATGACAAGTAACCTGGATTAAAACACCAGATGCTCCCACTCTAGGAAGTAATTTTGAATATCGCAATAACCAAACGTTTCTCAACTTTTATCATGAGATCAACTTGCAGAAGGCCATGAGGGTGGAGGGAGATCGAGAAACTAGGCCTGAACACATGGATCGCTTTTGAGAGGGTTCATGGATTGGTAGATATGCCTCCCAAGTCACAAGGGGAATCATGTCTGTTTTGTTTGTTCATTATAAGAGGAGTTGTGGAGGATGGAATCAGTTTATCTCCTCAGGCTGAAGATGGAGCACCCTAGGCATTTTCAGTGGCTGCATAAGTGGCAAAATCTTGGTAGGAGTTAGATTGGCCATAACAGTAAGCAGTGGCAAGACCTTGGAAAGCTTTAGAAACCAAACTGGAGATCATAAAGACAAGGGATGCTGTTGTAGGAATCCTAGAACTCCACTTATTACTTTGTTCTTTAGTTGACTCTTAACAGGAGAGAGTTCAGCAGTTTCTCTGGAGCACTTTAGTAGAATATGGTTGTATGACAGAACCAGGCATCCCTTTACCACACCGTCATTACAACAAATATGTCTTTACCACGCATACCATTACAGGGAATATGTTCATTTGGAAGGCATATGCTTGGTAAAAATGTAACAGTGAAGTATAAATACACAACCACACATGCACCGTTACCACCCAAATACGAACCCTAAACCCTTCAATTATCCTTAACTCCCAAATACTCATACCCACCCTAAAATTATACTTTCCACCCAAAAACCCCCACTCACTCTAAACCCCAAAATTACCCTTGCCACTCAAAATCTCACACCCACCCTAAACCCTAAAATTAGCCTTGCCGCCCAAAACCCCACACCCAACCTAAAATTACTTATGCCACCCAAAAACTCATCCTCACCCTAAACCCTAAAAATTCCCTTCCCACCCAAAAACCCATACCCACCCTAACCCCTAAAAATACCCTTCCACCCAAAAACCAACGCCCACCCTAAATTCTAAAATTAGCCTCCCACCCAAAAAACCATACCCTCCCAAATATATATATTCACTTAAAAACCAGACGTTACAGGGACGTTATACTTAGGTTCTGAATTTACTCGCACAAAGCCATAGAACTTATGCCCTAAGGCAACTATAACTCACACCCATGCCGTGCAGTTTTCTACTCAATTTTATTGCAAATATTACAGTGATATTATCAATGATGTTATCAAAGATGTCATGAGTATTGTAATATGTGGGGTAATTAGCCGTGCATGGCGAGGGAGTGAGTTATAGTTCGCTTAGGGCATGAGTTATAGTTATTTCAGCTAACCATAACTATAAATATTGACTTTCAATAGTTTGGGGCGAGTAAATTCAGAGCCTAACTGGAACGTCCCTGTAACCTTTGGTTCGTTAAGTGAAATTCTACGTTGTTTTTAATTCTATTTTCTAGCTATACCGCCCTGTAAACGTGGTTTTTTTCAGTGAACTGCTATGGGTTTTTTTTTTACGTTGTCCTTTTAATAACTTTATGATAATCCAACCACCAAAGTGCATGGTGTGGCTAGGCTAGGCCTGTGGCCTACTCCTATACACACCCAACCGCACCCAACGTAGGGCCTTTGGCTGTGCGTGGTTGAGGTTGGCCACAGAGTATGGTCGCCCACCCCCTATAAACACCCAAGCGCGCGACATGCACAACCTTCAGCTATGTGTGGTAGGGTTGGCCGCAGGACCTAGCTTGCTGCCAACACCCCATTAAACAGTCAAAACTACGCACAGTCTTGCATGTACCATATGATAGAGCTCAGTAGTAAAATGGTGGGCAGTCGGCTAGCCCTCATTGGGGGGTGGTGAGGGAGGCGGGGACCCGAAATTTTGCCTCCGATTCTGCAGAAAGGGCATACAGGAAATATTCAGGGAACCTCTCTACTCTGTAAGCATACCACAAGGGTGGTATTTTCCCGGAAAAGATTTAATGTGGAATTCTGGTACATGTTAATAATGTAAAGGAACTTGGCACATTTAGCCAAGGTGAGAAAAGCCAAAGATGCAAATCTCCTAACCTGAAAAAGTGGGGCAGCAAACACGGATCATTGCGCTAGAGGGTGACTTGTTACATAGGTTGGTGTAAATTTTCCAGCTGACACTGAAATGGAGAGGGCTTTTAGCCTTATGGATGTCCCCTTCTAGACAGTCTCCAAGAAAATTTACTGAACTCATGGTCCTGGGACTATTGCATCACTTCAGAAGGTGGGCTAATGTCAATCATCTTCATCCAAACCATCATATCTTCCAAAGCTGAAGCTTCATTTTTTGGATACGGTGCCCAAATCCACTAAGAGCAGAACTACCCACAGATTCACCAAATGTGGCCAGTACTAGGGAGGCCCCCTCTTGTATTTCTAACCAACTTTTATCTTTTTGATACCCACCAGAACACTGAGAAGCGAGCAGGAAAGTGTTTCAAAGGGAATAGGTAATTTTATTGGTCATTTCAGCAGGAATATTTTGACTTATGCGAATAAATACGCAGGTGTCTACAGTGACCCTAATGTGGCAGAGGCTAAGTGAAGCTATTGTAGCGTTATGCCGGGAATGAACCTTCGTTTAAGAGCCACTAAGCAAAGGCCATAAGGACACATTTTTATTGAGCGATTAATTACTTAAGGCTAACCGGCACCTCAAAATGGGTTCAGGTTTTAAGTATATGACGCAGCTCAGGTTTTAGCCGCACATGTTGCTTCTACCAAGCAGCTTCTCGCACGGTGTACCCTTTTTTTAGAATGGCTATCACAGGAGTCTTTGGAAATACAATACCCTGGTTTGAAAGATAATAAAAGAATGATCACCGAAGACCACGGAGGCTTCTTTATTGCCGGCTGTGCACTACTAAATAATATGATGAGGGTCAAATAAGGAATATGCTACTTACCAGTATGCATCTGTTCTTGGCATGTAGAGCTGCAGATCTACACACTTGTGCATAGATCGCCATCTGGTGTTGGGCCCGGATGTTTGCAGTTTGTTTTTCCTCTTGGAAAGTCTTTGGAAGTCACGAGGTCGGTGACTCCTCCTTTGGATCGTATTGCGCATGGGCTTCGGCTCCATCCTCAGATTGTTTTTCGCCAGCAGGGAAAGATGGAGCGTAGTAGTAACAGTGAAGATGCCCATGCGTGTGCTATCTAGATAATGTAAACTGGAGCAGATAAAGGTAGCCGGGAAGGCGGGTGGGCGTGTGTAGATCTGCAGCTCTACATGCCAAGAACCGATGCATACTGGTAAGTAGCATATTCCGTTACAGGCATATGAGCTGCAGATTACACACTTATGCATAGATTATATAGCAGTACCCACCGTTAGCGGTGACCACCCGTATCTGTTGCAGTGGTTTGAAATAATGTTTTGAGTACAGCCTGGCCCACACTAGCTTGTTGCTTAGTTTGCACATCTACACAATAGTGTTTGGTGAAAGCGTGCGGTGTTGACCATGTAGCTGCTTTGCAGATATCATCTAATGGGATGTTCCCTAAGAATGCCATGGAAGCCCCTATTTTTCGTGTAGAATGGGCTTTTGGGGGAATGGATAGCATTCGCTTTGCTTTATGGTAGCAGATTTGAATGCATTTTGCAATCCACCTAGCTATCCCCGATTTTGAGATGGGGTTACCTTTGTGTGGTGGAGAGAAACAAACAGTTGTTTGGTCTTACGGAAAGATTGTGTTCTCTGAATGTAGTAGAGTAAGGCTTGTTTCACATCCAGTGTGTGAAGAGCCCTTTCTGCAACGGTCTGTGGTTGCGAGAAAAATACTGGTAGTTCTACTGTTTGGTTTAGGTGAAAGGGAGAAATGACTTTAGGGAGGAATTTTGGGTTGGTACGGAGAACAACTTTATGGTGCATTTGGAGAAAGGGTTCTTGGATGGTAAGTGCTTGTATCTCACTGACCCTTCTAAGGGAAGTGATGGCTACAAGAAAAGCGGTTTTCCATGTTAGGAACTGTAGTTCGCATTTATGGAGAGGTTCGAAGGGAGGCCCCATTAGCCTTGTGAAAACGATATTTAAGTTCCACACAGGTGAGGGTGGCACTCTGGGGGGAATTATTATCTTAAGGCCTTCCATGAAGGCTTTAATGGCAGGTACTCTGAAGAGTGAGAGATGTTGCCTGTTTTGTAGGTAAGCTGCAATAGCTGCGAGGTGTAGTCTAATGGACGTATAGGCTAGATTGCATCTTTGTAGGTGGAGTAAGTAGCCTATTATGTGTTGAATGGACACGTCCAGTGGATTGATGGTGTTATGGAAATAAACAACAAAACGTTTCCACTTGGCAGGGGTAGCACGCTCTAGTGGTAGGTCTTCTAGCTTCTCTGATGACGTTCATACAGTCAGGGGGAAGATTTAGGTACCCGAATTCTAAGATTTCAGGAGCCAGATCGCAAGGTTGACCTGCGCTGGGTCCGGGTGTTTGATCTCTCCATGGTTCTGGGTTAAGAGGTGTGGAGAGAGGTGTAGTTTTTGGTGTGGCACTACAAATAGTTCCAGCAGTGTGGTATACCACGGTTGTCTGGCCCACGTTGGAGCTACTGGGATTAGTGTGAGGGAGTGTTGTAGTTTGCGCACCACTAGTGGAATGAGTGGAAGAGGCGGAAAAGCGTAAGCAAATTTGCCTGACCAGTTCATCCATATCGCATTTCCTTTGGCCAATGGGTGTGGGTATCTGGCGGCGAAGCTTGGGCATTTGGCGTTTTCGTGGGTGGCGAAGAGGTCGATCTGTGGATGCCCCCACATTTGAAAGTATGGGTGAAGAACTTGCGGGTGAAGCTCACACTCGTGGATCTGTTGTGTCTGTCTGCTGAGCAGATCTGCCACTGTGTTTTGGACTCCTGGGACATGCTGAGCTAGGAGAAAGATTTTCTGGGGTATCGCCCATCTCCATATGCTCTGTGCTAGGTGAGAGAGCTGTGGAGAGTTTGTGCCGCCTTGTTTTTGGATATAATGCATGGCTGTCATGTTGTCTGTTCGGATCAGGACTGCCTTGCCTGAAATTTGAGTTTGGAAAGATTTTAGGGCTAAGAAGATTGCTAGCAACTCCAGATGGTTGATATGGAGTAACTTTTGTTGAGGTGTCCACTTGCCCTGTGTGGTGAGATGTAATAGATGAGCTCCCCAGCCGGAGAGCGATGCGGCTGTTGTCAGTACTATTTGAGGAACCGGGTCCACGAACGGTTGACCTTTGGAAAGGTTTGTGGTGATCCACCACTGCAGAGAGCGATGGGTGCGACCGTCTACCAACACCAGATCTGTTAATTGACCCTGGGCCTGGTTTCATTGGCGCGCTAAGTACTCTTGGAAAGGACACATCTGGACTCTTGCGTGAGGCACTATGAAAATGCAAGAGGCCATCATCCCTATTAGTTGCATGAACACTCGAGCTGGAAGGGAGTGTTGTAGTGCGAATTTTGCGCGTAGAGCTTGAATGCTTGCAATCCTGGCCGGATTAGGGTAGTGCTCGAGGTGTCTATGGTGGCACCGAGGTATTGTTTTATGTGGGATGGTTGGAGATGGGACTTCTGGTGGTTTACTGTGAAGCCCAGCTGGTGGAGCAATTGAATGGTGGTAGATGTGTGTTGAACACACTGATTGTACGACCCGGCTTTTATTAGCCAGTCGTCTAAGTATGGGAAGACGTGGATGTGCTGTCTTCGTAAATGTGCTGCTACCACGGCTAGGCACTTGGTGAATACCCTTGGCGCTGTTGTGACTCCGAACGGGAGCACCTTGAATTGGAAGTGTTGTCCGTCCACTACAAATCTGAGGTACTTGCGGTGAGCTTTGTTTACCGGAATGTGAAAATACGCGTCTTTTAGACCTAGGGTGGTCAAAAAGTCGTTTTGGGAGAGGAGCGGAAGTACCTGCTGAAGCGTTACCATATGAAAATGGTCAGAATGTATGTACATGTTTAGGGGCCGGAGATCTAGGATGGGCCGCAGAGTCTCGTCCCTTTTTGGTATGAGAAAATATAGGGAGTAGACTCCCATGTTTTGTTGGTTGGTAGGAATGGGTTCTATTGCCTGTTTTTGTGGGAGGGAGACTACCTCCTGCTTTAAGAGTATTAAATGTTCTTGTGACATTGGGAGCTGCCTGGGTGGAATGCTTGGGGGGGTAGATATTAGTTCTAGGCAGTAGCCTGATTGAATTATTTGTGTCACCCATTTGTCTGAGGGGATGGTAGCCCAGACGGGAAGGAAATGTTGGAGTCTGCCCCCGACCAGAGTGGAATGGTCTGGGGGGGTGGGGGGGGGGGGGGGGGAGGTGTCATTGGGTAGGCGTTGTGGCAGAGCGGGCGTTGTTTGTTTGGCTTCTGCCTTTATTATTGTTACCCCTATAGCCGCCTCTTTGATAACCCCTCGTGAAGGTGGACTGAGTGGGGGATTTGTACGAGGTGGACGCGGTATCTGAGGAGTAGCCTCTAGATGTACTGCGAAAGGAAGAGCGGCAAAAGGAGCGTCTAGGAGGGTGTGACTGTAAGGCTCCCATTGACTTCGCCGTATCCGTATCTTTTTTCATTTGTTCTAGGGCCTCATCTACCTTTGGGCCAAATAGATGTTCCTGGTCAAAGGGATGGTTAAGGATGGAGGCTTGTACCTCCGGTTTAAACCCTGATATTCTCAGCCAAGCATGGCGACGGAGGAGGACGCTTGTATTGATGGCCCTGGAAGCTGTGACTGCTGTATTTAAGGCACAGCGTATAGAGGCGTTTGTGATGGTCTTACCCTCTTGAATTAGTTCGTTGACCCTAGCTTTATATTTCTCAGGGAGGTGGCGCATTATGCTCTCTAACTCGTCATAATGTGCCCTGTCATATCTGGCCAATAGGGCTTGAGTATTGGCGATACACCACATATTGGCTGCTTGTGACGCAGTGCGTTTCCCTGATGCATCCAGTAGCTTTGACTCTTTGTCAGGTGGTGGTGCTTCGCCTGACAATTTGCCCTTTTACGTGCAGTGGATACAACTAGAGAGTCTAGTGGCGCTGGCCCTCTGATGTAGGAGGGATCTGTAGGGGCAGCTTTGTATTTTTTCTCGATGCGTGGGTTAATGACACTGGCTCTAACTGGGTCCTTAAAAACCTCTGGCGCATGCTTTACCACTCCTTTAGGCATAAGTAATATGGAAGTAGACCTATGTGTGGTGTCGAACGTGTCGAGGAGGAAATCTTCCTCCACGGGGTCGGTATGTAAGTCTACCCCGTGATAGTGTGCCGCCCTTTGTAGTAGGTGGTGGAACCCCAATGAGTCCTCTGGTGGAGATGGCCTGGAGGGATAAAGGTCATCTTGTGGGATGTTGGGGATATCGGGTATATTGTAGTCGGCCCATGGGTCTGGGGATCCTGTAGGAGTGGGGTCCCCAGCGGGTAGGTCCTGGGGGACATCCCCTATGTCATCATATGGGTCCCTGTGATGATCATCTTGTGGAGAAGGGGTGGGAGAACGATGAGGTTGGGGTGGAGAAGGCGGAGGGGGTGGAGGTGGAGAAGGAGGAAGAGGTGGGGAAGGTATTCTGAACGGGGAGGTAGCAGAGTCCTTCCTTTTTGGAGGCGGAGGTGGAGCAGGCTTCTCCAAATGTCTCTTTTTGGAAGAAAGTGTCAAATGTCCAGTTTTTGGATCCTTGGTGAGTGTTTTCTGCAAGGGATCCGGTGTAAATAAGTCCGGTGAGGCTGGTCTGTCCGTCGGCGCCGAAGGAATCGGGGCCGTTGGCTTTTTAGGCTTTTCGGTGCCGGTTCTTTGTTTGGAACCTGGCTTGGGAACCTCCGGACGCTTGGTCCGCGCCGAGATGGATTTCGGCCTCGAAGTGTCGGTGCCGGTGGCCTTGTGTGCTTTGGTCGGCACCGAAGGTGTTGTTGGTGCCGAAGAGCTGGGTTTCGACCCAGAATGCTTCGGTGCGGAGCTCGGTGTCGATATGGGGATCGGCTTCTTTTTCGGCACCGAAGCGTGTTTATCGGTACCGGGAGTAGGCTGGCTCGAGCCCGAGCCGCCGGAAGGCTTGCTTGGCTTCTTCACCGGGCCCGAAGGTGGGGTGTTGGAAGCAGTGTCCTTGGTCTTGCCTAGGCCCGGAGGCGAAGCCGTGACCGGAACCTTTTCGGTGCCGGCAGGGGTGTGTGTGGGGGGGGGGGAGATCAGTACTCACGACCCTCTGCGCCGGGGTGATGTCCTTCACATCGGAGTCGTCGGCCTCGGTGGCGCTGACGAGGCCCTCTTTGGTGTACTGCTCTGGAGCGTCGATGCCTTCTCCGAAGATGTCGTCCGGAATCGTCGTTGAGGAGTGCGCCATAGTTCTTCTGGCTCTTCGGTCCCGAATAGTCTTTTTGGACCAGAAGGACTTACACACCGGACAGTCTCGAGCCTCGTGTTCAGGGGAGAGGCAGAGATTGCATACCTCGTGGAGATCGGTGTGGGGGAATTTGGACCCACATCGAGGGCACTTTTTAAATGGAGTCCTTTCCATTAGCCAGGACCGAAGCTTGGAGAGGCCCGAAGGCCGCCGTCAACGACTGGAACTGAAGGTCTGTGCCGATGAGAAGTGGGGGAGATCGCGATCGAAACAATACCGCGGTTTAAGGTGAGGATTGCGCGTCGACCGTCGAACTGGAAGCTGTTCGGAACCGGAGCGCGAAGATCACATCCAAGCCCGATGGCGGAAAAAAACAATCTGAGGATGGAGCCGAAGCCCATGCGCAATACGATCCAAAGGAGGAGTCCCCTTTTCTCTCCTTTTCTTTCCTGCTCTGGATTGGTTAAAGTTTTTCTTCCTCCATCTTAGTCCTAGCGCCAAGATACCCGTAGGGTGATAGATGCGCTCTACAAGACTGTTTTACATTACATTACACCGACCTCGTGACTTCCAAAGACTTTCCAAGAGGAAAAACAAACTGCAAACATCCGGGCCCAACACCAGATGGCGATCTATGCACAAGTGTGTAATCTGCAGCTCATATGCCTTGAACATAAAAAAATGTAAAGATATCAATGAAACAGATTTAAAAGCACCATGTAGGAGCGTGAACCACAATGTGCAACTGAGCTTGCAGCAGTTCAGCACTCAAGATGTATATAAACACAAATATGTGGTCAGCTTGGTAGAATGTGTCTTGACAGGAACACCACTATTAGAATCTATCAAAACAGGAGGCAGAAGTTAGGAGGAAGGGATGGACCATGAATAAAAAAACATTGGAGAAATAAAAAAAAGCTGTAAAGCCATATTTGGTCACATTAAGTGGAAGACAAAGGTTAGGTGGTGGAATCTGACAGATGCATAAGGAGGAGCCACTTGCAGAGCTCATTCAATTTGCTACCAGAAAGATCTTTCTGTGCAAGATGTGATCATGGGCCTTGGCTGCGAGTGAAGGCAAGTTATTTGTCTTCAGGAAGGGAAACAAGAATATACCAATAACATTTGTACCAGCAACATTTGGACCCCAACCCTCTTGGAATGCAGAGGAAACAGGCACATTCAAATATCAGACTACTGTGTCTCTAATGATCAGAGATGTGGTGATTGGACTGTTATTGATTTGTACCGATCTATAATACTATACATTCAATAATGTCTAACTTGAAGCAGTTTACAGTCCCAATATAAACCACCTCAGTTAGAATCCAGGAACAGATTTGTCAAATATCACACAATGTTTAAAGCAAAGCTGGTCAATGTGGTATGTGGGGGATCAATATGAGGAAGATAGACAGTCGAAACCTGCAGGCAGTAGACTAAGATAGTCTAACAATAATCCCTTGGTGATTTGCAAATTTGTGCGCCATATACCCTGAACAAAGGTGAATAAATGTGGGCCTGGAGAAGCTGGTTGACTGTGGCTGCAACACCATACATTAAACAAACAGACTAAAGCAAGCACTACTGCTTCTAGAACATAACACTTAGTTGGTACGGAGCAGCAAAAGGTGCCTTTAAAAAGAGAACATCGCACTAGTTTGCAAAAAGTGAAAACAGGACAGAAACAGATCCCTTTGGCAGTAAAGATCAATGCTACAAAAACCTGCTGGAAAACTAAGGGTGACACACAGAATTCAAATACAATTGGGAAAAATAGAATAGCTGTCAGTACAAGGCAATGGCATGTTTATATTTTGGTGGCTGCCTTGGTAAGAATGCCTTCTTGGTATATTAACAGACAATGATTAGGGAACCCATTTTCGCTGCATCCTTGGGCTGAATTCCAGGCTATGATTTCCTAGCTTGCTGCACAGTTGGTTGTACAGAGATGTGCCTGGTCGCTCTCTTCAGTTAAAGTGCACTGTTGCATGCTTGCCTTTGAAGAGCAGATTGGTTAGCATATTTTCACATTCATCAAGTTTGGAATCGCTATAATCCACAAAAATACATCTTTTAATTAACCCCCAGGGTTGCATTCTACACAAAGAATTAAGATGGTGACACCGAGCTTTCACAATTGTGGAAATAAAAATGTATAAGATAACAAACAAAGAGTAAAAGAAGCAAAAAGTACTACAAGTAAATATAACCATTGATCAAGCTTTGCTAAATTATTTTCTTTATCCAAGAAAAAAAAACTAGAAAAACATGTCCCACTGCAGGACAAAGACTGTGAATGAGTAGACTCAGTTACAATTTCCTGAATCAGAAGCCACAGATGGCAAGAATGTGAAACCAAGAATGGGTGTTCAACTTCAAAGGAACATGGTAAAGCTCCCAAACATCTTTGATATCACCGGTTAGGAGAGCAGAAATGAAATCTCTTCTGTTGGGAAGGTAGCTTCCCTTCCCGACGAAGGGGTCGCTAATAATGCATTTATCAGAGCAACTGATCTACTGCCCCCATCGGCATTAAAGGTGGCACAGTTCCAAAGGCATGTAGGGAAACAGCTTGGGTATCGGAACTCATATTATCCTACTGAACAATATTAATATTATGTTGTTAAGGTCCCAGTCTGCATAGACTTCCAAAGGGAAAAAAGTTGCTACATCGGAGGAGGCACATTTTCACAGTAATATATGGAACACAACATAGGCGGAGACCAAACGGGGCTGGAGACTCCAACATCTAGAGAGCAATTGTAGCTATAAATATCACTCAATTTTAAGTGTGAAAGCTACGTGTGCCTCTGGTGGTCATAAAAATTAGAAAGACTGTGGAACAGATGCCTGGCAAAAGATGTTCCATGGCATTTGCAAACATGACGAAAGCCTCAAATACCACTAGATTTAAACTAGCCCACTTAACTTTACTACCTGACACTTGCAAGACCCTAACATCATGCATAGGATAAATGGGAACAATGGAAGTCTCTATCACAAGTACAGTGCCCCTACAGCCACATTCATACACATTATGTGGGAAGACACAGAATATCAAGTTATTGGCGAGACAGAGTTCCAGAAAATACTGAGCATCAAGGCAGATTGTTACTTTTTACTGGGCATAACCCATCTCAATTAAAACTCCGGGGCAAAGCAACAATGCTTGCCATTATTTTGGCTAAATGCTGGACTGTGATAAAATGGCTTAGACCAGCTTAACAGATGTTGTAGAATCAGGTGTCACAGAGGAATTGTTCCTTAAAATTGCAAGGAAATATGAAAAAATAGGGAGGAAGACATTGGGGACTTATTGTATCCACAAGATAGTTATCCTCCATAAACCAGTTAAGGCAAATAGGATTATAATCAGCAATTTTAATCAAGAGATACGGGTGGATACCTGGAATACTTATTATAGTTCTAATGCCTGGGAAGCTCAACACAGAAATAGGAACGCTCTTAGCCCACAGGATTGGGGACATGGCCCTGACCTCTCACTTTATGGTACTGATAAATGACTGACACTATTACACACTGTTCACACCCATCTACCTGTGACAAACTTAACGTTATAAAGTTCTGTAATTTTCATAAATTCTGGAAAAGCTGATAATGCTCACTTTAAAAAATAGTATGTTGTTGGAACAAATACGGTCACTCATTAATCGTGACCACTGACATGACTAACTGAAAAATACAGTGTAGTAATTGATAAAAATACAGTACCATTTAAGGGGCTGGCTAACAAAACAAGTGCTAGCAAGCATGTCTTCAGCACCCAAAGACTGGAATTGGGTCTGACTATCTAGGCATTTAGTACTTTTGGTCACTGGGAGCGGACATACCTTACTTAATATGTCAAAATCAGATGAGATGTGCAACTAAAAAAGTTTTAAAGGGCATCGTCCTTTTTATATGACATCCTCGCCATAGAAGGGAGAGGGGCTCTGACCGCAGTGGAAAATAGTACTGGCAGAGGAGGTTGAACTATAGGGTAGAGTCAGTTTTTGGGGTGACGTAGTGGCACATTTGGCTAAATTTCTAAGCTAAGGTTTAAACTAACCAAAAAAGATGGCATGCTAGGATTGCTACGGATAAAAAGTCAAAGCCCAGTTCACGTCCTGGCACTGGGCCTATTACTAGGTACAACAAGGATGTGGAAGGGTACCACCATGCCATTACACGCACTCTCTCTATCAGATATGATAACAATGGATTTAACTAGAGAGGTTATCTGGGAGGAAGGCAGCTAGGCATCTCATATAATCTGGGGCAAGATGTCTTGTATGAATATCTGTAGTCTTTAGTTGATGAAGACCACCTAATGCCCCTTTCGAGTGACCACTAGCAATTTAACACCACGGTTAAGTCACTGGAGGCTTAAAGCCAGACATGACATCGGTCTAGGTCTCATTAATCATATCTGGATTATATTGGTACTTGTTATGCCAGAGCTTACAAATACCCGTGTGTGAACTAGTAAAATTTGTACATTATACAAATATATGTAATGATACTGATACAAGTTCACTGTTGACTTAAGTATTGCCCACAAAATTATTTACTGATGAAAGTTTCTACAGCCTCAGACCACATTGAAATTCAAACAATTCATAGGTTTCCAAAGCCATATTTTCAGCTGTACATAGAGTGCTGATAAGACAAAAACGAATCAAAGAAACACCACACAAGACGTGAAATCGCGGTACGTCTTGAGTCACTCCCCCTATCTAAACCAATTGTGAAGCCAATATAGGGTGGGAGTTGAACTACATGAAATCTAAAAAAGTCAGAACACCGTGATTTTCGTGAAGCCTTATGTTGTTGTGAAATGTGATTCATGTTGCACGTTTGTCACTATTTATGTCACAAAAAATGTTCTTGGTTTGTCTAAAAATGTCTTCTCAATTTTTTTTTCTCAATGAATTTGATTGTATAGCAGCCATATTTATGGCAAGAAGTTCACATAATACATGTATGTTGGTATGAGTATATTGTGTGGTGTTTCTTTGATTCATTTTTGTCTGATGAAATTGTATCGAATTATTATGGTTACAAAGCAATTGCAAAACCCAACAGAACCAATTGTAGCATGCATCTACTATACCCAGGGTCTGAGGGACACAGGGTTGCCCCATTACATGTAATGATTTCTTCATTGTGTCATAGAAGTGGAGGGGATGGGCTTTCCCAGGATGACGACAACTGGTTTTGTTAGGATGTTGTTTCTTGCTGAAAACACAACCTTACATTGGATATAAACATTTTGTAAGTGCAGGGTTTATTTTGTAAACACTTCAGTAGAAGGGATGTATAAACAAAGTGAAAGAAATATATATATATTTTCCCAAATGATATCAGCAAAACAATACATGCAAGATCAACAATTTTACCTGATCTCAATATCCATCGGTGGCTGCCAGGCATTAAAGTGAGCACTGGTGAACATTGAGGGAGTGGTGGACACACCATGCCTGCTCCACGTAGCCAGGACCCTACCCAACGAATATGGAAGGGACGAGAAGGGTTCATGTGCTAATGAAGCTTGAGATCTTCTCCCCTTCAAGCCCTGTGTGAACTGCGTCATGAACAGTCTCTGTACTGTGGGTATTCTGCTGCCCAGGTTTCTCCTCCTTGTCCAGAAACGGTAGCATCCAGGAGAAGAAAGTGCTAAAACAGTGTGAAGGCCATGCATGGAGCAAACTTTCTGGCTTCTGCTCAGCAAACTTCGCCCTCGTTCATGGGTCGTATTTGTTGACTCCACAGACTGCAGGCAAAATGCACTGGGCTTTAGTTCGCACCTGTGAGGAAAGTCTTCCCTGAAGACACCAGAGGCTTCGGTTGCTGAAGAACACTGTGAAAGAAAGAGGGAAAGTGTCCATTCTGAAGGCTGCCCTGAATGGTTATAGGACTCCCATCTGCCAGGGGTGTCATGCGTGTAAGGAAGTCTATCAAAATCTAGTAAATGAGAGGAATCCAGCTTTACATGGAAGGCCATGGGGAACGATGGGGTACCAAAGGACATGGGAGATCCATCTTTGAGTAAGTTTGTACAATGTACTTTTGAGGACTCTCCAGGATAAAGTGCTATAGGCTGGTTCATGAAGGGTGTTGGACCATCTTTGGAAAAAGCAGAGGACCAACTTCTGCTGCACTGGGAGTTCATCCTCATATTGATGCATGAAAAAATCTCCAGAAGTCTGTTGGATCGCAGCAGATTACAATTGTCTGAAAGCATTAAACTGTTCGACGAAGAAGAAAGTGAAGACTTTACTGTACAGCTGCTAAAAGCTGGAAGCAGCAACTTGTTTGCCATGATGGATAACCTGTCAAGCACTGCTGCCTCTTTGGTGGACAAGCAGTTCATAAAATGACGGTTAAATCGTCTTTGCTTTGGCACAAGGGCCGTTAACCTCTTGCTGCTGGCATTTGATGTTAGTACAGTGGTTGCAGTGCTTGACAAGTTGAGGAGTGTATGTTCGTGTTGGATAGAAGACTCATGGGACAGCTTTAAGCAGGAAAGGCTTTTTCGGGGCTTCATTTTCCTCATAGTCCTCAAATGATCCTGGGGAGGAATAACTTTACACTTTCGATCTGGTTGTCTCTTTTGCATGGATAAATGGATGGGTTTTAAGTTCCCCTCAAAGGCACTAAAAAGATCGGTACATGTAACCTTAGTATTAGATTCTAGTGCTTCTTGGTGGATGGGGAGACAAGGTGCACTCTTGGGAGGAATGCTAGAGCAGCTTAAGATGCATTTGTTGGTATTTCCAGACAAAGAGGCGGCGTCAATAGGGGAAGCCAGAGTGCCAGATCGACATGAGGAAAGCTTTGGCCTTTTGATTTCGTGCAGTATACTCTTACATGCAAGACTGTGGGAGACGCCTGGGTTCTTTACCTCACTCCTGATAACAGAGTCTTGCCCAAAAAAGCTGCTGGTTTTCGGAGATCCAGTAGAAAATGCCACTGTTCCCATTGAGGCAGACTCACTTTTGCAGCTTGTGGTTTGCGTTAAACGCTCCATCTCAAGACCAGTGGAAACCCCTGTGCCATCCAAAACAGAAGGGGCCATAGATTCTGATGCACATTTGCTATTTCCTTTCCATATTCTTTTTCGCTTGAAAGGCACTTTGCATCCCTTTTCCACGGATACTTCTGCTAAGTGACTGACCTGAGAGTTCTGTTGGGGTCGAGGAGGACATTGAACTCCCAGAAAGGACTTCGCTTGGAGATTGCAATTTTTCTGAGTTTGTGAGGTCGTTATGCAAGGCTTGCACAATGTAATTTCAGTGGATGCACCATTACCCTTGAAAGAAGTAATTTGGTCTAGAGGAAAATCCTGTGTTTGGCCCTGCTGAGGTTCATTGCAATGTATGGCCTTGGTCTCAAACCTGTCACAGAGCAACTGGACAGTAGTACTTGCTGAAAAAAGTTGAACATCTTCCATACTGTTAGATGAAGGTGGAAGAATTTTGCACAGTTCACGTTTGGATGGGTCACTTTGGCAGTTATCTTGCAGTAAACCACCTTGTAGCAAGGCAAAGGAAAATTCTTTAGTGTTTGTTGTGTGATTAGCCTGCACAGACTCTGTTTGGCAATCTCGGTCATGCTGCAATATGGGTTCAACCACAGTGTCCAGATTAAGGTCAGGTTCAGTAAGCATGTCTTCAGGAATATCATACCTAAAGGTTCCATGAAATAAGGCCTGTTCTGTTGAAAATTGCTTGCAAGACATTTTTAAGTTTGCTATGGGAGTACTATCTACCTGAATATGGGCTTCCAATAGTGTAGAAGGTGCACAATGAAGGCTCTGATCAGTTGAAAAGTCTATTTCTTTTTCAGAATGGTAATGCTGTCTGCCCTTCTTTGAAGAGCTTTTAGAACTAGTTGCCATCAGATGGCATTCAAGACCCTTTTCGCGAGCATCTACCCCAACAGCTTTAATCTTCTTTCTAGTGCCTCGGCTCAATGAACTGTGGCATGGATTGCTGAGTACACAGTGTTGAGCATTTCTTATATTTTCATATGCTCCTTGTTCTTTAGGCAAGCCTGAAACAGAAACCTTTAGATCTACAATATCAATTGGATCAGCGTGAGTAAAACACTGTTTATTCAGCTGAAGGTTTGTAACACAATCTCCTCTCTTATGTGCCTGAGATAGTCTTTCATTTGTGGCAGTCATCTTCTCTGAAAGCACTGGGAGATCACTTTCATTGGACTTTGGTCTTTGATGTGCTATGCAGGTGATGAGTGGTTCCTCCTCAGGCTCGGTTTTGTTTTTCACAAGCTCTGCAGTGACCCTCTGACTTTCACCTGATGGAGGCATGAGAGCCAGGCTGCTATTTAAATTGAGAGATTGTACTAGACAAACTGAAATCTTGCTACATTCAATATCAGCTGAATCAATACATTTAAGATCGGAGAGCCCCAGTGTGGAGGGAACGTCCAAAGGGCTTCCACTAAACAAAACGTCAGATCCCACATATGTCACAGAGGGATTCAGCAGACTAAGCTCAGAGGACTTCAAGTCACAGCTGCTTTTATTGCACATCGCAATGTCTTCTTGCCCAGGTATATCTGCTTTGGATATGGGGAGTTCAGAATGCTGAGAAAGACTGCAATTTGGTCTTGAATTCATATTGTCCACAGCACCTTCTACATGTTCAAACCTGCTGCCGTTTGCAAGAGTATTTTTAGTTATCTTGGCACCAGGTTTATCTAACTGCAAGGCACACATGATATGTGAAGATGTGTTGCACTTGCTGGGATTTAAGGCATCCTCTTTTGAACATTCAGTTGCTGTTTGTAGGCAATGGCCCTGATGGGTCACTCCCTCTGCTGCCGCTTCTGAAATGCACAAAGCAGTGCTAAGTCCTTGGGGCCTAGACACTGTGCATGCAATGTCTTCTGATCTGCTCAGCAAAGCTAAAGTATTGAACAAGTCTGTCATCTCTGTGCAAGTAGTGGATATGTGGTGTCCATAACCGATGGACTTGGGCAGATTAGCTTCCTTTTGAGGATTAATATCCAGTCCTACATTTCCGACCTCTTTTTCTCTTAAATCATAGAATTCTCCATCTGATGCCAGACTGCCACCCTGCTTGTCGTCAAAGCTGCCACTACAGGATGAGATGTGTACTACATCATTTAGTGAACTGAGACTTGTCAAGTCTGGGCCACTGTGGCAGGTTGCGTGTACAGTTTTAGTTTCAATGTTGGGCACCTCTGCCACTCCAGGCTTCAAAACTGGAGCTTGGCTCTGATTAGAGTTTTCACTCCTGTCACTATGTTCATCACCAAAGCTCCAGAGATCTTTAGAAGAGCTGCAGACATTCTGCTTGCGCCAGGAGAGGTTGGACTCAGTTATCTCTACCCCACAGGTTACAGTAGTCACATTACTGGAGATGGACAAATTAGTTTGGTTGCCCCATGACTCAATGCTGTCTGCAGACAACTGTGTGCCAATAAATGAACGCTCCCTGGCACTATCATGATGGCTTTCCATGTCGGAACACATGCCTTCAGGTGCAAATACTACATAGGCACTGCAAGAGGGAGGCATCTCGTTTTCTGCCTCCTTGACAGAAGTGTTCTTACTAAAAGTCTTGCAGCAGCTCAAGCTCTCCTTGGAATGTTCACTTTTCTCATGAGCAGAACAGGATGGAATGCACCCTGCTGGGTAAATGCTTGGGCCTTCCAATAACCCTTGTTGAGAAACTCCTTCCTTTACCGTTGAAGAGGAAACTATAGTGATTTTACTAAGAACTATTGGTGCGATTTCAGTCTGACTTGACTTCTCTGGATGTTCATCACAAGCAAGCCCTTCCAAACAGATAGTTTTCTGTTTTTTCCCAAAGACTGCTGTATGTTCCAGTCCCTTGGAGAATTCTTCAGTGGAGGTGACAGAAACAGACACAGAGAAAAGGGATGAATTGAAAGGCAAACTATTGCTGCTTCCACAGTGCATCAGAGGGCTTTTGCAGACTGCACTTTCACTGCCTGCAGTATCACTACATCTGTCAGCTGAGCTGATCCCTGCCTGGTTGTCCCCATCTTCACTTTGTAAACTGCAGGCACTTAACCTCTCATGTAACAACTGCTCTTCCCCAAAGTTCTCTTGTACTGCATGCTTTTGAGCAACTTTGTATGTAATTTCAGGAGTTCTGTCTGCTTTTTTAAAACAGTCATCCTTTCCTGTGAATTGTGGCACCGCAGCTTCCTGGTCACAGGTAAAACACTCTGCACTATCTTTTTTGGTCAATATGCCACAAATTATGTTGGAAGATGCAACATTGCCATTAGCGGGTGACTCTACAACATTGTCAGAATCAGCAGAGCTGTTGTGAATTACGAAGCCACTAACTTTATCTACCTCCTTCAAAAGAGATTCCCTTTCCTCTTGGTTTGTAGTATTGTAAACATCTTGGGCTGATGGCACAAGAGAGACTGTTGCGGATGTACATTCAGTATCTGTGCGTGTAATCTCTTTTGATGGCTCCTTATTCAAAGTGGTTAAAGGCTCTGTGAAAACAAAGATGCCAACATGAGAAAGTTCACAACTGGTCAGAGGCTGGCATTTCTCCACGCATTCACTGCTGTCGGCTGAAAGAGGTTCAATCATTTGCTCGCTGTGCACTGTTTTGCTTGACGTCCTCGTCGCAGAAGGCTCCATGACTGGTGAATCTTTACATGGACTGGGACACAAAGCATTTTCTTGGGTTATACCTATTTAAACAAAGAAATAGATTAATTAGAAAGTCTAGAACAGATCCACACCCCCCATTCCAGATGAAGGCACTCTCAGTGATTCTCCTGGGTGTTCACACTGGGTTATAATATCAAGTCATCCTTTTAGTGGATACACACTGTCTGGAATCAAAAGCACTGCACAGTCAGACCAGCAATGTAGCAAATTAAAAAGACAGTGTGCATCTAGGCAATTAATGAAAAGCATGATTCCTCAGAACAGTAGACCATGTAAGGCTGGTGATTAACAAGCCATTGCTGTGAGATGTGCGAGTGCGATCTGCAGATTACAGGACAAAATGACTTCAGGGCTGCCTCTTGTTTAAAAGGTTAATAAATAACAATATTCTATACAAATGTCAAATGACCTATATTACCTGGAGTGTACACGGCACAGTTAGTACGAGTATTTTATTTCTGAGAACTAAGGGGTCATTTCAAAGTCTACATCTTGAAATAAGCAATGTAACTCTGGTGTTAGAGCTGTTGAGTCATTTGTATTTTTTAATTTTTCTTGGTTTATTCATGCATTGCATTCTGTTAGAAGCGGCGGTGCCAAGTTAAGTCTCTGTGTTGGAACGGTAAAAAAGGAAACAACCCCATTAAAAACAATAAGGCAAATCTTAAACTAAAACACTCTTGGGAGAAATACTGAGTTTCATCCTGTATTCAATATCTGTTGGTGGCTGGTGCCCATTCATTTCAAGACAAATCTTGTGCTATGTTAAGTAAGTGCAGAAAAATACTGTAGGGGAAATAATTAATTAGTGGACACTGTAGCAGAAGATACTTCCACATCTGCAGACATGTAAATATATGCACTCCTACTGTTCATTTTGTTCTAACTTAAAATAATTCATTCAGCTTTAGTACATGATAAAATATTCAAAGGAAAGAGACTAGCAACTTGACAATTGCTTTACATTGAATGCTGGGTTTATTTAGTGAAAGGCGTATATTGCTTTACTTGTGAACTAACTTGACTTGTACACCAGCGTTCTCACCTACTGTTCAGTGCTCCTTTGCTCTTTAGATATGTTTGTGCTATACACAAGTAGCACCACCGACATGCTCATTTGTTTTATGGGATACTCGCAAACGTTACACTGAGAAATGTTATCATCTGCTTTAACATTAATAAGAATAAGGCACATAAAGCAGAACTCATTTGAATGGTAGTGCTGCTGAAACTTTACTTTAGAGATCAAATACTCATGTTGCAGCGCCCTATCTACCTTTGGCAACATCTTATCTGGTAGAGACTATCAAGCTACAGATTCCTTACCTTAGAATTATCGGCAGGTGTTAGACTGGACCCAGCGAATTTTCGTGAGCTGTACCCCTGCGCGTCAATAGGTGGCATTAATCGACTCAGTGTAGCATAGTCGCTGTCATCCACACCCGTCATCCACACCCAAAGTGACATGCATGGCGCCTATGTAGGTGCCACCCCAGCGAGCCGACGTTAGTTACTTTTCTCGAATTTCCAACAGGAGCAGGAGCACGGAACCACGAAGAGAACTGACCACTTATGTGGAAAACTAGTGCCCTGAAAAGGGAAAAGACTCGTCCCTAGAAATCCGTTCGCAGAGCAGGGAGGATGGGTGAGTCGGTAAGGAATCTGCGGCTAGAGTCTCTACCAGATAAGGCGTTACCGAAGATAAGCAACTTGTCCATCTGATAGAGACTTCCAGCCGCAGATTCCTTGTCTTAGAGTAGATACCTATGCAATACCTCCTCGGAAGGGGGTTTGCGAAACAATTTCACACAAAAAATTCCTGCAGGACTGTACAAAGTGCCAGTCCCGAAGGACCAGACTGTCCAGGCAATAGTGTTTTGTGAACAAGTGAAATGAAGCCCATGTTGCTGCAGACGTTCAGACTCAGCATGCTAACGCAGCATTGACTATGGTAGAATGAGCATGCAAACCCTCGAGGGGTTACTTCTTGGCCATTGCATAACAGATTTTAATGTAGAGCATGGTCGGGGGATCCTCTGCTTCTACATAGTCTTTCACTTCTTTGCTCCGATGTACCCCACAACAAACTGGTTGACCACCTGAAAAACTCTTTTGTGCGGTCAAGGTAGAACGACAATGCTCTTTTTGGATAAGACGGTGAAGGCACTCGTCTTCCTAAGAGGGAAGGCGGCAAAGCATAAAAAGTAGACCGAGTGATGGACTGGCCCACACGAAAGGGAATGAAGCTCTAGTTCGTAGAACCAGCCTGTCTGCGTGGATTTTCAGATAAGGAAGCTTGGATGACAAAGCCTGAAGCTCACTGACCCTCTGGCCGGATGTTCTTGCCACCAGGAAGGTCGCCTTGATGGTAAGGAGTCTGAGAGGACAAGTGTGCTAGAGCTCAATGAGAACGCACATCAGGAACGTCAGAACGCGATTAAGGTCACACTGATGCATGATAAATGGAGAACGCGGAAATATATGTTGTAAACCTTACAAGAACCTATGTACAATAGGATTTGAAGAGGGATGGATGGTCAGGCAACAGAAAAGGGATCAATCTGCTTTTCTGCACAGCATGTCACAAACTTGTCCCAACCGCAGGAGTATACCATTTTGGTGGTGGAGGGATGCCTCGCTGCCAGAACGACATCGCAGACTTCAGGCAGAAGGTTAAAGACTATCAACTGCTGCTGCTCAAACTGGTTGGGGGAAGGGCGAGGGGTTTGCTGTCGACCCAAACGTGGTTCTTTTATCACCTCTGCAGATCTTGTGCAGGTATCTAAGTGATCTGGGCCATGTCAAGAGATTTCACCTATGCTGCCCACACGTCCTACTACAGAGCCCGCTTATGCCAGTGGGCATGTGTCACAAGCAGGATGCAGGAAGTCATGAGGCCCAGCAGCCTCAGAGTCAGTCTCAGCGAAATCCAGGAGAGAAGCTGAAACATTGGTATTATAGTCCAAATATCCTCCCAAACGGTGAGGTCAGGTTAAGCCCAAAACTGCACTGTGTCCACAACAGCTCCAATGAAAGAGTATCTGAGAGGGAGTCGGATGTGACTTTGGCACGTTTGAACACCAGAGGGGCGATGCGAACTGAAAGTGCTTGTAGCCCTGCGTGAACCGCAGGTAACACTTGTGGGCAGCCAGGACAGGAATGTGGAAATAAGGGTCTGTCAATTCCAACGCTATCATCCAGCCTCTTGGGTCCAGGGCAGACAAGACGTGAGCGAGCGTGAGCATTTTGAACTTCTCCTTGAGGAAAAAATTGAAAGGGCGCAGGTCTAGGATAGGACAAAGGTCCTCCGTCCTTCTTGGGCACCAGATAGTAGCAGTATAGCAACCATTTCTGGCTGGTTGGTTACTCGGCTCCGAGATGGTTTTCGGCTTCGAGATATGGGTGTCGGTGGCCTTGTGTTTTTTGCTCTATTCCGGGGACGGTGTCGGTACCGAGGAGCTGGTGCTGGGTTTCGGCGCAGAGTGCTTCGGTATGGAGCTCGGTGCCGAGGAGGAGGCCATTTTCTTTTTCGGCGTCGGTGCAGAGGAGTGTTTCTCGGCACAGACGGTGGGCTGGCTCGAGCCCGAGCCGCCGGAAGGCTTAATAGGCTTCTTTACCGGTCCCGAAGGTGCGGTGTGGGAAGCAGTGTCCATGGTCGTGCCTAGGCCCGGAGGCGAAGGCATGGCCAAAGCCTTTTTGGATGCCACGGAGGGTGTGGTTTTCGGTACTCACGACCCTCTGTGCCGGAGTGATGTCCTCCACATCTGAATCGTCGGCTTCGGAGGAGCTGACGAGGCCCTCGTCGGTGTGTTGTCCTTCTGGAGCGTCGACGCCTTCTCCGAAGAGGTCGTCTGGGATCGCCGTCGACGAGTGTGCCATAGTTCTTCGTGCCCTTCGGTCTCGAATGGTTTTCTTGGATCGGAAGGATTTGCACACCGGACAGTCTCGAGCCTCGTGTTCAGGGGAGAGGCAGAGGTTGCATACCTAGTGGAGATCGGTGTGGGGGAATTTGGACCCATATCGAGGGCACTTCTTGAATGGAGTCCTTTCCATTAGCCAGGACCGGAGCTTGGGTAGGCCAGAAGGCCGTCGTCGACGACTGGAATCGAAGGTCTTGATCGACGAGAGCCGCGGCGAATGTGGAGATAGCGATCGAAAACAATACCGCGAAAAGGGGGGAGGATTGCGCGTCGATTGGAGAACTGGAAACTGTTCGGAACCGAAGCGCGAAGATCACGTCCGAGACCGATGGCAAAAAAAACCAATCTGAGGATGGAGCCGAAGCCCATGCGCAATACGATCCAAAGGAGGAGTCACATACCTCGTGACTTCCAAAGACTTTCCAAGAGGAAAAACAACTGCAAACATACGGGCCCAACACCAGATGCCGATCTATGCACAGTGTGTAATCTGCAGCTCATATGCCTCGAACACAATGCTACTCTGCAGAGCAATATTTTTGAGAAAATCAGGATTCGGTTTCGTCCCTAGTCACACTCTGGGAAGCATTTTTAGACCGCGATACGAGGCCTTGGTGGTGGGGGGGGGAGGGGGTGAGAAGGAGGAGGCAGCACTGGAATGCAAGACTATTGTGAATTACATCCTAGCGTTCGGAGACCACGTCGTGAGGGATGCAAGACCAGAAACACGACAGATTACAATTATGCCAGCAAGACCGGAGGTTCCTAGCTGACAACGCAGCAAGGTCCTACGCTTTAGCGACCCAACGCCACCTTTATGATGTGGAAGACAAGGCCTCAAAGGGGCAGAACATGGGTGGTCGGGCTGAGAGATGGATCTGGGGCCTTACAGACCACAAACGCTGGCATAGCGAATACCATCGGCCTTTTACCAGACCGCCCTATACACACAGGTTAGCACTAGAACAAGATCAGATTGTGACAAAGTTTAAAAAACATTCTCCCTCTGGATTTCCCCACGGAGGTGGTTAGGACTCTGGAGGATGAAATCACACCAAAAGAAGTTGCCAGGGCCCTCAGAGCCACAGAATCAGGGAAAGCGGTAGGACCAAATGGACTGCCTGTTTAGCTTTTTAAAAACAGTAGCCCGGCCAATGCTGGAGATGTTTGAGGCCGCAATGGAACAGAGGCAACTGCCAGGAGATCAACGCATGGCAACAATAGTGGTGATCCACAAAACAGGCAAACCACCTGAAGAATGTGGCTCATATCGGCCAATCTCACTGCTGAATGTGGAGGCAAAGGTCCTGGCCAAGATGCTAGCAGCCAGGCTCGCACCGGTCTTATCCTCATTCATCCATTTAGATCAATCTGGATTTATGCCGGGCAGAAGTACTTGTCATAACCTAAGGAGACTATATGGGCTCCTCCATATGACTGCCCAGCCACAGATGCCACAAACGGCACTGATGGCACTAGACGTCTCCATGGCATTTGACAATATCGAGTGGCCATACTTATTTACTGTCATGGCCAGATTAGACTTTGGGCCGAAGTTTAGAGCATGGGTACAACTCCTATATAACGCCCACTGGCGAGAGTGAGGGTGAACAGCACTTTTGGAGCCCTTCCCGCTCGGGTGTGGTACTAGGCAAGGGTGACCACTATCGCCGCTTATTTCTGCACTTGCGCTGGAACCCCCGGCGGCAATGATCAGAGGTGACCCAATGATCTGGGGGATCCCATCCAACAGCGGCTGGGAAGAACGTATCGCCCTGTAGGCTGATGATATTATGGTATATATATATCCCGGCCGTACTTTTCAATAGCCCGTACTTTACAAATCTTTTACCTATTATTTGGTAGTTACTCAGATATAAAATGAACTGTGCCAAATCGGTAATCTGCTCTGTCAAAGCCAACCCCTCCCCCCCGGTTGCCAGCGCAGTGTGTGGCCCCAATAGAACTGGTAGGTTTTACGTATTTGGGCATTTTTTGTGACTAGAGATCAATCCTTGTTCTTGAAACGCAACCCTGTCCCTCAAATAAAACGACTGATCAGATGTGTCACATTGGAGTGCCCTCCGTCACTTAAGGGATGGGCAGCCTTATACAAGATGATGTCCCTACCAAGGTTCACTTACGTACTACAAAACTCGCCTTATCCCATTCCCCCGATCTTCTTTAAGCAAATTGATCAGAAGCTTTGTGTGTTGCTGTGGGAGGGAGGGGCCCCTAGAATTGCTCTTAAGAAACTCCAGAGAGGAGTCTATGATGGAGGCCCAGCGATTCCAAATATAAAAATGTATTACTGGGCCTCACAGCTATTAGTGTTTAACGGCTGGGTATATTCGGAGTGGGATGAACACGATCGATAGAGATGCAATGCCAAACAACAACTATGAAGTTACTTTATATAACAAGAGAAGAGGGACCCTCCCTGCTCACACTGGCACTGTGATAAGTGCTGGAGGGAAGCGGAGGCCCATGTGGGAAGCTGAGACATATTGACGGCCATGATCCCTCTCTGACACAGTGACAGACTTACAAAAGTCGCTAACCTGACTGGTTTCTCAAAATGTGCAAAAATAGGTATTGAACATTTGGGGGATTTCCTTGGAATCCCTGAGACAATTTAACTTCGAAGTCTCTTAAACACTGCATTATTTTAGATTAGGACATACACTCAAGGTCCACATCCAAGAGGGGACAACACTTCTCGATTCCTCGCCCCTGGAGGACCGTGTCCTAGTGGACCCAATCCTAAAAAAAGATGTCTCAGTGATCTACAAAAAGCTATTAAAAACCTACTCCGACCCACTGGGGCCTCTGAGGGCAGCATGGATAGAGGACGTAGGGGATATCATGGATGAGGAATAGATGGAGGCCCTTCTAGGTCCTCGAGAAATAGCATTCCGGGCTCGGTTCAGACTGATACAACTGAAAATCCTTCATAGAACTACTACTCCGGAATACTACTACATAAAATAGGGATGACAAGAGACCCCTTATGTGTGAGGGAATCTGAGCAGAGGGGAACATTTTATCATATCCTCTGGGAGTGCCCGCGGATACCCAGATATTGGGAAGAAGTTACGGCCATAATGTCCTGAATGCTTTCACTAGAGGTCACACTAGAGGCCAAGGGGCTGCTACTAATGATACAAGGGGAGAAAGATTGGCCCAGACATGTTCGGATATGGCGGACATTGGTCGCTGGGTGCCCAAGAGAAATATAGCACAAAGATGGGAGTTGCAACATCTGCCAGTAGAAACTGATTGGGTGAAAGACTTGGATTGGTGCCAGAGGCCTGAAGAAGCGATATATCGTAGTAGAGGATGCACCAAAAAAAATAGGAAAGAATATGGAACACATGGCAAACATATCGAGGACTGTCCTTGGGAGGACGACAATCTGACAGTGAAGGCTAATCCTTGCTGTTAAGGGAGAGAAATGTCAATAATGTGCACTTCCAATGTAAATAATTTTCAGTTACGATTCCGAATGACCCATCTGTATTATCTTGGGATGATGAAAATGGACTGACCGATGTATGATATCGTGACCATCTCTGCAACTGTCACCTGCTACTTATTTTAGTGGTATGCAATCAGCATGTTCAATAAAAAAGAATTAAAAAAAAAAAGAAAAATAAATTTGTAGTGGCTTCCTAGGAGGAGATAACATTTATTAAATGCATCATAACCTAATGCTTTCCCTTGGAACAGCCAAACATGCTGAAAAGAAAAGATGTTTAACATTAAACTTTTACATGTCCTACTTTTAAATACCATGCACCCTCCCTTATGAGCAATAAGGCCTACTTCAAAGTGGCTTATTAATATTTAAGAAGGTTTAAGCTAGTTGAACAAGTTACTTACCTTCGGTAACTATAGATCTGTAAGAGACATATATTAGTTATAGAGTTCTTACCTTAATATTACCCCCAGGCGTCAGACTGGACCCGGAAAAAAAAATTCAGAGCAGTACCCCTGCGCGACGGTAGGTGGTGTCAGTCAACTCCGTGTTCGTCGGCGACATCGTGATCGCCAGGATGACGCCGCGGTATCTACTTAGACACCGCCCTCGTGCGCGGACGTCAGTTCTTTACACAACATTCCACACCAGAAGTGCAGAGCCATGCAAGACACTGCCCACTGGTGCACAAAACCAGGGTAAGGGACCTAGAAGTCCATTAGCAGAACGGGGAGGATGAGTGGGGCAGTAAGGAATCTGTAACTAATATAGGTCTCTTACAGATATATCGTTACCGAAGGTAAGTAACTTGTTCATCTGAAAGAGACTATTAGTTATAGATTCCTTACCTTCGAATAGATACCCCAGAAACACCAACCCTGGAGGTGGGTCTGCGAACTAAGTTCATACCAGAAAGTCCTGGAGAACTGAACGGCCAAAGAAGCCGCCTCTCCGGACATGGCTGGCCAGGCAGTAGTGTGTAAACGTGTGCAGGGATGCCCACATTGCTGCCTGACAGATGTCACCAAGGGGGACTCCACGTCCCAAAGCAGTAGTGGCTGCCGTCGCCCTGGTTGAATTGGCGCGCAGCCCTACTGGAGGTTCCTTCTTTGCCAAGCAATAACAAATTTTGATGCAAACAACGACCCACCGAGAGATGGTCAGTTTTTGCACGGCCCGATCTTTCTTGGCGACCACTTAGCCAACAAGAGAGCTGGTCTTCCGCCTGGAATTGTTTTGCGCGATCCAGATAGAAAGATAGCGCACATTTTGGATCCAGGCGGTGGACGCTCTCATCCTCCTTTGAAGGAGACGGGGGCAGGAAGAATATGGGTAAAGTGATGGTAAAGAGGTAACCACTTTGGGGAGAAAAGGTCGAGTTTGAAGGACAACTTTGTCCAGATGAACAGCAAGGAAAGGAGGCTTAGAAGACAGAGCCCGACGGTCACTCACCCTGCGAGCAGAGGTGATGGCAACCAGAAAAGCAGTTTTTAAAGTTAAGAGTCTGAGAGGACGATTATGTAGTGGCTCGAAAGGAGCGCACATAAGGTAAGTCAAGACCAGATTCAAGTTCCACTGGGGCATTACGATAGGAATAGGAGGAAAGAGGTGAGTAATTCCCATAAGAAATCTATTTACAATAGGGGACTTGAAAAGAGAAGGCCCATCAGACAGCCGAAGAAAGACTGAAATGGCCAATAGATAGCCCTTAAGGGGGCCCAGAGCCGCGCCCTGCTGGGCCAAAGAATGGAGGAACAAAAGAACCTCAGAAAGGGGATCCACAGCCTGTGCTGCGCCCCATGCCACAAATTTGTTCCATCTACAGGTGCATACCGTTTTAGTGGAGGGACGCCTGGCTGCCAAGATAACATGACAGCTTTTGACCTTCCTCCCGAAGTCTGTAAACTGTCTCAGCTCAATTTCCACACAAGGAAGTGGAGGCTGGACAGGTCAGAGTGATGGACCGTCCCCTGACGCTGCGACAGAAGATCCCCAAGAAGAGGCAGTCTGATCAGAGGATCGATGGCTATGTGCTAGAGCTAGGGATACCAGACTCTTCGTGCCCTATTCAAAGCCACAAGAATGACTTGGGCCCGGTTGAGCTTGATTTTCTTCAGCACCCTGGGCAGAAGTGGTATATGCGGAAAGGCGTATAGAAGACCACAACTCCACTCACGACGAAAAGCATCGCCGAGCGAGTGCCACCTTGGAAATTCCAACGCACAGAACGGCTGACATTGCGAGGTCTCTTTGGTGGCGAATAGATCTAACCAAGGTGCTCCCCACTGCTGAAAGAGACCTTGCACCACCTCCGAGTGAAGACGCCATTCGGGATCCATCATGCACCTCCTGCTGAGTTCGTCCGCCTGTGGCGTTCAGAGAACCTGCCTGGTGTTGAACCACCAGAGATATGCCCTGATGTTCCAGCCATGTCCAAAGGTGGAGAGCCTCTTGACATAGGGTCAACTACCCCACCCCGCCTTGTTTGTTGCAGTACCACATGGCGGTGGTGTTGTCCGTGAACACCTGCACTACTTTTCCCCTGACAGAGGGAAGGAATGCCTTCAGTGCAAGACGAATCGCCCGAAGCTCCAGAAGGTTGATGTGGAGCCCGGACTCCCCCGGAGACCAGAGGCCTCTGATCTCCGCATCTCACATATGGCCGCCCCACCCCAGAAGCGATGCATCTGTCACCACTGTGACCTCTGGGTGGGGAAGGTTGAGGGATCTGCTGTTGACCCAATCCTGGTTGGTTAGCTACCACTGCAATTGGTGTGCAGTGGCCTCCGAGATCAGGAAACAATCTGAAAGATTCCCCTGCGGTTGCGCCCACTGGAACTTCAGGTCCCAATGCAGAGCCCACACATGCTACCTGGCATGATCCACCAGCAGGATGCAGGAGGCCATGAGGCCCAGCAGCCTTAGGGTCATTCTGACCGAAACCCGGAATAGAGGCTGAAAGATCAGAATCATCGCTGTTTGGGAGGATAAGCCCGAAACTGCGTTGTAGCCAGAACTACTCCGATGAAAAGGAGCTTCTGAGAGGGAATCAGGTGTGACTTCGG
Organism: Triturus cristatus; assembly: GCF_964204655.1. Classification (NCBI taxonomy): domain Eukaryota; kingdom Metazoa; phylum Chordata; class Amphibia; order Caudata; family Salamandridae; genus Triturus; species Triturus cristatus. The sequence continues at coordinate 121,237,587 of NC_140594.1, read as the reverse complement.
CACGTTGACAGTGAACACCAGCGAATGCATTAGGTCCACCGTAGTCTGGAGGTGGGAGACGATAGCCTGGGGCGAGCCTGCCTTCAATAGCCAGTCGTCGAGATAGGGGAAGACTGGAACCCCTAATCTGCGCAGGGGCGCTGCAACCACCGCCATCACTTTCGTGAACACCCGCGGGGCGCTGGTAAGGCCAAAGGTGAGCATGGTAAACTGAAAAAGCTCGTGGCCTACCGCGATCCATCGGTAACGCTTGTGGGCCGGCAGGACGGGCATGAGGAAATAGGCGTCCTGCAAGTCCAACGCTACTATCCAGTCTCCATGGGCGAGAGCAGACAGAACCTGAGCCAATGTCAACATGTTGAACTTCTCCTTCTGGAGGAAGCGGTTGACATCCCTGAGATCTAAGATAGGACGCAGGCCTTGGTCCTTCTTGGGTACCAGAAAGTAGTGGGACATGCTTGATGGCTCCATTGGCCAAGAGAGCCGTAGCTTCCTGGCGGAGAAAGGCCAAGTGATCCCCTGACATGCGTTGGAACGTAGGTGGCATGGATAGAGGGGTAGTCTCGAAGGGGAGGACTATCTGCAAAACCCACCTGTCTGCCGTAATGTTCTGCCAGTGGGGGCGGTGATGGCGGATCCTGCCACCCACTGGCAACTGGTGGCCCTGGAGGGTCGGACTAGGAAGGTCTGGAAGCTGCTGCAGAGGGGGCACTGGTGGACTGGCCCGCCCACTGGCCCCCGACACACGACGCTGGGTCCCACGTCCCCTGCCGCGCATAGCCTGGGCAGCTTGCGCAGGCCTGTGGCTCTGGGCAGAACGTGGTGGGGCACCCCTTCCGTAGCCATGAAAGGGGCGAAAAGCAGACTGCGCGGGGTGAGCGGTGGAAGCAAGGCCCAAGGATCTGGCCATAGCCCTCGAATCCTTAAAGCGCTCGAGCGCATTGTCCGCTTTGTCGACAAACAAATGACGGCCATCAAAGGGCATGTCCAAAAGAGTCGATTGGACATCGCCTGAAAAGCCAGTGGACCTCAGCCAGGCGTAGCGTCTCAGGGCTACCGACGTTGAAATAGTTCTGCCTAGCGAGTCGGCGGTGTCCCGCCCATACCTTATGGCGAACTTTGTTGCATCTCTGCCCTCAACGACTCCATGGGAGAGAGTGGCCCGGGTCTCCTCCGGACACTGTGGCAGCACCTGCGCAACCGTGTCCCACACAAAGTGGACGTAACGGCCCAAGAGACATGTGGTGTTCACCGACCACAGTCCTAAGTTGGCGGAAGAAATCATAATCCTCCCAAGATGATCCAGCTTCTTGGATTCTCTATCTGGGGGAGCAGTAGAGAATGTGCGTTTAGAAGTAGAGGCTTGGACCACCAAGTTCTCAGGGGTAGGGTGTTGGGAGAGGAAAATTGGGTCACCCCGGGCCGGGCAAAGGAGTCAGGAAATCATCCTATCCACAGGAGTCCGTGCTGGGCTTGGAGCAGGTGCCCAGAAGGATGTCAGTGAGGGCCTCATTGAACGGCAGCAGGGGCTCTGAAAAGGTCACTGCCGGTTGAAGCACCTCCGTCAGGAGATTGGTTCTGACTGCCACCATAGGAAGCTCAAGGTTTAAAGCATCAGCCGCCCTACGTAACACCACAGCGTAAGAGGCTCCCTCCTCTGTAGCCACAGTAGGGGAGAAAGCATTACAAGGTCTGGAGGAGTGTCCAGCCCACTGGCCTCACCCAACTCCTCTCTCCAGTCCTGTTCACTCAACTGGTCTGCTAGAGGGTCAACAGACCCCTCCCAGTACTCCTCACTCTTTTCTGGCTGCCACTCAGGGCGATAGGTAACGCCAGGACAGAACAGTGGTACAAAAGTACCGGTCGGCGTCGGTCCAGATCCATGTCCAGGTCATGGTGGGGGCCGGGGCCGACGCTGGCTGGGGACACAACCGGCGTCAGAGGAGGCAAAGGTGTTGTCAGTGGATTAGATGCCAGGGGAGGTGTCGTAAGGTCGACTGGCGCCGATCCGGATACAGACCTGGATACCTGGGGTCCTGCAGCGCTGGGGCCGAAGCCACCGGCAGCGAAGGACTAGAACCCCCAGCCGAGTCTGCAGGGCCCGAAGGGGCACTGGCAGTCTCGGGATGCCCTAAGATGGAGGGAGGGTTTCGTAAAAACTATGAAGATGGCAGGGGTCGCTCTGGCTTCCGGAAAGGGAGGGAGGATCAGAGCCGGCCCAACAGGCTCCGCGGGCAGGGCCGCAGAATGACCACCGTTTGCATCCCACATCGCGTCGGCCAGGGAGAACGCGAAGAGCGACGGTGCTTCTTCGCCTTCTTATGCTTCAACTTACCCAAAGACAAAGACTTCGGCGAAGAGTGGTGGTGATGGCTCCGCGACCAGTCCTGCGACCTCCCTCTCGACCAGGACTTCGAGCGGCGCAGAGCAGACTGCCGGGCCTCCAGAAGCTTTCGGGAGGGCTTCCGCAAAAACTTCGGGTTCATGGCCCGACAGTGAGCACGACTTCTGGACGTGGTCACGCTCCAAACACCAGAGGCACATGTGGTGAGGGTCCGTTACCGACATCAATTTGTGACAGGTGTCACAAGCCTTTAAGCCGGTTCGACGTGACACCCCTACGTGCACCAGGAGTCAACACAACTCAAGAAGAGGTCAGCAAAAGTTGAAAAATAGTTAGTCAAAAAGTGACTAAGGGTACCTCTCTCTCCAGATCTGCGCTGGCTGGCGCAAAAAAATAAAGACCTGACGTCCGCGCGACAAGGGCGGAGTCTAAGTAGATACCGAGACGTCAGACGGGCGATCACGACGCCGAACGCGGAGTCGACCGACGCGCAGTTGTACAGCTACGAAAATATTTCTCCGGCTCCAGTCTGGGGGTAATTGTAAGGTAAGTAATCTATAACTAATAGTCTCTTTCGGATAAAAGGATTTATTTTGACAGGTCGAATTTGCAGTTAATATCTCCACAGCCAAGATACCAGAGGGAGGCCTGCAGCCATGTTTACAGTAGCTGATGGCACAATAGGTACTGCAGTTCAATAGTGACATTTAGCTTACAGGCCTGTGGTACACCTTGGTACCAAATACTAGGGACTCAATATTAAATTATTAAATAAACCAGCCAGGTGTATATCAATTTTATCATGGTGACAGGAAGAGCACACGCATTTTACCGCTGTTTAGCAGGGGTAAAGTGTACAGACTTCTATAGCTGGCAAAAATAGGGTTCAGCAAAAAGGTAAATTTGGGATGACCCTGCAGAAACGGAAAATGTCCAACAACTATCTACTATTTAATAACATCTTAATTAGACATGGTATTTTCCCTTTTTCACTGACGTATTGATGTTAAAGAGTAAAGCCTGGCTGGAGACTCACGCCTGGCTGGAGACTCGCTCTGTCCCTTGTGAGTTCATACAATGGCAAAGATACAGAAGATGTGAAAGCATTTTAGCACCATAAAAATGCCAACAAACTTACAAATAAATTGACTATCATACCAGGAGAACAGGCAGCGAACAGATGTGTGGCAACATCTTCCTTCAATGCATGGACAAAAGGATGTTTATTAATCTCTAATGCATACCATCAGCAGGGGTATGTGCATAAATAAATGATGTTAATTGGGACACCACACAATTGAACAATTAAATTATTTTTGGACATTAAATAACATCACTAGTTCTCTCAAGGCTATTCAAATTTAAATCTAAAGAATGGAATCCTACAAGGATTCAAATTTATGACAAGAATTTCAAATATGTATATTTGCATTTTAACGTAATTTAAATTAAATTATTTTGCAGGGCACAAACACCAAAGCTGCAGGTTGCCCAATGGTCTCTACAATAACTGCATGAACAAACTGAGCGAATTACCATAATTTAAAAGGAAAAACATTTCCTCTGGGCAGGGTTTTACAGAATTTGGTTGAAGAAAGGTGGTGCCCCGGAGCAGCAGATTATAGTCAGTATAAGTGCCTGGAAACTTGATGGCTGAGGGGGAATGAGGCCAAGCTGGCAGAAAGTCACATGGACAGGGAAAGGATAACTGTGTGTCTAGTAGAGGGTCTTAAAGGGTATTTACTGCCAGAAATGATGGACTACAACTATCTGAGGGTATGTCAAGCACTATCCCTGAAAAAGGCGGAACCATTGAGGTGACATTGGAGACTATGCTAAGTGAACCACTTACTTTTGAGGAACTGATTTATTAAAATGCTCCTGTGCAGACTAGTCGACCCTTGATTAGCCTCAGAATCTACTAAAAGGATCATTCAAAAAAAGGACAGCAGCCTGGTAAAATGGTTGCTTGATGTAATACTTGAGATATTGTTTTAATTTATCAAATGTTTTGATTACATTATACAGGAAGAAGTGTAAATATCATGCTAAGATATAGTTTTATCTTTAGAGAACACAAAAAGGGATACACCCCGTTTTTCTTTCTTTGTATTTTTATATATTTGTTTTAATGTTGCTATTGTTGTGGTTTTAATTAACTGAACAATAAACGTATTTGTACATTGAGGGAAGTGCCTGGTTGGAGCAGACAAGCCCAAGAAACGAGCACATTGCGAATGTCTAAATCATTCTAGGGCAAAGTCCATTTTCTCACTAAAGAGGAAACAGCCATCGAATGGCATATCCATGAAGGATGCCTGGGCATCCCCAAAAAAGTCAGTACACTTTATCCAGGAATGGTGCTGAACCTGTGGTCACTGCCCGTAATCAAGCATCGCTGGTGTCCAAGCCAGACTGAATAACACATTTTGCTACATCCCAGACGTCCAGGTTGGTTGGGCTAAAGAAACTACTAGGTCTTCCGGAACTGCTGATAGGATTTGGTCCGCCATGCCTCACAAAGCATTGGTGTAGCGGCCCAAGAGAATGCAAGGCAAGCAGAAGAGAACATGAACTTAATAAAAGTCTGCCTGAGTTTGGATTCATGGTGGTTGACACCTGTACCACTAAACTCCTGCATTAGGTGTGGAGTCAGGAAGTCTGGGTCACCGGGCACTGGTCCGTGTGGCAAAGAGCAGCCTCCCGATTGACTGAGGGCGCAGAGCATGGCTTTGCCCAACTACCAAAGAGGATGTGTGTAAAGGCTTTGTTAAATAGTAGGAGAGGTTTAGTATGTGCCTAACCAGGCTGGAGAGCCTCTGTGAGGATTTTGGTCTTGACTTCCATGACAGAAAACTGAAGGTCAAGAACCTCTGGAGCCAGTCTCATAACAACTGCGAAAGAAGCAATATCCTCTGTGGCAGGGCCAGAGGGAGAGACAAGTCCAGTGTTTGGGGAGGTGTCTACACCACTGCCATCCTGTAATTCTGTGTACCATTATTGAGGGGCAAATTCAGCCCCATCATCGTAGTGATTATGATCTCTGCCACGTGGTAAGGCAATATGTCAGACTCACAAGGGTTGGCTATTGGCTACAATTCTGTAGATCGGAACACGGCCTTGGTCGAAGTTCTGACGAGGCTGGCTGAAATCAGAAAATACTAGAGGTGGTGGAGAAGTAGGCATTGCTTTCAAGATCAAGGGGACAAGTACAGAGAGTGGTGTCAGAACTGAGGTCAGGACCAAAGTCAGTGAGGAACCTGAAGCAGATTCAAGAAACTCAGATGGTGCTGGGGGAGGTGGGCTGTTGATGGCACTCTGACTGAAGGCCTCTGTGGGTCCTTGGCGCCTGAAGGTACACCAGAGGGAAGCGGAAGTGTGCCAAATATGTGCAGCATGGCCTTACTAAAGGCCTTGATGTTCTACAACATTGCCTATGGAATCGGGGTTGCCTGGAGAACAACTGTGGAATCAGCTCTTCAGAAGTTCGGGAGACCAAGTGGCACGCTGACACCCTTAGGGCCCTTTCTGAAGTTCAAAAGTGGCATAAAGGGGACAATTCCAGATTGGACTTTTTGTGCTTCTACAGCTTCCCGAAAGACTTTGGCCACAAAAAATATCTGCAGTGGAAATTACTTTAAACTTCAACCGGTCTCGTAATGGAGTCTTCAGATGTTTGTCGATATAGAGTTTCACCTTGCAGTCCTATATGGTCTTCGGGTTCATCTTGGCACAGTTGACAATGGTCCTGGAGTTGTGTTCCCACCTTGGGCATACCTCGTGGGGATCTGTTACAGGTACATGCTTGTGACAGTCCCTACAAGGTTTAAGTCCTATTGTTTTGGGCGGCAACATCTTTCCTTTGCACAATTGTAAAAAGAATTTTTGAAAAATAACGCTTGAAGGACAGGAGAAGTAGAACTTGTCACTTTCATAGTGGAACTAAGTTGGTGCAGAGACACACAGCGTCACCTACTGGCACACAGGTGTACTGCTTTTGAGATTCTAGATCCAGTCTGATGCCTGGGGAAATATTTACAAGATGAAGAACCTGCGGTGCGAAGTATCCATCAGAAAGTCATTAGATGATGACTGGGGGCTAGAGAAGGACTACAAGCTGAGTGTTGACTTCTAATGACCATCTTATGATTGTGTGAGGCTCTTGAAAGATGGTGGGGATCTAGCTTGGAATTTTGCAGCATAGTAGAAGGGTCCTTAAGGCCAATGGTTTATAGGGGAAGGAGGAGGGTTTGTGATAGCCAACAGAGGTAAATGGGTGATGGCAAGTGAAAATCAGCAGTCACATATGTTATGGCAAACTAAGGACCATCTTAAGTGTAGCTGAGCCAAGGATGGCTAAAGGCCTACATGGTCTGCAGATGGATGGCATGAAAGCTGGTGGATGTCAGAAACCAGCAACACTGTGATAAACTAACACACTGAGGAGGGCTGTGACTCCTCCATTTCTTATATGCACACTGCTGGAGCAAAGGGGACCACAGAATTGGCATACAGTCCTACCTTCTCTGGCACACATGGTCATGAACAGGATAGCACCAAAGCCGAATGCTGCCCCCCTCAAACCTGCTTGCATACCTGTGTTTGGGTTCAAGAGGCCATCAGAGTACATTAGTGCCCCGTTGCATGACTTTCACCTGCCTGTGCTATCTGTCTGCTATCTGTTCTGTGTACAAGATAACTTTGCATTCGGGCTGCTTGCGCAGTAGCAGGTTAGAGTTTGAGGTAAGTTCTCAATACTCACTATTCAGTACTTGTTCTGTGTATGAGAGAAAGCTTGCACTGCCAATACGTGAGCTGTGCTTGCTCTTTGTGTGTTAGGGAAGCTTATGCTAATCCATACTTTCCTGCGGGAGATGGGGCGGGGGGGGGGGGGTTAAGGGAAAAAAACTGGCACTGTGATGCAGCCTCTCTTACGAGAAATTAAAACAAAATTAAGCAAAATTACCAGTAATCATGCAAATCCGTCAGTCTGCACTATATTTTACCACAAATTGCATAATCAAGTCAAATTTTAGTGCATGAACACTTAAGAAAAGCACTGTGAACAGTCTCCTGCATTTTTGGTATATTTTTACCACGAATAGCCCGATTTGCAGTAATTATTTACTGCCAGTGCGTATAATTACGCAAAGTGGCATAATGGTGGGGAATTTTGTGTAGCAAGTTGAATGCGAAATTCCCAAAATGACATGAATTACACTGGGATGAGAGCTTGGTTTGCCTCGCATGGAGCCGATCGCAACGGAGTAGAGCTCCGGCGATGGACCCTACAGATACGGTTCTCCTGTGCCTCTGCACCCTGGTCCAGGATGGTTACTGGCCCTCAGCACCCCCTGGACTGCGGGAGAAACAAGCAGAGGAGCGCCCACAGGCAAGATCTCAGCTGTGCGGTCACCATGACTCCAAGACTAAGCGAGAGGAACAAGATGGCGACGACCATGGCCACCTCAAAAGGAGGCTGCAGGGGAGCTGGTGCAGCACTGCGAGGGCCCAGACTAAAAACGAGGAACTCACTCCCCCCCACCCCCAATACTGGAGGACAGCACTGCAGTGTCCCGAGGGCTCCGGGGTACCCCGCTTCTGTGGAGCAGTTGGGCGTGCACAGCAGCAAGTGGATTTGGCGTTGCCCAGCCATCCGTAGAAGTTTGTAGGAGCGGCTAGCCTGAGATGAGGAGGCAGACCTGCATGACAGCAAGCATCATGGTCACCCCAATGAAGAGATCTGGGGTGGTCGGACTGAGACCCACACCCACCCCAAATGACAGGGGGGGGGGGGGGGGGCTTTCTACCCACTGGAGAAAACTCAGTCTGAGGCTTCGACCACATTGGTGATGGAATCTACAGCTGAAGAGGTCGCCGTGAGGCAGACAGAGGTGAGCTGGGGGAGGGGGGGGGGGGGGATTGTCCCTGTGAGGGTTGGCGGGGGGGGGGGTTGCTGGTGCCTGCTAGAGAGCTGGTCTGTGCTGCTGCCCTGCGGCTGCTAAACAGTTGGTTCCTGGGGGGCTGGCACTTATGGTGGTCTAGTGGGGCCAGTGCCTCGGAGAGCTGGCGGCGACCCCTTGCAACGCCAGCCTTAGCGGCACGGACAAGGTGGTGGTAGATGGATAAGACAGGAGAACGGAGGGAGGCCAGCTCCAGAGACCTTTGAGGCAACTAACTTTCAACGCTGCTATGGTGAGAACTAAGATCCAGAAAATGCTGCCGAAAATGCCCCAACCCAGATTGCCGGTACAGTGGGAGACCACAGACTGGATACCCACACTGTGACGATATTAGAAGGTGATCCGCAAAACTAAAAAAGCACTGGAAAACAAGATCGATGTGGTCGCCATAGACCTGGGACTCTTCCGTGCTGACCACTAGAAACTGGCAAGCGGAGATGAAAACTTCAATTGCGACCAGTGCTATCGGAGGCTAATACCAAGATGTATGCAACACAAAAAATTATCAACCCACACAGGAACAAGCCATTAGTGGAGCTCCCGGAGCGGGCAGAAGGCCCCAGCATTGATCTGTACCTGCAACAGTGTTCGTGGGTCGGTCCTCCAACTTGTTTTCAGTGGAACAGGCTCATCGAGTGCCGGGTCGACTGCCGGCACCAGGGGCCCTGCCCCGGCCGCTGGTGGCACGGCTTTCTCAATTTCAGAGATCGGGATGATTTCATTCAGGTGGCCCGAGCGCATGGTGCGTGGGAATTGGGGGGGGGGAGGCAAGGTGAACATACACGCAAACCATACCAATACAGTGCAAATCCGAGAAAGCTTCCTGGCAGTGAACTTGAAATGCTGAACTTGAAATGCACACTGTTCTTCCCAGCAAAACTGAGGATAACTGACAAGGACGGGTCCCACTTCTTTAACCCAGAAACAGAGGCGTGTCACTTGTTGGAAAGGTAGGGGCACCCAACCTCAGAGCAGCGAAACCGAGGACATCACAGGGGATGGTAGAAACAAAAGACACAATGTCAGCAATGAACGCCCTCAAACCCCCAGCTATTGACACTTTGATACTACATTGATAGTTGCTCTTTTGACTGCATAGGTTTGCTGAAGTGCACCACACATTTATGTTTTTAGAGGGGGGCAGACTCCTTAGGCATTGGGGTAGCAGGCAGTTTTTAGGCCTGTGAAGCAAGGCAGTGGGGTGGGAGGAATGGGATTTTCAGGAAAAGCGCCAGGACTCAGGATGCAAACTTGACCATAAGAAACAGCACATTCCAACATGCATGACAGACCTAGACAGTACTTCCATACGACTGACCCAAGGGCTGTCCCTGAAGATCCTTTCTTGGAATGTGAATGGGGGCTGGGTACCAGTTCAAGAGAGGCATAGTTTAGAAATATTTGTCCAGGTAGGACCAGGATAGAATTCTCCTACAAGAAACGTACTTGGTGGGTATCTGCTGTGGGTTGATGAGCCAAGGTAGGAACAAACTGCTGACCCACGCTGGCTATTCAAGGGGGTCCAAAGGAGTGGGAATCCTGGCACGCAGACCCCCCCGCTACAGAATACCCAAACTTAGGCAGATGACCAGGGATGCTGGAAGGCGATCTGGGGATGCTGGAATGCGGAGGACATAGTACTGGAGTCCTGTTACCTATGCTAGGCCTGCAGTCAGCTGGACTAGATAAACTAGGATACTGGCGCTCCCAAAGACACTCCAGCTCAATGAGGGAAACCTAAACCTAATGGTGAGGGGTGAAATGAATCGCGTGACAGTGACAAGTGAGAGATCATGGATAGACCGCCGCCTGTCCCAATTCCTATTGGCTTGGAGACGGATTGATTTGTGGAGGGAGGAACACTCAGACACAGCACTACTCCTGTGCTACTAAAATGATGGTCTCCCGGACTAAAATGGATTACTTGCTGGTCCCACACCCCCAGCCTGGATGATTCACGATTCACTTGTAGAGAGGTATATCAGACCACTCCCCATCATTACATACTTGATGATTTCCACCCCAAGACATACAGGAGAATGTAAACTTGATCCTTGGGAACTGACGGACTAGCGCACCCGAAAGCTTGTGACTGAGACTGCAACTAACTACTCAGACAAGGGGACAGTGGACTTCACGGTTATCCTCTGGGAGGTGTTTAAGGTAATTGCATGGGACCAACTAACTACGCAGGTCTCGGGGTTGGGGGAGGAGGGGGGGGGGGGGGGGGGAGAGGAAAGAAAGACAGGAAAGCGGGAGAGATGGAGGCCACATTGACAACCTGGGAAGGGAGTACATGGCAGCCCTCTCCCCAGAACTCGCCCCTAAGATCAAGAGACTGAGACCAGACTTAAAGGCACACACCCAACAGGAAGCACAGGCAAAATTCTAGGCCCAACAGGGTAGGATATACAAGACGGGCGACAAGGCGGGGAAAGCTTCTGGAACGGCTGTCGCGTAGAGAGGAGGGGTAATAGTGGGTGTCAGCAGTTAGGACTCCTCTGGCTGACATGGCTAAAACCCCACCGGTGATCGCACAAGTTATTGTCGCTTATTTGAAGGGTCTTTACCAAACCCGGACCGGAGGGGTGAAAAAGGCCTGAGGGACTTCATGGTAGACCTCTCAACCCCTAAACTGAGGAGGGATGAGAGGTACGAGTTAGAAGCAGAGCTTATGGGGATGGAAATCTTGTAGACTACAGGCCAAATAAAAGGACAGAAATCTCAGGGTCCAAATGGTCTGCCCAGTGAGTTTTTTAAATGTGTTCTATCCCGCATAGCGTGCCCAATGCAAGATATGTTTATAGCGCCCGGAGGTCATCCTGCAGGATATGAGGAGGGCCGCGATAGAGCTGATTCACAAGCCGAGGAAGACCTTCAGTGGGTGTGCCTCCTATAGGCCAGTCTCCTTGCTCAACCTAGAGACTAAGACATTCGCGAAGGTCCTTGCAAACCGCTTGAAGCGAGTGATAGTCTGGATTTATGTCCTACCGTGCAATGAGACACCACCTCAGATGCTTAGCAGGGTGCCTGGACCATAGGGACAGAATTGCGGAACTGGCTATCCTACTAGCCAAATGCTGAGTGTTTGACTATTGAGTAGCCCGATCTGTGGGCAGGACTACGAAAGATGGGTTTTGGCCCACATTATTTGTCCTGTGTGCGGCTGCATTATAACAATCCAATTGCCAGGGTTAAGTTAACAGGGCGATCCCGCCGGAATTTGGCATCGGCAGGGGCAGTCTCAAGGGGTGCCCGTTATCTCCCCCTACTTTTTACAGTGGTAGCTGAATCACTGGCAGTTTGGATATGCCGGGATGCACTCCTTAGGAGGCTGCGATGAAAGACTGGGTGGGAAGAGGTCGTATCCCTTTATGTAGGTGACCTACTGCTCTACCTGGCTGACCCAGCCCCCTCAATGCCTGAATCTTACAGATTCTGGTGGTTTTTGAGTCTTCCTCTGGGCTCTGCATCAATTGGTGCAACTTGGTAGTCTACCCGCTCTCACAAGAGGGGCATTATGGAGTCCGGAGCTATCTCCCTAGATGGGAATTGTTTGGATATAAGTACTAGGGCATCTCTGTGACCACGGACAAGGAACTTATTATCCAGGATATCCTCACCAGGATCCTGGTTAACGAAGGGGGTGTGTGGGTCGCTCACTGAAGCTCCCGTTCTCATTGCTGGGCAGGGCCCACCTTTATAAGATGATCTACATGCCAACATTTCTTTATGTCCTACAAAACATTAAATTTGAGGTTCTAGAGGGGTTTTCAAAGCAGTGGACGATGTCACCACAACATTATTGTGGGACGGGGTGCCCCAAGAATAGCCCTGCTCATACTGACAAGGAAACCTCTTGAGGGAAAATTGACCTTCCTAACCTGCGTCTCTACTACTGGGCAACCCAGCTACAGGTAGTTAATGATTGGGCTTTCTCATCTCAGCAAAAGCAGATCAGCGGGCAATAAACCAGAACGGCTATGTCCGTCGGGGTGGGCACCCCTGTCCCTGCCCCCACCAACTGAGATGTTGGAAAAAATCTGAAAAGGGGCAAAAAATGCCCTGGGGTGGAAAGGTAAAGCGACGCTGGAAACCCCACTGTGGGAGACAGATGCCCTAAACAGGCGTGATGGAATCATCAACACTTTCTGAGCTGCAAGGACAATGTGAGGTGGCAGGCAATCAATACCTCGGATACCTACAACTGTCTTTCATCCTACGGAGCTACGGAGACCTGATGGCAGACATCTCAGGGGAAACCCTCTGGAATTTAGAGTCCTAGAGGCTCCCTTGATTAGTCATGCGGCGTCACAAATATACTTGGCCCTGCTACACAATAGTCTTCCCCCCACTCAATTGCTTAAGGGGTAAATGGGAGGAGGTCCTGGATAGGTTGGAGAATGACGATTGGAGGGCGGCCTGCAGCTACACCCGTGAGGTGGCGATCAGGGCAGGATTCCAGCTGATACATATGAATATTCTGCACTGGGCATACAACAGGACCAAGCTATTTCATATGGGTAGAATAGAGACAGACCTCTGCGCACAGGGTGTGGGAACAGAGGGACACTACTCCATACGATTTGGAGCAACCCGAAGATTCAGGGCTTTTGGAAGGGGGTGCGGGGCAAGATCTCAGATACCCTGGACAATGCGATACACCTCACTCCACAATTGGTGGCCTTGCGAGTGTGGGGAGACCCAATTCTGGAGCGCACACACACCATTTCTGTAATGTTGCTCGGATGGTGGCATGACAAGACAGGATACAGAGATGGGGAAATGATATAACACCATCACTACGGGAATGGGAGATGGATTGGTGCATGACAGCTGAAGAACTAGTGTACCAGGTGACGGAGTAAAATCCTAATGTTGAGGTCTGCTTGTTGAGACTCTTTCCACACCCCCCTAAACGGAAAGTAGGGAACAGATTTCTAGATCTGGCTTTAGTTCTAGCTAGAGCACAAGACATGAGTTTATGGAAGTCCTGTTATTGGTCATGCTACTCGGACAGTATGGTGTTGTAAGTTGAAAGCCAAACTACCCCTCTGCCCTCGCCCACCTACAGTTGCCCACAATAGGATCAGATAGCTCTTAGCTCCTGTAAGAAGTCAGACCACCATTAATATGTTTGTTACTTGTTCCAGTTCATGGATAAACCCTTTTGTTTTTCAGTTTTTTCTTCTAATAAAAAAAAAAAAAGACAATAAAAGAGAGGCAATATTAGCAAGATCTCCACGTAAGAGCTCCTACCTAAGATTTATCGTGGCACCAGATATACATAGATGCATGAACCCAGGAATATATATTGTAGAGATTAGACCTCTGTTAATGGTCAGTACATCCAGGGGAGTACTGATGGGGTGGACTGGGATAGGAGGCGAGATAGGTACACAGGGCAGAGTGGGTCTCGATGGTCTTTCCTACTGGGGAAAGGATTCACTGTACCAAACCCACAGCTGTACTCTTGGGGGTCTATCTTTATGCGTTTTGATACAAGATGGGCTGCTGAAATGAAGACTGGGCTACTGGGAATTGCTTGTTGTACACCAAACTTTTGTACGTTGTTACAATGAGGTGGGATTTCAGATGCAAAATTTGATAAAAAGATTAGTGAAGAAAAGTACACGGGCATGATTACAATTTTGCCCACGCCTACTATATACCATGCTGGACACATTTTCCACTTAAATGTTTGGAGGGTGGGGGTGGCATCTTCACCACTAAATATCAGGTTTGTTCCCCTACGTTGGGACAGAAAAGCCTCATGCATGGATACGGGTATGTTCTCCTGCCCTAAGTATCCAACTCGGAGTATCTGGTGTCCCGATTTTTAATTTTGGCCCTAGTGTCACAGTAATCAAAGTGTGAGTGCAGAGGCCTAAGCCTGTGGCAGACTATCAGACCTTCTGGACCTGTACTGTGACCTGAAGGCTTGCACAAACCGTGCACTCAAAATGAAATACGAACACTTTCTTGGGTATAGCACATAAAGCAGTGGTGACTGCATACCATGTTTTGAGATGGAAAATTGAACCACACTTATCTGTGTCACGTAGTGTGGGGGGTCTAAAGGCCACTCTTGTGTAAAGTTCTGCTGTTATGTGAATGCCCAGAACCTTGCGCTGAGACCGTATCCATGTTGAGTACGTCTGTAGGGAGCATGCAGCACATGTGCAATAGTTAGACTGTGTCTGAGTGAACTTGAAGCCAGTGGAATCCATTTTGAATACCTTTACTATGGCATAGCACAAGATAGAGTATGAGGAAAGTTTGTGCAGACATTGGTAGTGTATTGCCTGCATTTGTGAAGCTGGTGGAGGGAGATCTACACACTAAAGTGAGAAGGATGGAAACACTAACTTCAGAAATTGCATAAGGATGTTTATTAGCAAGGGCTTGCTTATTAGCTGTCCTTGAGCACAGTCACCTGGTTGACAGTAGGGGTCAGCACTGGGACTGCAGTTTCGGATGCGTAAGGTGAGGCAGTTTCTAGGTCAGGCCTGCCTTTTTGTCTAGATTACTGCTTCAAAGAGTCGGAGGATAAACAGAAGCAGAAACCTAACCTCATTTTGCCTACGTTATGGGTGCTCCAGTTGGGAGACATCACCAGTGCTGCCTGCTGTGAGAAGCAACACAAAGGCCTTGTCTGCAGAGCAGCCAGAGAAGGACACATGAAAGAAAAACAACCCCAACAGGTTCTGAAGTTTGTGGCAGTGGATCCCTATCCCCTGCCTACACAATTTGTATAAATGTGGGCACAACCCATACCATTTTGCTCCAGTTCAAAGACCTTTATGACCAAGGAAGGGTGTTCTCTGCAGCCAGTTTATAAGGTGAGAGGACAACACTAGAAATCAGCACTTTCTGCTGAAGTTGAGTCTTTGCCTAGGGTACAGAAGACTGTCTGCTGAGAGAGAAATTGTACCTGCATGGCACTGCAGAAGGAGAGACTGTCCTGGAGGAGAAGCTATGAGAGACCTGTGCTGCAGAGGGTTACCCGGTTTCATAGAAGGATCTGCGATAAAGCCTACATGATTGCACTCGCCCAGTTGGGGCTTCAACCTCCTTTGTGCATGTATCAGCCACGTTGGGGCTGCAACTGCTCTGGTGCCATTTCACCAGCCAGACAATGCCTGCAGCAGCCAGACATGTATCTGTGTGAAAACACCAAAGCTACCAATTGTCAGCCTCTCGAACGCAAAAGAGACTAACTTCTGACCCACTACATAATTGGGTGATCCGATTGGGTTTCTGAATTTTGGGGCCACAGAACCTGCACACAAGCTTGACTCATGCTTCTTCCATAACTGTAAAGGCTGGGCGGGAGGACAAAGTAATCATGAGCCACTGGGGGAGGTGAAAGCACAATGTGAACAATTGGTGTAGCACCACAAGATAGATTAGTGACCAGGCTCACGGCCCTGTACACTGAATTGAATTGTGTAGTTTTTAGTACTGCTGTGAGATCAAAAAAATACTTTATCAAGGTCCGAGCTTTTGCCTCCCCTAAAGCTAACTCCATGAAGAACAAGTTGCCTGCCTTTGGTAACGCCTTTTCTGGTAGAGAAGCTATTTAACTGCAGATTCCTCACCTTTTTAATATCCCTCTAGGTGCAAGACTGGATCTAGAATGATTTCAGTAGTACCCCTGTGCATCTGTAGTTTGCGTCACACGGTTCTGCAACAATGCTGATCCACTCCGGAAGTGGTGTGCAGAGTTGTACATAGGCACCATCCATTCAGTTTCTTCCTGAGCTGTCCGCACCCTGAAGCACGGAGCCCTATTGCAGATGGCTGGGACCAGTGTACAGATCTCTAAAGTAGGCCTTTTAGGTGTAAGAGAGTAGAGTTCACACAATAGGTAGAATGGGAGGGTCAGTGGGGAATCTGCGGTTAGGTACAGTCTCTACCAGAAAAGGAGTTTCCAAAAGTAACTAACTTCTGATAGAGACTTCTAACCACAAATTAGTCACATATTGAATAGATACCAAAGCAGTGCCATTCAGTAGGCAGGTCTGTGAACTGCCACACAAACCAAAAAGTCCTCAGAGCCGAGCAGGCAACATGCCTATCTCAATGGACATTGCTGTCTAGACAGTAATGCTTCAAAAAAATAAGGAGCGATGCTCATGTAGCAGTCTAACAAATGCATAGAACAGGAACTTTACCTGACAAAGCAGTAGTAGCAGCCTAGATTCTGGTGGAATGAGCATGCAATCTCTCCAGAGGCTGCCTTTTAGCCTATGCATAGCACATTTTAATGTAGAGTAAAATCCAAACGGAGATGGTCCTCTTCGGCACTGCTTTGCCCCACTTTGTGCCGGCAAATCCCAAAAAACAGCTGTGCGTCCACACTGTGTTCTCTGGTACAATTAATGTAAAAACAAAGGGCTCTTTTCGGATACGAGTAGAGTCATTTCTCCTCCTGCGAGGGGTGAGGTAGAGCAAAGAACGTTGAAGGGTCATTTTTTGCTCAGCGTGAAAAGGAGTTATCACTTTTGGAAGAAAGGAGGCTCAGGTCCTCAAAAGCAGTTTGTCTGGGAAAAATATGGTGTATAGCAGGTTGAGGGAGAAAGCTTGCAGCGCGTTTACCCACCGCATCCATGTTACGGACAATGCACTTCCTTTCACAAAGGTCTACTTGAAATTTGCTGCAACAAAGTATTTTGGTGTATTGATCCAGAGTTTTTAGGTTAAAGTGTGCCTCTATAAGCATATACAAACATGTTTAGTGCTTTGCTGAATATACTTTTATGTAAAAGTGTTGACTAACTTAGTAATGCAATGAGAAATATGAATTTAAACAGCGCAGCAGACATTGGATTGCTGCTGAAAGGCAATTGAAAAACATTCCAGCGGTAAAGAAGTAAGCTTAAAAAACATTGCCATTTCCCATAAATTGCCTTATTCAAACCTGACCCGACTTGATGAAAACCAAAGACCTTCTGGAAAGAACTCACTAAAACATCAAACCAACCCAAATAAGAGGCCAACGTGTTAAAATAAATCATGCCTACTGTTTGACAGTGAAATAAATGGCAGATTAACAGTCATTTTTTAACAGTAAACAAATAATTTAGTAAACTAAGGTTTCTTTGCAATCTAAGCAAATAAAAGGACTACTGAAAGCCTAATGTATGCTGCACCATACCTTCACTGTCCAGCATGTCCGAGATTGTTGTTCCCTTGCATCTTGAGGGATATTCTTTCGCCTTCGGCACTACTGCAGCCAGCCTCTAAAATGGTACACATAAACACACTTGAGACTAAGGTTAAGAATCAACGCTGCTACAGTTCTGGTCTTAACCAAAGGGACGGCACCTACCTAGACTCCTTTCGGACTGGTAGCCCCTGCCACCAAATGTCCAGTCCTTGGCTCCCGGAAAAGGTAAGTAATTTATATCGACACACTGCATTAAAACGGAGGTTCAACATGCAACAAATGAATATCACAATCTAAAGAGACCACTTACTTAAAGGCATACCATCACAGGGTCAGAAACTGAAGATGCCAATTCACAAGGATGTCAACACTTCCTGCTACAATGCTCAGGGACTGTTTTGAGCAAAACAAAGCTACAACATACTATACCCATCCCTTGAACCGCACCATGGCCTACTATCACTAAACATTCCACACAGTTACAAAAATTTCTCCCCCTCTCAATTATGAGCTTCCCAAGTCATCCAGATATGTTCCCTTTCCTCACTATACCTCAATTAGCAAATATGTTCTTCCCTATGAATCCTGTACCATGAAACCATGCTCCAAGAAGTACAATTCAAACTGCACTGCTGGGACAGCAGATTGATGTATTACCAAACAAAGCTGTACCTTCCCAATGAATTCCTCAGACTTGCCCTCTGCAAGCAGCTGCTTGCACATCTCTATGCTAGGCTAAGTTAAATGAACTTGGAAATGTCACCAACCTAGCTCCAGCAGGCACCTTACTTATCACTAACTTCTGGTCGACATGCTTCTGCCCTAACTGTTGTGCAGTAAATGTCCCATGGCTTTCATCAGAACATCTAGGCCCTCCTAACTGCCCTGAAATTACCGATTTATTCTAACCCAACAGGGAAATCATATAATGAAATGTTAAACCTGTCAGTCAGTAATATGGTTGTAACTTGAGATTTTCCAACGCGCCACCATTGGAGACACAAAGGTAGCATATTAGGTACCGCCACTGGAGCACCTGTAGAGAAGTTTATTCCTTTATAGAAACGCAAGTTCCAGCCTGGAGTCTCTTTGGGGTAAAATAAAATGAGAAAGCATTGGAATAAGTAGGGCAGAATCATGTCGACCACGAATTAGTGATGAGGTTTCCTAGAAACAAACCTTCACCCTCATCATGCTGTTTTTAACCTTGTATAAGTTGGCTACATGAGTGAATAAATCTTAGAAATACCAATCCACTCTTAATAAAACTTTAAACATATTGAACCCTCAGAAAGCCAAAAACACAAAGCACAATGGACCTGGCTGAGCCCGCCCCACATACTTGCTGGCGAAGGAGCATCCCAAGAATGAAGCATGCAACCTTGTGTGGGTGAGGAACTACATACTTTTTTTTTTTAGAAGAATCGAGTTAATGCAGCTAGTAAAGTGTTATTGTCCCTCATACAAGTAGGGTTAACAACATCCTATCTCAGAGCTTGGCAGTTTTTGTTAGTAGTATAGATAAGTGTTGGAGAGGTTTACCAAGTTAACTCATAAAAAAAGTCTCTTGTTACCCCTTTGATGATCGAGCTCCACTTAAAACTCACCAACCACTGCACTTACAAGTCCTTCCTCCCTTCTTTGTGCCCATGGGAGCCATTGGCAGATCCATGGTGGGGAAAGCATGGCCTTAATTACAACAAATTAAAAATCAATAAATATGTTTTCGCATGTTGCCTCTCATACTCTACCTCATTCTGATACTGTGAATCGCTAGATGTTGCAGGCAGTTGTTTAATAGAGGCCTTTTCTTCTGCAGACTGGGCCTCCAGATCCATTGTCGCCCAGTTCTCTTGCTCCATCTCCTCTGTGGATGCTTCATCCCACGCCTCCTGCTCCTGCTCCTGCTCCTCTACAGCCTCACACTGCAGAGATTCCTTGGCCATCCGCTCCAGTGCCTCCTGCTGCAGAGCCACTCTGGTCTGCTTATCCACTGCTGCCCAGTTCTCTTCCTCCGCTTCCTCTTGGGAGGCTGCATCCCATGCCTCCTGCTTTTCTATGTCCTCACACTGCGGAGGTTCCTGGGCCTCCAGCTCCAGTGCCTTCTGCAGTAGAGCCTCTCTGGTCTGATTATCCATTGCTGCCCAGTTCACTTGCTCTGCTTTTTCATGGGATGCTGCATCCCAGTCCTTTTGCTCCATCACTGCTCCAGCCTCAGACTGTAAAATTTCCCAGGCCTCCAGTTCCAGTTCCTCCTGTTCCAAACCCACCCTGGACTCCAGATCCATCACTGCCCAGTTGCCCTGTTCTGCCACCATTGCTGCCCAGTTCTCTTGTGCTGCCAATTCTCGACATGCTGCTTCATAGGCTTCCTGTTCTAATGCCTCCCGGGCTTCCTGCTCCAGCCTCTCTCGAGTCTCATACTCGAGAACCTCACGGGCCTCTTGCTCCAGTGCTTCTTGAGCCTCTCGTTCCAATGCTTCCTGGGCCTCCTGCTCCAATGCCTCCTGGGCTTCCTGTGCTAACGCCTCTAGATCCATTGGAGCCCAGTTTTCCTGATCTTGTGTCTCTCTGTATGTAGCTTCCGGAGTTTTTCTACATAGTATCTCCAGCATAAGCACTCTCCCTGTCTCCAGCTCCCGTGCTCTTTGAGTCACCAGCTCGTCCAAGGCTTCCTTCTGTGTCTCACGTTCTATCACCTCATCCACTGCCTGATGCAATGCTTTCTGAACTGCTGCCTCTTTGCTTTCCTTATCCAATGCTTTCCCGTCTTCCTGCTCCAGGACCCCACATGCCTTCCCTTTCAGCACTTCCAGAGTTTCTCGTTCAAATGCCAATTGGGACTCCCAACATAGTGGTTTCTTTGCGGCCCATGTCTTAGAGGCCTCAGGTTCCAACACCACTTGACCGGCCTGGTCCAACTGTTTACTGTCCATCTTCTCCAATGTTTCTTGGGGTTCCCATTCCATCTGTTCAAGTGCTTCATGCTCCAGAGATTTCTGAGACTGAAGCTTTTCAGAGGTCACAACCTTAGTTGCAAATTTCTCAATTTTAAAGCACCCCATTTTTTCTCCTTCTGTTGCAACTTTATCCGTCACTTCTATGGCCTCCTTGTTAATGGTCTCCAGCAGTCGGCTCTCACCAGACTCTGTAAAGCTGTCAAGGGCGCTGCTTTTAATGGAAATCTGTGCTTCCATCACATCTGTGGTTTGTTCATTCCTACCCTTGATCGGAGACTCCTCTGCTGCATGAGCCCGCCCAGCTGACCAGCAGTTTTCTGGTGTTCCCTCATGATATTTGAACTGTAATCTGCACTTTTCTTCTGCATGAGCAGACCAGTCACCACCAGAGACAATGCTCAGCTGGGATAGTTCCAGTTGTGGACTTCCATCTACCTCAAACTCAGCCAACAGGCTTGATGATACTTCTGCATAGAATTCACTGCCACAGGTAGACACAGAGGACTCAGAAGCGGGTGCCTGACTGGTGACCGGGGCTTCCAATACAGATGACAGCATTGCTGGGGAAGGCAGCGATGAAAAGCCCTCTCCCTGCAAAAACAAAAAAGGTCTATGAGACTAGCACTCAACAGTACATCCTTTCTGAAGCATGTAAAGCAAAATAGTCTAGTCACGTTCAACAGTCGAAATTTGCCACTTGACAGAATTTTATTTCAATTGTTTAGTTCAGTATGTCATGTAACTCAATTCTAGTGTTTTCACAAATAAATTATAATGTGAGTCTTTGCAGATCTGTGTAATAGGAATTAATGGTGTCAAGATAAGAAAGGGAAGATACAGTAATGGTATATCAGTTACTAAACATTATACAACATGCCAGTACTATACTGCTTTTTGGAACTTCACAATTTTGATTATTAGGATTGGTGGTTCACAGCAGCTCTTTCCTTCTAAGAGAGCAAAGAGCAATGTTTGTAGTAGTAAGTTTCTTCTAGCCTTTCAGTAGGCCAAGTGACTTAATTTTCCTTTCAGACCTGCCACCCTTCTATGCTCATTTCATTCGATACATTGCACATGCCTATTTCACTTCTGACACATTCATCCCTCACTGCTGGCATAATCTAAACCATCCATACTCAGCTCACCATCTCACTCCAGGAACTACTCCCTTTCTTCCAACCTCATCTCAATTCCAGTTTTGTGCCTTACTCACCAATGCCACTTAATGCACATCTTCCTAGGATTCGTACATGTTGGTATACTTTGAGAGGGATCTTTAAAGTGGCTTGATCTATATTCTACCTCCATATGCAGCAGTATTAATACCACTGTTAAACATTTAAGTCCATCTATTACTTGTGATCCAATGTATGAAACAAGTTAAAATATGTGACACATTACAGAACAAGTTTTGGCTGCGCCAATCTCACGTCACAATGGCAAGAGCAGTTTCCACCAAATCACAGGTAAATTTTCTACTTTTCCTCCAAAGCCCTATAAATATAGAACTCAACTGAGGAGAGGCTGTGGCTTAACGGCAGGGTGGTCGACGTCAAATCTGGGGAACCAGGTTCAAGTCTCGGCAACAATGCTCAACATCCTTTGATTCTGGGCAAATCACTTAATCTCCCTGTGCCTAGCAAAAACGAATGTGTCCCGTCTGTAACGCAACTGGTGCTCATGTAAAGCGCTCTGATACCTTAGGCTCCAGTTCACGCTATATAAAACTCCGAGAAAAAAAAAACTGATCACGTCTCTGGTGACTATTTTGGCACTGTGAATGATTATTTTTTGCTATCTAATTCTAAAGAACCATATAACATCTGTGCCAAAGAATGAAGCACGTTTTCAGAAGATTCATCATTGGACATGTTAACACTTAAAATATCTCCAAATACAACAATCGGTACCTTTCCTGCTATCTGAACTAAAATGTAGAAGAGGAAATCCTACTAATATTGCAAAAATGTGTTCACAATTTTACGCCACTTACCTTTCTGAAAGCAATCACTTCTACAGCATGGGCAAAAGGAACTGCAGACCGAGAGATAGAGGACAACTGGGGCAGCTAATGCTCTCCAAAGATACGATAGTCATTTCAATAGCATAGAACACAGAAAGAGACTAGATTTTCAGTCTGATTTTGTGCTTGCTTACATGTGAACTGGGTGATAAATATTTAGTAGAAACTCAGCAGAACTAATCTCAGAAGCATGCTTGTGGAAAATGCCTTAGGTTGCTTAAAACAATATAATACCATACAACTTATTAATCAAGTTTTATACATCGTAGTGAAGCCACAATGCACTTTTTAGAGCTGCACAATGTGCAACATGTTCTGTGGTACACTGCACTACTCAGCAGTTTGTGCTGCACTGTGCGAGCTGTGCTGTGCTGGTTTGGGCAAACACAATCTGTGCTAGTGAGTGCACAGCTCTATGAAGTGCTGCATGTCCTTGCCTCCCTCCCCCCGAATTTGCTCTGCTACATAGATCGCTTAGTGTAGAATTCAGTCAGATGGCACTCAATGATCTTGCTGGCAGAGAACAAGTACTCTCATTGTCTTGAGAGACACCCATCAACAAAACTGCAACCATTTGCTCTTGTATTGAGATAAAGTAGCACATTTTTTGCAGACTCTTGAACCTTCGGATTGTTAAATGGGACACGTGGCCAACTCTCAAATAGTTTTTGGGAACCAAACATGTAAAGTGAGTGGGTGGTTTCAAAGCAATAAGGTGGACCAAAGTCAAAAGGGTTGATCACAGTGAAAGAATGATGACCCTTTACAGACCTGGCAGGGTCCGTTTAGCATGGCCAGGATGATTGAAGACCCTCTTTAAAAGTGGAGTCGGAAGGAAAGCATAAAGAATATTCTCCAACCAGTCCAGCATAAACCTATCTTTTAGGGATACTGGACTCGTGCCCATTCAGCAACCAAAATTGTAATGTTTCTTGGCCAGAGGCTCTTGAAACTGTATGCATCAAAGAGAGTATCCAGGTTTGTCACATTCAGCTCCTAGTCCTGTGTTATCGAAAGAAATGGCATTATCATTATAAAAAGTCAGCATCTGTGTGTTCCTGTTAAGTTGTTCAACCATAAATCTTTTTATTTCTGTTCCACATACGGGAACAGCTCAGCTGCAAGAATGAATGACATCCAGAAAGCCAGAAAACTGCACTGAGTATGACGTACCTTGGGGAACGAGAAGAAGTTAGAGAAACAACTTAAGGATTTGGGGCCTTATGTTCGTATAATGCATTAGGCGAAAGTGGTTGCAATTTGAGCACCAACTTTTACCAAATGCATTGTTTTTTGCAAAGCAGCATATGTTCAAACATGTTGGTTCACACAATTCTGATTCGGATGGGGGCAGATGTCATTATCTTATCCACCTCATTAATATGCATGAGATAGGTTGTAAATTGTGACCCACTATGAATCGATACCATCACAGAGATGATGGCCTTCTGGGGTCAGCAGACCTCTATGGCTGTGAATGGTTTTAAATAAAGCAATCTTTCTTCCATTAAAGAAAAACTGGATGTATTAAAAAAAGAAAAAAGTTTCTATAACTTTTTTTAAAAAAAATTATAGCTGCCAGTGTCTACCCTTTAGGGGCCCCTATCTGTTTGCAAGTGGATTACCATCTCCTTTGAGCTGTTTGTAACCATCAATGATGTGCCACTGCAATTACAGTCACAAACCATTGATACATACCATTAGAAATCACAAATTAGAAGAGACACCCAAAACATGCCCCTTTCAATTTGCAATTCTGTATGTAATTTTGAACTTACCTTGCGATTTAGCAATGAATTACCAAATCCCAATTGGGGTTTTGAACATATCCAAAACCAATTTTGCTGTCGTAAAGGCTCCGATTTTGAGAATTGGAGCCTTGGTGGCCGCAAAATAGCTTTGGATACAAGGCCCTTGGTGTCCTGGGGATGTGCAATTTAAGCGCTAACGTGTACTGACTATCTAGATAATGTTCGGTTGAGATTTCTCCTAAATGTGTTGGAGGTCATGCTGGAAGCTTCAATGATGAAAATCAAGGAAGAAATGTTTACCGTTCAGAGAGATCTGGTAAGCTCAAGAGACTGGGAGTGGAAGGGGCCAACAAACATGGAAGGCTTTCAGACAACCTGAAACAAAAGTTAAGAGTCTGGAGGCACCATGATGATCAAGCTAACCAGCGATGTAGATGGAAAGATTACTGGGAGTTTTCAAATTGCACAAAACTTTGTCCCTGGGAAATGCTAGGCTTTCAGTCTTTCCTGGCCTGAAAAGAGAAGCAAGGCAAAGGGCAATAACGAATAGCTTCTTACCTGTCGGTGTAGTTTTGCAGCTTCAAGAAATTTCTGGATTCACATGCTGTGCATTACTCCCATTATTCCGCCATCTAGTGGTTGGGATCGGAATTGTTGTATGTATCCCCTTTTTTAGGTCTCGCCTGCCCCAGAGCATGCGCTGGTCTGGCGAGACTTTTTGAGAGGGCTCCAAAAAGTGCTACCAGGCCAGCCTAGAACTACAGTGCATGTGCTCGGGCGCGCGTGCCGCTCTTTACCGTGATTACTTTCACTTTCGCGGCCGCTTGGCATAGCCAATAGGTCTCGCTTTTGGGACCTTATAAGTATTTAGTTATGCAACTGTTGCAGGGCTAAACACTTGTAAGGTCCCAAGGGCGAGACCTATTGGCTATGCCAATGCTTGTTTTGTGTGTGTGTGTGTGGTTGGTGGGCGTCGACATACCTCCATTTGGTGTCCTCTTGTGACGTCTAAGAGCTTCCTCCCGACGCTCCCACCTTTGGTCGCCATCTTCGGATTTTTTTTTTTTTTCCTTCCCAGTCTTATCTTTTCTGGCGGAGGAGGGTGGGTTCGCTAGTGAATCCAGAAAATTCTTCAAGCAGCAAAACTACATCGACAGGTAAGAAACTATTTGTTTTGCAGCGTGAATCTTTTCTGGATTCACATGCTGTGCATAGACTTTGTAGCGGTTTGTCAGTCTTGTGGTGGCTGGGTGGAAGAGGAGCGCTGGTTTGTGAATAGATGTTGTAGAACCTATTGTCCTACTAGTGCTTCTTTATTCATTTGAATATCCACACAAAAATGTTTTGTGAACGTGTGCACTGAAGACCATGTTGCTGCTAGGCAAATGTCTTGAATTGGTGCTTAGTTTTCCTGTATTCTTTGGTTTTTTCAATGTAATACATGACTGCTCTTCTAGCGTCAAGAGTGTGCAATGCTTTCTTTGCTTGTGTCTTTGGTTTTTGGAAGAAACCTGGACTTTGTATAGTTTGGTTCATGTGGAATTTTGATACCACCTTTGGCATAAAACTTGGATCGGTTCTCATGACAATCCTGTCATCATGTATTTGGACGTAGGGTTCCTGTAGTGTTAGTGCTTGCAATTCACTAACTCTACGTAGAGATGTTATTGCTTCTAAAAAGAACATTTTTAGCGTGAGCATTTGTGGCGTTGCCTGTGTAATGCTTCATCAGCTGAGCGAGCACTATATTTAGGTTCCATGTGGGTGCTGGCACCATTTTTGGAGGTGCGATTCTTTTTGCTGCTTCTAGGAATCTTTTGACAACGTGAGAAGTGAAGAAACTTTTCCCGGTTTCACCTCTTGTATATGCTACAATTACTACTAAGTGTACTTTTAATGATGTCTAGCTTAGTTTACTCTGTAGTAAACGTGTTAACTACTTCATAACTGTTTTCTCCTTGGTGATCCTTTTGAAAGATGTTCTTTAAGGCACCATTGAGAGAATTTTCACCATTTTGCCGAGTAAAATTTTCTTGTTGTTGGTTTCCTAGCTTCTCTTACAAGTGCCATTTTGCTTTCTGGCAGTTTGAGGTGTGCAAATTCTAAGTCCTCAGGAGCCATGCCGAAAGGCTTAGGCTCTCGGGTTCTGGGTGAAGTACCTTTCCGTCTTGCATGGTTAGTAAGTCTTGTCTTTTTGGTAATGTGTGCATTTTTCCTTGAGATATCTCCATTATCTCTGAGTCTGCCTGGCCCATTGTGGTGCAATGAGAATCATGGTCATGTGGCTGATCTTGCATTTGTTGATCACCCTGTGTAGAAGTGATATCGGGGGGGAAAAGCGTACGCTAATTTCCCTGACCAGTCTATCCATAGCGCATTCCCTAGGGACTGATTGCAAGCTTGCTTGGATGCAAAGCTTTGGCATTTCGCATTGTGGGGTGTTGCAGATAGGTCGATTTGCAGAGTTCCCCATTTTTAGGTCTCGCCTGACCCAGCGCATGCGCTGGTCTGGCAAGACTTATTGAGAGGGCTCCAAAAAGTGCTACCAGGCCAGCCTAGAGCTACAGTGCATGTGCGCGGAAGCGCGCGCCGCGCTTTACCTCGATTACTTTCACTTTCACGGCCGCTTTGAAGTTTGATCGCGATTGCGATCACTTTAGCTTGAGCTGCCGCACGGCCGCTTTGCATAGCCAATAGGTCTCGCTTTTGGCACCTTATAAGTATTTAGTTATGCAACTGTTGCATGGCTAAACACTTATAAGGTCCCAAAGGCGAGACCTATTGGCTATGCCAATGCTTGTTGGAAAATGTTGTGGATTTCCCATTGATTCATTTCCCACTCGTGGGATGATGACGTTTGTCTGCTCTGTCTGCTTCTACATTGTCCTTTCCTGGCAGATGTATTGCTATTATGTCTATGCTCTTTGGGACTGCCCATCTCCAAGGTTGTTGAGCTAGAGTTGAGAGTGCTAAAGATTGTGTTCCTCCTTGTTTGTTTATGTAAAACATGGTGGTTGTGTTGTCTGTATTAAAACTTTTTCTGTAGAGCTCTTTCTGAAAAGCTTTTAAGGATAGGAACACTGTCTTTAACTCCAGGATATTGATGTGCTTCATAGCATCCTGCTGTGTCCACAATCCCCTTACTTTGAAGTTGTTCATGTGCGCTCCCCATCCTCTCTGGGAAGCATCTGTTGTTATGGTCACTGTTGGAGTCGGTTGTGTGAATAGCCTGCCTTGTGCTATATTTGTTTTGTTCTACCATGCTATCTCCTGATGAACTGTATGCGTGACAACCACTAGATCTTCCCAACTCCCTGTTACTTGTGACCATTGCTCTTGAAGTCATTCTTGGAACGGCCTCATGTGTAATCGAATGTTGGGGATCAAAAGAATGCATGAAGCCATCATTCCTAGTAGTTTCCCCACTGTCCTCACTGTCAGAGCTTGCCCCCTCTGGTGTATGTGTGTGTCCTTCAGGAGGGCTAATCTTCTATTCATGCTTGGGAACCCTTTCCCTAATATTGTATTGATCTCTGCTCCTAAAAACACTTTCTTGTTCCGGCGAGGATTTGTCCTAATGTATAGGAAATCCTATTTGAACTAGTGTCTCTATCACTTGTTGTATATGCTGTTTGCAGAGACTGTGGGAGCTTGCTTTTAAAGACCAGTTGTCTAGGTACGGATATACATGAATTCCTTGTCTTCTCAGATGAGCGGCTACTGCAGCTAGGCACTTTGTGAACATTCTTGGTGCTGATTTCAGACCGAATGCCAGCACTTTGAACTGGTAATGTGTTTTGTTGACCACAAATCTTAATACACTCGTGTTTTTTGTTAATGGGAATGTGCAAGTATGCATCTTTTAAGTTCATGGTTGCCATGTAGTCTCCTTTTTGCAACTGAGGTATCACCTCTTGCAGAGCTGTCATTTTGAATCTTTGTATTTTTACGAATTTGTTGAGAAACCTCAGGTCTAATATTGGACGCAATGTTCCGTCTACCTTTGGAATTAGGAAGTACGTGGAGTAAATGCTGTTCCTTTCCTTGTATGGTACCTGTTCTATTGCATCTTTGGCTCGAAGTTCTTGCACCTCTTGGAGTAGAAGAGATAATTCTCCTTTTGAATGTATCTTTTTGTTTGGTCTTTTGTTTGGAGGTTGCTTGTTTAGCTCTATGCAGTAACTGTACTGGGTTACGTTTAATATCCATTTGTCTGAAGTGACCTTTCCCCATTTTTGGAGGAAGTATTTTAACCTGCCTCCTACTGGTGTAGTATGCTAGAGAAACTGTTTTTTCAACTGATGTTGTCTTTCTATTGAATGTACTTTCAGGATCAGACTCCGTGATGCTTTTGGAGAGTGCCCGTGCCTTGGAATGCAGTCACTTTGTTACGGTTTGCGGTCCTCCTCGATGTAGCAGGCCTCTTCCCCTGGGGCGCCCTCAAAAAGATAGTCTTCCTTGCTGGTATTGCCAATTCTGCTGTTGCCCTTGTTGTTGTCCCTGGCTTACTCCTTGGTAAGTCGGTTGATATGTTTGATGCATGGTTGTAGGTTGATGTTTACCTCTGCCCGCCAGCCTCCTTGAGGGGGTGCCTCTACGTATGCCTCTGAATTATAGGGCGCCCATAGATCTTGCCGTCTCATTGTCCTTTTTGAATTGGTTTAGCTTGTCATCTACGACGCTACCAAACAGTTGTTCCCCACTGAACGGTGAGTTCAGTATGTTGTTTGTACTTCTGGCTTGAAACCGGATATCCACAGCCATGCGGGCCTTCTTTCGGTGATGCGATCATCATCTGCCTGCTTGATGTTTCTGCTGCATCTAGGGCTGATTTTAAACATGTGTTCGCTATGTTTTTCCCTTCTTCTACTAAGTGGCTTGCCCTTCTTTAGAACTGTTCTGGCAGGTGCTTTAGTAGGTCTCCAACCTCTTACCAATGTTGATATGCATGCCTGTTTAGCAATGCATTCATAATTTGATATGCGCCAATGATTTGCCGCACTCCTCTCGACCTTTCTCCCCATAAGGTCCATCCTCCTGCTTTCTTTGTCTAGTGGTGGACCAATGGTGGTTAGTACATTTTCTCTTTTCCTAGCTGTGGATGTTATAATTGAGTCAGCTGGCCCTGACCCTTTGATGCAAATAGGGTCCTTTGAGGATGTTTGTATTTTTTTCTCCTCTTGGTGTGACTGCCTTGCATGTGGCAGGATCTTTAAATGCTTCTTTTCCTTGATCCAATACCTTGGCAGCATAGAGAGGAGTGGGTTCCTGGATTGAGTAGGCATCAAAGTCTCTGTTTTTTTTCCCCTCCAGTTGTACTCCAGAAGTATCTGCTGCCTTCTTTATGACTTGTATGTACATCCCAATGTCATCTGGTGGTGAAGGCCTCGAAGGATATGTATCCACCGCCTATTCAGGTGAATCGGCATCAAGATCTTGCCATTGTAGGTCTTGGACCTCCGAGGTCGCCAAACTCACGTAAGTTTGTCCCTCATCTTCTCCTTCTTCGAAGAATTCCTCTTAGTCGAGCGCTTCGGGTGTTGTTGTAGGCTGTAACTCCAGACTGCCTTTTCCCCTTCCGTCAAAGTTTTCGGCAGTATCTTGAATTTCTTCAAACTTTCATCGAATTCTTTATTGCGTTGCAAAATACTTGCCATTTCCGCTTCTAGCCTCCTCCTCTTCTTTTCTATCTCGGACACGTGAGCTTCGGCATCGAGACCTTCCGCCTTTCTTTTCATGCTTGATGCCGCCGAAGCCTGTTTTGACTTCTCTCATTTCGAAGTCGACGAGTCTTTTTCGTGACAGTCATTCGACATCTTTGACTTTTTCCTAGGGTTTTCGCTGTCACAGAGTCATAGTCTACGGATCTGACGGAGTGTTTGTCTCTGGACGGGGCTGCGGCCATCGTGTGCTTCTAAGCCAAGGCTCCTTTTGAGGACTTTGAGTCAGTTTTTCATGGCTCGTCTAGCTTTTTAGAGGTCGGTGGTTCTCTTACCTCCTTCGAAGTCTTCTTCTCGACCTCTACGACTGAGACGGCTCTGTCCTCATCAACTTCTGGCCCTTCAGCGAGGTGGTCCTCCTCTTCGCTGGAGAGGTCCAGGTCTAGAAGCGATGGTGCTGTGCCTTGGCCCTGCATGTTGTAGTTGGCTCTTCTCTGTCTCTCTCTTACCCTCAAAGTCTTTGGGGTGAAAGCCGAGCACAGGTTGCAATCGTCACTTCGTTGATCCAGCGGCAGGCGAAGGTTGCAGACCGGATGCTGATCCTTTTGTGCGTACTTGTGTATACAATTTTTGCAGAGCTTAAATAGTGTCTTGTCCATTACCGCGTACAGGGAGCCCCCTGCATGCGCTTTCTCTGTTTGTTGTCGGAGGCTGTTGTTTTCACCTTTCAGCACACTCCGGCACCTTGAATCAAAGTCTGGTACTTCGAATTGTTGTATCGCTGTTCTGTAGAAGTTTGTCCTTACTTTTCATCAATTCTTCTACCCAAATCCCAGTAGCTCCTTCCGTATCGATCCAGACCCAATAGTGGAAAAAAAATCTGAAGATGGAGACCAAAGGTGGGAGCTTCCGGAGGAAGCTCGTCGACGTCACAAGAGGAAACCAAATGGTGGTATGTTGACACCCACCAACAACAACAAACAAGCATTGGCATAGCCAATCAGTCTCGCCTTTGGGACCTTATAAGTGTTTAGCCATGCAACAGTTGCATAACTAAATACTTATAAGGTCCCAAAAGCGAGACCTATTGGCTATGCAAAGCGGCTGTGCGGCCGCGAAAGTGATTGCGATTAAACATCAAAGCGGCCGTGCGTCCGCTAAAGTGAAAGTAATCGCGGTAAAGCGCGGCGCGAGCGCCCGCGCACACGCACTGTAGCTCCAGGCTGGCCTGGTAGCACTTTTTGGACCCCTCTCAATAAGTCTCGCCAGACCAGCACATGCGCTGGGTCAGGCGAGACCTAAAAAGGGACACATACAACAATTCCGGACCCAACCACTAGATGGCGGAATAGTGGGAATAATGCACAGCATGTGAATCCAGAAAAGATTCACGCTGCAAAACTAGACATTAAACAAGAGATGGCAGTCAAAGGAATGACAGTGTCATTGGTTTTACCTGCTACATAAATAGAGCATGGCTGACTCTGCTAGGGTCTTTATGCAGTATCTTTGAAGGGAGAAACAACTCGTGAAAAGCAGTGATACGTTGCTTCTCTATTTGAGTGTCCCTGGAGGGTGGTAAGGGCAAGTTCTGTCAGGTGTAGTTGGCAAGTGGTGTAATTGTTCTACCTCTTTAGAAAGGGGGAAGGAAACTGATGTATAGTAATATAATAATCTGTGTTGTGGATACTGCATTCTTTCTCATTACTCTGCTTCTTCTCAGGGTAAGGCCAATATAAGAGTTGATTCCATGCATGTTCTTATTGATATCCGCTTTATTCACATCTGTGTACTGGCAACACTGTTGCCACATGATGTTATGCTTTATTTTACTCTCGGTATGTACCATTTCCATGTTTGCATTCATCCTACAAAAAAAAAAAAGATTTAAACCCATAATATTGTTTTATAGACACAATGTGTTCATTAACCCCCAAACCAATGGCCCTGTCTTTCCCAGATTCAGATTTGTAGCAGTCCAAGTGATGCAAGCAAGTCTCTGTGCTGGCATAACCCTGATGCACACTTCCATCTTCTGTCCAGAGAGTGATAGCCTTTCTTCAACTTGGTTTGAGCTCACAAACGTGTTAAAGCCAGTGTTCCACAGCTATCCCACAACCACATGCATTAAGTAGTGAGTTCATTTGGTCTCTGGTCTGTGCACCCAGACTGCATGATTGCCCAGCTATGGTGATAACCACCTGTGGCGGTTTTACCATTAGGGCGGTGGGGCGTTGCCCCACCTATTACTATTGGTACCATTTCAACTTTCAAACTTTTATAATATGTTCTTTTATAAAAGTTTGAAAGTTGAAAATATTGCCAAATTGAATATTCATAGATTTTGCTTGTGCGAGTCCCACGGCGGC
Organism: Triturus cristatus; assembly: GCF_964204655.1. NCBI lineage: Eukaryota > Metazoa > Chordata > Amphibia > Caudata > Salamandridae > Triturus > Triturus cristatus. The sequence continues at coordinate 121,205,345 of NC_140594.1, read as the reverse complement.
GTCATGTCATGTGACACAAGCCGAGTGGCGCGCACTGTCAGGAATGATGAGGGACGACACACGACAGCAGCAGTGTAGTGCGCATGTACGGTTGACTGCCTGCCAGGAATCCAACATGCGCTGCAATGCTTTCTGTACAAAACATATTGGTGACAGGGAGCTGGGCCGAAATCTCCGTCCCCAGTAGTCGCAAAATGAGCGTCGAGTTTGCCTGCTCACACACGTCAATCCTGGCGCTCTCTAGCGTCGGTATTGGTTGCCGCTGCTCGTGTAGAGCGCGGTTTAGTTACACAGCCAGTTGGCACCGCGGGGGTGGGAGGGCCGCCCAACATAGAAACGGACGGCCAATAACTGTAACGGCTTATTGTTAAGCCATGCAGTGATTGGCCGTTCTGCAATTTCTACTATTTCGTGCTGCGGTGCTGGGCAAATCAGAAGTCATCCTCTGACTGAGTACTCCTGACCCTAGTCTTGACTGCGCCAGCACGAGTTATCTAGTCTACAGTCGAGAGAGGAGAGACTCAGACTGTGTGAGACATGGGACACGAGTCAACTCAACTTATCACCATCACCGTCTGTCCGGCAACCTCGATCGGATAGTAGTAGACACTGCTACTCACTCAGTCAGTGCTCCGCTCCCCCATTTTTATTGCGTGCCGTAAGTATTAGCATTTAATTAGCACTCACTCAGAAAGACCAACACAATCCAATAGCCCTTTTTGCTTATTTAAGACCTGAAGCACTTATCAGCACCATTTCCAAACTAAGACATCCTGACCCCCGCCCCTCCCACAGAGACCGACTGGTGCCAGCTCTTCAAAGCTCTCTTAGCTTCTTGCTTTAGTTCACATCTGCCGAGTTCATTTCAATATCAATTTGATGTCACTTATAAATTACTATGCGTAAACAATAATCACTGAACATGCATTATGTCACGTTATGCGATGACTATGTATTTAAAACTATTGTTTCTGGCGTCTGCTCAAAATTTAATAAATTCTCTTTTGAGCGGAAATTTCAATGCAGCAAAAAGTTGTTTTATGCTTTCTATGTTCATAGGTAAAGCGCTCTTATGCCTGGTCTGTGGGGCAAGCTGCAAAGAAATTAAAAACAAATGCAAAGTCTTCTTCCTATTGGTCATATAGGAGTCAACATACTTTGATTCAACCTACATTTCAGGGTGGGAGAAACCTGGCAGGCATTTTGTAAGCATTCTAGTGAGGATGTCCCAGTCCTTTCAGTACATGTGCTATTTGTCTTGCCTAATTTAGATACTATAGAATGGCTTTGCCGAACTGCTCCTAGGACACAATAAAACTAAATACAATTAAATAAAAATGGAGTTAAAAGCACGAAAAAGTCTTATAGCACTACTTCCAGGGCAGACAAGGCATAAATAAAATCACTCTGTATAGTGCAAGCTTCCACGTGCACCCAGAGACTGAATTCAGCCCCACGTTGGTTCCCAATGGCCGACCTCTTCTAGTTGAAGATTCTTGTCTGTGGAAGTGAACAGCTTCGCAATTGAGGAAACCGCTTTTGCTCCTTCAGAACAACATATTGCTTATTTAATGGCTGCATCGTCGTTTCAATCAAGAGTCTTTCAAATAGCCCTTGTTTCGAATCTTGCATTCGCTTCTGTTGCGCCTATTTGGAAGCTCTTCGTTTCCCGCTTCCCTTTCTTCCCGTCGGCCATTTTTTTTTTGCGTCTGACTCCTTAGAGCCACTTGGTTAATTGGGAGAAAAATGCTCGGATATAAATGGCTGGATTCACTCACACCGACAGAGCTGCGCTTGCCGATGAACAGCCCGTGACTTATGACCAGAGCCGGTCATTGTGGCAGCAGTTCATCATAATATTATAACAGGTGCTGTGGCTGGTCCCACCTCTACAAATGTGCTCTTCCGAGTTGAGTCCACATTTATAAAACTGCGTTTTTGCCTATGCAAAGTATGTATTGTATTATAGTAGCACACCTTAGCCAGCGACATGCTTGCGAAGTAAAAAAATCTATATTTTACAAAGCTGCATTCCGATTATATAACTGGCCGCACTCGTGCAAAAAATGTAATTTCAGATTTCAATACAACGATAAATAAGCATTGCATCAGGGCGGGAATGTAAAACAGCGAGGTCTTGTGTACTGTGCGCTAGGGCTACACCCTCAAATACATATCACACATGGCATCACAGGAATTGATATCATTGAAAGTGGCATCACAAGTCACGACTTTACAGGAAGTGGCATCATAAGAAGTGACATCAGATCTAAAGCCCTCACATATATGTTTAGCAGGTCTATTGTGTATGTTTGAGCGCATTGCAAGGATAATAGCACAGTGAGCTATGGAAGATGATATGTGACTTCTACACCTTGCAATCCCCCAGTTTTATGTAACAATTCCTGTACATTCAATTACAAACTTATATAATTTAATGTACATGTAATATGCTACTGTTGATGTAAAGCGCGCTGACACCTTGCATTTGAACGAGTATGACTATACAAGAAAAAATAATGGGGTACTTAAAATATTTCAATGCCTCCTCAGGGGAAGTAAGCTCTACATAAATGCTACATTTGCTTTGTGTAAATACTGGGAAAGACCAACACTAATATTGTTATATTCTGCTTTTCAGCATCTGGTAAAGCCTCATGCTGCTTAACTATACCTAATTTTTGGGCAAACAGGAAGAGGCACCAACCTCCTTTGCTGCTCTTGCGCCTCTACAACAGTCAACAACCCCAGCGTTTAAGGTAAGAAAACTGATGCTATATTTTTTACATTGTAGTTAAGGGCTATGTATGTTGTCTACATGGTGGGTGGTGTCTACAGTCACATCAGCATCAATTTTATTTGAGGCATATAACTGTGTAATCAGTACTAAATATCGATTTGAATGTTGAGCGCTCGATTGAAGACAATGAATTGGCTCAGGGATAATAACGGCTGGTGTAAGCCTTGTGTTCCCAATGTTTGACTTTGTTTCCCTTTTTTTAATTTGAAACATTCTACTGTCATTGATTGGATGTAGTGTAATAATAGCCTTTTACCGCCCACCTGCCTCTTGCGATACCGGTTGTTAAAGGCCCTCTCTCTTGCCTTGTAATAGGCCCTTACCTGTGGCTTGCTTAGGATATATGTCTGCTTGAGTGCCTTCGCAACCAGTGTGGCACACCAAGGAAGCAGGCTATAAGGCTATATTTTTATCAGTCATATTGTGCAAAGGGGAACTGTTGGAGATATATGGCAATAATGCACAAGATATGCATTTATACAGAAATAGGATGTATTTACATCCAACCTCATACGTTGTACTTTGATTATTGACAGGTAACTTTAATATTGGTAAGACACCATGAATACAGTAGAGCAACTACTTGCAAAGCCGTTCATTGGACTGAAACGTGAAGAGAAACTAATTGTAAAACAACTAGGACCTCATCGGCCAGACCTAAACCTACAGCAAAGTTCCCAAGACAGAGGGAAGATTTACACACGTTCGTTCTCAAACACCTGGTACACAAAAGTTGATTGGCTGACAGGGTGTACTTCTACAAATTCTCTGTTCTGCTTCCTGTTTGGTGGTGAAATTCCTTGGACAAAAAAAGGAGTAAAAGACTTGAAGCATTTATCAGATAAAGTAAAGAAGCATGCACACACAAAAATACACATGGAAAACCTGACGAGACTGGGAATGTTGGGAGACACACCGATTGAAGCCCACATAAGCGATGCGTACCGCAAAACAATAAAGAAACACAATGAAACAGTTGATAGGAATAGACACATACTATCAAAAATCATTGATTGCATTCGTTTCTGTGGTGCTTTTGAACTGGCATTACGGGGGCATGATGAATCTCAAAGCTCCGCAAATCCTGGTATATTCAGAGGCCTTGTGGATTTAATAACTAGCATAGACCGTGAAATGGAAGCACACCTAGGAGTGCTACAGTCTTCAAGGGCACCTCTAAAATAATACAAAATGAACTGCTTGAGTGCATGCTAGAGATTGTAAAAAGCAATATTATGCAAGAGTTGAAAAACACCGACTTTGTGGCTCTTCAGGCTGATGACACCACTGATGTGGCCACTAAAACACAGTCTGTACTGATCTTTCGGTACCTTGATAATGACAGCAGAGTTGTGGAGAGGTTCTATGGTTTTACACATTTAAAAGACTCTAGTGCAGAAAGCATTTCTCCAGCTATTCTACAACAGCTAAATTTGATTTTTCCAGAGCAGTCTCAAAAACAAAAACTGATTGCACAAAGCTATGATGGTGCTGCAGTAATGAGTGGAACCACCGGTGGAGTACAAAAAAAAAATTTGAGACGTGTACCCTAATGCCCATTATGTGCACTGTTATGCCCACCAACTTAATCTGATTATGCAACAAGCAGTAGGAAAGATCTGAGGAAAAGATATTCTTTATGGATATAGGAGGAATGGCAGCATTCTTCACACGTTCCCCCCCAAAAGAACGGAGGTACTTAATACAATTGTCAACAGAAGGATTCCAAAGGGAGGCACAACTCGCTGGAATTTCCACATACGTACAGTCTGCCTAATATACCAATATAGGGTTGACCTTGAGAAATGTTTCGACACCATAGAAGCCGATGAAGACTTTTAATTTAAAAGTGGGAAAGAGGCCCGTGGCTTTGCTAGAACACTGCAAGACAGGGAGTTCCAGTTTTTCCTGTTTTTGTTTTTTGACATAATGCCTCATGTTGACGCACTATATGAGAGGTTACAAAAACGTGAAACAGATACTGTCTCTGTGGAAAGTGCTACCACTGACTTTGTCACCAGCATTAACAAAGTCAGAGAAAGGGTCGACAATTTAGATAGCAGACTGCCTAATGATTCTACTTTCTCCAACCGCAGAAAAATACATCAGCAGTCTGGTCCGAATTGCAAAAGAGATATGTGACACTATCATTCTGCAGGCAAAGGAATGTTTTTCTTTCACAAACCATTTGGTGACTGCCAAATTACTGCAAAGTGATATGTTTGCAAAATGTGATAATTCCTTCCCAGAGCTCTGAATAAGGCTGTGGAAGCTTACCCTATGCTAATCAAAGAGGATCTGAGAACTTAATTAACTGTACTGTACAGCATGCATGTATATCGGCAGGCCACTGGTGCAATTTCTTTGCTTGCTTTAATTCAGAACCTTAACATGGAAAAGTCACTTACGGAAACAGTGGCTTTACTTAAAATAGTAATTACCACTCCAATGACAACAGCAGAGGCGGAACGATGTTTTTCCACTTTGAACAGAATTAAGACATTCCTGAGGAACACCATGATTCAGGAAAGACTAAATACATTAGCAATGCTCTCAATAGAGAGAGATCTAGTTAACAGAATACCAGACTTTAACCTTCAAGTTATTGAAAAGTCTGCTGCTCTTAAAGACAGACGTGCTGATTTTATCTATAAAAAGTGACAATATTTTGAATGCTGCTCCTTTGCGACCCGTTTACTTGTTTGTTAAATATGCATTTCTGAGGTACTCAGAAATGCATTATATCTCGAAGTCTGTTAAGAAGTTCTGTGGTTATACTGAATAAGCAGCTACCTATGTTATATGACATCTCTTTATTAAGGTAATAACTGCACTTTCACAATTGCTTTATTAACCTTCCTGCTTTCTCAAATTTGCTTGCAAATGCACCATTTGTCCACTATTTTCAAAATTTTCTCGGGGGGAGAACCCCCCCGAACCCTCCTTAGGTTGTTCGGGCTCGCTCGCTGCGCTCGCTACCGTGCAGTATAAATCATTTTACGCCTCACCACTTACAAAAGTCACCAGCCGCCACTGATAACCACTAACACGACAAGCTGGTTACGAGGACAGCGCTGCCCAGACAGCTCCTGCAGGCCTATTGTTTTTTTTTTTTTTACATTTTTTATTATTTAAACAGACTTTCGCGACACAGCTGTATGCACACAACCCGGAGGCCGGCAGCATCAATTGCAATATTACTTGACTAACAGGACACAGCTTTCATGCCTACAACCCAACGGGCCGGCAGCGAAGTCAAACATTTGTGTAGTAGCATCCCATTGTCTTTTGATGAGCCTGCCACAGCATATGTCTTGAGTTTATTCACAATAAAACCTGATTTAACTTACCAGTAACCACCCCTCTGCCCCCTCCCACCTACCCTATTCGAATGGACTGTAGTGCCACCCTGTATGTCGTGTGATTCATATGAGTGATGTAGTTGGTCCGATCTTCCATACCCTTTCATGTCACTTGTCCTGGATTTACACCTCTTGCTCCCCTTACCCTAGATCCCAGTCCGAAATGGTTAGTGATTACCCCCAGCCCCGGCCGCTCAACCACAGCATATATGCTTAGTTCCTGCATAGATCTAAACCTCCCGCGTCTAGCCAGGCGGCAAATGGTTGCCAAATATCCAAAGGTCTGGATCAGCTAGGCATTAATTCCCGATAATTGGACAGCTGGTCCTTGCAGTATATTACATTATTCAACCATGCTGCTATTGTAGGGGCTCGTTGCTTCTTCCAATTAAGCGCAACCTGCCTTTTAGCTAACAAGAGCAGCATGGACGTAAGTTTTCGGGACTTCTTCGGGACTTCTGCCATGTAGCCCAGGAGTGCTGTCAGCGGGGATGCCCTTACCTCGGTGTTAGTTATTTGCCTGATATGCCCCAAGACTGCCATCCAAAAGCACTCAACAGGTCTGCAGTACAATGCCAGATGGGAGAATGTGGCCTCTTGGGCACCACATCTCCAGCATTTTGTGTCCGGGTAAATGCCCATACGATGCAGTTGGGAGGGCGTCCGGTACAATCTATGTAGAAAGTTAAAATGAATTAGTCTTAGTCTATAATTGGGGGAGAGGTTTTCTAATTGTGAACAGCAATATTGCCATTGTTTTTCCGTGATAGTGAGATTGGAGTTATTCTCCCAATCTGCTCTTGTGGTGCATATGATTATAGGTGACTCTTTTTGTGTTATGCTGTAGATTCGCGTAATCAATTTACGGGGTGAGGGGTTAACCAATATATTCTCTAGTGCAGGCAGTGCAGGAGGCGCTTGTGGAAATGATAAGTATCTAGCGCGGCATGCGGCCCTAATCTGATAATACAACATGTCCGATGCCGTGGGTGTATCGGGGTTAGACATTTTCTGTATCGACAGAAACGTGTCTCCCGGGAATAGATCGCTGCCCCTTTCCAACGCACATGCTTTTGCTCTTAATGCAATGGCTTTGTCCATTAATGGAGTTAGTAGCGGGTTAACCCCTATTGGCATGGATGGGGCGCAAAGTTCCTCAAGCTTGGCCCACTGCGCAATTCCTGTCCATGCCCACCTCATGGTTTCTACCATGTCAATTTCTGAGTGGGGTCTCTTGTAAGGCTGATAGATTGCCCTGTTTAGAGGCATGGGGGCTACTTTATCTATTTCTACCGCCACGTGTGGCTGAAATGGCGTTGGGTGCTGCCAGAAGTGCAAGTACTGCGCTTGTGCGCTGTATGCATAAAGTTCGAAGCACACACCAGATCTATCATATTGGATCTCAGTTTCCGGAAAAAGTGAGTATTCAACGGCATCAGAATGTTTACAAACAAGTATAATAGTTTGGGCAGGATTACCATCTTGATGATGGATATACGACCCATCAGTGATAGTGGAAGTTGTCTCCATCGCTTTATCTTACTCTATCCAGTCCATTACTTTCCCATAGTTCGCAAGCCATATTTCCTGGAGTGATCTGGTCACCCATATTCCCAAATAATTAACTTCACCATTTGCCCACTGAATAGGAAATTCTACTTCCACTGGGGTGGTGTCATCTGTGAGGGAAAGATCACCGATTTTGACCAGTTTACCTGGATTCCTGTGAGCCCACCATAGCGGACGATCTCTCTCATTACAGCTACGAAGTTTTCTTTCGGGTTAGATATATTATCATATCGTCTGCATACATAGAAATCAACAGTCCCCGAGACGTAAATCCTATGCTCCGCTGCGTATGGTGCTGGCGCAGCCGGGCCGCCAATGGCTCAGTGGCAATGGCAAACAACAAGGGCGACAGGAGGCATACCTGTCTTGTTCCCCTTGTTATGGCAAAAGGCTCCGACATTCGTCCATTAATCTTGACTTGTGCCACAGGGCCTGCATATAGCAACTGTATTTGTCGGATGAATAGGGGGCAAAACCCTAAGCGGGGTAGCAGTGTAAACAGGAATCGCCACTCCAGCGAATCAAATGCCTTCGTGGCGTCTAACAACGTGGCTATTGCTTGAACATGTGGAGCTAAATAATATAGCAGGCCAAACAACGTTGGGCTGTTGAGCGATCCGGTGTAAAACCACATTGGTCCGGCAGCGCTATCTGCGGCAGCATAGGTTGCAGCCGGTTGGCTATGAGTCTGGCGTATATTTTTGCATCTAAATTTATTAGGGAAAGGGGCCGGTACGAATCAGGTGCACTAGGATCTTTATCTGGCTTCAGCAGGGCGATAATGGTGGCCTTACGTAGGGTGGGAGGGAGGAACCCCGTCTCCACCGCCTCCAGATATACCTGCAGGAGGCGTGGGGCTATAAAATCAGAATATTCCTTATAAAAGGCTGCAGTCAGCCCGTCCGCTCCCGGAGCCTTTCCCGCCGGCATACTTCCAATCACTTGTTTAATATCTTCAACCGTGATGGGGAGCTCCATGTATTGTCTAGCACTGTCACTAAACCATGCCAGCGCCATAGTGTCCAAATAATCTACAATGTCAGACTGAAGAATTGGACTGGGAAGTATAGAGCTTCTCATAGTATCTGGTCATTGTGGTAGGATTTTTGGCGGTGTTCTGACCCTTTCACCGTCTTCTGTAGACAGTTCAGTTATATAGTCAGCTCCCTTGGGTGTTCTCAATAGGCCCGCTAACGTTTTCCCGGCTCTATCCCATTCTCCATATCGTCGTGCCTTAGCATGCTTGTATAAATATGCTATTTCCCTTTCCGCTTCTGCTTGGAATTCTGACAGTTTAGTTCTGATCTGCGCCGCAATAGCCTGGGACGGGGTACGCTCCCTGGCACGTTCCAAGCTCACCTATCTCCCTCTCCAGTTTTTGTAATGTGTTACGTATATCTCTAAGTACCCCTTTCTTGAGCGCTATGCAGTCACCCCGTATTACAGCTTTGAATGCCTCCCATAGCATGCCCTGGGATTCCACTGTGCCCTCATTAAATGTAAAATATTCCGCTATCTTTCCCTGTAGTTCTTCGAGGAATACCTGGTCCTGCAGCGCCCCTGAGGGAAATCTCCAACTGAATGGGGTTGTATAGGGATCTGGTACTTTAAGTGTCAGTTGTGCAGGTGCATGGTCCAAGAGAGTGCGTGGGTGGTGCACCGCTTCAGTGACCCATGTGTGCATGTCTCTGGATAGTAGTTAGTAGTCAAGCCTCGACCATGCGCTACGGTGGTGTGACACGCATGTTCCTTCTCTTAGTGTTGGGTGTAGCATTCTCAAGGAATCCACCAACTCTAGTTCAGACTTAATGTCCTGGAGCATTGCGGCTGCTCTCGGATGGTGTTCCCGTGATGATCCCCGCCTATCCACCTCCTCCGAGAGAACCACATTGAAATCTCCGCCCCAGAACACCGCAACAGGAGCCAAGGACTGTACCATGTACCTAATAATTTGAAAGAAGGCCGGAGCATCCGTGTTCGGGCCATATGTGTTTATGATCACCATGGGTGTATTATATAGAGTGCCTTGCAGTAATATATATCGACCGTCACTTTCTAACAATGTGCTGTGCGTGCGCCACTGCAGTCCCCTTCGTATAAGTATAGCCACTCCCCGTGAGTAGTTGGAGTACCCGCAGTCCACCACCTCACCCCATCTGTTGTGTCTAAGCATGCATACCATATCCCCCGTTAGGTGTGTTTCCTGCAGTAGACATATGTCCACTCCATGTCTAGCGAGGTATGAGTGTACTGGTCTCGCCTTCCTACGGTCGTTTAGACCTCTTACATTCCATGTGAGACATTTTAGGTATGACATGTAGAGTATAGATATTGAATAGATGGGACACATTGCGGATGACGTAGCTCCCTCTACATCAGAAAACCTCAAGGTTCTGGCCCAAGTATCAGACTTCACGACTTCATTTGCAATAAGTAGCAGGTAAGCAATCGCACGTGTCAGCAACAACACACATCGAGGTGCACATTTACCTTGTGACAGGTGTTTCAGAATATGCGTTTCAAACCCCCCCCTCCCCACCCACACCAACCACCCGAACAGGTTGTGATACCCTCCCACCTAAACCCTTTAACTGTAAATAAGAGCTCCGAGTGAGGAACCCTAAGGGAATCATCCCATGGGGAACGTGGGTCCGCCGGCGTTACATCCCTGCGCTCATGGCAGGGTGGCAGAGTGTAGTGCTAACTGCCCCAAAACATAGAGTGCTTATATGTCTACGTCACAGTCCGACAATTTAACATGAGCCAGAATCGCAGTTGGATATGTGGAGGGACCTTCCTCTGTCTTTCTCCTCCTATATATGTAAAGGCTTTTTATTGTATACTTATCTGCACAGCCAGCGCAACCTGCCGGGGTACTCAGTCATTGTCACTCAGATTGTTTGCCTCGGTAGGGTCCGTCGAGCTACTGCCCCGTTTCTGCTCCTTGGCAATCTTCTTTGCGTACGCTAAAGCCGCCTTAGCATCTGTAAAAAATGTAGGCCTTCCGGGACCCTGGACTCTCAATTTGGCTGGATAGATCAACGAGTATCTGGTGCCCATCTGTTGAAAAATCTTCTTGGCTGGGAGGAACTCTCTGCGGGCCGCCTGGACTTTTAGTGTGAAGTCAGGGTAGAGCGCTATATTGTTACCATTGTATTGTATGTCTCCTTTTTCTCGCGCCATTCTAAGTATCATGTCTCGATCTCTGTAATTTAGGATCCTCGCTAGGATGGGGCGTGGTGGTGTTCCTGGTCGTGGCTTAGGGCCCAGCGTTCTGTGAGCCCTCTCTACCAGGAACATGGCGGACAAGGCGCTCCCGAAGAGGTCCTTCATCATGGACTCTACGTACTTCATGTTTTGTATGTCTGTTGTTTCCGATATTCCCGTGATTTGTACGTTATTTCTTCTTGACCATGCTTCCAAATCCTCGTTCTTTAGTGTGATTGCGTGCAACACCCCGTCCATCTCGCGCAGTTTCTTGTTCAGTTCCGTATGTCCCTATTCGGTCTCCGCAACCCTGGTTTCCAGCGCTGTCATTCGGCCTTCCTGTTTGTCTACCCTTTGCGACATCCTGTCCAACCTGTCCGCCAGGGAGTCCATCTTAGAGTCCAGGCCTTGGATACTTGATTTCAGATCTTTGAACATAGAGGACATCCGCTCAATCGGTAGCAGCGTCGAGGTCGCATCCTCCGTTTGATTCTGCTGGCTAGTTTCGGCGTCAGGTGCCTTGTTGGATTTTTTCTCAAAAGTTATTCTTGGTTGGCATGTGTCCGGTGTACCCATCCTGGCTAGCGCTTGGCGTCTCGCAACAATGAGGGTCCGAAGCACACCTGCCTTCCGTTCTACTATCCGTCGCTTGGCGCCGGATTACGTGCTACTGCGTATCTCGCCGAACTGTCCGATATTGGTTGCTGACTGCCACCACCGGGCACGATCTGCAATCTACCCCGGATTGATTGGGCCTATCCAAGTCAGGTTGGACAGCTACTCCGCAAGCGCAGACGTACTGACTTCGAACGGCCTCCCAAATCATGACTCCTGTCTGGTTTCCTCTTCGCTCAGTCCGCGTAATGGCACCGTCCACCTTCGGGCACCACCCTCCACTGGCGCACACCACGACCGTCCACTCGTCCGAGATGTGTGGCGTATTTTTGTCAGGCTTTGCACTTCCTGCCTGAGTATTCCAGGGGGGCCCGTGTGATTAGATTCAGCTATCATCAAACCCAGGCTTCCCCGCGCCCAGCAGCACAGGGCCGACAGCTCCGCTGCAGTGATTGTTTACTTCGTTACAGCGCCAATACACTTGAATTACGTGAGATGGTAGGATCTCTGTGCCCTCTCCACTAGCAAGGTCCGCAACAGCCAGGCCTGTTTTCCTATGGCCGAACACAAGGTCTCCGTTCGGGGCGTCGATCCCTGCCGATCCACTTAGTATAATTGTAGCGCCACAGTGAGCTCCCAGTAGACTGCAGCCCTCCTTCGCCAAAGTAGCAACCACTACTCTGCAGGTACGTTTTTCCCTTAATCTGCAGGGGTCCGCGCGCAGAAACTGCCAAGATTCACTGCCCTCGGAGGTCCCAGAGCAAGATGGCGGCGTCAGCCACAAGTACACAGCAGTTCATACTGTTCCAGCGGCGGTGTCCTCAACGCGCTGCCCCCCGCACTCCCCAGGGTCCACACTTCATTTCAGATCAGCCACTATATTGCGTATGCAGGGCGCTGCTCCGCTGCACACCGCCTCCATCCCCGAGGCCTACCGCAATTGTCAGGCAACGCCACGCGGACAGGTGCAGCGGTCTGTGCACGGTGCTTCATTCCCGTGTCACGACGCGTCTCTCGGGGTCAGTCGATGGTCCGACTACGGGGTTCAGCATATGCAGCCAGTGCGCTCCTCTTCCCCCCCCCCCCCCCCCTCCCGAGCCGGTTCTTCCCGCACCCCATCACTCCCACAACACCGGTGCCGGCTTCCCGGGGCGGCAGCTGCTCGAGGTCCCGGCTTCGCCGTCCCGGATGCGGAAGGGCCGCACCAGCACTCCATCCACTCCAGCAGGTCAGTCAACTAGCAGCCGGTTCTAGATTGGGTCAGTTTTGAAGAATGTATAACCGATTAATTATACTCGGCCGGCGGAGCCGAACTAATGCACGGCCATTTCGCAGCCCTGCGAAGCCACGCCCCCCCCCCTCCTGCAGGTCTATTGGGCTGTGGCTAGGGTCAGTGACCAGTCAGCAGAGCTTAGTCTTGTCTAGTTAGGAACCTGTCCTGGATCCGGGCCCGGGCTGCAGCATCAGCACAGATGTGAGGCAAAGAGGTCAGGTTACGATAGGACATGGGCGCCCAGAAGCTTGGCCCACCCCAACTGAGCCAACCCAAAGGATTGCACTTACCCAATGAGAGGCAGGTGTGAAAGGGCAAGCACCACGACTATGGCTGAAGTACACTATCCTTTCTGAGGAGAGTATGGGTCAGTCATATGAATGCACCTTTTTAAAATGGTGTGAGAACCGGATGTCAGCCCCGGACACTTATTGACATTTAGCATTAACTTACTGCCTCCGTTGATACCCAACAGCAATCCAAAGAGTCACTCCATGGAGAAACTATCCGTGTTTCAAAAGCAAGTGGTGCAGGTACTCAGCACCAGCAAACACCAGACAAAATTACGCACCTGGGGGTGATTTTCTCAATAGTTCTATTCCCAAAATAACCCCAATTAATTGCATCCTCTTTGATGGTATAGGATTATTAGTAATTCCCAGAGAATTACACATTGCAGAGGATCTTGAGCAAGAGAGAACGTTGTTTGGAGCAAGGATTCTACAGAAAACTTCTTATCAGGAAGTGAAAGGCCTACAGCTCACATTCTCTTAAATATTCTGCAGCTGCAGGCAGGTTAAGAGCAGCCCTTTAGATGGAGACTTCTCGATCCCCCAACTGACTCTGAAGCAAGGACTTTGGATCTGCTACACAAGTGCATGAAAGTAAGACAACTGCATTTGAGAAAACATTCCTTGATGTGAATGGCTGCTACTACCAGAGTCAGCATCTTGAATTTCTGAAGGAGAACAAATTGGCTTTGATGACATAGCCCAGTATTAGGCACATTCACTATTTTTCTATGCAATAAAATATTGGTATCAACTGTTCATTCTGCTTTCATAGGTGGGACCAGGTCTATAGTCCCGAAAACGAGGAGCCACTGAACTTCGTCCCAAAATAACTTTGTGACATGCTGAGAAAGAAGTGGCATTTAGGGGAGTGGAGAACCATCAAAAGAAACCAGGGAACACTGGTGATTTGGGACCAATGGTGGTGGCGGTGAAATGAAAACCTATCATTTTTAATCTGTTTAGCTCTACCCACAAACCCCCAATAGAATGCACTGGTTTCCAGTGACAGCAGTGCAGAAGATGGTGCCGTCTCAAGCAAAGTCATTGGGATTGTTTAGCTTCAGCCAGCTGTGGGCTCGAATGTGCTTGATTGGCCAGATGAAGCATCCCTTCTTTGAATGAAATCAAAGCAAAGCAGAGGGACGCTAGCCAAGCGTGTTAGGCTAAAGGAAGCCCTAGAATAGAAATTGTAATGCCTTGGTCGGTGTAGACAAAGCAAGGAGGTGATAGATAAGGCCACCTTCCTTGTAGTTTCCACTGTCTACCTTCATCTTAAACTCCAGGGACAGGCTACAAGCTGCGAGGAACTTCTGGATTGAAAGCATGAAGCAATCTCTTCAAGGTGCAACAGCAGGTCCCCTCACTTTCTATTTTCATCACGGAAGAATGGCTTGCAGACATAGGGAAGACCCACTACTCTGCCTCAGACATTTGAACAATATGGAGAAACCTTCATGGTCCCAGGAGGCATACCCAAAAACTAAACGCCTGGTTCGGTGGGCTGAAGACACTAAATGGCTATCCCATAAGTGCAAGCAGCCTACCATCACCTGAGGTGGAGGTTGGAATATCTGCGTTCACCTTATACAGCAGCATTTCTGGCAGCCAGATGTCTAGAGGTGGCACTGGGAATGGACATTAAACAGGGAAAACTGTATCAGAGTGAAGTGCTGCAGCGAGTGGGGACAGGGAAAGTGATTTGGCAAAATAGTTGGGGAATGCTCCAAAAAGATGAAAATTGACATGTTTACCCTCACAGCACAAACGAAGAGCTGTTGCTGAGGAGGACAGGAAGAAACCTCGGCAAAGAGCTGAATTGTTTAGAAGACAGAAAGAAATGCATTAACATTTGGGAACCATCATGGCTATAATGGGTAATATGGAGAAAATTGTATTTCTGAGGAAAAGAGGATTTAAAATTGGAGTGCAGGAAGATTGGTATGGAGGATTCAGCCACATAGATGGATGTCCGATTACAGAAAGTGTAACACTTATTTGTCCAATGGGACACCACAGGATCTGTTGGTCTCCTGAAGTGGAGCATCTCGACTTAAAAGCATGATAACGAAGCTAGGTATGAGTAAAGGTGAAATTATGAGGCTAGTGGCCCCTGGCTACAATGTCCCCTGTGTATTATGTGTTTTGAGATGCAGTTCAACCGTCTTAGCAGTTAATGAAACTGGGAATTTGGAGACTTTCTTGAATTAATACTTGTTGAGGAATGTGTAAATGTGGAGCAGAGTAGGTGCATACCTGCTTGTAAGTATTTGTGGCAACTTTCTCCCATGGAAGTCTGTAGCAATAGGTTTCCACTATTCAGAAGTTTAAAGAAAGCGTTTGCTGGTTGGAAGGAGAAGTGGCTGATACCCACTGGAATAAATTTGCAATTTGGCTGTGATGCTACTAGTCTGGTACTGTTGCAGCTCTTCCTCAATCACAGGATTGGATATATTCTTTCAATCGCAGACCTAGTCAGTAACTTGGAATTGGGCCCTCAGCTTTGAGACCAGAGGCTTAAACAGTTTAGAGCTTATCTCCCTACACAGACTATCAATGAGGTCGCTGGGTGCAATCAGTTTTTGTTCAGCGGAAGAGCTTTATCACATTAGTCTCCAGTCTGCCCTTGCGTGTCCATACACTGCCCACTACTCACTTCACATCATTTATAGGGTAGTCTGTGTGTGGTCTGGACCATACTTTTTGCAATGAAGCACATAAGAACTCTGCTCACCTCAATGGTTTAAACAAATACGTGAAAAATGGTCAGTTCAGTGCAAGAAGCAATACTTCCACATGGACAGAGGACATCATCATTTGCTCTCACCTGTAACAAACCGATATGCTCCCCACCCATCCCCCAATTCCTAGGTCAAGCTCCTGCAGTAACCACATCATGCTATTGATGATAAACCTTTTGGAAAGACTATACAGCCCTTACAAGCACTATGGAATGTGACATCACTTTGGCTTCTAAGATACAAACACATATGGCAGTAGAACTTAAACAAAGAAGAACTGAATTTCACACAGGTGTGCCCCTTCTGTAAGCCTGCCTTCAGTAGTACCCCCTAAGCAATATGGGGGATTTAGGGCCCGATTAAGAATTTGGCACTCTGGAAGCTGGTCGCCACGCCAAAGCCCGCTACCACACCACCAAGCTCGACCGCCGCCCGCCTGATTTAGAGTTTCCTTGTGGTCTGGCGGGCGGTCCTTTGGGGGTGCCTATTAGAAAGGCACAGCAATGGGAGCGCCAAAGCTGGTTCCTGAATGTACCAGGAACGGGGGTGCTTGCACAGTGTGCCCCCCTGCATGTAACCCCAAGCCCAGAGGCTACAGAGGGCCTTTTCCTCAACGCCAGCATTTTCATGGTGTGGGCACCGCCATGAGAGAGTTGGTGGTGAAGAATCTCGTAATATGCTTGGAGGTGCCGCAGCGGCACCGCCAAGCATAATGCGGCCTCAGCCGCTGTCACTGCCAGGGATCACGGATCCCCGCCAGTTGAGGCAGTCCCATGGCAGTCTGCCCGTCATAGTCGTCATACGGTGGTCGACCCACCGCTGAGCCACAGTGGGTTTGGCGGTCCACAGACTGTCAAACTCATAATCAGGCCATTAGTCTTTGCATCATTTGTTGTATTTTTTTTAATCGTACCAAAACAACAGAAGAGTGGGGCCAGAGATAATGACAAACCGGCAGAGAAAGTCACTCTTATATGTACAAAGAAACCTCACTCACCAACCTAGTTGGTGACATGCTTCATCATTGGGTTCCCACTAGAGAGGCCCAATGCCTCTCTGGTGTGCTTCAACGCCTGATTACAGCGGAGCAGGTTTAGTGAAAGTGACAGTGCAGGATTTGAGCAAAGTGATAAGTTAAAATTGTCTATACCAATCCAAAAGTTTTTAATGATGGAGTGGTAAGACCAGATTAAAATGTGAAATGGATGATAGACCAGATAGATTGACCAGTCACATCACTATGTGAAAGAAATGTGGTCTACATGTTTCAGTCTCACAAGTGCCATTAGCGAGGCTTCCTTCAGAACCTAATGCCATGGCGGTATGCACTCACTAAGGTGCACCCTAACCTGTGGCAGAGAAAAGTGACCGCATGACTTACAGGTACTGGTACACCTCCAGAATTGCTGAAAGCATCATTACTCTGAAAAATAAAGCACAAAATAGAAATGCATTTGCCAATAAACAGAGTACATCTAATCAACAATTAAACTCAATTGTAGTGCGAGGGACACTCATCATGCCGCATTTGTATGATCGTCTCTGTATAGTGATAAATGTTGACTAAACATAATGTGGTTTCATGCGCTTAGTTAACTGTGCACGTAATCGTTTCAAGCACTTATATCTTTTTTCTCTTGTTTAGAAAAAAATCAGCAACCTTTACCGGTATAATAGCGTTTTATCGCGTAAAGAATAACAAATTGAACAAGACTCAAATAAAAACACGAAATCGTGTGGTTTTTGGCCCATCTGGTGAGAAAACCATAAAAATGAAAAGAAAACTGTAGATGGATAGTGGTTTAGCTTACATATAGCGTGGAAACACCTTACCATATGGATCCCGGCGAGGAGCTATAGACTTCTAGTCACACACTAGAACATGAAGTAAAAAACAATTAGGCAATAAGGCACAAAGTTAAAATATTTCAGAAAAGTCTGTTCTCCATCTGTGAAAATACTCATTACTCTAAAGTCCAGCGCTCGTATGACACCTACGCATTCCCGGCAGCAGGATCCCGATGCTATATCGGTCCTGCTCCAAACAGTTTAAAAAGCATTCTCTGCGTCGAGGGAACCGGAACCTGCGGCGTCAGAGAAATGATGTCACGGCATTAGCATCTGCGCCCTTGGTGTGCCCTCAGCATGCCGACTGCCACAACGCCTTAGCTTGTTATTTTCAATCGCAAACTTTATGTGTTTAAGTTTGCCGAGC
Source organism: Triturus cristatus (assembly GCF_964204655.1). Lineage (NCBI taxonomy): Eukaryota > Metazoa > Chordata > Amphibia > Caudata > Salamandridae > Triturus > Triturus cristatus. The sequence continues at coordinate 121,187,273 of NC_140594.1, read as the reverse complement.
ATACTAATGTCAACGCTGTTTAAGAGTGATTAACTCCCTTAAATGTTAGTAATAAGGCGAAGTTGTACAAAAGTAATTGTACAGTGAAGGAAAAAGTTTTCTTAAAGTACAAGTATGTTTCACAGGCACCTCAATCTTTAAGGGTGTGAAAAAAAGTGCGGAATCCTCCACTTTCGCATAATACAGAGTGTTGTCTGTCTCTCAGAGCGAGAAAGAATTGTTGAAGCTAGAGAATGCAACACTATTGTAGCTATGACTAGACTTAGAAACACTCAGTCACTGGATGATGTCATCAGTGATGTCATTTGAAATGTCATGAGTGATGTCGTCAGTGAGGTCACTGAGCATGTCATGAGTGATGTAATATGTGACATCATCAGTAGTGCATTGCAGGGGCGCAAGTTATAGTTAGCTCTACTAACTAGAACAGCCGAATTTCTCTGGTTTTGTACGAGTGAAATGTCAGACTAACTATAACGTCCCTGAAACCTATGTTTTTTTCTGTGCATTTCGAAGGTTTTTTTAAATGCTAATTTCTAACTATAATGTCCCTAAAACCTATGTTTTTTTCAGTTAATTTTTTAAGTTTTTTTTTAAAATGCTAATTTCTAGCAGTCGCGTTTGCAGTGGTGGAGAAAGAGGAGCGCGGAGCCGGAATTGCTTCTGCACAAGGGGAGCGGCTGACATGCAGCTCCCCTTGTGCAAAAGCAATTCTGCTTTGGTTTTTGGAAGCAAGAGCAGGTTTCCTGCTCTCACTTCCAAAAACTAAAGCAGTGTTTGCTATGACAGGGCAGGAGCCGTGCTCCCGCCCTGTCATAGCAAACAGCAATGTCCAGGGGGTGGGCACCTCGGGACATTGCAGGAGCTTGATAAGCGTGACAGTGGCGATAGGTGGATTGCGCAACTTACCACGGATGAGGGGCAAAGGACGTCCGACCCGCGCGAGATAGTGCGTGCTCTGGCAGGACACTTTCGGGGGTCTACTCTTCCGCTTCCTCTATGACAGTGGAAGATGCGCTGACATACATTAGAGACCTCAAGATGCCCGCACTCTCGCCGGTAGCGCGGGAGGCCCTGGAAGCTGAACTCACGGTGGAGGAGATACAGGCGGCTATTGGCGCGTTGCAGCCCGGTAAGGCTTTGGGGCCTAACGGCATACCGATTGAACTCTACAAGAGGCTGTCCGAGACGCTTGCCCCACATTTACTAAATATGTTTGCCCATAGCTTGCGATCGGGCGAGCTCCCATTAGACCAACGCACGGCCACCATTGTGGTGATTCCAAAAGTAGGTAAACCTGCCGATCAGTGTACCTCCTATCGTCCCATTTCGCTGCTTAACGCAGAGGCTAAGATCCTTGCGAAGCTGCTGGCAAGCAGACTGACGTCGCACTTGTCCGAGATTGTGCACCCAGACCAGTCAGGCTTTATGCCCAGCAGAAGTACATCCCATAACTTGAGGCGACTGCACGGGGTGTTGGCCCGGGCGGAGCAGTTGCGTGAGCCAGCGGTGCTTCTCTCTCTGGACGCGCGAATGGCGTTCGATATGGTTGAATGGCCCTTTCTTTTTGCAGTGTTGTTGCATCTGGGCTTTGGGCCCAAATTCTGCGCCTGGGTTCGACTCCTATACACTAACCCAGTGGCCCATGTCACGGCCAATGGACACATGTCGGAGGACTTCCCCCTGACGCTTGGCACGAGCCAGGGTTGTCCTTTGTCGCCACTGCTCTTTGCCATGGTACTTGAGCCACTTGCGGCCTGGATACCCTGGGAGCCCATGATACTGGGCCTCAAGTGGTCTGACGGCTGGGAGACCCGCGTCTCCCTGTACGCGGATGACGTGTTGCTGTATCTGTCCTCCCCTAGACGTTCTATATTAGCACTACTTAATATTTGTGAAGTCTTTGGCAGAGCATCCGGCTACACGATTAATTGGTCAAAGTCCGTCCTGTTCGTACTGCATGGCCCTCCCCCGCAGCTGCCGGCGGGGTATCCGCTCCGCGTGGCGGACGGATCGTTCAAATACTTAGGTGTCCACATCATGCTGGATCAGACAGAGTTTTTCCGGCGCAATCTGTGTCCCCCGATGGACCGCCTCAAGCGGGACGTGCATCACTGGGGAGCGCTGCCACTGACCCTGTTGGGGAGAGCAGTGCTCTTCAAAATGATGGCTTTGCCACGGTTCTTATACGTGCTGGAGAACACACCGTATCGGGTCCCCCGGCCTACTTCCGTGCAATTGCGGCGCAGGTCTCTAGCCTTCTATAGGGTAACAAGCCGGCGCGAATTGCGCAGTCTAAATTAGTTTGTGGGTGGTATGATGGAGGAATTGCGCTCCCTGATATTCAACTCTACTACTGGGCGGCACAGTTGAAGGTCATTAATCAATGGCTCCACGCGCCACAGTCGGATCCGGCATTTAAGGCGGATAGAGATATATTGGGCGAGAGGGGCATACTGTCGCCACTATATGATGGGAGTCTGGCCCCGCGGTTGATTGGCCCCCTGAGACAGACTGTGTCTATCTGGCATGCAGCCCAGGCCAAATTGGGGTGGCGGGGGGTTTTGACACAACTCACACCGCTCTGGGATGCAAAGCAGTTGGGACGGTTGAGGGATAGTAAGGGCTTCGATGGTTGGGACAACATTGGAATTTCGGTGATAGGCGATATGTGGCAAAAGGGGACAGCCGTCCCGTTTGCACACTTACAGCAGCAATATAACCTGGCTCCCTCGGAGTGGTCCGGTACATTCAGATCAAACATGCCCTGATCGCAAAGCTGGCTCCCGGTGGAGAGGTTCCGGAGGCATCCCCGTTGGAGGACAGGTTACTGACGGAATATATGTCTAAGAAGGCTACGTCCTTCACGTACCGCAAGCTTATCAATAACATGCCGGACCTCATGGGGCCCTTGCGGGAGAAGTGGTCTGATGAGATCGGCGAATTTGACGATCCGGAATGGCGCGAGGTGTTGGCCTCGCCGCGCGAGGCGGGTATACCATCAAGGCTGCGGCTGGTGCAGCTCCGAATTTTGCACCGTTCATATTATACCAGACATTTGTTACAAAAAATGGGCAGAGCATCACACCCCTTCTGCCTGTGTGGTTGTGGGGAGGAAGGCACTTTTTATCATACCATTTGGGACGGTCCTGTAATCCAGGATTTCTGGAAGCGGATGATGCGGACAATGTCGCAGGCGTGCAGCGTATCGTTGGTGCCGGAGCCCCGGCGCTGCTTGCTAAGTGTGGGAGCCCAACGACCTCAGTCACCAGGCCCAGAGCTGGGCCACGCTGGGGATAATGACGGCGAAGAAGAACATAGCCCAAAAGTGGGGGGTGGGGGAGGTGCCTTCCCTGACCGCATGGGGGAGAGATATGGACGCGGCCATGTTTGCTGAGCGCTCCGTGTTTATCAGGCGAGGCATATGTGACCTACCACCGACGCCACATGATGACACCTCTGATTCAGATTGATGTAGTAGATTTTGGGGCGGCAATGGGAAAGGTTGATGCCGGCTATGGAATACATTACCGATATGCTGTTTCTGTCCGTGGTGTAAATTGGGATGTTGTATTGTCAAAAGATACGAGCAAAATGTCTACTCAAGTGTCTTGCTGTTTTGTTCACAACAAAAACAATAAAAAGTTTAAAATAAAAAAAATAAAAATTACTGAACAGAATTACACCATTTACAAAAAAGTGTGCTTTCTGGACCAAGAGCTATCTCTCTGCCAAATTTGGTGTAATTCCATTCAGCAGTTCAGGCTGTAGCCGTGTCTAAAGTTTCCTAAGTAAATTAACATGGAGAAAACACGTTTTGGGACCCCCCTTTTTTCTTGGCCCTCCCTTGACGAATCACCCCGAAACTTTCAAGACAGGAGCGGACCTGAGTTTTGAAAATTTTGTGAAGATTCGTCAAACGGCGCCAAAGTTGTTGGCAAATCGAAAAACGTTTTTCCTATGGAAACTAGGTTCGAACTATAACTACCTACTGGCGACTGCCAGTAGGATAGATATATATACACATACACACATATATACACACGCGCACACACACACACACACATATACACACACACACATATACACACACACACATATATATATACACACACATATATATACACACACACACACACATATATATATATACACACACACACACATATATATACACACACACATATATATACACACATACACATATATATATATACACACATATATATACATAAACACACACATTAAGGGCCCGGGATGAGGAGAAACAGTTTGTCTGACCTAGCTATGAAGTCTTAGTAACCCAAGAAAGAAGGTGAACAAGATGATCACCATAGTAGAGGTGATGAGGACTGCTACCCACATATAAAGTTTTGATGCTGTGTTTATCCAAAGCAAGGGGCTGGTATGATCACTTACCTGTTTTCTAAACTCAATAGGGATTGTATACGATATATTGTAATATGCAGTGTTAATTAACCGGCACTCACTAGACTTTGAAGAGTCTACTGATAGGTGAGGCTCCTTCATTCTCTCACCTCCCTCTTTTTCCTGCTGAGGTTGCCCAACTGGATGTGTTCTTCTTAATCTATAAAATGTGAGAAGTTTAACATTGAAATGATAGGGCAACACAGCATTTAGCCCAGGGGTATTTTTTCAGCACGATGGACAAAGTCTATGGTGCTATTTATTTGATAGTCAATAAAAACAAGCATTGGCATAGCAAATAGTTTTCGCCTTTGGGACTTTTTAAGTGTTTAGCCATGTCGCGCTAAATCCTGGCTTACTCTTGAAATTCGGGAGTAAGTCTGGAATACTAGAAGAGTAAGACACCAAGGCATCTTTGTCAATCCGGCTCCAAGTGTTTGAATATATGACTGCAAGCACGAGTGTATACAGTACACGGAAATTTAATTCACCTCAAGATGCATTCTCAACAAAAAGAATAATAGCTTCACAGTGTTTAACTAACTTATATAAAACAGAGGGCAGCCTGAGAGTTTTCTGAAAGCGGTACACTTATATCCGACAATGATCTCCACCACTTCCTGAACAGAAAGGGGAGCTGTACTGCATATGGAAGCACCAAGGTCGAGGAGAGGTTTGGAGTGCATTATGTGCTGCACAGCCTAATAAATTAAAACAGGGTGCAGTTAAACAGCTATAATCGAAATAATCATATTACTGTGCATTTTGCTAAAGAACAGATGTAAGCAGATGGCAACCGTGTATTTGCGTATTTAAGCAGTAGCTAGGGGATGCATGTGGTTTGATTGTGTTAGGTCGGTGATTGCTACTTGTCATTTTATGTGTTGTGTTTAATTAATGGCGGAGGTGGTTGTATGTGACAGTTGTTGGGTGACAGTGTGGTAAATGCGTGTGCACAATTGTGTGCATAATTGCACTCGGTTTATGAGCTTGTGTATGTTTGCTTTCCGCAAGTACTGTTTTGTAGATGTGTGCAACTGGTATGTGGACAGAATTGTATATACATATGAATATGTATGCGCCTTTGTATGTAAATATGCAAAAGTATCGTTCGTCCCAAAGTAGAGTATGGTGCACGACTCTGCAGTACAGGTGCTAAATAGTGCGCACTCATCACAAGCAATACATCGCAGGACAGTGGGACTGGTCCTCACTCTAAGCAGACACAGTGGCCGTGGCAGCCCTGTCCCTCCACCCTGCGCTCTGGATCCACAACTCAGGCATTGTGTTTTTCCTCCTTTACTTATAGATAGCTAACTGGATGGTGTGCAAGGGGAACATCTGTGCACACGGTGGGGCATGTTGCAGGCGCAGCACAATCTCGCTCTGTGGTGCAGGATGATTCAAGCTGTGCCGACGACTGCCTGTGCATAATCCCAGGCTGTGGCAGCTTTAAACACCACTGACAGGAATAGAGCTACCATGCAGCCGTAAGAACAGCCAGGTCCCGCTCCACATCAAGAGAGGCCAAGAGCAGGCGCCTGGCAGTGGGACTGCAGACCACAGACTGAAGGGCACTGTGAGAGATGGGACCCCTCAAATCGCTGCACTGGGTGCACGGACTCCAGTTTAATTAACATGAATAAACTGCATTCATACCTCCATCCGAGAAGCAGGCCGTGTGCAACACCAACAAAAGCGAAGCACAACAAGGGGGGCGTGGGCAGTACACTGCATAAAAGCATAAGTGTGTGCAATTTAAAAGAATAGAGCCATGGGTTGATGGAATTGAGCGTTTTTTCTGTATAGCAGCCAGCAGGAGGAGCTGGGGATGCAGGGCTTTGGCAGATAGCTATTTCCAAGACTAGGCTGTGCTGTGCCAGGAGGAAGCGTGGAGGCGGTGATGGTCAATCAGAAGGATCACTTAGTGAAATCGCCTGGGAGAGAACTAAGCACCCAAAGGCGGGTCAATTACAACCAATGCATAAGAAGTCAGCATTTCAGAACGGCACAACAAAGAACTAATGGCATTCGTAGGGCGTGGTTTAAGCCCATATTGTAACTACAACATGTCTTTCAAACAGCGCATGCACAGTGCCTAGGCTCCGCCTAACCAACCAATAAAAGTGTTCGAAACCAAATCAGGGGCTGGAGTGAGTTGTGCTCTGCATACCTGCCAAGCAGTCATGAGAGCCCTCGTGCTAATAGTTGCACAGAGAGCACAAGCATGTACTAGCTGGAGAAAGTGAATAATGAGATTGAAAATAGAATGGGACGAGGGACCATAGGGTTCTGAATCACGGAGCACAGAGTGTTGAGCTCACACGCTTGAGAGTGTGTGTGGCGACCAATATATTGTGATGCATCACAGGCAAAGTTCAACTAAAGTCTTGACCCGAAACTTTGAAATACTAATACTTCAGTACCCATAAGCTGTTCTTGCTAAAGGACATTTATTTTCTGCACTCAATATCTCATACATAGCTAACCACATCTCTGGTGCAGAGGATAGGATATCTTTACTAATTAAAATATTTGGCCTCAAAACATCAACAATTTCATGGTTTAATCACCACAAAAGCAGTAGATAAAAATGTGGATGTCAAATAATGAAGAGATGAGTTACATAAGATAAAATGTGTAGCCCAAGGATATGTGTTTAACGAAGCATATCCTATTTCAAGGAGAAAGACAGACAGAAGAAAATCTAAAACTACCGGACCCAGACACACAAGGCTGCTTTGTAATCATCTGTCAAAACTATACAAAAGCCTTAGCTAAAATATGCACTGTAAGAAAATTTCTCTACAAACTGGTATTTCTGCTCTACTAATACTGATGAAAGGGGCCACTGAGAACTTTTTAATCTATAGTGCCACCTTTCCTGGGAAGCTGTGCAGCTGCAAACAGCATTTACTAAACACTGATATGAGGTACAGTGAATTGCAGAACGTTTGCTATATAAATACATTTAACATAATTATTAGTTTTAAAGAAAAGAGGCAATGTCCAAATAAGTAATTAGAAAAACAAGAGGAGCTATTTTAACCTGCTGGTTATTGCTACCAGTATACTGCACATTTGCCACTGACAAGGTCTCATAATAGTGCTTTCAGCCAAGAAGCATCTCTAGTGCTGCCAGCCAAGAAGCATCTCCCTCTACCAGCACATGTTCTAGTAGATCACAGACAGTATAGAGTTAACAGAGCGCTGGGTTGAGCAAGATATACTCTGTGTTGTGAATGAGGATCCTCAAACCTTCAAGGACTAGGTTTCATGAGTACAAGTGCACAGGAAGGGGATTTGATGCATATTAAGACGAGAGAAGCAAGAAGCACTAGTTCAACAATTGTGCTGAGGATCTGTTGAAGCAACAATGGTTGTGTGGCTCAGTTTGGAGCCTGGGGATCAGGGTTCACATCTCCAGCCTCTGCTGTTGACTGGAAATTGGAGCACTGGGCAAATCACTTTACCTCCCTGTGACTAAAAAATACAAATGCTTTAGACGTAAATTTCAGTACAGTGAGGGAAGGTCCCAGTAAACAGTATTTTACAAGCAGACACACTAAACGAATATTCACAAAACGTAGAGAAAAACAATGCATAAATTGGATGATTGAGCAGTGTTATTTAATCACACCGTCATATTGCCAGGAGAAAAGAAAAGGAGGTAGTAGAAAAAGTGGGTGATTTACTTGAGGATGAAGTGTTATGGAGAAGTAAAGAAATAGTGCAAGCAACTGATTCGCATCAAAATTAGGCTTGTTATTTCGCCACTACTACACACTTGTTCGCATAACTTATAATAGCCAAGCTATACAAGAAAACACAGTAGAAAAATCTCGGTTGTTTTTAGGCTGGGTCAAAGAAAAGTGTTGACGTTTTGACCCCAAATAGTTGTAGGTTCATTGCCACCTTACGCAGGGGTCTTCCTCAGGACTGTGATAGGGGAGTGGGCACCTAGGGTCCAAGTGAAACAATATTGAAAAGCAAATACCTAAAGGGAGGCAATATACGCAATAATGAAGGGGTCAATGGTCCTCAGAATTACCGTATGCAGCCCTACAGGGAGGGCTAAGTTGTGAATAAATCGGGCGCGTAGGTTCCAATACACAGAGAGCGGGATGACTGTACCTGCAAAAGTAAGGTGTAGTTTCACACAAGCGCCCATTCAACTAATGGCACAGGGGCGGGGGTTAGGGAAAGACCTAGCAGCAAAAAGCGGCAGTGAAAGTATAACTCTTGCGCTCATCGCATATGCTCCGACATGTCCAATCCAAACTATTTAAAGGAGTCCAGCTGTATTCATCAGCTAGGACCTCTCAGTAAAAATCTGGGAACCAGAAGGGAAAATAAAAACCATAATTAAAAGGGGTCCTCGCAGTATTCATATTGGAAAACTAGCCACCACCTGACACGTTCATATAAAAAAAAAAAAGGGGGGGGCGGAATTACCTGTTCTTTCTTCGAAAACCCGTTTCACTCGAAGGCACTGAATCTGAAGAGAGAAGGGCAGGGGCATGGGATGATTAATTAAAGCCCTCTACCACATTGGAAAAGAGCTGACCCAGAACAGCCTAAATTATAAATAACTCACCGATCCTCGTGGTACGGAATGTATCAAAAGGAAGCCGGCCAAACGATGCGGATTCTAGGGTCAGAAAGGCCAAGCATTAGGTTGTTACAAAAGAAAGTCAAAAGCGGAAGCGCATCACTCATGGTTGAAAGAGTGCTTACCGCTATACACTGTCTGCTGTCTGAATGAGGATGGAGGGAGAAGGGACTGCCTCCCGGCTTTGCTTGGACGCGTACGTTCTCTAAAGCACGATTAACACGTCCCAGTTGCAGACGCTGAGCATACCGCATCACCGTGCTGCACCCGTTAACATGGAAAGGGACAATAGACTCCCCATTGTTCAGAATCACTATTCCAGGGCATGTGCGATTAAGACCGGCATTATAGACAGTGCATGACGATAAAAAATATAATAATTTACCATCGATGAATATGTACGGAGGTAAAAAATGAGCCGTATTAAGTTTTCGATGCAACGTAAACAATGTAGAGCCCATTACTGCTCGCACTGGAAGGTCGCTCGTGCATTCAAAATAAATCGCAAGTAACATAAGGGATGTCATTGGGTTTAACAGCTTGCAGAACAACAATGGAATGAGCCACACATGTTGTTTAGTTAATAATGGAAGGTTGCATATAAATTTGGCAATCCGAATGGGGGTAACACATTACATTAGAATAGTGACTTGACCCACCCCGGTTATTTTACACTTGGAGGGTCAACATTGATATACAGCTAGGCATGTTAGGATAGGTCACATATTAGGACAATGCACCGGCACAGTAAGACAATTTTCGTTGGGATAGTCGCCATTAATATACACCCTGGCCTGTCCAAGCATTAAGTGCAAAACGTTAGTAAGTTCATACCAAGGAAGGAATAAAAATGCATTACATCCCAATCATGAAAACAAGCCAAAACGATACTCATTACGAATACATTCTATCTGGATATGAGTAGATGGGCAAATGGATGAAGACCCACCCTCACTCGGATGCGAAACAGGCTAACTGAGCATGGCTGGAATCTAGTTAAGTCCATTCTGTATCGAGTCCAGACGTGTCATCCATTTACACTCCCCTATGTTGAGGATCTATCAGATGTTGCCCCCTCTTGGGCCCAGGGTCCCTTTCTCAAGAACTATCCACTGGAGTTCTTCCGGTGCATGCGTCGCAGTTTTGAAGTGTTCAACTAAGGGTACATCACACCTTATTCTGCTGCAGTATTCATACTTTGATTTTCTGCTGGGTCTGGCCAACATAGATGAGCCCACAGGGACATAGAATTCCGTAGATTACGTTACTGGTGTTACAGTTAGTGAACGACTTCAGATCAATCACATGTTTATATGAGAACCTCTTTGTTTGAATGATCATCTTGCAGGCCTTGCATTGGCACTTGAAGTGTCCTAATGTCACTGGTAGGTTCCAGAGGGTTTGCAGAGATGGTGTTTTAGGACTCAAGGAAAGAACGGACCACATGGTCTTTCACGCTCTTCGCCTTTTAGGTCTCGCCTGACCCAGCACATGCGCTGGTCTGGCGAGACTTTTTGTAAGGGCTTCAAAAAATGCTACCGCCGGCTACAGCTTGCAGTGCATGTGCGTGGGTGCGCGCTTGAGCAGAGGCGCCATATGGCATTCCTCATGCTCATTAAGCGCATCGCTCGCCACGCTTGATCGCGATCACCTTCACTTTTGGCGCGCAACGGCAGCGCGTGCATCACTCCCTTTATACTCTCCCTTGTTTTTTTCCTTTTTCAACCAGCACTTGTACAAGTGCCAGCATGTCTGGACGAAGCATACAGTGAACTGAAACTGTGCTTAATAACTAGTTAACAATTTGTTGCCAATTAAACACACTCGCTCGGGCGCACTGTGGAGATGATGGCAAATGCCCCGATCAAGTTTTCATGGAATTACAAACTGTACTGGTATATTCCAAGTGCATGTGTCATTTTACTTACCACTTGATTTGCCTTGGATATTTGTACGCAACATTTTTTGTTCACGCGAGTTTCACTTTTACAGGGACGTTTATACACAGAGGCATAATGCTTGTGCTTGGGGTGACCCTGTTGCTTAACGTGCATTTGTGCAGTTTTTATCTATTTTTTCCAGACATTTCCCTCAATAAGGCGTTTTCTGTTTTTAATACGCACGTTGTATTCCCGCATTACTGCTAGGTTTCTGTTTGCTACGGGTGTGTTTGGGCATTTGCAATGCAAACACAAACTTGTTCGGAAGGTTCTTCCCCTGAATATTAATTTCAGACAACATAGAAAAGCCGCACATAAACACGGTCTCACTCCTGCTGTCTCTCGACTGGTCCATGCCGGGCTACGAACGGTCTATTTTAAGGCCCAACACCCCAAACAACCTTCACTCTAGCCTCGTCCATCATGAATTAGTAATGGGCCTGTTAAACTCCTCTCTCGCCTTCCCGTGGCAGACGTGTGTGCCCAGTGGCTTCCCTCGCCCCCCTGCAGTCACCTGTCTTCAATGCTCTGGAAACCTCCGATTTAAAACATTTCTATTGTTGATTTCTTTCCCAGTGACAGGCTAGTCTTCCAATCTAGCATTTACCTCGTTGACTAACACATTCCTGAGTTATCAGTGCTTTGCACAAGGAAGTCCTTCTATAAAATACATTATAGTGGCCCCCGTGGCACTTGTCTTTACCAATTTTATTGCACCTATTTGTTTCTCTGAGGCACTTTGACCCTTCTTGCACATTCAGCTGCTGTGATTTCAAAGTCATTCTGACAAACCTATATCAAGCAGCTGGTGACAAAACCCGTGCCATCACCTCAGCTTGTAAAATATGGTGACGTGCCCTTTTACATGAAGATGTGTTTGGAATCAAACTGCGGCCAGTGGGAGTTTCATGCCACGTTCACCTGCTGTGCTTAGTGGGTAGATTATTTTTTGTTGGAGGTAGTTTTTCTGGAGATTCGATAGTTTGCACTTCAGCACAACACAGGGAAAACAAGCATTGGCATAGCCAATAGGTCTCGCCTTTGGGACCTTATAAGTGTTTAGCCATGCAACAGTTGTTGTTGCACCAAGGCTATTGTGCTACATAACTAAATACTTATAAACTCTCAAAAGCGAGGCCTATTGGCTATGCCAATGCTTGTTTAAAAGAGTGCATAGGTAGATTGGGTTGTTCTAGATCATCCAACACAAGACCCCAATGCCTATTTATTACCTTTTTGATAGCGTTGCTCTGGGTGCAAAACGTGGTCACACAAATCATCCTTTGCAAAGTGGTGTCACTCTTGTCCTTGACCGAGAGTAAAACTTCGCGAGGGCTATACCAAGCCCTCTTTTGTGCTCTCTTTATCAGTCGCCTGGGGTAACCCTTCTCTAGAAGTAGATTACTCAAGTCACCAGACTCCCTCAGGTAATCTTTTCTGGAACAATTCCTATGGATGCACAGGAATTGACCCACAGGTAAGTTGTCTCTTAGGCCACGCGGATGGTGGCTATTGTATCTTAGGAGTGAATTCCGCTCTGCTGGTTTCCAGTATAAAGTTGTATGCAATTTGTTGTCCTTGTTGAAAATTGTAATGTCCAGGAAGTCGATCTTACTCGAATTGGACCGCATCGTGAACTGAATATCCTTGTTCCATTGGTTAAGCCAATCATGGAAGGAGCCCAGCTCACCACTGGTACCAGTCCAGATCATAAGCACGTCGTCGATGTATCTTCTCCACATCGTCACCAGATTGCGATATGGATTGTTCCTGTTGAAGACAAATGTTTGTTCAAAATCATCCATAACAAGCATTTACAATGCAACGGTCTCGGCATTGTTAAAGTTAGAGCTATTGGCATTGCTCATGACAATGCCGTTTCTTTAAATGTTTTAAAAACAAAAAGATAAACAAAAATAATGTCATGAGCAATGCCAATAGCTCTAACCGGCCCCTTTAAATTGCATACGGAAACTACTTCGTGATGGACATGTTGGAACGAAATGAGCCGACGTCATCAATTCATATCGTGGTCAAGGGAGCTTTAACATCCACCTATGCTCACCAGCAAAGGCACGCTCACATGGCTGTGTGCGTGGAGATGCGAGGTGCTCAGGGCTGTGAGGCTGAGCGGCAGCTCGTCTGTCATTCTAACACTGCAATTTCCTGACTTGTGAGGTCAAAACACAGCTATTAATACTGGTAAATACTCAGGCAGGCAAGCTTAAAGAACTAGAAGTCATTTTAAGAGGTCGATGAACTAACCGTCAAAACTCCTCGGGCCAGACCATTTTTACAATAGGGGAGATGTGGTATCACAACATTTTCACAAAGGCACTCCTTAGTGCTGCCACAGTCTATGTTAGTTATCAGTCTTACTGTAAATATTGATAGTTGTTCGCCAACAATAATTTGCGCGAAACTCACCCATAGACCTGTACCCCCCTCCAACAAGCAGGTAGAACTTACAAGATGGTACGTTCCACAGCGGCTTTTTTCCCCACCCCTTTAAGGGGGGCTCGCGCTCCGCTCGTTGGTGCGTACCAACGCACGAGCCAGCTGGAGGGGCAGGGGCGGAGGAATGAGGAGATTACTTCTTCAGTCTTTTGTCTCCGTGCCGAGTAGCTGATTGGCTATGTAAGCGGTCGAATCCAAGAGAGCCGAGGAGTACCGGCTCGACGCTCCGAAAGTAAAAGCGATAGCGTGTGTGCGCGGGAGCAACGCTTACTTCTTTAGTCTTTTGTCTCCGTGCCGAGTAGCTGATTGGCTATGTAAGCGGTCGAATCCAAGAGAGCCGAGGAGTACCGGCTCGACGCTCCGAAAGTAAAAGCGATAGCGTGTGTGCGCGGGAGCAACGCCGGGGCACCACCGCCTTTCTCCGAGGCACAGCAAAAATGCCTCGGAGAAAGGGAGCCTCATTTTCGGATTTGGGGGCGTGTTTTGCTGTTGTCTCCTCCCTGAGACTTCTTGCAAAAAACACGCCCCCGATCCGAAAAGGACGGGGCTTCAACGGAGTGACTGGACCTCTTCTCCAGTGGCTGGCCAGCATTTAAGAGGCCAGCCAATGGAGAACAGGAGAGAAGAGGGGCGGGTGCAAGCCCCTCTTCTCAAAGTCACTCCAACTCATTAAATCTCGGAGCGAGACTGCGCAAGCGCAGCCTTTCGCAGCCGAGACCTAAAAATGATAGCCAGGTCAGGTGCAAATGCTGCCCCCATCGCCACACCCTTGGTCTGTAGGTAGAAGTTCCCTTGAAAAAAGAAGACATTTTTCATCATGGCGATGGAGAGTAATGCGATTATGAAATCAGTTGGTACAGCCATAGGCGCTGGTCACAGGTCAAGGACGTGACGAATAACTTCAAGAACTGCCATCTGGGTGATGCTCGTATATAGTGATACGATATCAGACGTCACCAAAAGTTGTTTATCGGAGTCAAAATGAAGTTGATCAATCAGGTTAATGGTTTGGAGGGTCTCTCAGGTATGCCTCTGTGATCTCTGCAATGGGCTTCAAGAAAAAGTCGATATACCTACACAGTGGCTCTAACATAGAGCCACAGCCCGATACGATAGGCCTTCCAGGTGGGTTATCCATGTCTTTGTGAATCTTCGGCAATGTGCACATGGTGGGGAGCCGAGGGTCTTTTCGATTCAAATATTGGAATTCATGTTCACTCAGGAAACCTTGTTCCAAACCTTCTTTGGTTAGTCAGGATCTCGAGTGCCAGATCTTTGGATGGAGGGGTCTGTTCTCAGTTTACAGTAGCTCACTCCATCCTGTAGTCGACTCATGATTTACAGCTTATATTTGTTAACGTCTTGCACCACAATCGACGTAAATTTGTCAGGTGCAGGTGTGCAATTCAAAGATGTAACTCATTGCCTGACGTACACAATCCTGTACATTATATGGGTATTATGCAAAGATTCAGTTCACTGCTGCTCCCCAGCTAGTGTTGCACTATTCAAATACCAATATATACCACGTACTTAGGTAATATCCACAATAGGTACTGAACTGCATTTCATATGTCCAGTGCTTTCCATCTCCAACCTTCCTATTGAGCTAGAGACCCCTTACCAACATCCCAGAATTTATGAAACCTTTGTTGGACTTCAATGCAAAATTTATTTAAAGCACTCGTTTTTTTTAAATACTTGAAGGTTTCAACACATGTTCTGAAACGACTAATTCATATCAAGCTAAAGTCCACTGTCAAACTTTGAATTTTCTTAAACTATTCTCTGGCCCATCCCACAAGCCTAATGCCCAATTGGCCTCACAAAACGGAGTTACACCTTGTCATCAGGACCAATGATAATTTGATTTCCATCAACCTCTCCACACCTTCACAACTGAATGTTAGTCACCCCTCAAACCACTGAATAATTATAAGATCATGTGGAAGAATTTTGTTAACAATGTCTTTAGCTTGGTTTTTCCTCTTGTTTAACCACTAGTACAGTAGTAATAGTTCAACACGCCCATAAATGTCTGACAACAGCTTTTGATGAGCTTATAACACTAAAACCAATTCTAAAAAATAAGCAATTCAAAAATCTTGGCAATTCACATCAAAAGTAATACCATTATCATCAAACAGAAAGACCTTTGAAATAATCAGGACAGACTACAGCAACCATAAAAATACATCACTGTAACACCACTCCAGAATCTACACAAGTCTACAGCGAACAGAAGCAAAAAGAAAAACACTGTTCAACCGTAGTGCAACAGCTACATGATAAAGGAGCTGCATAAAAGGATTAATAAATTCCAGAATGCAAGGAGATAAAGATCCGCTTCCATGTGGTCTCCTTGGATCTTTACCGAGACAAAAATGCATAACACAAGAAACTCTTAACCAAGCTGCCACCCATCTACAATCACACTCCGAAATGGCTACTCTTTCACCATCTGACACAGGAAGACTTCACTAACACAATAATGATTGTGGAATATCTATATCAGCGGCGTATGAGTGGGGGGGGGGGGCTTAACCAGCCTACAACATTAAGAACATCCTCCTCACAAGCTCTGCAAACTTTTCAGCCACAATAAATCACTTCACAATAACAGGAGCTACCCGATATGAAAAATGATCTCTTATTAAACCTACGCTGCAAAGAAAATACCAACCAACAGCATATTTCCCTTTTCCAATAAAATGAATGTGTTGCCAAAAACCAATTACCATTTCTTTAAGAGAACCACCATCTCTCCAAACTACCAAAACGTTTTTTTGTCTGGGTCAGAGCACTGAGGAACCACTATTGGCAACATGGGTTTGGCTTGGCTCAAATAGGAGTAGCAGTTGCCTCCTACCTGATTATTAGCTTCTGACATAATTTACCATCATACAATTCTAGAAGCTTCATAACTCAGGAATTCAAGGATCCTTACTAAAACAGGCTGTATTATTCCACATTTGACAGACAGCTCAACAAACCACTTCTTCCCTTCACTTTCAATATTATAATAATTCTTGCCCGGGGTAGGTCCAGGCTCAACAGATGCTCCCCAGCTGTTCAGCATGTACCTCAGTACACTACCAATGGAGATATTCTCTTTTAATGTCAGCTAATATAACTACGCAAATTACATACAAATCCATTTAAATCATTCTAAAGCTTGAAAGTTAATCTGATCTTGCATTTGTAACAAGGAGAGATGCCTACAAACAATTCATAACTAGATGTTTGCAAGCCATCTCTAGTGGTGTGGAATTCCCATCAGCCGAGGCCTAGGACACATTGTTTGGGATGAAGAACAAGTTTTAATGTTTATTCTTTTTCCTTGACAAGCAGACCTTGCCCTCTGCAGAACCAAGCACTTTACCGCCAATTAACTATCATTGTACGTTTACAGGAATGAGGATGGTCTTTAAATGCACTACTTATTCATCTATTTATGTTCAAAACTGTGCAGGGTGAAAGATTTCACTGAAGCCCCCTCAAAGCTCACAACTGTACTCTGTGACATTTCTTAACGTTTTAGTCACATGGTCCATAAGTAAATATTCCCTATAAATTAATTAGCCGATCAATTGTATTCAAACACATTCTGAAAATTCTGCCAACTCATGTCCACTTTGAACTTTCTAAACACATTGGTTAATTAATGCTCATTCCATGTTGTTCAAGGATAAAGAGCCTATGTATTTTTAGGGCTTAGCCAACTTTCAAGAAACAGTTACATCAGAAGCTCCCGATATAACTCTTATTGGAGAATCGATTACAATGTCAGATCATCTCCGTCAGATCATCATACACCAGATAAAGTGTACACACCTCCTGAATGAATAAAAATAATCAGACGTATCTTTTTACAGAAAAGCTGTATGACCAAGTTATCTATTTAGGCTGTTTGGTTCCATACTTTTTAATGCCAAAATATAGTTACATTCTTTCTATGCGAGTATGTTTCCCCTGCCACCCAGACAAATATCCAAAGAGACATGTCCTAGCGGGTAAACGAAGTTTACCCCGAAACCTTTTAAATGCAGGGAATCATAACACGGTCGTTACAACGACCGCGTTGTGATTCCGCATACCATTACTCCGCAAGTCGGAACAACGACTTGCGGAGGGAGTGGGGAGGTGTTGGATTTAAAATCCAACACCTTCCCTAGTGTCTGCACAGACTGGAGTTGGAATAGTAAATTATACTTAGGCTTTCCTGTTTTCAGTTTCTATTGTTGGTAAATTCTGGTGGGGTTTTTTTCAGTGATTTCAATACCTTAAAAAAACAGTGGTTATCAGTGGTTACACATTTTCGCACAATTAAAAACAACAGAAACAGTGTTTTTCCGGTGTTTATGGAGCTTTTTGCTTTTATTATTGCCTGCTTTCTGCACTGATAGTGTATGATATATAGACAGTGTATGTACAGTGTATATGAGGTCCAAATACATTTTTACAAATCAAACTTATTGTAGTACACCATACAATACTTCTTCAGTGAGTCTTTGGTAATGTGCGCTCTATCTTCCCTTCCCATATAAACTTTTATCTGTGATAAGGCCCTCTCAACATTGATGGATGCACAGATGTTTCACAGGAAGGAGCCTGGGCTGCAAACCATCGAACAAGGGCTGCAGCAGGCTGTGGCCGGATCATGGCTGAGCTCAGAATAGGGCACATGGGAAGGGGAGGGGTTGACCCACAGCAGAGGCAAAGGAATGGCCCTCAATGCACCATAAGACCGCCCTACTCTTGCGACAGCTGTTCTGCATGTTTATCAAATGTATTTGCTCCTGTATTCTCAATTCACCTCTTGATTGCAGTAACATTATTACCGCATAGGGCCCTCCCACCAAAGTTAATGCCCAACTGTAGATTAGAACCTCAGTAGGGTCTGCTTACAGCAGACCGCTCAAGCAACCCTGCGGTCATACACAACAAAGTAGCTACTTACTCCATCAACCAGAAAGCACCTTGGGGCCTCTACAAGAGGTAGGAGAGCACTATGGCATCAAAATTGCAGTGACATGCCGAATTTGTAAGAGCAATATCAGCATGTGTCCCTTAATGTTCAGTGGAAATTGGCATTTTGTGCTCACTTTCTGACTGCATCAGTCTTGTAGAGCTGCTACCAGTTTGGTGAGATCAGTCTAGTGCTACCTGACACTATATACCAGTCCCAGGCACCTCAGGCAGTGCAGCAAACAAAAACACCAATCAACACCGTATGCCTAATGGTGCTAACAGAGTACCTACACCACACAAGGCTTGGTCGGATTACTAGTCTGTCTACTTTTCTGACACATTCCAGCTGGAGACCGCTTCCCCAAGGTAAGGCCCGAGGGCAGGCCAAGTGTCAAAGTGCTGTGCAGAGAGACATTATATGGCCTCTCCATGACTGGGTTGGTACGATCACAGTCTAGTACCACTTGACTTAGAATCCCTCTCCCTCATAGAGCTGAGACAGGAGTGCAGTCAGCATACAAAACACCCACCCTATGCACAGGCCCATAAGTGTGGCACTAGCCCACAAGCGGCTATCTTGTTCATGCATCTAGTCTTCAGGCTTTTCTGTTGCCGGCCATCGAGGCGGTTTGTTTCAACAATGGGCCCAAATAAAGGCTAGCCAAGGAAGAGGGTTGATAATTATCCGACCATAGTTGCAGGGGCGTGAATGAGCTAAAAATAGATAATAAATTCAGAGTTGTTTAGTGCAGGGGGCCCCAAATAGATGTACGGCACTGTGCTAACAGATACAAAGTGCAACAGATGCAAGGTACAGCATTAACAGATATAAGGCCCTGTGCCAACAGATAAAAACTGTAGCAGCATATGAAATGTGAATTGCTAACAAATACAAGTGCTCATTATGGTACGTTTGTTGATACCAGATGATGGAGTGGTTTGACATCGGTAGCAGCCACCATGTCCTCTCAAGAAGCAGGTCAAGTACTGCCAGTTCCAAGACACCCTACCTCTCTGCGGTCTCGGCGTTGAATGCTGGGGATGGGCAGCCTCACTCAGGCACTTTATTAATGCGGCCTTGTGAGAACCACTTGAGGGGGATTCTGAAATGCTACTTAGGGCCAGAAAGTGGCAAGTGCCCTTTCAAGAAACTAGCCCACGTTGCTTATTATCAGCCCACCTACAGAGTCCACCTTCTTCTCCTCTCCTATTTCTACAGCTTGGTGGAGATTGTTGCCTTCGGTATTTATCAAGTACAGTTAAAAGAGAGGTAGATGTGTGGGGGCGGGGGCTGTGGCATTTCTTCCTAAGTGATGCTGGGCAGCTATTGGCTGTTCACTTTAACATTGTTAAAAGGCACAGACCCACCTCTCTGTTAAAGGAAGAGGGGAGGTTTGTGCTCCCTCCGACCCCCAACACCATCCAAAGGGATAGCATAGGAAGTAGAATTTTAAAACCAAACATTGTAAGTAAAGGCAAAATGCGCGTGTGAAATGCGTCCACTCTTGTGACTTGACAGCCACCTGCTCCATAATGCCCTGCTTATAAACAATAAAGCAACCCTTTTATGACTTTCCCTATATTCGAATGTACCCTTTTTATGTGCCCCTATATAGAATGTGCCGCTTTTGTGGTTCTCTTGAGCTATAAAGGAGCTCGTTTTGCGCTGTCCTTGCGTGTTATAAAGCTCTTCTTTTGGGGTTCCAGCATATTGTTCAGCACTCCTCTTTTGACCTGCCCATATTTCACAACTAACCCTTCACTTGTTTCTTGCGTGTATATTGTAAGTTTCCCATTTTTGTGATGTGCCTCGATGCTGCAATGCTCCCTTAGTGACTAGTTAATATATTGTACTGCACCCCTATCTTTTGACTTGCTTTTTATATAATATTTTCTTAAATAGAAATTCGCTTCTCTGCTGTGTTTGCACTTTCTAACATGTCCCCGGTTTACGTGTATACTCTAAGGGCAATGTGGCTACCTGTATGGTGTTTGATGTGGCCTGAGGCTGTCTCCAGGTGCTTTAGAATATACAGATGTTACCTTAAATGCACCCAAAGTTCTGCCTGCGCATGTTATTAATAATTCCTAATCTCTGTTCTCATTCACGCGGCATTAACAGGCGAGGTTTATAGTGCAATACATTTTTATGAGTGGCAGAGGGAAAAGACATGCAAAGAAAGTTGAAATGCTGAGCGCCAGTACTAACAAACACATTAAGCCCTCCTTCCTGTAAGACGTACATTGAATTCATGAAATGCTGCTAACCATTACCAACTAAAACATGCTTGCCTTCCTGGAAGATGTAGATGAACTGCTGAAATGTTAATCCCATGATCCACAACTAAAAGGACCCATCCTTCCTGCAAGACGAGCATAAGCAGCTGAAATGCTGAGTCAGTTTTCACCATTTAATCACATTGCACCTCCCACAATGTTCATTCGTGCAACAGCTGTCTTTGCCTCGAGCCAACAGCCAAAAGTATCCTGGTGTGTGAGGCAAGGGCTTCCTTAAGAGATCTGATTAACTTAATGGCCTGATTACGTGCACATAAGGTTGCGCTCCTAAAACTTCTGTTGGTGTAACATGAGCCCCGATTTCAATAAATGTCCAGAGCCAGGCTCGCAACGCCCATTGGACTCAAAGGGCTTCAGCCCCCACCCCTCCCATCGTGTGTGTCAGCCCGAGATGAGACAGCTTCCCGGCACACACACAGCCGCACCCGAGCACTTCACAGGTCTTTTAAAGTCCTTTTGCTTGTTAATGAGGCTTTGATGCCCCCCCCTGCTTAGAGCCCCTGCTGCTCCACTCTGCCTTTTGTTTGAAGAATAAGCCCCCCCCGAAATTTTTTCTTAGCCCCCCAAAATTTTACTCTAGTCCAGAGTGATCAACTGAACCAAAGCCATTGGGCTGTGTATGGTGCCTTTCCTAACGGCTGACGGTGAGCAATCAGGAACGATTCCAAATTAAGAGCTACAATTTGAGATGAAATGCTGCAGAAAGGAAACAAAAGAGTGGTGAATACGATTGTTGCCTCAACAAAAACTTTGAATTAGTATCAAAGACATCAGTCGGGGGTTCGATCAGCACCGACGGTACCTTTGCTTCTCAGATGTTGACATTGAGGACTCTGGTCCCAGCAGAGACAAGACCCCCAGGGAGGGCCAAATGCGCCCATCATAAAAGAAACTGGGGGAAGAGGAGGCGTGGAGACAACTGCACAGCTTGGAGAACTCTAATTAAACTACCAGATAGCAGAGCTCAGCTGAATTGTGATCAAGGCGCCTGCTGAAGTGATCTGTGTCCAGCCGGCGAGCCCGATCTTGGCAGGGAAAGCATAACTTCATTTTCCATAGGTCAACAATCAACACAGGAGGGTAGCGGGATGGTGAGCAGCAAAGCCATGGACACTGGGAAGAGGGCGGGACAGGAAAGCAAGGCCACAGATGGCAGGAGGAAGGGACCAAACAACATCATTAACAGCGGGAGGAGGGCGGGACGGGTTATTGGAATTTCCGTAGCTTGGATTGCTTTTTTGTACTGCTTTGGCGCCCTCAAGTGGCCAAGGAGGAAATTTAAATGCAACAAATGTAAAAAAATCAGCGATACTCAGTTTAAACAGAGTCAGCTGATTTTCAGCCGGTAGGGTACTGTCGTGGACAATCGGTTTTAACCGATTTCCCGACAGCCTAATTATACTATTCCAACATCCAGCGCCCCCCCCCTCCGCAAGTCGTTGTTCCGACTTGCGGAGTAATGGTATGCGGAATCACAACGCGGTTGTTGTAACAACCGCGTTGTGATTCCCTGCGGGATAAAAGGCTGCGGGATAATGTAATACATTCGTCCTAGCGGCAGAAATTTCAAGGGCCCTTTATCAGCATTATGTATCCTAAGGACACGTAAAGTAAATGCATACTTGAAATATTTGTTTTCAATCGCCCTAAAATATCCAGCTATTCATATTTTCAATTGACAAATCATGCTACCCACGCTGCACACACAGTCAAATCACATGAGTTGTTTGACTTTTAATGAAATAATATACATTTTATCCTTTAGTTGGCCATCATTATCAAACCTTTTCAGGGTTTTTAAACCACTTTTACAGCATTTGCAGTGTCCAGAGTTTCAAGTTTCTTTATTTTTGCATAGTTAACTAAAACCATTGCAATATTAACACTTAAAAGAATAACATATTAAACAGTCATTCAGTACGATTCCTTCCAGCTTTGCTTCCTTTTTGGTTGTTGTAATTATAAAGGAAAAGAAAAAATCTTCGGATAAACCTGTTAAAACCCAAAGGTCGAAAATCCTTTACAGTTTAAAAATCAAAATGAATTGTAGTTATTAATGAATGTCATTGGCTCGCTGGATACTGTACAGTGCAGTCTCAGGTTTTTTGCTCCAGCCATGCTTGCCCATTTGTCAAATCGCATTGAGTAGGTTGTACAAATTGACTCGACTTATTGCAAGGAATATCCCTGTGCTGCTGGGAGTCTATCCTTAGTGTGGTCCAGCTAAGGCCTCTTCCCGTCTGCTGGACAGCCTGTGGCGACAAAGCTTTGTAGAGCATTTTTTGGTATTTTGGGCATTTTTTGTTCAGTCAACTAAAGAATTTTACCAATCTGCAGTTCATTTGGATATTTTCAGGGTTTAAGCAGGCCAGCACTGCTTGCCTTCTGGTGCGGATGCCTTTCTGTTTGAGAGGTTCTTTTAGAAGCTGTTGCCGTGCTTGGTGCAGTTCCTTGCATAAGCAAATTAGGTGTAACATTCTTGATGTTACACAACCTGCAAGTTTCTTGTGCTGTTGTCCTCAGCCATGGTGAAAGGTGCTGAGCACATGGAAAGATCCCCAGTCTATGCTTTAAGAAGTTCATTTTTATGGCCTTAAGATAACCCTGATTAAAGAACGTTTGTGGGGTAAGTGATTTGTAGGAGTGAAGGGTCATCCAGGCGTGAGATCTGTTTGAGAAGCTTGCCTTGTCCTCCACCAAGGAAATTTGTTTTATGGTTTTCCAGACTAGTTTTTAAAGTTGAGATAGCAGAGTTGCGCGTCCCAAAGTCACATAAGTTTGGTAGATTCCAGGGCTAACTGAAGGTAGCTTCTAGCTTGAGAGAACTCCCTGTGCTGTATGTCGTGCCACAACAAGTAGTTTAGTGTATTTGTAGTGGCACTTCTAATCTTATGCCAGCAGATGATGTAAGCGCCATACCTGGCTAAGACTTGTTGTGGAAGACTAAACTCCAGCCTTATTTGAGCAGGTGATGTGTAGGGCGGAAGGCAGAACATAGTTCTATAAGCTTTGACCTGCATATTGTCCATATCCTTAGCGTCTCTTACCCGCACTGCCTCACTGCCATAAGCAATCGAGGGGAGAAGTTTAGCCTGGACTACCTTCAGGAGCAGGGTCAAAGTCGGCCCCATCAATTTATTTGCAAGGTTTTTCATCGTCAGAGCGATCAACAACCCTTCCTTGTCAAAAGTGACTCCTAGATACTTGTGAGCTGGATCGAGCTTGGTGCCGCCCAGGAACCAATTGTTATGTAGGTTCTTTTTATTGTTTATTGACATTGTCCGAGTGTTACTCAGATTTATTTTTAAGTTGTTTTATGTTGCGTAGTTCTGCATTTCCGTCAGTAGATGTTGGAGACCGACGCGAGTATGACTAAGCAGAACTACGTCATCTGTATACATGAGATTGGTCAATATTTTTCCTCCTATCCTGGGTGAATGGGAATTGCAGGCATCAAGCACATTTGGAAGGTCGGCCATGAATAGATTGAACAGGGTTGGTGGAAGCACACAACCCTGTTCAGTCCTTTTGTTGTAGGAACATTCGAGGAGAGGTGGGTGCCTCCGCCTAATTTCACCTGCACCCAGGTATCGGTATGTAGAAGCGACAGCATGTTTAAAATAGGCTGTGGTATGCCCCATCACGCCAGTTTCCCCTACAGTCTGCCCCTCTCTACATTGTCAAAGTCAGCACTAAAGTCAATGTAACAGATGTAAAGTTAATTTAGAGGCTTTTGCTGCATTGATTATTATAGAGATTGTGAGGATGTTTGTTGATGTGCTGACCGTTTTGAGAAAACCGGTCTGGTTCAGCGGTTTTATCTGATTCGCCTCAGCCCAGGATGTGAGCTCTTCTAATACGGTGCCTGCAAAGTATTTCGCTTCATTATCAATCAGAGCTACTAGGTGGTAGTTGTTGGGATCAGCCTGGTCACCTTTTTTGTAAATTGGCACCATCGTCGAGCCCTTCCAAGATTCCAGTATTCTGTTTAGCAGCCTGACTTCCAGAAAGAGCGGTTGCAGGATATCCGCCCAGTCTTCACTTTTTGCTTTGAACAGGGCAGGTGGAATGCCAATCTGTCCTGGAGGTCCTGCTTTCCTCCCTTTGGGAATCTGCTTTTTAATTAAGAGTGACAGAGGGCAACTAGCTGCGCCTGGTGGTATGTTTTCTGTGGCTGGAAGCTCCTGCTCCTTTATATCAGTTTTACTTGCTCCAGCTGGACCCTCTGGAGTCCAACTGTTAGCCATTTGTGCTCCAGCGTTTTTTGTTTGGTTGTTGAAGTGAGTAGTAAGAAATGTTACCCAGTTTGCTTCCGAGATGTGAGACCCAATCCCCTGATGTTGTGGGCGTATGATCCCATTCACAGTTTTCCAAAAGCAGGCACTGTTGTAGCAATTTGTGTCGTGTAGGAGTTTTGCCCAGATTTCAATCTCACGATCTCTATTGATGTTCCATTTCAATCTTTTTAGTGCTGTCCTTTGGTCCTTCAGCGATAAACGTGCACTGGTGTTCCCTGGGAATCTTCTCAGTCTACGCAGAGTTGAGTTTCTTGATTTTTTGAGGAACTTGAGCGGAACTCTTTGGTGTTTCAGAATTTTATTTTTTCCACATGCTTTCCGAGCGTTGTCTTTTATAGGGAAAGTATCTGCAAATTGTCCTAATAGTGTGGCAGTCAACTGTCCCCAGTAGGCAATTTGGTCTTCTGTGCTGGATGCTTGCGAGTTAAAAAGTTGAATTGCAGCTTCGGCCTGAGAATTTGTGTTTGTTGTGCATTTGATCCTTTTTAAATTAGAGGTAAAAAATGGGCCCCAAGGTTATATCTGAACTAATTGATCTAGGTACGGTAGCTGTTAATTGAAATTCCTGGGGCCGATGGACACTATCGCCCTTATCCCCCATTCTGAATCCAATAATGTATGGGAACAGAGCGAGGCTTACAAAGGTGTAATCCAATATGGAGCTTGTTGTTGCAGAGTAAAATTAATCAACTGGAGGAGAGTCATGCGGAAATCTTCAGTTTAGTGCTCGAAGGTTTAGATGTTCTAAATCATCAAGAAGGCGGCTGTTGCAGTGTTTCTTCTTTCCATGCAGTGGAACACATTGTGTGGGGATACTGTAAATTCCAGTTTGAGCAGATACCTCCTCCCCTTCTGCCGAGCCAATGAGAATGATTTAAGTCCCCTGTCAAGATAAACGTTGGATTTTCCATCTCTGTGGCATACTTTGCCACTTGGTTAGTAAGTTTTTTTTTAGTCTTTCGCTTTGCGTTTGGGAAGGACATACGAGTTAATTAGGCACACCTCAGTTTCTTCTTCCTCAAGGGCGATAATGATTTTAACTGCTATGGTTACATTTGACGTCGGGTCCATGAGAGTTGCTGAAGGTATGCTCGTTGTGAAAACGTAGGTGGCCAGCCCGCCAGAGCAATGGCTGAATCGGTCGGTCCTTGTTGCTGATATGGCAAAGCATGTATAACCCTCAATGTGCCTGGGATCCATGAGCCAAGTTTCTTGCAGCAAGATTATATCGAAGGTTGTGACAATTCAAGAAACCTGGGTCCTCTATTTTTGTTGCTAAGCCATTGATGTTCCACGAGCATAGTCTGATAGGGGACTCCTTTACCCTGCTGTAGACTATCTTGTAAATAGAGTAAATCTTCCTCTGTGCATGTGATTATGGTACGGGATAGTGTTTCCTTGTTGAAACCTTGGCTTATGTAGGCGACTGCCCTCAATGGTATTTCTGGTCGGTCCCACTGACTGCCGACACTCTGTTGTCGCGATCTCCACTGAGCACCTCTAAGTACACAGTTTGAGTGTGCTTGATGTATTTTTGGTCCAGGGCTTGCAGTACTTAGCTCAGGATAGGTTTTTAATCACCCGTTTTAGGCTCAATCTTTTACATTACTTGTTATCTGTCCCTTATGGTTTTACTGTTTCGGTTGAGCAGAAGGGTCCCTGTGGCTGCGATCTACGATCTCCTCAGGATACCCTTCATTTTGTACTGTTATGCCCATTTATTCAGTGCCGAGACGTCGATTTTTAGTTGGTATTTTAAAACAGGCTAAATTCAAGCAGGCCAGGGTCGCCTTGCTACACCTACAAATAGTAAATGACTCTCGGACTCTGTTTTGTGTGGTGAATTTCCTGAAGATGGCCTTAAAAATAAGGAAAACAAGAGGGGTTTGCTGAAGCAAAAATTAGTACTGTATTTGATGTATATCAGCATGGATTTTAATGAAATTTTTTATGGCTATGTGCTTTTATGGTGTTTTCTAGATGCCGAATAAAGATTTTTGATTGATTGATTGATTGTAATGGAAGTGGGTAGGCTGGTTTTAGAAAGGGGGCAATGTCAATGCCCCAGTTTTAGAATATGCCCAGTTCTGCTAGAATTATCTCTGCAATTTTACTTGTGAGCCACGTTGTCTTTGTTGCCTCTGGGCTTTGAGGGTTGGTGGTGTGTATGAACTCTACAGAGAGTAGATCCTTTGACCTTATACCGGCAAGATTTGGAATTGACTTCATTAATCTTGGAATGTTACCTTGATTTAGCCTGCCCTGATGGCCCTTAGAATTATATAGAGGATAAAAAACAAAACCTCGGTTTCTTGCTGTCTGGTTCTTGCTATTTGTGCTGCCGGCAGCTGTGGATTTGCTGTGGCCATCGGTTCAGTTAGAAGTATGGAGCTAGTTACTTCTTTAAGCTGTATTTCCACTTGGTTGCTTGGTGCTTCTGCCATATAGTTCCTTGAGTTTGCCTTGGAAGTTATTAACATGGAGGATGTTTGTTTTGAATCTTGCCCCCCTTTCTGTGCCCCTTTTTCCAGTGACCTCCAACTGGAGCTAACGTTGGTTGGTGTGATAGGCCTTTTAAGCTCTGAGCGATGGCTCCTGATTTGGCCTGTGTCATTCCACAAGCTTCTCTTCTGGGTCTGTTATTTGAGGTCGTATTGGTGACTTTTTGCTTTATTTTATATTGGGGCCCAAGAGTTGCATGCCTCGCCACTTGGCTCTTGTAAGAGTGCAAGTTTATTGGATAAGACTCTCCCCCTCAAGTCTTGGCAATGTATTGACTGTTGGTTATGGCCTCTGTCAGATTTTGTTATTGGGGAGGTAGTTGGGATACCTTGTCTTTTCCCTTCTTTGTGTTCTGTATTGACCCTGGGTGGGGTTCCTTGCCCATTTTCTCCTCCAATTTCCGCGTGTGCCCTGATTGCGGATGTCTGTTTTGGGGCATCTCCCTGTTCTGGGAGATGGTTGGAGACGACTGTGCTTGATTTCAGAAACTTGCATCTCCTGAGTTAGTATCCCATTTGTTGTTTGAACCTGAAAAGATAGGGAAGTAAGCAGTTTCATTTGTGTGGAGTTTCTAAGGATAGTGAAGCAGGTAGAGGCTACTCTTCCTGCTTGCTGCTTCATAGACATTTGATCGTCGATTAGGACACCCAGATTTTGAACTTGAGGTTTGGATTGAGGGACTGGACCCATTTCTACGGGCCAATGTTGTGGACCCCACAAAGCTTTGTTATTGCCCACGATCAACAGTTCTGTTTTCTCTCCATTGAGTTTTAGCAAGTTGGTATGCATCCATTCCGCAATATTCCTCAAGGCAACCTGAAGTAAAGATGGTTTAAATGCCCCATCAGTGGAGAGGGAGAAGACAATCTGGGTGTCGTCAGAGTATGAAAAAAGAGACAACCCAGCTTCCTCTGCAATCAACTCCATAGGCCTCACATAGAAGTTGAATAATAGAGGGCTAAGAATAGAGCTTCGAGGAACACCATACAATGACTTGTGAATCTCGGAGCACGCTATTGGCGAAAAAACCTGAAACGTGCGATTCGTCAAGAAATCAGCAAGCCATTTGAGTGCTCTATCAGTCACTCCCAATGATTGTAAGGCCTGTAGTAGCACGGTGTGCGAGACAGTGTTAAAAGCGGCACTTCGGTCTAAAATTATAAGAGCCACAGTGCCGCCCGTGTCTACTTGTTGGCGTATCATGTCCGTAACCCCAAGCAGAGCGGTTTAGTTTGAGAAACCTGCTCTGAAACCTGATTGGGAGCCGAGTAGAAAATTCCAGGAATTCACAAAAGCAGTCAGTTGGAAGTTGACATGCTTTTCCAGAATCTTGGAGAACACAGGAAGAAGAGAGGTGGGCCTAAAATTGGATAGCTGAGTAGGGTCAGCCGAGGCCTTTTTTAATAGTGGGAGAACCATAGCATGCTTCCAAATAGATAGAACAATGGCCTCTTTAAGAGATGCATTGAGCAACTCCATAATCAATATCAAGGAAGAGAGCTCAAACTTCTGCAAAACAGTGACCGGAATAGGGTCTCTAGGGCAGCCAGATTTAAGGCTTCCCAGAATCCGCCTAAAAATTCATTTCTAGGGGTGCCTAGAAATCAAGTTTGTCAGCGTACTCAGACAAATCAGCCTGAATACGCCCGACATTAGAAGAGAGATGGAGATTCCCAGTTAACAGACGTATTATTCAGTGTAGATTCCTGGAATGATCTATAGATTTTTTCAATTTTACTCAAAAAAAATATAGCAAGCGCCTCACATTGTGAGGTACTTAAATCAGGGGAAGCAGGAAGACAATCGGCACCAGACAAATTTTTAACAAGTTTAAAAAGTTGCTGGGGATTATGCTGTGTTCTAGACACAGCCGCTCTCACATAAGCTGTGCGCGCAGTCTTGCAGCATGAATGGTACTTCCTTAAAGCTTCTTTATAGATTAATTTAGCCTCTGGGGCATAACTCTTCCTCCAGAGTCTCTCCAACACATTACATTTGCTTTTTTCAGTTCTTAAATTATCTATAAACCAGGGAGCAGGTGGGCGGTGATTGTTTGCCTTGATGGTGGATAAAGGGAGACAAACCTTCACAGAATTGAAAATCCAACTTTGAACAGCCGCCACATCTGCAACAAGTGAACAGCCAATAGTCGGGGCAGTTTTAGATAACATATTGTTGAACATATCAGTGTTCAAATTGCCCCATTTCCTGGATTTAGCTGAAAGACCAGAGACCTTTGGGAATGGATCAGATACAGCATCTAAGATTGATAAACCAATTAGAAAGTGATCGGACCACAAGACGGGCAAAGCTGGGGAGCAGCAAACAGTATGCATGTTAGAGAAAAAGGGGTCAAGTAGATGACCGGCCCCATGAGTAGGCCCCGAATTGCAAAGCAGCAGATTCACTGCGGCAAGATCAGAAATAAGTGCAGTACTAGATGTACAGGAGCTTTCTTCAAAATGAATGTTTAAATCGCCCATTATGATGAAGTTAGTAGCTTCTACAAGATACGGTATAACTTGATCCGTAAAAGACGCAGCCCAGGCCCCTGCCGGCCCATGTGGTCGATAGAGTAGAATACCCGAAAATGTAAAATGGGGGGTTTATAGAAGTCTACAAAATGTGGCTTCACAGCCCTGAAAGGGTAGCATATCAAATTTGCAAATTAAAGAATTTTTAAAAATAAAATCGCTATGCCTCCTCCAATTTTGGTTCCCCTATCATGCAGAACAATGGCATAGTTCGAAGGCACAGCAATTGCTATATCGGGGCCAGAGCTAACATGAAGCCAAGTTTCAGTAAAGAAAATGTCATCTGTTTTTTCATTGATCAAAAGATTCATAATATCTAACTTATGCTTTGCAAGTGAACGACAATTTATGTAAAGAAAAGAATGCTTTCCTGCCACTTCTTTGCGGTGCGAAACTGAGGAAATAACCTCAGAATCGTCAGTTACTGGACAATGACCTTCACTGAGCCCAAGTGTAAAACCGCAACAAGGGCAATGTGGATCCATGATGTGAGAGAAGCATAGCCGGTCTAAGGCAAGACGGTAACAGGGAGCTATATGAGGTGCACCCAGTGCAGGGGGTAGTGTCTCAGCATGTACTACATTGCCCCATTGCCTAGTGAAGGGAATGATAGTGTCACTTTTATGGGGTGTCATGGTATGTTATTTTGTTTGTTTTGGTAGTGAAACATCACAATAAATGCTGTGGAATAACCGTAAATAGATGGAACTTGCCCGTTTCTGTTGCAAAAGCACACCTGCTTCAAGTTAGCCTGCAATCAGTGCACTTCAGTGAGCTCCTACTCGCCGTCACCAAACTCCCCTCCCCATGTTCTACGCTGAGCCTGTGTTTTGAAACAGAGGGAAGCGAGGTGTCAGCTGTTTTTGGGTAAAATGAAGGCTCCTTGGTGTAGATTGTCGCTTGCTTCCTTTAACAAGGGAAAGGGATTAAAAAACAAGCATTGGCATAGCCAATAGGTCTCGCCTTTTAAGTATTTTGCTTGAGCTATTGGGGCAGGGGGAGGTAAACAAGGCACCACAGACTTAACGTAAAGCAAACAGCTGCCCAGGCTTTTCGCTGAAATTATTACAACTTATTGCACAAGGAGGTTGGCGTTGGCAGCCCCGGGTGCTGTGTTCAGATTTGGAACAACCAAGGAAGGGCCCGCGGCTGTGTTCTGAAAGGACCATTTGGCAGTTACACAGTCTCCTCCACATGCGCGCGCACACACACACACACACACACAGGCAGACACATGCAGAGAGGCAGCCGCACACACTTGCAAACCACACACACATTAGGAATCTCACTGAGACACGCAGATACACACGCAGACAGAATTACAGACACGCATAGAGGCAGACACACGCACTTATACACACACTTCCAGACACACATACATACACAATCGCACCTGGACACCATAGCTGCCAAGGTTTCAGAAGACTATGTGTGACATTTTCATAATTGCAGTGTAATTATGAGTGACATTTCAATGACTGAGTGATACTTTTTCGCAATCAAATGAAACATATAGGGAAACATATAAATATCAGAAATTACACCCTTTGAGCAACAAGAAACTAAGTCACTGAAGACAACATTCATCTCAAATTATGTCATGTATTCATTCACTCTTTGTGGACGCAACAACTTAACCTACACCACTACACGCATGACTTTTTTATGCGTTTCAAATGAGTGAAATATAAATTAAGAAAACTATTCCTCCGACTCATTTTGGTGTAAACTAATTGGAATTACGGCCTACTACTATTAAAACATGCCAGCAGCGATCAGAGCGAACTGCAGTACAGAGTCAGAGACTTAGTGCCCGACTCCCCAGGCTGCCAGTTCACAAGTGCCTGGTGGAGTATGTCTGCCTGGCAGAGCGCTTCACTTGTGACGTTGCAGTGGTGCTTGTGCTGAGTGCCTGTCTCAGGGCTGCTGTAAGTCCACCTGCATGAGAGTCTGCTAGCTGTAGACGTGAAGTCGTTAAGAGTGGTCACTGATATCTGGCGCTAGGATGCAGCATACCAACTGCTCTCTTGACCGGACCATGGCAGGCTCAAGCAAATCAGGAAGGTACATTCACTGCTGCTGCCTGCTGCAAAGCTAGTGGGCCTTTAGTGAGGGGCTGGAATGTCTGCCTCGTGGGAATTCTAAATAACCGTGCAGCATAGTCACAGGACAGGCACACCTTGCCAGAACATATCGACAGGCAAGGTGCTGTCTCATGGATCCACATGTGCCTGGCACTGTCTGCAGGCGATTGCAATTATCTTATTACCAATTGAGCAGCCACGAGCGCCGATAAGACACGGGCTGACTCGGCTACCAATAATGATTTATGTCTTCTTTTGCCTGTGCCAGAACCCGGCCCAAGTGAAACAAGCATTGAAAATGCAATAGGTCTCGCCTTTGATTAAGTTAAAGCCATTTGCTTTGCTAATGGTATTGTATAGCAAAGCAAATGGCTTTAACTTAATGAAAGGTGAGACCTACTGCATTTTTAATGCTAGTCTACCTTGTCTTCTTCCTCCCTTGTTTGTCCGGGCACTTCTCATGGCCTCCTAGTTTCTGAAAAGCCATTATCACAGCCTCTATCGTTCTCGTACCATCTGTCCCTGTGCCCAATGCACCGATGTTCCCATTGTTTGCCATGCTCCTGGGCTCACATCTCTGCTGTTTTTCACTATCTGCAGCTGTCTCCCACTGGTTTTCTGTGTATCCGTTTGGAAGCTACTCTGCATGTATCCAGCTCGTAGTGGTGTGTTCACTATTTTATAGTTGTCAGTGTCCATCGCACAGTTGCCTTACCTCTGCCCATCGCACAGTGTCTCTGACAGGGGTTCAGTTTGACTGCGGCTTCTGGCTGTAATACTTCTGCAGTGGGTCTGCTGCAAGCATCTCTCAGGGATTCAGCCTGCCTACCTGCCTCTGTTTTCTGAATCCTTGTGCTCCTGCCTCCCTCCCCACTTCATTTTACCACAACAAACGTCTCTACCACTTCAGCCCCTCCACCCCCCCAACCCGAAGTCATATGGCCAGACAGGACCGCTCCAAGTGTTGTCTCATTGTTTTCCAGATTGGAATGCGCACTCTTCCTACATAAGGAGTTTGCACTTTTTGTGGAAATTTTTATAACCCCGGTTTGTTCTTTTCTTTGTCCCACACACCGATCACTCGGGTCAGTGTGTGTAGAGGTGCCAAGAGGCGGTTGCCTCTGAAGGCCGGGAGGGTCTGTTGGGAGTCTGTCAGGGGCCACCAGGCTCAGTCCGAGCAACACAGCCCAGAGATTGTTGGTGCTATTGAAAGGCTGGTGGGCTTGGAGACACTCCACCCCGGACCTGCTGCTGGCTTTCTCCCAGCGGCAGACTGGCTCAGTGAGCTGGGCAGCTGCTGATGACACGTGTGCACCTTGCGTGGCATAGACTCAAATTAAGAGAGCTTCAGTGGCGCAGCGAGGTCGCCAGAAGGCACGGAGCATCTAAATGTGCAACAGAGATCCAGATATACCGACAGTGAACACACTCGCCAAAGCACACACACGCTTTCCAAAGCACACACACGCTTTCCAAAGCATTTTAAACAAGCAATGAAGTGCGTGCGAACAAGCAACACGGTGCGTGTGCACCAGCTACACAGCTTCATTCACCTCAAGGCTCAAACCCTACTGCGTGTCGGCGTCAGATCTCTGTGCCTTCCAAAAATAAAAGGCAGCTATATGTGGCGTAAAGAAAAAAAAGTAAAACAATGGCGAGCGTGTTCGGAAACCGGAGCCTGTGTAAGGGGAGAGATGCCTGGATTGCAGAGAGGCAGGCTGTACCGTGCAGAGTTTAGCAGCCATGTTGGGAAAGAGACTACCAAGAGATCTGTAGCACCAGCAGCGGGAGGAGCCGGGAGGTGGGGCACACACCTACACGAAGGAAGACACAGTTTCAGTTTGATCTTCTGCGAGGGAGGGCTATATTTGAATTGAAGCATTAGCTTTCGTGATGACCTCATGCCGTAGTGAGAATGTGAGGAGAGACGTTTAAGTACCTCTTGTTTGATTTCTGGTTAAACAGCAATACAAAGCAGGCGAGAATAAAAATATTTGAATTTATTGCCCAGTCCGCACCTAACTGAAACAAACAACTGGGATTACGTCAAGGTGCGTGAACGCCAAACACCCTTTCTATCTCCAGATAAAGGGCCTCCTTCATGTGATGTCTCCCGCCTGCTCATCTGCAGCCAGCTGTCCGGAGAGGGGGCTTGCAGAAGAGCAGAGTGTGTCATGTGGTTTACGGGGAGATTTAAGGGTGCGGGAGAGTCCGAGGTCATTGAAACAAATAAAAAAACATAAAACCGGGCGCCGTGGTTGGCAGCGCGGTGCCCAAGCACATTAAACAAGAACCGGCGTGGCGTAAACATAAAAAAAAACAAGCCGGAATGACAATAAGTACACAGCGTGCGCCGCGCTCCTGTGGCAATGACAAAAAAAAAAAAGTTCTCACCCTCTAATTAAAGGGGATAGTAACACGCCGCAAGTAAAGCATCCAGTCCCGGTGGGCGGGGCTAAAAGCAGACAGAGCGGCAACAAGGAGGGATTAAAAAGCCTCCTTCACAATAGAAAGGCTGCATTTAGCATAACCTAGGACATAAGCCAATGGAAAGAAGGGGCGGGGCTTCAAGTCCCCTTCAGAATGCGAATTGATTCCAAGAGGCCCTCGCATGGCGAGAGCCGCGCATGCGCGCTGCTAACGCTAGGCGGGACCTAATAGACATATTGCACGTGCCCCCCAACCCAGGAAGGAGGATGGACATAAATACAGGTTGTGACAGAGCGAGCCCCACGCTAAACGTTTGCTCCAACGTGGCTTTAAACGTCCAATTGTTTTTACTGGAAGCGAAGTGGACTAACCCAAAGCTACCAAGGTTTCAGATTGACATGTATGACATTTTCATAATTTCTGTGAAATTATGAGAGACATGTGAACGACTAGGAGTGACACTTTGTGACGAGCAAAATCAAGCAATGAAGACGAGGCAAACATATAGGGCGCCACAGGCAGCTCAGAATGAAGACATTTTTTGCAGCCATACATAGCAAGTGATTTATACGCCGGGCTCTGTCAGGTACACTTACTAATCCAACTCAATAATGGTGCAGAGTTAAACCGTCCTCAGAAGGATGAGAGGAACAGCCAGCCCTGCTGAAAACTCAACCCAAACCTAATCTCGAATGCCTCGAGGCAGGCTTTGAGTTTACACATTGTGGGAACTGCAGACGTCAGCGCATGGCCATGTGCCAAGAGGCCACTCGCTGTGGCGATTTACTCATCTGTCCGCACTCACTGAGAATCCTGAAGAGCTGTCGCATGTGCAGTCTCACTGCCTCAGGTATGCAGCGAGTCCCCCCTGCACACCCCACTTCCAAAAGACATATTTTCCAGTCTGAAGTGTTTGGAGCCGAGCCAGAAGGAAAACCGGATAGTTTTATTTCAATTTAAAAAGAAATTGCAGAGAGCGAAGTTACTGAGTCACTGCATCTCGTGAGGGCAGCAAGTCAAAGTTACCATATGTGTTTCCTTCGAGGAAGGCAGGCTGCCTGACTACACGGTATTAATAAACTAAAACAGACTCGGATGGCTAGTGCTACAGTCTGAACTTACTTAAACTTAAATTACCACTGAGCCAATTGAGGTTTTGCTGCCCGCCTCCTGAGTCCTCCAGAGTCAAGGCCGCTGCGAGGGTCACACTCCGTCTCCCTCACCTCGGGGGCAATTGAATTTGCGGGGGAGGGGACGGAGGTGGCATCGGTTTTAATTCTGCAGCTCAGCTGATAGCTGAGCCACAACACGGCCAGTGGAAGCACTGAGGGAGCACCACGAGTGGCATGTGTAAACCAGCCAGCCACAACAAACTCCAGCACTGCTGTCTGCAGGACGTAACGTCGTACCAGTGGCGTCAGAGACAATTTCACACAACTTGACTGGGCTTTGTAATGTCTCGGTAGTAGCCATTGGGCACTACCTCGACGTGACAGCCGGGTAGCAGGAACACGATCATAAATTAACATTGTAGCAGCCTGCCAGCAGCTCTAGCTCAGCTGCAAGCCGAGCCGCCTGAGCAGCGCATGCATGCCGCGGTGCGCCACAAGCAGTTTATTTAACAGATTTTGGCAGCGCTAATGGCAGCAACTCCATCCCTATTATCCGTGACAATGCATTTCAGTGCGGTGATGGGGAGCACCACACTGAAATGCGTTAGGCACATACCCTGGGATGGAGCTCTCCGCTTCTACGAGGAGTGATGTCTGGTTCCAGAAAGTAAGCCCGACCCCGGACTGCACGCCATGATACTGTCCCCGAATGCAGAGGTCAATGCCTCTAGGCACTTTCTGGGGAATCTGAACTAATTTTAAAGTTTAACAAACACTCAGCTAGCTCTGTGCTTTACTCTACATTTGAGAACTAAATTGAAATGCATTGAAGAAGAAACAATCGTGTAAATAGCACCCTTTGAATCCAGAGTTTGAAGGGAGGGGTTAAGGTGGGGAGGAATGTGTTAATGGGGCTGTTGCAAAGGGCCGAGCCGCTGAAATCGTGTCTTATTCAAACATTGGTGACCTATCTGGAAGGCATGTTTGTGGGAAGCGAGGCTGGGTGTCGCCCGTGATGCACTTGGTGGGGTCTCGGTGCCGGGAATAGCAACATGTTCTTGGTCACCTGTCAGGGCGAGATGGCCGTGCTGTCTGAACTCTCGGCCGCAGTACCAAAAACAGCTTCCTTCAGCTCAGTTGTTTATTCGTTTCAAGCGGTATGCAGTCGAAGCCAGACCACAGGCGAGGATGTTTCTTACGCTACAGGCAAAGGGATGTTCTAAGTAGTGTGAAAAGCCACCTTTAATGTTAGAAGTCTGAGCTGACAAGAGTGTCGCTTTACTAAATGTATCTAACACCTTAAAATCCCTAACCTCATCTCATATGTTGTTCCCAAAGTACCATCCCTTTGGGCATATGAGCGGCTTTACCAGGGCACAAGTCCTATAAACAAGAGGGCAAACAAGAGGGCTTCTTTCCCTCGTGGCAAGGAAGAGCTGTGCCGGTGCGATCTCCTTCTGTCTTTCAAGCAGTTTTGCAAACATGGAAAACGAAAACCAGCCCAGGAGTGGTGCGCGTGCTGTAAGGAATACAGCTGCCATAGAAACCTGAGCCAGAACAGATGGCACCCTGCGTGCTCCCGAGACCCCCTAGGTCATGGGAGTGCACGTTTTGAGGCAAGGCAGGACATACTCGAGCCTTTGGCCAGTTGCATGCTTTGTTTTGTGGAAGCCTTACGCAAATGGCCAATCAAATTAGTGGCCGGGAAAAAAAAAAAAACATGAGGAAAAGATGTGTGATATGGAAGTCCTTACTAGAAGTCTCGCAGAGCAGCAGCGCATGCGCACTGGCTCTGGCGAGACCTAATGAAATACATTTACCTTTGCAGCGTGTTAAACAGAAAGAAAGCCGGACGAAAGAACAATACAATAAATCTCATCTGCTGCATTAAAAACACTTTAAAAAGAACAGGATGCAGGGAAGGAACTGTAGGAAAGGGACATCCGGTCATACCTGCAAAAGCAACATGGGAAAAGACATTAAGTCACAAAATAGTGCCTAGTAACAGTAAATTAAAGATACTGAGTAACACCACATGTAAAAGGGCCAGTCCTCATGGGAGGTAACAACAAAGTAGAGGGAGGTACTAAGGAGGGACTAATAAGCGAATTAACAAATCAGAAGCCAACATTTACAAAGAACAAGGACACAAGCCAATGAAAAATATGGGCGGAGAGTGGGCGGAGCTTCCAGTACATACCTGAATACAGCATGTCTCGAAGAGACCTAAAAAGGGGGTAGCCACATTCTTTCAGGGTCCATATTAATGACTACAGAAAATTGTGAATTCATAAGCAGATCACCCAAATTTTGTTAATTCTAATAAAGTGTTCGAGAAATATCCGGATTTATGTCTTGTACTGGCAAATGCCAGTGTTTCATGATTATTTATCTCAACTGCTCATGGTTCATTGAGTATTTTGTTGAGTGTATCAAATTGTTAGGACTATCAAAATGTTTGCCCTTAGTTTCCTTCACATTAACAAATAGCATACACACAACTTTACATATATTTAATTAATGCAAACCCTTCGCTATTATGCTGAGCACACTAAAGCAGTGGTTCTTAATCTGTGGTCCGTGGATCTCTGGGGTTTGCAGTACCTACAGAACAATATGACCGTGAACTATTATTTTCCATGAATAATCAAAGATTGGAGTTAAATAACTATATGAAAGGGGTTTCTCCTACTCCATAATAGTTTAATTGAGTAACAATAATAGTTGCTTGAGCCTTTTAAATTGCACTGCCTTCCAAATATATTTGATATATGCATTAATAAAATCAATAGATAGGTTTAAAAAACAATCAAATGTTAAAAACGTCTTCAGTCAGAAACTGATTGGTGGGACTGGGCACATTGTGTTAATATACATATCAGTTTCCGACGAAAAATGCTTTTGAATTGCTAGAAAATATTGGTTATTACCCCTCCCTTTAGGGATTTTCTTCAGTTTATACATGTAGATTCTGAATGATAGTTCTAGGCCACCTTTTTGTTGCTTTTATCTGTTGGATGGTGCACTGATGTTTCTAATAGCTAATGTTGAGAAATGTCTGTCTAATGTCAAATTCTGGCCTATACAGAATGTGCGGTGTCATTTATGATGTTGTACCTATCTAAAGTAACGTGGCCTCTGCTTGTTTCTATGGATGAGTGGTCTATGTGGCCAAAAGAGGTCCCATGGGACCTCTTCTGGCCACATATAGTACTGACCATATGCGACCATATGTGGCCAAAAGAGGTCACATGGAACCTCTTTTGGCCACATATGGAACTGCACCCTTTAGAAGATATGGTAAATCCACCCTACCCATAATGCATTGCATACAACACATTACCACAAGTACATTCAAAACAGCTATGTCCATATATACAATTAGTAGCTTTGAAAAGTGACCAAAGAATTATTATATTAATTTAGGATTAGGTTGTACTCTGTGTGGAGCTGATGAAGAAAAATTTACATAAGGTCTCATAAATGTGAGATGTGCTAGTGATCAAAGTAACCACTGCCAGCCTTGCTTAGGACCAAGCGTGTGTCCTGCCTGAAGACCTTTAATAAAATGGTGCTCTGAGGCTGTAATTAGAACGTAGGGAGTAACAACACTTTTAACAGGGGGTGACCTCCTGAGAGGTTACAAGAAGAGACAAGGCGGTACTAAGGAGGGACTACTATGCCTATTGACCAATGAAAAGCCACCATTTACAAAGGACAGAGACAGGAGCCAATTAAAAAGATGGGCGGAGCTTTATGCCCATATCCTGAATACAGTCTCGAAAAGACAGTGCAAGCACTGCCTAGGCAAGACCTAAAAACAATAAATGTGAGACAAATATCCGAAGGCAGCCTTCAGTATTAAAAAACAAATACTGCAATTCCATCCCAATACACCAATGCTTTTTGACTTCACGGGATAGAAGATACTTGTAAACAGACACTAAATGGAAGCCATTAGTGATCATGTATGATGTTACAGACCGAGGGTGCCAGCAAAGCCAAACAGTCAGAGAATGCTTCAAACGTGGGGCATAAGAAGAGAATGACCCACTAAAAATAGAGGGGATCTACACAAAGACACAGAATTACATATTCTGGTATGGAATGTTTAATTGTTGTTGGCTAAGAAAAGTTGAATATATGGAGAAATTAAATGCTCAGCAAGTTATTTGACAGGTTAATGGTGTTGAATGTGTGCATAAGGGAAATATAATTATATCACTAAAATGTCAATAAAGAGTAATTGAAAAAATGGTAATATCTTCCTTGGCAATCCGACAATGATGGCTTGAAGATGGAGAGTTATGTTGCAGTAGATAAACCAGACACCAAACTTCCCTGACGTCAAAAAGAGAGAAGATCCCAGTCAAGGAATCCAGGAGTAGATTCCAAGTGAAATCCAACTGCAAAAGGCAAGAATAAAAGGAAAACAAGTTTTTGCAATGCAAATAGGTCTCACATTTGTGAGTTAGAGCTATTGACGTTGTAAATGACAATGTTTTTTACATATAGGTTTTATTTGGGAGTAAATGTATGTGGTGTGGAGTTAATATGTGGGTTGGATTGGAATTGTTAGTTGTGGAATTGTGTATAGTGGAATTGTGTGTCATGGATTGGTGTAGTGGAATAATATGGAAAAGTGTGCATTGTAATTATGTGGATAGTAATTATGTGGAATTAAGTGTGCTGGAATTATGTGGAGTGGTATTGTGTGTCATGGATTGTAATTATTTGGTATTGTGGAGTGGTATGCAGCAGAATTTACTTATGTGGTGTGCTGTTGAATTTTGTGGCATGATGTGGAATGCTGTGGTGTGGGTGTATGTGGTATGTTGTGTAAGTGTGTTGAGTTGAATTATGTGGTTTGCTGAGTTATGTGGTGTAGAATGGAAATATGTAGAGTTGAATTGTGTGGCGTGGAAGTGTATGGCATTGAGTGAAAACTATTGAGTGGTATGTGGTATGGTGTAGAGTGCATTTATGTGGAGTGTTGCTACGTGGCATAGACTGGATTTATGTGGTTTGGATTTATGTGGTATGGAATAGAGTGCAATTATGTGGAGGAGAATTATGTTGTCTTGAGTGGTATTATGTCGAGTATAATTATGCTGTGTGATATGTTGAGTGATGAATTGTGTGGGGCTGAATTGTGTACCGTTGTGTAGAATTATGTGGCATATAATTGTGGGGAGTGGAATCATGTGGCATGTTGTGGATTCAGGGATAGTGTTGTGTTTTCAATATTGCAACACCAGCAGGTCACTAATATTACTGGAAATAATCTGCGACACCCTGCCATTTCTCATGTCAGGTCCTATTTTGATGTAAAAGAAACGTTTTTTTATGGATGTTGCCTGAAACAAACAGCGTTTCTCTGACAAATGCTATCGAGTACCAACTCGCACACCTTTGGACAAAAACTGATGGGCAATCAACGGGAAAACAGCCACCGTATAACCATCACAACTCAAAAAGACTGACAAGGTAAGGGACAGTAAGCAACTAATTAATTTCCAAACATACCAATAAAACGTAGATATTTTGTAGGTTTGGTGCTACAGGAAATAATCCATAAGCAAATCGTTTAACAATCCTGAGAAAAGACCACGCCTACTTTGCCAGACATAAAACCACATACATTGGGAAATAACATTTTGTATTACCATTGGACCCAGATGTGCAGTTCACACAGTGGCATGTGTTTTTTTTTTTTTTTTTTTTTTTTTTGAAAACCTTTATTTCAAAATTCAGGACACAGCTATTCAGCCGACAGCCCGAAGGTTCGGCAGCATTGCAAGTTAGATACAGTGATGTGTCCCCAATGCAGTTCAAAGAATAATGCAAAAGGTTCAATTTTAAATAAACACAGAAAAAACTAACAACAAACCCCAGCAAGGCAAGGACATTGAGAGCCCATGGCGGAGGCCCCCAGGGGAGACCGGACCCCACTCGTCTACTAAGTACAAGACTGTGTACGGAGGAAGAAGGGGAACAGCAGAGGCCCAGAACAGTTACTAAAACCAAGCTGTGGTGGAAAGTAGGTCAGGGGGAAAGCTGTTCCTCGGGAGGTTCCAGGTCCGGGGCAAGACATATTCCCCCCCTGTATTGGTTCCACCGCCCCCAGATGGCATGCCACTTCCGGGGGCGACCTCTAGAGCAGTAGGCATGTGTTATCTTAACTAATTGATCACAATCACAGGCAAGCATAACCTGGTTGGCGCATGGCATTCGGCAAGCATAACCTGGTTGGCGCATGGCATTCTAACTCATTCGGAGGTGAAGTGACATTTCCGTTTTAAAGGAACTTCGCACAGCACTCCGAGAACACTCCTTGTGTATGGAATGGGGGTAGTCAAGAGACACAAACAGAGCAAACTGACATCTGAATCACAGGAAGAAATGGTTTGTAAAGCAGACACCAACATTAAATCTCCACCAAGGAATCCCTCCAGAATGCACACCACATCAACAT
The DNA here is from genome assembly GCF_964204655.1 of Triturus cristatus. Classification (NCBI taxonomy): domain Eukaryota; kingdom Metazoa; phylum Chordata; class Amphibia; order Caudata; family Salamandridae; genus Triturus; species Triturus cristatus. Next base: position 121,145,132 of record NC_140594.1, on the reverse strand, counting down.
GCTCTCAAGCTTCAAACAGTACAGAGTGGCCTTTGTGATTAATGGCTGATACACTATATGAAAATGGTGTAGGAGGGGGCTTCTTTTGCATGGAAAAAGTCTATATCAGTGATTGGATCAAACCCTTTCTGCTTAGGTTTTATGATTAAATATGTTTACTGCCTATATTTATATACACGTACTGTATGTGCTATCACTGTGAACACGTTTTTTTTTTTTAAATCTCAGGTGCAACGACATATTGTGGATTTCTATACAAGGTTTGCCCCTGGCACTGCATAGTACTAGATTCAGTGGAAGCTTGTGACAATGGAGTCTGTCTTTGAAGGGTCTGACCTTTGGAAGCTTAAAAGCAAGCTCCAATCCCAGCTCCCAAACTGCGGCCATGGTTTTCACGCTTAAACTGTTCAGCCTTGCCTGCTCAGTCAGAAGGTTTTTTAGGTTTTGCTGAGCCAGCGCATGCGCTGCGAGAAATTTAGTGTGAGGGTTTTCAAATTACTGCCACCGGCTTTTGGTGGCCTAGCGCTTGCGTTCACGCGAGCGCGCATCCGCCATCTGTCTTTGATTGCGGTCACTTTCGCGGGCCGCGCGGCCGTGTCACTTCACGGCCACGCGGCCAATGCTCGTTTTTAGTTTGTCTCCCTCTCATCTTCTCTTGTATCATTCATTGTTCCCCCTCTTTTTCCTTAAATCACCGGCTCCGCCTCTCAATCACACTTCTCTACGTGTGTTTTCACTAGATTATTCAAAGGGTAGCTTATTGCTCTCCTCAAATGACTAGCCACCGAATTTGTACACAAAGTTTCAGAGGCAACTTGAAAAAAGTATGAGTAACAGCACATTGCTACTTCAATCACAAACAACAAAGATGAATCAAGAAGTTTGTCCGTTGACAGTTGTTTTTATTCAGGGTCTTCTTGACCATAAGCAGAGTTTTAAGTACAATGAAAAAACTGGGTTGTCTCTCAAAGGGACGTGGCCGAAGTAATCAAGGGCGTGGCTTAAAAACACAAGGTAGAAAACTGTGCTTAGCATAGTGTGCTGCCCGATTTGCATTTTGCTGTTTTTGTCATTGCATCCAGATATGATACAAGTAATATCATGCCTGCAACAAGCCAGCACAATTAGCTGTGTCAATGGTTCTTAGTTGCACAAGATAAATAAGCAGCAACTATGGCTTAATGTAAATAAAATTGAAAAAGCTTCCACTTAAAGCCCTGGTGACATCACGACAACATTGCTGCTCCTGCGTTGCAAAAAGAGAAAGGAAATCCAGAGAGGTTAACAAGCATTGGCATAGCCAATAGGTCTCGCCTTTGGGACCTTATAAGTGTTTAGCCATGCAACAGTTGATGTTGTTGCACCAAGGATATTTTGCTGCATAACTAAATACTCATAAGGTCCCAAAAGCGAGACCTATTGGCTATGCTAATGCTTATTTATTTTAACTATATGGTAAATATAATAAACACTCAGAAGTTTGACATTTCAGCTGAAATGGAGGCTGTCAAGAAAGCAACTAATGACAAAACTGTGTGATCTGACATAAGCCCTACCCTGGTAGACAAGTTGGATTGATGGTTATCGCTTCCTCTTTCTAGCGCTTTGAGCTGGTGAGTTTAGCTGCTACAGTTTGCTGTGTTATGTGTCATACTCAAAACATTTGTATGCAATTACATTACTGCTATTAGACCTCAGTGCTACTCAAAGTGGATGAATCATTTGCTTCCAGTTAAAAAAGTCACATAATTTTCATTAACAATGTGTGGGTTCACCAGGGAAAATACCACAAGATTAGAATGAATTAACACGCAGCTGCGCATTCCTGGTACACAGTTCTTTTCCTAATTAACTATGGACATTTTTCAAGCTTCATTGGATTATGGTACACATGAACTCCCACGGGTGCAATCCACAACAATAAAAGCAAAACAAAACCACGTTCAGAAAAGCATTCATTAGGAGTGTGAAAGCGAGTGACTGTAAAGTCGCACTACTACTTAAACAAGTAATATGACACGAAAAAGTTAAAGAGTGGTGTTTGTGGAACGGGTGCTGCGAAAATAGTTTAAATGTTTACAGCGCGGCGCCGGGGGCTGTGTTGACTGTGGGACCGAGTTAATGTGAAAGCGGGCGCCGCACTGAATCCTAAAGTGCGGGGTCCAGGGGCTGGAGAGGGCTGCAGGCGCCACTGTTGACACCAGTGCTGTTAATTTTAAAGGACGAATTTGGTGGAGGTCTGCAGTTAGTTTGAATTAAAAATATATATATATATATATATATATATATATATATATATGTGTTTTTGTGCTGAGTGCACAACAATAGAAACGCACAAGTGCCACACGTAAAGTGCGTTCTGAAAGAAAAAAAAGTTAATTAAACGAGAGAGCATCCTTCTTTTGAGCATTTGGAAGCAGTGAAACGAGGCTGGTTTAAACAAGTGACGTGCTGCTTGGAAAATGAAAGCGCCATCGCGCGCTGAATGTTGCAAGAAAGCATGTGGTGCCTGCAGTAGTAAAAACTCATTAAAGAAAGTAGTGCTTACATACTTAAAAAGACGTACTCTGTAACAACCGGAGTAAACGGGCCAGTAGCCATGGGAGGTTACAAATAAAGAAGAGGCCTTACTAAGGAGTGACTAACAAGCCAATTACTGAATCAGGAGCCAGCATATACAAAGGACAAAGACAAAAGCCAATAAAAAATATGGGCGGGGATTCTCTTCCATACTCTACTACAGCAAGTCTCGCAGAGAAGCGCATGCGCGCTGACTCAGGTACGACCTAAAAACACCGGTCACAAGAGCTAAGCTGTACATAGAGTTTGAAGAGCAAGGTAACACAATAGGATACAATATCAAATAGGGTGTGATGACAGTTTCAAAATAGTTTTCTTAACACACGTTTTCCTAAAAAGCCAGAGTGAGGTAATTGCTCTTGTTGAGGGTGGTAGGGAGTTCCAAATTTTTGAGGCAGATCCGGTGAAAGTGAGGTGGTGAGTTTTCCTTTTTTAGGTCGAGCATGGGCAGCGTAATGCGCTGCTCTGCGAGGCATGCTGTCTTCAAGCATGGACTTGAAGAGACTCCAACACATACAAAACACCTCCGCGCGCCTCATCCTCAACATCCCCCGCCACAGCCACATCACCGCCCACCTGAAGGACCTGCACTGTCTTCCTGTCAACAAGAGGATCACCTTCAAGCTCAAGATCAGTAGCTGATAGCGCCTTGAGACCCTCACAGGTGAGTAGTGCGCTTTACAAATGTCTGATTGATTGACTTGAAGGTCTGCCCATATTTTTCATTGGCTTGTGTCATTGTCCTTTGGAAACTGGCTTTTCATTGGTCATTAGGCTTAGTAGTCCTTTCTTAGTACCGCCTTGTCTCATTTTGTAACCTCCCATCAGGCCACCGCCTGTTGCAAGTGTTGTTATTCGGTAGGCTTTAATTTCAGCCCCTGAGCACTATTTAGTTAAATGTTTTTCTCCCGCCTGCAACACAGGCAGGACACGCTCTTCCACCAATCCATTTTTTTCCCCCCCATATCACACCACGCGGTTACAGTGGTGGCCTTTCACTTTAATGTGGGCCACGCCCCTTTCTTTAGACGAGCCGTTTCTAGAGAAAGGTGTGCGAACACAAAGTGAAACCGCGGCATGGGGCACTTTTACAAAGAAAAAGCATTTGTCAACTTGACAAACAGATGCTTTTTTTTTGTAAAAGTGCCCCATACCACGCTTTCACTTTAATGGCGGCCGCACCCCTTTCTTTAGATGCGGCTCATCTAAAGAAAGTGGCTTGGCCGACAATGTAAAAGCATGGCATGGGGCGCTTTCTAAAAATTGCATTTGCAATGCAATAGGTCTCGCATCTGCGACAGTTTAAGCTATTATCATTTACAATGGCAATAGCTCAAACTTTCATAAATGCCAGAACTATTGCATTGCAAATGCTTATTTTAAAATCTGTCTGGTTCTATTAAGAGGGATTTAGCACTTCTAGAATCCCTTCCGCGCCTCCAGAAAGCTTGATACCATTCGTCATGTATTTAGGACCAGAATTGAGCAGGGCTTTGTGCATTATGCCTACAACATTCAGTTGGATCCTAGCATCAACTGGGAGCCAGCTGAGGCCTCCGAGTGATGGGAAGATGCAATCGTAACGGTGTGTGCCTGAAAAACATCTTCCTGCTGCATTTATTGTCACTTTCACTGGGGTTATGCTGGCTTTAAGGAGACCTATGAGTGTGGCACTCCCATAGTCCAATTTTGAGAGCACCAGAGATTGCATGGGTGTTTTGAGGTCTCCTAGCAGTATCGAGGTTTCAGGGGTTTTTTTGTTTTTTTTAAGGTGTAGGTTAGCGCTTCTGGTTTCAGCTTGTAATTGAGCTTTCATGTTAAGATGGGGAGTCTAGTGTGATGCCTATTGATTTTACAGAGTCACAGATAGTTAGGGTGCAGTTTAGCAATTTGATGTTAAGAGTGTATGGTTGCGGTTGTTAGGATCTAAGGGGTGAGGTGAAAAGAAGGAATTCAGTTCTCTGCGGATTTTGCTTCAGATGCTTGCATACCAGCCAGGCCTGTGTTTTCCTCAGGGTGTCATCCAGTTTCCAGATAGCCTCTTGATAGGAGAGTTTGATGTAGAGCTGAGTAGCATCAGCATACATGAGGTATGAGACTTTCAATTGTGTACGTATTTCAGGGAGTGGTTCCATGTAAAGATTGAAGAGCATTGGTGAATTTGTAGATCCTTGAGGAATGCCCCTGTCGATGTCCGCTACCTCAGATAGGGTGGTGCCCATTTTGACTTTTTGTTGCTGGTTCCGCAAGAAGGAGGTGAAATAGTCAAGGAAAGCACCTGATCGGCCCATTCTGAATTCAAGCTTTTCTCCGAGGCGTTTGTGACTGATCGGGTCGAATGCTGATGATAAATCTAGAAGTATTACGAGATAGGATTTGTTATGGTCGAATGTTTGTATATCATCTAGGATGTTTAGAATGGGACACTATGTACTGTGTCCAGGCCTGAAACAGGATTGGTGTTTGCCTAATACGTCAGAATTCTTGATGTGTTAGCGTAGCTGATCACGGGTGCATTTTGTCTATCAATTTAGCAAGGAAAAGCAGACTGGATACTGGTCAGAGGTCAAGTCTTGTCCTGGAGGGGTCTGCAAAGCCACAGGCAAGTGTCTGCACCACTGAGCAATAGCTCATAGCAGTTGTTGCCTCTTGCAGAAGGTACTATTAGCAAGCCTCGGATCCAGTGCCATGCCCTATGGCTTCCATGTCATGGGCAAGAGCATCTTCATGATGTAGGGAAACATTTGCAGGTCACAGAAAGGCAAGCAGCTGTGGTCCACTTGCAATGTTACAGACTTTCAACCTGCCAACCAGGATTCCAGTCTCGGGCTCTGCACTGTTATAATGGGCATAATACTTTAACTCTGCTCCACCCACACGAAGGAAAAGACGTTAGGAGGGGCACCCTTTGTGCTCTTTGGACAGTAATGCAAAAAGCAATATCAGAAATTGCTCCGGTGTTTTTATAATTAAAATTAATGTTCATACAGGGGGAAAAGAGCATATTGAAAATAGAAGGACTTAAGGGACGGTATAGTTGCTATTGCCTCCCAAGAGCAGGATCTGAACCCTTGGCCTGACGGGGGTCTGGCAAGGCCACAGCCGCATCTACATCACTGAGCTATAACTCCCAGCTGTTGTCGCCTATTGTGGAATGTATTCTTAGCAAGCCTCAGGTTCTTTATCTATGCCCTATGCCTTCCAGTGCATGGGCAGCAACATCTTCATGATATAGGGAACTTTTTGCAGGCCTTAGAAAGGCTAGTGGCTGTGGTCAGATTTCCATCCTACCAGCCAGGGTTCGAATCCCAGGCTTGCCATTTCCTGATGGGGTTTCTGGAGGCTGATGAGACAAGCTTTCTGTCCTTGCTTCCAGGTACGTGAAGTTGGTGTCCGTGCTTCCAGTTATGTGGAGTCAGAGGTTGCCATGCTGGTCAGCGCTGGAGATAAGAGATGCAATGCAAGCACACTGGAAGGTAAATGAAAAGAGGCTATGTCTGGGGCCCTGTACTAGAGAAATAGGAGGGAAGCCAGGTCCAGTAAGGTTGAGCATATGTCAAGCGGGAGCCTACGGGAACAGGTAAGTGGAGCTGCAGAGTGGGGGGCTTGGAGGAAACATTGATGGGGCAGATGAAGTTGCAGGGTCAAGGCATGAGGAGATGGAGATGCAGAGGGAAGGCAGGGCCAGAGGAGGAGGAGGAGGTAGCACAGATGCAGAGGGAAGGCAGGCCCAGGTAGGTGGGGTGAGGTCAAAGGTAAGGCAGGAGCTAGGGGGCTCCTGTGGGAGATAGCAGAAAAGGGCAATAGGCGGTAAGAAAGCATGGGTTTTAGGACGCAAAACAAGTAAACATGAGGTGGGGTACATAAGGAGGCCCTCATATGCTCAAATGGCGGAGTTCCCCATTTTTTTTTATTGCTCCTCCTCCCAAAAAGGACTCAAATTTGAGTGGAATGCAGTGTTGGGGGGAGGGGACAGGCTTAGAAGGGGTGAATTGAGGCACAGAAGGATTGGGGGGCAAGATGGATATTGTTTTGGGGGGCTACGAATATTTATCCATGCCATTCCAGCACAAGAGGCCCCCAAAAGTTCAGTTAAGGGTATTGAAAGGAGTCACATGTGTGGAGACATGTTGCACAGAAGGATGGTCATGTTGGGGGGGTAGATATAAAACGTTATTGTTCCCCCTCAGACAAGTGAACCCCAAATCTTTAATTGTAGTGAGTGTATTTCATGTAAGGAACAAGTTTGGGGCGGTGGGGGGAGACTTGGAGGACATGACCCCTCACAGTTTTTATTGCCTACAACCAGGGCATCCGAAGCCAATGAACACCCAGGTTCTGTATAGAACCTGGCTGTGGCCACTTAGGGAACCTGCTCAATGAGGTGGCTTCCCTATCTGTAACCTCTAAGTGCCAAACCCTCTGCCTAAGACCAGCTGCTAGATTTAAAATCCTGCTCAAGACCATACATTGCAAGAAGCATTACTGAAGTAGCTAGCAACCCTTTCAGGCCGAGGTAAGATTGTATGGACATAATTTTTTAAAGTGCTCTATTCACAATATCTTTACAAGACGACAGTTACTCTGTAGCATGGCAAGAGGGCAGTGTTGTGAACTGGAGAGCCAAAATGAGTTTTAGACCTGCATGCCATGATACCTCTTTATGTTGGTCTTTGCTGGGCAACACTATACAGTTCAGAAGTGGTACGACAGAGAATAAGAAATGAGGAAGGATGGTGAAGGGGTTATGTGGAAGGGAAACGGCACACTGACAGGGTTAGCTGAGTGAGTGTGTGATGGTTTCCTCTGAAGGGACATGTGAGAGAGGACCAGCAGCTCTGCAGCACCAAGGTGTGAGGGGAAGCACAGAACAATGTTGCTCAAAAACCAAATACTTGCACCATCTCACTATTTACAAGTATGAGGTGATGCTTTTCAGCTTATAGGATTTGCCATGTTTGATGAACAAAAGTGCACAGTAAGCTACGTTCGCTACTCTCAAGTTTGCAATGATTACTTACAACGTTGCCTTCGTTTGGAACTTCATGAATTCCACTAACCTTTTATGAAAAAAAAAGTCCATAAAAAATCTGCAAAGCATGGGTTCTTGCTACATGAAATAATCTACAAAAACTTTTTTTCAGGAGCGATGTGGTTGATTCAAATTTAGGTGCCAGCCAACAGACTAGGAGTCACTTTTGTAAGTATTTGCTGTTCAGGGAGAAGGGAACGGGTAGGAAGATGAGGAATTGTTTGGCTGGAGGTGCATTCAAGGCCCAGGCCAGCTACCACAAATACAATAATACAGCAATTTAGGAAAGCTCCCCGAGGCAGTTATCTGAACTGGGTAACCAGCGCTTGAGCTGACCATTAGCAGGGAATCACCATATGTTGATGCTTGCGGAGCTATTCTATAATTCTCTGATCACGCAAGGTGTCCACAGATAACCTGAAGCCTTATCCTTAAAATTCACTCAGCTGTTTATAGTCTTGTCTCTCAGCAGGGCTAACACATTTATACAGGTAGAAGTGAGAGACACCATTAATAAGGAGCTAAATGCATTTTACTGTGGGGCCCAGGGGCATTCTCTCCCGGAGTACAGAAAAAGGTATATTCCCCTGACAACAAAATCCCTGTCACCAACCTTCAGTCTACTGATAGGTGAAGGTCAGGCCCACCCACCAAGCTATCAGCAGCACTCCCTTTGAGAGGATAGAAAACCACTGTGAGAGCAGGCTGTACAAACAATGGTTACAGCGGTACAGCAAACTCCGCTAGGGACAATAGATCTCGCACTTGGGGACCTGGTGTGGCACACCTTTGGACATGGGAAACTTTTCGACCTGTAGATAGTCCTACGTCACTGCCACTTCAAATGTTCCTTCCTAGTGCCCCAGCATTGGTACTGTACCACCTTATTTTCAACCCTCTCACTAGACATGTTTCCTCTCAGGGCATTAATGTGCCCTCTTCATAACAAAGAAGCTTCTACCTCTGCGCAGTCTCCGGTTGCACCATGAGTGCCCAACACTGAGTGCGTGAGGTACTTTTTTCTCCATACATAGCCCTTCTTTGCACATCTAGATCCCGCTTCTTTCAGTTAACACCCTATAAACTCTCCCAGTATCCCCTAGCCTTCCTTCTATAGACCAAATACCTCGTCGGAGAATCAGAAATCACTTATACAACACCCTCTCCCCATGTGTTGTCACTCCAGGCATAGCCCATATTTGCATGCCACGCTTAAGCTTGATGCTGTGGTAAACCATGTGCCGCAGGTCTTCTCACCCTGCTTCATGCCGCTCTTCTCCCACACCGTCTTGTTTACCAATGCTTTGCCATTCCAGATGCCAGCGTTGCCCTCTTTGCATTCTCTTCACAATCTTTGCCCTCTCTGGGTGAGCAGCGCCTCTGTGCCCTTACTCACAAGTGTCACCTAGTGAGCTAGTTCCTTTTACGCCTCAGAGACTTTTCAACACCTCCATCCACAGTCTAATTGACCCCCTTTTGTTGGGTCAATAAAAACGATGTGTGTTCTCCACAACTAATCCCTCATGTAACAGATCTTTCTACATCTCACATGCTTCTTTTCAATTTTGCTCTCCAGTGCCTTTTCTCAGGTGCCTCTTGGGGTGTAATAAAAAACCACGGGGAGTGGGGGGCACTATACCCAAAGTGCTCTCTCCATTCGCTCTTTCGATGCATCATGTGAATTCTTTCACTACAATCTTCCTCAATTCTCGTTTTTAATTGCCCCTATCTAGGGGGTTTAGGGGTGGGTGTTGCCAATGATATGGGGAACACAGGTCCATGATTTATCCCCCTCCCCAGGACCCAGAAGTGAGCTAGGATCATGAAGTGAGGTGGGTTGCTCATAAAACCTACAGTGCTGGGAAGTGGGTAAAGGGAGTGTGCATAGATCCAGCCCAGCCTAGGGCAACTTCCCTTTACCTTGCCACAGGCCTTGAAAGCAAGACAGGGAGCTATATCTCCCGAGCCCTGATCAGCCCAGCCCATTCCAGCTTCCCTTCTTAGCTTGACACAAAAGACATGTATAAGGACTTGACAAGATTGTGGTTGCTTCTTGGAAAGTACAACTTCTAGCTTCTTACTGAGCCTGATAAAGAAAGTTTAGCCATCTCTTAATTCTGCCCAGAATTTCTAGGGAGAGAGAGAGATAGGGAGATCAGACTCAACCTTCAAGCTTGTCAAAAAAGTTCAAGCCCCTTCCACCCAGTCTGAGGCACAGGTTGACAACAAAATGAGAAGGCACCATGGTCAGGCAACTCGAGACTCCAAGCACATACCCTTCTTGTATTGGACAGCAGGCATGCCTGCATTTCTCAGCAGAGCTGAAATACATCGACAGACAAAGGACCTCTCTCCCAAACAGGGAGCATGTATTTAAGTACAATGATCCGCTGGTCTTTCAGGTTTTATGCAACACCGTCTTTGTCACCTCTTCAAAAAAGGACCTTATGATCGCTGCCCTTCGTCTGTCCGAGGCCACTGTCAATCCAGGTACTAGGCCTGTCTCACAACTTCTGCTGGGAGCTCTGATATCACAGGAGTACATACTGATTCATGAATAAGACCTGGGTCTTGAACAGGTATGCAGTCACTCTCATATCTAAATATGCAGTTACACAGATAAGTAGACGTGCCGATCTCATATAGCGTGCACTTGTTTATGTATTCTTTGTGTATTAATCCTGAGCCGTAGAAAAGGCTTGGGTGCCCCTGGCTTTTAGTTGTGGTTCAACGGGGTCTGCAGAAGTCAAAAGCTTAAGAACCAATACTCAAAAAAAATATATATAATAATAATACACTGCAAGTCAGCATCCACTACTGATAGTGGGTCTAATATATTAATGTGAACACAGGCTTTCATAATGTAAGAAATTGTGGCTATTTATAAAGCTCCCAGAAGGGTCCTCGATTATATTAAAGTACATGCAGCTATTCACTCTACCTTTCTCTTCCATGGTCTCCTTTAATTGTGATGTTTTGTGGCCACTTTATAAATGACCATTTGTTTTTGTAAATGCGCACTCACTGGTCTAAATGCACATTCTTTGATACAATTAAACATGGTTTGGTTTAAATGTACTTTTTGGTTGAAAAATACTTTGGTTAGAATTAATCTGCATTCGTTTGTTCGAATGTACTTTCATTAAATGAAAATTACAGTTCAATAGACTTAGTTATAGTCGCTAGAGGCAGTTAATGAATGGGACTTCCTGAAAGCTGCTTAATGTAAATCCAAGTTCAAGTTAATTTACAGATCTTATAATAGTAATGATTTTCTTAAGTACTGCACACTTCATGAAGTTTTTGGAACACTACCTGAACATGCATTTCTTTCCTATAGGTATGTCTTAATAACAAGAAGTATGTTTTTCCCAAATAGTTTAGGCAATTTTTACAGATAGATGAGTAGATTATAAGATCCTGTGCATGTGCAAAAGTGACTGCAAGCTGAAGAGGAGTTTGCTGGTCCCGCTGCGGGACTGACTGCTGAGAGCATGCAGTTGATGTTGCTGATTATGCAGTACATTTACCCAGCAAGCTTCCAGTGTTTTGCACTTTTCTTCTCTCCAAGAAAGCACGGGTAGGTGGGGATTTGCTTTTTCTTATTCTGGGTCTTCCTTTCAAGTAGTTTCGGCTGTTCTTTTTTGTTTTGTAAAATCCATCCTGGTATCTGAAGTTTGTTTTGCCCCAACCCTAGGTGGCCAGATTGTCAGTAAATCCCTCAATTTACCCTCTCTGTGGGTGGCAAAAAGACTATGAGCTTTAGGAATGGTGGGGGCATGAGGATTGGAGCCTGATGCCGGGATGGGCCGACCACCCCCCATTCTTAATTATAATAATTAAAAAAATAAAAAATCATTGGTATCTAGTGTATTTTTTTTCTCTGTTCAAATGATAAAATTAGTGGGGGGTGGGGGCAGCTGTTACCCTGAGCACTGAAAATAGTGAAAGGAGATAGTTTCCAAACAGTTGCTTTTACTTACATTTTCAGATGAGATAACATCAGCGCAATATGTGGGCAGATCATCATACATTAAACAAATTAAAAGCCTCAGGCTGTCAGAAACGCTTTTCCCCCAGCAGCCCAAGTTGGACACTACAAAAGGGAATAATACCTCTGGTGCCAGCACCAGGAGATTCCCTGCCCCTATTGCAGAGTGTGATGTTCGCTGCACTACAGTGGTAGAGTGGGGGATCCGAATCGGACGTTGCCTGCACTTAAATGGTGCGAAGTACTTCATCATGGGTGAGCATCCTGTAGATTCGTTTTGGGCTGGATCATTCATGCATAGGATGAAAAGGTGTATTAACAATTGTTTTCCAGGTGGCTTAGCGGCGAACCGAGATGGCCGCTTAGTTTCGCAGCTCCGTAATCCTATCTCCCTTTCCGTCTATCCGCCGCTCTAATCCATTTCCCTGAGGGGTAAAACCACACCGGAGATCCTGTGGAGTGGGTTCCCGGCGACTCTGGTCCCGTCCGATTCCTACGGCCCGGTTTATTGGAGTGGAAGGCCTGAGGCCTGTGTGGCTTCCTGAGGCCGGGGTCCAAAGTGTGGAGCGACGCCGCAGCTGACTTGGGGCAAGTCGGACGTAATCCTGTGAGCAACCGGGGCCCGACGGCTGCGCTTCTGGGTCGCTCAGTGACTGGTGAGAAGGCGAAGGGGACCAGAAATCTGCAGCAGAGCCTGAGGGGTGAGACCAGACTCGGCCTGAAATCGGACAGCCGCACAGTGCACATTGACGGGCCGAGGCGCCGTCGCTTCGTGGTGCCGGCCCGTCGAACTGCGATTAGACCCGGGAGGAGCTGTGGGGCACCGGCGAGTGTTGGAGTCACAGCGGGGCTCTTATCGGGCTGAAGGAGCTGCTCTGCAGGAGGTGGTGGGCACATCGACCGCCTGCAATATCGGCCGTGGACCTTCTGCAAACCGGACATTGAAGCTCCTGGATCGTTGGTTAGTGAGCGTATTCGCCGGCCCCCTGCCCTGCCACTGCGAATATCTAGTCCTTTATCTGTGGCCTTGCCTCCTGCTGGAACCGGCCGGCTGATAGACTCTGCAGCTTGCACTGGAGATTGGGTGCGGGTGAGTTGTGCGGGCGCGCACGCTCACCGTCCCTTGGCTTCTGGCTCTCTGGCCTGCACCCCCCCCCCCCCCCCCCTGTTGATTTGGGAAAGAAACGGCGCAGCACCTTCACATCCTCCTCATGTTAGCCAGATCTTGGTAATACTGTGCCCCTGCTTAGTAGGAAATGGCTACCTCAGAGAGACATAAGCCAAAGGGCCAAAAGTAGTGCAGACTAATAAACTTGACCGCTACACTGTGCCCAAAGATGTGATACAGAGCCACCAGTCTAGAGGTCCATCCCTGGGAGGTGACTAGGAACAAGAACTCTCACTGAAAGATGTCATGGACGTTATTACGAATGTTAAAACCTCCCTTGAGCACAAGATTGACGCTATAGACGTCAATCTGATCCGAGCGGATCTTACCAAACTAAATGAGAAAGTCAAGCAGGCTGAAATTGTTATGACCAGTCTGATGGGGAATGTCACGCAGCTTCAGGGGGAGGTCGTAGACCTGCAGAACTTTCACAAATTCCCCGAAATGAAACTGGACGATTACGAAGGGCGCCTTCGGCGCAACACCCTACGTGTTTTGAGGGTCCCGGAACGGACGGAGGGACAAGTCACCTGACCTCTTTGTCGAAGACTTGATCCTAAAGCACCTCCAACCTAAGGGGCCGAGTAAATTCTTTGTTATCGAGCGAGCCCACAGAGTAACAGGGGGGGGGGGACGTCCTAAGCCCGGGGCCCCTCCCCAACCGATACTAGCGAGAGTGTTACATTTCCAGGACAGAGATGTTATTCTTCAAAACGCTAGGGCGGAGGCCCCACTCCGATTTGACAATGCAGATATTTCCTTTTTCCCCCAGACTTCACGCAGAGGGTGCAAAAGCAAATACGTACGTTCCTCGCAGTGAAGAGAGACCTTCGGGAAAGAGACCTGAAATATTCTATGCGATTTCCTGCGCGACTTCGGGTTGAGGGAGAACCTGGTTCTTCGAACTTCCTGAGGAAGCAGCAGACTGGATCGAGAACGGGAGGGCCCGGAGCTCGCAGGATCAGCGCCCCAGGAACGGCAAAATGTTGCAGCCCACAGGATGAACCCTCTGGAACGGCGGGAAGATGCTGCGCCTGGCTTGGTAACCCGGGGGTGGACTTATGTGAGGTATCGGGTGGGCGTTGGGATAGGAAGGTGGGAGAATAGTGAGCTGCACCCCACCCCCTCTTTTTCGTCTTAGTTTTTTGCTAGGGCGACAGGCACTCTGCAAGTTTACAATGGGCAGTTTCGAGCCCAGATGGCAGGGCAGCAGGGCGGGGGGTTTTGGGAGGGGGGAGTTTTTGTTTGTTTGTTGTTGTAATTGTTACATCAGTGCGCAATATGGGTTCACCCATGGCAGGGGTGCTGAATATATAGCTACGGAGGACTGCGGGACCTACGACCTGAACTGCAGGAGTGATGGGGGATAAAAACATTTTGAGTTGGAATGTCAATGGGTTGGGGGACAAAATTAAACAGTGTTGTTCTCCAATACATCAAGAGGCAGGCACCAGATATCGTCCTGCTCCAGGAGACACACCTGGTTGGGAATCTTTATGGGGCAATGCACAGAGGGGGATACAAGATGGTTGCACATTCTGGATTCACCTCTGGTTCCAGAGGTGTGGGTATCATGGTGAAAAACACGCTCCCTCTTGCCATAAGCTCCACGTGGGTGGGCAATCGCGGCAGATAGGTTGGTGTGTCCGGGATGTGGGAGGGCCGTCTCATCACCTTTATGTCCATATACATTCCCCCAGGCCTGCAGGGCACTACATTCGCGGATTTAGGTGCGGTACTGCTCACTATTCCAGATGGTCTGTTAATTCTAGGGGGCGACTTTAGTGCAGTGGTCTCTGGCACGTTAGATATATGCCCCCCTCGGGAGATAGGGCCCTCGGCCCGTTGGCTGCCAGATTTTCTTGACACAATGAGACTGGTCGATGGATGGAGAGTCTACCATCCTGGCCAGATACAGCACACCTTTCATTCTGGGGCACATCACAGCCTCTCCCAGCTAGAGTATTGTCTCAAACCTGCTGCACAAGTCGCCTACATCAACGAAATCAAACACCTGGCTAGAGGCATTTCTGATCACCAGCCCGTCTGGGTTCACATAGTCCTTAGTCCGAGTAGAGTGGGGAGGTTAGCCCCAATTAACCCTTGGTACCTTCGCAACCCTAAAATCCATAAGGATCTTACTAAAGTCATGGACGAATATTTCACCGATAATGTGGGGACAGTATCCTCTTCCCAGACCCTATGGGAAGCATTCAAGACTGCAATTCGGGGACAAGTCCTGTCACTGATATCTGGCTCTAAGAAAGATCAACAGAAAGAAGTTCTTTAACTCGAATCTGACATTTATAGACTGGAGAGGGACTTAGAAACTGGGGTGACGCCAAAGAAACTTCATTTATTGAGCCTAAAGCAAAATGATTACAAAACCCTGGTCTCTGATAGGGCTAAGACCCTGAGCAGAGAACAACAGGGTAGGCTCTACGATTTGGGGGACAAAGCAGGGAAACTCATAGCGTGGCTGGACAGGAGGGAGTGGGCGAGTCGGTTGGTGCCGGAGTTTGTCGTGGAGGGTGACATCTCGATCACGGAGCCGCAGGGAATAGTGGACAGGTTCGCGGGTCATTTTCAGACTGTTTATACGACAGTAACCTCCCACACAGAGGTGGATTCACAGGAATTACTGCGTGACATCACGCTCACCTGCCTCTCCCTTGAAGACCGAGACTACATGGATAGCCCTTTGACAACGGATGAGATAGCGCAAGCGATCCGCTCATTAAATTCCGGGAAAGCACTGGACCCTAATGGCCTCCCCATTGAGCTGTACAAACAGACCGGATAAACTTGCCCCATATTTGAAATCTATGTTTGAAGAATCCAGGGAAGTAGGAGTATTACCCAGGGAGCAGAGAATAGCCACAATTGTCGCTCTACATAAACAAGGAAAGCCCAAACCAGACTGTGCCTCGTACAGGCCAATCTCCCTCCTCAACGTTGAGCCCAAAATTGTGGCCAAACTCTTAGCTAACCGCTTAGTAAAAGTGATAAATAGCTTAGTGCATCCAGATCAGTCCGGCTTTATGCCTCACAGGAACACTGGTCCGGAATACATCCGATGGGTACGTCTTTTATATTCTGAACCGCTGGCTCAAGTGGTGGTAATTAAGAGTATCGGCTACATTTCTGCTTAGTAGGGGGAAACTCGTCAAGGTTGCCCGCCGTCCTCTCTCCTTTTCTCCCTGGCCCTGGAACCCCTGGCAGCCTGGGACCGCATCTCACTCTATGCAGATGACACATTGCTTTATTTGGCCTCCCCCAGGAAGTCTCTTGCAGTAGTGCTGGACATCCTCGCAGTTTTGGTTGATACTCTGGATTCTCCGTCAATTGGGGAAAATCCTTGCTGTTTGTTTTGAGGGGAGAACCACCCATCCCTCAGAGAAACTGCCCACTACAAATCAACACGGTAGGGTTTAAATACTTGGGGATTTTTGTATCACTTGACCCCTCGGTCCGCTATGCTCAAAATCTCCTTACTCCTCTCAGCAGACTCAAAAGTGATATTGCCAGATGGAAGACGCTTCTACTCTCCCTCCTGGGAAGAACCGCCCTGTTGAAAATGATGTCCCTACCACGGTTCCTTTACGTCCTGCAAAACACTCTTGACCCAATTCCGGCACACTACTTCAAGGAGATTGAGGGCCTGCAGAGGGACCTATTATGGGACGGCAAACCTCGAATTGCCCTGAGTAAACTAACGCTGAATTGGTATGACGGAGGCATCAGCCTCCCAGATATCAAGAAATATTATTGGGCATCCCATCTCGCAGCCATCAATCATTGCACCTATGGTCGTCCTGATGATCCCGGCTACGCCATGGATAAGTGGCTCCTTCCAGGTGGCAATTACAAAAGAGCACTGTATTCCAGACCTAGGCGATTCATGTTGACAGGCCCTACTAAACACTCCGTTCAAATTTGGCATGCCTCCACTTATTCTCTTGGTTGGGGACATAAATTAACTTTGGCTACCCTTCTTTGGGACACTGAGAAACTGGGTGATTTGTGGAAAACGAAGGGATTCGACAGGTGGGACTTTATTGGGATTTCATATATTAAAGATGTTTGGGGTGGCGGAGGGATTAAGTCCTTTGGCACGCTACAGGGTGAATATGACCTGGCAGGTACAGAACACTTTCGCTACATACAGGTCTTGCACTCTCTTCAGTCGTCCTTAACTAAAGGTACTGCTCCTCCGGAGGCATCTCCCCTGGAGGACAGCATACTAGATTGTCACCTCCCTGACAAAACTATCTCCTTAATATACAAGAAGTTAATTAATCACATGGCTCACCCACTACGGGATAGGTGGGTATACGATGGGATAGAGCTAGACGACGAGGATTGGCAGGTGGCAGTGTCTTCCCCCAGGCTGGCGGCTATCCCGGCGCGCCTGCGGTTGGTGCAGCTTAAGATCCTTCATAGGATTTATATTACGGGGCCCCGGTTAATACGCATGGGATGGTCTGACACTGGAGAATGCAGGAGGCGCTGTGGCCTTATGGGAACGTTCATGCACAATATCTGGGAATGCACACATATTAGCTCTTATTGGCTCCAGATACACGACACGACCAATGAAGTGTTACGGGTCTGTCTCCGTACGGAGGCAAGACAATGCCTCCTAAACATCTGAGAGCCCACAGATTTGAACACTCAGACACAATGGGCCATCCTAGGGTTCATGTTGGCAAAAAGGAACATTGCCCAACTATGGGGGCAATGCACCCACCCACACTAGAAGCCTGGGAAAGGAATCTTAACTGATGCATATTTAGAGAGAAGACAGTATACGTGGCAAGGGGGTAGCCTAAAAAGTGGTCCCGTATATGGGGCCCGTGGAATACTTATAGGGGAGAAATTTGTGCACCACCTCGAAGTATCGAACAAGATTACCCAACGTCCCCATGATGTTCCCCTCATATGTAATTGTTTATCCTCCCGTCCGGACATCTTGTAATGTGCAAGTAACTTGGTCCTCTGTATTGTATTATCTAAACCGATGTCTGTTTAATAAAAAGATTTGCACAAAAAAAAAACTATTGTTTTTCAAAGGTCAGGAGGGTCAGTGAACTTCTTAGCTCAACAGAGAAAGACGAAACAGCACCTGAAATGTTTGTATTTGTCAAAAACGTTTTAGGTTAAACTTGTTTCAGTAGATAAGATTATGAATTCAATGTTTGAAGAGGTTAATGTAGGATGTTTGTGGACAGAGCTTAAGTTATGCAAGGGTCATACTGAGGGTTAGAATGTCATGACAATGAACGGGTCACTTTACAGTGCTGAAAGACTAAGATAGAAAGTGAGGCAGGGAGAGAGGAGGAAAGGATACTAAGCAGACAGAATGAAGGCGGAGACTTGTAGATAGAGCAGGTATTTGCTAAAACATTACCGAGCACAGCAACAGTACTTGGGCAACTAATATTAGGTATCTAATCAACAGGTAGGGAAGAGAGGAAAAGGAGATGGTATGAATAGAACAGCAGAGGAATCAGGAGAGGAAATTTGTTTTTTCTTCCCCCACAGGGTTTGGGGTGACAATAAGAATCAGTGGACGAAAGACAATAGAAATGATGGTATATTGTTCAAGAGTTACTATGGCAGTTCAGAAACAGCCCCATGGAGGCACAAGGGTGCAGAGCTGCTGCATGAACTCTGACCTCTCATGCGCCTCCCCCTAACAGTTAAGTTAGCTGGATGTTTGCAGCTGAAAGGAAAGGACTGAAAGGAGAGCAAAGCTTCTGGGAGGACTGGGACCATCAGGGATAGGGAGATTAGGTCCTTAAGAATTGTTAAAGAGTGTGGGAGGGAAGAGTGCCAGGCTAGCAGAAGGAGCAGCACTTCAAATGGGCAATACTAAGAGTAAATATTTAATGTTGTACATCAACTGCTTCTTGCTCAGAGAAGACGGTGCTCTACTCCTCAATGAAATGAGATTGGAATTAGGATTTCTAAATGTCCATCACTCAAACCCAATGTGCTGGAAAACAGTGGATGCTAATATGCCGGCAGAGAAGTATTGTTCCTCACACACCTGTTACTGCCATTTATCTAAATCCTTTTTTTCTATATCTCTGATTTAATGCTATTACTCATTTAGAAGCCATTTCACTCATTTGTCATTATTTTTCAAAGTACTTTGTGTTTTATAAGTAAAATAATAATTGAAGATGCCCAAAGATTCTCAGAAGCCTGCAAGCAGGTGCTGATGAATGAAAGGGTTGCTGAAAACCAAGTCTGCATAGTCTTGATTCTACCTCCTGTCTTTCTCCCACCACCATAGACTCCTAGTCCTTTTACTTTAATTTTACAGATTCATTTGCATCCTCACCTTTCCTTTTTGTCACGGTTTTAAATCTCGTCCTTCTCATTTCCTCTCTTTGGGTATTAGTCTCTCTTGGTCTGGGTCCAAACCTGAAGAGCAAAAGTAAGAGCCCGTCCCCAAATATGAGAGCCCATGGGTCCCACTGCAAACACCTGCTCAAATTAAGCACATAGTTCACAAAACGTGATGGGAAGATGCTTGCAATGAGTTTATGCTACTACTGAGTATTATCCTAAAGGAGTTCTACTTCACGAACCATTCACCTTACACAAGAATTATACTTACATATTTGTATATTCACTATGCCATCAGTAAAAACAAATACTGTGAATACTCGTATGTAGTAGTTTATCTTCATCACAGTTGTCAAATATTTTCACACAGAGTATTACTATTTAATATTTTTCAGCTACTAGTACTCATGGCCATGGTCCAAGCTTGGATTCTGTTTCTGTGCTGTCATGGAGGATAATTTACTAAAATGTAGAAGTGACATCTTGCACAGATTAGCCACTAGTGTCGTCACATCAATGATCCACTGACACACCCTTAATCACTCAGCCTCCTTTTTACTGACCAGAGGCTACCTGAGGCAAGAACCTGAAAAACCTAAAACAAACACTGACAAAATCCAGGCAGTCGTGATTCTGTGAGATCCATCGTCTTCGTTGGAGTTGAGTGGCGTGGCATGTGGAACTGTGAGGCGCAGAGTGGAACTGTGAGGCGCAGAGTGGAACTGTGAGGCGCAGAGTGGAACTGTGAGGCGCAGAGTGGAACTGTGAGGCGCAGAGTGGAACTGTGAGGCGCAGAGTGGAACTGTATTTAATTGAATTTTGTGGAGTAGAACTGTGAGAAATTGTGCGGCGCAGAGTGGAGAGAAATTGTGCGGCGCAGAGTGGAGAGAAATTGTGCGGCGCAGAGTGGAGAGAAATTGTGCGGCGCAGAGTGGAGAGAAATTGTGCGGCGCAGAGTGGAGAGAAATTGTTTGGTGCAGAGTGGAGAGAAATTGTGTGTCGTGGAGCGGGATGAAAATGTGAGGCAGGGAGCGGGATGAAATTGTGTGGCATATAGTGGAATTGTGATTCACCTAGCAGAATTGTGTGGAGTGGAATTGTTTGGCGCACAGTGGGACACTGTGGAGTGGCATGGAATTGTGTGGAGTAGCATCGTATGGAGTTGCACTGGGTCATATGGAACCAATGAACTGCCCGATAGCACTTCAACTAAATGTAATATATAAACGCAATTATAATCCAATAGTTTTCCTATTACCTTGACCTAAGATCTATGTAAACATCTGACACCTTTGATCCGATGCAGGGGCTTGTTAGTATGTACACCACTTCTGTGAGAACTGGTTTGTTTACAAATAAATGTGTTTTAGACTGGAAGGGGCTAGGGAGCAACATATATTGTACTATTGGGGGCAAAACAGATGGAGCAACAAGTGTTACAAGCCTTTTCCAAACAGGAGCAGCAGACGTGCTCAGTACTCAATCATGAAAGAGAATGATAGTAACAATCTCCTTTTTGTGAGAAGAGGCGAACAGTACAGACTGTTGAAGTTTTAGACCAGAGTTGAATATTGGGGAACAACTATGCCGATTCTCTCAGATATTCTGATGTGGGTGTTGGGAGGGGGAAGAAGCACCAGTGACAAGGGAAAAAAGATATAGTACCTCAATCACAGCGTGCTTACTCTACATTATTTGCTACTATCTTTCCAAAACTTGACTTAAGAGTCGTTTGCTCAGATAACAAAGTATTTTGTTCTACTAGGTTGAGAACAATGCAGCATGTTTTGGAATACACCTTTTGTCACAGACTGTCCCTCAAACAAACCCAAAAGTCCAAATCCTAGGGCTACCTATCTAATGTGTATTAAAATGCAACATTTCCTATTAATTCTGCTAAAACTCCTTGAGAAGAGCCCTTGAAACTTGTAATGGAGGTTAAGTTGATGGCAACATTAGTAACTAAGTGTGCTTTAAGTGCATCATTGGTCACATACGATCCAGAACAAGCACTGGCAATAGGTCTTGCCTATGAGAGTTACTGGTTTTGGCTGCCGATACGGAATTTATTTTTTAAAGTGCATATGCACTGACTGCGCCATATCGCTTTTTAAAATTATTTTTACCCATGTGCTTCTCTATATCCTCCCACCTGTCCTCTCTCCCCACTCATGCCCTTCTCTCCCACACTCCCCTCTCTCCATATTGAGGAAATGCCGTCACATGGTGAGGCAACAGCAGTGGACAGGTGAGAAGGTCTGGGGCAAACACAAGGACTACAAAGGGTGGGCGAGAGGTCAAAGCACACGAAATAGAGAGGGTGGCATAAAAGGAAACCACATGGATAACAGAGGGAAGGCGTGAGGGGAGTATCACCGACAACAGGGAAGGTGAGCTTGAGCACACCCACAACGGAGGGGGGGGGTGGGAGCACGCCCACAACGGAGGGGGGGGTGGGAGCACGCCCACAACGGAGGGGGGGGTGGGAGCACGCCCACAACGGAGGGGGGGGGGGGGCACGCCCACAACGGAGGGGGGGGGCACGCCCACAACGGAGGGGGGGGCACGCCCACAACGGAGGGGGGGGGCACGCCCACAACGGAGGGGGGGGGGGGGGCACGCCCACAACGGAGGGGGGGGGGTGTGAGCACGCCCACAACGGAGGGGGGGGGGGGTGTGAGCACGCCCACAACGGAGGAGGGGGGGGTGGGAGCACGCCCACAACGGAGGAGGGGGGGGTGGGAGCACGCCCACAACGGAGGAGGGGGGGGTGGGAGCACGCCCACAACGGAGGAGGGGGGGGTGGGAGCACGCCCACAACGGAGGAGGGGGGGGTGGGAGCACGCCCACAACGGAGGAGGGGGGGTGGGAGCACGCCCACA